>NC_140769.1:101463830-102743830 GCF_044657685.1 Stegodyphus dumicola
TATAATTATATTCTTACAAAATGTGTGACAATATATGTTTTTTAATAGCTGAAACTTATTGAAAATTCAATTACTCTTCATCTCAACAAAACAGTAAAACTATTCTGCAAAAATCATAAGGTATGTTTTTTTTTTTTTTTTTTTTTTTTTTTTTTTTTTTTGTGTGTGTGTGTGTGTGTGTGTGTATTTAAAATTTTCAAAATTATTCTTTAACAGTTTTACCAAATACTTGTTTTCTTTACTTTTAGGGTTATTCCAGTCCTGTACTTACTTCTATGTATGTCTGCACAGATAAGAAATTAAATCCTATTGACTGTGATGAAATTACTGAAAAAACTTGTGACAAGGCATATGTATATTATTTACCTTTCTCAAATCAAACGTTTTAAGTCATAAAGTTTTCAACTGAATGCTTTTAAAAGTATTTTTTAATTCCTCATTTCTTTGATTCTAACATGTGTCTTAATCTTCCTGCATAAGTAATGCTCAGAATCAGGTGCACCTTAAAATCAATGGTATCTTAGAATCTCAGATTTTTCAATTGCCGAATATCCTCAAGAATCTTTTTTTAAATTATTAATGTAAGTAGGAATACTGTTGTTACTATTGAATGGAAGCCAGTTATTAAATCATATTTGTTAAATATATTTTAGCATTTATTGCATTTAGTTTATTTTCTTAAAAACAAAAATCTGTTTTCTTTTGGTAGCACTGAAATTAAGGAGGCATGCATTAGAATCAAAGAAATGTGCAGAAAAAAAAATGTGATTTCAGTTTTAATGAAAGAATTTCTGTATATAAATGTGGATATATATATATGCTATAATATACAAGGGTTTAAAAAATGGGTGTAGCCTTTTTTTAATGTTTTGCCTAAATATTGATCCCCCAGACATACTTCCAATGACAAAGTTTTTAAACAAAATGTAGAGTTGTAGGAAACTAGTATCAACACTGTGGATAAAGTCTCTTCTGTAGAAATAAATTTAATCTTTAATATAATTAAAACAAAATAGGGAAAGTTGCACACTTTTATATGCAAAATTTCTCGGAAGTATGGTTAACAAACTTTTCATTCCATATTAGAAGCTATAGCAACAAATTTAATGATGAATGTTGTTTATCTAATGAAGAAACCATATTCAGGATGGAATTATTATTATTATTAATCATCAAATACAGCAACAGTTTTTTGTAAGAACTTCTTGAACTTGCTTTCAAAAGTGTAGACTTTAAATTTGTAATGAGCATAGAAAAATGACTCCAGTCAATGAATTTCTTCTCGAATACTTTTCCAAAATTTGCATATCAAGAAGTATTTTGATTTTATTCAAGCATGAAGATTAGTTTAGTAATTGGAATTTTGACTCTGGGTATATGTCATAAAAAAGATTTTAATTTATAAATTCATTCCCCCTATTGTACAGATGGTTTTCATAAACATATGCATCTTATTTTAAAAAATCTTTGTACAGTGAAACTTTTCTAAGATGATGACCCAAAATTCCAGATGAATGTCATTAACTGTGGATATGGTCACTTATATGTCCAGTACAATTGTTTATCAATATGTCCAGTACAATTGTTTAATTATATTCTTAGAAATATTGGTCACTTTTAGGTGTGGCAGTTTAGAGAAATGATCATTTTGGGAAGTTTCATTGTAGTTGTGTTATAGGAAGTATATGTCTTGTATTAGTATTTTATGAAAACAGTTCCTACGGTCACATTTTTTTAAATACCTTGTATATAAAGTAAACAAGTGAGGAAGTTCAGCATAAAAATTAACAAAAACAAACATAAAATTATTGCTGACTGCACTTTCATTGGAATGAGTTCAACTCTTTCAAAGTATTGGTATTATGCTGAAGTTGTACTATGTGGAAGTTAATAATTGTTTTTTCTAAACTTCCAACAGAAATGTACTAAAATTTACATCATTCGCAAAATTGATACACAAGAAAATTGTGAAAGTTTCAAAGAAATCCAGCTCCAAGACCAAATTAGCATACACATGATATATATGCATACACATAATATATATATATATTATGTGTATGCTATGTATATTTGATTCAGGGCCAAATTGAGGGGCCTCTGAAAATTGAAAAGTTATGTTTATTATTCCAATAGAGGAGTGCTATGATGGACTCTATTACTTCTTTCTATCTAACTTCAGAAATATGTTCACTCATCCAGAATTTTAAAGGTCTGGGAATTTATCTCATATATACAAAATTATATTCAAAATAACTTTTATAAATGTTTCTTGAATGTAGGCCTGGTGTTTTATTTTGTATTAAAGAGAATTTGATTTTATTGACAGTTTTAATGGAAACTGAACAACATACTGCTTGAAACATTTGAGAATGGTGAAAGCATAGTTTGAAGGGGAATGGCAGATGAATAATAGAAACTGGAAGTGTGCTTAGTTTGAAGACTAAAGGTTAGAGGAATTGGAATTTGGAAAATTTCTTGTATACAATGCCAATGATGATAAAAGGATACCCACAAAAAACAGCAATGTATTTCACAATATTAAATATATAACCTTCATAAGGGAAAGTTACACTTGGTACTGTTTAACTAGTACCACTGTGAAAAAAAAGAAAAAGGAAAAAAAAAAAAAAAAAAAAAAAGACTTCAGGTAAAAGACATGAAATATTCTTAGCCATGATCTATGAATAATCGAAATAAGATAATAGAAACAAACTAAACTGTGTGACTTTTTGACAGTTTACAGTAACAGCTGCTTAAATCAAAACATGACTATAACAATAAAATCGCTACAGAGGTACAATTTATATCAGGTCAGAACCTGAAAGTAGATTACTTTCTAACACTTATCTAACTGCACCAAACTACCAGTAGCTGTATGCACAGCATGAACAATTTCTACAGCAATACAGCAGTATTATGTTACAAGTTGCAATTAGTTCACAGTTAAATTTACATCTTAGTTTTAAATTATGCCACTTGTGCATAATTTAAAACTAGGATGTCATTTCTTTAAACCTTTGGTCTGAGTGAGTATTATGATGAGACAAAGAACATAAGAAAGAAATTAAAGCTAACTGTTAATAAATTTAAATTATAAATGTGAAGTTCTTATATCAAAGGGGAAAGAAGGGTGCAAAAATGAATTGCATAAAATATGAACAGTTCATAAATAAACAAATGTGTAAGACAGAAAATTTTATATAGATAAACAGAGGTAGTTTATGATAATAAGGAAACAGGAAACAATTTCATGAACATGTAAAATTAGTTAACTTATTTTATAATCAGTTTGTCCAAGAAGGGAGAGGACTTCCTTGTATAGCACTACAACTTCTACCTCATTCGCTATAATATAAATTAAACAGTTGACCTGATTTCCGATGAAATTGCAATCAGGGATAAATAAATGCTTATTTATGCTTATTTTTACATTTAACTTCTGTATTTGTTTACTGTTAAATGCACAAAGTTATTTTCCTCTAAAAATATTTTATGTACTTTGTCGTATTCTTTCTGAGGGATTTAAAAAGAATTTTGCTTTTTTAATATATTAACATCCCAGTTTAGAAAATTATTATTTTAAAAATGATTAGAAATGTGTATTTTTGAGATTATTATTTATACTTTGAATATATAACTTTTAATGAAAGGATGTCTGTACATAAATGTAAAAGTACTTGTTATGATACATAATTGATGACTGTAAAACAGTTTTGAACAAAATAATAATAATAATAATAATGAATTTTTAGTTAAGAAAATTTTTTGTTTAAAAAGTCTTGAATATAGTACAAATATATTCTTTTAAGTTTATTATGAGTAGTAATTTATTTGTGTGTGTATCACTTTTAGTGAAAGAATTCTTGTACATAGAAGTATATCTTAGAATACATATTTTTATTCTGTTTGTTTTAAGGATAGTAAAACCATTTTGAATTTTAAAAAATGAATTTTCCAAATAAGAAATTTTTTATTTAAAGATTCTAAATCTGCAGTAAGTGTTATGTGTTTAAGATTATTATTATTATTTATTTATTCCTTTAGAATACCACTTTTATTGAGCTCTGTACATAGATGTTATAATATTTATTATATAATAATAATTATTGCTTTATTTTATTCTTTTTGATGAATGTGATATTTTTGGTTTAAAAGTTATAAGTGTGTGTTGAAAATGTGTAATTTTAAGTTTGACTTTTTCCTTTAATATATCACTTTAATTTTTTATCTATATAGATGCAAAAACATTCAGTATTTTCAAAAGAGTATTAAAAATTAGGACTGTGAAATGACTTTGATGATTGAAAATACTAAATTTCTTAATTTAAAGTGTTGTTCTTAAAAAAAAAAAAAAAAAAAAAAAAAAAAAAAAAAAAAAATTGTTATTATTATTATTCTGCTCTTTTTCAGTATGTAGCTTTTAATGGAAATCTTCTATACTTAAATGTGAAAGTGCTGGTTATAATCAATATCTTTTGAGGTCTGTGAAAATAATTTTGATTGTCAAAACTACAGAATATCCCTGCTAATAAAATATGAGATCAAAATATTGTTTTAAATAGTCCTGCTAGCAATCTTGTCCCCCCTTTTTTGTTGTTGTTTTGAATTTTTTTTTTTTTTTTTTTTTTTTTTGAAAATTATTCACAAAGAATCTTGTATGTCTTGAGCAAATTTTAATCAGTAAAATTAAACTGGACTATTAGATGATATCATGAGCTTTATTACAATGTTACTGACAAGATGCTGGATGTTTCAGGGCAGATTATGATTTTTTAAAAAATCTCTACCTGCAAATCCTTATTATTTTGCATGATACTGATAATGATGTTGAAAGGTAAATATGTTTTCTCTATTAGTCCATGATAACATTAAAATGAAATTAGTGTGTAACTTTTACCATTCTGTACAAGATGTGGCAGCATAAACCGGTGTATTTCTGGTGATTATGTGGAAAAGATGAATGAGTTAAATGATTTTTCTGTCTCATTTAGTAATAAAGCATAGTTTTCTTCTTAAAAGTTGTATAAATTTTGTTAAAAAATGTGACGTTTTTGTTGTTTTTTATGGAAATCAATACTTCAAAAAATTTTTATTTTTCGTTTTATTAAAGTATATTAGCTTTTGTGTTGACAGATTAGTCATATTTGTGGGAATAACTATGAGTACAAAAACATATATGTAAATAATATCAAAAAACGGTGCATTAAATGTACATTTGAAAGTTTACAAATCAACCAATAGTTTTACATTACTTGCAAACTTAAAAAAATTGAAAATCAGAAGATTTATAAACAACTTCATAAAAAAGCTAGACTGAATTTTACAGAGAATGTTTCGAAGCATTCTAACTTTATAACATTCATTAAATTGCTTAAATTTCAGAATGAAGGTGTTCAAAAATCGCCAAAATGGAAGGTAAAGAAAGGTGAAGATATTCTAAAATGTAACAGAAACTGAAAATTAAAAGGTTTTAATACAACATTATTTTTAAAAAAAAAGTTTGCACACTATTGTTAATTTAGTCGTAGAGTTATAACATTATTACACTTCTTAAAAATTCGAAAATTTAGGAATCTTCAAAAAAAAATTTTATACTAGAATGTGTCTTAAAATCTCCAAAATGTTGGTAAATCTCTAAACTTGACGACATACAACAAAAAAATTCATACTCCAAAAAATGAAAGATATCGATGAAGTAAAGAGAATTGATTCAAACGGTAACTGGGATGCCTGTCAGTAATACCTGCTTTAAATTCAAACTAAATTGCCCATTTGTGGTAGTTTTATAAAAAGTGCGAAATATTTAAAGCATAAATTTAGCATGTAAAATCGTAAAACTCAAAGAGTAAAACGTTGAATTTTTTAACTCCCAAAAAACATGTAAAAGTTAGCACGTGAAGTTATTTTAAATCCAAATGTGTATTTTTTTCCTCCCTGCTTGCATTGTATGTTGGAAAAAAAGTTTTGAAGTTATATGTATTGTCTTTATCCCTTGTTTTGTATGCACATATATTTTTATCGTACTATCAAAGGATCAGTTAAATGTAGTGATAATTTAAGAGCTTTTTATTAAATGGCATTTTACTGAAAGTTTATTTTTCTTTTCCTTTTTAATAACTGCTTCATATCAAAGAACAAAGAGCAGTTTCTGTATGCCTATTGCCATTGAATTAAATTCTGATTTTAAATTGTCGCAACAATTAATATTTTTCTTTTTCTTTTTTTTTTTAAAGATTTCATCTAAAAATATTTCTGTTTGTTTTTATATCTTTTATTTATAGTAAAACCATGTATTAAATTTGTAAAAAATGAATTCAGATGTAAATTCATCTAATTTAATGAAATTGTAAAATTTCAAATTTTTTAAAAAATTTGACTTCTAAAAATTATATTTGTATCTCTGTTATTTGTACTAAAGAAATGTGTTACAGTTCTAGTAATTAATTTAATTGTAAATTTGAAAGGATTTTAAAATATTTTGTGAATAAAAATAAAATATTATAAAACCAAATGGCTGTACTTTTTTCCTTGCACTAAAATTGCTCTAACTTTTAAACTTGACAGATGAATATTCATCCGGATATTTGCTACAATCTCAGAATGCTGAAGTAACATAACAGTAAAATAATAATAATAATAATTACTGTAGATTTCAGCTCGAAGTAGAGTTACCTCCGCCTCTCGTGAAAATAACAAACACCATTTAAATTCAGGGTATTAATTAACAAATTCGCTTCTTTCCTAGCACCTGGCTCAATAAATTTCAGGAGCTAGTAGTTTTAATCAGAATCACTTAGAACCACTCTGGATAACTGGAACTTTAAGTGCACTATTTCTATTTGTCAGAAATGACGAAAAATGAAGTCTACAGGTGATAAATATGAAGGAGTATAATTTCAGTAGATGGATTCGTGAAACGTACCGCATCTGTTCATGGGAAAGCGAATTGAGGTAGTACTGCAGTTTTGAAATGACGAATTTTACCATGCAGAATTGTGATGAAGTGTTTGATCTTTTCATTACATTTTCAATTGTAGGGGTAGTTTTTCCTGTAAAACTGAGTTACTAAAGAAAGCTGAGATTATCGCGAGTAAACGAACACTCCTTTCTTGCGCACATAAATTAATTGACCCAGTAGCCCGTTACCCTATCCCCAAAATTGATATTGCAAGAGTGCTGGAAATTACGATTAAATTGGGATAAAAAAATTGCCTGAATATTTAGAAAAGAAGTCCATGAATGGATAAAAGAACTGGAGCTGCTGTCTGATGTCAAAGTCCCTAGATGGTTTAATATTGAAAGATGGTTGAGGAGGAAGTTAATCTCCATTAGTGATGAGTCGGTACTACCGAACCGGGTATTTTGTAACGGGTACTGAAAATCGGTACATCCAAGTCAGCTCACTTCGGTTTTGGTACGAGGACAGTAGTATCTGGCTGTATTTGCGAAATTGTGATATGCGCTCCTAGTTTCCATGAATGGTCTGCTCCTCAGACACTTCCGTAGTTGACATGTTTTCTGATATTCACAATCTTACTCCGTACAGATAAAATCAAACACGTGGTGACGTGGCAGAGTTCCTTCAGTGCGCAAAATCGTTAGCTGCGTATTTCGGTACTCCAAATCGTTACTAGGGTACTTTGGTACTCCAAATCGTTACTAGGGTACTTCGGTACTCCAAATCGTTACTAGGGTACTCCGGTATAGTAAACCGTTACTAGGGTACTCCGGTATTTCGTTACTTTTCAAAGTAACGGGTATTTTGTACCGGGTACAAGGATGTACCGAAGTTGCCCATCACTAATCTCCATATCTTCAGCGATACCAGAAAGCATGAATATGCTACCTGTACTTTTTTAAGATGGAAGACCGAAAATGAGCTTTACCTAAATTTTGTGCAAGACGCACTAGAGTTGCGTCTTTAAAGGATGCATGAATCCTTCGTTTGGAATTATCGTCCTGCTTAATCGGAGCACGCTTGGAAAGTGTGGTAATTTCAGATTTGAACATGACAAATTTAAGAACATTCTTTCGGACCGATTCAACAACTGCTTTGTCCTTGATTCAGCGAGACGCACGATGGTAACTTTAGTTTGGAATCGTGTCCAAGAAATCAGAACACTTTCAAAATAGAAGATTGGCGACACATCCATTCGGAGTTCAATGCAGCCGGTCTCCCTTCTACATGCTGTTTGGAATCGTGTCCAAGAAATCAGAACACTTTCAAAAATAGAGAATTGGCGGCACATAGCTTCGGAGTTAAATACAGCTGGTCTTCCTTCTACATGCTGTTCGGTTAAACAGTTTTTGCAGTCGAAATGGTGGGAGGGCCCAGCATGGCTGTTAGAATCAGAATCGTCATGACCAAAAAAGCACCGATTTGTCGGACGAAGAAGTCATAGATTCAGAAAAGAATAAATCAGTAATTGACAACTATTTTTAGAAAACTGAATATTTAGAAAAGAAGTCCATGAATGGATAAAAAAAACTGGAGCTGCTGTCTGATGTCAAAGTCCCTAGATGGTTTAATATTGAAAGATGGTTGAGGAGGAAGTTAATCTCCATTAGTGATGAGTCGGTACTACCGAACCGGGTATTTTGTAACGGGTACTGAAAATCGGTACATCCAAGTACCCGTTACTTCAGTACCGAAATCGGTACTTTTCGGTATTCGTTACTTCTGTACCGAAACGGATACTTTTCGGTATTCGTTACTTCTGTACCGAAACGGGTACTTTTCGGTATTCATTACTTCTGTACCGAAACGGGTGCTTTTCGGTATTCGTTACTTTGTAACGAAAATATGCGTCTCTTCTAGGTATTTCGTTACTGGAGGTTCGATGAGGGTTCAGCTCACTTCGGTTTTGGTACGAGGACAGTAGTATCTGGCTGTATTTGCGAAATTGTGATATGCGCTCCTTGTGTCCATGAATGGTCTGCTCCTCAGACACTTCCGTAGTTGACATGTTTTCTGATATTCACAATCTTACTCCGTACAGATAAAATGAAACACGTTGTGACATGGCAGAGTCCCTTCAGTGCGCAAAATCGTCAGCTGCGTATTTCGGTACTCCAAATCGTTACTAGGGTACTCCGGTATAGTAAACCGTTACTAGGGTACTCCGGTACAGCAAACCGTTACTTCGGTACTCCAAATCGGTTTTCGGTACTTTTCAAAGTAACGGTTACTTGAGTAACGGGTATTTTGTACCGGGTACTTGTCTGTACCCGTTACTCTCGTACCGGGTACAAGGATGTACCGAAGTTGCCCATCACTAATCTCCATATCTTCAGCGATACCAGAAAGCATGAATATGCTACCTGGACTTTTTTAAGATGGAAGACCGAAAATGAGCTTTACCTAAATTTTGTGCAAGACGCACTAGAGTCGCGTCTTTAAAGGATGCATGAATCCTTCGTTTGGAATTATTGTCCTGCTTAATCGGAGCACGTTTGGAAAGTGTGGTAATTTCAGATTTGAACATGACAAATTTAAGAACATTCTTTCGGACCGATTCAACAACTGCTTTGTCCTTGATTCAGCGAGACGCACGATGGTAACTTTAGTTTGGAATCGTGTCCAAGAAATCAGAACACTTTCAAAATAAAAGATTGGCGACACATCCCTTCGGAGTTCAATGCAGCCGGTCTCCCTTCTACATGCTGTTTGGAATCGTGTCCAAGAAATCAGAACACTTTCAAAAATAGAGAATTGGCGGCACATAGCTTCAGAGTTAAATACAGCTGGTCTTCCTTCTACATGCTGTTCGGTTAAACAGTTTTTGCAGTCGAAATGGTGGGAGAGCCCAGCATGGCTGTTAGAATCAGAATCCTCATGACCAAAAAAGCACCGATTTGTCGGACGAAGAAGTCATAGATTCAGAAAAGAGTAAATCAGTAATTGACAACTATTAAAAAAGATTCTAAACCTGATAATTTTTATTATAAGTACTTTTCATCTGTAAAACAAATTGTACGCATGTTTCGTTGCAATCTTAGCTTTCGCTTTAAATTACAAAAAAATCACAAACGAAACGTCAAAAAATTTTGTCCCTTTCGGAAATTGAAAGAGCTGAGATTGCTCTTATGTTATTAATTCAAAATAATAATAATCATTTAAGGGTGTGAACGAAGATAAAATTCAAGACCTCAGATTTATAGTCGATAGTGATGGTCTGATTAGAGCTGAGATCAACATTGCCTATTGGGACAATACTGATTGATGACGTTAAGTTTCCTGTTATTTTGCCATCTGATCATGCAGTAGTAAAGTTACTGATAGTGAATGGACATAATGAGTTGCTGCATGCTGGTACTTCTATGATGATGTCCCACGTACGAAAAAAGTATTGAATCCTCAAGGCTTATGATACGATACTAAACTGCATTAGAAAGTGTGTGAAATGTCAGATTTAAATCCAAAAGTTCTGATGCAACTCAAGAAATTTTGCCAAAATATAGAATACGTCATGCCGATATTTTTGAAATCGTGGAGGTCGATCTTGCAGGACCCCTTTACCTTAGAGATGGTCGAAAAGCTTATATTGTATTAGGGATAGCCATGTGGATTTCATAACATCTTTGAAAACTAAGGCTTCTTTCCTGTCATTGAGACGTTTCATATCTCATCGCGGAAGACCATCTACAATATACTTAGACAATTGCAGTAATTTTAAAGGGATGGAGACTTAGACTTAGACTCTATAATTGACCGAGCTATTGCGAAGAGCAATGTTGCCGGTTCCAGAATTAAAGCCCAAGGGCACTTGACATAAATAAATCAGGACGTGGAGAAAATCTCAGATGAGAAAACGGAGATAAGGGGAAGAAGAGAAGTACCAAACGGAGCAAGACAATCCAATCGGACAAGTTCGCAAAAGGTGACGAGCGATCATAGCTTTCAAGGAGGACCCAAGACAATGGAAATCAATGACAACAATACGAGAAGATGCACTACAGCAATAGTTCCAATGACAAATTCAAATATAATTAAACAACATCAATCAGTAGTGCTAAATATCACACAATACAAAACAACTATACAACACAATTTAAATACAATTATTCAACGAAGCAACAGAAGACTTCAATCAAAATCAGATGCATTGGAAGTGTAAATAGCTAACAATTGAGGATCTAAGTGAAAAAGTTGTCGTCTCCTCCCATGAAGGTGTGGGCTGCAAGTGGTCTGACGCTTCTATCTTCGAAGAGAATTTCATAATTAAAAACTTGGCAGTAATTAACAAAGTCACATTGCACAGCTTTGTTGAAGAATTTTTCATTAGATCTTCTGATGTAATCTGGAATCGTCTCATGTTTTAAGTCTCTGTGTAAAAGTTTATTGCGGATAAGATAGTGAGAATCAGTAATAATGCGCAGAAATTTGTTTTGCACTACTTGTAATTGATGCAGTTGAGTTTGAGTGACCGTGTTCCAAGCAGGAGCAGCATAACAAAGTATCGGTCGAATGCAAGGGATGGAGAGCCTTCTGCATGCACTAGATTAGGAAAATTTGTATTCAAAAACCGCTGAATAAAGTATTCCGTGGAAATTTAATCCTGCCTCAGTACCTTGGTGGGAGGTTTAGTTCAAATGGTGAAACAGATTCAAAGACAAGTCCTAGGTTGTGCTGCCTTGGATTAAGAGGAACTGTTTACAGTACTGTGCGGCTGTGAGAGAGTGATTAATACTAGGCCACTTAACTATGTATCCGAAGACGTTGAAGATGTATCCCTATTAAGTTGTGGGAGATTTACCAGATCAGGAATACCTGATATCGATATGGTGCATAAAGAAAAACTGAGCAAACGAACTAAATATCTATAAAAAACGAGAGAATAACTCAGAGTAAGCTTACGTGTACAGTATGCAGAACAATCACGTCCACAATCCATTAAAAATTCTACCTAGATTTACCCGAATCAAATCTGATTCTGAATACATTTTAAATGTGGATCACCAAACTCGGCTTTATAGAAGCAATATGCAGTAGCGTAGCTAAAACTTTTGCCGCTCAGGGCGGTCCCTGAGTTCGCTGCCTGAAATTACCCCTCTTGATACACAAATAAGTACCAAAAATGACATATAAGAAAACAAAACTTAACATTTAATTTCGGAGAAAAACTTTAATTCCAAAATTTTAAAATTATACTTTTATTTTACTTGTCCCCCCTTCCCGTAAAACCATTAATGACATTGTGGAGGTCTTATTTCATTCTTCTTGCTGTTATGTAGACAGTATTCTTAAATGCAAAATATACATGTGTAATTCTTAAATGAATTTATTTAGAAAACGCTTCACACAACTAGTAACAGCAATTGAAAGGAAGACTGGTACACTAGCAATTTAGAATAAACTGCAAAAATTCAAAAGACATTTCGCATTTCGACTTCCCTATCGATTACCAAATAAAACACCAAAACCATCTTTTATTAACAAGGAATTCTTCCTTATTAATACCAACGGCGTCATAATTTGTTATTCGTCATCTGCATTCAAAAGTTTCGACGAAATAAAAAAAAGGTATAACAAAAGTATGTAGACGTTGAAATCGTGCGGTAATTTTGAATACGTTATTTAAAGAATCTTTCTCAATTGAATTCTGTTCTGTATGGCAATTTAAAATTTAATTATTGTGCCTCGATAACCCACCTGACGAAACCCTATAATAAAGTGGAATATTATTTCTCAAGTACACATTAAAAACCTGTTTGATTTAAGGCTGCAAAGAGCTCTTAATGCAGTGCATGGAGGCTTCACCTTTTAATGACCTATTATTGATATTCTTGTACTGATTTGTAAATTATTCTCTTCTTTGTTTCCTTTACTTGCCGCATGTGAAACAATTTCGTAGAGATTTGATAATTCTTTTAGGTATTTCAATTTTCATGAACACAAATATAATGTGTGTATGCAAGATAAAAAATATGAAAAAAAATCTAACTTTAATTTGTAATAGCCCTAAGTTCCATTTTCAACATGTTTATAAGAAAGCCCTTTAAACTCCGACATTTCAAAATCATTCCCCAATCATATGATTCTGATGTAGCACTCATGATCCATGAACTTAACGTAAAAGAAAAGCCTGTTATCCAAGAACAATGTTACATTTCACAAACCAAAACTTAATTGACCAATAGAAATAAAATAAGAAACTATTCTTTATTAACTCCGTATTGTATTTTAGCTTCTTCTTTACCTTGCTAACATATCCGCTTTTTTTTTTTTTTTTTCTTTCCACAATTCAAATATATATGGTAACTCTGTTTAAAGAATCGGCGCGAGTTTTGCGTCAACTGTTCAAGAATGTCTTGTTAAGAATAAAGAAGTTTTCACTAGTTAGAACTGTAACTATATTACTATACATCAACTTCATCATTACATTCTAGATTAAAATTAGCATTTTGCATACAACAGACATACATACATTGTTGTAAATTTTTCTAAATATTTAAATTCTTTATATTGCATAATTGTAATACTGCGAATTGCTTTACTTAATAATTTATTTATTTGTTGCCTTGAGGGTGATAAATTCATGATTTATTGAATTTGTGGCAATATGTTTCCTGTACAAGTGTTTAATTCTAATGCAGAATTATAGATCTTTTAACCCTGTAAGTGGCAAGGCCTTATATATACGGCCTAGAATATTTTTTATGATATCTGTAAAAACGTATACATGCGTGCATATTAAAATATGTCAAAGAAATTAAGGCAATATATCAAAAGAAAACAAATCCAGGTATGAAAAACCAGGAGAGTTTTTTACATTAGGATAAAAAAAAAATAATTTTTTCTTATAGTAGTTTTGGGAAATTTGTACTTTCTTAGCGAAAACCCTGGCTGCTCAGAGGGAAATATATCCAGCGGAAGGCGTGATATGGAAAAATACGCTCCTGAAGGGCCTTGGCGATTTTCTAGATTCGGGAATTCTAGAATATTTTCGAAGCCCTGCGACTGATTCGCCCCTAAGTTTCCAGAAACCTGAACAACAAACACCATGTAAATATGGCTTTGAGAGCTAGGACAAGTTAGTTATTGATCAGCTATGAGATTTAGCGGTTTAATGAAGACTGATTAGCTGAATTGCAATTTAGAATGTTTTTGGAATGACGATGTTTCTCATGCGCTAAGGAGAAATTGCTTAACTCTCGCATTTTCCTTGAGCTATTTGCAAATATTTATTGTGCTGTGTGTCGTTATTTTCATAGTAAATTGTCAATTTCTCCCTACTTCTTTGGAATGCTTATTTCAAGAGATATCAGCCGGCCCGTAGATCGCAAAAATTTATATAAAATCATAACCATATTCTGACGTAGAAAGCCCGGCGGTCATACGAAATGACCGCTGTTCTAGATATTATAAATTGTAATTAAAATTATTTATACAAAGGTGTCTACTAATTTAAACTGAATTACACAGGGCAGGCGGCGAGGACGCCTCTTTGCTTACCGCCCCACGGGGTTTCCCCTTTCTACTTGCTTAATTGCTTAGAGTAGAGTGCAATGAAGGAAACCACTGGCGGTACATTTCTTAAGAGCCACCGCTAGCTCAATAAATCAAGGTGATTTAAATTATGATGTTGCGTGGCCCCAACTTGTCAGCAACAGTAGTAGTGACTGCTATGAACTGTAAAGTACACAAACTCGTAAGAAGGGTTTAAATCCCTTTTTATTCCGCTTTAGAAATCACAGTTGCGTTCACTTGACGCTCACAAACTACGGCGACCCGGCGGTATAACAAAATAGAAAAGTACAACTAAAAAATAAATGACAGGATGAATAAATAACGAAATCACTATCTACGAGGCTCTATAATCGTAACTAACTTAACCGCGTTCTAAGATACAGCTGAGATTCAGCAAACTTACTGATTAAGAAGTTGAAAGATTCAACAAACTGCCGAAATAGGCACACAGGCCGAAACGCGCGGTTCTTAAAATTTCTACCTAGCAACCTTCACGCTCGCGATTCAAGAAGCACACTTACAATCTCGTTTCCCTTATATTTAACTCAATTTACTTCTGCTAAAATTTGAATACTCTGCGCGTTCTACTAATTTACATACTCTGGCATTGGCAATTCTAGGGGAAAGTAAAGGCTTGATAGGAAAGATAGCTTAAAATAAATGTTAGTTAAAATAAATATAAACCCTACATTAGCCGCTGCCAGAATTTGGTAAACTTGGAAGCAGGTCCTAGAAACGACCTTTTGAAAAAGTTTCCATATTCTGACCTAAAACTCAAGAGCTCCGTTTACATAAAACAAACTGTTTCCTCAAAAATTACAATCATTTCTGTAGATGAATAAATTACCATATCTTCTTACAGGATCCTTTCTGGTTTTCAGCAATCAATCTTTTCTCTTCCTTCCAGCATCTGGAAGGAATAAGTATCAGTATATTCTAAATACATTATGATTTACACTTTCTTAACACTGGATAAGTTTTCGTTTTCGATCCTTTTCTTTTCCTTATTTAACTGCTTAATTCACAATCATTCAAATATTCAAACATGAATTTAACTTTACCCTGGTTCTCCACCATGTGTAGTGTCAAACGGGAATCTTCGTGTTTTTGTATTACAACACTTCTCCTAACCACAATGATTTGTTAGAATTCCAACAACCAAATCTGACACACCTTAATCCGACATACTGAAACTCGATGAGCTATGTTTAATATTCTTAAAATTCAAGTGTAGGTGGAGAACCCTACAAAACACATTCATTCTAAATTCCTCCTCATTCATCTTTAGACATGCAGGCTTTCGCTCTAAAGCATGTTTTTATCTACAGTTTAATACTTAAATTTGAATTCGTTTCTTCTGAGCATTTACTTTTAGCATCTAAAATCTCTTAGATTTTACACTTAAAGAAAATAATGGTTTTGCCTTAGCTAAATAAAGTAAAACAAAATTAAATCTCAACCGAGACAAATTGACTTCCGTCAAAACATAGAACTTCGTATTTACACATAACATTTCAGAACCAAAGAAAAAAATTTCTAGAAGATTTTAACTTATCTTTGAGTTTTTATTTTTCGCCCTCTGTACACCGGCCTCTTGGGGTGGTAGTCTTCGGGTTCCTGTCTTTTCCGTTTGGCTCCTGGACGGCTGGTCTTGGCGGCCTCCGGTCTGGATTCTTGCTTGAATTTTTTCTGTTGGTGCCAATCTTTTCGTTCCTCCTTCTGTCTTTTTCTTCTCGTGAACGGCGGCCTTGTTTGCTCCTGACTATCTGGCTCTGGAAGTGATTTCCTCGACGCAGAATTTCTATTGTGGAAAGTTGTATCTGGTCTTTTCCTATTTACCAAAGATTCTTTACGCAGCGGCGTTGATTTCTTCACTTCTTGAATGCTGGAGTCTGACCGTTTTCCTTCTTTCTTTTCGGGGCCCTAGAATAACTTGTAGAAGGGTTAGGTTCCTCTTCTGTTCTCTGCTTCTTGGGTGGTGGAGCGGGTGGCGTTAATTCTGGAATTTCCACTTCTTTTACGCTTGAGTCCTGCAAGAAACTTTTAAGGATTTCAAAATCATTTTGATTATAATATTTTTTCACCTGTTCGGGACCTGGTCACCTGGTCTTTACAGATTTCCCCTCTCTCGTTCTTAAGGTACAATACGACTGCCTTGATTTCCTGTATTACATAGGCGCCTTCAAATTTTGGAGCCAATTTTTAAGTGAAATTATCTGGGGCACTTGATAAAGAAAATTTTCGCTTTAAAACTTTATCCCCTACTTTAAAATCTGCTTCACGGCGTTTTCTATCATAGTAAAGTTTCTGTCTATTTCTTGCCGTATCCGAACTTTTAACCACCTGATCAATAAGTTTCTGTATATCTTTCTGTTTGAATTCTTCTTCTCTTTGTTGCACAAAGAATAATTTATCTAGTGGCGTAATTAACTTACGTCCTAAAAATAATTCTGCTGCAGTTTTTTCCCGTAGTATCATGATTTGCTGTTCTTAAAGCATAAGCTAACTCATTTATGTAGCCATCCCAGCGCTTGTGATGTGTGCTAACATAAGTTCGAATTATTTTTACAATATTTTTATTAACTCTTTCTGCGATGTTTGCCTGTGGTCTATACGGAACCATTTTGATATGGCGTATGCCAAGTCCAGTGCAAATGTTTTCAAATATTTGGCTAACGAATTGTTTACCGTTATCGCTAATGACTTTTATCGGTGCACCGTATTTTAAACTGTACCTGTGTAAGAATGCATCTGCGACTGTTTTGGCTGACGCGCGTTTAAGTGGAACAATTTCTGTCCATTTTGAAAAATGATCTACAATTACTAAAAGAAAACGATTTTTATTTAACTCACTCTGGGGACAAGGACCAAGAAGATCTATGCCTAAAATTTCATTTGGAAATGTAGCGCGAATGCTATTTAAGTACCCGGCCGGGCTGTAATTAATATCATTTATTAACTGACATTGATTGCAGGACCTGACATACGTATTACTATTTTGAATAATTGCGGGAAATATACCGCCTCGCGTACCTGTTTTATAGTCTTTCTGACCCCTAAATGACCGGCTGTTTTCGCTTCGTGTAATTCCTTCTAAATGCTTAATCGAAGCGAGGCTGGGATGGCTGGTTTATATTCGAAATTTTCGTTTGTTGCTTTCGTAGAAAACAATAAATTATCTATTATTTCATAGTTTTCTGCTCTACTTCTTATCGCATCGATATCTGTGTGTTCAAAGCTTTCGGGGTTTTTCAAATACGCATAGATACTTCCAAATTCAGGATCAGCTTTCAATTCAGCAATAATTGTTTCTCTAGAACCTAATTTTTTTGAAGTCAACATAGCGCATTTAAGTTCATTGCCTTCGTCGTCCAATTTTATACGAGAAAGTGCGTCAGCTACATTGTTTTCCTTACCCGGTTTATATTTGATTATTAGATTATATTCTTGGAGTTTTAAAGCCCATCTTATTAACCTGGGCATTAGGTTTTTCCCCGAGTAAAGTCTACCAACAGCCGCATGATCCGAAAAGACTGTTACTGGCGCTGTGCCGAAATAAACTCGAAATTTGTGTACAGTCATTAATACGGCTAATGTTTCTCTCTCTGTAGCTGTATAATTCCTTTGCGTAGGGTTCAAAGTTTTACTAAAAAATGCCAAAGGATGGTCATTCTGCACGAGAACCGCACCTACGGCATAGTCCGACGCATCTGCTGCAATTTCCAGGTTTTCGTCCCCTTCCGGGAATTTCAAAACAGGGGCATTGATGAGTGCTTCTTTTAACCTTTCAAATGCTGTATTAGCTTCTGCTGTCCACGTAAACTTACTTTTCTTTCTTTTAATTACTAGCAACGGTTCAACAATGTTCGCGAAATCTTTTATGAACGACCGATTATAAGAACATAACCAAAGGAAAGAAGAAAGTTTTTTGGCGGTATTGGGAGGTGGGAAATTCTCGATGGCTTTTATTTTTGAATCCTGAGTTTCTATACCCTTTTGCGAAATTTTATAACCCAGATATTTAAGTTCTTTAGTCGCGAACTTGCATTTTGATGCGCTAATTGTAAGACCGGCCTCTTTTAATAATTTAAAAACCTCTTCCAAGTCTTTAATGTGTTGTTCCAACGTACTACTCGTTATAATTATATCATCTAGATAGATTAAAGTCGATTTTCCTAGGACAGGCTTTAGAACAATGTCCATAGCTCTCTGGAATGTTGACGGGGCCCACACAACCCAAAGGGCACGCGTAAAAATGCATAAGTGCCCGATTTTGTGATAAACGCGGTTTTATGTATGTCTTCAGGTCTCATAGCTATTTGATAGTAGCCAGACGTTAAGTCCAACGTAGTCATGTATCTCGTAGACTTAATCTTTTTAATAATTTCCTCTATTACCGGCAAAGGGTAAACCGGGAACTTAGTAATACTATTAAGCTTTCTGTAATCGATAGCAAACCTCCAAGCCCTTTTATCCGAAGGAGGGAAATCATTCTTTTTCCTACATAGTACGACTGGACTCGCGTACTCACTATTTATGGGCGTTATTATCTGGTTGTGCAGCATTTCCTGAATGTGTTCTTCGATAATTTGCTCTTTCTGTTTATCATACCGGTAGGGTTTAGTCCTACAGGGTTTATCGGCAGTTAGTTGTATATCATGCGTTACAATTTGACAATTACCAGGCCGTTCTGAAAACAAGTTTGAAAAAGTACTCACCACTTGCTGGATGGCTTGGCTTTCATGGTCATTCAAATGGCTAAGATCTACCTGCAGTTGTTTTACTGCCTCCACAACCCTCCGGTCAGTAGTATTGGCCCCACTGCGGTGGCGGAAGTGACGTCAGAAGTCACGTGACCGGAAGTGCTGCCATTTTGTAAAGTGGAGTTGAGTTGTTTCGAAGTGAAAGTAGAAGTGTTTGTTTTGAAAGTGGAAGTAGAAGTACATGGATATTTTTAGGATTTAGGTATTTTGGATGGCAACGAGGATTTGGGGGGAAAGTTTCGTTTTGATTTTATGGCAACGACGATTGTTCCACGTGTTCATTTTTTAATCCGCCATCTTGAAATCGAGTGGAGTTGTTGGAAAGGGAAATTAGAAGTGTTTGTTTCTAAAATATGTGAGAAATATTGTCAGAGATAATTTTTTTAATTTTGTGGCAACGATGTTTTTAACAAAATTTTATTTTTCTTTGCGGCAACGATGAAAGTATCTCGTGTTTGTTCATGTTGTCTGACGTATAATGGAATACGTCACGAAAGAGGTGTGTTATAAGATAACAAGCTTTTTCTATTGGTTCTAAGCCAGCCATTTTGTTTTGACGTCACATCGAAAGCAACAGAGTCATTTTTCTTGGGAAAGAATTCAGTTGCCTCTTGTTTGTTGCGAAGAAAGTAGTTTATAAGAAATATCGTCTTGTGATTTTTTTGAAAATGAAGCGTGCTGTTGCAACAGAGAAACCTACGACTTCGAACAAGAGAGTTAGATTTTCGAGGCAAAGTAATATGATTAACGATGCAAGTATAACAACGTTTAAGTTGTATTCCTTACTTGCTCATCATTTTTATCTTTGTGGTGAAAATTTTGTTGTGATAACAGATTTCGCTCGTGTAATACGTGTACACTTAAGAAAATATGTGCGCTTCGAAAACAACGAGTTTATACCGACGAAAAGCGGAATCACTCTCTCTCTCCTTACCTGTGGCAAGCCTTTTCGGACAAAGTGGAATATAAGGATATACTAAGTCCCTCTTTGCGAGAAGGTCAGTCTGCAGTTATACAAGTCTCTTTGTTTCTTTCAACAGTGACAGTTGAAAATTCCCCGTGTGTTTCGTTTCAGATATTTTGTGCGCAAAGATTTGACTTGTGAATTTTTGCCAAGTGTATGTGTTCTTACAAAATGTGAATGGGAGCAATTCATACGAATAAGAAAACAAATAACAATGGAGGTGGTTACATTAATGTTTGGGCCTACTTTCCAGTTCTACGTTTTGAACGAAGTTTTCAAGCAACTGCCATCGCATCAGGACAACCAAATCGCTCCTGTTGATGCAGAAATGTGTCTTTCGACATCTCTTATCGAACTCTTAAAAGAGACTATAAGTTCAAACATAGCGGACATTTTCGAGTGTAGTAGATGCATTATGGAATACGGCAATCAGCTTGGCCATGATCGTGTCACAATGACCAATTCGGATAAACTTTGGAAATATGGAGATCTTGCTGTGTGTAAAATAAATATTGTGAACATTGATTGATGCTGAATTTGTGAGTAAAAATTCGAATATTGCAAATTATATTACAGTGTCATTTCTAAAAAATATTGATTATGAAATGTTGTTAAATAATGCTAAAGATTTATATGTTTCAGGTTAGTTGGTTCATTTTTTTAAATTTATTGTAAATGTATATGTATATATATATATATATATATATATATATATATATATATGCGTGTGAATAATCGCCTATTAAGTTATTTTGTTAATGTTTGTAAATACTTTTTTGTGCATATAAAAGAGTTTACAATTGAAATATTTAGTCTCTTATTCTTTTATATTTTAAGAAATGAAATGATAATAATAATTTTCTAACTTTGATGAAACTATAAAACTAATGTTTGAACAGGTTGTTATGAAGATTAGGTAAGGGGCTTATAAAAAGTATAAATAAATTTAAATTTGATTTATCATTTATTTGGATAGCGGTTGTATGAGGATGAACATCACATTTTCCGTTGATAAAAATTCATGTTGTAATGTCAGAAATTCTGGATCTGACTTATCGGAATCCAGCGCAACTGGCAAGCTTCGGTGGTATCAATGCTTTACGTCGTGTTTCTGGAGTAAAGAGCAAAGAGATCAAAAGATGGTTAGAGAAGAGGGATTCTTATACGCTTCACAAGCCTTTGCGACACAAGTTCCAACGCAACCGAGTCATTGTAGGGGGGATCGACGAACAATTTCAATCTGATTTAGTAGATTTACAAAATTTAGCCAGATTTAATAGAGGGTATAAATATTTGTTAACATGCATAGATATTTTTTCGAAATATGCTTGGGCTATACCTTTGAAAGACAAGAAGGGCTCTAGTGTGAAAAGGGCATTTGAAAACATTTTTAAAGAGCGTAAACCAGATTCATTACAAACAGATAAAGGCTCGGAATTTAAAAATAAATTAGTGCAAAATTTATTTAAAGAAAAGGGCGTTCATTATTTTACAACAAATAACGAAACAAAAGCGAGCATTATTGAAAGATTTAATAGGGCTCTAAAGACAAAAATGTGGAAATATTTTTGAGAGTTTAATTATTATTTATTCAACTATTTTAAGTAACACATTACTATATAGATGTGTTGAATAAATTAATCTATAGTTACAATCACAGTTGGCATCGCAGTATTCAAATGGAACCTTCATCAGTGAATATAAATAATCAGTCTGTGGTATGGAAGAATTTATATGATGATATGATAAAATCTGTTACGAAGCCCCAGTTTAAAACAGGCGATACGGTGCGTATTAGTAAACTGAAAAGACCTTTTGAGAAGGGTTACGAAAATAATTGGACTCGAGAAATATTTAAAATTCATCGAATGATCCCCCGAAACCCTGTAGTTTATAAATTAAGAGATTTAGCTGGAGAAGTGATTGAAGGTAGTTTTTATGAAAATGAACTACAAAAAGTATCTGATTCGGGATTTTATCCGGTAGAAAAAATATTAAAACAAAAAAAAGTGGCTGGAAAAATGCAGTATTTTGTCAAATTTCAGGGATACCCGGATAAATTTAATGCTTGGGTATCCGATGTAAAAATGTTATAAAAAGAGAACATTCTGTTCTGAATTTCATCAGTTAGAGATGTTGTTCTACGTGACGCTGCCCTCTGATAGTAGTCAAGAACATTTCTCAGAAAATACACTTTCGCATTTTGTGACACAGCTACCTATACCAATTAAATTAAACGGTCTATGGGAAGTTGGATTAACCGAAATAATTTAACTGCACGAATGGTGTAATATAAATAAAGAAAATAATCTGCTCGGGTTTGCTTTAAAAGATGGAGAACTCCAGGGAAGAAGGTTACCACCTGAATATTATGAAAGTGTACAAAATATTTTGAACGAAATGAATATTCCACCTTTAAGAAACAAAATTACATTTAAATACAGTCCTGTAACAAAGCGTGGGAATATTAAAACCGAGAAAGGAGCAAAACTAATTTTTGAGAAAGGTCTTTGCAATCTTAGGATTTGAACCGCAAGTAATAGAAGATATCGCTGAAAGTTCCTTCGTCGCTGATCCACGTGCTTCCTTCCCATTTTTTTATATCTATACAGATATCGTAGAACCACAAATAGCAGGAAACATTCAAGCTCCCTTATTGCGTATTGTAAAAATAAATTGAGAAGTCATCAGTACTCATTATGACAGACCACACTATGTTCCTGTTATTCGAAATCATTTTCAAACGATTGAAATGGAAATAAGATTAAACTCTGGGGAATTTGTTCCATTCGAAAGAGGAAAAGTGATCATTATTCTGCATTTTCGATTGCGGCATGTCCTGTAAAAGGGATAATACATTTCATGAAACACATCATTTGAAAATTTGACACGTTACATACAGTATGAGCCGTGTTCCTTATGTGTGTTGTACAAAAAAGTTTGAAGATCATTATGTCGGCCAGTTAGGATCTGGCCGTCCATTTTATCGCGGACAGATAGCTTATCAAAGAGGCTATGGTATCGGTGGATTTTTTAAGAAAATATTTCGATTGGCATTACCTGTTCTCTGGAAAGGGGCAAAAACCGTAGGAAAAGAAGCCTTGCTGACAGGGACACGTATAGCTTCTGATGTCATGGAGGGGAAAAATTTAAAGATAGCCGCGCAACAAAGATCAAGAGAAGCTGGAAAATTATTGGCTGGAAAAGCTGTTAAGAAAGCAGAATCGATGTTAGGTAGAGGGAAGTATAAAAGAAAGCGTAAAACTCGACAACGTATTAGTTCTTCGAAAGCCAAAAAGCTACGTCGACGAGATATTTTTGACTAACCTAAACAACATATTTAAAAAAAAATAAAAACGGAAATGGCTTTTATGTTAAAAGATTCTCCCGAATGTACTAAATCAGAATTAGAACTTTTTCACATACCTGGAACTCAGACTGTCATTCAAAATGGGCAATGGATTCAGTTTCATCCACTTTCGAATATATTTGATGGAGGACCTGTTGAATTCCTTGTTTCCGGTAGTGGAGAGGAGTATATGGACTTGTCCCAAACACTTCTTTATGTAAAAGCTAAAATAATAAAAACGGATGGAAAACCTACAGTAGCAGATTCAAAGATTGGTCCCGTCAATCTTTTCCTTCACTCGCTGTTTTCTCAAGTGGACGTCACTCTAAACGATCGATTAATCTCTTCTTCGAGCAATACGTATCCATATAGAGCTTATATAGAAACTCTATTAAATCATGGGTTTGAGAGTAAAACTTCGCAACTTACATGCGAAATGTTCTACAAAGATACATTTAGTAAAATATTTACAGATAACGAAGGTTGGATTAAGCGTTCCGAATTTTTTTAATTAAATAATACAATAGATATGATAGGGGGCATCCACTGCGATTTGTTTCATCAAGATAGACTAATGTTGAACCTTGTAGATTTGAAACTAAAACTTATACGGAGTAAACCCGAATTTTGTTTACATGGTAACGAAGGACACAAAGTGGTATTGGATCATGTTTCCCTTTTCGTTCGAAAAGTTCGCGTCAGTCCAGGTATTACTCTCGGACATGCCAAAGCTTTAGAAAAAGCAACAGCAAAATACTCCATTAACAGAGTGTTGTGCAAAGTATATTCTGTACCGCAAGGCAGCATCTTTATCGTACAAGATAACGTCTTCGTCGGGCAGATGCCAAAACGGGTGATTGTTGGATGCGTAGATAATGATGCTTTTCACGGAACTTATAAGAAGTCACCTTTCGAATTTAATCATTATCACTTAAATTTTATCGGAGTCTATGTGGACGGTCAGCCTGTGCCTTACAATCCTCTCGAGCCGAATTTTGATGAAAATAATTATATTAACCAGAACTGTTATTTACGACTTTGCAAATTAAGATGTACGCCCTTCAGCTTCATCACATATTGTTTCAAGACATGGACACTGCTCCGTACTTCCAAGGAGTATTTCCTTCTGACATGATACCTATGCCTGGAAAACGATCTGCTATGGTAATAAATGTATCACCCTCTACAGAAAATGGAACGCATTGGCTTGCCCTGTTTATAGAAGATAAAGCCTTGGAATTTTTCGATTCTTACGGAGAGCCTCCGGAGTTTTATGGAAAAAACATCGAGAATTTTGTGTCACATTTTCGCGTAACTCATTATAATAAAATTCGATTTCAAAGTTTAACATCTAATGTATGTGGACAATACTGCATTTATTTTTTCTTAAAAAGATGCCAAGGGAAATCTATGTATGATATTTTATATAATCTTTCTTTGTGCAAAAGCAATGATTTTAGAATATAACAATTTGTTAAAGAGAAATATGGTCTTAGAATGACATTTAAAAAATAAAGGTTAGATTTTGATTTGGAAATACTGTGTCTGCATTTTTTCCCACTCATTTTGTTATTAACAAATAATAATAATTTATTATGCTTCATTTTTTTAATCTAGGTCATTTTTTAAAGTATGTAATTTTTGAGGGAGGGAGGGGGTACGGAATAACTATATATAACTTAAATACAGAAAAGTTCACTTACGATGGAGTTTCCTAAGTTAAAACATCCTTTTACAATGATAGTGGCAGGTCCTACATCTTCAGGAAAAACAATAATTGTTAAAAAAATGATTGAACATAAAAGCATAGATCCTGTTCCTACTAAAACAGTGTGGTGCTACGGAGCATATCAGCCATTGTATACCCAAATGCGCGACGTACAGTTTCACGAAGGATTTCCTTCTCATTTGAATAACATTACAAATGCTTTAATCGTGATCGATGATTTAATGTCCGAACTGGACAATGAATCAAAATTAACAAAACTATTTACCAAAGGAAGCCACCATAAAAATTTAAGCATCATTTTCATCGTTCAAAACTTATTTCACAAAGGTAAAGGCCCACCAGCGGCCGAGCGGTAAAGTCGCTGAACACTGGTAGTTCGGTCCGAGGTTCGAATCCCGCGAACGGGCTGGCTGCATGGGCGTTTTCGTGGTTTTCCCCATGTGTAACGTGTATACGAGCCAGTTTCCCTTAGAAAGTCCTCCACGAAGGCATCCCTCCTCTTAGGCAGATAGCCCTCGAGGCTTTGCCATAATTACACACACACACACAAAGGTAAAGAAATGAGAGAAATTCCTCTTAATTGCCATTATATGGTCTTATTTAAAAATCCGCGAGATAAGTCTCAGATCATGCACTTGGGTAGACAACTTTACCCAACAAGAAATAAATTTTTTCAAGAAGTGTTTCAGGATGCAACTATGCTAGTTTACAGCTATCTGTTGATTGATTTGAAACCTGACACAGAAGAGAGTTTACGTTTACGAACAGGAATATTTTCGGAAGACAAACATTACGTGTATTTACCGCGATAAGAAGACGCTTAGCGGAAATCTGATACAAAACTCAAATTTTAGAATGCATTATCTTTTTTCTTACTTTATTATAAAATGAAAAATCCGCTTATTATTCCACGTTTATCTGAAAAGAAGTAAAGGATAAAATATTGGATTTGGAATCCTATAAATACTACAAAATTCATTTCGTAGCTTCATTGAATACTAAAAATGTCAGAATGCGAGCAGCATTTAATAAAGCAACTGAAAACATTAGCAAAGAGTAAATCAAAAAGATTTCTACTTCAAAAAGTTCCAAATAGTATCATCAAATTTTTGTGTGAGTGTGCACTCAATTTAATTCGGGGTAATATACCAGTATCTAAAACTCTGAAAAGTAAACTCACTCCTTTTAAGAGAAGTATACGTAAGTTAGCGAACCGTAAAATACCTTTGTACAAAAAACGAGAATTGCTCGTTCAACGAAGTGATGTTTTTCTGAGTTTTCTCTTACCTGCAGCTATATCTGTGATCAGTTCTATTATTAATGGAGTACAGTAAAAAATATCGCCTTATACCGGAAGATCGGTTAGAAAACATGACAGAAGAGTATTTATCAGAAATAGATAAACAAATGTACTCTATATTAAGAAATAAGAATTTGAACGAAAGTGATAAAGCAATGTTATATTCACAAGCACTTCAAAAATTTCTTCATGTTCCTCACCCGGAGAAAGATGTTTCTGTGAAGGCAATGCCAGAGTCAGAAAACATGATTGAAGCAGATAATTCTGTTAAGCCTGAAACCGAAGCAGAGAAAGAAAAAGAAGAAGACGTCATCGAAAAGAATATCCTAGCTGTTGTTCCAGTGAAAAAGAAGCATATAGCCAAAGACATTTACTCCTTTTTAAAAAATAAACAAAATATTTTGTCGTGGACTTCTAAAGGTGAAATTCTGTATAAAGGGGAAACAATTCCTAGATCCAATATTGTTCATTTAATTAACGATTTATTGCGGAATAAGGAAAAAGGGCCTATCGGACGAAATTTATTTCGATCTGTTTTGGAGGAAATGCCTGACGCATTCGGACATAACGAAAAATTGTTAAGAGAAAAGAAATCTTTAATTGTTTCTAGAATCAAACAAAGCATGTACGCAAGAAAACAGCCATGGATAAAGTACTAAATAAAAATGTTCATTTAACTATAAGTTGTCGAATTTTCCTTATCTGTAAAATACTTTATATATATTTATATTTTATCTCAGAATACTACATTACCCAAAGTAAATGTAAAATATCATCATCGATAAAATTTAACTTTTGAATGCTTCACTGGATAGAATCATCAGTAGCCGAACGGTAGCGTCGTAAAATCTGGTAATATCACCCTTTTATCGTATACGTCGTATACGATATCGTATACGATATACTTTTATCGTATCGATAATTTTTTTCTTCTTTCTTGTTATAGACCTTCCTCGTCTTAGCATTTCGGCATATTTTATTTGTCGCTTTAACTTTGATGGATGTATCGAAGTCTTTGTTCAAAATTAAAACCTTCATCGCTTCGTAATTCAATTTGCTTGAAGCTTTGTAGTTTAAAGTAAATCCTCTAA
Organism: Stegodyphus dumicola; assembly: GCF_044657685.1. Taxonomy (NCBI): domain Eukaryota; kingdom Metazoa; phylum Arthropoda; class Arachnida; order Araneae; family Eresidae; genus Stegodyphus; species Stegodyphus dumicola. Next base: position 101,491,497 of record NC_140769.1, read on the forward strand.
TTTTACAAGCTGTTAAACCATCTGAAGATGTATAAGCATAATTTTTTGCACCACCTGAAAAACCGTAAGAGCCGTGAATAAAATAATGTTGCATGCATTACAATTTTCTCGAATGTATACATTGATAATTTAGAGTGAATTAACCAGAGTGAACTTATACTAACCAGAAATGAAAGACGTTATATATTTGCCGTCTAATTCATCAGTAAAATCTCCCGAATAGGGACCTAAAGGTGGGTCATTCTTGCCATTGGATTCATAAATAATACTGAAAGGAATATAAAAAAAAAAAAAAAAAAAAAAAAAAAAAAAAGTATAAGCGTTTTTTTATCCTATATAAACAAATATTTGCATAACAATAATAATACAGGAAATAGAGATTTTAACCCTAATATTATACCTGTCTGTATCGAAGTACAAGACATTTTTGTCTAATTTTTCTAATTCTGAGTAAAGCTTCAAACGTGCATGGGCTGTAGTCAATGTAGCTATAAATATATTTGTTTTATCCGTCTGAGGAGCAAATTCAGATTTGTAAGCATACTGAACTGCTGCCACTTTTTCCGTCGGTAAATATACATGCTTAACCTAAAACATAGATTGAATAGCATATTTTATCCTTTTAATATCATGCATTTTCAAAAACTAAAAGTATAATATAATTCAATAAAAAATGTACCTCTATAGTACTATCCGTTAAGAGTTTGTTAAAATCTGCCAGATCTGTCACGTAACGTATTTGAGTTTTATTTTCCATCATACCCCATCTTCCCCAGAAGCTTAAAATAAATTGTTAAAAATTTAAAAAACATTTTATAAACATCCAGTTTATGTATCAACAGGAATAACAACAACAAAAATTCTTTGTACTTTTTTTGCTTTACCTGTTTAAACAAAGTTTTGCTACTTGTCATCGCCCTGGATTATAGCTAATAGAATTTTCATCCAGCAAAATACCTTCATGTTCCAAGTATTGAGAAATATATCTCTTTTTAGCATCAGAAGTTATACAGTCTTTTGGCCAACCACTTGACTCTTGTTTTAATTTCATAAAACTGTCAATATACGGAGCAAATAATCCAGTCATGCTCTCTTTAAAATGATAAACCTGTTAATAAACCAAAAAAAATTTTAAACAACCCAGTCAAAAATCATTCTCTCATCAAGTCAGCAAAACAAAACCCCCACATACACACCTCATGTATTTTAATAATTTTATATCCCTTTTCCACGGCTTTCTGAACTTCAAGGGAAACCCATGTTCCTGTCAGCATTCTTTCTTCATCTGTATGCATGCACTTTTCTTGCTGCAAAGATTCTGCACAAGACTTACAAAGCGGAAACATCAGTTTATTTCAAGCACTATAAAAGAGGTAAATTAAATTTAAAGAAACGTAAATGTGTTATAACACACGTACAAGGATACAGTTTTGAAATTCTGATTAAAGGCAAGATAATGATCAATACATACCGATAAGGTAAAACAGGAAAATATAATTTTTTGGGAGGCTGTACTGTGCATTTTACTATACCAAAATATTCTGATACATCTTGAAAATTTTCCGTTATGATATCAGGATGTTTAATTGGATACCTGAGGATTAATAAATACACTATGTACATATATATACATGCATTCATAATCACATCTTTTATAATAAATCAATGTTTTAATTACATGAATCGCTCTAACAATTAAAGGAAGAAAACAGATACCTGCAACACTTGTTAACCCACGGATATAAACTTGTGAGGTCTATGTACTTAATTTTTCCTTCATGCATTAGTTTTACAGCATTCGTTCTCCCTCCGAAAAATGAGTCTCTTGGATTTAACCTCTCTACTAAACTATGATCTTTCAAAAAATTCCTCAGCTCCTCATCATTTTTCTTCATGGTATTAAATTCATGCTCCTAAATGGTTACCAAGTTATATCCCATGCGTTGAATGATTTTCGATGTTCTCTTTGTGCTGAGAGAAAGTTCCCACATGAAACACCCCTTTACAGCATTTCTGGCATCTTGCTGAGGATAACAGCTTTTACATCCATGCCAATAACATTCTTAAAATAAAATCAGTTTTTTACAGTCTAAATCGAGGTATCTTAAAAATTAGAAAATAACTGAAAAAATGAAAAGCATTTTAAAGATATTTACCGTAAAACTGATAGACAGTATTATTGGTTTCACAGAAGCCGTCCACAGAAATGTTTGCAATCTTTTGCTCGCCAAAACCATTTCGAGCATGTCTGATCTGAATTTTTTCCTTTAAAGCAATAAAATCTATCCACTGAATTCCTGATATGCTGTGATTTGTACGATTTACATAACCATGAACTGGCACCAGTCCAATTGTCTGTGGAGGTATATATTGTGATCTGTAAGTAGCCATACAAGCTGAAGCTATTGTAGTGTACTGAAAGGGATCGATCTTCGTTGCAGAAATAAATTCCTCTCTAAAACTGAGACAACACCGTCTCAAAATGTCTACATCAGATCTATAAAAAAAGAATATTCTAAAAATGTAGAAATAGATAAAGAAGTCTAAAAATAAGTAAATAAATAAAAATAAAATAAAAATATTATACACTGTAAAGTTTACTTACGTGCAATACTTGTAAATTTCTTCCCGAAAGTCGAAAAAGTATTCTTTCCTGCTTTTGTACCCCAACAGAAATTCCCGCCGGCCTTCAACAGTCATTGTATCCGGGCTATAATACTTGGCATCAGGTAATGGACCTCTATAAAATTCGTTTTCAGGAATATTGAATAGATGTGGTAAAAAAAATCATTTCTTCTCTCAACAACCCGTGGTTTAAGGGTTCTGGAAGTTCTGAATGATTTATCCTAGCTTGGTAAGTGACCTCTGTAGCATTAAAGCGACGATTCGTTTTTCTTCTTGCTTCCGTCAAAATATACGGCTGGTTTAACTAAGGATAAAATTTACATTCAGTATGCATTTTCCGCAGTATTTCATTGGTTTATTATTTGCAATGGAATTTAGACATACTAGAAGAAAAGTTAGTGAGAACAGACTTACTGAAGCGTTCCTTGAAGAATCTTCAGCCATATTATTTCCTGCATTTAGTGTATCTTCTATAGCAAAATCATTTGAAATATCCTAATTTGAATAAAGTAAGTTTGAAAAAAAAGTATCATGTGTCGAAATCTCTATAATATATTTTAGGAAAAAATTAACTACTTGAGAAAAGGTGATAATTACCTCCAAACCCAATCCACTTTGATTAGGATAGGGAGCTAATGTATTTTCTAGAAAGAACTGGGTCGATTCACCTAACTAAAAAAAATATCAGCAAGTAGATTCTTAGAACTCATTACGAAATCTTTAACAAAATTATTTGAACTAATTTAAGGATATTAACGAAATCCTTTCTTGCTTTAAAGAGTAAACTTACTATTTCGTCATCGGAAAAACGTGAATCAATCATTTCATCTTCTTTTCCATGAAAAACATTAACGCCTGATGGCCTGCTACATCCATATCAGTCCGGCATTTCTTATTACATAACTAAAAAATAAGCACGCAAATGATGAAAAAAAAATTTGTTAACCATATTGTTAAACAGGCATCCCAGATTATCAAACGAAAAAATTACATTCTTTTCATTAACCACAACACATCATACAGTATAAATAAGGTTTAAGAAAAAACTTTGACTAGATTTAGCTCTAAATTCAAATTATATATTAATTAAACAAATTTTAATTCGTACTGAATACATAATATCGTAAATTAATAACTTAAACATATTTTCTAATGTCTCCCACGTGCTGAACACGCAGTATCGTAAATGAATTAAACAGATTTTTGTATGGACACCACGTGTTAAACGCATGGTATCTTACAAAAAAAAAAAAAAAAAAAAAAAAAAGTATACTCATGATTGTAAAATATCTTTATCCAAACAATGTACATTATCTACCATTTTAATGATCATAAAACTAACCTCATTTTCTAAATCAGACAAACAGTTTTCCATGCCATCAAGAGGATTTTCAATAAATTCCTGAGACGTTTCACTCAACAACTAAATGCAGAAATATCATTGTATTCACTTAAAACATCATATATGCATTTCTAACTTAATACTTTTTTAAATAAAATATTATTTTAAATTTACCTCGCTATCGCTCAAGTAATCTTCATAATCAATAGAATCTTGATTTTTTTAAACTGCGCAAAAAAGGAATTACTGTGTTTATTAATTAGGAATTAAATTGATTAATAAATTAAAAATACAAGTGCACAAAAAATTCCACTTACTTCATCAAACGATCGTTTAGCCATTATTGGTACAAAATTACCTACTCACGCAAAAAAAGTAGTCTAAAAATCTATGAACACGCTGTTGCAGTCTCTGCTGCATTTATATATGCAAAACATCATGTTGCCATTATTCGATCCTAAATAATGAACTGCAACTGTTGCCAATCACCAGCAGTTAGTTTAAAGCGATATTTTTCAACAAGGACAAAACTATCTCTCCAAGCCTCAACTTGGTCGCTTACGGCCTTGACGAAACTATGTCAAAGCAAAATGTCCAAGGTCAGCATGTATTGTTAGCCCTAAGAAAGAATTCTGTCACAAAGAACTTAAAAATTGCATTCTTGAGTGTGATGTCGTGTTTTTTTCAAAATGGCGGATTCAGAAAATCATCATGGCGATACACGTAAAAACCTTATGGACATAATTAACAGAATTTTCAACCAAGAGATTGTGGGGTATCGCTTAAAGAATTTTCATGCGGTCCCCCTCAGTCTCTTTTTTTTTATGAATCCTTAAGATAGCGAGTTCGAATCTGAGAAAAAATTTATTACCTCTTAATTTTTTTAAGATCATGTTAACTTTTATTAAACATTTTGTACACTAGATGGAGCCAGTAGTACATAACATATATTTAAGAAATAAATAGATTTTAAAAATTACCCCTTTAAACGTAAATGAAAAATAATTCTTCCATTAAAAATAAAATCAAGCATGAGTTACTGTACAATACGGAATACGAGGAGAAAACAAAATGGCAGACGAAGTGAATCATTCAAAATGGCGGACAAAGACCGTGTGATTAAAAAATGGCGGCAGATAGAAGAATGATAAAACCAAGGAGAATAGAAGGAGAGAGAGTTCGCAGTTTCCTCCACTATCGGGGAATGAAACTCCACGGAACAAGTGGCGTCCATGTTTGTAACTTCAAAACATTGCATTACGGCAGTGAAACATACGTTAAGCTGCTCCGTGCATGTATTTTCCACTAAAAATATGTAAACTTTATAATGAAATATTTCGCTATTGTTAGTTTTTTGTTTTAAAGTTAAAAGATGTATATCCGTAATTTATTATATACAGAAAATCATTAAGAAATATTTCGAAATCTAAAATGCATGTGCATAACATTAAAGCCTTTAAAAATAATGTTTCTGCATATTTAAAGAATTTGTTTAGGTTTTATTAGCAACCTGTTGGGTGTACTTTCCAGTTTTTTCCTTTAAGAAGTGATATTTCTGATTTATTCACAATATTATAATTTATTAAAGAATCATTTAAAATATATTTAACCTGAAATTAATAGCAGATAATTATCTAAAAAATTAGTCACAGGTTGCATTTTTTTTAAATGAAAGTTTTAAATAGATTCTTTTCACAACCAACAACCTTATAACAACAAGAATATAAATATTAATAAAATAAAAACAGATTTATGTGAATTCAGTGATTTCAGCTTATGCGCGTTTCATATTTATGAATCTCAAAGAAATTGCCTTGAATTAAGCTGAATTACAGAAATATGTCTATACCTATATTTTTGGACACATCTTTCCACATGTTCAGTTGTGTAAATATTTTACTTACTTTTATCGCTATACTACCCACAAATTTGTAAATTTATGCAAAAAAATTTGAACAACAGAAAAGTTAGTTTATCTTGATCAAATGCACAAATTATATTCTTAACAGTTCAAAAAACTTAAAAATGAATATTAAGTAATACATAAAGAAAAGTATTACTTTATTTAACACCTTTATAATTTATAAAAATAGTAACAATTGGTGTCCTACTTTTCATGAAAATTATCAAACGAATTACCTAAAACGTTCAAATTATACAGTTTTAATCCTAGCATACATCATTGTATATTAAGGAACAAAGATACCAGCTATAAACAGAAACATTAAAATTTATTTAACATATTTTGATTATTTTAAGTCCTTTTTTTCACATCTGAAAAGAAAACAGCATGACATTGTGATATTTTTTACCATAGTTATCAAATTACACACAAAAAAAGAAAATCAATACTTACGCGTGATAAGTAATCCCAGGAATCATTTCGAAAATCTATTTGTGCATCCATATACAACACAAGCTGACATGCTTCAAAAAGAAAAGAAAAAAATATTGCAATTACAGACTTCCTTCCTTGCACAAGTGACAGCGATAATAGGAACATGGCCGCGAAGCTTCACCGTTTGAGTTGAACCTTCCCTCCTTCTATTCTAACCTCCTTGGATAAAACATATTTTTATAATTAAGCAATTACGGTAATTAAACTATTATCAAACCATTAAAAATAAATTAATATTCAATCGTTAGATATTCAATCGTTAGATTAAAAATAAATTAATATTCAATTGTTAGATTTAAATAATTAAACAGGGATATTTCCCCAAACACGTGGTTCAAGGTAAAATCGTCGTTGCTACAAAATCAAAACGAAACTTTCACCTCAAATCCTCGTTGCCATCCAAAATACATAAATCCTAAAAATCTCCATGCACTTCTACTTCCACTTTCAAAACAAACACTTCTACTTTCACTTCGAAACAACTCAACTCCACTCAACAAAATGGTGGCACTTCCGATCACGTGACCTCTGACGTCACTTCCGCTTCCGCAGTGGAGCCAATACTACTCCGTCCATTTCCAGCATGATCGAATTGTCCTGAAAATCCAGCTTGGCTTTCGCGGCCTTTAAAAACTCCGTGCCTAAGATGACTGGACTCTGAAAATTTTTCACCACAAAAATTAATACTTTAAGGCTTTCATCTTTTATCTGTATTTCTAACGATAATTTCCCAATACATTGACAGGTTTTTCCTTGCGCCACTATAATTTCTGCGTTTTTATTTTTAAATAATCGTAACCTACTAAAATTCTTCTTGAAAAATGTATCACTCATAAAATTACCTTCTGTACCATAATGCCTCTGTATCAATGAGGGCTTCTACTGGTACATCGCCAACCAGGACTTGTATAATCGGTAATTGTGAATTCTTTACCACGACCGTATTTAGGTATCTTCTTGAGGGTTTTTTCGAAACTTCCGGGGTCTGGACCCTCGCGTTTACAGGCCCCTCTACTCGTTTAATGCTTTCCTTTCAACTTCAGTCTTCTGGGTACGCGGACGGTTGTTTTCAAATTTCCTTTTTGGGCCTTGACCTTTGAGCTTCGATGAGTTAGCTTAATAGCTCTTTCCCCCATAAGAGCGATTTGTGTTTCTGGTCCGTTGATTTGAGGATTGCTTTCGGAGACCTTGAGAATACGATGCCTCTCTAGATTTTTCCGCTATTCTGCGGTTTTGGAACTTGACCGCCAACTCGAAGAGTTCCTGCAAGGTGCTTGGATTTCGGATTTCTAAGTAATCTTGGACAGCAGGTAATCTTGGTAATATTATTTCAATAATCTCCGCGTCGGGTTTCTTCCCATACAGCATGTTTGTCAGCTTGTAAGGATCTTAAGTTTTACTAACGTTTATTTTATTTTAAATCTTTACTATCACTTCTTATTTTCTACTTCCGGCCAGAATTATAAGCGTGAAGGTATTTATGCAAAGTTTGTCTGGCGAACGCCAAGTATTTAAGTGTGGCTTTTTGCCAAGCGAGAGAGAGGAAGCAGTGAGTCGAAGCAGGCCGCTTACCTTAGAAGTTACGCAGTTGCTTGTTGCCTTCCAGGCCAGAGGTTTTAATCCTCTTGATAAATTTTAAACGTATTGTAGTGTTCACAGTTCTCTGTACTACATACGCTTCCTGTTAATATAAGGCCAATCTTCCACGTTTATTATTCTAAAGTTAAATTAGAGTTTAGTTTTATTTTTATACTTTTACGTTTTGACCCCAAGTAGTGGGTCGGTGTATTCCGAAGTTCGGAAGTCATTGTAAATAGAGAAAAATAAAGGGTTTTGTATACCCTTCTTGTGTTACCTGTTTACTTCCCACAGTTTTGAACATAGCTTTAGTAAGCTCTCTGTTCCTAGTCAGGTCCTTGCATGTTCCCGAAGAAGGTTGGAAGGAACATTGAACCTGATAAGCTTAACTTTTCGCAGAATGAAGTCCGTCAAATCTTCTATATTACGTTGATAAAAACTATACAGTTCGGCTACTAGCTTTGCTCGGTCTTTCACTATGGGGAAGGCCTTTAATAATGATATTTTGAAACTTTCAAAGGTATATGTTTGGCCTCCGAATTCTCCTAATAAAAATTTCCCTATACTCTTTCACCATAGTGAGGCCTGTTCTCTTAGTGCAGACGTGGCAATGGCAACTTTTTGTCTTTCAGGCAGAGTATAGCTGGAAGTGATTTTCGAGGCCTTCTAAAAATATCGCCACCGAATTTTTTCCGTCGAAATTGACGTTTGGCTTGATCGATGCTCTCATCGTTTGGACCAGGTATCCAAATCCTTCTAACTGGTTCGCCATTTCTTGTCGTTGGAGTTGTACAGGAGCTTTCATCCAGTTTTCGGCCATCTCAGTTCGTAAAGTGTTCGGGCGCCAATATGATGTTGCGTGGCCCCAACTTGTCAGCAACAGTAGTAGTGACTGCTATGAATTGTAAAGTACACAAACTCGTAAGAAGGGTTTAAATCCCTTTTTATTCCACTTTAAGACCCTTTCACATGCAACGCTCTTTCGCACAGCCACCGTTTATTTTAGGGAGAAACGGGGATATGAAGCAGTTTCGCCTTCAGGACCGGTTCAGATGCACATAGTCTTTAGCCCTTAACCCATAAGCCACTGCGAGCAATGAATGATGTCACAAACGCGAATCAGATTTGGCGGATTTCTAACGTTTACTTACATCTTTTTTTGACATTGTTTACTATTGCTATAGAACGCCATCGGAGTTTAACTTTTTAATTAATTAAAATACACCTAAATTCATTTAAAATGCAATTTATATACGAGGATAAATGATTAAAAGAAGAAAAGAAACCTCATATGCTACTGAGCGGTTTTAATTAAAATGTTTTGTGGCTGCTAAAATTTCAAACTTTGCTTTTTGAAAAAAGGAATAAAACGTCAAATTAATGGTATTAATATTAATTATAAATGTTTTAACCCGTAACAGGGGAGGTGAAAAAGTTGAACATAACAGGGGACGTGCGGTCTCAAAGACCGCGCATTATAATAAATTTTTAAAAATCGTCTAATTAAAATATCATCATGATATTTCACTTAGATGTTCTTTGAACATTTTACTCTGAAAAGAAAATATGTTTTTACACTTTAAAGTGAAATTAAAGTTTTCCCAGAAAATTTCCCCACAGCCTCAAATTTTTCGATGAAAATCATATGCTGCACTAAATTCTATAAAACTAAGAATAAGAATGCATCTATTTTGAATTAACTATTTTATCTATATTAGTTAATATTCAAAGCAAATTTTAACCGCAGAAAATTGTATGTAGCACAATACAGAAAAATTTTGACAGTACCTAAAATATCAGTATCTCACTGATTTTCTGATAGTAAACAGATTAGTTTTCGTCTCCTTTATCATATTCATTGCATAAGTTTTGCGTGCATTCCAAAGAAACAGGGTCTTGGCAAGATAAACATAAATATACTGTCTTTCTTTTCTTGCTCGGTTGTTTTCCTTGATTTTAATTTTGCTTCTCTTGTGCACTGCTCCACATCCTTAGACTCAGCTTCTTTTTCTAAAATCCGCTTTATCGTCCAAGAATAAATCGCAATTCTCGATTTATTCTTGGATTTTTCCCTCTCGTGTGTAGTAGTGGGTGGACTAATTCTCTCGCTAATTCTTTCGAAAACACCACTCTGGTCATAACAGGGTTTCGGTTATAACCTTGGTGCAAAATGTATGCGTTTACTGTACTCATATCTACTAACCGGTAGAAAAGAGCCATAGGCCAACGCGTTGTTCTCCTACTAGAGGAATGGACAGAACATTTTTCATCTAAAGCATCAACACCACCTTTGGTTCTGTTATAAAAACCAATTATTTCAGGTTTCTGTGTTTCCGAGTCAGTTTCTACCGAATGATGCAATGATGACATCAAAACCACTGCTCGCCTTTTTCGCAGAAATTTTCTTCACAGTCATCTTCGTCACTAAAATCACTTCCAACTTCGTCTGGAATTTTTTTTTCAGTTCTTCTGAATAACGTGGATCAGAAGGATAAATGAATCTCCGCGGACCTAACTTCAGAGCCATGTGTTCACTACTGCCGAAAATTGTAACACTGAGAGGGAGGTGAGGTCTCACAGACCGCTCTAGAAGAATTTCAACAGATACACTTGCCAAAGCATTCCGATAAGAAGGAGTCAGAAAGAAGGTCACGAAACGTGAAGCTAGGGAAAGAATCCATTCACTTGGACAAAGCATGCAATAGGGTTGATGGGAGGAACATGTGGCGCGGTCCGTCAGACCGCACGTCCCCTGTTACGGGTTAATATTGATTATAAACGTTTCAGAGAATATATTATAATTAATTCATCTGTTAAAATTGTTTTGAACGTGTTTTATGAAGATTTTAAATAAAAGCTTGTAACTTACGTTTATATTAATCAATTGAATAGCACTGGGTTTTATTTTATATCTATGCAATGGAATTCAGTAATAAAATTTTTAAGCAATTTTAAATGATTTAATGAACATATAGACAGCTTATATTCTTTAAAATGCGTTTTCTCAGTTCGCCTTTTTTCATTTTTAAGTTTTTGCATAAAAATATGTTTTTATTTTTCTCAGAAACTAATTCATTAATTGCAAAATCTATCCTTAAAGTTATTAAGAACTTTCTAATAAATAGAATAAGAAAATTGGTGGAAAATCATTCAAAATTGTGAGAGAAGAATAATATTTTAATTGTTAAACTTTTCTCCCAAAAATTTTAATTAAAAAAAAACTGGCAATTTTTTTTTTCTCAGCTTAAAATTATTTTGTCTTACAAAACCATTTAATAACATTCGTAAAACTAGATGAAAGTTCTTAAACAAAAAAACAAAAAAAAAAAAAAAAAAAAAAAAAAAAAAAAAAAAAAATCATTCAAAATATATGAAGTCCTCTAGTAAACTGAAGCCGATATGCGCGTCTTTAGTTTTATTTGAACGGTATTTCTGGAATACCCAGCATCAGATAGCATTGTCCGTACTTGTTTACAAATTTCCGTATTTCGTAAGGTTCTATGTAATTTTTTTGGATGATAACGCGTCCTCAGATATCTACCAACGCGATTGTTTCGCTGACAGTCCAGCGAGCAGTCATTAAGCAAAGAAAGTCTATGTAAAGAGGGAAAGGCTCCATAGACGTAATGTAAACCAGTTTGTCTTCTACGCCGCTAGAAAGAAGAGGGACAATTCGCCAAGGAATTTGGCGATGGAACCTGTTGGCGAGAATTTCCCCCCCCCCTTCGCGATGCACCGAGATTTTCCAACTCCGTCACGTGTACAGGAAATGAATCGTTCTCTGATTTTCGCGATAATTTAAACTCGAATTTTCGTGCTTTTTTGCTTTACTAGTTGAACTTGTATTACCCATATCGCAGTTTGATGTCTGATTTTATATCTGTCAATATGTAGGGGAAAAAATGGAGTCACACAGCTTTAAAATCTTGATAAATGTGACCGTCGAACCTGTTTGAACTTCGACATCAGCTTCGAGCTTTGGCGCTTTTTGGCGACACATATTTCACGCATGCGCAGTTGTGTCCCTTTTCGTTCGGAGGGAGCCACTACTGCTGCTGCGAAGCTTTCCTTCTTAACAATGCATATTCTTTGCATTAAGTGAACCGCGCAATCAGGCAGTGCATTATGGGATATCTCCACATTTGCCCTGCTGCCGAGAGATAGGAATGTTCTACTTCCAATTCGGAGAAGCAGTTAACGCTTGTTGCCGTGTGAACGGGACGCATGTTCCTAAAACGTACTCGCTGTACCTCCTGCTGTGAGAGCTGCTTCGCTGCTATTGGTTAGAAGAATTTAGACGTAACATAGAGCTTTCGACGTCATTTGTTTTGTCACGTGGTAAAGCTTCTCGTACTCCAGCCATACTTGTTCGGATTAGAGCGGTTATGTTTTAATCCTTTAAAAAAATCAGTTAAGTCAGAGGTGATTTTTATGTACAACTGAATTAATTCATATATTAATATATATTTTCACTTTATGCAATACACACTTGAGAAATACCGGATCATTACAAAGGAAGGAAAATGGGTTATTTGCTTGAGAGGGTTATATCCATATAGCAGTTTGCTAATAAAATGTTGTAAAAACAATATTTAACATAGTTTATTAATCTTTTATCGTGATACAACCACATTTTTAAGAACAAGATTAGAAAGTTTACAATTATACACCTAAATTTATCTCAGTTTTCACTCTGAGATGGAATCCCAGGAAAAATATTTTTAATGATGGACTAGATCAAAGTAGTTATATAGAGAAAGCACACGTGGGATCTTTGCCTTTACTGAATAACATTTGCCAGTCAATTTACAGCAAAATAATAATGCCTACATTGCCTAATGTCCATTAAATTAAATGTAACCTTTGAATCGCTCTTAATATTATTCTTGTTTTAAAAGTAACTATTGTCAGTTAATTCTATCAGTAACCTTTAGTATGCATTAGGTAGTAAGGAATATACTTTTTAGACACATAAACATTGCTTGGATTATCCTAAATTTTCATTTATATTTTAAAATACACAGTGTCGTTTCCATTATCTATTTCTACTTCATTACCTTTTTTATGATCTAGTGTGACAAATTGCATTTTGAATGTATTTTAAATTTACCATTAATATTTTAAACTACATTTTGCACCAATATTTATGTTTGCTCTCCCATTAAGGGAAACAAATATAATAATATAAGTTATTAAATTAAAATTCCTATATTTAAATTAAAATTCCTGTGTTTAATTCCATCTTTAACAACAGCCATAAAATATATGGAATTTACATTCTTACCACAGATGTGGTAAGTCATGAACTCATTGGCAACTTTGAAGAGCATTTGCAAATTTGTTGGTGAGTTAGGAGAGGGATGTTTGTTTCCATATCTTTAAATTTATTTCAACGATGCATCCACCACCACCTATTGTTTTACATTTTTCTTCTTCAATACAAGACACGCACAATTCTAGGCTTTTTTTCACCGTTGTTTTCCCTATAAATCTTTTTAATAATAATAATAATAATAATAAAAAACAGAAAATTGCAAAATTTTGGCACCAGAATCCTAAAATGAGAAAGGAAAGAGAGGCATGTGATGCCTTTTATGTTGTATGCATGCAGAAAGCAACATCGCCAAAGATTTTACCAGAGACAACAGAAACTGCGGTATGTGGTCCACCCGAATGCTGAAGTACTGAAATTCCCATAGGAGGGATCATAATCTGCAACCACACTGGTGAAAATATCTGGAGAAGTGCTGTATGGGAGAATGCTATGTGTATACTTGGGTTGCGATATAGATGATTTTTAGTGACATGTGTAGCCACATAAATTTTTCTTCGCATCATGGTTTAGACCATCAATACATTTTCACAGCATTCTGGTGAGGTTCAGAAAATTAGAAAGTATCAAAATTCATCATTTTAGAATTATTTTGAGTAAGTTATACACTTTGTGAACTGTGATGAACAAAAATTAATAAGCTGTGCTTCCCTCAAACCAATTTTCTTTCTTCCACAATGATTTATTTGCATATATCAGAACTTTACTATTGCAACTAAAGCACTTACTAAAGCACTTACAACTTACTAAAGCATATGCTTTTGGAATGATTATTATTTCAATCTATGAGATTTTTACTTTACCACCAAAGAAAACGCACAGACATCATTGCTGGGAAATAACTATCTCTAAAAATCTGACATGTATTAATAATAAATAGTTACCTTTGTCACAATTTGAATTATCATTTTTAAAGCACATATGCTTTATACTTTATATTTAATTATGTTAAAAAAAAAGCACTATCCTACTTGATCTGGTTTTCCTACCTGAGCTGGTGAATGAACTCACTAGTTTGACTCATTGATTAAGATAACATAATCTGTATGTATGGCTTTTACAGTTATATTATTCTTCAGTTCAGAACTAAGTAAGTGCTACATAGCAAAAAGTTAAAGTAGTTTTTTTTTTTAAAGTGACCATTGTTTCAGCTAACTTTGGTAGAAAAAATTAGCAGCCCTTAGATGCTTTGCCATGTTCAAGTAACCTAACCAAACCCTCGTTAGAACATTATAAGTGACTACAGCTATAGTTGTGCATAGAACTTTGCAAATAGAAGGATAAATAATATAAATGAATTTTTTCCAGATGAATCTTAATACATCAACACCATCAAGGATCACATCCATGGTCTGCATCAAAAAAATGCCACGTTATGTCATGCATTATGCATCCCCATACAGGTCTGAAACCAAGTGTAATCGTATGGTCCATTACATTCCAGTTACCTTCACGTTTAATGCTTGCAGTTGCTTCACGTTAAATGCATTATGTAATGCATTATGCATCCCCATACAGGTCTGAAACCAAGTGTAATCGTATGGTCCATTACATTCCAGTTGCCTTCACGTTTAATGCTCATCGGTGGCCAGGGCAACCTGTATGAGTGGAATGGGCAGCAAGACATAGGAGCGTCAAAATTTTTAGAATTTCGGCAGGAACTGGAAGGCATAATTTGCAAGCAGCAGTTATTCTATTTAGGTGATAAAATATCTAGCTCTGGCTTCGCTAGCAGCCAAGCAGTAAAGTAGTTGAATACTGATAATTCGACCTGGGTTTACATTCTAGCGAACAGGTTGGCTGCACGTGTGTTTTCATAGTTTTCTGCATATATGAAATATGTATAAGCTAACTTCTCTTTGAAAGTACCTCTACCCTTAGCCAAGTTACTATACTGTAATCAAATAAATTAAACATCCCCCCCAAAAAAAACAGCCTCCATGTTTAATGTGCAGTTGAACAGGCGCCATTGTTTAGGGCTACTGTAAATGATTTATCAGATTTAAAAATTCTAATATCGAAAATATTATGCATATTATAATGATTGAATCCAAGTAAAGAATGAGAAATTATCCAAATTTTCTTTACGTACAACAAATGTTTTGCTGTGTATGTTATGTGAGCACCATCTACATTATGTACAAAAATACAATGTGAGCACCAGGTGCATTTTGTACATAACATATTAACAGTACATTATGTACAAAAATGCACTCCTTAATGTTTGCCCAATCGAAGACTTCAAATGTGATAGATGATGCAGTATGGAAACTCGTACAAAAAATGTGAAATCAATAGCCATTTGGAAGTGTGCTATGTGATCAATGTTCATTAAATGTATGTAGCATGCGAGGTAATTTTTTAGTTTCTAGTTCATTTCCAAAAATTGATTATTGTATGTATACCATTTATGAAAAGGCAGTGTTTTTTAAATCTGATGAATCATTTATTATTACTCTGAGGTTTTCAAAGCTCACTGCTGTCTATCTTTAGAGGTTGTCTAGAACTAGTGATCAACAAGGAATGTATGGCACATAACAGAGAACAAATCCTAAATTCCCACCATTTTTTTTTATTGATCTATTAATCCCTTGATCTATGATTTCATCAGATCTGTTATCCACTGAATATATCAGGTCTATGATTATAAAAAAACTAACGTACCACAGTCTACCCATGGCTACATCAGCTGAAAACTGGTAATAACTGAAATCTACTTTTCTCACATATTCTAGGTGCACATCCAGTATCTGTTTATCTTCATGCAATGGGTGTACGAGGTGGTATACTCCAAGTTTAACTGTTTTTTAAACCATGTACTTTAAGTCTAACTGATTTGCTTACACATGTATAGTTAAACCATGTATTAAAATTTATTTGTATAATAAATATGGCTTTATCTCCCGTCTTCAATAATGTTATGCTTTTAAGGGCCATCAGTGTTTTAAGATTACAACAGTTATTTATATTAATGTTAACCCCCCAAAATATTAAATCATTGTGGAAATCTACAAATTAGACAAAGTGCAATTATCATTTTCTTCTAATATTTAATCTAAAGCAACGGTTCTCAACCTTTTGACTAACGCGTACCATCTAAACAAAAATTGAAAACCTTTAATATCACCACCACTCCTGAACAAAGCTCAAATCACATAAATTTACGAGTGTTAGAAAAAAAACTCAATCAGGATGTTGGGTTTTATTTTTTTAATTTAATAGTTAAAAATACTTTGCTTCTTTGTATACCATGGTTGAAAACCCCTGATCTAAAGAAATGTTCCTATGTTGTTTAGATTCATCCACAATCATTCTGCAAATAAATTGAGGAAATTTTTATATTTTTGTCTATTAACAGTCAAATGGTAACTGCGTTAAGTGATAATATCAGTAGAACATATTCGCTGTACTGATGATTTTCATACTCTTTCTCAAATGTACACATAACTACTAATAATTTATTCATAGTAAATCATTAATAGAAGATTTTACTCTTTGATGAAATACATTTTACTTAACTTATCTTTTATGCACTTTTGTAACATACATGTTAAACGTCAGTTTACATATTTTCTAATTAATATTCCTTTCACTTAAATCATCATTTCCTAGAAACCGGTATTGCTGTTTGTTACTAATTTTTCATTAAAATGCTTTCATAAAATTTTTTTCCTTCTCAGAATTTTACTTCATGTGATGTATAAGCATTATTTCCATTAAGTTGGAAAATTTGGATCTAGGAAAATATAAAGTTTGTCCAGTTTTGTCTGACATCATTCTAAATCTCAAAACAAATCTATAGCACGTTACTTTAGAGACAATTTTGATTAAAAAATCTGTGCAAAATAACCTTAACAAGAGAAATTATCCTAGCTGTATCTAAGCAAATGTTCTGTGATACATATTTATGTAGGTTGTAAGGATCTTAAGTTTTACTAACGTTTATTTTATTTTAAATCTTTACTATCACTTCTTATTTTCTACTTCCGGCCAGAATTATAAGCGTTAAGGATTTTATGCAAAGTTTGTCTGGCGAACGCCAAGTATTTAAGTGTGGCCTTTTTGCCAAGCAGAAGAGAGGAAGCAGTAAGTCAACGCAGGCCGCTTACCTTAGAAGTTACGAAGTTGCTGTTCGCCTTCCAGGCCAGAGGTTTTAATCCTTTTGATAAATTAAACGTATTGTAGTGTTCACAGTCTCTGTGCTACATACGCTTCCTGTTATTATAAGGCCAATCTTATTCTAAAGTTAAATTAGAGTTTAGTTTTATTTTGATATCTTTTACGTTAGACCCCGAGTGGAGGGTCATTGTATTCCGAAGTACGGAAGTCATTGTATATAAAGAAAAATAAAGGGTTTTGTATACCCTTCGTCTGTATCCTGTCTACTTACTACAATTAGTGAACATAGCTTTAGTAAGCTCTCTGTTCCTAGTCAGGTCCTTGTATGTTTCCGAAGAAGGTTAGAAGAAACATTGAACCTGATAGTGGCGCCCAACGTAGAAGAATAACCATGGCCGAGTTTCAAGAAGAACCTGTGCTGCCTGCAGAAACGGCTCAGAATCCAGAAATGCCAGCTGCCGCCCTGAAAGGATTTGGGTACATCGTCCAGACCATGCGCGCTTCGATGAAACCAGAAGCAACATTTAATGGAAACTCACCGGTAACCAGTTTTTTGGAAAAATTGGATGACCACTTCATGCTCTACCCCGTGCACGAGTTTCAAAAAGTTACCTTAGCTACCAGCGCTTTGAGGGGCCAAGCGCTTAACTGGTTCAAATGTATCGGCAGAAGTCTCTTGGGTCAAGCAGGAAGTCCCACCTATACTTACGAAAATTTCAAGACTGCCCTACTAAAAGCCTTCCCTGTTGTAAGGGATCGTGCGAAATTAGAAACAGAACTTTTCAGTATATATCAACAAAGAATGGAAAACCTCTCGAGCTTTATTTTAACAAAAATTCACGTTTTCAAGCTCTTGTATGGAAACCGTCCGGATCCTGAAATAATTCAAGTGATTTTGCCGAGGTTACTACCCCAAGTGCAAGACTTTATTGAATTAAGAAATCCGACTACACTGGAAAAGTTATTTGAGCTAGCAATCCAGTTTGAAAGTAGAAGAACGGCGGATGTCGAAAGAAGACGCCAATATCAACAGCGAAACCAATTTGATACGCCAAGACTACAGCAAACTCAAGCATACGGCTACGGAGAAAAAGCGAATCACTGGGCAAGGAAACCCGAGCATTCAAAAACAGCCGGCGAACGTCGACAGGTCAATAGCAACCCAGGAAAAAAGTCTCAAGGCCAGGGGAAAAAGAAGGAAAGCACGGAAAGGAAAAATAATTTAAACTAAAACGGATTTCTGCTGACGAGAGGGTGCGGAAATCCGAAGGCCACGAAAACCCCTCTTCCTACAAGTTAAATACAGTAATGGTGAAAAATTTAACTCTTCCGAAGATTGAAGTCTTGGTAAATAATATCCCGGCCACCGCACTCCTGGATACCGGCGCGCAGTGTTCCTGTGTGGCAGAAGTATTTTTTAGAAAGTATTTTCGCAAATACCGCATATATAATGCGGATAATACGACAGTATTAGCGGCGCAAGGAGAAGAATGTAAGTGCGTAGGTAAAGTACCTTTATATATCCGTATCAAGGACGAACAAGTAAAGGTGATGTTTTTTATAGTAAAGAATTTGCAAGCACATTTAATCCTAGGAATAGACTTTCTTTCAGACGCACAAGCTACACTGGATTTTAATGAAGCGTCCCTTAGGCTGACAATGAAACCAGTGTGTGTAGAAAAGGTTGAACCGCCAAGGTTAAATCTTGACCACCTGCCTAATGACGAGCAAGATAGAATCCGACAAGTGGTAAGTGAATTTGCTTCCTTATTTAGTGATATTCCAGGATTTACTCAGGTTACTAACCATAGTATTGACACCGGAGATGCATTGCCGGTTCGTCAAAAACCATACCGGTATGATAAGAATAAGGAAAAAATTATAGAATGGCATATTACCGATATGCTACGTAAAAAGATCATAACGCCCATCTCAAGTAGTTATGCTAGCCCGGTGGTTTTATGTAAGAAAAATAATGATTATCCTTTGGAGCATCCAAAAAGGTGGAGATTCGCTATTGATTACCGTAAATTAAATTCCATAACGAAATATCCGGTGTATCCGTTACCGATCATAGAAGAAATTTTAAGGAACATAAAATCAACCAAATTTATGACGACTTTAGACTTAACGAATGGTTATTTTCAAATAGGGGTCAGGCCTGAGAACGTGCCTAAGACTGCTTTTATAACCAAGTCTGGCACTTACGCATTTTTGCGTATGCCGTTTGGCCTTTCTGGGGCCCCAGCAACATTTCAGCGATGCATGGACATTGTGTTAAGACCTGTTCTTGGAAAGTCCACATTTATCTATTTAGACGATATCATTATTAGTGATAATCTCGACCAACATATACAGGATTTAAGACAGGTGTTTTCTTTATTAAATGAGGCCGGTCTAAAAGTTAATGTCGAAAAGTGCAAATTTGCAGCCCCTGAATTAAAATATTTAGGTTACAAAATATCGCAAAAAGGGATCGAGACAGATGAATCAAAAATAATCGCTGTACAAAAGTATCCGACTCCAAACACGGCAAAGAAGCTCTCTTCTTTTCTAGGACTTTGTTCATATTATAGGTCCTTTATAAAAGATTTTGCGGCTATCGCTGAGCCATTGTTAAAATTAAAAAGGAAAAAGGCATAGATTCTCGTGGACGGCCGAAGCCAATAGTGCTTTCGAAAAATTAAAACAAGCATTAACGCAAGCCCCTGTGTTGAAATTTCCTGAAAAGGATGAAAATTTAGAAATTTCAGCGGATGCTTCGGATTATGCGGTAGGAGCGGTACTTTCGCAAAATCAGCAGCCCGTGGCATTTTTTAGCCGATCTTTAAATCAAACACAAAGAAACTATTCCGCGACCGAGAGAGAGGCACTTGCAGTTCTGTTAGCAGTGCAAAAGTTCCGAGTCTATTTTGGAAAGGCGCCGATAACAGTATATTCTGATCATGCGGCGGTAACTAGATTGTACTCAGGGAAAAATTTATCCCCAAGGTTAATAAGATGGGCACTCAAGCTGCAAGAATATAATCTGGTAATCAAGCATACCCCCGGAAAGGAAAATATCGTAGCAGATGCCCTATCACGAATTAAATTAGACGAACAGGGTAATACCGTAAAAGTTGCAATGCTGACAGCGTGTACAATAAATTCCCGAGAAACTGTAATAACCGAACTGGGTAAGGATCCTGAGTTTGGAAGTATTTATGAGTATTTGAAGGATCCTAAAAATTTTAGCCACCAAGATATTGTGGCGATAAGAAATAGGGCGGCCCATTACGAACTAATAGATGGTCTATTATTTTATACAAAAACTACGAATTCCAACAACGAATTTCGACCTGTTATCCCAGCTAGTCTTAGATTAAATATCCTGCAAGAGCTCCATGACAGCCCTTTAGCTTCTCATGCTGGTATTCGAAAAACTATCCAACGCGTACGCGAGGCAGTCTACTTTCCTGAACTGCAAAAGTTAACAAGGGCGTATGTCCAGTCCTGCCCAACATGTCAAGCCGTTAATTATATTAATTTCCGCCCGGCCGGGTTTCTAAATAGTATTAAATCTGAATTTCCAAATGAAATAATCGGCATCGATTTATTGGGCCCTTTCCCAAAAAGTCAGTTAAATAAAAGTCGCTATCTCCTTGTTATGGTTGATCATTTTAGTAAATGGACCGAAATTGTTCCCTTAAAACGAGCCTCCGCGAAATTAGTTACTGATTCTATTTTAAATAAATATATTTTAAAATACGGGGCGCCCCTAAAAGTTATATCGGATAATGGTTCTCAATTTGTAAGTAATATATTTGAAGACATGTGCAAAAAACTGGGCATACGTCATTTAAAAATGGTCCCGTATCGGCCGCAATCAAATATAGCGGAACGGGTCAACAGAAATATAGTGAAAATTATCCGTAGTTATGTTAAAAATTTTCATAAAAGCTGGGATAACTATGTCAATGAATTTGCTTTCGCCCTTAGGACCGCAAAACATGATACAACGGGAAAAACTCCTGCTGAGTTATTTCTAGGCAGAAAGATTATAACACCGTTAGATAAATTATTTTATGTGCAACAAAGAGCCCCAGAATTTAAAATGGGTGATATAGAAAAACTAATTAAGGAGGCAAAGAAGAATACTGAAGTAGCACAGAGAAAACAAAAATTGTATTATGACTTGAAACGACGGGGAGTAACTTATAAAGTAGGGGATGAAGTACTAAAAATTAAGCATTCACTTTCTTCAGCACCAGAAGATAAAACTGCCAAATTTTTTCCACGATTTGAAGGACCATATGTTATAGAGAAAATAACTCACGCTGTTGTAGTGTTAAAGGCCAGAAATGGTGAAATCTGTTCCGCAAATATTGATCAAATTAAGCCCTATTTCGATCGTAATAAAATGCAAATCTTTTCAGATCTTTTGCAGGATCCGGCACGGCAGACACCGCAGGTACAAGTTCCAGATGTGGGAAAACGACAAGTACAAGGGCAAGCCAATGAGAGACAGAAGCAAGTGAAAAGAAAATTGCCCCGCGGAAAAATTGAAGGTAAAAAGAAAAAGAAGCCGTTCCACCGTCCAGGAAACAGAGTTCACGAACACCCCCAGAATGAAGAAGAGAGAAGGACGACGTATGTGAAGAGGACCAGGAGAAATGACGGCAACTATAACCCGGCTTTAAAACGGAAGATTGACTCATCCGACAGAACTCTCCGCAGCAAAAGTCGCCGAACTGCGGAAGGGCCATCAGCGGCGGAGGAAAAAGTACAAGAAAAATTTGAACGGCCAACAACGAGGTCCAAGCAGGATCACGACAGAAGTTTCCCGGTTCCACCAAGACCAGCTGCCTTCAAACGGCCAAGACCACAAGCAGAGGACAAAAGGAAGGTGTTCAAGGGTGGCCGTACTGGTGAAAAACGGAAGCTTCCAGAGGAAAGCACTGAAGGGCGAGCCCGTACAAGAAGGAAGATCAACCAAGCTACTATCTGCTATACCTTTAAAGACTGGGCCCAGAAAAGGATGTCCGAATATTACAAAGATAAGTAAAATTTTATGTTACTTTGCAAACTTAAGTTAATCTTTCATTCTTACTGCAAGTGGCAGATTTCAAGAAGTTTTACCTCATGCGAGGTCTACCTTTATCGCCAAAAGGGCGAGAAATGAGTTGTGACCGATTTTCTTATTATGTTTTTCAATTACTCGCGCGTAAAACTAAAGTTGATGTATAATAGCGTTGTGTAAAGACTTAAATATTGTAAAAAGTTATTGTATAAATTTTATTTAAAACATTCTAGCAAGAAAGAAGTTTTAGTCTGAAAGACTTTTTGAAATGTAGTATTATTTCAATGTAGAAAGAATTGGCACTTGCTTTGAAAAGAATAGAAGTTAACAATGTACTACTAATGTATGTTTTCAAATGTGTAAAATTAACGGCATGTTGATATGTTCTTATATACATGTGTTCTGTTATTTTAAATGTTAAGAAATACCGTGATATGGTAAAAGTGAAAGTAATGTTAAAAATTTGTTATTCGTGTGACTGTAAAGACTAAATCATGGCGAATATATGTTAAAGGTTGAATGATGTAGTTAGGCTCTCTGACGCTACACTTTAGAGTTAGCCACTTTTAGAATAGTACCTCAGGGTTTAGAGTTGAAAGTAGGGTGTGTTAAGAGGTCTCGTTATGTTGAATTTTAACACGTTAGTGTTTTGATTGTAGGAGGAAGTGTTGAACACATAGACATAAACACATTCGTGTTTGGTGTTCTTTTACAACACATGTCAGAGAGCAAGGGGAGAGATAATTAAAATAATCATGAATGAAATAAGAATGTTAAGAGAAGTATATTCTATATGTTATTTGCAATGTCATTGTGTAACATTTCATTAAACTAGTTTTCCTTCCAGATCTCTGGAAGGAACCAGAATTGAATAAAGCTCCTGTTTAGATGCAGTACAGATGAAAAAAAAAGATTGTTGTAGATCCTGGGAGCTGCTATTGTAACAAATTTCTTTCTTTTAAATTTTCTAGTTTCTAACGAAGTTATGATTGTAAAAGGTTGGCCTCGCGTTATATTCTAGAGCTAAAAGTTTTCAACAAGGTCGTTTTAGACCTCAGTTTCAAACTAATTAACTCTGGCGGGAAGTATGTAAGGATCTTAAGTTTTACTAACGTTTATTTTATTTTAAATCTTTACTATCACTTCTTATTTTCTACTTCCGGCCAGAATTATAAGCGTTAAGGATTTTATGCAAAGTTTGTCTGGCGAACGCCAAGTATTTAAGTGTGGCCTTTTTGCCAAGCAGAAGAGAGGAAGCAGTAAGTCAACGCAGGCCGCTTACCTTAGAAGTTACGCAGTTGCTGTTCGCCTTCCAGGCCAGAGGTTTTAATCCTTTTGATAAATTAAACGTATTGTAGTGTTCACAGTCTCTGTGCTACATACGCTTCCTGTTATTATAAGGCCAATCTTATTCTAAAGTTAAATTAGAGTTTAGTTTTATTTTGATATCTTTTACGTTAGACCCCGAGTGGAGGGTCATTGTATTCCGAAGTACGGAAGTCATTGTATATAAAGAAAAATAAAGGGTTTTGTATACCCTTCGTCTGTATCCTGTCTACTTACTACAATTAGTGAACATAGCTTTAGTAAGCTCTCTGTTCCTAGTCAGGTCCTTGTATGTTTCCGAAGAAGGTTAGAAGAAACATTGAACCTGATAAGGTATAATATATTTATGATATATTTTATTATAAAGATTAAGAGTTTTACTAAACATACATCACTTAACCTAGCTTCATATTTTAAAGACACAAAACATTTGTACACTGATCTCAGGCAGGTCATGGCTGGCTTGGTCTTTCATGTATTTTCTATTCAGAAAAGCAGGTATGAGACAAATATCATTTAGTAGCTTCCATGAGAGCATCTCTCAAGCAAAATACTTGTCAAAATTAATTAATTAGCTTTTAAAGGTACATTAAAAGCATGATGTTATGAAGAAGAGAAAAGTTTCACAAAGCAGAAAAAAAATCTAAATTACAAATTAGCAGGAAATCCAGCCTTAGTCCTACGAAGCTTTATTATAGCACTATTATATTTATTGTTTTAAACTCTAATTCATTTACTCAGAAAAACCATTCTATTAAGAAATTTTATATAACCATCATTAAGAAAAATATATTGTTTTTATATGACTACTTCATTTTAGACAACATATTACTTTATGAAGCCAAATAATAGATATACAAGACTTAGTTGAATATCAATTGTGTAGATCTTTTGAAATTTTAATATATAATTAGGTGCTTTATTAGTGTTGGAAACATGATTTCGTAAGTAATTATTTTCTTCTCAGAAGACATGCTGTATTTTTGTCTTAAATCTGGCTGGTATTTTCTAGGGAAGATAATCTTTTAGAAGACTTTTGCTTACATTTTTGTTTGATTTATCCCTTAGAAAATTTCATGAATATCATGATGTTGACTGAGCAATGCTACTAAGGCATTAGTTTTATACCATTATGCCACAATGGCAAATGGTATGAGAGCGACTAAATGGCTAGTCAATAAGACAGTGATTATTTCTGGTGTTTTTTATTAAACACGATCTGTAGCTTTCATAAGTATAATAAAATCTGAGATAGAGTTAGTAATTCATCATGAATCAACTTGACTGCTTTGTGTAATCTTAAACAATGCCTAAGACCTATGGAAAAGCCACTTTAATAAGGGAGTGTACCAAGTGTCTTTCTAAATTTACAGCTGATATCACTCAAAACAGTTTTATGTATCTTATCATGCACATAAATTATGTCATGATGCAAAATATTTTCCCAACATGATGATAATATAAGTCGAGCCTCCAGCAATGCACACTTCACATTATCAGATATACCCCATTACATAGAGAGTTCCTGATTTCGAAGCAGAGAACCACTGTACACATATATAGCAATCCTGTAACTGTCTAGTAGTGGGTGGTTTTACTATACTTTACCTTGTTGTAATGATGCTGTTAATTATATCTTCAAAGATATCCCTAATTAATATATATTCAAATATTAATTTGATCCAAGACAATCTGATATTTATTAGTAACAAAGTGTCATGCACATATTATGCGAATATAATTATTTTGGCTTTGTATATATTGTTAATGTTTACTTCAGGACAGTTTGGCTATGTTGTAATTGTAAGTCACTTTGTTTTTTATTTGCAATCTACTGGTGGTTGGGAAAAGTATAAAAGAAAATCATCTAATATGAATGTGTTGTCAACTCCATTGATGGCTGCATGAAGTCTTTAGGCGCTATCTATCCTGCATCAATAATTTTTTATACAGAAATATGCAATAGTTTTATAAACTATGTAAAGTACTTACTCTTGAAGTCTCTTAGATAACTGTTAATCAATAATACACTAATAGCCATTAAAATTGCTATAGCATGAAGGAAAGCAAATAAAAAAAATATTTGTTGTGCATAAATAGTATGGCATGAAGATAAAATGATTGAATTTGTAAGCAGCTTGGGGGTTTACAAGGGTGCGAAATCAGTCGAAACAACTGCTCCACCTGGCAGCTAAAAACGGCCCTTATCCAGTTAGGCACTGAGTAGAATTTCACTTGAATGACAGAAATCGGCATCTCATTCCATTCTGATTCAAGTCCATGCCACAATCGTATTAGATGGAGAGGGTTGCTAGGCCAGTCCTCAGCAAACCACGAGCAGGTATTTTCAATGGGTGACAGATCTGGAGACCGTACAGGCCAGGGCAGCAATCAAATGCACTGCATACCCAGGAAGGTCAGAACACAATGTGCAACATGTGGTCTTGAATTATCCTGTTGGAAGATTGCATTTGGCAGGCCTCAAAGATAGGGCACAACCCCTGGATGTAAGATGTCACAAATGTACCGATCTGGCATTCAAATTACCATCGATCCGAACTAAAGATGTGTGTGCCATGTGCTCAGTGGCTGCCTATACCATCACATTAGGGTTCTTATGCTGATACTGAATGCAACCAGGCGATGTGCGGTCTCCTTGGAGCCTCTAGACACTTATACGATCATCAGAATAATGCACACAGAAACGGGACTCGTCTGAAAAGACGACATTGTACGCCTCCTATATCCAGCTTTGTTGTTGGACACACCACAGTAGCCATCTTTCTCTGTGCTGCATTGTTAAGGAAAGCTAAAGTAATGGACACTGTGCTGATAGTCCATGCTGATGCAAACGTTGACATACCGTACGAACAGATACTGGGCATGCTGCAAATATGCCCGTTTTCTGACTAATGGTCTGTGATGTGGTTGTAAATTTGGAGGGCTGACCTCACAATATGCCTGTCCTTTCGGATATTAATCATGGGATGGCAATGAGATCCTGCATGCCGTTCAGTATAATCCTCAGCATTCCATACATGCCATATTCGCTTAACAGTGGTTGGATGTCGACTAGTGCAACGGGCGATATCACAGAACGATAATCCACACACTCTATAGGCAACAATCCTGGCTCTATTGAATTCTGACCCTTGCTGGTAAGCATTTCTTCTTATTATTCAAGGCATACCATGATATTCTCAGCACATTCCAACCTTGCAAAGTGCTTTCCGAATGACAAATCCACTACACAACTTTTTGAAATTATTAATGCACCATGCCAAACTTTGCCTAGAAATACCATAATGACCGTTTCCAAGTTTTTGAATGCTTATTTTTTTCCTGCGATTCACATAAATTAGTATGCAACTGAATACCCACATCCAAAACTGAAATAATGTTTTTTGATACATTACTTGTGACAATGACAAAGTAGTGTTCTAGTTTGCCTTTTTGTACCTTTTTAAAAGACAGACATCATCAGAAGTTGCTCTATATTTTTAAATAATCGAAAACAATATTCTTTTTCAGAATATCGGTTATTACTGCAAATAGTAACAGTCCTCCATTTTTTAATTTTAGTTCCAGAAAATATTAACATACCAATGAAATATTAAAAGATTAAACTGTTCTTCTGTAAAAAATTTTCAAAAATACAAAACCAATCTTGTTTTATTAAAAAATAAATAAAAAATCCCTTCATGCCAAGCTCCAACTCCCTCAAAATTGAATCTCTAATGTTAAATCAAAATTCTCTTACATTATATCACAACCTCTGATATTTGAAAATCTAAAGTACAATAATAAATACTTTTATGCTCCGGTAACGAAATTTTTTTTGCATAATTATATATTTTGTTTGCCGAAATTTGTCTTCCTAGTAAACATATCTTATGCCGTCCAAATAAAATACTTCAAGCGTTATGTCTGAAAAGGTTTGTGTTCTATATTCTTTACCAGCTGTACCTTTTAACGGTTTATTATTAATTCAGAATTGTATATGCATACAAAATTTATTACGTCTTATACAGCAAACTACAAATTACACTTTCACAACAGTTCAAAATCCATGCAATCGGCTTGTCACGTGACCAAACAAGTGACGTTTTTAACGTAGCAAGTCGGTCAGCCAATAGTGGTTCAGCATTGTCACAGCAGGGGGTACGGCGAGTACGTTTTAGGAACATGCGAACGGGACACGTTGGAAAAACCAGTTTTCGCCACCAGTCGAATCTGTTCTTGTGAACGGGGCTTTTAGAAATCACAGTTGCGTTCACTTGACGCTCACAAACTACGCCGATCCGGCGGTATAACAAAATAGAAAAGTACAACTAAAAAATAAATGACAGGATGAATAAACAACGAAATCACTATCTACGAGGCTCTATAATCGTAACTAACTTAACCGCGTTCTAAGATACAGCTGAGATTCAGCAAACTTACTGATTAAGAAGTTGAAAAATTCAACCAGTGGCGTAAATAAAGGTATGCAAGGAATGCCATCGCATAGGGGCCCGAAGGCTTAGGGGGCCCTTAAATGTCCTGCTGAACTACATTTACATGTTTAAACTTAAAAGACGGATTGCATTACATATATAAAGAAGCTTTAATTAATTTTCCCTTGATGAGTTCGGAATTAGAATTTCAATAAAAGAAGATTAATTATTATTTTTATACTTTTTATCTTGTATTTTTTTTTTCCTTTTCCTTTTTATTTTTAGAATTTGTACTACTATAAATTCTTATTTTAATTTTGATATGTTTTGATTTTGTGTTAAACCCCTTTTACACGATTGTTAATATAGTTGAGGAATAGCCTTGATTTGACTCCAATTTACTTTTAACTTTAGAATCTTTAAGTATATGTAGATAATAGAATTCGGTTTTTTTTTTTTTTTTTTTTTTAAGTTCTTAAGGGCCCCTACCTATATGGCGCAGTAACGCAATTCTCTGAATGACGCAGATAGGAGGCCCTTGGAAGCACCTGAAATAGCTAAATTCAAGTGTTTGCAAAAGTTAAAATTCCAGCATTCGTCTATGAAATAATAACTTCATGACCTACTCCAGTTTAGCGACAGCAGTGAGAAGAAAATAGGAAAAGTTTCTTTGTATTCCTAAGTCTCAAACCTGAAAGTTATTAAAGGCGACCCCTAAAGGAAAGGTTTCTCCTTTTGTAATCCCAAATCAAAAAGCGGTGGAAGTGGAAATTAATTGTAATTATTTATTATAAAGTACTTATTTTATATATTAATTTGTTTCTGTATAATTCGCATTATGATCGAATAATCAGTAGACATATTTTCTAAGTATAAATCAAAGAAGTAACTAGGCAGGATTCTGGTACTTTGGAATGAACTTTGCAAGTTAAGAGAAATCGTGGTATATTATCTGCAGCTCGTAATTTTCATAATATGTCATTCCGGTAGCGTTTAATTTTGTTCATATATTGAATCTCTTACTAGGTTTTCCATTAAACACAAGTCAAAAATCAGTCCTAATATTCAATTTGAAATTGAATTTATTAATGGGAATGATGCTTAGAATTTAATACAACATGTATTTCGTTGTTTCGCTATCAACGGCGTATAACTTTTTAAATTGTTGCCACCAAATAACCTCACCCTGTATTATTTTTAAAGATATTAAATAAGGAAGAATCTGCATGTTTGAATGTATAGTTCTCATAATGTAAAAAACGATGGTACATGCAACCTGTGCAGTCGCACCAAGGGGCAAGGTAAGGGACAGAAACATTTTGGATTTAGAAGCACGACTGACATTACAAAATGGCAAAGTTAAAGGCGGATCGATTTTTTTCCTCTGTTTTTTACATTAATAAGCTGGAGGGGGGAATCATTCGTAAGTATCAATTGATAACTCCAAAATACAGACTTTTCTTTCTTAAGGACATAAAATCATTAAAGTAAGTTGAGCAGTTGAGGCATGAAAGGACTTTGCCCCACCCCCATGTCGAAATGCCGTTCTAAGGAAACGCTAAGAATTTATGACACCACATTTGGAAAGGAGAGATTTCCCTTTGCCTTAGGGATCTTTGAATGAATTCAAGGTCCGAAATCATGGAGGTAGGAAAGGGAGGAGGGGCCAACCCGCGCTAAAAGTGAAGCACTGCTTTGAAGCTTGGGTCACCGGATGGGGTGTTCTTTGTTTACATTCAGATGCTCGCTTGACAAGATTCTGATAGTATTTCGACACACAGTTCCATAGAAATCGAAAAAGGGACACTTTCGCATGAAAGAAACATTCATAGTGTGATGGATAATAGCAATTTGTATAGTTTAGTGACATTTACGCAAAAATCACATCTTGGTTATTTTTCGATAACTAACAACAGCGATTTTGATTATGAATTTGTTTTATAAAATTATAAGTTGTTGCACTACAAAAATATAGATTTTAAGAAAAATGTTATGCTTAAAGAATGAAAAATACCTTACGGTACATTTAAAATTGTATACATCTTTCGATACCCTTGATAGAGTATTCGCTACTTTTATTTTATTTTCCAAAAGTCAAAATGTTTTAAATAAAACAAATTTTTTTTCACATCCATATATTATCGTAACATGTACCTTTTAAAATTTTTTAGAGGAGAGGCTTTACTGCTGCTCACTTTAAACCCATCGTTTTAATTTTATATATCTGAAAAATAATCACTTTGGGCTTACACGTTTTATAAATATAAAATTATGTATGTTAAAATATTTGTAATTAGGCACATAGGTCAGATTAAGTTTTTATTAAATAGAGTAACGCATGCAAGGGCTATCTGCCTAAAGAAAGAGATGCCATCGTGGTGGAATTTTGAAGAAAAACTGACCTTTGAGTGGGTATTAAAAATAATACTTATAATTTTCATTCAAATTATATTCATATATATTTTTTATGTAAAACTTTCGGGCGTATGCTAAATTAGTGTAAATTACTTTACACGAAAAATATAGTGAATGCACAGAAATTAAAGATTTGCACATGCCGGAAATGAAAAATAGGAAATATGTATGGGTATTTATGCATGTGTTTTCAAAAAGCATGTATCTGCCTTTGACAAAATACTT
This sequence comes from Stegodyphus dumicola, assembly GCF_044657685.1. Lineage (NCBI taxonomy): Eukaryota > Metazoa > Arthropoda > Arachnida > Araneae > Eresidae > Stegodyphus > Stegodyphus dumicola. The sequence continues at coordinate 101,522,352 of NC_140769.1, forward strand.
AAATATTCATTAAATTATTTATAAATGTATTTGAAATGAAGAATTTATTCACTTATAAACAACTGTGAAAGTACTGTGAAGAAATCTAATGATTAAATGTATCTAATTTATAATGATTATAAATGTTATCTAAATATATAATAACCTTAATATTGAATTGTAAACATAAATTGAAATCCTGTTGACAAATACGTTATAAAACTATTTAAGCAAGAATTGTTCGTATTGGAAAGCAATCTGTTGAAAGGTATTGTAAAGCAAATGCTATGAGATGCGCACTTAAGAACGTAATAAAGAGTTTTGGAATATGTATTGTTGAAATGAAGGGTAAAAAAAAATCTGATAAGTATAATTAAAAGAATTATTCCCTTTACATTTTATAATAACTCAGTTACAAGTTTTAAATAATATTAAAAAAAAAAAAAAAAAAAAAAACTTATTTTATTCCCTTTCAGAAATGTTCAGAGAAAGTCAAATACTATTTAATACCTATTTAATTATTAGGAATTAGCGAAATACTTTAAATAAGTATTTCGCTAATTCCTAATAATTCTCTAATTTAAAATGAACCGAATAGAGCATTAATTATAAATTGACTTACATTTTTCGATTTAAAAGAAGCCAAAAAATCATGTCATATTTAAGAAAGTATTTTAGGAAGAAGCTCTATAAATAGAAAAGAAATAATGCATAATTTTAATATTAATAATACAATAAACTTTGATCTTAATTTTTGTACCTTAACCGAATAAAATCGAATTACCTTAATTTTTTTTTCTAATGTAATTAACGAAAACTTGTGAAAATATTTCATTCAAATTAAACCATTCTGAGAAAACTGTCCTGTGAAAAATATAGTATTTAATTCCGTTCAGAATGAAATGTTGTTTAAAAATATGTTGTTTTCACATACTTAGGACTCTGAAGTGTTGTAGAAAAAGAAAATATATACATTTATATGTATATTTACGACGTAATTACAAAATATTTACATCCGAACGCGTCAAATCCCATAGAACTCAATGGTAAATGACCCAATGTTTTGGTCACCACGTAGGGATCACCGGTGCTTCAGATCAGGATACGGGAGAAACTTGTTTAGGGTTACTCCATCTTACTTCCTACCTCCATGTTCGAAATAAAGAGGGGAAGTTTTACGACAGGCTACGAACACACAGATGCTCAAACATTAAGCGGCCAAATATTTCAGTTAATTTCCGGCGTAAATTTAATGAAATATTATTCATTAAATTTATCGAAATTCATTACTTTTTCACTCAATGGGGGTAGGAAATGGGAATGGATAAATATTTTTACTTGAAATAATGAGTAAATAAATATTTATCCAATTTTTCATATCAAAATTTTCAAAATATTCGCACATTGCAGATAAAATGCAGGTTAGGAATTATTAAAATTCCTAATCGAGAATTAAATTTGAAAGCACAGAACTCGTTTGAGGATTTACTTGACTTTCTTTAGAAAAGAAAAGAGCTGTAGTGTTTCTTAACCTGTAAATTACCCATCTACCAAAAACTCACACTTATCTGTAAAAGATAATTCTGAAGACATCAAATTTGTTTATAAAGTAATATATTAATCTCTCTTCGTTTGAAAAAATATAATAAATTACAATTTTTTAACAACGTGAAACATTTAAGCGTATAATTCAGTAATGCGCAATAATTTGTACGTTATTTAAAGGAATTGGATTGAATTATTATATAATAATAAAGCATTCGAGGACTATTTGCCTAAGGGGAAGAGCGCCTTCATGGAGTACCTTCTAATCGTTATTTGAAATAAAATTTTACAATTTACTTTACTTTTGCTTTTAATTTACTTTCCACAGCATTCAGTACGTGAAATCATCAATAATAAGATAATAATGAAAATAAAAATGGCATCACACAACTAAAGGTATATACTTCTTCGTAAATTTCGATAAATTAATTGCTGAAAATATTAAACATATCAATGGCAGCGTTACCCTAATAGTTTTAAGTTGCATTTCAACATCTGAAAGAACGCGAATTATATTGCTATTTTCCCTACACAAACGAATGGAATATTTCAGAAAAGAATGCTCCCCCGTTATTGCAATATTTCAATAATTTTTGCAAATTAAAAAATTTAATTAACACGTTTTAATAGTAAATGATGCGATTTTCACTCATAAAATCCCTTTGTACTTTATTCTCTTTCATTTCGGCATCACTGCATAACTTTTCTAAGACATAAATAGCTTCCGTTAATATATGTTCCCATACATTATATTTATTTTTTATATTTTGTCATTAATAAATTAATGATTAAGATAAAAAAATTGACTGCTTAATTTATAAGCAATGTAAAGACTGGAAATCCGAGGTCATCAATTTCTGAGACATAAATAGCTTTCTAAGATGCAAATAAAACATAACAATAATCATAAATAAATATTAATGCTTCTAAAATATATCCGCTTTTCCTAACTGATTTTTGCTTTATAATCCACCTGGAGTACAACAAGCCTATTTTCATAAATGATATTTTGCGCATTTCTCTACGAAGTACGCAAAACTTGTTTCATACAATTTTATTTTTACTAATTAGGAAGAAACTTTCTACTTGTTTCCTAAACAAATATTTATGTGTACTACTTTTAGAATCCACGCGACAGAGTGTGAGTACTCATCTTCAAATATACGTTAATATCAATAAGCTTAACTCTAAATTATTAAACATTCCTGGGACCTAAATTATTAAACAAACTTGGAAGGGAATTGTCATATTTTGCTACAGTGGGTATTTAAATTTAGATTCCATTTCGTATTACAGTCATTTTCAAAGCTCTTTGGATACATATCAATAAAATTTGTTTCTACCTGTTTATGATTTCATCGTAAACTTGTGAAGAATTTCCTAAAAATATTCGAATATCCATAATTTTTACTGTTAAATATTTAATAACTATACATTAATTGAAATGCATTTATAGTACAGAGGAAATGTAGAAAGATATTGCAGGTGATGTATTATGTATCACTGGAATATGACAATAATAATAGTACAATTTGACTGAAGGGAAAAAAGAAAAAACAGATGTTTCAGCGTCGTAAAAGGGAAATGGACAATCTTTACAGTAGAGTCTTGGATGAAAGTTTCACTGTGACGCAACTTGGGGAGACACTGGAAATTTATAGTGGAGGCGGGGTCCCTTTCTTCGTTAAACAGCTGCACTGAAGTGTGAAATGCTACCCCTCAAGTATACTTGTAAATTGGCTGATGACTCAAAACAGTAAACGGAACTTAAACTTGCTCTTATTCTAATGCCATTTCTCTAGTCTATGGCGAGAACAAACAGAAGTTTTTCTTTAAAATTAAATTTCAAAGTGATCTCAAATATAATTCTCATTTTAAAGGTAAGTTATCGATTGGTAATATCTAAATTAATAAACTAAATTCTTATAATTTAAAACTTGCTAAAAATTCAATTCAGCTAAACTTTTAATCCATTTACCTGAAAAATCCAAAATTATCACCATTAACAATGCAAATGTCTACTAATATTAATAACGTATTAACATGAAATATTTTTATGATAAATATGAAATATAAATATAATCTTATGTTTCCATACATTAAGAAACATCATAACAGGCCAAAATTAAAAACAAAATTTTTTAAACACGTCCTGCGTTAGAGTGCAGGATCGATCAACCAATCAATCGGCTCGACAATCGAAAATCAGTCGACTTGAATGGAGTTCATCAATATCTAAAAATTATTTCTGTTAATATGCAAGGTATGAGAAACAAGTTTGAAGACATTATGAAAGAAGCTGAGTTTATTGCAAATAAATGGGGCGTAGAAACTAAATTTGAAAAATGAAAGAGAAATAAAGAACCTAAAACATTATTAACAAATACGGAATTATTAATAATGTTCCAAAAAATACAGAAAACATATAAAGAAGACTTGCACTGGAAGTACAACTTTTATTAGTTATAAATACTTTCAGAACAGAAATCCAAAATTTGAAATCCTTTAAGGATTTAGCTAAATTAGCAAGGGTAAAATATTATGGCATGACAAGCAGTTATTCGGGAGTGTGCAATTCACTTATATTGTATTTATCATTACCTGTAACCACAGCCACCAGTGAGAGGTCATTTTCACTACTGAAACTAATAAAAACATATTTAAGAAACATATATAAGAAACAGCATGACACAAGATCGGTTGTCAAACCTTTCACTATTAAGCGTTGAAGCTGAGAAAACGGACGTCCAAGTATTGATAAATAATTTTTCGGAAATGAAGGTTAGGAGACGCAAATTTTAAAAAGATTTTTTTCTTTATGATGAATTTTGGCCACCAATGTTATCATTACACTTATTGAGGGAGGAAAAAATTAGAGAAGAGCAGTACGGACTGAGGAAAATTAAAAGGAAACAGTAAAAAACTTTAGCATTTTTTATAAAAACACCATGTATTCAAGTAGTTTAGTGTACCAAAAGGTTTTTTGAAAAGACAGAAAAAAACTTTACCATACATCTTTTCTACAAAAATTGTATGTTCAAATAGTTTTCTTTATGAAGTTTATGATAAATATGTTTTATATTTAACAAATGTATCATTTACATTATAAAAGTTCTTATTTATTACTTGTATATTATTGCATAAATCATTTTCGTAAGCTGAGTAAATCACAGAGTACTATACATTAATGTAATAGCTTTTCTGTACGTTTATCAATTATCTTTTCTGTCAGTTTTTATAATATAACTAATTATTTTTAAGTTTGCTAACTTAAGCGAAAAAACTTAGATAGGCGCAGATATTATATAAAATTTTAAAACATTAGTATGTAAAACTTCTTGGATTTTATATAAAAATCTCCGCAAATCTAGGCTTTCTTCCTTTTCTTAATTGCTATACGTCGACATGTTCCTTTTTTTTATATAGATTTATTCATTTATTATCAGTATGCATCTCAGTGAAAGGAGAGAAAAACCTGTCTCTCGCACTCACACAAAAAGTGTTAAGTAACTGAATTAAAATCATCTGACGTCAAATACCCAGACTAAAGCAAATTTTCATTTCACCAGTTGGTCAAAAGAAATTATTTTCCTTTTTATTCTTTCTTCATGTTACGTACCTTTCAACTGGTTTTCTAAGAACGTGCTTTTATTTTTTAACAATTAATCCAGATGTGATAAAAATCATCATGAAAACATTGGCTTCTGGAATCCTTGATTTTTTTAAAACTTTTCGCGAGTTTTTTATTTTATTTTATTTATTTTTAAGCACATTAAATTTATTGGGAAAGAGGTCCAGGAAATTTTTTTGCATAGGGGCCCAAGAGTTCTAGTTACGCCACTGGATTCAACGAACTGCCGAAATAGGCACACAGGCCGAAACGCGCGGTTCTTAAAATTTCTACCTAGCAACCTTCACGCTCGCGATTCAAGAAGCACACTTACAATCTCGTTTCCCTTCTATTTAACTCAATTTACTTCTGCTAAAATTTAAATACTCTGCGCGTTCTACTAATTTACATACTCTGGCATTGACAATTCTAGGGGAAAGTAAAGGCTAGACAGGAAAGATAGCTTAAAATAAATGTTAGTTAAAATAAATATAAACCCTACAAAATAATAAAATGTTATTTCACATGTCAAAGATCTCTTTGTACACAACGTTTCTTGTGTAGATCTTTCCCTCATTTTTAAGTTGGCCTTCAGAGGACCATCGATTATTTTTAACTTTACGTCCGTTCTTTCAACGAATAACAACAACAGGAAACATAAAGTTTAATTCAACAGGAAACATAAAGTTGACCGTGTCCAAATGCAGGCTCAGGTAAAAAAATGCCAACATGCTTAAGCGTTTCGCCCTGAGACTTATTGATGGTCATAGCAATGGCAAGTTTTACAGGAAATTGTTTACGTCTTAACTAAAACGGCAACTTTGTGCCGTGGCAACTTCACCCCATTGGCTAAGTACACTTGCGCAAGCAACCAATAAACTATCGGCGACAAACAGACACTTAAGCATATATATATATATATGGGGTGAAGTAATATCATATCCCCCTTTGTCATTTCTCTGAATTGTCATGGATCCATTCGGATTTTCTTCATCTTGTCAAGTTCCGTTCACCCGCCAGATGCTTTTGGCTTTGTTCCTTTTAGTACCAATCTCATTTTTTCTTTCCCCGTTTTGTCTTCCGAGATGCCTTTCATTTCCTGAATTCATTATGTCATGTGCCCTTCGGCTTAATTTAAGGAACCGGCAATGTTGCGCCTGCAATAGCTCGGTAATATAGATCTGTCCAAGTCATCTCTTCCAAAACGGCTGGCTCCCGGGCTTAGCGAAGCACACCGTTGGATTCCGCAGGTCCGTCGCACGCCATTTTGACCATTCACGTCTTCGTGGGACTTTAGTTATCCGAGATATTAATTGAAAACTAAATTTTCCCTACGTTTCCCCTGCTTTTTCCACTTTCTTTCTTGGGTTTTCCCTATTAGAGGGATTTGGCTACGTGACAAATTGTTTTTTCTCGAGTATCTACTGAACGGCGCCGAGTTGAAATTCGAGACGCGTATTCTCGGATTCCAAAAAATTCTCCGAATCCATTAATACCGTTCTCATCTTCGTACGACTTAAACTGGCCGAGATATTGATTTAAAACTGCTGAAACGTTATTTTCTGCGCTCATTTTTCCGAGTGGCAGTAATAAACTATCGGCGACACACACTTTAGCCGCTTATATAAATATACAGATGCTGTATTTATGTTACAAAATGATAAATATTAAATAAAAATAAACTTTTTATGTTACATAACCGAATTTTCCTCCCCAACCAATAAAACAAATTTATGAAAAAAAGTACAGGTTTTTACTCTTCTTTATTAACATCTTCTGTATGATCATATTTTAAAAATATATACAGCGCTAAATACTGTAATTTTTAACACAAAGTTTACAAACAAATATTCGTAAAAAAAATATTAATTTGAATAGACATGTATTTGAGCAGGTTTGAACATTATTGATATGATATCATTTTGCAGTACAATTTTTTTTTTTCGATTTATAAACTTTTATGTTTCTGGAATTTTCAAATCAATTACTCATAAACTACTTAATATATTTTTCAGCACCAAGAGCTTTAAAAAATTCTAAATCGGAAAGAAACAAGAAAATTAAGAAAAACATTTACGTGGGATTCTATTTTTTCGTTTTGTGCAAGATGAAATCATTTCTCTTTTATAATATATACACATAATTTAGTACATTTATTAGATTACATATAAAATTAAATTCATTAAAAACATGCTAGAATTTATTTTTCCATATAATATTTTCTATGTCCATTAATTATAATTTGAAAACTTCGAATACAGAGAAAGTACACATTATACATATTTAAAAGGAATGCAATAATGCACTTGTATAATCCCTAGCACTGAATAAATAGACTCAATTAATACTGCATTACGTACCAACACACCAAAGAAAAAATAACGGGGAAAAACAACTGGTTTTTACCTGCAGAAAGTCTTCATACACTAAGTAAATTCAGCTTGCAGTAATCATTTGTCATAAACAGCCAAATGAAATTAACTTCCCAATTCAACAATCGTAATGTAACAGATTTCAGACCAATAATTTTAATTTAATGATGAATTTTAACTTTAAAAGATATTTTATTATTCTGTTAATTTTCATGAAATAAAATTCTGTCATCATTTTTATTATTGTAAACTTATAATTATCTTACAATGGCGCAGGGGGGAGATTCGGATTTTCAGATTATATGGTTTGAATTAATTGGGATAATTAAATGGCTGTTGTACTTATGTAAGTACATTTTATCTGCATTAATTTTGTAATAATTCAAACTTTAATTGATGGATTCAGTTTGATATCTAACAAGTTTGAAAAAAAAAATATTTAGAAATGACTATTAATGTTTTTTTTAACTGAAAGTAATACGTAATGAGACAAATACAAATTTTGCCAATTTTTTCAATATTGTCTAAACTGATGTTAATATTTATTGCTACAATATAAAAAATGAAGACGTTTATAAAGATAGATTTTAAAATTTTAGGGCAAATGTTAAGATATTTCGTTTAAGCATTCAATTTCTGATGCCCACTTTAGATTATTTCATTCATTTTACAAATTATAATCAATTTATGAAATTTTCTCACAATAATCTAAATGCATAAAGTAAAAGACAAAATGATAGTTTAGTTTAAGATGTTTTATAAGTATTTCTTAAATCTAAAGTATGTTTCTAATTCTCTATAATAAATTTCATGGCAATGAAGGCTAAGGAAAAAAATTTGCCATTGAATGGGGAACATTTTATCCTTTTATATAATGTGTAATCATTAACTTGAGCTAATGTAAATTCACAGTTTTAAAACTGATTATTAAAACTTTTCTGTATTCATTATATTGTAATTTTTATCATTTCACGATGGTTGTGGATTTAAGAAAAACAGTAATAATTCTAACTTAGAGACAAATTACAATCATTAAAGCATAAATTTCCTTTCAGAATATTTACACAGGTTATCAAAATTAAGGAAAATGAGGGAAAAAAATATTCACTACGTTAATGCTACAACCAATGCACAATTCTGTAATTATATATGTTAATTCGACACAACTGAACACAAAATTGCACTTCTGCGCATACATTAGCGCTGGAAATATGCAAATTCGGCGACTGACAATGTGGTGCACAATGGACGCATGTTGGAAAAGGTTTGTAGTGTTATTTAAAGTGAATGTGGTTTCTGAGCGTGATCAGTATTCAGTAGTTATGGCTCAAAAGCATCATTTAAGCAAAGGTCAAAAGTGGTGAATAATTGATAGAATCGAGGGATGTCAAACACAAATGGAGGTCACCCAAGATTTGATTATTCCTCAAAGTGCCATACCAAGAGCCGCTTTTTAAGCATTTGATCAGTTGATAAACAGCCTGGTCAATGGCAACCCAAGAGCAATAAATGCATCAGAAGACAGTTTTCTGTCATTGTCGGGTCGAAGAAACTGCAAAGCGACTACAAAAGATTTGGTTTTAGACCTTTTGGCTGCCGCCAGAGCTCGAATTAGCCATTCTACTGCTGCACTGAAAAATTCCACATATAGTTTGAAGTGATTCTAGACATGTTTTGATCTGGAGAGAGGAAGAAACACACAACTTGCCTCTCCTTGTCCGTGAAATTTCCCGTTTCCGCGACCAAAGTTTAATGGTTTGGGAAGGAAATCATGACAAATGACTGCACTGAGCTGCATATCTTTCAAGGAGATTCTGTAACAGCTCGGAGATATGTAGACGAGGTATTGGAACCCCAAATTAGACTGTTTAGGGGTGCTGTTGGCCCAGAGTTTTGCTAATGGATGACAATGCTTGGTCTCATACAGCATATGTTGTGTTAGAATATTTGCAAACAAAAGATACTCCTCGAATGGATTAGCCACCTTAATCACCCGACTTCACTCCAATTCAGCATGTGTGGGATGTCAGCATGTGTGGGATTAAGGCACCGAATTTGAGAGCACCAATTTCTTCCCTGGAACCTCCAGAACTGAAAAATACATTTTTAGAAGAGTAGTGTGCAACTGCACAAGACTTGATCAACACTTTGGTAAAGTCTATGAAATCAAGATCTAAGGCATGCATATCTGTGAAGTGACCATACACCACATTAAAAAAATTTTTTTTTCCGGAAGAGGTAACTTAATTTTTCCATCATTTCCCAATTTCCACATTTTGCAAATAATCAACTGTGAAACATTGTGATTTATGTTAACTAATGCTTTTGTATTAATTTCTATTAATAATTTTACATTAAGCATCAACTGGTTTTTATTTCTGTCATTATCCTTTAATTTTGATTACCAACGTAAAATTTTTCCTCTCTGTTGGAAGATTTTCACTTATTTCCTCCAACTTAGCAAAGATTTATACAATACTGCTACACATATGTATGTGTGTGTTTATGATCTACTTAAACAGTGAATTTTTCTTTCAAAAGGGAAAATAATTATAAATCATCACATCATTTGTCATAAACAACCAAATGAAATTAATTTACTATGAAGTACCGATTCAACATTTATAATAAGAAAGATTTCAGATCAATAAAAAGTCTTTTACCATTTTAATATTTAAATCACATTGAAAATAATTTTACTTGCAAACGCAATAAATAAAAGGAAACTTAAAAAATAAAATTAATACATGTTAACTTTTTTATACACAACTATAGTTTTCAGAGTGCATCTGAATAAATTAATGATAATAATAATTATTTATTTTTATAATTTTTAAAATTAATTTTTCATTATCCCATATCTGTTTTTTCTGCCCCCTTTTGAAAATGGAACAGGCAAATTATAAAAGTATATTATTATGGAAATAATTATGCACTGAATTTTAACACTCATTTTTTCATTTTTGTGGGTTTATTAAAAACTGTTTAACATCTTTCACATATCTAAAAAAAGTAAATTTGCTCAGGCTTCTTGTCTTGTGGCAGTTACATACTGACCTTATTTTTTAACAGAATACTGAAGTTATTCTCTCGATAATTATTTACAAAAATCTTTAATAGTAATTTTTTTTGTGATGTAGAAAATTAAAGTAGATCAATTATACAAACTTTTAAAATACCTAATTAACACATCCATGTACATAAAGTCTTATCTATCATTACTAAAACACATCAGACTAGACCAATACAATAAAAATGTAGCAATGAATCCAATTATTACATGCTATATAGTGTACATCACAGTAAAAACAGCAATGTTATAATGCGACACACACAAAGAGATACAATTTTACAATATCTACATGACAGGAATAAATGGAATTCAATACATTATTTAACAAAATTGACTGGCCAGATCACATATATAAAAACACATTTAACTCAGAGAAAAATTACTAAATTCATTAAAGCATTAACTTTAATTTTGAATTCAGGCTTATCACTGGCTAAATGACTATAAAACTGTAAAACACTTGTTACTTGGTCTTGAGTTTAGCTCTTGGTGACTAAATAAACTGGTAGTATGAAATTTCCCTATGTATATAATGCAAATATGATGAGTTTTCTTCATGAAAGCATTCCTTTTTCTTAAATAATTTGCAATAAACAATCAATCAATAAGCCAAAATTTAATCATATACTAATGTTGATTTAAAATATATATATTTCAAGAATCTAATAGGGTACTACAGAGTGTCCCAAATAAAAATTAGCGTAAACTTTAGGGCAACGCTGCTTTTATTATAACATATAACATTGCTACAAAAACACAGTGTCTCTAACTGTATCAGCATAAATCAGATTAGCGTACTTTTCGGTTGGGTTTTGTTTACGACAGACAAACTGTACTCTTTTGTTAGTCAAGAAAATCTACATCACCTATTTCCTTTTACTCCTTTTATTAATTTCAACACAAAATAAAAACCTTTTAATAATTTCAAAATTTTATTTTAAAGTTAAAATTTGTAAAATTAAATTGTGTTTAAACATTAAAACATTTTATCATTATATTCCTTATTTTGCTGAAAACGTCTTTCGTTAACATTGTTCCATAAGATATTAAAATGACTTTTAAGTATTCTGTTTTTACTAAGAAATAACTTTTATTTTATTTTATTATATAAATTTAGATTCTTTTTTTGTTAAAAATTATATTATCATATATCATAAAGTTTGACTTGCATGGAAAATATTATGGCACCACTTAAGAATTTAAGTTTATTATCCTTAAATTAGTGAATTAGAGTTTATTAATTTCATATCAGTAGTACATATCTCTAATGGATGAATGAGAAGCATTACAAATGAACTTTAAAATGAGGTAAATTTCAGTGCTGCAGAAATCTGATTTGACAGGTTAGAATGCCAAGAGCATTTTTTTTTTTAATATAAAATTAGAATAAATCTTTTGCCAAATGCCATATACCTATCCTTGCCTTCTAAAAGTATGGGATATTAATCAATATATTTATATAATTTTTAATGAAGTTTAAGTCACATTTAAACTTTCTTTTTCAAAAATATTACATTTAACTCCTGTTTATCCACGAGTGAATTATCTGTGCCCAACAGACATTTTCAGGCTGAACTTAACATTTAACTTCTGATTATCCATTTGTCCCTTCTCATCCATCTCCATATCATCCTAGAAACTATATTCGGACTAGAACATGGGGAAGGCCCCCCCCAAAAAACTTACATTTTGAGAAGACATAGACAGTTTTCTGATAAGCTGAATCTTAAGAGTTGGAATAAAGATCAATTCACAGCTAGGGGGGGAAGGTTTTGTTTTACTGCTGAAGACATAACAGCATTTTTCTTTGTTGAAATTTAATATATCTGGTATTCAAGAATTTAATCAGTAGAATACACAGAAGTAAATGAGAATAAAAATTAACAAAAAAAAAAAAAAAAAAAAACTGAAAGCTTCTAGATTTTATGTTATGCCCAAAGGGGTGTTTTTTCATTTACACACACATACACGTTTTGACAGCATTTGTGCTAACACCCTTTTGGACTAAAAATATTTAAAAACAGCATATCTTTAGAGTTTTGGATAGACAGTCTTGTGTGCTAGAGGTAAAATTTTTTATTCCATACAGTGTGCTTTGAAATCATTGAGTTTTTAAATAAAAAAATCATTAAATTTTTATAAATTTGATAGATGATAAAACAAATTTGAAATTCAAAATTTGGCCTTTCAGCTGCCCATATTGGATGGGTGATTACATTATTAAAGATTTCATGGCTCTAGATACCTTTTTTTTCTTACAATGCAAGAGACATACAAACATCCATGCAGATTCTTCATTATATAATTTCTTTAAATATAATACAGGGTGATAATATTTGGTGGTAACAATTAGAAAAGTGATTTAACGCTTTTAATGATTAAATGCAAAATGCTGTTTCGAGACTAATAGTCCCTCTGGGCTAACGTCCCTTGTGATAAAAAAAAAAAAAAAAAAAAAAAAAAAGTCCGTAACATTAAGTAAAAACTGTAAGATCACATCTGACCAAGGTATTCTTAATTCATTAACTTAGAAAAAAGATGGTAGAAGCATTGCTGAGCGAAAGTGAAGCAGAAAAGAGAAGCCATTTATAGTGGGGCACCTGAATGTATAGATAAGCTGTTTGAATTTAATTAATTTAATAAATTGGATTTGAATTAAAATATCATACTTTATGCAGCATTTGCCCTACTATCTGATAGAATGTCAGTATGGCTGCAGAAGAAAAAGATATAACAGACATTTCTGCAGTAGAAGAATAAAATATCTGTAAAAAAATTATTATTATTTTAATTAAATCCTCTTTTAAACAATAGACTGTATGTTGTTCATTTAACAGATTCAATTTTTTTACAAGCGTGTAATACTACTTTTTCCAGGGTTCGATCCCCGGGGTGGGCAAGGTTGATTCAGCCTTTCATCCCTTGAATGGGTCAATAGAATGAGTACCAAGTTCACTTGGGGTCTAAACACCAGGCTGCGAAAGCTGACTAATTTGTACAGGGCATATGCTTGTGCACCTCGGGACCGATGGTCAGGAAAGCAGATATCGGGGCACTGCAGGCCATGGTCCGCTAGGGCTGTTGTGCCACTGAGTTTAGTTTAGTACTATTTTTAGATTATCCAGTTATCCATGCATATCTATACTTTAATCAGCATGGATAATCAGAATTTTGTGTAGTTCAAAATAATTAGAGACTACAGTCTTCAAAAGATGTTTGTAGTGTCTTTAACTCTAGTGTTTTTCTTTATTAGCTTATAATGTCTTTTGTTGGTATTACGATTTAATAATCACATGTTCCTCATAGTATAATAAACAATAATTAATTTGACATACTTATAAAATTTCCATTCAAATTTAATTTTACTAGTTTCTAAAATTATATTTCAAATAATATAACTTTTAGATGCATTATGAGAATGATATTTTTACATTCAAATTTATATTGCTACTTGTTTTATTATCATAGAAGAATTTTTTCCTCAACTGAAAAATGATGCTGCCATGACTGCAGGGCTTTTTAAATTAAAAGGCTTTGATTTGATCCGTCTTTAATAGGAAAGGTATCTACAAAAACATAGTCATATGATTGGTTCCATGATTACGCAATATTAACTTCAGAACTAACCTAAGACAGAAAGTTTTAAAAAGGCCAAGCAAATTTTAATTATTTACAAATTATTATTTATTGCATTAACAAAATGTGTCTTACATCAGTTGATAAAAGAAAAGATTTGGTTTAGTAATTAGGTTACGAAAGAGCACACTAAGGCTATCTGACTAAGAGGACAGATGCCTTTGTGAAGATATTTCTGAGAGAAATTGGCTCATATACAAATTAGACATGGGGAAAACCCCAAAAATGTCTATGCAGCCAATCTGTTCACTGTGATTAACTCTGGAAGCCTGAACTGAGCTTCCAGAGTTCAGCGACTTTTTCCACTTGGCCACTGATGGGCCTGATAAGAGAAATGATGAAAAACATAAGTTTTTTTTTTTTTTTTTTTTTTGTTGTTGTTGTTTTCAATGACTTTCAATACATTATTTGAATGTAATTGCTGATCAACACTAGATCAATAATTGGAGTGTTCAAGGTGACAGTGTGCTTCATTTTGAACTTCCCAAGTTTCATAACCTGATCCTTTTTTGATTTTTTTCCACAGTAGATTTATCAGAGACACTGTGTGCAATCCATATTCCACAAAGACTGCTTCATACAGTTTGTTGTAACAAAAGCGTCAGCACCATTATGCATGTTACTGCGCAAAAAGATACCTTCGTAAGAGAGTCCTAACATAAAATATGCCCACATTCTTGTGAAAATTCATTTCTAATTTGCAAAAAGCAGTAGGGTTAGCGTTATGCTGAGGCATGATTATGCAAGTAGGGTTTTAATCTGCTGCTTTGATTAGCAAGCAAAACATGTTTCACATGCAAAGTAGTAGAGGCCTGGCACAAAAGTTGCTTTTTAAAACTTAGAAACTGGTTTATAAAAAGGTGCAGGTACTGAAGTTTCCATTTAGAATAGTGGCCAGGGTACAGTAATGAAGGCATCCTGCATAAGAAGTTTACAGCAAATTCTATAACTGTTACAAATCTAAGAACATATATCCCCAGAAACTTATGATTACCCTTAGCATGTTTACAACACCAGTAAGTCAGCACAGTGCTGATTTATCAATTCTGTAAACATAGAATATTTGATGCACTAAACTTTACTATTTCCTTTTGATGTCTAGTATTATTAACTCTCTGAATGGTCCAGCTTTTGTAATCTGCTCATGAAGACCTGGATTTAAACAGCTTTTATTAGCTATATTTGCATAAAGTTCTTGCAAATAATTTTCCCCTTTAGCCTCTGTTTTCATAAGCTTCCAGTCATTATGATATGTATTTTATTAAAGAAAGTAAGAAAGCAAAATATTTTACATTATAAGCTAATATATATACCAAGTGACAAAAAAATCTCATGACTGGATATTATTATTATGAGTTTTTACATTACCTATATGGAAAAAAAACTCAATAAAAAAGTGCTTTCCATAGCCAATTGAATAAGCAGAATAAAACACACTCCAAATGTAATATTAACATAATTACCCAAGATACCATTTTCACTAAATTTACTAGAGGTAGTTTACAAATGTTGCCAAGACAGCTATGAATGTAAATTTTTATAAGACAGGTTATGCATGTAAATTTTCAAATGTACTGAAAGACTGAGGACAATTATAAAATAACTAAGCATGTTACTTTTTTAAATGCAAATTTGTAAAAGATGCCTTTTATGATAATAGAGAAGATATATCAAATATAATATCAAATATTAATAGAGATATTAAGGAAGTAAGTATGGGTTTGAAATATTCATTGCTCACCAGTGACTGAGCAGCAAGACCCCTGAACACTGGTACTTTGACCTAGGACTAATCCATTCCCCCATCCCCCCGGATATGAGCCTTAGAAAACCCTTCACAAAGGCATCCCTTAGAAAGTCCTTCACAAAGGCATCCATTCTCACTGACAAATAGCCCTCCAGTTGCTTTCCCTTAATCAATTAATAACTGAAATTCTCATCTGTAGAAACATTATATTAGAAAATAAGTAAAATAAAACAAAAATATCTGCTGAAATTAAACTTTATACAGGTCCATGGACTGAAAATGAATTTTTAAGTCTAAAATTTTGACTATTTTCAAAGTCATTTCAAGTCAGATTCATATAATATGTCAACTTTGAAAAAAATATTTAATGAAACAAAAGGAAAACTTATTAGTTGGTACTTTCTTTTGTAATGGGCCCATATAAAAATTTAATTAATTTTTATTAAAAATATTTATATAATCACATTTTTAAAACTATGAAGTCTTATTTCAATCATTTCTCAAACTAGAACAACAGGTTTATGACAGTTTTCAAAAACAAAAATTTAGTTAAGAATTTTTTTTAAAACATACTGTTAAGAAATGTACAGGCACAGTAAGATGGCTTTCCCGCAAAGCAGTTTTAGAGTTGCCATAAAATGGCAAAGGAAGGCAAGGTTGCCACATTTGGCGGTATTCCATGGACTGGTGGAGAACCTTCTGGAACGAATTCTTACCGGTTTAGCCCAGAATGTTCTCGAACACAAGCCAAAAGTTATATAAACCCTGCTGGTCCGCAGTCAGTTAGTATTGGGAGTAAATGCTTCGTCGAGAGGGCGAGTGAGAGTGCGAGATAGTTAGTATCGAATTGGTGTCTCGTCTAGCGAGTCAAACGAGTTGACAGCCGGGCAGCGAGTCCCGAGTGGGTCGTCGAGTGCACGGAAGGAGTCTGTTAGTGTATCGCAGTTAGTGCATTGTTGAGAGAGCGTATTGAGCTCCGGAAACAGTGGCGGCTCGTGGCTAAAATTAGTGGGGGTGCTGTTCCAGAAAAATTTAACCTTTGTTTTAAATTGTGTAAAAGAAATATAAAAAGAAAATTTATTTTGAAACTTCATGAAATCTTACAAGAAAAAATTAAAACATTTCTTAATTACTTTAACCCAAACTGTTACAGTTCAATCTTTGCCTATTCATTTAAAAATGAAATCCATTCTTTTTGTTTTAATTTGTGCGAAAATATCAATAATTTTCTCCTTGATCTCTGGATGAAAACCGAGGAAATTTTTCTTTATTGAAAGCCATGCAAGCGCATTTAGTCTTTCCGAATTCATAGTGCGTCTTAGAAAATTTTTCATTCTTTTCAATGTTGAAAAGCAGCGTTCTGCCTCTGATGTAGTCATGGGAACTCTCAACAGAATTTTTATCAGTTTCGTAATTTCATTTAGAACATCATATAGATTGTTTTCAAAGATACATTTCAGTAGCTCAATTAATTTTTAGTATTTATGGATATCAGACCTATAACAGAATACTTTTAGTTCAGTTTCAAGCTTTTCTTTGCCAATCATTGGATATACTTCAGTGGTCAGTACTATTTCTTCTGTAGAACATTCATTCCTAAAACTAAGCATTTCTTGTTAAACAATTTAGCAGCTGCTAAGTGTTTAGTGGAAGAATATATGTGCATTATATCAATACATAGTATAAAGTCACATATTTCCTTAGCTTCTGCCATCAGTGTCTTTGAAAAATTCTCACAGTTCTTTCAGTTTCTTATATCTCAAATAGCAGCTTTGAAATTTGTTATATATTCATTAACTTTAAACTCACTAATTTCTCTGGATTGCATTTAGTTGTATATTATTTCAACATGAGGCATCTGATAAAAAAGCTCTAACCAGAACTTGAAATTTTCATCATTTAGATATTTTAAAATTCCTGTTGCTTTTGCAATAGTTTGATCTGCATTTAATGTTGAGTGAATTTCAGTAAGGCAATTTTTTAAAAGTTGCAAATTTTCATGAATTCTGTTAATACCACACGCGCGGAGTAAAAAGAAATCATGTTTTCAACAACATGCCAGAATTTCGGCACTGCAAAAGCGACAGTACTCTTCTCTCTACCCGGCTCGCGTGCTATTTTCTGTGTGCGCGTGCGCAGAACTTCCAAACACCACGTCGCTGGAACTGTGAAGCGCGCAGTTCCAAACAAAGACTTTTGTACCTTTTTCACAAAGTGGGGGATGGCTACTGACATTAAGTTTAAGGATTATGTATTGTAAAGAAAGAATTCGACTAAAGGGCACACTATATTAAATATTAAAAATAATAATAAGTGGAAATAGGGGGTGCTGCAGTTCCGCAGTGCTTATTACGAGCCGCCACTGTCCAGGAACGACTGAACCGAAGAGTCGGGAGCCGTGCTCACATGTCGTCGAGTGCATCGCGAGTTGTAGTGTGGAGAGTCTTGAGAATACGTGGAGTTCCGAGAACGACCAAGCAGAGTTGGGAGCTGTACTCCAGAAAGCAAAGTCGGGTGCTTTGCAGGAAGTTGTCTTCACCATTATTGACTGACAGTGTGAAGGCTGTGTCGCTGAATGTGTCAGCGTGTTTACAACAGTTCGACGACTAAAGTGATTTTGGAGCTGTCCTGAGAAGGTTGGTAAATAAAGTGTGTTTCAATACTTCATCAAGTGTCGGCATTATTCACTCCAAATTTACAAACCCCATACGAACGTGAAGGAAGAAAATAACGTAATAATACTATATAATGCTACTTTCTTGGGTACCACATAAATTGTACTTGAAACCAAAGTTTATCTGTGCTGTCCCTATCAATTAACTAATCATGAATTGCATATCTCTAAGGCACAACGGAATCAGAAATTTGGAAATTTCAAAAATGTTATCAATGATGCAGTAAACAATGGATTATTTTAAGATACGGTGAATATGAAATATGACTACACATTTGAAGTAATGTAGTATATTACTGTATTTAGTAAAAGGAAATGATGAATGAAACATTAAATTTTAATCATTGCTTAGCACAGTGCGGAGCAATCGAGACTGACAAGCGTTGGAAGTGCTGGAGACGAGACGCATTCCAGACAAACGGATATTTTGAGATGGAATGGAAGTGGACAGACAATCCACAGATCCATCAAGATGTTTGTCCATAGTATCCAAAAGGGCAGATGGGGCTTTGAATGTAATTTCGAAGACTGTGTATTAGCCATCGCTATATGATCCCTATAGGATCGGATTGTTGGATTTGCTTTCACCATGAGATTACCAGTTGAACAATTAACTCTTTATCTTCTATTTCATTTATTTAATATTAGTAAAAATAAATCAGTAATTATGCTTTAAATGTGCTCTACCATTTTTTTGAAAGTAAATACTACAAACTAACTATTTCAATAAAAAATAAGAGTGCTTGAACTTATACTATCCGCCAATGCAGCAATGAACTGCAGTGGGACTGATTACATGTCAGAAGGCATAAGAATGAACATATATTATTTTAATGTACTATTGTTGTTATCAACCATGGGAAAGTGCAGAAAATGACAGTTTACAATCAGAAAGGATTGTACAAGGGGGGGGGGAGCAGAAGGAATCTTCTGAAGGAATTCACAGTAGTATTGAATACAGTAACATCAGATACGGAAACGTCCAAAACTGGAAGCAAACTGGTAATAAAAAGAATCTAGATTTGTACTATTATGTATTGTATTTGAGTTCTGAAAACTTCACTGTCCAATATCATTATTTCATTGTCCTAGACACAATACTATCATCACATGATGAAACCAAATACATAGCTATATTTCTGACTTAATGTATAGACTGCTCTTAAATTTCCATTCCAAGAGTACAGTTAGTTATATAAATGATGAATTCTCTTCAGCAATTTTAATTAGTGGCCCTTATTTTCCTTTCTTTTATGAGAGCAAAATCATACCGTGTTAGAGAATTTATAATATATTGAAAAAATATTTTTACAAACATTTATCTTAAATTTATTTAGATTTGAATGGAAGGGAATTTAAAAAATTGCAGTTGTATTATGAATTTTTATTCAATAACTAAGCAAAATTCCTAAAATGAATTTAACTTTTATAACTTTTACAAGAGTTAAGGCTTCCAGTATTAAAAGTGGTTAATAAAATTGATTGACAAAATTATACTGGAAATATAAAAAAACACATTGTGAAAATGATTTTAAATGGAAGAGCATAAAATAATCCAACAAAACTGTGCATAAATATAGCATTCCATATTTCTGAAATTCTCACTTGAATATGCAATTTAGGGGTAGGATACTTGAATCCTTGAATTTTCAAATCTTAAGAAATGAAAACTATTTGCGATTCGAAAGCTTGAACATCTGTGAATTTTTCATTACAGGAATCCTAACTTAAACATATTTACCATTTACTTTTACTCAAAAACTTACACTTTTATTTTAAGACCCCTCCCCCTTATTGACACTCAGTAGTAGAATTTATTTAAAAAGAAGAGGGGAGAAAATGTAAATGTTATAATTTCAATCATGTTTATAGCTTATGAATATTATTCTGAGCTGACTTTTACATTTTACACCAATATGATCTTGAGATGCTGTTTCAGTAAGCTATCTAGTAAAATCTGATGGAACTTTCAAGCTGAGCTTTCTCAAAAGTTCTTCAAATTGTTTTATGAAATCTCTACAGCAGGGGCTCCCAACATGGTCAGTACTGACAGACTAGGGTTCGATGATAATTTAAAGAGGCTCAATGATGATCCAAGATGTCGGCAGTATAATATATATATAACATTCATATATTATGGAGGAAAAAAAAAAAACAAACTTTTACTGGCGGAGGGTTATGTACTCCTAAAAACATGCATGCGTATGGATATCACTTATCATTAACAAATTATATATATATATATATTATATAAAGTCACAGCATGTAGTAAAAAAGTTATATAAAATACATATAAGGTAAAAATACACAAAAATTATTTCATGTATTTTTTAAATAATAATACTTATTCAAATACATAAATTTTTTATGCAGTAAGTGCAAAAACTGTTCACAATAAAATTATTGATACCTAGTAGAAGCAAACTTTATCAAATCAAATGAATTACTTACTACAGAAAAAAAGTAGATTTTTGAGTATTACTGAACAAGGTTATTTAAGAGTTAAGCAATTTTATGCCAATTATTAAAAATGTTGCTTCTATACACCAAGCCCAGCTATCACATTAATTAAAATTGAACTTATTCATATTCTTAGTCTAATTATCTTTGATTTATTTATGTGCAATTATTTGTATTATGATTATGCTGTATGTAATATATAAAATAGAGAAAATGTTAAGCAATGAAAAAAACAATTGTTTTAAAAGTGGTCGATGCAAGAAAAACTGTTGGAAAACCCTGATCTAGAAGTTTAGGATATATATTAAGGCATCTAAATGATTCCATACCTACTACATGAATCACTCACAATATATACCACAGATGTTCATATCTGAGTTATTAATCAAAATCATTTGTCTAACAATGTTTAGAAAAATCAACCTTACGATTCAAGAGCTTTTATTATGTATTTCTTTTTAAAAACTTCATCTGTGTTTTCTTAGTAACATAGGTGTATTCTTAAAAACATCATTCTTAAAAAAAATTTTTTGCTTTTGTTTTGTTAAATGCAAATTTCATATTTGCTTTAAAAATTTTAATATCAATTTAAAAAATATTATTATTATTACCATTTGAAAGATCTGAGAACTTTTCTGCTACCAAAAGAAAAAAAAAGGCTTAAAATATTTAACACTTATATAATATTGGGGGGGGGAGGGAAAAAACCCCACAGTCACTGGAGGTGGTTATGTACTCCTAAAAATATACCCAAGTATGGATATCACTTATAATTAACAAATTATAAAAATTTCACAGTCCAGAAAACATAATAAAGGAACTATAAATAAATACAATACTTAAAATTCTTATCACTGCTCATGTGGCATTAAAGGAAAAAGAAAAGCATTTCACTTTAAACATTTTCTATTATTACAGCTAAAACATTTTTAAGGGAATTGTTCCATCAGAGAGAATAATAAAATATGAGTATTCTTTATACAAAATACTTCTTAAATGCACTCTTTAGTTAAGAAAGGGAAATGAATTTTCTATTTTTTTTCTTTTTACAAAAGTTAATTCGAAGAGCCAAGCTTATACGAGCCATTCAAAAATTAAGAGCCGAAAGTAACATGAATAAAGAATAATTTACATTATTTTCAACATCTGAAATTTGGAACAATTCTCACTTTTTTATTGTTGAAAATTTTCAAAACAGAAACTATGCAAAGTTGAGCATTTATTACGAATGGATATGTATAAATTAGGCTCATTCAAACTTTTATTTAAATAAATAATGAAGAGTTATATTCTTATATTTCTAAAACTGTAATTATGGCTATAGTTCATCTACTTCTGAATATGTAGGAAAGTCAACCAATTCAATTTTTTCAATAGTTTTGTAGGATGGATAGAGACCATTCTTTTTAGTCCTACGATTAATACCTTTCGAAAAACCATCCCAGTGATTTCCAGCTATGCCTACGATATCACCTTTTACTAGTGAAATTTCTTGAGAAGTTCTTGCAGTGTGATTATAAAATGCTACTTGATTGTGATCATTTTGACCACCAAAATAGAATATATCATCCAAAGAACGGAAATAGGTTGAAGGATCTGAATGGTAATTTTGCATTATCTCATATGCCAGACGACAAACCTGAAAAATAATTATTAATCAGATTATCACTAGCATGAAAGAAATGAAGATCATACTATACAACGTATTACTATGATGGATCATCAGGATATTCAATAAATTATTAATTACAAATTTGAATTTATTAATTTTTTGCATTAAAAAAAGGATTAAAAAATAACATTAATAAAAATAATAATATTCGCAAGAGAGAATTTTTTTAATCAAATTTATTATTTTTGAGAGAATATTTGTTTTAAATACATTTACAAGTCATTAATCTAATTAAGAAGAAGGATAAGGAAGAGAATTTTAATGCTCATTTAGTGCAATGCACTGTTTCATCCATTTTAAGCTGTACCTCTTAATTTCAACCTCATTGACTGGGACGGGGAAACTGATTCAAAGCAAATAAAGTAATTGCAGAAGAGTGCTAAAATATAATTATTATATATTTTTAGTAAATGAACTTGAATTTTTAGAAAATGAATGATTTTTTTACATCTATTCAAATTATTAATAAAAAAGTTCCTTTTAAATAATTAACATTAATACTGAAAAAATTGCGATTCTAAGTTGCATCTTGTTTTTAGTGATATATACTAGTATATGTATGGGGGAAAGTGTACTTTAAAACTGAAGAAATGCAATAAATTTTTCTGTGACTACCAATTTTAACTACATAGTGATCTAACACTAATATTCTTTTTTCATAAATTCCTTAAATAAATGCATAAAAAACTAATGTATAGTTTTTATGTATCCATACATATATTTTATATACTTTATGCATTCGAATAAAAGTATCATAACTACATAAACTATATACATACAAAAACTTATTGCAGAAGCTTCTGTTCTATACTTGTTATAAAGGAAAACTGCTAATTTTTTTTTTGGTATTTACATATATCAGTGCAATTATCTTATTAGTACCCACCCAATATCTAGATTGTGTGAAACTCTGTCAGTTATGTGTATAACAATTCTGCAGTTTAGCAACATTGCCATTTTTGCATGCATTCTCCTTGTTGTATTCTAAATTCCAAGTGTATAGACAATCATGAATATATTTTTTTTTTTCTTAAATTCAATTTTGAAAGGGCATGTATGGGACTTGATTACAACAGAACAAATTGTGGCAATATTTATGCATGAATACATAATTTTGCCACAAATCATTAAGCATAACAATTGGTAGGAGCCTTTTTTCAAAGCAATTGGCATGAAATTCTTACCAGAACAAAAAGTCACTTGTTTATTGATCAATTTTTGGGATTATCTAATTAAAATACAACATATGTATATAATTAAGATGTGTATTTGTAATAAAGAGGTTTTTCTTTAAGATAAATTATGCGTCATCATTCTTTTTTCTTCTTTAAAAATTTCTGAACTATGGCAAGGTGGTTATTTGAGCTAATGTACAAATAGCTTTTATTTCCTCTTTTTAAATGCTTCAGAATTTATATAGCCACCTGTTCAGTATGGTTGAAGCCACCTGTTCAGTATGGGGACCACCTGTCACATCACAGGGCTTGTGTTTGAACTACAGAGAAGGCATGGATTTTTGCAAATGTACTGTAAGGAAGCTATTCCAACAAATTTCAAATCAGATGACATTAATAGCATGACAAACAATCTGAATTTGATTAATTACATCTACACAGCTTGAAATTTGTTCAGTGTAATATAAGTATGTTGTATGAGGTTGTTTCTAGACAGAATGAGCTTTGGAAATTTTAATAAGGATAGGCATTTTATCTTGTAAAAACTAAATATCAAACTCTGCACAAATTTTTTTTTTTTTTTTAGTCTTAAAAAAAAAAAAAAAAAAAAAAAAAAAAAATTACATAAAATAACTAGTAAATTTAATTTTGCAGCAAAATTTATATCTGAAGCTACCACATATTCCCTTCCTCTTTTACCTCAGCTGATCTTTGGGAGGTTTTAAGCCCAGGCCACGCAGAGATTTTTTAAAAAAGTTTTTACATAAGCTTTAGGATTAATTTCTTTTAACTTTCCTATTTAAGGAAATATTTCATTAAATCTCAAATATACTGTCAAAAATTATCATTGATCTTTCTTCTTCTTGTGAAAATACTGTTCACTGAGCTGAAAGCTCATTTAGCTTCAGCAGAGAATAAGTGATGTTTCTATACAATAGCTGCCAAACTTGGAATATAAAAAACCTGTATGTTTTCATGCAAAAACTGAAATTTCAGGTTATTATATTTATAATATGGTTAATATACAGGGTGTTTATAAAGTCTCGGACCCATTTTGATGTTTAATAACTCATTTAATAATGAAGATATAAACAAACTTATGGCATTTATTGATGGAATAACTTCTATATTTTCCTTTTCAGGTTTGAACATCTTTACTTTTGTAAATATCATCTGCGCGTGTGGTTAATTTCCGATAATTTCATTTTCCAGTCTAAATATCTGTACTTTTCTAAATACTGTCTGCTTATTAATTGCATTTTTCTCTCTTTTGTTTTTGGCAACTATTGCAATGTTATGCTTACTTTTGATGTGTTTGTTCTAGTACGTTTGTATGTGATGTTTTATTCGATCGGATATTAAGGAGAATAATAGCAATAGCCTCTGTGGATACCGATATGCTTGCCGGTACCTGGCGTGAAATTGAGTATTAACTTGATATTCTCCGTGTGACGAAGGGGGCACATGGGAATTTCATTGACAAGGTTCATGAAACTTTTTGAGTCTATCTAATCATTTGCGTCTTTACTTTTAATCTATCTTTATTATTTTATGAGTTATTAAACATCAAAATGGGTCTGGGACTTTATAAACACCCTGTATTTATAATTTAGGTTATTATATTTATCATATGATTCTCATGTAAAACATATTTCTATTTAATAAAATATTCTAAATTTTATGGTCTTTGGATTATTTTCATTTTGTAATTTTCTTACATTTTTATATTGAAAGCTTTTCTTTTAATGAAGACCTTTTAAATGCAATGAAAAATATATATATATGTATGCAAATGTTAACTGCTTAAACATGATTTGAATCTTCATTTAAGACAATTCAGACCAGATTAAAATTTAATAATGGAAACTAAGCTGACAATCATCAAGGGTGGGGAATGGAATTTGCACAATTGAAATTTCAATATTTCAATAAATTTTATTTATTGCTGGGAAACATTTTCCTCATTAAGTGTTACAAACTGGGAGATTCTGTAATTTAACGGGACACCAGAAAATGTGTTGAAAACACAGAGTCTTCATGTAAGCTACAAGAGCTTAGCAGCTATGTCTTATGAACTTGAATTTTCTTTTATACTATTATAAATTTCATCATGCAGTTTAATGATGTTAAAATCATCTCAATGAAATATCAAAAATAATTAATTTTTATTTCATGTTTTAATATAAAGTTTAAAATTTTTAAAGTATGATTACAAGATGCAAGATATGCATTCTTGGAAAAAATAAACTAGCAAACAAAAAGAATACGGAGCTTGCTAATTAGACACAAATTTAACAAAAAGCCTGCATGAACCACCTACAGCATACCACTGCTTCTAGTTACTAAAAGTCATCCAACTTAATGAAATGAAAAATCTTTTAATTAATACTGTAAGAAAATTTTCTGTTAAGTTAAATTTGATATGAACAATGAAAAGTCAATGGCTTTCTAGAAGTTTTCTCATGATGCTTGTTATTCTCAGTTTGCTGGCTCAGCAAAACACATTTCACATTGTAGAGAGTGTCTTCCAAAGTGTGTTCTATTAACTAAAACATACATGCAGGTTTTTCAGTAGTGTTAAGAATGTTGCTAGATTACTAGGTACTTGATGTAGAATCAAGATGAATGAAAGCAGTGAGTTTCTGCTGCTATAAAAGTGGCTGTGACTTGCAAGTGTAATTTCTTGCAAGTTCATCAGTTATGCAGGTGCTAAGATCTTTTTATTGTTTTGCAGAGCCATAAGGTAATATTTTTTTAATATTTTTTTATGGATGAATGAATGTTACAGAAACAGTGCAGAAACTACTGATGACATAAGATATTAATGGTATCAATTGAAGAAGAGGTTTCTCAGATCTCAGTTAGAAATAGGATATAAGATGTATTGAGAAAAACTCTCTCCGATTGAAATATGCCTCCAGAAAATAAGATGAACAATACTTCTGCTTGGAAGATACATATGTGATGTCTGATCTACTAGATCTACCCTGTGAAAGTTACATCAAAACTTTTGATGGACTTCTTCCAAATGATATGTATCTGCCATAGATTACAGGCAAGCATGATATATTTATTCTTTAACTGGGATTTCTAAAATTTTTAACTTTCCAAAAATTATTCAGTAAAATTTCACGTGCACTTGATCACAAGTGCATGTGAAATTTTAAGCAAATGAAAGAGATTTACAAGATTTCCTCTTTAACAGTAAAAACCAAAACTACATAGAAAAAATCTTTTCTGAGCTGTAATTTCATTAATCTGAATAAATTTTCATTTGGACAGCTTACAAAGTGTCAAGTGTAAAAGACATTTAACCTCCCGAAGATCAATTTGTGTAATGTTAATACTACAGGATTTATTAAAAACTTCACAATTATTTTTAGCTACATCATGCATTCTGACATAAGTTTAGCAATATAATCACATATTTTGATAATATATCCATTTAAAAATCTATATAAAAATAATATTGCTGATATGCAGATTATTTTACACACATTTAACATATTGCTGAAAAAGTTATAAAATTACTCGTGCAAAAATGCATGAAAATATGATCACAAAAGCAATCTATCAGGTTTTAACTTAAGTTTCCCGCCACCGCAAATATCCTCTGCACTAACAGTTTGCGTCGGCCTGTTTAATCATATTTTGTGTAACAATTTTTAGCATTTGAAAGAAAGAGACTTGCTTAAGAACACTGTGTTGTGAAATTTGTAAAAAAGTATTGTTATTATTAAGATGTCTGAAATGGAACTATCATGCTACCAGATTAGAACCATCATTTACATCCACTTCTGTGGGAAAAAAAGTCAGCTACAGAGTGTCACCAAATGTTTACAGCTTTAGGTACTAACACTGTATCATATGACACTGTGAAGGTTTGGTAACGAAAGTTCAAAGACAAGGACTATGACATTCAAGAAGCAAAGTGCTCTGGCTGGCATACTGATGTTGATGAGGTCTGCCTGTGAGAACTTGTGGAAGAAGATCAATATGCAACCACTCGACAGCTTGCTAAGGAGTTACATTGTTAGTGCCATTTCTTCATTAGTCATACTATGCTTCACATAAACTTGATGTACAAGTTTAATTGCTCGGTGCCACATGAGCTGACTCGAGCAGATAAGGACAGACATGCTTGGGCCTGCACTAATCTGCTCAAATATCACTGAAAGGTTAAAATTCTGGACCAGAATGCCACATGTGATGAAAAGTGGATTTACTTATACAACACAGGCCGAAAAGGGGGCTAGTCTGCACCCAGTCAGTCTGTCAGCAGCGTTGCCAAGTGCCAAATGATTAACAAAAAGATTATGCTTTGTATCTGGTGGGATTGTTGCAGTATTATCCACAAAGTATATCTGGGAAAAGGTAAAACCTTTGACAGTAAGGTGTACAAAGAGATGCTAGTCCTTGCTGATGTTACTATCATAGAAAAACTTTAAACTGAGTTCTGGTGCAAAAAAGGAATATTCCATCAAGATAATGCAAGACCACATGTGTCTGCATTCACCAGCTGGACTCCATACAGACTCAAATGGGATATTTTGCCACACCCATCTTATAGCCCCGACATCACTCCTTCAAACTTCTACATTTTTTCACACCTGCAGCTACATCTTGCTGGTGCTATCTTCCATTCTACACAAGATGTCCAAAATGAGGTTGACCTGTTTTTGGACTCACGGCCAAATTTCTGAGCCGAAAGCTCTGAAAACGTACCAAAATGTTGGCAGAAAATCATTGATTTTGGTGGTCATCACTAAATACACTAAAGGTACTGCTTTCATGTTTTTTCTAACTTTATTCAGAATGATTTTTGGTGGAAAATTTTAATTAGAACCAGATATAATAGGATACTGAATGAAGAATTTCTTTTCAAAATAATTACCTGAGACGAAAATGTGCAGACTAAATAATCACATTTAGAAAGCATATGTATATCCAGTATAACACCTTTCAGTGACTCTGTAGTGTAACGCTGACCAACAGATGCACTCTTAGCTATATTAGGATCTCCATAGAATATGTAATTAGGAAATCTATAAATAAATGCATAAATCATACTCTCTACTAGAAATGAATAACACACATAAGAAAAATGTTTCACATGCACATATACCTCCTCCTTCCCCCCCTCCCCCCAAAAAAAATCCATCCCAGATAATCAGAAAAACTTATAAACAAAAGACTGTAATTATTTTGGATTAAAATTTTGAAGTCTACAAAACTTCAATTTTTTTATGTTGAAGAAAGTTTTTGCATTTAATCTCCTTTTGTTCTACGAATTTCACGTTATATTGGGGGGGGAGAGTATAATTATACTTTACTTTTATTAACAACATTTCTTATACATCTAAAATGAAGACTAGATTTAGAATAAAAATAAGTATGGTTATAATTACATTTCAATATGAATAGTTTGCCTGCACAGAAGCTACAGGAGACAAAAGGGATTACACCAATGAAAACTATATTTAAAAAAGTCATAAAAACATCTACTAAAAAAGGGTGTGTTTGTGTGTGTGAAGAAAACAATGTCGGTCTTTTTTTCCCTAAGCACGCAACAGATAAAAAATATGACAAACAAAAGGTTAAAAATAAATCAGAGTACTGTTCAGAAGCTTTCTAAAATATGCAGCAACACTAGAAAATTGTGAGAATATATGGAATTCATTTACATATTTGGTGTCTCTCCTCTCCAGAAAAATGAGCATGTAAAAAAACTGTACAATGACCTTGAAACTTAACCAGGGTTCGTACACATTTCCTTATATGAAAATTAAGGACTTTTAAGGACCATCAAAGAAAAAATTAAGAACCTATCAGCAAACAAAAAAATGAATAGAATAAAGCAATTATCCATACAACCGACTTCATGCTTGTGATTTCACTTTAAAAAACTAACAGAAGTGTGTATTATGCACTATTATTAAATTCAATTTAATACTTACCATAAAACAATTTTGAAAATTAAACTAACTCCCTACAAGTTATGAAGTAGATAACATTAAATTAGGAACATAATTTCTTGAAAAACATGTATAAGTGTATTTTACACTAATAACAGTCACTATTTTAGAGATTTACACGATTATTATTTAACTTATTTGATATTTATTTAAACACAGTCAACTACTATTATAATCACAATGTGAGAATATTTTGCAGATTAAAATAACTGATTTGTAAACATACAATTTATTTCCTTGGTTTTTTGAAAGATACTAGAATAATAAACTGTACAATAAAAGATACAAAACATTTGTGCTTTTTTTAAATCTGAAATCTTCCTTTTCTTTCACTATTCTTCTAAGTTCATTTGCTTTGATAAACAAATCAATGTTCCTGCTGGTCTCAGCTTCATCTGCTAAAGCATCTACTTCTTCATTAATATCTTTAATGTCCCTTTGAAGAAATTTTTTCTTCTGCTTCATATAATCAATTTCTTCCTCAATAATATTTCTTTTCCTCTTTGAATTTTCAGATTTAGTTAAAATATTTTTGTTCTTCTAAATACTGAACTTTTAAATAACGAACTCCACTTCTTGCAGAAGCTGCTACTGCTGATCTCATTTCTTTATTAATTTCGATATTAAGAACACCTCCAGAAAATTTTATGTAATCAAATACTGTGCGTTGAAAAATGTATGATGAGTCACTTAAATTTTCAATTTCATTTGCTTTATTTACAGAGAAGCCCCTTTCCACAGAGGCCTGTTCATGTGACAAGATAAGAATACTTGTCACAGTGAATACTTGAATAGTGAAAATATACATTTTTTACTATATATATATATATATATAATTTATTTCCTAAACAATATTGATTAATTGATTATATTATCTCCTAAGTTTAATTAAAGTAGAATTATTTTAAAAGAGTGAATCCATACTGGTAAGTTATATTTTGAAAGATGTATATATATATATATATATATATATATATACAGTAGATCCGGACATCTAATATCTGGAATGATCTAAAATTAGAATCTCAAAGCCACAACCAACCAATTGCGCAGTAGATTTTTTTCCTCATCATAAAAAAACATGCCGGAAATCCCGATTCTTAATCTCAGTTTGGCGCTAAATAAAATATCTCATTATTGAAGAAATAATTATTTTAGCATAAATTTGTGTGATTAGTAACTTGACTCCATAGCTGCGTATCTGCTTGGAATAATCTCAAACCGAAACATTTGTTAATTTATCCTTGATGCCGAAATCGCGAATCATTATTTATTGTATTTCGCTTTCATCACCGCATGTTTATCAACGGATGACAACTTGAGTGATGAATCATGCAGCGACGCCAAATAACAGAGTATTATCCGATTACAGATTTAAGTTTAATGCGCTAAAATGTTGACAAGGGGAGATTTAGCAGAAATTTCTTTCCTTATGCTAAAAATAGATTTTGTTAATGATACTCATAGGACAAACGATTATATTTAGTGCTATTTGAATTAAGAATAACTGATTTGTTATTCACATAAAGCCAGAACCAGCGCCAGAGCTCGCATGGCCGCACCAGGCGGCAGAATTTAGCGAAGTTAAACCGAAGTTTTTCATTGCGATGACAATGCCCAATCATCAATCAATTAACGGAGGGCGAAATCTGTAGTATGGTTCTAAATCCAGAAAATACAGCTACCGATAGTGAAGAAAGTAACAGAGAGGTTACTGAACGAGAAAAAATTTTGATTGACAAGTTATTCCGAATTCTCGACACAGCAATTACAGGACTTGAACAATGGAACTTAATAACTGAACAAGAAATTATATGTCTATAGTATTAGTCTAAAGTATTAGCAGAGAAAACAAATCAAACAACTCACATTGAAAGAAATGTTTAATAAAGTAAACATATAAATATTAAGCTCTTTTCTTTTGTAAATTTTGATACCCTTTAAATCATAAATGCTTCATTATTTTATAAATCACGATTTCATATTTTCAATTTTATAATTTCTACGTGCCATCTTAGTAGATTTAAAATGATCTAATATCCGGAAAAATCTCAAATCTGGGATCGCCGAAGTCCCGACGAGTCCAGACCTCGGACTTTGTACTGTATAAATATATATATATATATATATAATACGGAATGTATATTTTCAGTTAAACTTCTACCCAATAACTTTAGTAATTCATGAAAGTTAATTTTGCATCTAGTTAATTCAGGAAAATTAGTTTCAATTAGTTGTTTTCAGCTTTGAAAATATTAAAAAATTTTTAATTAGTTATTTTCAACTAATAATTGTATCGCCATTAGCAAAAATTATGCATTACTATCAACAACATAGGTTTAAACCAAATACTTAATTGTCTATTAAAGCTTCAAAACGTATTTCCGAACTTCACTTTTTCTCGGCTAGCGTTACCGAATTTGCCCTTGGCGACCTAAATCGAAATGGAGCCAACAGATTTCCCGCGAAATCGATAACAGACCCTCTGCAGAAATAAACTCATAATCCCGATATCCCATACATATAGTATGTGCAAAAGAGAATAAACTCCGTAGAAGGTGATAAAAAATTAATTTATGGCTTGATTGAAACAAACACAAAAATTAAGCTAAGCAAAACCGTGTAAAAACAAATTGAAATGATAAAACGAAACTTAATTTTCATGTGAACTTTCAGCGCTGACTCTCCCATTCTAGAAATTTCAATTTGTTTCAGACAAAGACCACATTTAAGGATTGCCATCCATCAATATCCAGTCTTTGTAGTCAGCTTGATGAAGCCACAGTTTATTGAAAATGCATTCCAGGCATCTCGGAAATCTGCCCTTTCCAGGCATCTCGTTCTTATTGGCGTCGGAAGGGTTGTGGCCTTCCAGGTTGGGATTGCTCTAATTTTGGCAAATATTTTCAGAATCTCCCCCCTTTTTTTTTCTCGAGCACCTTCATCATCACTTTCTCCTCTTAAAGAACTTCCGGCTTCACGCTTTTGTCACAGTCTGCCTAAATTTATGGATAACACCTGTTTCGAAAGATTGCGTGAATAGCCAATCAGACACCGATACTTTCGTTCGGGTAGCTAATTGTTTTTTTTAATTGTTTGCAACGCAAATCCGCCAACAGATTGGTTAAGAGCCGTGTAATTTTAATTCCATATTCATGAGAAATCGTAATTCACACTTAGAATGGCAATCATTAGAAATGATAAGAAATGTCAAATGAGCAAAATTAAGGACTTTTAAGGACCAAAAATAATTTTTGAAAAAATTAAGGACTTTTAAGGACCGTACGAACCCTGTTAACATGCAGATGATAGAAAATGCACAGCTAATGACCTGAAAAAGGAGATATATAAAAAAAAAAAAAAAAAAAAAAAGTGTGGGATATATGTATCCCAAAATGCCCATAGCTCAACTTCCAGAAAACAAATTATGCCATTTTCCAGTTAACTCAACTGATGCTATTTGTACACAAAATGTTAAAAATGTTTTTAATCAGGATTTTTGAAAACTTTCAGCTCACTTTTGTATTTTTGCTAAAACATGCTATACACAATAATATGATTTTACAGTTGTGTCATAAATAAAATTTTAATACATTAAAATAATATAAAGATACAGAATAAATTCTTTTCAAACTAAATTCAGATAATATATATTTTAAATAGCTATTGAAACATACTTTTTTCCTTCATACCCCAAATTTTTAATCTCTTATCACAGTTTTTAGTGTACATTATCTATGAATAATTTTATGCATACTTTTTTTTTTTTTTTTTTTTAATCCTGTACATCCACTAGAAAGAAAACATAATAATCACTCCTCACTAGTAAACAAAAATTATGTGTTGATTACTTATTTTGAGTAATAATATATTTTATTATATTCACATATTTTTTTTTTTCTATAAAACTTCTTATGTTCTATACAGAAATTTACTACAGTTTTCACTATATAGAATTTTAAATCTACTAGTTATGCTACACCAATGAGCAAAATTTTTAGTGAAATCTTACACCAAAAATTTTGGTCAATGCCATGCTATATGGCAAAATTTTTCTTTTACAGCTATCTGAAGTACTTGTATATTCAATAAAATATTGCCATTTAGTATGATATTATATATTAATTGTAATTAATAAAAGTGTTCTCTTCACAGCAAAATATTCCAATCTTCTAATCTTGTTTAACAGAATGCTGATTTCTATTTTCCAAAAATTTACTAATTTTGTTTGTTTTAAATTTTCTTGACAACTTTTTTTAAAATTTTATGATACAAAAATTCAATGGTTGGATAAAACACAGTGGTAATATATTGATAGCTCTAAGACTTCATTAGCATGGTTACAAACACTCACAGTTCCTGAAAATAATTACCTGCCATGGGTACTGCCTTCTGCCCAGATTTCTAACTGAAATCTTTACTAAATCTATGGCAAACACAAAGTTGTTGCTTTGCTAATTTTACATTACACTGACGGATTGTATGTGCTTGTACATGTGATAATAAAATCTTTTCGGAAGTTGATGTGTTACCAATAGTTTTTATATATTCCTTATAATCAATTTTCCCTTCCATTCTAAATATTATCTCTTGAATAGCACTCATTTTAAGTGAAAGATGAGTAGTTAAATAATAAAACATTGGTAATTAAGGTAACTTTACATTCAAAAATCCTCCCTGCAAAAGTTACAGACTGTTATGTTATGCAACCGAGCATTTATGATTGCTGTACCAATATTATTGCAACAGTTGACCTACCTTTCCTGCTAACTGACACAAATCATCCAAATTTCACACTTCTGTACAAGACTTCTGCCAAGTGCATAATAATCCTTTTTATGATTGCAATTAGATAATGGATAAATTAAAAATAATATGCCATCATTGAATTTTAAGCTAAAGAAAGGCTGTTTAATAACCATGAAATCTAGAAAATGTTTAATGACACAATACCGTTGACAAAACCAATATGCCCATGGTCGGAGAACCAAATTACTGATGGCAAACTATGCAACAAAACATGAAAACTTTTGATTTATCTTCCAAATTTAATGCCATTAATTGTTTAAGAAAATGAGTGATTTACAAGCAACAAATATATATCTTAATAATTTAAATCTTTATTTGATTTTTAAGAATAAATCTAATTTAAATAAATTAAAACAATCATCCAACTGGCAATTTTTATGAAAATTTGCAGCATTATTATAATGAGTAAAAGATATTTCTAATGCAACACATTACATACTTTGTATAGAAACTTTTTGTTTTTATTTACTATTACATGAAAAAAAAATATATCCACGTTATAAGTCGAGATATTTTTGACAAAAAAAAGACTTCAAAGTGGGGGGTCGACTTATACGCGGGGCCATCAAAAATTAAAAGAATCGGAAGTTAAAAAATTTCTTTATATAATGCAGTTGTTTTCTTCCCGCACTCAAATTGGACAACTTATCAAATAAGTCACTTACTTGAAGTAATTTCATGACTTAAATTATGTGGCGAACTAACTAATCAGAGAGTTTCATACTTTAACTAGAGTAAGTTTCGATTAAACCAAAGAATTTTCGGCCTCCGAACAATAAAAAGCCTGATATTACATTAATTGCTCAGTGGGTTAAAGATGCTTGGAACGAAATACCCTCTGAAATGATTATAAAATCATTTAAAAAATGTTATATTAGCAACGAACTAGACGGCACGGAAGATGATGCTGTTTTTGAAAGTGAAAATGACTTCGAAGGCTGTAGTAGTGATTGTAACAATACAGAGTTCGAGACTGAAAATATGTATGATGATGAGCCAATGACGACAGAAGAGTTCTATGAAATGTTTGGTGAATCTGACCATGAATCGGACGTTGAAGGATTTTGATTTTGTTTATTTACCAAAGTATTTTTTATCGTATATTTACTTTTTTTTTCTCAGATGATTTTGAATAAATGTAGTACTTAAAAAAAATTTTTCGAAGTTTCTCGATTGATTTCGGAAGTGGGGGGTCGACTTATACGTGGGTTTCTTATTTTCTATGAATTTTTTATGTCGAAGTGGGGAGTCGACTTATACGCGGTATCGACTTATACGTGGGTATATAAACGGTAAACAACACTTTTACAATCTTTGTACATTAAATTACTTTTAAACTGATCATTAAAATGACTTGTCACTAATGACTTAAAATATCAATCTAGCAACCCTATTCTTGAAACATATCATAAAACTGCTACACAAGGTTTTCCCAAATCCTTACCTTTGTTACAGTAAAAATCTACTGCACTACTGCTATGCTATATCAAAGCTACCTGTAACTGTTTATAAATAAAATTAACATTACATATTAAACAACAATTCAAAAAAGTGAATTCCACAATACTAAAACAAAAATTATAATTCAAGACTTTTAATATTTTATGGATTTTCCCTTCTTACTTTGAGACTGCATTGTTGGTATGGTTGTAGGGTAGCCAGTTACTATAATTCTGGGTTTGAGTTCTAGGGAAGGCATAAGATATCTGTAAGTCTCTAGGGCATGGGCCACTTAAAATACCATTGAGCTGAAACTCTCTCGAGAGGTTGGTAGTAGGAAAAGAGGTGGTAGGAGATACTTTGACCCACCTTCCAGAGCATTCTTGATTAATACTGGGACAGATTGGACAAACTCATACTGTCACCTATAAGGTGACCAAAGCCTAAACTAACAGAAGGCTCAACCACTACTTTCTTACCATGATGGACTTGATCTAGAAGGTTCAGATCAAGAGTATTAGAAACAATAATAATAATATAAAAAAATCTGAAATGGTTCAGGTTTTAACTTTCACCTAAAAGGGTTTGTTAAGTTTTTCTTTTCTTTTCTTTTCTTTTTTTTTTTTTTAATGCTTTTGCTGAGATCACAGTATACCAGTATGCTGTTGCACTCTTTCTTGCTATGCCCTTTTTTTGTGTTAGCTTTATTATTAAGCATAATTTCTTTGCACTTATGCCATACACAATTCAACAACATTTTAAAAGCAGCATATGTCTAAAATTCCCAATACAGTGTTAAGTTAAACATTTTTCTAGTCTTTTCTCAGTTCATCATATTACTGTTCTGTTTTCTTAGAAAAATGTCTCACAAAACATTTTCTTTGTCTTTTCATTTTTTATGTTTTTGTGTTAACTTCATTTATTAAATACTATATTCTTCACACTTATGCACATAAAATTCAACTCAACAGAAAAATCACAAAATATTTAAACACATATCTTTATAATTTCGGATATACAGTCTCGCACGCTCGAGAGAAAAATGTTTTATTCCATACAGCATTGCCACTGCTTGATTTTAAATCGCTGAACTTGTTAATAAAAACCTGATTTAAGTTTTACAAAATATGTAAATAAAATTGAAAATTTGGGCATCCAGGTGCACATGTTTGAGTGGAGGATTACGTTATTCAAAATGTGATGGCCACATGTACTGTCATTTTTTCACAATATGAGGAACACACATACATAAAAGCTGATTCTTCATCATTTAATTTCTTTAAAAATAATACAGAGTGATAATATTTCATGGTAATAATTTGAAAAATGATACAGTGTTTAAAGCGGACAAAATATCTCGCTTTGAGACTAATAGTCCGTTCGGGCTAACAACAACAGAGAACACTGAGAACAAATAATCCTACTTACTTTTTTTTGCATTCTGTCAGAAGATTAGGATCATCAGTAGCTAGATAAACTCTTTTTTCTTTAACAGAACCATCAAATTTTAATTGCTCATAATATTCTTCTACGTGTTCCATATATTCCTCTATGGAATGAAACTGTGCTTCTGTGCCTATTTTGTCTGTCCTCCGAACGTGAACGCTAAGCAAATATAAATGAGAAATATGATAAGCTAAATGACATAATGCCTATAAATTCAAGAGCAAGCTTTTAACTGACTATAAAAGTAATTATCATTAAAAACAAATGAATAAATATATTGTATCTAGAATTCACTTCCAAAACAGATTAGAAAGGGCCTTCTTCATATGGTCTGTATACACTAGCAATTCCTTTGTGTCTCCTTTTATATTATGGAGAATTAAAATGTACATAACTTACAATGAATATACAAAATACAACTGGCAAGTTAACACATGTAAATGATACTGAAAAAATGAACAAATCATTAGCACTAGATTAAGAGCCATCTATCTGCAAGGTGGCAGGGAAGCAGCTGCAATGGGCCCGTGTTCAAATCCTTAGAAAGCATAGATGTTTGTAAGAACATAACATCTTTGTGCCAAGGGTACTGTCCAGTCAAAGGTCTTAAAAGACCAATGAGAGGGAAACATGGGAAGTAGACCCACACATCTGAACCCTACTTACTTTCCATCAAAATTGGAACAGAGCTTTCTCTTTCTCCTGGTTGTAATTTGGTCATAACTGTGATAAACCTGGGCAAACGTTCTTGGTGATGAGATAGTTAAATGATTGTTGGTGTTGGCCATTATCAATGAATACATTAAATTAAAAGTATCTGGTCATATGGAATGCTAACAACAGGATAAAGTAGATAAGCAAGACTCATTAATTAAACTATTCAAACTACGCTTAAAAAGACTGAAACCCAAAAACAAAAATACAAAATTGACTATGTCTGACAAAAAATATTCAGCCCTACTTTTTTCCCTAACAAATCGGAAAGCATTCTGCAACAGAACATAGTGTCGCAAAACTTTGATCTAGTTAACCAGAAAAATTAGCATATATTAATCTTCTAGTATGTGATAGCAAGCATAAGTCCTGTACATACTGCCTTTTATTCTAGGCGGAAATTATTCACCTTTCCTCAGAACTTAAGTATAATCAGAAAGCATTACAAAGGTTGGACAAGCTTTTAGGATAAAACTACATGCTACACAGATTATGGACTGATTCAATCATTTTAAGAGTGTTCAGACATCAGTTACAAATAACTGAGGTTACATCAGTTACAAATAACTAATTCCTGAAGTTTTCAAAATAGAAAATGTTGTAGAAATGGAAAAGCAATGTTTAATGATAAGAAAAACTGGAAATGAAATACAAGCCTTGTTATTCATATGTTAATATACTTAAGCTTAGCAGGAAAAATGACAATTATGAAAAGCAAATACCAGCTCTTGAATATTTATTAAAAAATTACGTATCTAAAATCTCAACAATGTAATTTAACTTATAAAGATCATATAATGTTAAGTGTGTAAGTTTATAATTATAAAGATCATATAATGTTAATGTCCATTCATGCACAGACTCTCTTAACATTTCTGAGTTTTTCAACATAGAGAAGTGCAACATATCCGTAAGTACACTGCTAACTTATTCTACAACCAAAATACATTGGGGGAAAAAAAAAAAAAAATTCCAAGTGCATAAATGCCTATGAGTAAAAACTCTTAATCAATAAGGAAAATATTGCATGACAAATATTTCCTCTGTGAATTTCAGTTGCATATGTATAGACTTAATCAAGGTTGGGTTTCCTCCTGAAAAAATATGTTCTTCCAGAATAGAGAAAGGAAAAAATAGAAGGAGTGAACAATGATGCATCTGTGGGGATACTAATGGGGATACAATTATCAATAAAAGTTTAATTTATTTGAAAAAAAATGTTTTATTATTTCTGCTACAAAATAACAAAATGCAAAATAATTAAACTTAATAATTTTCTCCTCCCCCCCCCAAAAAAAAACAATCAAAATTAAGGTACAATTCTTGTTCATTTACTGATGTATTTTGTGAAATTTTTCCTCTTAAATATATTGTCCAATAAAAAATAATCATTACAATTTAAGATTTTATATGTAAAATTTAAAAAAAAATTACATTTATAAAATATTTTTTTAAAAATATTTCAAAATTTTAAACATGCTGCTATAGCTTGTTTTACTTCTTTCTTATCCAGCAGTTTCTTCTTTTTTCCTTAATGGTACTTTTAGCAAAGGAAATATAACCCTCTTTTCTAACAAAATGTTTACTGGAGCTCCATATGAATCTGCATTTATATATCCTGATACAGAATTAGCTAACAAATAATATGTTTACTTTTCTTTTTTTGAGCACTTGTTGACATCAGTACCTCATAATTTTTACTTCAGTGTCAGAAAAGACAGTATTTTTCACTAAATCTTTATTGCGTAAATTTTTTACACTGTACCATGAATAAAAGAGATAACTCCATAATTAATGCCCCCCACAATAAAAGGCTATACAAAGCATGAAAAATCAAGCTAATTAAATTTAACAGGTAAAAAAATATTTAAATTAGTAATATGACAGTGCTAACTGCTAACTACAATAAAATACAGATATACTAAATATAAATTTAAAACTTAATTTCTTCAATTTTTTGTATTTTAATGGAAAAGACCTATTTCTTCTGCTCTTTTCTATGGGGGGAGGAGGAACTTGTTAACTCTGAACTTAATGCACTACATCCTTCAGACATCACACATCAACATATACAGCAAACTAATTAATGTCACTATAATTAGAATGATTTACATCTCTGTTCAAAACATGTTCAGAGAAGTCATGTCATGTGTGTGAAATTTGCAATATTTGAATTTACTTGTTAGAAAGCAATAGAAGGCTCTCTATAAAAATGTGAGAAATGGTATCATTCACAACAGCCCAGTTTATATTGTAGTGCAAACAAATTTAAAGCAACTTTTGATCATTCATCACAATTCATATTTTTAAGACAGAAGTTAGGGAAGAAATAACAATTTGATCTGAAATAGATTCTTGTCATGTCACTATCAGCTTACTGGCCAATTTCTTACTCTCTGATTTTATTGTTCTCTCTTATAAAGATAGAGTTATTATTTTCAAACAACTGAAGCTAAAAAGAAGTTTCTTCTCCCAGCACTTCCAGGAATATTAGAAATATTAAGCATCCGCTCTCCAAAGGCCGTTATTTTGATAGTGACCGAGTTATAAATTTTTATATTTCAAACAGAATTTCCCTATAAATATACTGGTCAACTTGATATTTTGAAGAAATAAAAAAATAAGAAAGACACTAATTTAATCAACTATACATTTCTCCATCTGAATCAATAACATTTTCCAAATACTAGCATAGGGTTTTTCTTTATGCTATTACTACGGAAATCAGCCTGCTTACTGCAGAAAGAGTCTTGAAGGTACATTTCAAGTACCTCATGGGAATTTTATTCTTTTCCATCAATGAAATGTTTAAAGCTTCAAACTACCAGTCACTAGGCAATTAAAAAAAGAAAAAATTCACATTGAATGAAGAACCTTGCAAATGTTTATGCATTCTCTTCAATTAAGTCTATTGGAATCCATCGGCAAAGATTAGACACAATTCTAAGGTCCTTCAAACGAAAATGGAAATGCAATGATGATGAATTACCTCTTTTTGGCAATTTCTCAACAGTTGCATATCATTTTTTTCATAAACCACAAAAACTTAACCTGTTTCCCTATCTTTTACTGATTTCTATGCCTGACACTATACAGTTCATGATTCTCCCTTGAATTCCATTCTTTTATCAATTATGATATTTGAAATCAGTGGTATGCAGTATTATAATTGAAAATTAAACTACATGTACTACAATATCATTGAAGCAATAAAAACATGATATAAGTAACACATAAAAGATCTGACTGTATTTTAACATTTAGTATCTATCACACTCAATTATAAAATAATTATGAATTAACTATTAAATTATTAAAAAATATGAACAAACCCCACAACAGGATGTTTGAAATCCATTTTTTCTTCCACCCTGTCTAAAAGGACTTTCATAGAATCTTGCGGTCGAAGAAGGTATTTAATAAACTGTGATATCCACCAAACAATAGGATTGCCATGCAAACGGATTATTCTGTCAGCTAAATCTTTTGGTATAGCCAAAGGTATGTACGGAGGTCTAGGTCTCACATTATCAATAATTGGAAGATCTATGACTTGAGTATTTTCTGTTGCTAGAAAAACGTTAATAAGAAAAAGTTATGCCAAAGACAGAAATATATAAATGCTATAAAAATAAATATTCCATTATTTCATCAGTTGAACAATAGGTATGCAATTTGTTTATAACCTTCAAAATACATATTTAATTTAATTTATAATGCACTGAAATATATAAAATGAAATAATATAATAATCTTCATTTAGTTAAAAATAAAATGTTACCAACATAACCTAAATTTATACCATTTTTTAACACAAATTTGATTAAATATAGTTTAGAAAAGGCATCCTCTTTACTGCCTACATAGTTTACTTTATATTTATGCTTAGACATCACCTCTTTAACAATATTCAGCCAAATTTAATTCCCAGAATTTACATTTACGGTAAAAACAATAATAATAATATTTTTTCAAATTATAATTTGACCTTTGAATTATGCAAATATTTCAGAAGGGGGGACTGTGCAACTAAGTCCATGAATAATTTTTTTTTATTCCCAGAAACATAACTGGGCTGCTACTGACTTATAACATACACATAATACATATTTTGCATACACTATTACATGCAGTATTCATAAAATAAAGTAAGTTAGAGAAGAGTATCTCCCTTCAATTTTTCAAAGGGTGAAAGATAAAAGAAAGAAATTAAAAATCCAATGATTGTATATTATACTTAATTAGTCAATTATAGACAAAAAGAAAGAAATTTTAGAACCAAATCCACAAAGAGATGAAAGAAATTTAAAACCAATGTCATGGTTCCAACTGATTATCCTGTAGACATAATAAAACTCCAAACCCACTTGCTAAAATTCTTTAATTGTATTTATTCTATAAAATGTAATACCTGCAGTTTTGTTTACATATGGCAAACTTAAGTAATTTTAATATAAGAATCAAAAACTATAGATCACATATTAAAAGTCTGTAGTCAATAAAAATGGTACAAATTCTACTACCAAGGAACTAGAACATTTTAAATTTCATGATTTCATCAATACAGCAATAAAGATATTGTTCCTAATCTTAAAAATATACTTTTTAAGGAATCTCTCTATATATTACAATTTGGAACACTCTATGGATAAAACTCTTCAATCAATAAAAAATCTGACTTTTTTATGCAACAGTTTCAGTCTATTTAGAAATAAAACACAAAGAAGTACCAGAGGACAAAAGATGAAAGTTAAAACTTCTCTAAATACTAATTTACTATAATTAAAATTGCAGCAAATGTTTGAAATGCCCACTTTTAAGAAAAATATTCTTGATTACCTTTACTCACTTCCTCACAGACATCTACTTATAATTCAAATTTTCTTCAAAAATAAGTTTATAGGAAATAACATCATCAAAGATTTAGTACTTTATAAAATTTTAATTTAACTGTAATTCATCCCAGGATAAAAGAATTTTCTGTACTGTAATTCATCCCAGGATAAAAGAATTTTCTGTACTATCAACTTTTGTCCTAGAAGTTTTGATGATATCAATCTACATAAACAAGCTCAACAAAACTTTCCTACAATAGAGTCTACAATAATTGTTTGTTTCAAGTACAACAAAAAGTTGAGTACAGTACAAATTCTGTAATCCGGACTCGCCGGGACTTCAATGATTCCGGATTAAGGGTTTTTCCGGATCATAGATCATCAATTTAAATCTGGTAAGATGGCATGCAGAAATTATACAATTAAAAATATGAAACCATAATTTATGAAATAAAGAGAAATTATGATCTAAAAGATATCAAAATTTACAAAAAAAAAAAAAAAAAAAAAAGCTTAATATTTATTTGTTTACTTTATTAAACATTTCTTTTCAATGTAAGTTTTTAAGTTGCTTCGTTTTTTGTGCTAAATGTGCATGCGTAAACGCACTACGCACATGCATAAAGCATACAAAAAAAAGTTAGTGGCTTTGAGGTCCGGATTATAGATTATTCCGGATAATGGATGTCCGAATTGCAGACTTTGTACTGTAGTTATATTATCAACCTTGATGAAGAAGATTCTTCTGCAACTTGATATTTCAGAGAAGGAAAAACTTTTGGCCATATGTGGATGAACAACAAAAACATGTAATTACAGGAAATCTAGGCATTGCACAAGATTAAGAAATCAAGAAACTTATGAAAAAAGGTAGAAAATTTAGTCCAGTTAAATTGTTTCAAAAGTATTTTTGTAGATATAGATAGTTCATAGACGTAGATAGCTCATATTGGAAGCAAGTTCTCTACTACTTTACCTACTCATCATTTTAAAGAATGGAAAAATGAAATATTAGAACAGAGCAAAGAGAATA
Source organism: Stegodyphus dumicola (assembly GCF_044657685.1). NCBI lineage: Eukaryota > Metazoa > Arthropoda > Arachnida > Araneae > Eresidae > Stegodyphus > Stegodyphus dumicola. Next base: position 101,566,547 of record NC_140769.1, read on the forward strand.
TTGTAGAAATTAAAGGATTTAAAGGAATTAAAAATTGGAAGGAAATATTTCAGAGTTTCTGTGACTGAAAAAAAATTTACTATTACCAAAATTGTTAAAGTAAGCAATAATTTTAGTATCTTATGAAAAAAGTACTCTAATTCTCTTACTGAAAAAGAACTTCATAATTCAACAACATATCTAATTTTCAAAAATAAAGAAAGGACAACAATCAACAAATTTTCCCTTTTCACAAAAATGGAAAATTTCTCTTTTTACTACAAACAATAGATTTTCCAATTTATATGCAATTCTAAAATTTCATAAACACAAATTTATGCTGAAATGGTTATTTCTTCAATAATAACTATTTTATTTAGTGGCGAAATGAAATTCAGAATCAGGACTCTCCGCATATTTTATTATGGGGGGGGGAATTAAATGTGGAAGTGTAAATCCCCCCCCAAAAGGAAGTTTATATGTAAACATATAATCCTTATCACATCACAATAATAGTTGCATACATTATGATGTAATAATGTCTATTGATTTTTGTACTTATGAATTTGATAATTGTATTAATTTATAAATCTGACACAGCTAATAAATTCATATTTATTTGTATTTTAATCATATGAGACATTATAACATCTATCAAATTTAGAAGTTTGATAGATGTAATAAAGTCTATTATGTTTAAATTTAAACAATTTTACTCACATACATATTTTTTACAAAACTAAAATAATGCATAAAAGAAAATGTAAAATGTTTCATAATATTATTAAATGTTAACTTCAATACATACCAGGCCAAGGACCTCTAGATGAACCGCTGTCATCTTTGCATGTCTCACTTATTGGTAAGAATACAGATTCCCATCCTTTTTGAGCATAACGCCAGTTATGGGAACGTAAGATGAGAGTCCTTTTTGTACCATATGCAACTATAAAGCAGTATACAGCATGATGAATTTGACATCCATAACCACAGCCTTTATTCAAATTGCACAGGATTTTCTTAGCAGTCTGACAATCTTTTGGATTCTTCAGAAAAGGAAATAGTAGGCAATAAATACATAGCTAATTAAAAATGGTGCAAGTTTTATACAAAGTTAAGTTTTTTCCCAAACCTGTGGGAAAAAACCAAAGGGAGAGGGAGAAAAAGGAAAATGAATGCTGCTACAGGTGCTATTTGGGATGTCATGGAGCGGCAACTCCGAGCTCAAACATCACCATGTGAGAATATCTTGACTTTGCGTGACTATTGACTGTCTCTAGTCATCTACCCAGAACTTGTGGTATCCATGCCAAGGTGAGTTGCAGCTGTTTTGCAGACCAAAGGTTGCACAATGCATTACTGAGTAGCAGGGCCGTTCCTAGCGAGGGTGCAGTATATAAAAGTATGCAGGCGGCCAGACTCTTGCGATACTACCCCTAAATATTTTAAATTCATTAAATTAAAATTAATTTAATGAATTTATTTTAGTTGGCCAATATAAGTACATTTTATACAATTTGTCATATGTAAGTACTTTGTGAACATGAAATAAAAATTTTATTAATCACTGAATGCGTGTTTTTTTAAAATTTGGGGGTGGCAATTTTAGGAAAGTATGCAGGCAGCCAATGGCCTAGGAATGGCCCTGTTGAGTAGGTGGTAATAATGTTTTGGTTCTTCAGTGTATGTTCACACATTCTCTACATTGAATAAAGCTAAAAAAATTTTTAAGTTTATTATGGGGATTGAAAATATGCTACTTAATGCGGAGCAGGAAATGAGAGACTCAGCTGACTTGTTTTACTGTTCCTTGGTGACTAAATAGATTACTAAATAGCTTCAAAAGGAAAAAAAAAAAAAGAGTCTTTACAGCACACATGAAAATGTTAAAAGCGATCTTATCATGCCCACAGAAGACCTTATTTGGTACTAATGTTTGCAACTACTGGTCATAGACATACACTTGCAGTTAAAAAAAAATTTTGAAATGATGCAAATTTTAACATTTTTACAATTAAAAACTGAATTTTGTGAAAATTATGAAATTTAACCTTTTGTTTTATAATCTTTTGCCCCCTATGCACATATTTATGAAAATTTCATACTCATAATTTTATGTAAGTATAATAAATATAAAATTCCCTTATACATTGTTCTGAAAAAATAAAACACAGTTTGATTCTTTTATGAGAAAAATTAATTGAGATATTTAAGTTCAAAATTTAGGATTTTTGATTCTAATTTCAAATTGCCCTGAAGGGTCGAAAAATATTTTAAGGTTGATTTTTTTAATAAAATTAGTATTGAATGATAATCTTTTAATCAATTTACTAGACTGTAACATTATTTAGTTTATAATTTTGTTACAATTGTTATGCTGAAAGAATTTTCACACAAGTAATGTATAATTTTTCAAACACTGCAAACACCTCATGGTTTAGAATCGTAATTCAATAATCATGTAAAGAATTTCCTTAAACTATAAATAGCTGATCCTTTTAATTAGTACAAATAAGGTTATGCGTTGCCTATGAGCCAATATTGAAGTGCTAATGAAGAACAAGAATTCTATAATTAAAACTCCTTTTTGAAAAAAAAGAAAAAGGTGTTGGTGTATTTAATTATGGCAAAGCTCACTAGGGCTATCTGCCTAAGGGGAGGTATGCCTTCGTGAAGGACTTTCTAAGGGAAACTGGCTCGTATACACGTTACACATGAGGAAAACCATGAAAACACCTGCTAAAAAAAAAAAAAAATACTGATTAATATTTTTAAGGCAATTGACAGAAAAAATCTCATCACTTAATCCGCTAACATTAAAAAACATTTTATAACTTGGAATTTTATTCATTGCAGATGCAAAGTTTACTTTTTATTTTTTCTACAACTCCTGAACATGATCTCAGATTTTGAAATTAAATATCTCAGCCAAATTTTTTCCATTGGAAATCACAATTCTCATATTTCATTTTTATAACTAGTATAAAATTTTCCTAAACGTAAATACAGGGATCTGGAAACCAGTGCTTTTTGCGATTTTTTTTTTTAAATTTAAAAATCCCAAAACATGAATATGTTAATCATTTAAAATACTTTTGTAATTAAAAGTATATGTCTACAACCAATGGTTGTGAAAATAATGGTCATGTAAGAACTTTTATGGACAAGGTGTATATAAACAAAAGAAACAAAAACACGTTACTGTAGGTATACAAGTGAGATTAAATTACAAATAAAATGAAAATTATTAAACTAATTAATAATTTAATAATGCTATATATATATGTAAATATAAATATAATAATATAAATATGAAATAAGTATAAAATCAATTTCTTTCATTTCAAATGAAAGAGGTGACATTTTTTTCAGTGCTTTTCAGACATTTTTTCAGGGCCTGATATAGACAAGGAAGGGCACCAAATTTTTCTACAATATTTAAAATACATAGAATTTGAACTTAAGAATATAAAATTAAAGAAATAAAGTCTTAAGAATTAAAATTAAAAAATAATAAGGTCTTAAGAATATAAAATTAAAAGTGGAAACAAAATTTTAAATATCATATTTTCGCATTTTTATGTCTTCAAAAATCAGGTCTTACATTACTGTCTTGCACTCATGCTGGTCGTTTACTTTGTTTAGTGAAGCCTTAATTTGTACACTAACAATATCTACTAGTGTGTGAATACATTTGAAGCTCATGATGTCACATGAAGACTTTTTTACCATCAAAGGCATGCTCATTCAAGTTGATTATGAACTGAAAAACAAATTAATTACATTAAGGTCTTTTCTCTGCAATATAAGTAATTATGGTTCATATTCAATCAGTAAAAATTCTAGATTCTTTTCTTTATTTCATTCTCCCCCAGAAAAATAAGACTTTGGTTTAAATGTATACGTTTGTATTTAATGAGCTGAAACTATGAGAATGAAAATACATAGAAATGTTGAACTAAATTTTGTATTTAATAAGGTGAAACCATGAGAATGAAAATAAATATAAATGTTGAAATGTATTTTATGTTTAAATAACTCTAAACCAAAAGAATAGAGCATATTACTAGATTATTTCAGGAAGTACTTTATATAATTTGCATCAGAGGAAATAATTACAGAAGGGGCCTTCCCATGAAATTTTGCCCAGTGTATTTTTTTATAAATCTGGTCTTATGCTTTTTTTCCCCAAGCAAGAATCTTTTCCCACCCTGATCTCATAAGAAAAACACATAGCCACAACAGCACTATTCTGTAAAATCAGCATAAATGCAAGGCTAATTTCTGCTTAATTTTGTTTTTAAAATAATCAATAACAGTTATGGTGCTGAATAAATTTATGATAAAAAATATAAAATATTAAAACCGACATAAATTTATGTGAAAATTTATTTTACATAGAAAAATATTAATGACAGATATAATTTTACTATACAAATTTTAAATACATTACTTGAAGGTGATAGAGTCTCTTTTGTACAATGTTGCTCAACTCTTCAGCTTCTTTTCTGCGCCATTCAGCAAGACCATCCATGTCTTTTAATTTTTTCATGTCAGACAAAATAGCTCTATGTGTTTTTTAAAAATTAATATATATACCAACTGAATAAAACTAAAGAATACACTAAGTACTGGCAAAAGTAAACAGTGGAAGAATAAACCACAGACTGCATTTACCACAAAACAAAACATTTATGCAACTGAAAGCATTTTAAACCTTTAAATTTTAAATAATATTTAATGCAATTTTAACAAGCATAGAAATATTTAGATGCATTACTGAGACAACACAGCAAACTTTTGTACATATTCCATTAGGTCAAACACATTCAGATATTCAGAAAAAGAAAAAATAATTTTTTTCTTCATTTAAATACTGGGGGAAACACAATTTTTAAATCATGGACACACACACAAATTATTTTCATTTCTAACACAGAATTCCCATATAATAGTTACTAAATATTTAAGTTTGATCAGCAAAATTTTAATAAAAAAATTTTTTTTCTAACAAATTTATTTTGTTCAACCTAGAACAGTGATTCTCAACCTTTTTTGTCACGGCACACTTTTACCAATTTAAAAATTTGGCGGCACACAAAGAAAAAGGTAAGTTTAAAAGTTGTTTACTTACCTATAATACACTGTGTAAAATAGTTTATGATGATGATTCTGAATGTAAAATAAAATAATATGTACTACAAAATCAGCAGTATGTTTATTAAGGCATTAATTACAAGTTAATAATAAGAATACTTTTGATGAGAAATTTGAGCTTGATGTATTTGATAATTTCATTTATATTTATTTTTAAAAAAGACAATGCTACTCTCATATTGTCTTCTACATCTAAGTCTCAATCTTTTTTTCGTTTTTATGTTGGTTAATACTGAAAATCCAAATTAACACAAATAAGATGTTGAAAGCTGTAATAATATTTTTAAAGCATTTTTGGCTATCATGGGTTAATCACATCTAATGTTAATTCAAAGATTAATTGATTCTTCTGAATATTTTAAAATTAAATCTCAATTATTAGAAAGCGAAATTAGTTCTTCCTCTTCGTTCAAAGTTAATTCAAATACAGAAGTATTCGGTACTAAAATTGGCTTCGATACCAAAATTGGCATGCTTCTTAATGTCTTAAAAACCGAATTTTGCCATTTCTCATGCGTATCGTATACTAAGATTAAACCCATTGTAATTTTTATTATATACATTCCTAATATTTGGCGGCACAGTGGCTGAGAATCACTGACCTAGAAGATTACATTTTTAATAGTTTTTCCATCAAAAGAAAATGTTCTCTCTATTGATATATAGCAGTTTTAGAGCAGAAACTAAGTACTAATTATGCATTAATAGATTAAAAATATATATGCTTAAATGCTTCCCTTAACTTTCCCTCTCAATTTTTTTAATATTAATTAAATACATTTTAAAGATTTAGCATAAATTATACTACATTCTATTTCTAATAAGCATGATACTATAGTACGAGGGCAATCCTCCCAAAAAAAGGTCTCCTTTATTTTTAGATATACAAAGAACTGTTTATTTTCTATAATTGTGGGAAACGTTATGTCATGATATTCCCTAATCCCCTACTGTATGACGTATGCATTGCATCAGCATGTGTTTCCCGCCTTCGGAAGAAGACGAGGATTAGCTGGCGAGCGGAGCAGACGTCGCTCGATCGCTCGTATACCATTTTCATTAATTGTAATCCTAATGTAATCTATATTTGTAAATAGTAATAAATGTGTGTTATCAACTATGGTCGTTGCCTTTCCCCACATTTTGGGGGCTCGACCGTGCTTTTTGTGCATGCGTTATAATCGAACCCTAGACACCAGCAATCACTAAAGACGTTCAGAAAGCTAACAAAGGCAAGACGTGCCTTTATGACGATTTAATATTCTTCTTCAAGCTAGACGACGTATGTGAATTAAGATGTGCCTTTATGACGATTTAATATTCTTCTTCAAGCCAGACGACGTATGTGAATGAAGACGTGCCTTTATGACAATTTAATATTCTTCAACCTGGACGACATATGTGAATGATGTTACATGCTACTTGTCCGTTCTTCTGATTTTGGGCGTTAAATCGAAATTCGATTTTGGATTACATTGGATTGGCCAAGATAAATATTGGATTATAAGGACTGCCCCGAAGTTAGGTAGGCCCATTTTTCCCTGATTCATTCATAATTTATTAGTATTACGATTTTAAGCTGTGTTTATACTGTTTAATTCTCATTCATACATACCCTATTTCATATTCATATTGTCCTATTTTACTGTTTAACGAACTATGGCCCTAAAATTAGGTGATATCCCATTGATAGCGAATTCTCTTAAATATGGCACAACACGAGTTATTAAATTATTTAATACCGTGCTCGGATATTCCGATTTTGATCATTCTTCGCGAAAGAGAATGCGAAATTTTGCCGCGTTCCCGGACAGTTTCGATTTGGCAAAACATAAAGAACTTCTATTAAAAGATTTTTCTTTATCAGATTTTATATCAGTGGCGAATTTATTGCATTTGGAAGCTTCCACTAATAAAGATGTTTTATGTGAAAAAATTTTTCATGCCCTCACTAATCTGACGGATTTTCAAAGTTCCCTAGACGTTAGTTTTTTATCCGATGATGATCATTCAATTTCAAACACCGACAGTGCACCGACGCCTGTAGGTCTAAGTTCTTCTGTTCCCTCTTCCCCTCCCTCCACGGCGCCAAGCCCAAATCGCGTTGTTTCTTCTGACGCGGAAGTAATGAATTTGAATTCGAGTCGCTCCGGTGTTTATATGACGGCGAACACCGAGATTCGCGAGATGAGTCATGATTTATGGTTTATTTTGAGAGATCTTTCAAACACTTGCAGAAACTTTTCAGGCAATGATTTCTATTCAGTCCGCGCTTTTTTCAACGATATAGAGGATAATTTCCAATTATTCCCAAATCTTACCGACCAGCAAAAATTAGTTTTTGCAAAAAGACTTGTTGTGGGTACTGCTAAAACTTTTTTGTTTTCACAACGGAATCTCAATTCATACGACATGTTTAAAACAGTATTACTTAATGAGTTCTCCGATAAAATTACTTCTATTGAAATTCATAAACAACTCGAAAGAAGAAAAATGCGCTCGAATGAAAGCTCTTTGCAATATTTTATCGCAATGCGCGAAATTGCGAATCGTGGTGACGGTGTTGTCGACGAGGCTTCTGTCATTCAGTATACCATTCAAGGAATACTAGGTACCCCATCCGATAAAATTATTCTCTACGGTGCAAAATCATATTCTGAATTCAAGGAAAAGCTACGCACTTATGAATCTGTAGTTACGACTAGACATACAAATATCTCTCATCCATCAAATTTTAAAAATACGAATAATGGCCCCAGACGTAGTACTGGACGAAAAAATTCAGACCAACAACACGACGCGAAATTTAATAATACTGGTCATCTAAAACTAAACCACAAACTTGTTTTAACTGCGATGAGGTCGGACACCTCTCACGGTCCTGTCCTAATCGTTCTCTTGGCCCAAAGTGTCTAACTTGTCGTTTTGGACATAAATCTATGGATTGCCGCCCCACTACATCAAATGAGACTTCCACTCCACCTGCCGAAGTAAATACAGTACAAACCTCTCATGGTAATATGTGTAAAACTGTCGTTATACTCAATAGCACAGTTTCTGGATTAATTGACACTGGAAGTGAGGTCACATTACTGAACGAAAACACATGGATTCAACTTGGTTCCCCACCACTTTCAAATAATTCTGGAGTGTTAACTGGTCTCGGATTCTCGAAAATTCCTCTTATTGGCTATTTTCAAACCATTATCAACATTGATAATCAGGACTTTCCGGCTAATATTAGAGTTGTTCCAAATCATTCTATGCAATTTTCTCTTATTGTAGGCTGTGACGTAATTAAAAATGCTAAATTAACTATTACACCAGACGGTATATATTTTTCAAAGCCTCCCGAGCAATGCTTTGAAACTGCTTCTGAATCTTTCATTTTTGCAATAAATGACGATGTTCCAGCTTTTGATATTGGTTCAAATGTTTCCAAAGAAACTCGTGCTGCGGCAGAACGTTTGCTGAATTCTTATGTCCCAAATAAAACAAAGACGACAGATATTAAACTTAATATCACTCTATCCGATGATAAACCGATTTTTCACCCTCCTAGACGCCTTCCTTTTGTTGAACGGGAAATTGTTGACAAACAAATAAATGAATGGTTGAAACTTAAAATTATTGAACCTTGTTCATCTCCATATGCCAGTCAAGTTCTCGTGGTGCGTAAAAAAGACGGTACACCCCGTGTTTGCATCGATTATAGGAAACTTAATCGACTTTTAATTAAGGATCATTTTCCTCTTCCTCTTATTGATGACATTTTGGATAAACTGCAAGACGCCCAAATTTTTAGTACTCTTGACCTACGTAACGGATTTTTTCATGTGCCAGTAGCGGACGAAATTAAACCATATACAGCTTTTGTAACTCACAATGGACAATTCCAGTTTCTTCGAATGCCATTTGGTCTTTCAAATTGCCCTTCAGTATTCCAGCGCTTTATAAATTATGTTTTTCGTGATTTAATTCTCAAAGGTTATGTTTTACCCTACATGGACGATGTAGTTATTCCCGCCAAAAATGAAAATGAGGCCATTCATCGTCTCAATCAAGTACTCAAAGTTGCTAGTGAATATGGTCTAGAAGTTAATTTTCGTAAATGTCAATTTCTTCACAAAAAAATCGAATTTCTTGGACATATCGTTGAAGGTGGTAAAATTTTTCCTTCCCCTTCGAAAACAAAATCTGTAATTAACTACCCCGAACCTAAGAGTACGAAAGACGTCCAACGCTTTCTCGGTCTCACGGGATATTTTAGGAAATTCATCCCTTCATATTCTAGCATTGCAAAACCCCTTAGTGATCTCCTTCGTAAGGACACCCCCTTTCAATTTCATGCTGATCAGAAAGCCGCATTTCACAGATTAAAATATTTGCTTTCTCACCAACCAGTTTTAAGTATTTTTAATCAAAAGAGTCCTATCGAAATTCATACCGACGCATCCATTGATGGCATCCATCGAGGCCCTGCATTCAAATCCACTGCATTTGCAAACTATTGTGACACACAAAGAATAAAGCATGTTCTTATTACAGCTGGCCTCCCACGATCGAACGGTCAAGTTGAGCGTTTGAACTCCATTATTATTGCTGTCCTTTCTAAATTCTCCATAACCAACCCTGAGCAATGGTACCGTTATGTTCCCTCCGTGCAACAAATTATTAATTCAACTTTTCAACGTAGCATCAATTCCACTCCCTTTGAACTTCTCTTTGGGACTAAAATGAAATCGCAAAACGACATAAACACCGCTGCTCTAATCGACGAGGAGATCAAATCTGCATTTATTCAGCAACGTGATGATCTCCGTAAGGACGCAAAACAGCAAATCTCTAAAGTGCAAGACGAAAATCGCCGTACTTATAATTTGCGACAAAAACAGGCACAAAAATTTCAACTTCATGACCTTGTGGCTATCAAACGAACTCAGTATGGCCCTGGTCTAAAACTCAAATAGAAATTTCTCGGACCTTATAAAGTCATCAGGCTCAAACAAAATGACACATATGATGTGGAAAAGTGTGCATTTTTCAACGGACCATCCAAAACATCTACTTGTGCTGAATACATGAAACCCTGGTCCAACAATATTGAACGTATCACTTTATTTTTATACAACTGTCAGCATTATAGGTCCTCCTGTGTTTGGACAGATGACACCTGAGAACTTTCTAATAATTTTTTTCCTCATATCAACTTTTTAATTCATTTTGTCATACTAATGTTCTTTTTATTTTTAGTTAACTGCTGTGGTGTGTTTAAACTATTTTTTTGCTCCATTTGTGTAAGTATCCTCAGCTTTGTATCTACAGATTATTTTTTCCATACCTATGTTACTATATTATAATATTTTTTTTTTAATTTGATGATATACTATGTTGCTTCAGGCGAGGTCGCCTGTCCGGTCATGATGGCCGAATGTGGGAAACGTTATGTCATGATATTCCCTAATCCCCTACTGTATGACATATGCATTGCGTCAGCATGTGTTTCCCGCCTTCGGAAGAAGACGAGGATTAGCTGGCGAGCGGAGCAGACGTCGCTCGATCGCTCGTATACCATTTTCATTAATTGTAATCCTAATGTAATCTATATTTGTAAATAGTAATAAATGTGTGTTATCAACTATGGTCGTTGCCTTTCCCCACATAATTGCTACATCACTTTAAAGATTGAAGAATGCTTTATTTTTCAACATAATCGCCATTTCGGTCGATGCATTTTTGTAGACGCTGTGACAGTTTTACAATGCCCATGTCATACCAGCTTGCCGTCATGCCCTTCAGGAAGCGTTGAACCTCATCTTTCACCTCATCATCGGAGCAGAACCACTGTCCAGACAAATGTTCCTTCATTCGCGGGAAAAATCAACCCGTTGCCGTTTGTGACCTTCTGTCAGCATGTGCGGCACCCATCTTGCACACACCTTCCGATATTGCAACTTTTCCATTAAAATCCTGTGGATGGTGCTTCTGGAAACCGCAGAAACCAAAATGTAGAGAGCATCCAGAGCGATCGTCCAATCTTTATGCATGAGTTCCTCAACTTTCGCGATTGTCTCGTTGGCAATTGATGGCCTCCCGCTCCTTTCTTCGTCATGAATTTCAGTATGACCGGCTGTAAACTCTCTACACCACTTGCAAACGTTTTGACATCCATGCACGACTGTTCATATACTTCTGTCAATAGGCAGTGAATTTCAACCGGTTTAACGCCTTTTGCGTTCAAAAATCGAATAACTGCGTGCACTTCGCACTTGGTGGTAACGTTTACCGGGAGCTCCATTTTGAATAGCTGCCAAGCCAAGACTGAGCATCCGAGCGAAGTGGCTGTATGCTTATGTGGTTGCGGAGAAGGCACCACTCACAACAGTGTTGCCAACAACCGTATTAAAACTTTCTCTATGTCCCCAAAAAATAGGAGACCTTTTTTTTGGGATTGCCATCGTAGTATGGAAGGCAGGAAAAATTAATATAATTTAAAAATAAAATCACTATAGAAGATAACTGAGTGAAAAAGAGGAATAACTAAACAGACTTAATATTTCATTAATTTAGTTTTCTTTTAATTGAAATCAATCATCATTGACATTAAAATCAATTGACATTAAAAAGTTTGCACATTTCTGGATTGCAGACATGAAATTAAACACACATTGAGTTCCTACTATTTTGTGGATGCTATCAGAAACCCTGAAATTCAGCAGAGATCAAACAGCAGACAAAAAAGATCTGGAAAGCTCTCTTGCCTATGCCAAAGTGGCCCAGAAGGCCAGTAGAAGAAATATTTGTCCTGTAAAGGGTGTTCAAAGCACATAAGACACAATGTTGAACAAAATTGACAAAAAGAGTGGAAGCAATGGTTTACTGGTTTATTTTATTATGGCAAAGAACAGTAGGGTTACCTGCTAAGGGGAGCAAGGCCTTCAGGGAGGACTTTCTAAGGGAAACTGGTTCATATACATGTTACTCACGGGGAAACCCATGAGAATACCCATGCAGCCAGTCTGTTTGCCTGGATTTGAACAAAGTTTGGAACTACCAGTGTTCAGCAATTTAACCGCTCGGTCGCTGATGGGCCTTGAATGGAGTCCATGGAAGGATATGAGATGAAATCGAGTAACGATAAAAGTAAGATAAAATACTGGAACTATAATAGAGAAGGACATCTATGAAAACAGTGTCATGTGCTTCAAGTTCAAAAGACAAAAAATATGTCGGAAGAAAAGCTGGGGAACTACGTTCTTCAAATATCTTCAGTTCAGAGCGGAGAACAAGGACTGTGCAGAGTGCTCACTGCTGTGATCTTCGCATTGCTCTCTGCTGTCATGTATATATATATATATATATATATATATATATATACATACAACTTGATAATGTTTATATACAATATAATTTATCACATATAAAAAAGAACAGCTGTTTTAGCCATATTAATTCCATATTAACAAAACAGAGAAATAACTTAGATATAAAATCAAATAGGTATTTACACAGTCAGTCATTGCTACTAACTTAATAAGTCTTACTTTAATTCCTCTCATTACAATTATAAATATATTAGATTTTACATGTAATCTAAAAACTTATAAACAATGTAAAATACACAATCTAAAAATTACGTTAGTACTTTTTTATCCCATCATATCTATGTAAAGGAAGTGTAAAAATGTGAAAAGAAAGTGAAATGAGGAATTCTTAAAAAGGTTGACAGTAAGAAAAGTGTGAGGACTACTGATTTATTTAAATAGACACAGTATAAAGTCTTTAATCCAGACATCAATAATCCGGACCTCAAAGCCACAAACTTTCTGCACATGCGTAAACGCATACTCATGCACATAATATAATACCTTTATGCATGCGCATATGAGTTTACACATGCGCATTTAATGTATAACGGACAGTATAAGCTAGGCTAAAATTATCTAACTATCTATTTCAGTTAATGTTGCAGATTGCGTTGTTCCTTAATCTTCTAATTGGATCCGGCTTATTATTTTTTGCAGACTGTTTGAGCAATTTTATAAAAAGTAAGCTTGAACTTTCAATTATACCAAAAAGAGTTTCTGATTCTGGAGCTGCCAAAAGATCTACAAAGCGAAAGCATGTTTCGATGTCCATCAAACAAAAAGTGGAATTGCTGCAAGAAATGGACAAAGGCATATCCTTTGTTTCTCTAACCATTCCGAAATCTGTTTATCAATTTCACGCTGCTCTTAGGGGGGAAGACGTCATGGCGCACAATTAACTGGAAGTTGATCTCTCAGCAATATCCTCATCTTCAGAGCAGATGTTTTTATTTTATTTGGCTTATAATTTTTTACTAAATGTAGTATTTTATCTCGATGTACTCCATTTTTGATATGATTTTAATTAGATTCCTCGTCATTATAAATATCATGAATACACATCAACTAGTTTTCCGCTTACAATTTCCTAATTTCGACTATGCATAATGTGTGCTTTATGCATGCGCAGGTTGAAAGAAATGTTTGATAAAGTAAACAGATAAATATTATGCTTTTTTTTGTAAATTTTGATACCCTATAGATCATAATTGTTCTTTATTTCATAAATTATGGTTTCATATTTTTAATTTTATAATTTCTGCATGCCATCTTGCCACATTTAAATTGATGATCTATAATCCGGAAAAACCCCTAATCCAGAATCGCCGAAGTCCTGACGAGTCCGGATTAGACTTTGCACTTTACTTATTTTTTTAATAATGTCCCTATTTATGAATAGTAGGATGCAAATTGTTACACGAAAAAATTTAGTTTAATTTTAATGTACTTATATTAATTTCTTAGCTTTAAAGCAAATTCCGATACAATTCCTTAAATGACTAACCAATATCCCATTTTTTTCATAAAACTAAAAAAGTCTTACAGTCACACAGAAAGAGGGACTTAAGTTTATCATGAAGTAAATTTTCAATATAAATAAGACTTATAGAGTTCCCACAGCTTTATTGTTAACACTAGAAGAAACTAGCAATTATGACAAAGAAGAAGAAAGAAAAAAAGAAAGAGAAAAATTAAATAAACTTTTCCTTGATTTGAGTATATTCCTATGCAAAGAATACAATCTATGACTTTGAAGGTCTGGAATGCTTTCAATATGTTTCCATTAGCATGTAAGGGATTGAGGTCTCTAAACACAATCATTCAGAAGCACACATTCTTAATTTAATTTGATGTTGTGAGAGAAGATACAAATGAGAAAATTTTTCATATAATAATATCAAGTCTCACCTCTTATGGTCATTTGCATCTTCAAGAATGACAGAAAGTTTTTGTCTAGTGGCTGCATCAGTTGGTAAAGTTTTGTTTAATTTCTTTAACTCTGAGTTTAAATAGTACCACATTTCAAAAACACCATTTTCCAGTCTTCTTCTTGTTTCTTCAAATTCTTTGCTGGGTTCTCTAAATTCTGCATATGAAGTAAAATATATTGATAGTATAATTAAACAAAAATATCTTAACTATGAAATTTATTAACAGAAACTTTACTTATTTTTTATTCACAATATTATTAAGTATTGTATCATCACTGCACTAATGGAAGGTTTTACTCTCCAGTTTTCTCAAATATCAGCATTTTTCAGAATCATAGAATATTCCTGAGAATTACAGAATGTTTCAATTCTCACAGAAATTAAGTTCTCACTGAAACATAGTGTGCATGTATAACACTGGAAACACCAGATGGTGAAAACTATATGATAGATAAAATAAAATAGAATAGAAAAATTGTTTCAAGAAGTGCATAAATGTAGTAAGAATATGAGAAGAAAATCTATTCGAAAGAAATCTGATTACATTTACAGCAGCTATATGACTTATTTACCATGTAAGGTATTTCTCCCGCCTTCCTAGCATAGCATGCCTTCGTGGTGTAGTGGTCAGCCTGCTCAGCCAGTATTTCAGAGGTCCGTGGTTTGATTCCCAGTGAAGGCAATTGCTAATTTTTCATCTTGCCTGCTTCCAAAAATCCTAATGTCTCTACAGTGGCGCCTGAACTAAAAGGGTGCTAGATGATAATTCTCCTCACCCAGGATTTGGCAATTGGGTCCCCTTAAAACCCCAGTTGCCCTTTAAAAGGAGGAGTATGTAAGGTATTTCTCCCGGCTTCGTGGTGTAGTGGTCAGTACACTGAGCCGGTATTTCAGAGGTCTGTGGTTCTATTCCCGGCGAAGACGATTGCTAATTTTTCATCTTGCCTGCTTCCAAAAATCCTTATATCTCTACAACCATATGACTGTTACTACAAGGATTTAATATTATTCAAATTTTACCTAGAAGGACAAGATGCTTCCCTGTTAGTTTTTTGCCAACCTATTGCCAAAATGACCAGTACTCCTAACCAAGATCACTTATGAGAAGGGTTGCTGCTTTTGCAGATTCCATTAATAACAAAGCTCGTGACACCATTTAAATAATAAGGGCCATTAAAAAAAGATGTGCTAATTACTGTATATAGGATATAAAATTCCAAAGAATGGAGCAATTATCTCCACAAAACTTTTTTAATCATCAAGAAATTCAGAAAATGTGCAGAAAGATGATTAGAATGTAAGTAGGTAATTTACTTAAAAGAATCCCAATCAAATTTACAGCAGCCATATGATTTATTTACAATTGCTACAGGAGTTAACATCAGTCAAATTTTAACTAGAATTACATATATTGGATAAAATGTCACAGAATGGAAAAATTATCATAAAAAATTGCATTATTGAAAGAAAGGGAAAATAAAAATTCCTGGCTCCCAAGTTGTCAATAAAAGATTTTGATATCAACATCAAAGTTACTTTAAGCCCAATAAGCTCCCAGCAGTAGACAACTCACTAATACCTTTAAAAATATTCTTCCCAATGCACATTTATTTCAAACATCACATACTCATATAAAATTTTACTTAGAAAAAAATTAATAAGTTAGTGTAAGTTTTGAAATTTTATAAAAAAAGGCCTAATAGAAAATTTTCCTTACCCTGGTTTGCTTCCAATTCTCCTTTAATTTTCTCTACTTTTATTTCTTGATCCTTCGCGGGAATAGATATTAATTTTTCTTTTTTTCCAGAGGATGGTGATAACCTTCAATAAAAATTAACAAAAATATATTTTAACAACAGCCTGCTTTCTTTTTATAATTAAAAAAAAAAAACTTCAAAGGGGGAAAAAACTTAAAATTCATGAAATGCAATTAATAACAATAATAAATAATATAAAATACAAAGCAATATAATAATAAATTACTAAGCAAAATTTTTTTAACTGTATTTGAAATTTAATTTATACTACACATACAGGGTGCATCAATGGGCCTTGTTAAACTGTTATTTAAATAACTCTTTAAATGATTGAGCTAGTACTGGCAAATTTTGAATGCTTGCACAGGGGTCCAAAGGAAATTTATTTATGAGGCCTGATTATTATTATTTTTCGCCTGACTAAAATAGACCAGTACTCAACTTTTTATCTTTAGATATGATAAAATACCCAGAAAGAATCTAGTACCTTTAAAAATAGGCCAATTTATCAAGCACTTTATTTGCATTATTACAGGCTTGAACAAACAGGTTCAGAGCAAGATAAACAAAGATAGCATGCAGACCAAACAAAAGACAGCAAAGATAATCAAAATTATCATATTTGCCAAAACAATAATGGAGAATGCCAACTCAACATCTGGCTCAGTAACTTTGCATCAGTCCATCCACAGCATGGAAAATAATCATCAACAGCCTAAGATCTTAACATTTTCCATTAAAAAATCCAGCTAGAACAACATTTTGGGCCAGATGTAGTTGCAAAAAGATTGGTTTTTGCTAATATCATATGCTAAATGATCAATGCTGGTTTCAATCCTGGTAATACCACTTTTTCCAATGAGACACATTTCTGGTAAATGGCTCTGTCAATTATGAAAATTATCAGACTTAGGGCAGCAAGAAACCTGGGTGTTGTCAAGCATCTTCATTGTCCTTGAAATATTTGTCAAGCCTCTTTAGCCACAAAAAAATCACCATATGGTATGATTTGTAAGCTAACAAGATCTTTTGTTTATATGTTTTTGACCGGGAAGTAAATTCAAAATGCTACATCCAGTTCTTGAGAATGAGGTTATTGATTTTACTATAGACATTAGATCTAAGATGCATGTTTTCAACAGGATGGAGCTCATCCACATTTAGCAGTTGACATCCTAGACTTGCTTTGAAAAATGTGTTTGGTCCCACTACAGTCGTAACTTACTGTCACTTAATGTCTTCTTATTGGGTTAGGTTAAAGTTTAGAAATATTGACCAAAAACCGTAGAAGAGCTGAAAACAATGATATTTAGTGTCATACAGTTGGTTTCAATAGACCAAACTCAAGCAGGTTATCAAGAACTTTGGAGCTAAGACTTCGTTCTGCAGTCTTCTTAAATGGCAAACATATTGAGACACTTTTCTTTTAACTTCTATATTCTCATGTGTAAATTCTGAAAATAAAAAAATAAAATAAATAAAAAAAAAAAAATCTTTTTCTGTTTAATAATTGCTCAGTTTTTCATTATGAAACTCAATATAAGTAACCAGCATTATTAACAATACCACAGGTGATAGGTTTGATCCACCACAAATAAGAAACAAGTCAACTAGACCACAACCACAGACAGCACCAGAACAATGAAAACGATCAGTACTCAGATCACATCAAAGTTGCTTTGGTTTCTAGCATTATTTCAGATTATAGATAAATTAGTCTATGAGGAAAAACATATCTGATCTAGGCCAACATAAGTTTTCTAAAATAACTGGTTTAAGTATTTAATGATACTCATATAAAGAAAATTTACAATAAAAGCGAGATTTGAAAAAGTTGGCTATGCTAATATACAGTTTTAGTTTTATTCATTGTAAACTTTCTCTAACAAGAAACTGATCTAAAACAATAACAAATTAATGAAAAATATTCAAACACAAATAGTGCATACACACTTTGGTAAGAAATTTATCACTGATAATTGTTGCATGTATACATCTGTTTCTGTAAGAATGAGTCAATATTCATTAATTGTTATTTGACAGATAACAATGCATGAAACTCTTTTAATATAATCTCTTTTGGAACATTCTCATCCTCATCACACTCTTTCACTTAGCATGAATATGTTATTTATAATATCCATAGCATCATGTTATTCAAACCACACAGTTTATTTATTTATTTATCTATCTATCTTTTGCACAGTAACATCACTCTTAATCCTAGTTGTGATGACAAAAGGTAAATATTCAAAGTAATCAAGAAAATATCAGTATTACTAGTAGCAAAAATAATGCATTTATTTAATAACAAATTCAAATGGGCTAATTCCTTATCACTTAATTGAAAGAAAAAAAAAAAGCAAATTTTGATAAGTACAGAGTGATTCAAAGGTCTGTAGTGATTTCAACTGACTTTCTTTCCCCAATTTACAACCAAGTAATACATGAAATAAAAGAAAATTGTCCAAGTTTTACTGGAGACATTTTGTATGACTTCTTTTAATCATACCAATCATACAAAGACATTCTTTACACACTTATTATAATGTATTTTTTTCTGCTGTCCCCTCTCCAGCAAGGATTGTTGTAGGAGTTGTTGTCCACAGTGGGAGGAGATCTGAGGTCATATAGCTTTGTCAATATTTTGGCAACTAAGTTTGCACAGCATCTTAAATCCAAAGGAACAAAACACATGATTCAGATTAGCTGGTAAAATCAAGTTATTAGGTTTACTGCAATTGAATGACCAACATATTGATGATATTCTCAAACTCTGATTTTAACTTTCCATTTGAAGTATATTAAATTAATACATGGCTACTAGATATGGAATTATGGTTATTTGAAATCAAATAAATCATTCTGAACCCCTCTATATAATTTTAAAAAAAGTGTCTGTGATTAATTTAACAGCATTACTAATCAAAGGTACATTTCCACTATATATGTGTCACAAATAAATATATACGATTTTTTATGACAATATTAATAAGTTTTATAATGTAATAATTGTCACATAAACTCTAATAAGTATAACTTCAGACAGTCACATGAGGTGCCCCACTATCATTTATTATGCATTTTGCACTGCCTTACATTCTTTCAACTGTTTTTGTATGACATCCAATGCTGGGTCTACAAAACTGTATCTGTGGGTGAACTGTAAGATGATCATATACTGCTTCTGTCAAAACTTATGTTTTATACCCTTTCCAGCAATCAGAAAAAATTTTACTACCATGTGTGACATTTTTTTCAGTCACAACAAGTAAAATTTTAGCTGTGCAATTCAGAACAGCTGCAAGAAAACCTTATTTTGTTTCTCTACAAAGGCTTCTAAAAATCCACCATTGAAGAAGAACACATCCAACATAACTCTTTCTTTTCAAATACAGACCTTTGTCATAATTTCTACTATTCTATCATTTCAACCCAGTTTTAACTTCAAGTCTACATAACAAGGCATGGCCCCAAACCTCCCTTATACAACTGTTCCAGATGATGACAGTATTGCAGCTTATTTTCATTGCATATTACAAAACTCAAATGATGTCAATTCATGGCACCAAGAATACAAAAATTTTACAGCTGTAAGGAAATTTAGGCATGATCCTTCAAACCAAGTGTGAGATATGGCACCTGCTTTTTCTTGGCAAGATCTAAGGTTGCAATACCATTTTGACATATCATAATTGGTAAAACACAACATCATTTCACTATTAATTTTACAAAACTTTCGTCTGTGAAGAATTCCTGTAGAAGCTTCAATGCTTCCTGCTCCTCTTTAGGTAACCACAGATTGTGAAATATACTTTCTTTTTTCTTTGTTTTTTATTAAAAAAGTGCTTTTAGTCAAATAATAGATATGAAGAAAGTCATCTCTCATATCATGTTTCATGCAGTTTTAAAAAAGGTTGCAACCCATAACACTTGAATATTTGGCTCAATTTCATTCATAAAACCCAGATCACTTAGTTGATGCTACCTTTGGCATGTTATCACACATTTAAGCAATATTTTTTCATGAACCTCATATAAGAGAAACATACCGATTAAAATAATCCTGATCATGCACTAATTGCATATGATATGCTTTTATTTTTATTTAATTTTTAAAAGGCAATGACACAACTTATAAAAATTGGATTAACATTTTCAAATTTATTTACGTATCATGTTTTGCAAAAATTAGTTTAACTGTGTTAATCAAAGTAATGCAAAACATGCACAATTACATAAAATATGCTTTTATTTTTGTTCAGTTTAAAAACTTAATGATACAACTTAAAATATTACAAACATTCTTATAGTTATTTAGCTATTAGGATTCGCAAAAATTACTATCATGCAATTTAATTACGATTCGATTTCAAAAAATCAATTTACAATCTATTTAGTATCACTATAGGCTAGTCTATGACACTATTTTTTTTTAAAGCAAAGTAAAATCTTCATATTTTTGTGACTAAAATTTTAGTCATGGCAAAAATTTCATATATTTATTATTTAAATTTTATTCAAAATAAAATCTTCATACATCCATTCTTCTCCCACCCATCTCCTATTTTTTTGGAATTTGTTATTTTGATTTTGATTTTACTTTTGCCTAATTAACCTAATTAATATTATAAGCACAAATTAAACACATATAAATATTAAAAAATGGTTTAAAACCTTAATGCCTTAGTATTAAGTCTTTGTACTAAAGACTAACTAAATAGACTTCAACCAAGTCTTTACAGTAAAGTTTTATAATTTCGCTTACGTTTTCAATTCTTAGGATTATGTGCTCTTTGTTTAAAGGTAAAATTTTGATTTGAACACACATACACATTTAAATGTTGAATTTTTTAAGGTTTAAACTATTAATTATGCAATATAACTTAAGTTGTTCTTTTTCTTTTATCTAAATTTCTGGCCTGTAATATAAATCTTAATATGTGTGGCATTTTCTTTTATTCTGTTAAAACACAATGTATTAACATTTAGATAACACATTAAATTTCTAAATTTCCGGCCTGTAATATAAATCTTAATATGTGTGGCATTTTCTTTTATTCTGTTAAAACACAATGTATTAACATTTAGATAACACATTAAAATACAAATAGAGAGTCACTATACAAAAACAAGAAAAGATGTAAACAAATTACATCAAACATGTAGCTTTGATTTCAAAAGTTATTAACCAGTTATAAATGCAGCATTTGGTGAAACACCACTTAACTGAAAAATAAATAAATAAATAAAAAATAACACCAAATAAGTGCAAAAACTTAAATAATAACTCACAAGAAGAAGTAATCAAAAGTCTTTGCAGTAAAGTATTTTAACTAAGTCTTTATACTAAAGACTAACTTAATAGACTTCAACAGTTCTTTACAGTAAAGTTTTATAATTTCACTTACATTTTCAATTCTTAGGATTATGTGCTCTTTGTTTAAAGGTAAAATTTGGATTTGAATTTTTCACTAAAGTTTTATTATTTCACTTTCATTTTTAATTCTTTGAATAGATTTTTTATTTAAGGTACACAATTTTATTTAGAATTTACTTTGTTTTTTCCCTTGCTTTGGAGAGGCGCCAGAATTTTCAGGTTAAGTATTATAATTAAAATACTTTGAAATGGTCCATTGGCTTTCTCTGGATACAGAAAAGCAATGACTTTTGTGGAAGAGAGATTTATATTAATTTCAATGCTCCTCCTCCTGACGAAGTAGCACTGAAGTTGATTGAATTCTCCTTCTATTATGTTCTTTTTTCTTTTAATTTCATAGACTTTTTAAATGGGGTACTGCTTGTTTGAAGAGTTTAGGTTTTAACATTTATTAAATTCTTTTTTGCATTTATAAGATTATTTTACATTTGTTACTTATGAATTTCAATTTTTGGTCTTTGTGAAAAACTGGTTCTAAATTTCTTACTTTATGTCTTTACTGATAATTTTTCAGAAGTTTAATATGTGAAAATACTAAACATGATTATATTTTGTTTTCAAACAATTAAAACATAAATTTTTTAATGAAACATTATTATATATTATCGTTTTTCCCTTTAAATTTGAGTTTGAAAATGAGAGTGTTGGGGATACATCTTCTAAAGTAAGCAGTCTTAATGAACAACTTAAATTTAAATGATTATTCACTAATTTTGTTTTTGAAAATTCTTTTGACTTAATGGACTAATGTATTATTTGAGTACTATTCATGATCTATTATTTGGCACTTGCAGAAATATAATTTGATGCTTACTTGGAAGAAAGCCAAAACACTCTCACTTAATTTAGTTGTTAATTGATGGTAAATTGGTTTATTCCTTGTCAATTAAGTCAATTAATCTGCGATCAATAGCAATGGCTACATTTTGAATACTTAAAATTTTACTTTTGATTTTGGTATTCTTGCATTTAAGAAATTTTCTTTAAAAATTTTTATTTTTTAAAGAAATAAGGTCTAGTTAATACTAATTTAAATTATTATTAAAATACTAAATAAAAAATTTAATAATTCATGGTTTCAATTGAATTTCTGATCCCGGGAGATGGTATATAAAAAGTTTTCTAATTATGTATACGTAAGAAAAATAAAGAATATATAAAAGATTAAATTAGCAAGGTAAATTTCCCGTCTCTATTCTAAAAAGAGTAACTCCTCTCTGCACTGCATCATTTCGAGCCTATTCTATGTCACATGATTCTTACGTAATTATGATGATATAAATGGAACTAAAACTCAAGCAGCCAATAATAATTCTACAGCATTATTAACTATCCAATCAAAATGCTTTGAGAGGCAAAACTAACTCAGTTTGACTTAAGATTTCATCCTGAACATTACACACTTGCTTTCTACACTTTTTCTACGCTACACTGCTGCTGCTTTCTTGCTACAAAGTTATCAAAAATGTAAGCATTTTGGAACAGGCCCATTTAATGTGTCGACTTGTGTGTAGCCGCAACATGTTGTTGAAAATAAAACTGAAGATTTAATCTGCCTTCGCCTCCAATTTCCTTGTTGTTATGGATCAACACGTCTACGGCATCAAAATTCCTGCTCCTGAATATATTAAAATGAGTCAATAGGATACATGTCCTGTGCATTGGAATTCCAGAGGAAATGTCATGTGTCTGCAATAACCAACCATCTCTTCAAACTTCCTTGTGTAACGGAAATTCTTAATTGATATCGAGTACCTGCAAGTCCAAAAGTGCTAATGCCAGTGAAAACAAAGTGTACAGCAATCTCTTAAATGTTTAGATGAAAAAAAGTGTTTTAAATCACCAAAGTGTGTCTGTTCTTCACAGAAGTGTTATCATCCAAATTGTGGCTATGACTGTGAAAGAGAATTAGTTAATTATGGCTCCGTCAATTTATGTGCGCAACCTGGAATCAGCAAGTCGTGTTAAAAGTTTTAAGTCAAAATTCATTCTTTGAAATTTAATCTAGCATATACGGTTTTTTCATAAGTGCAGCGTTGTAATTCCACAGCAATATAAAAATGTGAAAAAAAAAAATCGAATAACAGATTTTCTGCGAGTGCTTAAAAATGAAATCTAGTGCCAGCTTTTCAAAATTAATTCAGCGTTTGTCTATAGTAAAATGACGAATGTTCTCCGAGTGCTGATGTTTCAAATCATTCCAGTGCTTTCAAGGTCATCAAACTGCATATCTTGATCTGGCTCTCATGCGAATAAATTAGGATATTTTGCAGTTATAGGATTAAATATACACTTAAAGTAGGTGGCAGAAAATTATTTTCACTTCTGCTTTTGCGTAATTGAATTTACATTGGGAACTGATATTTTTTCTTAATAAATTGGACATTAAAAATGTAACACTATGATATAAAAAATGTAATTTAATGATATTAGAAATTTGAATTCTAATAATTTAGTAAAGTACATAAAAAATTCTCAGATTTTTAATTATTTTTAGGGAAGGCTATTAAGATAAGTTTTTATATTTTTGAAATTTTGTTCAAAAGTTTGAATACAAATTTTATAATTATTCTAAAAGTGAAGTAGATATAAAAAGTAAGTGAAATTAGTACAAATAAGTAATATGAAATTATGGTAAATGCATGCTAAAATTTATGGGTGATTGTATGTTGTAGAGTATGCTGAAGGAGTACTGGGTTACTAAACAGAGGCCTGTAATTACCTCTGTACAGTTGTTCCTTTTACCCTCTTCATGTAAGATAATGTTAGAGGCTCTCATTTTATGAGTGTATGTAATTTTTTAAAAATTTTATTATACCTTTTTTTAATTATGGAATGTATTACTAGTGCAGTTCTCAAAGGCCAGTTACGCAAGGAACGGAGGCCTTTTCAAGTAACTGCCTAGGCACCCTGGACTACCAGTTCAGAGAACACACTGGTTATGGATATGTTTGTTCAGAAGTATTGTTAGGCCTTTCAGTTTGGTAAAATCAGGAATTATTAATGAAAGATGATAATGGTGAAACCATAATTTCTGAAAATCTTACTCCTATTATTTGTGGTGATAAATTATATCAATATGGAAATTAGTATCATCAAAATTTATGTTTGTTACATTTAATTATAAGTAATGAATATGCAAAAGTTTATTTTGTGATATCTAGGATAACAAGAACCTTCCCTGAAGAATTATGATTTATGTGAACTCTCAAACAAAAAGACTTTTGGACTGAAATGCTGAAAAATTCAACAGGACTCTAAAAATTAAAATTTATTTCAGAAAATTGATATATTTAAATTGTACTTTTACAGGATTAAAGTTTTATGATTTATGTTTCTTTTTTTTTCATTTGTTAGAGCTTCAACACTTTCTCTTTAAAAAGGCTTCTCTGTCATTAAGCCTTTTTCTTCTTGAAGGGGGGATATGTAAGAAAAATAAAGAATATATAAAAGATTAAATTAGCAACGTAAATTTCCCATCTCTATTCTAAAAAGAGTAATCCCTCTCTGCACTGCGTCATTTCGAGACTACTCTATGTCACATGATTTTTATGCAATTATGATGATGTAAATAGAACTAAAGCAGCCAATAATAATTTTACAGCAATATTAACTATCCAATCAAAATGCTTTGAGAACCAAAACTAACTTAGTTTGACTTAAGATTTCATCCTGAACATTACCCACATTTCTTTCCACGCTTTGGCCTACCTACACTGCTGCTGCTTTCTTGCTAGAAAGTTATCAAAAATTTATACAAAAAACACGTCTACTACATCAAAATTCCTGCTCCCAAATCTAATAAAGAAATTTAGAACTAATTTTTCACAATGACCATAAATTGAAATTCATAATTCACCTAAGTTCATTATTTTACTAATATTTAAAATTCTTTGGATTATATGCTATATGTTTAAAGGTAAAAATTTTGATTTAAATTTTTCACTGGAGTATTTTATTATTTCACTTATGTTTTCAATTCTTTAAATAAAATAGAATTCTATTTACTTAAAGTACACGATTCTAATTAGAATTTACTTTGTTTTTTTCTTGCTTAGGGAAAAGGCCCGAATTTTTGGGTGAACTATTATAATTAAAATACATTGAAATGGTTCATTAGCTAATTCTGGATACAGAAAAGCAAGGATTTTCGCAGAAGAGAGATTTCAATGGATTTCAATTTTTCTTTCCCCCCCCCGATGAAGTGGCATTAAAGTTGATTGAATTCCTCTTCTGTTATGTTCATTTTTCTTTAAATTTCATTAACTTTTTGGATTGGGGTATTGCTTGTTTGGAAAGCAATATCCCAATTAAAAAATATTCAAAAATACCCCAATTCAAACCCAATCTGGTTCTACATTTTTGAAATTTTTTGTTGCATTTATAGGATTATTTGAAAACTATTAATTATTAATTATGAAGTTCAATTTTTGGTCTTTATGAAAAATTGGTTCTAAATTTCTTACTTTATGTCTTTACTGATAATTTTTCAGCAGCTTAATGTGCAAAAATACTAGGCATGTTTATATTTTGTTTTAAAAAAAATGTTTCAGAATCATATATATATATATATATATAAATTGTAGTAAGCTCGCCTAAAAGTTACCAAGAGCTGCTGCTCCAAAAGGTTCAACATGTTTTAAAAAAATTAATACATATGAAAATCAAACCATTAGACATGTAAAACATTAAAAAAACAGAAACAGATAAAAAGTAAGCGGAAAATGGTAAATTAGCCCAATTCGACTTCCAAACTGGCTTTTCAAGGAAAATTTCATTTATTTGAACGTCAAATCAAACTAACCCCATTACGCGTTTCGCCGAAACAGACATTTGAAACTTTTTTGCTAAAAAATTTTTTAAATTTAGACAAAGTATCTTGGAAATTTTAATAGTCTCAATTCTCTGTTCCAATTTCCCGACACGTCCGCACAGAATGACACATTAAGGTGTTAAAATATGTTAAACAATACCTAAACTTCCTAAATCTAGACTAAAATCAAAATTAAAATCAAAATAAAAACGAAAATAAATAGCGATGAGCTATTAGTCCTAAAAATACAAAAACATACGGGCTGGGCCTGCAAGCTTAAAGATTAACAATTTAATTTTTAAATTATAGATTTTAGAAATCTGTAATGAAAACCTGTAATTAAAATAAAATAAAACAAAAATTAAGATGAGAACAAACTAAGTGGGTCTTGCTAAGACCAAGAAAAAGTTGTAACAAAAGAAACAAAAACTGACCTGTGGCGATGCAAAGCTGTCCCTCTTAAAACTTGTTGAAAAATGGCTGCAATTCTTTCGGTGTCTTTCATTCGGATGACGTATGTAGGGGGGAGCGAAGTTCTGTGGGCATTTAGCCAATACGAAGAGATTTTCGTTATCTGTAACTCGTCTCCTATTATCGAAGGGGGCCGGAAACCTCGGAAAAACGTGTAAAGATCTCAAAAATGGCACTTGGCTTGTAGTAGGATGGAAAAAAAATATATATATAATGATTGGTGCAGCAGATTGCAACAAAAAAAGGAGGATGATTATATGTTATAGCAGTCCCATATACAAAATTCCAACTTTCTACGGGTACTCGTTCTTGAGTTATCAGAGATACGTATGTCAAGACAAAATTTCGTTGTCAAGAAAAAAATTCTCTTCCGAATCCATTTTACAATCCTTTTTAGCAAAATCATATATACATGTTGCATATGTTACATATTATCATGACACTTTGAAATAATATTACAGAGAAGTATTTAAGAATTCATATTAAAAAAAATGTGCACTCACTTTAAAGAATTTAATAAACTTTTCAATTCTTCATTTTGTAATTTTAAAGCTTCCAATTCACCCAATGCACGAGATAAACGAACAAGTATTTGCTCATCTGGTTCATTGCTATGGAACATTGGACCACTCAATAATATTATAACAATCAGCCATGCAGCCAAGAAACCTACAATTAGCCTTCCAATGCTGAATACCATCATTATGTGAGTCTTCTAAACACAAAAAAATAATATTTTTTATAACCATGAAAGAAAACAGCAAAAGAACAACATAACTGAGAATTAGTGACACATTTATTTCTTTTTATAAAAAGATATATGTAAATATAAAGTATACATACATATTAAGATAAAAAAGCTGATATTTCGCTCGGTGAAAATTTCAAAGCAAATGATACATAGCACAGCCTAACCTAATGAATGTAACCGTCCAAAAATTTTCAAAAAATTTGAAAACTTTGCTAAGAATGTTTTTAATATCAAATTTATATATATATATATATTTTTCCCCAACAGTAAAGAATTTGTCTCCTGAAAATTATACCTCCTTCTAAACTTAAATAGCACTCATGTCATTCCTTTACCATCACTGATAATTCTATTCTTTCCACTTGGCAAAGGAATTTAATGATTTAAATTACTTTTCTAGGTACTTATGTATTAATGCAACTACCTTGGTGCAATCTGGCAGTTTCTTATAAAATGGTAAAAGTTACTTACCAGGTGCAAGTTGGTGGTTTTTGATCCATTTTTTAGAAAGATTTTCAAACCATCAATATTTATTGTTAAGTTGGTAAACATTATCAACATATGAAAAGGAAACATACTTTAGCAATTTAAAATACAAATTTTAATTATTAAATAAGGATTACGTAGTACATTAAAAAAGTAAAACACTTATATTCCTCAAGACTTTCTGTAATTTTTTTTTAACTATTCTTTTGATCTGTTTTCACTTTAAAAAGCATCAGAGAATTGCAGAGACTTGGCTTGGGTACAGCAGTTATCTTGCAAACCTTGGGTACAGCGGTTATGTAGGAAATGCATTTTCTCATTGTTCCTTTTAGAAAATTTCCTAATACTGCAGAAATTTTACTTCAGTTGCTTCCATTGCTGTCAAATTCCAAAAGCTCTTATTTTAAAACGAAGTTCAAGGTAAAAAATATCATGATTTGTTTATAAAAACCATTGGAACATGGAATACAACAATAAAGAATTCATACAAAAATGGTGGCAATGCTTGACTGAAGTTATGAATATGGTTGACACATTTGGCACATTCTGAAAATTTCGCAATTTCTATTAATGTGGTTGCATTAATACATAAGTATCGAAACAAAAAATAATTCACACACACACACAGGAAAAAAAGAAAAAGAAAAAAGAAAGAACAACACCAAAGAAAATAATGATTGAAAAAAATGAACCTTTGCAAAACTGAAGGACAAAATATGGTTGTATAGAGCAAGCAATGTCTCACCTAATTAAGCAGTATCGTCTCCTAACTGACAGGCCACAATGAATTACACTTCACTTCTGAATGAAGATAAGATTTGTTTTTTCCCTTCCATTTTTGTTGCCAGGTAACACATCTTAGAAGTAAGTTCATCTGCATGCAATGACTATTGTTACAAGCAGGAGACAAACTTCCTAAAGCAGTCATTGCAAATTACATAAAATTCCATCTTTTTAAGCATCTTGGAGACATCAAAATTCCAGTTGAAAAAAACTGAAGAGTATTTCCAGCTATGAAACTCTCTACAGAATTAAGTTCAAGAATAGGTATAGTAGTTATCTTTCAATTTTTTAATAGCAATAAGAATCAAGTAGATGTGATAAGCAAATAGCAAGACAGAAGTTAAGTGCTTCTTTATTATTGCAACCCTAGTTATTTAAATGACAAATTAAAAAGCATTGCCAAATGGCCAGTATTTCTAAGAAGAGGCAGCAAATTTAAATTTGTAAATTCAACTTCTGAATGATGGAAGTATTGATGCTGTATTAAAAACCACATGGAAATATAACAGCTATAAATTATATGTGAGAAGCAGTGGCGTAACTAGAACTCTTGGGCCCCTATGCAAAACATTTTCATGGGCCCCTTTCCCAATAAATTTAATGAGCTTAAAAAAACAAACAAGAAAAAAAATCAAGGATTCCAGGTGCCAATGTTTGCATGATGATTTTTATCACATCTGGATTAATTGTTAAAAAATGAAAGCACGTTCTCAGGGAACTAGTTGAAAGGTACGTAGCATGAAGAAAGAATAAAAAGGAAAATAATTTCCCTTGAGCAACTGGTGAAATGAAAATTTTGCTTTAGTCTGGGTATTTGACGTTAGATGATTTTAATTGTTACTTAAGACTTTTTGTGTGAGTGCGAGAGACAGATTTTTCTCTCCTTTCACTGAGATGCATACTGATAATAAACGAATAAGTTTATATAAAAAAAGGAACATGTCGACGTATAGCAATTAAGAAAAGGAAGAAAGCCTAGATTTGCGGAGATTTCTATATAAAATCCAAGAAGTTTTACATACTAATGTTTTAAAATTTTATATAAAATTTGCACCTATCTAAGTTTTTTCGCTTAAGTTAGCAAACTTAAAAATAATTAGTTATATTATAAAAACTGACAGACAAGATAATTGATAAATGTACAGAAAGGCTATTACATTAATGTATAGTACTCTGTGATATCAAATTTGGCGCAGTTCGTACCCTACCTTTCGAACATGATTTATGCAACAATATACAAGTAATAAATAAGAACTTTTATAATGTAAATGATACATTTGTTAAATATAAAACATATTTATCATAAACTTCATAAAGAAAACTATTTGAACATACAATTTTTGTAGAAAAGATGTATGGTAAAGTTTTTTTCTGTCTTTTTAAATAACCTTTTGGTACACTAAACTACTTGAATACATGATTTTTATAAAAAAATGCTAAAAGAATAATAAAGTTTTTACTGCTTCCTTTTCATTTTCCTCAGTCTGTACTGCTCTTCTTCTCTAATTTTTTCCTCCCTCAAAAGGTCTAATGATAACATTGGTAGCCAAAATTCATCATAAAGAAAAACATCCTTCTTTTAAAATTCGCGTCTCCTAACCTTCATTTCCGCAAAATTATTTATCAATAATTGGACGTCCATTTTCTCAGCCATCTCAGCGTCTACGCTCAATACTGAAAGGTTTGACAACCGATCTTGTGTCATGCTGTTTCTTATATATGTTTTTAAAATATGTTTTTATTAGTTTCAGTAGTGACAATGACCTCTCACTCGTGGTTGTGGTTACAGGTAATGATAAATACAATATAAGTAAATTGCACACTCCCGAATAACTGCTTGTCATGTCATAATATTTTACCATTGCAAATTTAGCTAAATCTTTAAAGGATTTCAAATTTTGGATTTCTGTTCTGAAAGTATTTATAAATAATAAAAGTTGTACTTCCAGTGCAAGTCTTCTTTATATGTTTTCTGTATTTTTGAAACATTATTAATAATTTCCGTATTTGTTAACAATGACAGTGTTTTAGGTTTCTTATTTCTCTTTTATTTTTCAAATTTAATTTCTATGCCCCATTTATTTGCAATAAACTTAACTTCTTTCATAATGTCTTCAAACTTGTTTCTCATAACTTGCATATTAATAGAAATGCTTTTTAGATGTTGATGAGCTCCATTCAAGTTGATTGATTTTCGAGCCGAGTGATGGGTTGATCGATCCTGCACTATAGCGCAGGACGTGTTTAAAAATTTTTGTTTTAATTTTGGCCTTTTATGATGTTTCTTAATGTAAGGAAACATAGATTATATTTATATTTCATATTTATCATAAAAATATTTCATGTTAATATAACAATACGTTATTAATATTAGTAGACATTTGCATTGTTAATGGTGATAATTTTGGATTTTTCAGATAGATGTATTAAAAGTTTAGCTGAATTGAAGTTTTAGCAAGTTTTAAATTATAAGAATTTAGTTTATGATTAATTTAGATATTACAAATCAATAACTTACCTTTATAATGAAGAATTATATTTGAAATCACTTTGAAATTTAATTTTAAAGAAAAACTTCTGTTTGTTCTTGCCATAGACTAGAGAAGTGGCATTAGAATAAGAGCAAGTTTAAGTTCAGTTTACTGTTCTGAGTCATCAGCCAATTTACAAGTATACTTGAGGGGGTAGCGTTTCACACTTCAATGCAGCTGTTTAACGAAGAAAGGAACCCCGCCTCCACTATAAATTTCCAGTGTCTCCCCAAGTTGAGTCACAGTAAAACTTTCATCCAAGATACTCTAAAGATGTCCATTGTCCATTTCCCTTTTAAAACACTGAAATATCTGTTCTTTTTTTCTTTTTTCCTTCAGTCAAATTGTACTATTATTATTGTCATATTCCAATGATACATAATACATCACCTGCAATATCTTTCTACATTTCCACTGTACTATAAATGCATTTCAGTTAATGTATAATTATTAAATATTTAACAGTAAAAATCATGGATATTCGAATATTTTTAGGAAATTCTTCGCAAGTTTACTATGGAATCATAAACAGGTAGAAACAAATTTTATTGATATGTATCCAAAGAGCTTTGAAAATTATCGTGTAATACAAAATGGAAATTTTAAAATTAATCTAAATTTAAATACCCACTCTAGCAAAATATGACAATTCCCTTCCAAGTTTCAAGGCCCCAGAAATGTTTAATAATTTAGAGTTAAGCTTATTGATACTAACGTATATTTGAAGATGAGTACTCACACTCTGTCGCATGGATTCTAAAAGTAGTACACATAAATATTTATTTAGGAAACAAGTAGAAAGTTTCTTCATAATTAGTAAAAATAAAATTGTATGAAACAGGTTTTGTGTACTTGTAGAGAAATGCGCAAAACTTCATTTATGAAAATAGGTTTTTTGTACCCAGGTGGATCAGAAAGGAAAAATCAGTTAAGAAAAGCAGATTTATTTTAGAAGTATTAATATTTATGATTATTGTTATGTTTTATTTGCGTCTTAGAAAGCTATTTATGTCTCAGAAATTAATGACCTCAGATTCCCAGTCCTTACATTGCTTATAAATTAAGCAGTATCAATTTTTTTATATTAATCATTAATTTTTTAATGACAAAAATATAAAAAATAAATATAATGTATGGGAACATATATTAACGGAAGCTATTTATGTCTTAGAAAAGTTATGCAGTGATGTCGAAATGAAAGAGAATAATGTACAAGGGGATTTTATGAGTGAAAATCGCATCATTTACTATTAAAAAGTGTTAATTAAATTTTTTAATTTGCAAAAATTATTGAAATATTGCAATAACGGGGGAGCATTCTTCTCGGAAATATTCCATTCGTTTGTGTAGTGAAAATAGCAATATAATTCGCGTTCTTTCAGATGTTGAAATTCAACTGAAAACTATTAGGGCAACGCTGACATTGATATGTTTAATATTTTCAGCAATTAATTTATCGAAATTTACGAAGAAGTATATACTTTTAGTTGTGTGATGCCATTTTTATTTTCATTAATTTATTATTATTGATGATTTCACATACTGAAAGCTGTGGAAAGTAAATTAAAAGCAAAAGTAAAGTAAATTGTAAAATTTCATTTCAAATAATGATTAGAAAGTACTCCATGAAGGCGTTTTTCCCCTTAGGCAAATAGTCCTCGAGTGCTTTATTATTATATAATAATTCAATTCTGTTTAAATAACGTACAAAGTATTGCACATTACTTAATTATATGCTTAAATGTTTCACGTTGTTAAAAAAAAGTTATAATTTATGATATTTGTTTCAAATGAAGAGAGATTAATATATTACTTTCAAAACAAATTTAATGTCTTCAGAATTATCTTTTACGGATAAGTGTGAATTTTTGGTAGAGATGGGTAATTTACAGGTTAAAAAACACTACAGCTCTTCTTTTTTCTAAAGCAAATCATGTAAATCCTCAAACGAGTTCTGTGCTTTCAGATTTAATTCTCAATTAGGGATTTGAAAGAATTCCTAACCTGCATTTTCTCTGCAATGTGCGAATATTTTGAAAATTTTGATAAATATTTAATTACTCATTATTTCAAGTAAAAATATTCATCCATTTCCATATCCTACCCCCACGAGTGAAAAAGTAATAAATTTTGATAAATTTAATGAAAACAATTTCATTAAATTTATTCTGGAAATTAAATGAAATATTTGCCGCTTAATGTTTGAGCATCTGTGTGTTCATAGCCTGTCGTAAAACTTCCCCCTTTTTTTTGGACCTTGAATTCATTCAAAGATCCCTATGCCAGATGGGAAATCTCTCCTGTCCAAATGTGGTGTCATAAATTCTTAGCGTTTCCTTAGAACAGCATTTCGACATGGGGGTGGGGCAAAGTCCTTTCATGCCACAACTGCTCAACTTACGTTAATGATTTTGTGTCCTTAAGAAAGAAATGCATGTATTCTGGAGTTATCAATTGATATTTACGAATGATTCTCCCCTCCAGCTCATTAATGTAAAAAACAGAGGAAAAAAATCGATCCGTCTTTATCTTTTTGACATTTTGTAATGTCAGTCGTGCTTCTAAATCCAAAATGTTTCTGTCCCTTATCTTGCTCCTTGGTGCGACTGCACAGGCTGCAAGTACCATCATTTTTTACATTGTGAGAACTATACATTCAAACATGCAGATTCTTCCTTATTTAATTTCTTTAAAAATAATACAGGGTGAGGTTATTTGGTGGCAACAATTTGAAAAGTGATACGCCGTTTATAGCGAACCAATGAAATACATGTTATATTAAATTCTAAGAATCATTCACATTAATAAATTCAATTTTAAATTGAATAAATATTAGGACTGATTTTTGGACTTGCATTTAATGGAAAAGCTAGTAAGAGATTCAATATATGAACAAAATTAAACGCTACCGGAATGACTGTATTATGAAAATTATGAACTGTAAATGCCATGATGTTGAACGTCCACATGTCATCAAAGAGAAAATATGTTAGAAAAGGTCTTACTTGGTACAGCAAAATTGGTGTCAGCCATTGGCTCAGCTAATAGCCCAATATGATACAGGTCGAGGTGCAAGTGTTTCAGAACACACATTTCAGTGAACATTGTTGGATGTGCGACTGCACAGAAGATGTCCCATTCATGTGCCTGTGTTGACCAAGTGTCACTGTTAACTGCACTTACAGTGGGTCTGGGAACATCGAGAAAGCCTGGTCGACTGAATCATGATTTCTCATTCAATCACATCAATGGTCACACAGCGTACACCGTCTTCCAGGTGAACAGTTGCTCCCCCTCTGTATAGCAGTCACACACAGGCTGGTGGTGACGGTATTATGCTTTGTGGGAGTGTCTCATGGGCAGCTCTGGAATTCTTACTTGTGGTAAAACACACCATGAAAGATGCAGATTATTTAAACATAATTATGGATCAGTTGGAACCTTACATGGCATCTGTCTTCCCAACTGGAAATGGAGTCTTCCAGCAGGACAATGCCCATGTCACAAAGCTCAAATTGTGCTGGAGTGTTTTAAGGAGCATAAGGAAGAATTCCAATTAATGTCCTGGCAACCTAACTCACTGGATCTTATCCCGATAAAGCATATTTGGGATATCATGGAGCGGCAGCTCAGAGCTCAAACATTAACAAGTCAGAATATCTCTGTATGACTGCTGCTTAGACATTTGGTCCATGCCAAGGCGAGTTACAGATATTTTGCAGGCCAGAGGTCGCACATGTTATTGAGTATGTGCTCATAATGCTTTGGCTCTTCAGTATATGTGTGTGTACACACATATGCACATACATACGTTTCCAAATCCAGTCCTGATAACAGTGGAGGGTTAGTCTATATTTAAGGGTGTCAACTGGATTATCGCCAAGCTGTTGTTTCATTTATCGCCAAATTGTTGTTTCATTTATGGTAACCTGAGTAGTTGAATGTTATGGAAACCCTATTATGACATGACTGAGGTGAACTTGACTGATGAGAAAATATTTGTAATATTTCTGCATTGGATGTTGGTTAGGAAATATGTTGTGCATTTTGTGCTTTACATCGTAAAATGGTTGTAGGTGGTAAACTGGGTGTTTGGTGACACAAAACGAGAGAGTGGAAGAAGTGGTTGAGGACAGAAAAAAAGAAACTTTGTTAGATGTAATTCCAGCAGTTGCATATGATAGTTATTCCAGGAATATTTTACCTGGAATAACTATCATATGCAACTGCTGGAAGTCGTACGACTGTCTTGTGAACTTGACTGATGAGGAAATATTTGTAAGAGCTCCTTTCTGCATTGGATGTCGGTTAGGAAATATGTAGTGTATTTTGTGCTTTACATCGTAAAATGGCTGCCAGTGGTAAACTGGGTATTTGGTGATACAGAACGAGAGAGTGGAAGAAGTGGTTGAGGACAGAAAAAAAGAAACTTTGTTGGATGTAATTCAACAGAATATTTTACCTGGAATAACGATCATGTGCAACTGCTGGAAGTCATATAACCGTCGTTTTGATAATGGCTTCGTTCACTTCTCAGTAAATCACGCAGTAACGTTTAAAGATCCAGAAACCGGAGCTCATATCAACACTATAGAAGGTATGTGGAGTGTAACAAAAAGGGATTTTTGGAAGAAATGCTACTGACAGTTCAGCATTATGGAGGATATTTTTTACTCTTATTTTTGTGAATTTATGTGGCGATGGCAGTATGCATATTCTAGTTCAGATAATTTTAGAAAGTTTTTTGATGCTGTTAAGAAATTTTGTGTGCCACAGACTGAAGACGTAGAAAATTTCTAAATAAGGTAAATTGATATTTCCTTTTTGTAGAGCATACATGAGGAAACATGTACTTCCTTTTTTATGTTATTTCATTATTTAATTTAAAATGCAATGTTTTGTTTGGCTCTAGTGTAGAATTGGGTGCCCCTTCAATTGGTGACAAATTTTGTTCAATTTTGGCAATAAGTAACTTTGTTTTAACCTTAAATGATGTCATCATTCCCATGATTTTTTTAAAGTAAAAATAGTTTGATGTGGCCAAAATTGTGTACACTTTTGAAAATTTTTATGTTTTTGAACTTTGTACGCTTATAGAAAATGTTATGTTTTGCAAAATGCAAACTTGTATATATCATTTTAAAGAGAATTTATTACTGAATTCAATACAAAACACAAAATTCAATTATTTGCAATACAAAAAAAGTTTTTGTATCGCATTTTGTTTTAATTTTTATTGCATTATGTTTTAGACATCATTTTACTTTGGAGGGCTTTGGATGTAAACAGGAGTGGCATTAAAAATCGCCAATTTTTGCGAAGGGGCACCCTGAAATATATTTTTACCCAGAGGAGTACCAATACTTTTGAGATTTGCAACATATTAAAATGAAATTTACAGGCTTTTCAAAAGGCAAATTTGTTCATAGTAATATGTTGTAATCTTCGAATAAAATCATTTTCTATTGACAGTAGAAAAGAAATTCAACTTTCCTTGATGTAAATGTGACCTAATAGAACTGTCAGTTTTAGCTTAGGGAAACGTCCTTTTTGTACAACTACTAACATTGTAATTGAAAAAAAAAAAAAAAAAAAAATGCAGGAAAGAACATTTTTTTGTGTTTTTTGTTATTCCAGAAATGAGATATCGTACGCTGCACAATTCTATGGTTACTGCTAAAGAACTTATATCTGACTGACGGCTGCTTCAGTTTTTGTTTTAAAGCCTATTGACCTACACCTTTTTCCTCAGATAGGTAATCAAAATTTTTAATCCTTTTGAACTCAATCTCTCTCTATATATATAGTGAAACAAACAACCAAAAATAAATAAGAAATAAAATAAAAAATTGCAATGCTGTCAGATAATTCGGTGCTAATTTCTCATTTTAGTTCATTTTTTAAGCTTTGCATTAAGCATCAGAAAAGATCTACACTTATGGAAGCAACAAGAGATCAAAGTTTCCAGCGTTCCGCGGAGTCACTGCTAATTTTACTCATTTGCTCAATAGTTACATTGCATTTTTAGCCGTTGCTTTATTACAGCGCCAAGCTTCATCTTACATATAATCATTCAA
Organism: Stegodyphus dumicola; assembly: GCF_044657685.1. Taxonomy (NCBI): domain Eukaryota; kingdom Metazoa; phylum Arthropoda; class Arachnida; order Araneae; family Eresidae; genus Stegodyphus; species Stegodyphus dumicola. Next base: position 101,604,090 of record NC_140769.1, read on the forward strand.
GAAAAAATGATAAAACTTTTTTTTTTCTAAATATAATACTCTTTATAGCCATGATGAAACACCACACATTAAATCACACCCAAAATATACAGAAAATAATAATAAAAATGAAATACGTGTATATATTCATTTCAGCATTCTCAAAAATGCCTAGAATATTTATTCGTATTTGAGGATCGCCCACGTAACAGACATGTACATACCTTTTTTTCTTACCAAGAAGCGTAAATATAATTATCGGAAAAACAATTTTATTTTAAGAAATGGAGATCCTGCAGTCTCCGGATAGGTTAAAAGTGTTTGCATAAATAGGCAACAGGTGTAGTTGGTTCACACAAGGAGTTAAATCAAGCTAATGGTATCTCTTATAATATTACAATAAAAAAGCGTAGCACAAGGTAAATTAATTCACATGCTGGAGCATTTGGCATTATTATTTACAAACTTTGTTTTCGTTTCTTACTATTGCCACATATATATACTTAATATTTGAGAACTAGAGTTTATTATTTATTACAAATTGTAGAGATCACTTACAAAAGAATATAATTGAGGGCGCTGTGATCACGTACGATGGAGGCAGGATCTTGGAAGAGCTCCTGAATTTTCAAAGGTGTTTTCCGGAAAATCTTCATTTATTTCAGAAAATTTTCGCAAATATCCTCTGCATTGTCTCTTTCTCAAAGCTGGGAGTTCTCCTGTACCTGGGGGGTCTTGTCTTCCTTGCAATCTTTTGCAGCACTAAGACGGAGCGTTCAGATAAGTAGAACTTCTTTTCTCTAAGCTAAATCAAATATCTGTCACTAAAGTACCTTTAAATTCATTCATTTATTATGATCATTATTATTATTATGCTCATTTTATTATGTTTTGGCATTAAATACTTAGTAATTGCTTTAAATCATGTGGTTCTTTTTTGGTTACCATCTCGTAAGGACGCTATCCTTATCAGTAGAGCTACTAGAGATACAGGCCAAGGAGGTTAGAATACATGGAGATGGCGTCTCTGCTGTAGCAATACGAGGAGAGTGAAGCCGGGGGAAGCAAATAAGCCACGCCTCGTGAGGGCAAGAAAACGCTTCCCTTACTATGTGAAGTGAGGTTAAACGTCAGCTTGTTTGAAGTTTTGAGTGTGTTTTCTGATTTCTTATGTGAAGACGTGAGAGGGTTATAAGGTACTGAATGGTTACATTGAAATAATGTCTACATTTCGGATTTCATTTCCATATAAAAGAATGTTTTTTTTTTTAACATGCATAAATAAGTAGAATAATTGAAATGTGCGTTTGAAAAGCCGTCAGAAAAGAGTTTGAGTATTTTCTCGGTGTGACGTGCGCGAAGAAACATCTATAATTCTCAGATTTTTCTTCAATTAATGGTTTGAGTATTATACTCGTAATTAACTGAGTTGTAAAAGCAAAACGGTAAGTAAACAAGGGAAGGGGGAGTGGTCAGCTCATCGTGGAAAAGAAAACGCGTTATTTTAAAGGTGTGATCATATTACATTACAAGTCATATTTTATGTATTTAATTTTATTTTCTGTTCAAGTAAATATTTAATAACAGGATTTAATTTGGGGTGAAATTTGTGGGAGTTTTAAAAATAACAATGCAGGATTTAAATATTATTTTTTATCATTGTTCATGCAATTTAATATTTTTCAAAACGTAAGTAGTATTTCTAACATGGAAAATTGAGAATTATACCTGTATATATTTAGAATAACTAAAATATAATCAATTAATGGTTTGAGTATTTATTTATTTATTTTCACAATACCTTTATTGCTAGCATTCATTAATGACAGCCTGTAATTACATAATGCATTTCTCATTTAACTCATTTTAATGGAATCAGTCCCTTTGTACATATATTTTCCCTCTGCATATCCTGATAATCATTAGAATTGATACAATTATCAGCACTTGCAGCCGTTTCCTTGGATATGTTTTAAACATGCACAGCAAATTTTTATCTAACTTTGAGCAAAGTATAATTAAATAAATGATAGTATATATGTTGAAAGAATATTTACCTGTGAAATGTAATACCGGATCCTGCTATTCTTCTATTTGTACAGCCGAAAGCGACGCAGGAATTTACCATTTTGGCAGGAATAAAAATTGCTTCTCGGAACAATATTGCAGCCGTCTACAAGATGATAGAAAATGTAGAAATAAAATGAAATGGCGGGAAAAAGTGAAGGAAAAAGCGCGCGAAGAATCCACGGTCTTTAATTTACGAAACTGGGTGTGGCTAGGTTCTGCCTCATTGGCTGAAGAGCTCGTCAATCTTTCTAAAGCCACGACTACTAAGGGCATGCTTTACCCCACTTTTTGGCTTCACTTGGACTGCGCGCAGGGCATCTCCATGTATTCTAACCTCCTTGATACAGGCTGACTCGTCAGCCATTTTGAATCTAAGCTTTAGGGTTGCAATTTAGGTGTGGAGCGGCAACTTTGGCTCTTTAGCGCTGTCCGCTAAAATTTAACATTCTAGAGAATCCGAATTTCAGCTTTTTTCTGCACTCCTATAAAGATGTGTGGCTTTGGCTTTTTCCCCTTCTTTTGTCTGAAGTGCAGATTCTTTCTCGTATTTTTTTTTTTTTTTTTAATTTCCAAATTTCTCGTATGATTCAAGTTATTTTAAAAGTTTCTAAAACATTTTCACATATCATATTTCAAATTTGTATTTTTAGTTAAAAATACTTTCTTTTTGAATTCCTTTATTGAATTTTCAATTTTTTCTTTTAAATACACGCATAATGTTATTCATCTCAAAATGTATTTTTTGACAAGAGCTTTCCCTCAACCACATTCTTAATATGGTTGAGGGAAATCCCTCAACCTCCATTAATTTAGGACAAGATTTAATCTTTAATTCTTGTTTTTTATTTTTAATATGTTATTTGAATTTTGCTCACATGGAATCAAACGTCTATTACTGTAGCAAATTTGTTAAAAATGTTATTTTGTGTGTGTTTCCAGAAAAAGCTGCTAAACACTTTATGATTTTAAATACTGATTCAGGATATACACCTTTAAATTATAATGCTTTTAGAATGAAGTGCAGAATGCTATAAAAATTACTTCAATGCTCAGATGACTGTGGGATTCATAGATTTAATAGAGTAAAAAATTCCATTAAATATATATATTTTTTTCTTTATTTAGTTAAAAACAATATTAAAATAATACACACACAAATAAATAAAAATAAAAATAATACCTTTACATACAGAATTTACAGATACTATTTACTTATAAGTTTATTTGTTGTTGATAGTTACTTTTTATTACACTTGGAAAAATTATACTTACATACATATGCTCTTAATATTACACGTATCTGAATATTTAAATGATAATTCCATAACATAATAAGATTCAATCTATATCACAGCAAAGACAATACTTAAATCACAGTTCTTTTTATTAATTAATTTGCATAAGTAAAAACATAAATATATTATTTAGCTTCAAATCTATAAAATAAGTCCTCTAGTAACAAACATATGACAAACACATATAGTGAAAATAAAGATAAATAAATAAAAATGTTTTGCTTTTTTGTCTAATGTAGTGCAATTCAGTCTATTATATTCAAATTTTATTAAAACATACTGCAGTAATTGAATTTTTTCCATTATACATCAAACAGCTTTATATAGAATGATATTATATTAGTTTTACTTTTAAAACTAATATAATATAATTAATTGTCATTTATATGCAAGATGTCTGAATAAACGCAAAAAACCATCTGAATAAATCTTAGCCAACACTATTCAGATAGTATTCTTGTTTTCAAGGTATATCATTTTTATTTTGTTCTTTTTCCATTAAAGGAGCTAACCTAAGAGACTTATTTCATTTATATATATCTCATTGATATATTATAAATATAGCTTAAACATGTTTGATGTGCATACTCAAAGGGGGTGGGAAGTAAGCCTTGATTCAAAATCTGTTTTAAAGCAATAAGTAAATAAATAAAATACACTGGTTCTATTAGAATATCAAAAAATACTGTTATGTATTCTATAAACAAATCCAAATTATCACATCATACTACATAACCCTGGTACAAAAGAAGAAATGTCGGATTAGGAACATACTCTATTTATTTGGTAACAAAGAAGAGTAAAACATATGCAACATCACATTATGAAAAATCCTGCAAGCCATTACAATACTATAAGACATTGATTAGTAAGGTAAACATCAGTTGATCATTCTTTCACAACAGCAATAAATGTTTCATTCAAAATTCCTAATAACATGCCAAAACAGATTCACAATTGATGCCTCATTTAAGGTCACACAAAAGTAAATCCGATTTAGCTGACTATGAGATCTTCTATTGTAGAGGACTTTGTAAGGAGAACTGGCTTGTATTCACATTACACATGGGGAAAAACCACAAAAAAAAAACCAACCATGCAGCCAGCCTGTTCGGAAATAGAACAGAAGATGGAACTCCCAGCATTACGTAACTTTAACCATTCAGCTGTTGGTGGGCCTAATTATTATTCGAAGAGACAAGCAGCAATTTTTCAGTGACAACTACTCTACTTTTTTACAGACAGAACTGAACAGCAAAAACTTCTTAAACTCTTGATTAGATTCTAATTTACTTTCTTCCTTTTAAAAGCAGGAGATGCAAAACTTTGCCGCTGCTGCCTTTTATTTTGAAGAAGCTTCTTGAGACCAATTCCACGGGCAGTCAAATAATATTTTATTATCTTTGTTTTGATATTGCAACAGGAGGGAATATTTACCTCGCCTGCTTTCTTACAAATCATATTAACAAATTCCACATCCATAGTTACATTTCCAAGTATTATTTCGTCTCGAAAATTTTGAATTATTTTTTCACACAGAAGGCACAATTTAAAAATTTCTGGAGAAGGACATTTAAGCCCACCTAAATTTGCAAAATTAATTATGTACTGCTTATTTTCATCAATGGAAGGAGTATTTTGCTCACAAACTAAGAGAAACTGTGAGCATGAATTACAAGCATTTTTCAAAACAGAATTTATTGCAGCTCCTGCAATATAACAGACGTGATTTTCCTCACTAAGGGTGAGATTCTGTAGAGATGCATCAGAAACTTCTGGTATGGTAACAGGCTCTAAAGCTTTTTTCTCCTTCAGAAATTCAAATTCACCTTTCGCATAGTTTAATAAATAAATATCTGAATCAGCAGCATAACTGGAGTTCTTAATGTCAGATATAAACTTGTGATGTAGCCGTTCCTCAATAGACACTAATGCCGGCTAGCTTTAAAAGGATTTATTAACAGAGCACACAGGAACGGTTACAAACAAAAGAAATATACATAAAAATGAAACATAAACGAAATGGAACATCAAACATTGAGAATAACATAACATAGTAAGCTATCATCATGGCGGCTGGAGGTCGACTGACTTTTTTTTCATATCGCCACGAGATGGCATTTAAATAAAATAGTTCGGTTACAGTTCATGAGTTCATGGCGTGAATAAAATAGTTCAATTACACTTAAATAGGTCTGTTACATCCTCCCCCTCTGACTTCGTAGACGTCTCGGCAAGAAGTCAGGAACTGACATTTGTCTACTTTGTGCAGCGGGCGGAGAATCAGATGGACGGGCTCCAGTTTGACGAGGAGTAGATTTTGCGTCACCAGCACCTTGTGCAACAGGTGCAGATTCGGATGGTATTACACGTTTCGGGAGTCCTCTTTTCTTTAAGGGAACCACTGGAATTACACGAGCTGAGTTTTGCTTATTTCGATCTTGATATGGTTTCAAGGCTGAAACATGATACTTGCCGAGAATTTTGTCTGGTTCATGAGGATCGGCAATATCATAAGTGGTTGGAGATCTTGTAGTCACTATCAAAGGACCATCTCTCTTGGGCATGAATTTAGCAGTTTTCTTCAGTGGACCTTTGCTGATTGGGTGGAGGGTGACCCAAACTTTATCTCCAGGAACGAATTTCGGTGTTTCTCTTCGTTTTCTGTCAGCATAACGTTTCTGTTTATCTTGATGCATTTCGACTCTTTCTCGTACCTGTTGTACATTTCTTGCAAAACGTTTCAAATATGGAGTAATTTCGGGAACAAAATTATCGTTCTCAATTACGGCTTTTATATCATGCTTTACATCATCTAAGGTTCGTAACTCTCGTGCAAATTGAAGAAAAGCAGCAGAATGTCCAATTGAGTCACATTTGGCTGCATTCAAAGCAAACCTTATTAATGGCAGTTTATCCTTCCATGATTGATGGTCGTTACCAACAAGTATTGCTAAACGTGGTTTCAGATCTCTATTCTTCATTTCAACTGGGTTAGATTGTGGGTGATAGACAGGAGTAAGACTTTGATCAATGTTCAAGATATAGCATAGTTGTTGCATAACAGCACTAGTAAACTGGGTACCATTATCACTTATTATTTTCCTGGGTAACCCAAATCGAAGGGCGACTTCCTCCAAAAGAATAGTGGCACATTCTCTGGCCGTGGCTTCCTTTAAAGCAAATAGTTCTGTCCACTTCGTAGCACAGTCCTGCACAATAAAAATCCATTTTTCACCAGACGGTGTTTTAGGAAGGGGACCGAAAAGATCAATTGACAAGGTTTCAAAACGTTGAGCATAGACTGGAATTTGAAGTAAACCAGATGGCTTTTGATTAGTGGCTTCTCCCCCTACTTTGAAGACAGTGTGATATTTGTTAAGCAATGCATCAGTTGCAAGCCGTTGGGCTGTAGTTAATTGCTGTCCTTCATTTTCTCGTAGTCGGCAGTTGTTTACAACAACTGGGTTTTCTTCCAGTACTTGGGATTGATGAGGTTTCACGAAGCTATATTTTCTTCGAGGTTCATCAGAAAAGTTCCACTTATTTTCAGCAAGATTTAAAACAATTTTAGCTTTTTGAAGAAAGTCAGTTCCTAACAGAGTCGAGTTATTTTTGGCATCAGGCAACACAAGGAGCGGAGTTTTGAACTCTCTGCCTTCGAGAAGAATGATTTGTTCGGTGCGAAGTACCTCTTTTTCAGATACCAAACCATCAGCGAAAGACACCTCTAGTGTTGTCTTTTCAAATACTGCATCTTGTTTCTGCAGAATATGATAGAGGGATTCACTTGCAATTGAGTGACTAGCACCAGTGTCGGCAAAAGCTGTACCGGAAACACCACCAATACTAATTGGAAATACAGCAGTCCGAGTGGAAGATAAACAGGATCGGATTTGGATAGTGCCAAAATTTGATGAATTTGAAGTCTTTGGGGGGTTACAGTCTGGACATTTAGACTTGATAAAACCAGTTTTTCCGCACCCATAGCATATTAAAGGAGGTCGCTTTTCCTCTGTTTGTTGCTGACTATGATTTAAAAAGGTTTTATGAGTTCCCTGTATGTCACTTGTTCGATTTTCCACTTTGTGTTTGGATGGATTAGTCGATTTGTAAGAATAGTTCCGCCTGCCAGGAAGTTCAGTTTTATAGTTCGTATTTTTAACACGTACAGCTTCATAATCATCCAATTTCTGTACTAATTCAGATGAACTCTTTATTTTTCCCCAAGTATCAATAAAATGCTCCTTAACGTCACTACTGACTCTTCTTTTAAGCTGATCCGTCAGGACCAAGTCTTTGAGTGATTCAAAGTCTGTTACATCGAGACTATGGAGCCACTCTTCGAGATAATTGTTTAATTCGTAAGTAAAATCTTTCCATAAAGACCCAGGGTGTTTTTGGTGTGTAGTAAGTTTAATTCGAAATGATTCAGCATTTAATTTGAATTTTTGTAGCAGAATCTTCTTGATGTAAGAATAATCTTCTAATTTGTCTTTTGGTTCTCTTAAAATAATTTGCGAAATGTCTATAGGCAGAAGAGGTAGGAGATGAGTGATGTAATCTATTTGTTTTATATTAACTTTCTCACATTGTCTTTAAAAAATTTGCAGGTAGGTTGCAATGTCAGAAGTTCCTGCAAATTTAGGGATTAGGTGTTGAATATTTGTTTCAGATGCTGCATTTGAAGCAAAGGCGGCATAGTTAGGGTTTGAGCAGCTGCCAGGTTTATTTTTAAACGTTCCAATTCTAATAAAAGTTCTTGTTCTTTTCTTTGACGTGTCTCCAGATCGTTGCTTTCACGTTTTTGTTGTCTAGTTTCGATTAAAGTTTCCAGAAGATTCCTGGTAAAAGCCTCATAATAAGTGTCAGAATTGACAATAAGATCTTTAAGATCTATTACTCGCATAGTGTCGTTTACAGTGAAACCCAGTTCTGCAGCGAGAGTTTTTAAATCCTCTTTTCGTGCTTTGGCAAGGTAAGCCATAATTATATGAGAGGTCAGGGGGGAGGGAAAAGATGAAGTTGAATTTGTTGTTATTTCGATTTTATTCACAATACAGTATTTTAGAATTAATAATTATACCTTTAAGTAAAATGTATATACCCTTATTAAACAGCATGTATGAATGTAAACAATGTTACTCGTACATTTATATACCACTATTAAACAGTATTTATAAATGTAAACAATAATACTCACAAAGTTTATTATTTCGAAGTCGTAAAAATATCATAAAATGCCCTCATAAATTCAACTTGTATCAAGAAAATAACATATAATAAATTGTCCAAAATTGTTTACTACTTAGCAAAACATACAAAACATACATAAATGTCTTACCATAAGCTTTTATATTTAAGCTGAATTCTTCGAAATCTTAATCTTAACAAAATATTAAGCTGATTAAGCAACACACACTTAGTAACTCTTTTACTTTATTTAAATTGTCATTCGATTTTTATTCATAATTATTCTCTTTCGCTTCAAGAAATATTTTTAAGACATGCATTCATTAAATTGAAAACAATTATATTTACCTGAAGTAGTATATTATAATCATTTTCTCAAAATGTTCGTCGAAAGATAAATCAACAAGTACAATATTTTATTTTATGTAGAATAAAATATTTAATGAGGAACAACAGCACTCAAAGGAAATAAAAATAATAAAAGATTTGACGTAAACACATCATAAATCATCGCTAGTCTAAACATTTCCGCGGGGGGAAAACATCTGCTGCTGTAAATCAGAATCGAAACTAATAAATTCTAATGAACAACGTCCATGAATATATTCAAACTTTAACATCAAAACATGTATTCAGTGAAACAATATTATCTACAAATTAATTTAATATGCGCATTAACATTTTAAAATAACAAATTACAATTCAAGAAATAACGTTTGGTTAACAGAAAGCCGTTTGCTTTCGTTTAGTACTCTTATGTAGTCTCAATAAATGAGATTTCAGTAAAGAATTTATATTTGTTTTAAGAAGCAGCTTATAATAAATAATCAGTTTAGAAGAACTTTAAACTCAGATTAAACGATAATGTAAACGAAACTTATCTTTTCCGTTGAAATTGTCCAGTTGATGATTTGATGTGCTAGCAGCACGGTATGACAATTTTAATTCCAGAATTCGTTTCCAGAATATTTGACCAGTAGTCCACACCTGAAAAGAAACTGAGCCGATCTCCAGCAACTAAAAGTTAAATTCGGGAGTAAGAGCTTGTTAAAGCCAAACAGAAATTCTAAACATTTTGTTGCGCCATTTTGGATTTAAATTTAGTTGGGCGCCAATGTGATGTAGCCGTTCCTCAATAGACACTAATGCCGGCTAGCTTTAAAAGGATTTATTAACAGAGCACACAGGAACGGTTACAAACAAAAGAAATATACATAAAAATGAAACATAAACGAAATGGAACATCAAACATTGAGAATAACATAACATAGTAAGCTATCATCATGGTGGCTGGAGGTCGACTGACTTTTTTTTCATATCCCCACGAGATGGTGTTTAAATAAAATAGTTCGGTTACAGTTCATGAGTTCATGGCGTGAATAAAATAGTTGAATTACATTTAAATAGGTCTGTTACAAACTGAGATAAACAGATAAGCTTTAATGCTTTCAGAGCTTGCAAAGCACTTGGCCTCAAACCAGCTTTTCTGCGTATGTGAGAAAATACATTTTCTAGAGCATCTTGTGTCAATCTGCTCGTCAAAATAAACTGAAAATCATTCAGAAAACATGCCTCTGCTAACTGTATGGCTGATAAAGTAGAGAGAATCAAACCAGTATGTAATGGTTTCCACCCTTTACCAATTTCTATAAGCTGTATAACATTAATAAATTCAAAAAGTAACTCAATTTTTTTGCTTTTATTTGTCACAGAAATTGAGTTCTTTCTACATCTAGAGGATAGCATTTGAAACCACTAACATATAAATCTTATCCATCATGCTGTTGTAAGAGCATTAGGGCTTATCTCTTTTAAAGCTACTGCCTTCTCCAATCCCACAACTGTTTTAATTTAAAAAAACTCACAGCAGAAGCAACATTCATTTTATCAAAATGTGAGGGGAAGAGGTCTTCTTTACTGAGATGATGCATAGTTCTCAAACCACAATTTTGGTTTGTTTCAGTAAACCAGATATCTTTTAATAAATCCTGCAGATACATGCAAAGTAACGAAATTTTCTTTACTGCAAACATAACTGGGCAGTTTTATACTATGATTAAGAGTTGCAGACCAGAGATTTTTTAAAAGATGTGGCACATCTGCAAATACATAAATAATTTTGCCCTTAATTTCAGTAGTGAAATTATTTCTTTGGTTTCGAGAAACAGATATTCCCAAAGAATTCCACAGGCTTCTATTTACTGCTGCCATATCGCTAACAATACCAACAACATTAAATCCAACAGAAATGACAGCTTCGATAACATTGACAACAATTTGTTTCAGCTGGCATCCTGTTACCTGTCCAGTTATCTCATGGACAACCACTTGCTTCCATTTCAGCTTCAGACCTCTTAGTAAAATAACTAAATAGTGATTTCCTGCATCCTTTTGATTTCCTAATGTACATTTACCAATAAATTTACGTTTTGAAATATCAAAATCAGGATTGCCAGAAATCTCCATTTCATCCAATGATAAAATACAGTCTTTATCACTAGCATTCATTTTTTCTCCTTTAATTTTCAAAAATTCAATCATGTCACTGATGACTCCAAAATTCATTTCAAGACCTTGAAGTCTTTTATTTAAAGTGCTGTATGAAGGCACAGGAAAACCTATTCTGTGCAAGTAATTATAACCATGCTTGCCCAAGGCAAATCTAACTTTGAGGCCTTTTATTATTCCCTCGTTAGACCATTTTGCAATGCTTCTACGAGGAATTTTCAACATTGCTATTTGTTCATCTGAATGAAATGTTTTCACTCCTTTCAGCAATTCCTCATGCTGTACTTGAAGGTCATGAAGTTGAATTTCAGTGCTACGCCATTTTTTTAAAACAATAATTTCATTTTTTTTTTTTTTTTTTTTGGTTGCTGTAAGTTCTTTCAGTAATATTTTGTTCTGGCATTGCAGAAGCGAGATCAATTCAGTCTGCTGTTTTATAAAATTCCTTAAAAGAACATCCTGGAATAAAGAAAAAATCTATATGAATAATCATCAAAGAAGGGGGGAACACAACAAACAAAAAAGATCTGAAAGGTTTCAGATTTTAAATTACACCCAAAGGGGCTTTTTTTAACATTTTGTGTTTTACCTTTATTTATTAAATATCAAGTTTTTCGCACTTAAACTATAAAATTCAGTTCAACAGCAATATTGCAAGATAATTTTAAAATGAGCATATCTTCAGAATTCCCGATTCATTGTCTCACGCGCTGGAGATAAAAGTGTCTTTTCTGTACAACACTGCCATTGCTCGCTTTGAAATACTCAAGTTTGTTAATCAAAAATTCGTTAAAGTTTTACAACATATAAAATCTGTATTAAAACAAATTCCGAATTTCAAATTCGGGCTTCCAGATGTCCATATTCACAGTAGAATTAAGTCATTCAAAATTTGATGGCTCTAGGTACCGTTGTTTTATCAGAATGCGAAAACATACATGCATTTATGCAGATTCTTCACTATATAATTTCTTTAAATATAGTACAGGGTGATAATATTTGGTGGCAACAATTTGAAAAGTGATGCAACCGTTTATAGTGTTTCAATACAAAACGAAAACAATAGTCCTTCAGGGACAAAGCCCCTTTGGATTAAATGCCAAACTTAAACAGATAATAAATCCACAAAATAAAAATGAAACTTCCAGGTCTCTTTCCCTATACTGTGGTGGGTTTTTAAATTTGACTCTATTGTTTTCAGCATTTTCTAGATTATTTTTGTTTTATTTTCTAATATTTAAAATTTATTTCACTTAAAAATAGATTTTTAAAATTTATTTCCAGCTTTTCAAGGGATCGATTATCTCCTGTAACAGCTTTAATATCGTTATTAATCTCTCGTGCATTTGAAATAGATAAATAATAAATAATGTACAGATTACTGGCAATATTGAAATGCAGGCTCAAGAGCTGCATGCATTTTCTCGCACGAAGCATGTAATTTTTTTTTTTTAAATAAGTTTATAGAATGTTTTCTCTTCTTGTTTGTATGTCGCCATTTTTTTTTAGTGTTAAATAAAAGTTATTGCTGTGTTCCATCATTGGAGTTGCTTCATTTCGCCAAAGAAGTATCACAGTCTTAATTATTTTGGAGGCACCGACCGAGATCGAATAATCGTGCATATTTTTATTTCATTAGTTCATCACTGAACATAATATTAGTGATACCAGATTATTACTTCCTGTTAATATTGAATTGCTTTATTTTATTAGTTCATCACTGAACGCAATATTAGCGATACCAGGTTATTACTTCCTGTTGATATTGAATTGCCTTATTTTATTAGTTCATCACTGAACGTAATATTAGTGATACCAGATTATTACTTCCTGTTGATATTAAATTGCCTTATTTTATTAGTTCATCACTGAACGTAACTTCCTGTTGATATTGAATTGTCTTATTTTATTAGTTCATCACTGAACATAATATTAGTGATATCAGGTTATTACTTCCTGTTAATATTGAATTGCCTTATTTTATTAGTTCATCACTGAACGTAATTAGTGATATCAGGTTATTACTTCCTGTTAACACTGAACTGCCTTATTTTAATCGTTTATCACTTGAACGTAAACTTAGTGATACCATTTTAATGCCGTTTCTACTAGAGCTCAAAGGAAAAGAAAAATAGCTGAAGAGCAGATCTTGGAACCGATGAAGGAAGAAAATAAAGCATCCAGAGATGTATTTGAAAAAAAAGTTAAATCACCAGAATTAAACGTGGAAGATGTTCATGAAAATTTGAAAAACGATAAAGAAATTAATATTGAGAATCATTTTGCAATGCAGCGTTATCATCATCTTTCGGCTTTTGATTTAATATCAAAGCCGATACTAACACACGAAGAAAACAATTGTCGAAAGCAAATGACAAATGAATATTATTCGAAAGGCACAGATGAACTAAGGAAAGGCTTTGCTGTGAATTATAGCCAAGGAACTGGTCTACTATGGAAGAGATCTAGGCGCCGTCAAGAAAAAAAAGGAAGACTAATTTGAACACTGTCCATTTTCTTCTTATTTAAATGTGGTGTAAAAATATTTGTTTAAAACTTAAATTTGGAAATTTATAAGAGAAATTACCTTTTCTCTTTAAGCATTTGAGCAAGCCGAGCTTATTAAACTGTCAAATTTTACAGAACTTTTCCCTTCGGAAAAAGTCTCTCCGTTGGGGGAGAGGTTGTAACAGCTTTAATATCGTTATTAATCTCTTGTGCATTTGAAATAGATAAATAATAAATAATGTACAGATTACTGGCAATATTGAAATGCAGGCTCGAGAGCTGCATGCATTTTCTCGCACGAAGCATGTAATTATTTTTTTTTTTTAAATAAGTTTATAGAATATGTTTTCTCTTCTTGTTTGTATGTCGCCATTTTTTTTTTTTTTTTTTTTAGTGTTAAATAAAAGTTATTGCTGTGTTCCATCATTGGAGTTGCTTCATTTCGCCAAAGAAGCATTACACTCCATAATCATGAGCAATTTAATAACACAAATTATCAACTTATATCACAGCCTTCACAAATGCTGATGAAATTAATTAAAATTAATTACAATTTGGTTGCAAGATGAGACTAAAGGTTGTTTTTGCAAACAAAACTGAAATTTACATAGAGAATTTGCAACTATTGATGAAATTAATTACATTCCTTTTACCAAAAAATTACTTTATAGAACATTTTAAATGTATATAAGGAAGCAATTTAATTATACATTAGTTATCAACTTACATCAGAGCTTTCACAAATAGATGGTATTTCATTGCAAAATGAGGCTAAAGGCTGTTCTTGCAAACAAACCTGAAATGTACACAAAGAATTTGTAAATGCTGATGAAATTAATTACATTCCTTTTACCCCCCCAAAAAGTTTATAGAAACGTTTTGTATAAGCAAGCAATTTAATAATACACTAATTATCTACTTACATGAGATCCTTCACAAATAGATGGCATTTTATCACAAGATGAAGTTGAAGCTTGTTCTTGCAAACAAACCTGAAATATATATATAAGAAATTTAGAAATACAGATAATATATAAACTACATTCATTTTAAGAAATAATTATTTTACATAACATTTTATAATTCATAAATAGATAATAAATTGTTAACACTCAAAATTCAAAAATAATTCCATAGCACAACAGCCAGATATAGTACAGCTGTTTAGGAACCATAAGACAAACAATTTCATATTTCAGAAATCGTATAAAAATTCATCAATATATGTAAAACATATGACATTTAATAGCTGCTCAAATGATCACATAGCATAGATTCTTTACTAGCAGCTGTTATTTAATCAGAAGGTAATGCTAAATGTTGTTGCAAACACACCTGAGATGTACTGTAATGTACACATTTGCAACCACTGGTGAAATGAAACAAAGTGCATGGCTACGAAGATGGAAACATTTAAAGAAACATAGTACAGTTTACGAATAGATGTTAAAAAACTATTAAAATTTTTTAGAAGTGCAAAATGGCAATTTACATCAAATACTTCGGCAGCAAAATTTATTTCTCCAAAATATGAAGCTGAAGGTTGTTGCAAATGAATCTAAAAGAAATTATAATATATGAAATATGTGGAAGTGAAAGAAATTATAAACTCTGATCGGATAAAAATAAATACAAATAATCATTACCATTTTAAAAGTAACTTATAAAAAAGCATAAATACATTGGACTGTTCATAGCATTCATACTTCTTAAACATAAGTAAATATTACGTTAACATATTTTTAAATTTTAGAAACAGCGTTAATACTTTTTAGAAAAAGTTTATAATACTAAATATTTAATAACTGTTCAAATGAAGACTTACAACAGATGGTTCAGCAACAGAAATCGCTTCAGTTAATAAAGGTAAACTGTGCAGCAAGCCACCCTGAAGATGCAAAAATTATGACACACATATAAGTAAGGATACCTGAAAATGCTGATAAATAAAATATACTTAATGTAATTTTAATAATAAATAATATAAATAATCCTAATAAGTTTTGTAAATCTTTAAACAAAAAATAACAACATTCAGACAAGACATATAAGACATTAAAATATACATTTAAATCAATGTATTATAACTATACTATTGTATTACTCAAGATTAAAGTTATTAATTTCAATATTATTTCTTTTACTTATACATATTTCTCTCTATTTATCTGGAATACATATTTCTCTCTATTTATCTGGAATTTAAAATTAAGCAAAAAAGCAACTTTAGTTTAATACAAATTTTGATTTAAACTCTTTTGACTTTGAAGGCAATCAGATACAGGTTTCTTTCTTTTAGGAGCAAACTTGAAGAAACCAGACCCATGTATGACTGTCCTTGAAAAACTACAAAAACTTTATCCAAAAACTACATCAAATTGAGGTTTTATGCCTAATTTTCAATATATGATTATAATAACAAAGTACATACTTAATTATATATATATAACAACAGCAAAATTTTAATTTTTTAATCTAATCTTAGGGACTGTAATTACAGCTTTATCACATAATGCCTTAATTTCAGTATTTTGATTCTTTTATAAAGCAACTTAGTCCATTTTTAATAAAAACATATTTTTTTATGAAAACTATAAAAATAAAAAACACATATATTACAAAAATTGGATGTAACTGAACGGTGCTTTGGTAAACCAATGCCTTTTAGACGCTGTGGGGTCAACAGTTGTGGGGGATTAGGCACATTGAAAAGAGTTGGCACAGCATTGGGCTTGAGTTTTTTACGCCCATCTTGCCTAGAGCATTCAAATTGATTTTCTTCAAAATGTACCTGCATATTTAACACAAGCATGCATGAAATTTAACATTAAAATCAAAAGCATTAGTATTTAATTACAGTTACATATATTATATTAATTTAAGAATGTAATTTTCTGATAAATTAAATTTTTTTTGTGAAAATAAAACAAAATTTTTAAAAAGTAATCATGTTTGTAAAACTACTTAAAACATATTTCCTGCTCACACACTAAAAATAAATTTAAAGGACCTATAGTTAAAAATACATTAAGATTTACTACTACAATAAAGGATAATAATGGGATCAAAACGATTCATCGAATATTTAAATTAATATTTAACTTCTTAAAAATGTCTAAAAATACAGAATATATTTACCTTACTATAAAGAAAAAACAAAATCATTTATTTATTTGGATCATACCATCCAGTTTTTAATATTTGGCGACAATACATCAGAATCAAAACATAGATCGCTACTTTAAATAACCAATTGTACAGTAAAATTAAAGAAAAGAAAAAGGCACATCACATTTCTAACTGAGCACAAAGTTTACATGAAATGTATGATACAAATTTTACAAACGGTATAAACTTTTCACGATAACAAAAAAAACAACGATATTTTACTGCACAAACACATACACATTCCGCAGTTGATTTTGTACTTATAAAATCAGTTGATCGTCAATAAGTGACAGTTAAATGAAAATACATATTTTAAAGTACCAAGAAGAGTAATTTTTCTAACATTTTATGGAAAAATACGAAGCTGAACTTACCTCACAAAGATACGCTCCTGGGCCCGGGATCCATTGATCTCGACGAGAATTAACTATCCATTTTCTTCGTCTTTCTTCATTTCTAGGGAAACGAAACATCCTAAAGTTATTTTGAGACTGATTCGAACAATTTGGTGCAGCACAACCACCCATATTTCTGAAAATTAGGTCGGAATCGATCCACAAATATGTCAACAAATCAGTGCAAATCCAATAGCGAATACCAACGAGTTAGCTTCAAAATGGATGATGATTCAGCTCCCCTTTATAGTAGCCTTACTTATCAGTAGTGTTAGCCCTACCCATTGGGGCCCCTTTGAGGAATGTCTCGAGAACTAAAAACCAAGGAGGGATGGTTCGCAGTTTCCTCCACCAAGGAGGTTAGAATAGATGGAGTAAGCCTTCCCCGTATGTTCCCATGCAATGAAAATGAAGCCATGATACGTCACGATGCGTGACGTCACGACTGATATGTGTGAGTCGTCAGCCATGTTTTTGCGACCCTTTAGGGTTGCAATTTCGGTTGGGGGCCAATCTTTGGCTCTTTAGCCGTATTAGTTAAAACTTTAATTATTTAACATTTTAGAGGACCTTTTAGAGAATCTTAAGTTCCGATTTTTCGCACTCATATAAAGATGTGTGACTTCTCTCTCGTAGTTTTTTAAAATGACGAATTTCTCATATGATTCATGATGCGTTTTTAAAACATTTTCACATATACTTCAAATTCATATATAAGTTACAAAAACTTTTTTGTCAACTTACTTCTGAATTTTCAGTTTATACTTTTACATACATGCATAATGTTAGACAACTAAAAAGGTACTTTTTGACAAGAGATTTCCCGCAGCTGTATTCTTAATTTCCATGAGGTTATAATGGGTTTGAAATCACGTTTTCATATTTATGTAACTACTTTTCTTTTATAATTCAAGGTAGTTTCATGTATTATATAAAAATTATAAGCCTTTCAATACAGTATTTGTATGATAATTCTTAATATCTTAACTATACCATTTCAGTACTGATGGAGTTAAGCATATTACTTTTATTTACATTACATGTTAAATTATTTAGAGAACATTAAAGCTGTGGCTACAAATTTGTATGAAGAAAACTTCAGTAATTTTTAAGTTTCTAAAGCTTTTCTGAATCAAAAGTTACTTTTCTAAAATTGTAAGCAAATTTTATATGATAAGTGGATAAATACATGCTGATGCTTTAATATATCTAGCAAGTTCGCATTTTAAACTTCTGAAAAATTTAATAGCTTGTCTGCATAATAATTCTTGTTTTTCATTTTTAATCTACTTCTTGTTTATCATTTTTAATATGCAGTTTAAAGTTTGCTCACATGGAATCGAATGTTTATTATTGCAACAATTTGGTTAAAAATGTTATTTTGTGTGCATATCCAGAAAAAGGTAGCTAAAAGTTTTATGATTTTAAATACTGATTTGAGATATACACCTTTAAATTTTGATGTTTTAGCAGAATGCTATAAAAACTATTTCAATGCTCTAATGGCTGTGGGAATCTATATTTTAAAAATATATTTTTATATAAATTTAGTAATGTAAAAATTCCATATCAAAAATACTATTTTTGTTCTTTATTTAGCTAAAAAGAAAATTTTAAAAATTAATAAATAAAAAATAAAAAGAATACCTTTCCACACAAAATTTAGACACTATTTACCGATACATTTGCTATTGAGAAAATACTTTATACAGTACATAGAAAAACTGGTAAATTTATGAATTAAACAAGGGAAAAAACATACATAAAATTTAAAATTTTAATTTTATATTTGCTTTATATGAGTAGAGAATTTTATATTTGCTTTATAGAAATAGTGAATATTTGTTAAATTCAAATTTCATTCCTTGAAGCAATGGCACAAGAAAATTATTAAAATTAATTAAATTTTACTATTTTCTCGTGAAACAATGTTGTTAATATATTATTACACATATCTGAATATTTAATGATAATTCAGTACTCTTCTGTTATCGGGATGGAAATCAAAAATGTATGTATACACACATACATATGCATGGTTCATATATACATACATTCAATATACATCCATATAGAGATTTCTGAATCCGGTCCCGATAACAGAAGAGTACCAATAATTCTATAATTAGTTAATATCCTTATTAATTAATTTGCATAAGTAAAAACAAAAGTATTATTTAGCTTTAAATCTACATCTTTTGATAACAAACATATGCAAAATACTTGTACTTATAGTGAAAATAAAACAAAAATTGTTATTTTTCACTCTTTTTTTCTAACACAGTGCAAGTCATTCCATTATAATCAAATTTTATTAAAACACAGTAACTGGATTTTTTCCATTAAAGTCAACACCTTTATGTAGAATATACATAAAGTCAACAGCTTTGTATAGAATGATATAATGCTAGACCTACTTTACCTGAAATTTTATTTATATTAATTTATGGGGAAATGCCGGAATAAATGCAAAAAAACCATCTGAATAAATCTTAGCCGACACTGTTATGATAGTATTTTTGTTAATAACAATTTAAACAATAAAATGTTTTTAAGGTATACCATTTTAGTTCAGTTTTCCCCCCTATTAAAGGAGCTACCCTAAGAGACATATTTTATTTACATATATCTCATTAATATGTTAAAAATATAGCTTAAGTGAGTTTTATGTGCATACTGTAAGGAAGGGGAAAGCCTTAATTCAAAACCTGTTTTAAAGCAGTAAGTAAATAAATAAAATACATTGCTTTTATTAGCATCTCAAAAAATAGTGTTTTGGCTTCTAAAAACAAATCCTAAGCATCACATCATGATAGATAATAATCTTACGTAAGAAGAAATATCTGATTAGGAATACATTCTTTATATTTATTTGATAAGATCAAAACATATATGCAACATCACATTAATTAAAATCCTGCGAATCATTACAACACTGTAAGACATTGATTAGTAAGGTAAACATCAGTTGATCATTCTTTCACAGTAGCAATAAATTTTTCATTCAAATTCTTAAAAATATGCCAAAACAAATTTACGATTGGTGCTTAAGATTTAAGGTCACAAAAAAGTAAATTTGATTTAGCAGAGCTTGATATCTTCCATAACATAAAAGTAACTGCTACATGATGGAAGTTTTTGTGAACAAAATACAAACATTTTATAAATACTTAACCTTAATGACTAACTTCAAATTAATCCAATAATGATGGAAACAATAATGTAATTGAGTACTGCAAATTTACTTTGTATGATATTTCTATGTAAAATCTGAAATTTATAATAGGTGAAGGACTTTACATTATTTAAACAATGAAGCCCCACTTCTGAAAGCGAGGACTTAGACAAGACATATAGGACATTAAAACATACATTACCATATTATTATATTACTCAAAATTATTACTTTCAATAATACTGTTCTTTTGCTTACTTAATGCATATTCCTATATATATGTAAAATTTAAAATTAAGCAAAAAAGTTATTTTAGTTTAATCCTGATTTTGAACAAACCTCTGTAGACTTTGAAGGCAATCAAATACAGGTTTCTCTTTTTTAGGGGCAAATCTGAAGAAATGAGACCTGTGTCTGATAGGCCTCGAAATCAGTAATTTTAATCAAAAACTATATCAAATTGAGGTTGCTTTTATGCCTCATTTTAAATATGATTATTATAATAAAATACACATTTAATTATATATATATATAACAGCAAAATTTAAACAGTATTATGAATTATTATCTATTAAAAATTTCAATTTTTAATCTATTCTTAAGCACTGAAATTAAAGCTTAATCATATAATGCCTGAATTTCAATATTTTGATTTATTTATAAAACAAATTAATCCATTTTTAATATGAAACATTTTTTATGAAAACTATAAAACTTAAAAAAACATACATTTTAAAAACTGGATATCATTGAATGGTACTTTGGTAAACCCAATGCCTTTTACATGCTGTGGGGTCAACAGTTGTGTTGGATTAGGCACATTAAACAAGGCTTTAGTTTTTTAAACCCATCTTTCCTAGAACATTCAAACTAGTTTTCTTCAAAATGCACCTTCAAATTTAACAAAAGCATGTATGAAGTTTAACATTAAAATCAAAAACACTAGTATTTAATTACAGTTGCATGTACTAAATGAATTTAATCACACTATTAAGAATGAAATTTTGTGAAAAATTTTAACTTTTGTATGAAAATAGGACAAAATTAAGAATAAATAATTAAGTTTATGAAGCTTCCTGAAGGACACAGAATATATTTACCTCACTATACAGAATAACCTAAACAATTTATAATTTATGTTATACTTACCAATTTTTAAGACTGGCGCCAACTGATATATTTGGCGACAATACATCAGAATCAAAATACAGCATAGACCTTTAATACACTATTCGTACAGTAAAATTTAAATAAAAAAACGCCTATTACAATCCCAACCGAGACAAAGTTTACATGAAATATAGAATACAATTTTACAAACAGTATAAACTATTAGCAACAGTAAAAAACAGTATTGGCGATATTTTGCTGCACAAATGCACACACATTCCACAATTGATTTTATATTTGTAAAATCATTTCAGCGTCAATAAGTGACAGCTAAATGAAAGTACACATTTTGAAAAAAAATAATAAGGGAATTTTTCTCATATGCTATGAAAAAATACGAAGTTGCACTTACTTCACAAAAACACGCTCCTGCGACCGAAATCCATTGATCTCGACCAGAAAGAATTACTTCTTCTTCGTCTTTTTTCATTTTTTGCTAAACAAAACATCCTAAAGTTATTTCTAGAATGATTTGACAATTTGGTGCAGCACATCTATCCATATTTCTCAAAATCAGGTCGAAACGATCAACAAAGCAATGCTGAACTAATAGCGAGTAGCAATAAAGTCAGAATAATAGAAATACTAAAATACCTGTTTATGGCATTTACTTATGAAATTAGCTGCGTAGCAGCGGGAATGATTGACATCCTTCACTACATTCACCAATTTTATCTGGCTGAGCAGTTTTAATACAATCATAAACAAAGCTTTCGTCTTATCCGTACGCTACACGGCAGCCATGCTGGCTCATCAGTCGTGACGTCACGCTGTCGATCCTTCCTCGGCTTCAATTTTGTGACGTCATGCTTACTCCATCTATTCTAACCTCCTTGTCCTCCACTATCGGGGAATGAAACTCCACGGAACAAGCGGCGTCCATGTTTGTTACTTCAAAACATTGCAATACGGTAGTGAAACGTACGTGTTTGTAAGCTGTTCTATGCATGAATTTTCCAGTAAAAATATGTTAAATTTATAATGAAATGTTTCGCTATTGTTAGTTTTTTGTTTTAAAGTTATAAAGATGATATCTGTAATTTACTAAGTACAGAAAATCATTAGGAAATATTTCGAAATCTAAATGCATGTGCATAACATTAAAGCTTTTACAAATTAGGTTTCTGCATAATTTCAAGAATTTGTTTAGGTTTTATTAGCAACTTCTCCGGTATACTTTCCAATTGTTTCTTTAAGAAGTGATATTTCTGATTTATTCGCAATATTATTATAATTTATTAAAGAATCATTTTTACCTGAAATTAATAGCAGATAATTATCTAAAAAAATGGTAACATGTTGCTTTTTTTTTTTTTAAATGAAAGTTTTAAATAGATTCTTTTCACAATCAACAACCTTATATCAACAAGAAAATAAATATTAATAAAATAAAACAGATTTATGTGAATTCAATGATTTCAGTTTATGCGCGTTTCATATTTATGAATCTCAAAGAAATTACCTTGAATTAAGCTGAATTACAGAAATATACCTATATAAATTTTTGGATATATCTTTTCACATGTTCAATTGTGTAAATATTTTACTTACGTTTATCGCTATACTGCCCAGAAATTTGTAAGCTTATGCAAAAACATTTTAACAACAGAACAGTTTATCTTGATCAAATGCACAAATTATATTCGTAACAGTTCAGAAAACTTAAGAATGAATAATAATTAATACATAAAGAAAAGTTTTGCTTTATTTAACACCTTTACAATTCATAAAAATAGTAATAATTGATTTCTTACTTTTCATGAAAATTATAAAACGAATTATCTAAGCGTTCAAATTATACAGCAAGCATATAATCCTAGCATATATCATTGTATGTTAAGGAACGAAGATACCAGCTGTAAGCAAAAGCATTAAAATGTATTGTATTTAACATGTTTCGATTATTATTAAGTCTTTTTTGTCACATCTGGAAAGAAAACAACATGACATTGTGACATTTTTTTAACATATTTATGAAATTACATAAAAAAAGAAAATACTTACGAGTGAACAGTAATCCCAGGAATATTTTTCGAAAATCTATTTGTGCATCCATATGCAATATAAGCAGACATGCTTCAAAAAGGAAAGGAAAAAAAAAATGTTACAATTACAGACTTCCTTGCACAAGTCAGAGTGATAACAGTAACATGGCCGCCAAGCTTCACCGTTTGAGTTGAACCTTCCCTCCTTCTATTTTAACCTCCTTGCTAAAAACACGATCTCGGGCCTCAATGAATGTACAGAGTTGTAGTTTTTGCTCCTTTAATCTATATTTCCTATCTATTTAAATTAAAAGCATATATTAATACAGTGCGCCTCAAATTGATAAAATAGTACACATATAATAAATTATGACCATTAACTTAATAAATAAATAAAATGCTTATTTTTAAAAAAAATTGATTAATAATAATAATAAAAAAACTCCGTAATTTATTTACTTATTTATTTTTGCTGATATGTTCTCGCCTTGTTTTGGATTTATGATTTTATCTGATGGTGTTTTCTGAATATATAAATATGTTGGAAACCGCAATAGATGATGTTACTTAGTTTAATGTATAACTTTGCATGATATTATATGTATCTTGATCTTATGTGTCTTCTGTTACTGTGTCTCAAGGTAGAGGCTAATATTGGTTTCCATGTAAAAAAATAAAAGTTTAAATTTAAAAAATTTTAAATTTTAGTTTCCTTGTTATAGCAAAAGTTAGCTTCTAAACTTGACTTATACTGTTATGTGACTGGATCCCCAAAATTTATTATTTTATTATTAATTTTCCCCATCTTTACCTCTATTCAGCTTTACAAAACACACTCATTACACACACCTGGAAGACTGTATTTAATGTAAATGATAACAACTTTGACTACACTAATGAACACAATCGTGTTTTTTTTTTTAAACAAAATTCTCTTACTTCCTTTCCTTTTCTTTCTATAGGCCCTTTTTTTTAATTATAAATAAATTTTTTTTCCTCTCCATTACTTTTGGGCCATTTATTTTTTACTTTATTTTGTCCCATCTTTTCTTCCTGGCCTTTCGAACTCGTATAAAATATACGAAGTTCCTTTTTACTCTCCTCTGAAATACGAAATTGCCCCCCTTTCTATATACCTTTCCTTCGCACCTATGCTTGATTTTTCGCCCATCGGTGCAGAAAGACTTAGCGGGTGCAACAAAAGACATCTGTCTACTTTGTCTGTCTGTCTGTCTAAAGAATATAATTAGAAGGATGTGATTAAAATTCAAATTGAACTACAGTAGTAATTTAGGATAGATTTTTTTAAAATTAATTAAGTGACTTTTTGTATGCATGTAGCAGAAAATTTCGCAAAAGAGGTGAAGAGAAATCAGAATATTTTGTTTAAAAATCAAGATAAATAAAATATTTAAGGAATTTTTCTAACTAGCCAGAGATACTGCTTGCAAGTAACTTTTTTAGTTGGTTATTATTGTACGAAATTTGGTTTATGTTTGGTAATATATTTCTTCTGATATTTAATACAAATAAAGATTTCATGTTAAATGGAGTAGAGGGAACTAACTAATATTTTATATACAAATAGCTATACAGATTTGAGATCCCTTTTTTAATTTGACGATTTTTTAAAGTTACGATGATGTAGTAGCTTCGCACGCCCAGAAGAAAGCGTACCATACTCTTTTTAATTTTGATCTTTCTCCTTGCTAATCAAGGAGGTTAGAATAGCCTCCTTGAGTTTATTTTAACCTCCTTGTTGCAAATGGTATGTGATACGATGCATTACGTCTAGCGCATACGTGAAAAGTTGCGTAGAGGCATACATAAATGCTTTTGCCTGCTAGAGAGAAATCTAAAACGAAATATAGAAATCGATAGTACGATAAAAACTTGATATGCTTTCAAAGAATATTTTCTTTGCCTATTTCTTCACAAATGTCCTTTTAAATAGCTATTTGTAGAAGGTTAAATAACTTAAAAGGAGGTCGGAGGTCTATCCTACAGTTCAGGGTTTCAGTTTAGTAATGAATTTTTCTTTACGTGTCCCAGCATTTAGGTCAGGAGCAACTACTTAGTAAAAAGCGTTGCATTACTAAAACTCCATATTCCTTCACCAATTAGCAGGGCTTCCTTCTGCAGTTATGCAGGCTGTATTCGATTAAAGGCGCTTTAACAGAAAGGGTTAGAGCCGTAATGTTGCTGAAAACTAATAGTTCGACCTGGACTCGATTTCAGGTGAACTGGCTGGCAGAATGGTCGTTTTAGTGGTTGTGTCGTGGATACGAACCAGTTTCCTTCACAAAGCTCTCCACGAACGCATCCTTCGCCTTGGTTAGATAGTTGTCTAGCGTGGTTTGCCATACTCAAATAAAACAAACCACCATGATAGGCACTATTTCAATACAGTAAACAAACCTGGACGAAGATGTTTTCGCGTTTCAGTATTGAGTAAACCCAAGTTCTTTTCTTTTGAATTATTTGATGTAAATTACGAGGCTGAGAAATCTTGTTACTTATAAATTCTTTTATTGACTCACCTCGCGATAAATCAACAAAAACGATCGGTAGATTAATGTGCTAGTCATCTTTCTTTCTGGGCATTTTGCATAACTTTAAAAACTCTGGCTTATTCCTGGAACGCTTCTTCATTTTCAAATATAAGGACGTTCCATGATATATTACTAATAATTATTTTGATGATGCTATTACTTCATTAAAACTACTTTAAACATCTGAATAGTCTTGTTACAGCTAAACATGAATATCATGTTTAGATGTAATAAGATGTAAGAAGAATCATGGTATAATGTGAATACCTTTGTTTTAAAGTTCGCGAACTGTAGTTTCTAGATCAGCCGCTGACTTTAACTTAACATGTAAATTATTTCCATTCACAGTTTCTCTGGAGCAATCAATTTATAAAGTTTCGAATTTATTTCCGTATTTCTGCTCAACTTACATTCTACATTGTATCGGTCGGAACTATTGGAGACATTTTTTTTCGGCTGGTTCTGAATTTTCTCTATAGCATCTCTCTCACTACTACGGAGGAAACCTCTTCCTAGCTTTAAAAATCTTGGGCAGCATGTTTTACCTGGGGCGCAAGAAAGCATTCTCAGCAACCATCTTTACGAGAGAAGATAGTAAAGTTTTAATGCAAGTTATCGCCTGACCACCTGGGAGGAACTAATGAACTTTGATGCTTGGGTCAACGTTTACAATAAAATTAAAACACGAAGAGGTTTCCGAGTGGCCTCCAATAGGTATTCTAAACTAACAGTAAAAAATGATATGAAATTTTTACAAGCATACAGTTAAAATGTTCCTCAAAAGGAAGATACGAAACGTGTGACACCAAAGGGTGAACCCCAACGACTCGGAATCATAGAGCAATGCAGGGTCTGAAATGGTTTTCTGACGCGATAGATGACGTTGCGTGAAAGCTCTGAGAGTTCTTCCAGGGAATCGTCATTTCGCACAAGAACGCAAAGTTAGTAGGATAAATAATTGTACAAACGCGGAGTTAGCCGATAGGCATATGGGGCTGCAGCTGCAGTGGGCCAGCCGCACAGCGCCTGTATGCGGAACGATATCCTATGAGGCTTGCACCCAGCCATAATTTCTTTGCAAGGCTGCACCGGAGGTTAACTAAAACAGGTTCCTTTTAAAGAGCTGCCATGAATCGGGCACGACCATCTCGGACTCCGGATATCGAAGAGAATGTGCTAAGTCACGTACAGGGGACTCCAAGTTAAACGAAGTGTAGTGCAAGATTGTCGGGGTTCCACGTTCGAGCATTTGAAGGATACTCAGAGAAAACGAAATTAATTCGTATCACGTGCAGCGTATCCAAGCATTTCAACCGTATTTCTTTTGCAAATCTTATTGCTTTTGCACAATGGTTTCTTGAAAAGTGTGCTACACCGTTTTTCTGCTATTGTGTTTTCACCGATGAGGCATCCTTCACAATGAAAGGAATATTCAACGCCCATAACACCCATCTCTGGGTGATAGAAAACTCTCATATAACAGGACGTCATGCTGCGCAGAATCGGTTTTCGGTTAATGTTTGGGTCGGCATTGTGAGGGATCACCTCATCGGACCTTACCTACTGCCGTTTTGTCCAACTGGTTGTAACTACTTGATCTTTCTGCAGCAAGTCATGCCACAACATTTAGATGACGAAAAAACCTTTGCATCGATGCGGCAGAGAATGTAGTTAAAACACAATGGGGCTGCTCATAATTTCAGCCATAACGTTCGTACCCAATTAGCGTCAGATTTGGCGAACAGTAGATCAGACGTGGTGGTCCGGCGCATTCACCGGACTTACCGCGTGTTGATTTCCTTTTATGGGGCATATGAAGATATTGGCTTATGAGACCCCCGTTTACAATGTCAATGAGCTGTTTGCACGAATCGCAGTAACTGCCGAGAAAATTCGAGATTGCCTGGAATATTTCAGAATATTCGGAATTCCATGTGCCGTAGATGTGAGGCGTGCATTGAAGTCGGTGGCCGCAACTTCGAACACTATCTTTGACTCATGTTACTTTTCTTCATGTAAATTAATCATTAAAACGAATATTAACTTTTCTAATACGTTAGCATTTTTTGTTTGTTTAATTTTAACTGGCGCCTTTCAATTTCTGATGCTTACGTGTACATCAGCGCCAGAAAAGCATTTCCGACTCTGCATTGCTATATGATTCCGAATCACCAAGGTGCACCCTACTGCTGTTAGAAGTTCTAGAACGCGGTATTGAGACACCTTGTATATATTTATATGTGTATACCTTTGGTAGTGCCGATTGCCATAAGAAAGGGAGGTGAAAAAGTAGGTATTATACAAAATTTCAAGGTTCTACGTCAAAATGTTTTCGAGTTATGCGAGAAATATACGTACTTACAGACGTGAGGAAAAATAGCATTTTGAATCCATTTTCAGTCCGTTTTGGAATAACGAATCCTTTATTCTGTCCGTACGTATAGATGTTGCGCAAAAACATAGTCAACGTGGATTCAGGAACAGTAAAAATGTATATTTCCGTTGAAATATGATACCCGAAATTTTCCGCAATTGCAATGCTTCCATTACTTCGTACAAGGAAGTGAAGAGAAAAATCGCTTCAAAAATGAATATCATGAAAAATAGCCGATTATGGAGTATCCAAAAATTAAAAAAAAATTTATTTAAAAAACTGTAATTCTATTATTTTTAGCGTAGGTCATTTTTTACTGTATATTATTTTTTACTAAAAAAAACCCCCTAAAAACAGCGATTTGTTTTTCTATGATGCTGATCGCAGAGCATATTTCAGTACTGCGGGGATTATAGAAAATGTATTTGATTTGAAATATTTAAAAATTTTTTAACATAAAATAAAGGTAGTAAGTGCACTATCAAGAACATCGAAAAAGTATACCAGTTATATAGAAACTAAAGTGTTAAGTTTTTGTGATATTTTAACATTTCAATGATACCTTAAAGTATTTATCATTCTTTACAAGTGGTATAAACATTTTGCTAAAACTTATATTTATGCAGTTCAGTAGCTTAGAATTTTATAAACAAATTAATAATCGCAGTTGCTGTTGAAATTGGGCTGATTAAGACGTTGTTGTTAAAACGCCAAATGATCGCAACCACCTTAGTCAAACGAAGTCGCTGCTACATGTTATCGAAAGATAACCAAGACGTTATTTGTGAGGAAATGCCACAAAATTATATAAAATGACCATTCAACAACCCATTCAACAACGAATCTTTCTTTTTGCGAAAGCATGCCTGCTTTTCGATTGGTGAGAAACTGTCGCGGGCGGAACCACTGTCAAGGAAATGTTCTCTACATGTAAACAAAAGTGCCACCTTCTTTAAACTAGCAAAGCTCGGCAGCACTGCATGAGCCGTGGTGGAAGGAAGGCGTCTCCTTCTGTTCCTTCCTCCGTGGGTCAGACAACTTCATAAAGGTGGCCGGTTCGCTCTCCGCCCTGAACGATGCATACCATTGCTAGCAGTCTATCGGTGGCACCGTTTATAGTGGTGTAGCGAACACAAAGCTTGGACACCTCATCAGTGGAGTAACGTCCTTTTTATCGCAGACAGTCGTTTCAGTCTGGCAAACGATTATCGCGCCAGTTGATATGGAAAGAGGTAGAGACACGCTTTCGTCCCACTACATCAGGGAAAGAGACAGTTGGGGCGGGCGGTCCTGGCGTGCTTATATGGGGAAGCATTATAATAAACGGGTGGACGGAGCTCCACATTTTCGGCAGAGGTTTGCTGATCGCAGATCTTTATTGTGATGAAGTTATCCTCTACCACATGTGTCTTTTTTGGGATGCAGTTGGTCTCGACTTTGATTTTACGGATGAAAATGCACGGCGCCACAGGACTCATGCTGTTGAGGAGCTTTTAGAAAATGAAGATATCCACAAAATGAATTGGCCAACATGCTGCCCTGATTTAAATCCCATTGAACATGTGTGTGGTACTTTAGGAAGACGCCTAGAGGCACGATCTTACCCTCCAGAGAATACCAAACTGAAACGCACTTTCCTTGAAGAATGGAAACTCTTACTCTAAGAATTGTTAGATAATCTGGTGCTGAGTACCGATAGCCGGTGCAAGGCAACCATCGCAATCCAGGAGAGGTAATAATACGCTTACTAAGGCTATTGTTCTCCCTCTTAGCCAGATAGTTTATTTTTTGCACCAACGTCTTTCTTACAATAAAGCTTCTTTACAATTTGTTCCGTACTGTTTGCGTCGTTTTTGCTAATGTACATTATTCATTATTCATAATTCACTTTTTGCTAATGTGCTTTCCTTATCCTTTAGCTACAAAATTGTGCCTCTATGGAATGAATTTCATTTCGTCCGATTGGTTTTTGACGAATTACGGCCAAAATTAGAAAAATTGCTTAAGGTTTGCACATTAATATATTAACAGTAGAAGCATGCTTCTGCTTATGACTCGCAGCCTGTGATAGATTGCGGACACTTAAGCCTGAGAACATTAAATGCTGAAATGCAACAATTTTAATTTTCAGTTTATCTAAGTGAGAATAGTTTGCCTTTGCTTACGTTCCAAATTTTGTAAAGCTTTGAATGTATAATTAATTTCTGTCAAAAGCTCAGCCTTGGACACTTCTTTACTTCCAACAAGCACTTACAACTATGCTGTTATAATTTCCTACAGCATATTGAATTTTGAAAGAACACAACTCGAGGATGTTCCTCAGAGACCCGCGCGAAAAGCCGTTTTTTTTAGGACCGAAACAGCTGACTCTAGGAAAGCCATTTCTGCAGATCATTTTCTTCGGGCATTTCCTCTAGAATATCATATTCAGGCTATCAATTTTTTGTTACTAAAACAAATTCCATGTCTTTCAGTGCATTTATGTAAAAACCACAATGTATTCTATAATTTCTCGTTTTACTGAAATTTTACTTTTTCTTTTACTTTTGGATGACCCGATTTTTTTTTTATAAAACTGCATAAACCAAAGAATGCGCATCCTGTTTTTATTATGGCAATTAAGTACTTTATAGCAGAAATTATTAATCTTTAGTTCGATGTGGTTTACATGCTTATTTGTTTGACTGAATAACAGGACTTTAAAGCGAAGGGCTAATCTACAGAACTTTTCTTCCTGTAACAGGAAGTGAGGAATGATGCCATAGTCATGTTCACACTGACTGCAACGACGCAATTCGCAGCAAAGAAATTAACGATTTAAATTCGAAAAAATAGCCTTGGAAAACTGTGAGTAAAAAAAATAGCTATAATTTAGAAGAGAAAATGTTATTAGAGAATATATTTCTAACGTTTTAAAAGTTAATAATACTTATTTAATAATTTTAAAATAATAGATAAAATACGCTACAGTATCGTTTTCTTAAGAATTGCAGGTTCATTTCCCTATGCATGTATTATTAAAACATGAAGGGAAAAAATATGGCATTCATTATCATTTGTTCATCTACATATTAAGTGTAAAAATTATATTACTCTTTTTAAGATAACTATAACAACAACTTTTTAAAGTTAGGGAAAAAAAGCAAAGAAAACGTGAAAGTTTTCAGATTTTAAATTACGTCCAAAGGGGCGTTTTTTAACATTTTGTGTGTTACCTTTATTTATTAAATATCATGTTCTTCGCACTTGAACCGTAAAATTCAGTTCAAGAGCAATATCGCCATTGCTCGCTTTGAAATCCTTGAGTTTGTTAATCAAAAATTCGTTAAGTTTTACAAAATCTGAAATCGATAATAAATCAAATTTGAGCTTTCAGATGCCCATATTCACTATAGGATTATGTCATTCAAAACTGGATGACTGTAGGTGTGTGTATTATGGCAAAGCACACGAGGGCTATCTGCCTAAGGGGAGGGATGCCTTTCGTGGAGGACTTTCTAAGGGAAACTGGCTCGTATACACGTTACACATGGGGAAAAACCACGAAAACGCCCATGCAACCAGCCCGTTCGCGGGATTCGAACCTCGGACCGAACTACCAGTGTTCAGCGACTTTACCGCTCGGCCGCTGGTGGGCCGGATGATTGTAGGTACCGTTGTTTTATCACAATGCGAGAAAAAGGCATACATTTATGCAAAATCTTCATTATTTAATTTCTTCAAATATAATACAGAGCGATAATATTTGGTGGCAACAGTTTGAAAAGTGAAACGGAAATTTAGAGTGATTCAACGCAAAATTGCAAAACGAAAACAATAGTTCCTCGGGGGGGGGCAAAGCCCTTTGGGCTAAAAAGCAACCTTAGATTGGAGTAGTTTTGAATATATATGTTTGTTTTTTTCCTGCAACTAGAGAAGCGAGATTAATATTTGATTGCCCTTGAAATCTGTAGTTTTATTCAAAAGTTAATTAAAATAGTTTTTCTTTTGGCCTAATTATAAATTTTACATTGGCGTGTTTCTCTTCCGCTTTGATGTAATAACAGATATACCTAAAAGAATTGTCTAACTTATACTCACATCTATACACATACATTATATTTAAATAAACAAAAGATGGTTGTCTGAAGTTTGACAAAAAAACTTTTTCTCACAGTATCTAAAGAGAATTACTTAATTTTTGAAAAGAGAGCAAAGGAGGAAATTCTTTTGTTTATGCGAAAGAACTTTGATGTTTTATACGATTTAAATTACCTAAAATGCTGAGCTAGCTTTGTTTTTAACAAATTATCAATGCATTTCTTTGATTTTTTTTACAGATAGAGCAAGTAAGCAATTTACTTCTTGAGTTCTGTTTTAATGTCATTCATATTTGATTTATTATGCCTATCATCATTTTCGTAATCGGCCTCAAAATGAATTTTCTTCAAATTAATTACGTTTAGTCTTGCGAAAGCACTCTGCATTATTTTTGTTATCGGCGCAGTACCTGGCTTTTAACAGTTTCTTCTGCGGCAATCCAAGTAAGCGATTTTCAGGGCCGGATTTAGACTTGATAAAGGCCGTAAGCTGTTTGAGATATGAGGCCCTTTATAAGTCCAGATATTATATGTCAATGTCAAATAGGATTTTCGAACACATACAGGGTTTTTTCGGGGGGATCCCAACAAAGCAAGGGCCCTAAGCTGTAGCTTATGTAGATTATACGTAAATCCTGCACTGGCGAATTTTCATGTCATCTTCATAATCATTGCATAGATAATGTTCGCTGAAAATTCTTGCGTTCTTCACTAAGAATCTGGCTTCATGTATCCATTTTTTTTGCCAAAAGTAAATTGTCCTTTAGAAAAGCCTGACATACAATCCTGCCTTTCTCATTTCCATGAGTTTTATAGCACTTTGCTACAGTGCAAGATGACATTTATTACATAAAAGATACTTTTCAACAGTGATCTTAAACTTACACTGCACACGGGCCAATGCACAACCTGAAAGTAGCTGATGTGCAGTAATTAAAAAAAAAAAAAAAAAAAAAAAAAAAAAAAAAGGGAGGCAAGAGGAATTTTTTTTTTTACCAAAATAATTTTTTTAAAATTAAATTCAAACTTGTTACTAGATATTTGTCAAAACATACAAATAAAAATAACGCAAAGAAAAATGCCAAATTTATACTTATGTTTTTCTATAAATTTAAAAGTTGGTATATATGCGACAAATTTCTGTTGTTCACAATTCGTAATTCAAACAAATAAAATTTTAGTTTATTTTAGTGCTAAATATTAAATATTAAATTTTATATAAATATTAAAATTTTAGTGCTAAATATTACAATTTTCAGATTAGCATTTATTCAGATAATTGTAATATATTGAAATAACTAATAAATAACGTACTTTTAATTTTAAATAAAAATAAATATACGAAAACTTCTCAAGAGGGAGAAAACTGGAGAATAAATAACGGCAATCTAGTCTCTTTTTAAAATTTCTTAGATTTTTTCCATGACGAATCCAAAAAAATATTTGCGTGTAAATTATTGCAAACATATTTGTTTCTGTTATGTTCCTATGTTATTTACACGTTTCAGTTACAACACATCATGTCGTTTCGATTTTGACGAAGTTTGTAATCTTGGAGGGAAATTGTTAGAAAGTACAATTACAAATTGTACGTAATCATCGGAGTCTGGTTCTTTTCGTAGACTTATTAATTTTCAACAACGGAGGGGAAAAAAAAAACTGTTCACAACTGTGAATAAAAATAAACAAATAAATAAAACTGTAATGTACTCAAAAATAAAGTGGGTATTCTTATTGTAAAAATTCGTAACTGAAGATGTTTATCTTCTGACAAATGCTAATAAAAGTTAATAAACTTTGTATATTCAAATCTTTGAATATAATTAACTCCATTTCTAGATTTTCCGAAGAAATGTTCACGCTCGTTTTTATTTAAATTTAAAAACCTGGTTCATGAATAAAAGAAGAATGGTTCCTGAATAAAGATTCAGTAATAAGTTTATGATTGTCTTAGGTTTCTCTTACAATGAGAAATTAAAAATTTTAAGAGTGGGAAAAATGTTAAAATCAACTATATCAAGAAAAGTTTTACGTGACTGATACAGGTATTGCATATATATCTTTTCAACATATTCCTGAGAAGTTTCCTGACATTTCTCTTATGGACTGTTGTCTCTTTGGTCTCTTGAAAAGAGCTTTTTCTAAGCGCAAACCCATCACGATTGATAGAAAGTATGGAAGACAAATAGAAATTAATACCCTGAAAATTTTACGAGAAGATACGAAAATCACGATGTCTATCTCGGAAACCATGATTCAGACTTACAGTCCCGAAAACGACTATCAGATCGATCATTTTAAGAAATACCCTTTAGATCTGAAACAAAAATTAAGCGGACCCGAAATCTTCCTAAATATGTAAGCACATGATTCTTCAAGATCACCAACTCTACGCAAGAACCAAAATTGCTCAGAATCATAAGTGGTCGTCTTAGAGGAGGCCGATTGTATTTTTAACAAAGCATAACCTGTAGCCTTAATTCTCTCTTTAACTGCACATTTACCAATCGTACAGCGGATAAGATGACTAAACATTTGTAAATTCTCCCTGGTTTATCTATCTGGCGATTAGACGGTTGGCTGTATTGTATTCTCATAGTTTTAGCCATGCAAAAGGAATATGAATCACCTTCTAAGATTGGCAGCTATTAAATACTTTTTTATAATAAATAGTTTGAGATGGTCCGATTGTATTGCTATTTAGCATTAAAAAAAATTATTTTTCATTTGTTCCCGGGAGCAGCATCCAGGAGGCGCCAAATTGATGTTATGAAATTTTAGAATGAAATGTTTTCCATTCTTGGCATACAGAAAGGGGCGCAAAATTTTCAGCTGTCCCCGGGAGCTGAAAACCCTAGCTACGCCTCTGGGCTCTGATATCATCTTGTAATCGTTTTTCCTTCATAAAGCAAGGGAAGTAGGTTTTGAAACCTCTGGATCAATTTTAGAACTGCTGTTCTAAACTAGCTTAATCGCTTCGTGTCTTTAGGATAAGTTTCTATTCAAACCTTACCCGAAATTTGCTATAATTAAAGATTTCAAACTTGCCTCCTTTTCTTCAACCATTTTGTTTAACAAAATTTGCTCAACCGTTCTAGACTTGAGGTATCAAGTGGCCCTGACATCACCTTGCAGTTTCTTGTTATCATTTTTTCCATCATAAAGCAAGGTAAATAGATTTTGAAGCCTCCGGATTAATTAGGACCACTGTTCTAAACTAGCTTAATCGTGTCGTGTCTTTAGGATATGCTTCCATTCAAACCTTACTCGAAGTTTTCTAGAATTAAAGATTTCAAACTTACCTTATTTTCTTAGGCATTTTGTTTAACAAAATTATCCCAACAGTATTGCTGACACTTATAACTCTTTTCAATAAAATCATTCGGTAGTTTAATAACCCACATCAATGCCACAGAATTTTATTTTCAGCCCAAATGGGACGTTAGACCTGATTGAGATAGTCTCGAAATGGAATTTTGCGTCGAAACACTTAAATGCATTATATCACTTTCCAAATAGCTGCCACTAAATATTATCGAACAGTGTTATATTTAAAGAAATTAAATAATGAAGAATCTGCATGAATATATGCATGTTTCCAGCACTGCGAAAAAACAACGGTGCCTAGAGCCATCAAATTTTGAATAACGTAGTTCTCCACCCAAACATGGGCACATGGAAGCCTGAATTTAGAATTTGTTTTATCACCTATTTCATATTTTGTAAAACTTTAACAAAATTTCGATTATCAAACTCAACGATTTCAAAGCGAATAGTGGCAACGCTGTACGGAATAAAAAATTTTATTTCCAGAGTGCGAGACTATCAGAAATTCTAAAGATGTTTTTAAATATTTTGTGTTTTTGCTGTAGAATCGAATTTTATGCGACGTCAGCGCCAAGAACGTGATAATTGATAAATAAAGTAAAACACTACGCCCAAACGAGTGCTTTTTTAATTTCCACACACATGCATATTTCGAGAGCATTTGGGCTAAAAATATTTAAAAGCAGCATACCTTTAGAATCTTCGATAGACAGTCTCGCGCGCTGGACTTAATTTTTTTTCCTTACAATGTTTCTATTGCTCGCTTTGAAATCATTGAGTTTGCTAATCAAAATGTTTTTAAAGTTTTATGAAATATGAAATAGACAAAAAAAAATTAAATGCCTAATTCGGGCTTTTAGGTGCCCATATTTGAGTGGAGGACTACGTTAAAAGTTTGATGACGCTAGGTAGCGTTGTGTTTTCAGTCTTAGAGTTAAACTCTTAATTCTTAGGTTTTCAAATTCGAAGATCTAAAATTAAGGAAAAAGGTTTCACTTACCTTTCTTCCTTCTTAAAATTCGGTTCCGGGTGAACTTGCCTAAAGATAATTTCGGAGATCTATTCATGAAATCTGCATCTGAAGAAAGAAAAAACTTTTAAT
Source organism: Stegodyphus dumicola (assembly GCF_044657685.1). Classification (NCBI taxonomy): domain Eukaryota; kingdom Metazoa; phylum Arthropoda; class Arachnida; order Araneae; family Eresidae; genus Stegodyphus; species Stegodyphus dumicola. Next base: position 101,640,970 of record NC_140769.1, read on the forward strand.
TTGAAACAACTCAAAGTTAAGATATACAGAAACACACTAAATAGAAATTACATCCCACATCTACATCTCCTCTGCTCAAACCGCGCATTCTCGTTGCCAAAAGTTGATAACAAAAAATAATGTCCTAACATTTCATCGCGCGCCATCTAATGAAAACAGAATTGTCTGTTTATTAATTTGTTTTATAGTTTTTCTTTTTAGTCCGTTTTTGACACTCCCCACAAGAAGTTTTAAACAACTTCTTGATAAAACTCAAACAACTGTTAGGTAGTCACTTTCGTTGGTTTTATTAGTCTGCCATAAAGTGAACGCTGAGGCTTCGATGGTCGAGTAGGAGTTGGATCATCAGTTGATACTCTGAAAGTCTCAGTTTTCCTCTCCAGCACAGCTCCATCATTGGAACAGGATTGGCATGAAGTGTTTGCCTCCTTTGGGCGTTCTGGGCGTCCTTCTGTACGTGGGTCTAAATTAGAAGTTATAGAATGTATTCCATATGAATCTGAAAACAAAGGAAAATGAGTAGGCCATAAAGATGTGTTTTCCTTTTCCTGGAATTTCCTGCAATTCCAAGGTTACAATTTTTGCACAGGACGTAAAAAGGAACCATATGCTGTTTTCACAAGAGCTGCTCTAAACCGATGGTCCTTTTCAGGATAGAGTTTCACTATTCGCCCTAAATTCCAGTTCAGACTTTTGGTATGATCATTTCCTAACAAAACTATTTCTCCTTCATTTAAGATACTTTCTCTTTTTACCTTATATGCTCCTCTCAGTTGCCCTAGACACTCAGTTCTAAAGCGCCTTGTAATATGTAATTTTGTAAATATGTAAATGTAAATTTCTTTTTTAACCTATTTGCCTCAATATTGTCAAAATCGGGTACGCTTTTCTAATGGCTTGTAAGAACACTGCAGGAGCTAGATGTTCCAAATCTTCGGGATCTCCCGAAATATAAGTCAGCGGTTTTGAGTTAATAAAGCTTTTACACTCTCATAGAACACTAATAATTTCTTCATGAGTTAAAGACTCTTTGCCTGAAGTTTTCCTTAAAATTCTCTTCATCAGTTCAATCAGCCTCTCCCAGAAGTCTCCCCACCAGGGGGCGTTAGGAGGTATGAATTTCCATGTGATTGAATTTAGCCCCCGTGTTCTCCAATTTCTCCAGATCCACTTTCTCTAAGAGCCTAGAAGTATGTTTAAAATTAGAACCAATGTCTGAATAAATTACAGCCGGTCTTCCCCGGTGTGTTATAAATCTCCTCAAACCAAGAAAAAAATTTTCAGTCGAGATTGAGATTAATAATTTGAGATGTACTGCACGATATACTGCACAAGTCAGGATCAAAATTCAAGCTTTTGTTTCTCCTTTGAGAATAAGAGGACCTGTAAGATCCACTCTTGTAATTTCGAAAATTGCGGCAACTTTTAAACGATTATGAGGTAAAAGTCCTTCTGATATAGTTACCGGTTTCGTCTTAAACCTATTGCAGATGGTACAAGACCAGATTACTTCTTTAATAGTTTTTCTAGTTTTCAGAATCCAATAATTCTCTCTAAGACAGCTCATAAGCATTTGGACTCCGGCATGTCCTAAACTTTCGTGCTTGTAAATAATGAGAGCTTTCACAACCGGATGATGGGATGGAAGTATAATAGGCAAATGGAATTCTTTATGATCCTCTCTGAAACATATTTTTGTTTTTAATCTCAAAATACCATCCGAGTTTTAAATTACCTGCAAAGAATTTAATCTTTTGTCAGTCTCATTACTGAAAGCATCCTTCTGTATTTGCTTCAGCAAAGTACGTTCAGCCCTTTTGATTTCATCAATCATCAAATTACCTGTTGTTCTACGACCTTCTAGTTTCTTCATAATTTGTTATAAGTCTAGTTATACACGCCCTAATTCTTACAAGTTTAACGTAAGATGAATAATGATAGTAATACTTTTCTTAATTTGCATTGCACCGAAACTGCCCTTACAATAGTTTTTTTTCTTTTCTGAATTAACTATCTTCATACTTGGAATGTTTCCAATTTTGGTCATTCTTCTTCATTTTTTATCAGCCAAGAAGGTCCTTTCCACCAACTTTCTTTGATAAGAGTTCTTACAGAACTTCCTCGTTAGGAAAGGTCGGCAGGGTTCAGTATACCTGGTACATATCTCCAACTTTCATTAAAAGATAGTGTTCTTATTTCTCCCACTCTTTTGGCTAAGAAAATCGCCCATTGGCCTTCCTTTTTTATCCAGTAAAGAACACTCATCGAGTCTGTCCAAAAAACTGATGATACACATCTTCCATGCCCAAATTTTTCTTTCTTGACGTAGCCAAACTTACGCCAATCGTGCAAGCTAATATCTCTAACCTTGGAATTGAAGTTCTCTTTAATGGTGAGACTTTCGATCTCGTTTGAATCAATTGGCACGTTACTTCACCATCCTTTTCGGTTCGAAGAAAGACGCAAGTAGCATAGGTCAATTTAGAGGCATCACAAAAAATTTCTAACAATATATTGTTAAGTTCGAGGCTCGAGAGCCTTCGAGGAATTTTGATATTTTATAGATCTACAAACTTTTTTTTTTTCAAACTTTCAAAATTTTTTCTATGTCTAAAGGTAATTTAGAATCCCACGAAGCTCCTATTTTCCAGCATTCCTGTGACAGTAACTTGGAAATTAAAGGAATAGGACAAGTGACTCCGATCGGGTCGAAAATTCGATGTGCTAACGAAAGTATTTTTCTTTTTGTAATGAATTCTCCTTTTGTCTCTGTTTCTGTGTATGAGACAGACGGGGAATCTTCTTCTAAATTCCATGCAAGCCCCAGTACCTGCACTTCATATAGATCTGATTTTTGATGGTCAATTTTTCTTTCAAAATTTTGACCACACACTTCACCGTGAAGCCAGCCACTCAGATCAAACTTTTCCACAGCTAACAGTTCTTTGGCATCTCGTTGGAAAGACTCTAGTTTTCCAACTGAGTCTACACTCGTAATGCAACTGTCCACATACGTAGAGTCTTTCAATTTTTCAGCCACCATTATTAAACGGTCAAGTGCATTTTTAGATGGCAATTTAAAACCGGCGCTAATAAAAATGGGCTGCACAAAAGGCCGAAAACAACGCAGCAATGCCGCATATAACCAACATAACAGGATTTCCTCCTAACCACTACAAGAAGCGTAGGAAATTCTTATTATTTTCATGTAGAGCAATTTGCAAAAAGGCTTTTAGAATATCCGACATGACTCCTATTATTCCTAATCTAAAACGATTCAAAATTGAAGGTATCATTTCAAGGAGATTGGGCCCTTTTCTACAAAATCATTGAGTGAATTAAAACTTTTCTGTCTAGCAGCACAATCAAAAACTGTTCGAATCTTAGTTGTAGAATTTTCTTTAAACACAGTTCGGTGGGGTAAGTAGTAAAATTTCCCAGTTTTGTTAGACTCATTCAAATCGACCTTTTCGATAATGCCCTCGTTTTCCCATTTATCAAATACATGTTCCTAATCAGTTAATATTCCTACAGTTCTGAAAGATCTTACAATGTTCTTCAGTCTTTTTTTAATCAGTTCAAACTATCTCCAAGTTTTGCATAGCTCTCAATCCAAGGAATGCAAACAATATACCTGCCTTCTTCATTTCTAGTTACAGTGTTTTCAAAATGCTTTAAAGCAAGATCCTGTAGTTCTAACTTTGTTCGCTTTTCACTGGGATCTTTTATGCCTAGCGAATCCAATTCCCATAAATTTTATAATTTTTCACGATTCGTAAGCAAAGAGTGCACCAACAGCGAATGTTTTGCTCAAAGTCAGATTTATATTTAGATTTTCCTAAAATTGTCTATCCTAAATGCGTTTCTACAGCGGGTGAGACCACCAGAAAGCTGTTTTAAATTACCAGTTAATAATTTTCCCACAATGTCAGAGCCCAATAAGATATGAATTTCATTAACGTCTTTTTCGAAAAAAACAAAGCTCCTTATTAATATAAGAATCGGTTACAAATACTATATTCATTATTTTTTATTCTTGTAAGATGTTATGGTAATTAATTCTAGGTATGCCTAAGCAAATATGCTCCTGACCATTGAATTAACTGCCTTCGTAACCACTGTTCTCAGCGATTTACGTTTCCTTTTTAATAACTCATATGATTGTGCTTCGGCCGTATTTTAAAGTATATGTACAAGTTTCTAAGAATGCTATAACACAGTTCACTTTATCAATGCAAATTAATTCAAATAAAAATTCTACATATTAAGCTTCAATGTTTCACAATGATAAAACAAACAGAAGTTATTTCAAATTATTTCTAGTTTCGATTTCATTAATATTAATTTTTCAATCCAAGATCAATTAATGAAACTCACATCCCGGCAGGAATGTCATTTAGAAAATTCTAAGAACGTTAACTTCTTAGTTCATAGGTTTTCAAATTCTAAGTTCTAAAATTAAGGAAAAAGGCTTCACTTACCTTTCTTCCTTCTAAAAATTCGGTTTCAGGGGAGCTTGGCTAAAGATAATTTCTGAGATTCTACTCATGAAATCTCAAGAAAGAAAAAAAAAACTTTTAATTTTTAATAACTCAACGTTAATATATACAGAAACACAATAAATCGAAATTACATCCGACATCTACATCTTTAGCAAAATTAGCAATCTTGCTTTTAAGCAATAAGAAAGGCGAACGCCGTTTCCTCCAGTCCATGAGGGCCTTACACTTCTTTAAAGCAGTAACTCTTAAAGTTCTTCTCATCTACATCTCTTCTGTTCAAACTGCGCATTCTCGTTGCCAAAAGTTTATTACAAAGGAAAACAAACAAACAAATAAACAATCTCTACTTATAATAAGAACAAAGAGTCTGTCTGTGTGTGTGTCTTTCGTTCGCGCTGCGCGTAAGCTAATAGACCCACGGCTACGAAATTTGGTACATAGGTGCATCTAGACAAGAGCCAGTGCACCTCGAACCAATTTTTTCGAAATTCGAATTAGAATTTTTCTAATTTTATGTTTTGTGACGAAATCGCATCATTTTGAGACATAATGGGCTATAGGAAAGCGAGATTTTACTCTACACACTTCATTTTCACATCGTCATGAAACGTAGGCACTTAGCTATTTTACGAACTTAAAATAAATTTCGTGTTTCAATAAATCGATTCAATGCGAATTTATTTAACAAAGGGAGCTTAACACCTTTTCAACGGGATTTTTTCTGAAAACGTTTATTTTTAAAAATGTACAGTTTATTTATTTATTTATTTATTTTTTGATTTTTGGGCAAGTTAAACTTTCATCCTTGCGACTGCTTTTACAAAAAGAATTTTGGAAAAATGATAATATTTTGTATTTAAAAAAAATTTTTTAAATGAAGCTTTCGAGTACACTTCTGACATGTCACATCTTTTTTGACATGACAAATGTGATTTTGGCAACAATTTTCCTGTCTTATTGTTGTTGATAGATTTTTGATGAAATCGCATCATTTTGAATAGTTTCATTCTTTTAGAAATATGGGTTTGGCAACACGTTTTCATCGTATTTCTCAAGGAGGTTAGAATAGAAGGAGGGAGGGTTCGCAGTTTCCTCCACTATCGGGGAATGAAACTCCGCCGAACAAGCGGCGTCCATGTTTGTGACTTCAAAACATTGCATTACGGCAGTGACATGTACGTGTTTCTAAGCTGTTCCGTGCATTTATTTTCCAGTAAAAATATGTTAAATTTATAATGAAATCCCTCGCTATTGTTGAATTTTTGTTTTAAAGTAATAAAGATGATATCCATAATTTACTATGTACAGCAAATTATTAAGAAATAGTTCGAAATCTAAATGAATGCGTATAACATTAAAGTCTTTAAAAAATGATTTTTCTGCATATTTCACGAATTTGCTTAGGTTAGAAAATAAATCTTAATAAAATAAAACAGATTTATGTGAATTCATTGATTTCAGTTTATGCGCATTTCATATTTATTAATCTCAAAGAAACTGCCTTAAATTAAGTTGAATTACATAAATACACCTATATAAGTTTTTGGATACATCTTTCCACATGTTCAATTGTGTAAATATTTTACTTAATTTTATCACTATACTGCCCAGAAATTTGTAAGTTTATGCAAAAAATTTTTAACAACAGAACAGTTTATCTTAACTTAAAAAAATGAATAATAATTAATATATAAAGAAAAGCATTGCTTTATTTAACACCTTTACAATTAATAAAAATAGTAACAATTGATTTCTTACTTTTCATGAAAGTTATAAAACGAATTAACTAAAACGTTCAAATTATACAATTTAAATCCTACCATATAGCATTGTATCTTAAGGAACGAAGATACCAGCTATAAACAGAAACATTAAAATGTATTTAATATATTTTGATTATAGTTATATTAAATAACCTATTTTAAGTCCTTTTTTTCACATCTGGAAAGAAAACCACATGACATTGTGATATTTTTGACATAGTTGTCATATTACATAAAAAAAGAAAATTAATAGTTACGTGTGAAAAATAATGCCCGGAATTTTTTTCGAGAATCTATTTGTGCATTAATATGCAATACAAGCTGACATGCTTCAAAAAGAAAAGAAAAAAATGTTGCAATGACAGACTTCCTTGCACAAGTCACGGTGATAACAGGAAGATGGCCGCCAAGCTTCACCGTTTGAGTTGAACCTTCCCTCCTTCTATTCTAACCTCCTTGGTATTTCTTATGTCACTGTTTTTAAGAGATTGGCATAATTCATTGTCATTTTTATATAAATATAATACATATTTATTGAATTTTTTTGATAAAGTTGTTCTGTAGAGTAAAATTCTGCGCGGAATTTAATGTTTTTTGAGTTGCTTTCATGTTATTTTTTGCTTATTTCACTGTTTGTAAGATATTGAAATGTTTTGCATGATTTTTTATCTTCAACGGAAAGTTGGTTAACTTTTTTATTAGGATAATTAATATTTGTATTAAGGGATATAGCTTATTTCATTGTAATTTTTTTCTCTTGAAAATATAAGATAACATATTATTAATTATACTTTGCTTTTCAGAATTTTTTGTTTTTTGTATTCTTTTATGTTATTTATTGCTCATTTCACTGTTTTTAGAATATTGAAAAGTTTTGAGTGATTTTTTTTTTTAGGAAACAAAGTTCTTAACATCCTTTATACCATTTAAGTTCGTAAAATTTTTCAAAGGCAAGTTTGTTAATTTATTTTAATTTATTTATTAGGATAATTAAAGTTCGTATTAAGGGATATAGCTTATTTCATTGTAATTTTGTTATAGGTAATAACTTTTTTTATGAAGTTGTTCTGCAGAGTAAAATTCTACGCAGTTTTTAAATTTAACGTTTGGTGTTTCCTTTAGCCATTTTTCCGGTACATTTAAACGCCAGACGATGGCTGCTAGTTTATTATAAATAAACAAATTTTTTATAACAAATAAATAAATAAAAATAAAGTAATGACATTTCATCGTGCGCCATCTAGTGAAAACAGAATTGTCTGTTTATTAATTTGTTTTATAGTTTTTCTTTATAGGCTGTTTTCGACACACAGTGAGAGAAACATACATACATTCATGCAGATTCTTCATTATTTAATTTCTTTAAATATAATGTAGAGACATTAGGATTTTTTTTTTTTTCTTTTGAAGCAGGCAACATGAAAAATTAGCAAACGTCTTGCCCCGGGAATCGAAATACGGACTTCTGGAATATCGGCCCAGCGTGCAGAACCACTACACCACGAAGGCACGCTAAGAAAGTGGGAGAAATACCTTATATACTCCCCTTTTTAAAGGGCAACTGGGATTTCCAGGGGACCTAATCGCCAAATCCTGGGTGTGGAAAAACCTCATCCAACACCTTTTTAGTTCGGGCACCACTGTAGAGCCACGGACCTCTGGAATACCGGCCCAAAGTGCAGAACCACTACACCATGAAGGCACGCTAGGGAAGCGGGAGAAATATCTTATATATTCCTCTTTTTTAAAGGGCAACTGGGGTTTTTAAGGGACCTAGTCGCCAAATCCTGGGGGCGAAGAATCCTCATCCAGCACCCTTTTAATTTGGGCGCCACTGTATAGACATTAGGCTAATTGGAAGAGCCAGAGACATGAAAAAATAGCAAACGCCTTCGCCGGGAATCGAACCACGGACATCTGGAACCTCGACCCAGTGTGCAGAACCACTACACCACGAAGGCACGCTAAAAAAGTGGGAAAAATACGTTTTAATAATACCCAGCTAAAATATGGGGTGGCAATAATATGAAAAGTGAAAGGGACATTTATATTGAGCAGGCACAAAATGCCGTTTCGAGACTAATAGCCTTTTTGGGCTAACACCCCTTGGGGATAAAAAGGTTTTAGAAAGCCATTTTAGTAAGAAAACTGAACATTGATACAATGAACTACAGGAAAAAAAAAAAAAAAAAAAAAAAAAAAAAAAAAAGAGAAAAGAAAAAATTCTGAAAGGTTTCAGATTTTAAATTACATCCAAAGGGGCGTTTTTTTTTAACCTTTTGTGTGCTACCTTTATTTATTAAATATTATGTTCTACGTACTCAAACTATAAAATTCAGTTCAATAGCAGTATCGCAAATTAATTTTATAATGGGCATATCTTTAGAATTTTCAATTTTCTCGCTCGCTGGAGATATTTTTTTTTTTTTTTTTTAATTTCGTACAGAGTTGCCATTCCTCGCTTTGAAATAGTTTAGTTTTTTACTTCCTTGTATGAAGTAAAAAGAAAGCATTGTAATCGCGAAAAGTTTCAGACAGCATATTTCAACGAAAATATCCATTTTGACTGCTATCGAATGCAATTTAACGATGTTCTTGCATGACATCTGTACGCAAGGACAGAATAGAGGACTCTTTCTCCCCCAAAAAATTATAAAACATTTAAAATGAATTCTGAAGAGACTTTTTTTTTTTTTTTTTTTTTTTTTTTTTTTTGTGGCGTCTGAAATTTTGTATATAGGAGGACTGCTATAACATGTAGATAAGCACCTCCCATTTTGGTTGCAACTGGCCGCACCAAAAGTATATATATATATATCCACTCTGTTAATAGGCTCAGTAAGTTCAGTTTCTTAATTCTTATATGTATGTAAATTGTGCATTTTTTGCTTTAAAATGATTGAATTATGATATTCTGGTTAAGAATTTAATGCCTTTAGTTAACCTGCATACAATAATTGTGGAATTATTAACAATTTAAAAGTTTTTATATGCGGCTAAGCCTAATTTTTGATTATCATAGCAGCCATATTTTTTTGCATTTGAAACTTAGCAGAATAGTGGATTTGTTGCCAATCTAGAGAAACTATGCTTCGCAGCAACGTCTAATAAAAGTAGCGTCTTCTTTTATTATTGCGAATTAAATTATGCTTAATTCATTTTGGAATTATCATTTAAGTTATAGCTTGTTTTTGCGTAGAAACTGTAATTTTAACGGTAAATTTTTTTTTTAAAATTGTTTTAACTGTACTTGGTTTTTTATGTTTTTCTATATCTTTCAATTTTTAATGAAAATATTTTGAATTTTTACGTATTTTTGCCTTGCCGCTAATTTCTTTTATATATTGTTTTAGATTTATTATAGTATTTGAACAGAACTTGTTGTAATTCTTCAGATGATATAATTTTTGTGCACTCTGAGTTATAAAACGAATGAGATGTAACGCTGTTAAATAAACCTAGCGCCGAAATGTCCTTATTGTAAATAAATATAGTGAACTTTAAAGATTGCATTTATTCTATTGTGTTTTATGCGCTATCGACGAAGTAGATTTAATTCAAAATTCGTTAATTGTTAAGTCAATATGTTTAAATGAAATAAAGGAAAATTGCGTATAATTTAATATTACGTACAAGGAAGTCATGGGTGTACACATCAGATATTTTCAAACTATGAACTTTTCTAAGATGGCACGCATTTTCAACTTTTTTTTTTTAGATGACGAAATGCTAGTTAAATAAAATAATCTGAGTATTATCAAATGAAATGTTGGCAATTCAAAAATAAAGCACCTGATTTAAAAAATTTTATGAGTAAACTATAGTAATTTTGCGTTTTGTGTGCATAGATATCTTTTTACAGATAAAAGTAATTAAGATTATTTATTTAGATAAATATTACATCTTGAATAAGTTGGTCAGAGATTGTGAAGTGATAAAAATTGGACAAATTTTCGCAGCATTTGTAACAATGCCATTTTTTAGTTATAAAAATATTGCAGTCTAATAAAATGCACTAAAATGGTTGTGAGTTTAGGCAAACATTTGGTATTGACACCGTAAGTTGCAAATATGATCATGCTGCTTCCGATAAAAATATGTGGCTAACGACGGAAAAAATGTCTGCAAGTGTCAAAGCAAAGCAAAAGATAAATATCGAAGTTAATAACAAAAATTTGGTAAAATCTGAGGAACTTCCAGGAACCAGTCAGAGTTTTGATAGTGATTCCTTTGATGAACAGAAAGATCCGTTTGAAAAAGTACTAAATTTAAAAGAAAAGAGAAGGTCAGCTCTTAAACCTTGCGACAGTTGTGAATTTAAAGACATTCTGGATGATGTTCCCACCTGGTGTTGTGGATTATGCCGACCTCGTTCGGAATCGGTGGAAGAATTTTGGTTAATATCAGTACCAAGGAAAAAGAAATCGCAACAGATTTTCGATCAACTTAATGTTGTGACGGAAAATAAACATTTATCTGTCAATTACAAATTCCACATACCTAATTTTTTGATTGGAACTCTAGATAAACTTATAGGATTACTCGGAGATTTAAAAGAACTGGATTCATATACAGAAGATTTAGTTCAAAGAATTTTTAACTTAATGAGAAACATTGTGGATGATACTGATAAGCTGAAAGATAACCTTATGGTAAATGATATTGATTTACCAACATATGTGATTAGATTCACATGGAACAAAGCCAAATATCCTGAGCAGCAGTCTCTGAAACACATATATTACATGCTTAAGAAGGAAATGGGAAATTTGGAGAATGATATGGAACAAAGATCTGGTGCTTATTTTACCTCGCAGAGCAAAGTCAGCATCTTAGAGGAAAGGGAATCTGGAAATTTAATACGCAGACCCCTGGCTGATATTGTAAAAAAAGAACATTTTGTTTTGGGCTCTAAATATTTAACAACGCTCTTAGTTGTTGTGCCAAGCAACTTGGAAAAGGCATGGCATGCAACATACGCCACCTTAGCGGAAATGGTTGTACCGGATTCAAGCATCAAAGTTTATGATGACAAAAACCATTACCTTTATACAGTTACTTTGTACAAGAGATGCGTGGAGGAATTCAAAACAAACGCTAAGCAGAGAAGATTTTTTGTTCGCGATTTCGAATATTCGGAACAGGATTTAGCTGCAGATAAAATGAGAAGCAAGAAGCTTAAAGCGGATAAGTATAGAAAACTTGTTTTGTATTGGACATGGTTAAAACTGAGCTTTGCAGAATGTTTCAGCGCTTTGATACACATTAAAGCCCTTAGAATTTTTGCCGATTCCGTAGTCAGATATGGACTTTCTGTAAATTTTCACGCTATATTGATACAGCCAATTAGATGTGTAAAACTGAGAAAAGCTTTAGATGAGCTGTATAAGGATATCAATATTCATTTAGCTGCTGGTACCATTCCTGAAATACCGAGAAGTTTACAGAAATTTAATGTGCAGGAGTATTGCCGTTATGTATTTCTTAAAATTAACCTAAATTTCATTGACGGATAGCAATAAAAGTGATATTTTAGATATTACTACCAGTATTTATATATGCCTATGCATTTCAGATTTTTAGCAATATAATATTTCAAACAGTTTTGCACCAGGTATGTAAAAGCTTTAGAAATATATTTTATAACATTTAATTCACCTAGTACCTGACTTTTATATTAATCTTAATTTCGTAACTTCTTTCACCAGAATGAAAATTAATATGTGTTTAAATAGCGATTAAATTTATATTTAAAGAAAAAATTGTGGCAACCACTCCATTCAGTATTACCCCGACGAGTGTCCCATTCAGCCGACCAGCGGATTTGGTGAGTGAACTTTGTTAGCGTATAGATTTAGAATTACTAGTATTTCCCTATTATAACTATCCCGTTCTGTAAACGGAACCAAGATTATCGATAAATCGGCAATGCAAACCATCTTCAATTGACGTTATTCCTCATGACGACATTCCTAGTTTTCTTTGAGATGAGAAGAGGTTCGAATAAACCTCGTGTAACCGTATTTTCTTTCTTCTTCTTTCTTTTCTCTGTATAAATGTTAATAATTTACGATCTCGGTGCTACTTTGGTAGACGGTTTCACGGATTTTGGCGATTTTTTGGCGATTTTCCTTTGGCGAGTAATACAACTTATGGTAAACCCATTGCTGGATAAGTTATTTATGGTAACCGATACTTTGTTGTCATTTTATTTAAAAAATAATGCGTTTTATTGTGCATAAATTCCGTGTTTAAAATAGTATTTATGGCTTTTAAATATTAAAAATCAATTTAATTTTGCATTCTTATTTGAAATAAAAATTTTATTGTTTATCATATTTTATGAAATTTTATGTTGTGAATGATGTAATCAATGACGTCGCCTTACTTTAAAAGTAATTCGTTTTAATATGTATAAATTTAATCTAATGTTTTAAGCATAATTTATGGCTCTTAAATATTAAAATACAATTTAATTTTGCATTTTTTTAAAAAATGATTTTATTATGTATGAATTTTTAAATAATTTTAATTCTAGCCGTGATGTAATAAGCTCTCTGATTGGTTATAGAATATTTGTGCATTAACGAGCTGTAATCAGCTCCCTGATTGGTTACTGACAATTTGTGCATTTCCGCGCCGTTTTAAAATTTAATTTATATGTTCGAATTCCTTCAAAGATGTCTTCAAAGATGTTATCTAAATTATGATTCTGATTTTTTATTGTGCTACTTATCAATAAACAACAGGTTAAACACTCAAAAAAAATGTAAGTACATATTTTTCTTTTATTTTATAATTGTATACTTCAATTTTTGTTAAAAAAATTAATACACTATTTTCAGAAATTGCTGAGATAATTATTGTCCATATGTTTTAATATTAATTATATTCTATATAACGTATTTTAAAGTATTTGAATTTAATAATATTCTAATTCTTTTAAATGTTGGTATGATGGTTTTTAATTCAATATTCAATTTCAGTAATATTTTAATCTAATTAAACGTTGGCCCAATGTTTTTATAGTGGTGTTTTTATTCTCTTCTTTTCTATATGAAAGTAATAATAATCTTACTTTAGTATTTTATACTCATAGTAAATGTATTTATTTACACTTGCCTGCCATCTTAAAAAATGACATTTTCAACAAAAAATTAATCCATTACTTTTAACGATATTTATTTATTTTTTTTTTAAGTTTCGAATACTTTACTATGCGTAAAAACAGCGTTTTTCAAGATGGCTGACGTTTGTAAAAATCGCGCCAACAATTCGGCCAACGTAAATCGCCAAAAAATCCGTGCAACCGTCTACCAAAGTAGCACCACGATCTCTAATAATTCTCTTGTCACAAGAGACTGTTTCATGTCTTAACGTATATAATTAAAAAAAAAAATTGTTTGATTTACCGTGAAGTGAGCAATGCTATATTTTTTTTGCAAGAAAGAAGGATAGTTCCTTATTATAGCAGCCCCTATGATTGAATCGCTAATCAACCGAGATATCTCGTCACACGCTCTTATACCTCGCTACATGTTACAGTTTTGCTCTCACGTGTTCTTATATTAGCATCGCTTTTCACTTTTGTTAAGGGTTTCGAATTCGCATTAATTTTTAATCTGAGAAACTGGCCACAGCACGAATTTATATGTTAAACACGAAATCATTTGAAGGTGAAATTTTAGAAATCGTAAAAGAAAGAAGGGCCTCCATGTTGGAAATTGGTTCAGTGATTCAAGAACAGTATTTGTCACTGCTACTAGATTTATGTATTTATCCATTATTTTTAACGATATTTATTTTTTTAAAGTTTCGAATACTTTACTATCCGTGAAATACGTCAAAACACCATTTTTCAAGATGGCTGACGACTGTAAAAACCGCGCCAACAATTGCGCCAATGTAAATCGCCAAAAATCCGTGCAACCGTCTACCAAAGTAGTACCCAAAATCGGACTTTTTCTGAAATGACATGCCATTTGTTTTCCATATTTCGATTCTACGATTCAAATTATGTCAAACTGCCAAGTTTTGTAAAAATCGCGACTATATTTTAAAAAATTAGCTCTGAAAGTTCTAGCTCCTCAATGTTAATTGAATTCGGTATATACTATTCGGTAGATTATCTTAGGCAAAGGACTTAAATAATAGAGAGGCAAATCCATCAAATAGCATGACAAAGCTTAATATGTGTGAAGATGCTGCACCTGATTAGAGCAATTACATGCGGGAAGTGTGCTCCCTACATTTGATGCGAAGATTCAATGGCCGAACAGGCGATCGCAATAAAATATTTGAAATGGAGGAAATGGAGTTTGTTCGACGTAAGAACAGCAGTGGCACAGTATTCCCGCAACAGCAGTTTTTTAGAGGAATATTCCGGGTTCGGAACTTTGGGGTTATACTGGCGCACAGCAGGCAATTTTATCCTGCTCATGCTAGTTCCTTATCTAACCCCTTTCTGGACCTGACGGTGATCAAACCATATAGGATGATTCTCCCGAAGAGGCATATATGAGTAGGAAGAAGAAGCGGAGCACCTTGCTCCTGCATGGAATCTCCCTAATTGAAGATTCTGTTGTCGGGAGCAGAAGCGTAGCTATGGTTTTCAACGCTCGGGGACAACTGAAGATTTTGCGCCCCTTTCTGTGTGCCAAGAATGGAAAACATTGCATTCTAAAATTTTGTGACTTCAATTTGGCGACCTCTGGATGCTACGCCCGGGGAGAGATGATCCCCCTTGCCCCACCCTAGCTACGCCACTGGTCGGGAGGGAGGTCCAAGAACGCCGTGTGTCACGTGATGAGGAACAACGTGGAATAACAAATTTCGAATAGATGTGCTAGTACACTTAAATTATTCAACATGGTACACTGAAAAAAAATAAAATAAAATAAAATAAAATAAAAAAAAAAAAATGAAAATAAAAATATTTGACAGTCCTATACCTTCCGTTTTACTGGGCCGATTGAAGAAATCTAACTTGCGTTTTTCATATCTCGAAAGCGCGACTTAAGATGTATTAGATTTATATATAGCATTGCTCTAATACAGACATTTTGATGCAAAATCGGGTGCTACTTTGGTAGACGGTTGCACGGATTTTGGCGATTTTTTGGCGATATTCTGGCGATATTTTTTTGGCGAGCGATACGCCTTATGGTAAACCCATTGCTGGACAAGTTATTTATGGTAACCGATACTTTGTTGTCATTTTATTTAAAAAAATAATGCGTTTTATTGTGCATAAATTCCGTGTTTAAAATAGTATTTATGGCTTTTAAATATTAAAAATCAATTTAATTTTGCATTTTTATTTGAAATAAAAATTTTATTGTTTATGATATTTTATGGAATTTTATGTTGTGAATGATGTAATGAATGACGTCACATTATTTTAAAAGTAATTGGTTTTAATATCTATAAATTTAATCTAATGTTTTAAACATTACTTATGGCTGTTAAATATTAAAATACAATTTAATTTTGTAATTTTTTAAATATGATTTTATTATGAATGATTATTTAAATAATTTTAATTCTATGCGTGATGTAATCCGCTCCCTGATTGGTTACTGAATATTTGTGCATTTCTGCGCCATTTTAAAATTTTATTATTCATCTCTTCGAATTTCTCAGATTTCAAAACGAATGAATGTCTCCGTTTCGAAGATAAATGTTGTTATTGGTAATTACCAAGAATTATTGGTATCGGCATAAAAAAATTGCCGTTTGAGACTTTATTTTGGACAACCTGGATTTCCTACTCAAAGATTTATTTATTGTTACAAGGTTCAGAAGAAATTTATTAAAAATTTTTGAGGAAACCTCGCTAATTGTTTCTTCAATGAAGTGCGAGAGATGGGGATAACAGATGAAAATCGTTTTTTTTTCTGGTACTTATCAATATACTTAAGGTAAAATGCTTAAAAAAATGTAAGTACATATTTTTCTTTTACTTTATTATTGTATACTTAAATTTTTATTAAAAAATTAATACACTTTTTTCAAAATTTCCTGAGATATTTATTGCCACATATGTTTTAATGTTAAATAATTATATCCTATGAAACTTATTTTAAAGGATTTGAATTTAAGTAATTGAAAAATTTAATTCTTTTAAACGTTGGTTAATGTTTTTAATTCAATATTCAATTAAAGTACTATTTTACTCCAATTAAATGTTGACGCAATGTTTTTATAGCGGTGTTTTTATTCTGTTTATTCTGTTATATAAAAGTAATAATTTAACCTTACTTTAGCATTTTATACACTTAGTAAATCTCTTTATTTACATTTGCCAGCCATCTTAAAAAAACAATGTTTTCAAAAAAAATTAATCCATTATTTTTAACGATATTTATTTTTTTAAAGTTTCGAATACTTTACTATCCGTGAAATACGTCAAAACAGCATTTTTCAAGATGGCTGACGACTGTAAAAACCGCGCCAACAATTGCGCCAATGTAAATCGCCAAAAATCCGTGCAACCGTCTACCAAAGTAGTACCCAAAATCGGACTTTTTCTGAAATGACATGCCATTTGTTTTCCATATTTCGATTCTACGATTCAAATTATGTCAAACTGCCAAGTTTTGTAAAAATCGCGACTATATTTTAAAAAATTAGCTCTCAAAGTTCTAGCTCCTCAATGTTAATTGAATTCGGTATATACTATTTATTAATCTGTCTCTTTTTATTAAACTTATTTGATTATTTCTTTTACATTTCAAAATTTAGGTTCGTTCTAAATAAATTCGCCCATTTTTTATGATTTATTTTTTAAATTTTTATTTTAAAATAATTTTTACAAATTTTTCGAAAAACAATTTGAGTTATAATCTATAAAATTTTTACTATCATCTTAAAGTAGATGTATTTCTAAGCATACCTACAAAAAACTACAGTTTTTATTCAAAATTTCCTAAGATATACATGAATTAACATTTTGGCACGTTTTGAAATTTGGCATATTTTTATTATAACCGATAATATCGAAAATGCTGTTTACGCACTTTGTTAAAATTATTTGAAAGTATGAACGATGACTTTTTTATCCTCTTGTGCACAAAGAAAAAATCTGATGTGTACACCACATGACTTCCTTGTACGGAATATTAAATTATACGCATTTTTTTCTTGCATTTCGTTTAAACTTATTGCATTGAATTAAACCTACTTCGCCGACAGCGCATAAACCACAATAGAATAAATGCATTCTTTAAAATTCACTTTATTTGTTTACCATAGCGACACTCTGGCACTAGGTTCACTTAACAGTATTATATTTCGTTCATATTATAACTTATGACTTACTTTTTCCTGGTCATTAACTACTAAAGAGTTTTCGCCAGTAGATCGCATTAAAGTGCACTAGGCAAAGATATTTCCAAATAAATGGTACTAGGGAAGTACCAACACCCATGGGCGAAGAAAATTCAGCTGCGTGAGCAGGCATATCTTAATACTTACGAAAGTAGGCTTTCATCATAAAAATTGTGCAGTGATAAGCAATGGCATTAAACCGAAGCATGCAGGCAGGTGCAGTGAGTTTTTTGGCAAATGCAGATGGTGAGTGCAACATAGCTAGTAAGAGTGCAGGATAAGCAGTAGTGAGACATCATGAAAATGGCGCGAAGACAATTTGAAGCTGTGAATGGCATAAGAGTTCAAAGTCCTTCATTTGTTTACCATAGCGACACTCTGGCACTAGGTTCACTTAACAGTATTATATTTCGTTCATATTATAACTTATGACTTACTTTTTCCTGGTCATTAACTACTAAAGAGTTTTCGCCAGTAGATCGCATTAAAGTGCACTAGGCAAAGATATTTCCAAATAAATGGTACTAGGGAAGTACCAACACCCATGGGCGAAGAAAATTCAGCTGCGTGAGCAGGCATATCTTAATACTTACGAAAGTAGGCTTTCATCATAAAAATTGTGCAGTGATAAGCAATGGCATTAAACCGAAGCATGCAGGCAGGTGCAGTGAGTTTTTTGGCAAATGCAGATGGTGAGTGCAACATAGCTAGTAAGAGTGCAGGATAAGCAGTAGTGAGACATCATGAAAATGGCGCGAAGACAATTTGAAGCTGTGAATGGCATAAGAGTTCAAAGTCCTTCAGAAGTATTCAGTAGCTAGATAGGCCGTAAAAAGTTCAAAAGTTCGTAGAATCATATATTATAACTCAGAATGCACAAAATTTATATCATTTAAATAATTATCTAATCGTTGCCACATGTTCTATTCAAATACTATAATAAAGCTAGAACGATGTATAAAAGAAATTAAGCAAACAAAACAAAAAAGAAACAGTTTTTCACGACGATTTGGTATTTCTCATTCAAATTAATTCAGTTATCACTTCGCGACAAGGCAAAAATACATAAAAACTCAAAATATCTGTATTAAAAATTACGAAGTAAATCTTAAACGCTTATTTCCTCGAAAAAATTCCAGAAAGGATTAAGCATGATTTAAATAATAAATGAAGGCGTTATCTTTGTTGTTGCGAAGCTAAGTTTCTCTAGATTGGCAACAAATCCGCTACTCAGCTGTTTCAAATGTAAGCAAGAGCAATCGCCGCCATCAAATCAGGCTTAGCGGCATTTAAACAATTTTAAAATTGTTGATAATTCTAAAAATATTGCATACAGATTTACTAAAGGCATAAAACCCTTAACCGGAAGATAAAAACAACATAAATCAATCATTTTTAAAGCAAAAAATGTACAATTTACAAACATATAAGAGTAAAGAAACTGAGATCACTGAGCCGGGTAACAGACTGGATATATGTATAAATATATTTATATACGTTAGGCGCGGCCGATTGCAACCAAAATACGAGGTGCACGTCTGCATGTTATAGTAGTCCTATATACAAAATTTCAACGTTCTGAGGCTACTCGTTTTTGAGTTATGCGAGATATGTACGTACATACGTTCGTACAGACGCCACGAAACATTCTCTTCAGAATTCATTTTAAAGCAATTTCGCAATTTTTTTGAAGGAAAAGAGTCTTTTATTCTGTCTTTACGTACAGATATCACGCAAATACATCGTTAAATTGCTTTCGAAAGCGGTCACAATGGATATTTTCGTTTAAATATGCTGCCTGAAACTTTTCTCGATTACAATACTTCCTTTTTACTTCGTACAAGGAACTAAAAAGGCAAACGAAAATATATTGCTGCAAAATTAAAAAATTCGTCAAGTGAATTATTCTTGGCGCAAACTGAAAAAATTGCGCCAAGATAAGTTTTTAAATTTCTCCATAAATTTCTCACCAAATATTACAAAATTTATTACCTAGGCAAAATTTGAGTCGTAGAATCAAAATGTAGGAAAAAACTGGTATGTTTTATCAGAAAAAGTCAGATTTTGTGTCAAAATGCTTATGTTAGAACAATGCTATTATATAAATCTAATATATATCCTAAGTCGCGCTTTCGATACATGAAAAATGCAATTTGAATTTCGTCAATCGACCCAGTTGAACGGAAGATATAGAACTGTTAGCCCCCCTTTTTTTTCGCATAGTAAAAAATGGGTTAAACGATGCATTCAGACTGCTGGAAGAAATACAAACGGACCAACACAAAGAAACTGTTTACAGTCACTTTACTGTGAAACTATAAATACAGTTTTGTAGATCCAACAACGGTTGTTCATACCCAAAATTTAGAAAGAATGTAGGGTTTAGAAGAAATAGAATTTAGAAGGAATGTGGCAAAGGGACGTAATAAACTACAACGGGCGAGAGCTCTGCATCACTTCGAATTATAAACTTCGGAATTTATGTGGAGAAAGTGACAGGAAAACAATGATGTTTTTAATGAGTTTCCCCTGAAAGCGTTTTCGGAAATATGGCCATGTCATAACGATTATTAAAATATTCTTAGGAAACAGCATTGTGAGTAATATTGTTATTATTATATATTACTTAGTTTATTTTTATCTTCGAGCTTTCCAAGCTGGCGAGATATCTCGGTTGATAAGCAATTCAGTGTTGGGGGCCGCTATAATAAGAAAGTTCCGTTATGTTACCTCGCATTCGAAAATGGCTATTAAATAAATTTACATATCATTGAAGCATTTGGAGGTGCAACTTGAAAACCTGGAAGTGAAGGAAAGGCATCTGATAGTTCAATAGTCGCAGAATAGTGTTTGAAACAGAGCAATGATTTATTTACTGTTGGGCAGAGTAGCTGACGTCGATTAAGTAAGTGGCAGAAGCAACTCAGCCTTTACTAAAACAGATTTATGAGAAAGATGCATACTTTACATTTAATCCGACAACCAAATAAGCGAATAGGCGGCCTTGAAAAATTTGTGCACATAAATGAAACTTGAAAATCTCTTTTTATAAGGAAGAAACAAAGCCGGGAGGTTCCTTCTACAGTATTGCATAGTTAGCGGGTTATGCCGAGAAACCGGAATTCCCGCTCAGGTTAGGAATAGAGAAGCAACCTCAGTCATGGCAAAAATTGTCGACAAAACTTAATGATCATTTTTTCAGAATGTTGATGAAAGTATAAAGAAGAGGAACTTGAAAAAGTAGGTTGGCGACATATTACTCTTAAACATAAATTTCATTTTTTTTTAAATCCAACAACAGCTTATCTATACTCTATTTACATTATTTACATATAATAAAAGAAAGAGTCTGTGTGTATGTGTGCGTGTCTTTCGTTTGCGCAGCGCGTAAGCTCATAGACCGACGGCTACGAAATTTGGTACATAGGTGCATCTAGACAAGAGCCAGTGCACCTCGAAGCGATTTTTTCGAAATTCGAATTCGAATTTTTTTTAATTTTACGTTTTGTGACGAAATCGCGTTATTTTGAGACATAATGGGCGAAGAAGAAGAATAACCATGGCCGTACACACCGTACAGGGCGTCGTGCAAACAGACCACCACCGTGCAGTCTTCTGGCCACGGTAAAACGCGATATCGGTCGTCCAGTCGCCTGTGTCGTGTGTCTAGCGATTTCTCCCCCTGTCTGCCACCTGTTTCTTCTGGCCTGTAAGGCAATATACCGGTCATCTGCGGGTGTGGTTCCTCGTGGACGACCACTACTAAACCCCCGGATAGCTGTTCCTGTAGTTTGAAATTGTCTCCAAAGTCGTGAAACGATGCTGTGAGCAATTCCGAACTCTGCAGCCACACTTGTCACACTGCGGCCTTCCTCCAACTTCCCAATGATTCGACCTCTGGTAAAAGCATCCAGATGTCGTCTAACAGATTGATTATTCGCCATTTCTCGTTGAGGCAGCAACTCGGTGTGATTTTTAACTGCTATACGGCGTGCAATCTCTTTGCGAGAAATACTGACCTTACACCGACAACATGCTTTATACTACTCAGACACTCCCCCATTACGTCTACCTGCATATCTGCGCATGTGCTACCGTACATCACCTTACTTAATCTCCTGATTGGTGTTTCTGTCCGCTCTGCCTCTTCGTTCAGCTGATATGCTAATTTTTCGACTTCGTCCTTAATTTTTGCGCAACAGTGTATATAATACTCTGCAGAGTAATATTCTGTGCAGTTTTTAAATTTAATGTTTGGTTTTTCCCTTCAGGCATTTTTCCGGTATATTTAAAAGCCAGACGAAGGCTGGCCGCGTAGCGTTTAGTCATATATAAAATGTTGAAAGACTGAAGCGCTTCACTAACTGGCGAAATCAAAGAAGGATTATTTATTATCAACATTAGTTTTATCTTGCGGCTGATACCATATTAAAAGGGTGTCCGCCGATAACATCGCGGCAAAAACATCGCGGACGAAAACGTCGCGGAGAAAACAAGGCAAGGCGAAAACGTCGTGTTACAAAACATCGTGGGAGAAAACATCGCAAAGAGAAAACATCGCAGTTCTAAAACATCGTGGTACAAAACATCGTCGTCGAAAATAAAGCGGTTCAAAAACTTCGCAGTTTAAAAACATCGCCGTCGAAAATATCGTGGTAAAAAATAAAATATCTACAAATCATCGCATGACGATAACATCGCAGACATGCTTTTTTCAGGCTTTAATAACTGTAAATGGATATTCCCATAATGATTTGTGAGCGCAAGATGTAAAGAAGGACAATTTTTACTTTCATATTTTTTATTAAATATTAAATTTTTGCTGAGAAAATAAGAAGGAAACTTAAGCATAGAAAATTAATGCAACTTATAGCACTTAATAGAATTTTAAACCGACATAGTTAACTAACAAAGACCATTAATAAATCATTTTTTATAAAGTTTTTACTGGTAATTTTTCATAAAAAGTATAATCTATTAAGTTGCATTTAATTTTCTATGCTTAAGTTTCCTTCTTATTTTTTTCAGCAAAAATTTATTAGTTAATAAAAAAATATGAAAGTAAAAATTGTCCTTCTTTACATCTTGCGCTCACAAATCATTATGGGAATATCCATTTACAGTTATTAAAGCCTGAAAAAAGCATGTCTGCGATGTTATCGTCATGCGATGATTTGTAGATATTTTATTTTTTACCACGATATTTTCGACGGCGATGTTTTTAAACTGCGAAGTTTTTGAACCGCTTTATTTTCGACGACGATGTTTTGTACCACGATGTTTTAGAACTGCGATGTTTTCTCCCACGATGTTTTGTAGCACGACGTTTTCGCCTTGCGTTGTTTTCTCCGCGACGTTTTCGTCCGCGATATTTTTGCCGCGATGTTTTCGGCTGTAACCTATTAAAAGTCATCAAGGAAACATGGCAGCTACAAAAGTGTATGAGAATATGAATTTGGGGATTATTCTGGAGCCATCTTAGAGTTTAAAAAACGGGGACCTCAATAATAAGGAAGTACCAAATTCCCTTTTCCAAAACCGAATTAATGGGTTAATATTAAATTTGGTAACTGATTGCTTTAAATACATGCATTTTTGAAACCTCGCAAGTAGTGATGATTAAATTCTAGTATAAGTTAGCTTTTGATTCTCTTATAACATGTTATTAGTAGTAGTAGAACAAGTAGAAAAAGATTTCTGTGCCGTTTAATTAATGTTTAAAATGTAAAGAATACTTTTTAAAATGTTCGATGTGATAGCCTTTTTTCTGGACGATAAGTATACATCATGATTTCAGTGACAGTAGAACTTTTTGTAAAATTTCCAGAACTGATTTCCATCCCTCTTCCGATACTTCCTACGGTCCACCAATCGTGGTGAGTTTGCGCTTAGAAAGAGCACTTTTCAAGAAACCAAAGGCCCAATAGTCTATAGGTGAAATGTTAGGAGAGTTCGTGAAATTACGTTGAAAAGTATACATTCGTGGAATTACGTTGAAAAGTATACATACTGAGGTATTGTGCAATACCTCAGTCTTCAGTTTTTCAAGAAATACAGTTCTACTTTTCGAAGTATGACTTGTTGCTTCGTCTTGATGAAGTTTCAGCGGCTGAAAGTCTTTGGGATATTGTAAATATCGGACGTAAAACTTTGACTTCATAGCACGGTGAGTTGATTTTAACGTCTTTTTTTTTTTTTTTTTTTCTTTCCCATTGCAAGGGAATCCCCCAACAACATAAAACCCGTATATTTTTCTTTTTGCCTCCGATAATAAGTACACTTTTTTTTTGTTGCAGTTATTTAGATAAATTCATGCTTCATCAAGGTCACAATGTTTTTATCACTGCTAAATTTATCTCCTGCTAAATGTATATTATTCAGGGTTCTATAAATATTTCTGCGTTGAGCCACATACCTTAACAAAAGTAAGCGAACATTGTGTTTTTTACTTTTTTTAGCTTATAAATCTTGGTTTATTGCGTTATTTATTGTTGTTACAGATGTATTTAAAGACTTTGCAATTGATTTCTGCGTCGGTGAATTGTTTCTTGTTGCCAACAACTTAATTTTAGAAACATTAGTTACCGTATGTACCCTTTTATGGGTATCGTTTGTAATCTTGTGTGCCCGGCACCACAGAGCGATAAAGTCGTTGATCACTGGTAGTTCGGTTCAGGGTTATAACCCCGATGAACGGGCTGGCTGAATTGACGTTTTCATGGTTTTCCGTGCGTAAGATGTATAGGGCCAGTTTCCTTTAGAAAGTCTTCTACGAAGACATCCATTCCGTCAGGCTGATAGCCTCGAGTTCTTTGCCACAATTAAATAAACTAAAGACAACTTCTTTCCATTTAAATGCAATAAGTGACGGTTTTTCCCGTTCCGATAAATAATCCTACTTATTTTGCACTTACATATTTAAATATTACGCATTTTACAGCATTTTTGAAATATGGAGTAGAAATACTTATCTTGGGAAAGCGCAGAAACATATCCCTCAATCTACAGCTTATTTACATACAACATTTTGGAAGAAGAATAAACTTAAGAGAAGATATTTCTCATTTCAAATAATAAGCTGTTGCCAGGAATTTTTAATCAGAAACATTTGCTTCTCTCTCTTTTTTTTTTCTTTTAAATTCTTTATCGAAAACTGTCATTTACAGTCTCACCCGTTCGTTGAAATCTAGATGCTAAACAGTGCCGGGCAAATATTTCATTTCTTTTAGTAATGTACAATGAATCTGGAACATTAATTGCATTATCATACGACTGTGAATCATTAATGTATTGATAAACACTTGCAGATATGAAATTACATAACAGCTGTACTTTTCTTTCTTCAGTTGCCTCCTTCAATTCTGTGAGAAAATTTGAAAAAGTTTCTTTTCCAGTGTTTCCATTTAGATTCTGCTCCAACACATGCAGGGTCAACATTAAATCTTTCTGGTTTCAAAAGAGTTTCCATTTTGATAAAAAATAAGGTATAGATTAGTTTAAGTTGATTAAATTGTTATAAATTTAATAAACCACTTTCCTTAAGAAGCTGAAATGAAGCTTTAAGCAACTCAAACTACACATAAAACAGAACATCAAACGTTACGTTGTAAGAACACTATTTAAACCAAGGAGGTTAGAATGATTTAAGCTAAGAATGACTGTTACCATTCCATGTAATACAATTTTAATGCTCCTAATAATATTAAATATTAAACCACAGCTTGAAAGATAAAAATTAATTTAGAAAAATCCGCAGTCATATGCTTTCAAAAGCATCCCACCAAAAAATACCTCTTGTTACAAAATTAACAAACAGAGTGATGGCTGATTGAATTTTGGACTTTATTAACAAAAAAAGTAAAGAGAACTTACGTACGTCTTATTGTTTACATGACAACTTTTTTTCAGGTCTTGCGTAGCATCAGCTGCTGCCATGAACCTCTACCTCTGTCGTCGAATTGGATATGGCCTCCTGTAGCTTGCTTCGCAACGTAATTGTACCTCCACCATAGAAAGAAATAACACCTGTTCGAGACTTGCGTGTTTCTGCACAGCTGTTGTTATCTGCATCACTAAACAACATCAAACTTCTATCATCTTCATTACTGTACACAATGCCGTGCCCTATGGTATTGCGAAGGTACCTTAATGTTGTCTGTACGATTTCCCAATCAATCTCTGTAAGATTGTTCAGCTTTCGAGACATCAAACTCACTGCGCAAGCAATATCCGGTCAGGTTCCCAATGCCAAATACAGCAAACTGCCAACTACTGATCGGTATGGAATTTCACTGTGGGAGGCTTCGCCTCCTTGATGTTGATCACGCCGTCGTCATTCGGTTGACCATGGTCGACATTGAGACTCGACTTCTTTCTTGGGATGTGTGATGTCTTAGCATTTCCATATCGCTCTAATATCTTTCTTGTAAATGCTTCTTGGTGCAAAAAGAGTGAGCCGTCTTTCAAATGGTCAACTTGTAGACCAAGGAAACAATTTAACATCGTTACCCGAATGTTAAAATGTTGCTTGAGCTCGTCCATAAATGTGAACAATGCTGCTTTGTCCTGAACAGCGACAATGCCATCATCAACATAAATCGCCATCAGCATCTTATGTCCATAATCATTTCTTATCAACAGGCAGTTGTCGAATTTACTTTGTATCATGCCATGTTTCTTCAGCACGTCAGTAAACTTGGCATTCCAACATCGTCCAGCTTGTTTCAAGCCGTATAAAGGTCGAAGCATCTTGCATACACGCTTATTTCCGTCGTTTTAGCCTTCGGATTGATACATGTAGATCTCCTTAGTTAGGTAACCGTAAAGGAATGCCGTCTCCGCGTCATTTTGATAAAGGTTGAGATTCTCCTTGGCTGCTGTTGCAATTAGAGCTCTAATAGTGTCACAGCGACACACCGGGCTAAATGTGTCTTCGTAGTCGATGTTCACCGTCTGGGTGTACCCTTTTGCTACTAATCGGGCCTTGAATCTCTCGATTGAGCCATCGGGATTTGTCTTCACTCTGTAAACCCAGCGATTGTCGAGATTTTACGTCCGTTAGGTGGCTCAACAAGTTGCCATGTTCCATGTTTGGCATGCGTAGCCATTTCTTCGTCAATGGCTCGTTTCGAGTCGGCGTATTCAGGAGACTTCGTTGCTTTGTCATATGTTTTAGGCTTGAAGTTGCTTGCAAAGTTCTTTTTTATAACAATTTAAAAGAAAAAAACAAAAGTAAGAATCAATGCCTTTCATATATAACATCTTTGTTATTCTTTGTAGCGCTCACTAACTCCTTACTGATTTCAGGCATGACAACACTTTGAAAACTAAACTGAAACTATAGGTGAAGTGAAAGTAGTAGTTATTATCTAGTAGTAGTTGTAGTTATTATGATCAATAATAATTGTTGCCTACATCCTCTTCCAAATTCAGAATGCTATTATACACGTCGTAGTCATTAAATCAGACAGGACGTTGGATAGTTGAACGGTCTCGCAATGAGCGCGCGGTCATCTGTGTTGGTTCATCTTCATCAGTGCACAGATCACCAACCCCCTGTGTGTCTGCATCAACGTGTGCATCTTACAAAATAAACTTCATACTGCTTGATAGACCGGTGTTAGATGCTAATTTTGAAGGTTGGGAAGTAGGGTCGATTTGCTATTCATTGAACACTACATTGGCACTTTTTATCGTATTATTCCTTGATGGTATGAAAATGCGATACCCATCGTCATCACAATAACCAATCAAATAGCCCTTTATAGTCTTGCCATCTAATTTACCTCGGTTGACATTTGGTACATGTACAAATGCAGCTGATACAAAAACTCGAATTCTATTGATTGCCGGCTTGCGTCGAAACCATTCCTCAAACGGAGATTTTCCCGTAGTCTTACTTGGTCCGGTTCGATTGAGAACGTAGACAGCTGTAGATGCTGCTTCTGCCCATCGGAACTGTGGTAGGCCTGAATCCTTGATCTGCCCATAGGAACTGTGGTAGGCCTGAATCCTAGTGCGAATTGCATTCATTATTGTACGATTCTCTCTTTCAACCAATCCGTTTTGTTCTGGTGTATATGGCATAGTGATTCGCAGCTTGATGCCTGCATCATCAGTCAGTTTCACCAATTTATCATTGTCAAACTCACAACCACAGTCTGTGACCAGTTTTTTTACATTTATACTATCTTTGTTCGTCCGAACAAGAAACTGCTTGATTTTATCCACAGTCTCATCTTTATGTCTCAGAAATTCCACATGTCGAAACTTAGAGTAATCGTCCTTAATCACTAACATGTACTTCTTTCTACCTCTTGATAAGACTGGCGATGCGAGTAAATTTGCATGTATTATCTCAACAGACTTTTGTGTTTTTAATTGTTTTGGTTGAAATGTTCGTCAACTTTGTTTACCATACGCATATGGCTCACAAAACAGTACATCGTCGATAAAATCTATACCATTTTGGCGCAAGTACTGTTTCACGTACTGTATTCCTTGATACCTTGATGCCAAAGTGATAATGGTAATTTTGTCGTCGTCTTCATTGCCGTCTCAGGAAAAGGAGTTGTCATTTCGTTGTCAACCAAGTAGGCTGCAGCAGCAGAACCCCCTTGTGGCTTGACTGGTTTTGCACGTAGTTCAAAGAGTCCATTTGATGAGCATGGGGCTTCTAAAAGTATATTATCTGGGGTCTCCTTGCGAAAGAAACGACAAATCATATCGTCTGAATCACCAAAGTTCGAGATTCCTCGCTTCATTGCCTTTGAGGCTGATAACAAATTTTTTTGCCAATTTCGGGTGCGTTCAGTACATCAGTCAGCTCAATAGATTTTTGTACGTTTCCAACCATCGCACACATGTCAATGTCCCCACAGCCATATGCTGGTATTGTCTCTTTGTTACCGACTGTGATTTCTGCTTGTTTGTCAAAGTGACGGTACGTTTTGAAATACTCGGCTGAATTTGTACTGCACTGGGTATTTGCAAAGAAAGTCTCTGGTTTGCCATTCGTCGTGGTTGGCATGTCAGGGAAAACTGGGCAAAATTTACCAATGTGCTCGGGTTTATTAAAACGAAAACAAATGCCATTGGAACCTCTCACACATCACTGGTCTTACTAAGTCTGTTCATCGTTTTGGCATTATTTGTTGTCAAGGGTTAGGATTGGCTGACCATCTGAGGTTTTCTTTACCCCCTTCTTCCATTTCTTTCCACTGTTTTACGCTATAATTAGAATGTGCCACAAATGTTATCGTACTTTCGTTTCTAAGCTCTTGATTTCTTCTTTGCAGCCGCATGTTGATCTGTTCGATCAGTTTTTCAGGTGACTTTTCCGTCTTTGGTATTGAGTCCCACTGTGATTTGAACTCTATATATTCGTCATCAGAAAGAATAGATAAGATTCGCGGTGCTAGCAAGTTCTGCGGCAACTTTCCTTTTGCCGTTCAACTTTTGCTCTCGTTGAAGATCCACCCACAGTGCACGTAAACGTGCGAGTGATTCCATTACACTTTCGTCTTTCTCGATCCGAAAAGTGAAACACTGTTGCAGAAGAGTGTCCAATTTCACGCTTGACACCTTCTCAAAATTACTTAATAACTCATTCCATATCGCTAGTGCAGAATTACCATGCATACGGATCAAATTTAACACATTCGGTGATACATTTGTGCGAATGATCACAGCAGCTTTCGCATTCGCCTTTGCATACGCTTTTGTGGCTTTGTTGTACTCGCGTATCGTTTTTTCATTCGCGCTTTCTGCCGGAGCTTTTGGCTCGATAAGGGAATTATCGAAGATGCCCGCACAATTTCAAATTTCCAATCAGTCCAGTTGGATAAATCTTCCAATTTGGTACACTGAACAAAATTTTTAGCTTCCATATTACGACGTCATTAACTAGGAAATATGCAGCAAAAATAAAAGGCTATCGGTACACTGTAGCGTCTAATTACACACTGTTCAGGTGGAAGTGTTGAAATCGAAAACGAAAGTAAAAAAAAAAAACCGCGTTTCAAATACGTCAACATAGCCATTGTTAATTTATTTGAGCAGTTAAACGTCGCTAAAACCAATAACCTGTTATAAAATTAACAGAGTGATGGATAATTGAATTTTAGACTTTATTAACAAAAAAAAAAGTAAAGAGAACTTACAGGGTGATCAGCGAATAAGCCCTGATTTCAAAATTAACTATCTCTGGAACAAAAATCGATAGAATTATGCATTTATTAGCAAAACTGTAAAAATGGTGTACAAAAGTTTAGAAAATTTAGTTACGAAAATCGTTAACAGATGGCGCTCTGCACTGAAAACTTTCTCTGAAAGGAGTAAAAAAAAATTAATTAAAAAATAAAGTGAAGCAGCCTTTGCAATCAAAATACAATTTTTTCAAAATGTTCACCGTTCGAAACAATGAGGTGGCGTAAACAAACAATGAAATCTGACATCACCTCTTACAATGCCTCGACGGAAATGGAATCACATGCAACACCAATCAACGATTCAAGCTCATCTAGAGTAGCAGGATTGTTTCGATAGACAGCGTCTTTCAATGCGTTCCACAGAAAGAAGTCACAAGGACTCAGATCGGGAGAATATGGACGCCAAACTATTCCTGTGTCAGTAAATTGAGGATAATATAACGCAATTACTCCCAAAGTATTCATGAAGAAAGTGAAAAACTTCATTTGTTCGATGTGGTCGAGCCCCATCTTGCAGGAACCAGTCCATACTTGGTCGATCCTCCAACGCTAGTTGAGTGCTGACAAATTGTTCCAAAATTGTAACATAACGTTCAGTAGTTATTGTTTCTCGTACGAAAAAGGGTCCGATAATGCCTCTGGCGCATACCGCAGCCCATGATGCCATAACTTTAGGCGAATTCAGTGCTTTTTCGGTATCCCAAAATCTCCAGTTTTGTTTATTAACGATTCCCTTCAAATGAAAATGTGCCTCATCTGTGAACCAGATGCAGTTCACATCAAATCTGTCGTTATCTATCATTGTTAGAATCTGATTCGCAAAGTCAATCCTTTGTTGCACAGCTTTCATGAGTTATGGCCTGATGACTTTGGATTTTGAATGGAAACAGCCGTAGGCTATTTTTAAATATTTTTTGTGTGCTCGTGTACTTCAAACCTGTCTCTGATGCAATCCGTCGGATGCTTTTCCTAGGATTTTGCTGAACAAATCCAGAGACTTTGGCTGCATTTTCAGGAGTGACTATAGTTTGCTTAGGTCCACCATTTCCCTTTCGATCATCAGCCACGCTGCCAGTCCATTCAAATTTCGTTAAGAGCTTGTGAATGGTTTTCGCATCGGGTCCAAGTGGAATATTGAATCGGTTTTGAAAACTGCGACGTGTAGCCGTAGGACTGTGGTCTAATCTGGGAAATTCCAGAACCAAAATACACGTTGTTCAATGTAATACATTATTTCACTTTCTTTCTGCGAACAGTTGTACTGATCACTTTCGATTTCGAAGCACATTTTAAAGGCTATTGATAGGTCATTGCGATTAGAGCGCCATCTGTTAAAGATTTTCATAACTAATTTTTATAAACTTTTGTACACCCTTCTTACAGTTTTGCTAATAAACGTAAAGTTTACCTCATAATTCTATCGATCTTTGTTGTAGAGATATTTAATTTTGAATTCAGGGCTTATTCGCTGATCACCCTGTACGTACGTCTTATCGTTTACATGACAACTTTTAAAATGACAAAAATAATAGTGATGCATGATGCATAAAACATAATAAAACAATAAAACAATGATGCCACTGAAACTGCACATAATATCAATTAAATGCTCGATTCTCAACACCTCTGAAAAATATCCACCTGAACGGAGTCACATTATCACGTGATGCACAAGTGTCAAATATCTAGGAATACATCTTGACTGTAAACTAATATTTCAGCATAATATTAATTACATTTGTGATAAAGCAAATAAAATATTTATGCATTAATTGACAGAAACTCTACATTCAGTGAAGCCACAAAAAGATTCCTATACTTAAAAAGCTGTCAGACCCATTTTATTTCATGCATCTCCTGCCTGGGCAGCAAATGCTAGATCCAATACAGCAACAATTCAGAGATTCCGAAACAGGGTTTTTCGAATAGTAACTAATTCACCATGGTTTGTGAAAAACTCTACAATTCACAACAATTGAATAAAAACACACCAACAGACAGACGCGGAAATTTTAAAATACTCTCATAAATTTTTTCTGTGTTCTTTGACGTGCTTTATTTTATAGTTTTCTTAACGACAAATACAAGGAGCTATGCAGCATAATGATAAATGCAACATACCAGGTTCAGTCCAAGGAGATAAGAATACCTTGGATTATTCTAACCTCCTTGAATCAGTCACAGACGAATGTAAGATTACAGAGGACTTGTGCCTATTAACTTATGTAATTTTACTCCATTATTTTACATTATTATTTTACTTAAGTTTTTATTTGTCGATGTACAGATTTGCTATGCTTATTTTACGAAGAAAGTCATGCTTCTACGAGTAAAAGAAATAAAAGATTTCCCACTACTTTAATTTCTGTATTGATTACAAAAATTGCTATCAGATGGCGCCACGAGCAGGCGCTGCCCTACAATAAGAGTGCGGAAGACTTTCTACCTGTATGGATTTTATTCTTCATTCTTCTAAAATGCCATGAAGATTAAGACATTATAGGCCCTTATAGGCCGTACGCCTTTGATACGAAAGGTGTGATCTGTAATCGAACTCAAATTTACCTGACCGAAGGGAGCAAAAAATATGCTCTGTGTGTCTCTCTGACCCTATGCAGAAATGAAGTTTTGTTTCTCTCTAGTCAAAACCTACGCAAATTGTGTGCAGGGAAATGTGAAAATTATTTGGCACTTTTTAATAAACAACTGTTAAGCACTAACTAACAGATCTAGAAGAATCCAAACTTTATGTAATGATAATAATGCATATATGATATATCCCTTAAATTCAATGTTAAGGACCTGAATATTGTTGGGCAAGAAATCGTATTTCCAGGAAATGTTACAAATTGATTTTTGATCAAGTGTTCTTGGAAATCAAGCTAAGTTTATGCAGTACAATAGATAGGAGTCATACAGAATATGTATTAATAATTTTATGTATGCATGTGTATTTATGCAAGAAACTGAAGACTAGTGTGGAAGTGGAATATTGAGAAGTAGTTTTGGATAAAATTCACTTAACATTCCCATTTTACACCCACGCAGAACATAAACATCATCTTGATGTATGTCACAAGTTGTATAATATCAAAGCTTATAGTTATCTTGGCAGAAGCATTATCTTTAAATAGCTTATGGATACCCATATAAAAGAAAAACTTCATGTGTACGTCGAATGTAATAAGTCATTCAGACAAAAGTCTACTTTAAAGAAGCATATGCTTATCATACAAGAGAAAAGCCTTATGTATGTGAAGTATGTAAGAAATCATTTAAAAAAAGCTTATTTAAACATACATATGCATATTCATGCAGAAAAGCAAGCTCATATATGTGAAGTATGTAAAAAGATGTTTACTCGGAAGGATAATTTAAACCAGCATATGCTTACTCACACAGGAGAGAAACCTCATATGTATGAAGTATGTGAGAAATCATTTAATAGAAAAGCTAGTTTAAACATGTATATGCTCATTCACACAGGAGAGAAATCTTATATATGTGATGTATGCAAGCAGATGTTTAGTGAAAAGAGAAGTTTAAGCAAGCATATGCTTATTCACACAGGAAAAACACATTATATGTGGGAAGAATGTAATAAGATATTTACAGAAAAGGGTAGTTTAAACATGCATATGCTTATTCATACAGGAGAGAAACCTCATATGGGAGACGTATGTAAGAAGACATTCAGCGAAAAGGGTAGTTTAATCAAGCATATGCGTATTCACACAGGAGAAAAACCTCATGTGTGTGAAGTATGTAAGAAGACGTTTAGTTTAAAGGCTATTTTAAACCAGTATATGCTTATTCACACAGGAGAAAAACCTCATATATGTGAAATATGTAAGAGATCATTTAATCGAAAAGCTAATTTAAATGTGCATATGCTTATTCATACGGGAGAGAAATCTCATATGTGTGAAGTATGTAATAAAACGTTTAGTTTAAAGTCTGTTTTAAAGCAGCATATGCTTATCCACACAGGAAAGAAACCTCATATGTGTGAAACATGTGAGAAGTCATTTAATCAAAAATATATTTTAAACAGGCATATGCTTATTCATACAGGAGAGAAACCTCATATGTGTGAAGTATGTAAGAAGGCATTTAATGAAAAGAGTAGTTTAATCAAGCATATACGTATTCACATAGGAGAGAAACCGCATATCTGTGAAGTATGTAAGAAGATGTTTATTCAAAAGTGTAGTTTAAATAGGCATATGCTGATTCACACTGGAAAGAAGATATGTGTATAAGGTACATAAAAATTCATTTATTCATCCTCATAAAGAGGAATTAAATATGGATATCAACATAACAGATAAAATTATTGTTATTAATGCTGAGTCTACTCATTTGTTATTCTATTTCCCAATTTTGATGCTGTTATTGTAATAAGGTTAATTACTGTTTGGTCTTGATAATTTTTTTCATGCTCCAGTCTTACGCAGCTTTTATGCATGGGAGTCGATGTTGTATAATCAGGTGCCTTTGCTAAAAAAAACCACATAAGAGACAAATGTTATGAGTTATGCATGTAAACATGGCATTTGGGGTAATGAAGAGTTTGAAGAAACATACCTTTATGTACACAGAAGAGAAACCTCTTTTTAGTATGTATTAGTAAGAACCTTTTGCTTACCTATTCAGTAAGCACTTGTCCATGCAGCGAAGAAACCTGGGGAAAGTGCAGAATCACCTACTGCTTGATACGTTTTTAAGAATTGTACATACTCGGTATCCATGTACACATCAACCTATTTTCACTTAAAAAAAAAAAAAATCCCAGAATTGCGTAAAAATGGCATTGCACACTCCCTTTATCCATGTACACATCGACTGATTTTCACTTAAAAAGTCAAAGAAAATTAACAAAAATCCAATTCTTCTTACTTTTGTAAAAAGTGTCAAACAAATAAGTGGGCAATTCTGCACTTTACCCAGTAGCCTCATTATGTGAGGTGAAGTCTGGTTTTCTCTCATCGAATGATAAAATTTAGAAAGAGCAAAATTTTTAGAATTTAGAGAGCTAATCAGTGGCAGTTTCGCAGAGATTATATTGAATGGCATTAAGCTTACCGGTGACCCTGTATGAGATAGATAAATTCTAATTTGTTCAAAATAAATTATAAACCATTTATCCACAAGATAGAATATTTTTCCAGATATTTTTATGTGATAATTAGGGTTCAGTGTCTATATCCGTTGCATAATGAAATAAATTTATTATGTATAGTACTTGAAACATAATTATTCTAAAAGGTGGCTAAATGTTTCTTCCAGCACATATACTGTAAATTATATGTGTTTTGTATTAAATTTGTCTGTTTCTGAATTTAGTGCAGATATGAATTACAGCTCTGCATTTCTGATAGAAAAAATTTTCTTGTACCTGTCATAAAAAATATATAGTGAACAAGTTCTAAAGACCATGCCTATCCGGCTTCAGTATCAAATGTTTCAGTGTATAAAACAACAACATTCACAAAACCAGTGCAGAATTCCACAACAGTGTTAGAAAGGTGAAATAATGTACTAAACTGTAACTAACTAGTTACAATTATTACATTCATGCCATTTCGTGTCATTATGGATGAGCATTTGTCTCTTTAATGCACTTGTATGTGCAAATGATTTAGAAATATTGCATTCATGTACATTTCTCCCAGTATGTTGAGATATGTTTGTTTAACCCTTTCCGGTGTAGTGTATTCGGTGTGAACGCACCAAAAATATTCCCTCTTTAGACACTGAAAATAATCAATAAATATCACGAAAACTACATTAATGGTTACTTTTAATCTCTTTTATGAATAATAGATGGCAGCACCACACAAGCAAATCATTAACGAGGTGAACTGTATAAAATACCTAGGTGAACTGTATACATGGTAGGAATAAACTACAGAGTGCTAAATAAACTGTTTTAGATTTTCCTGTGGGTGAAAAGTCTGAAAGAACTGAATCTCCAGACTGCGATATGCAAACAGAAATACATCTGCGAATTGCAGTGGAAAAGTATTTGACCCGGGTATTGTTTCTGTTTTTTAGGACACTGATTTTTCAAAGAAATATGTCAGATTTTTTTTTAAATATAAAGAATATCAATGAAAAAAATCTTTATATAATTTTGCTGTTCGTATGCTAATCTGCATTACTTTTAATTTTTATCTTTGAAATATTGCATATAGTGAAGCCTTCAGTGTATGGTGTGTTCGGATTGAACACACTGTACTGGTAACGCCTGTCACGTGGGAGAGAGTCACAAAATCTGGTCTCATGCTTCAAACACAGGGGAGGCTGAGAGCGCAGATTTATTTATATTTGTTTTTATTCTTTTCTGTTTTTCGTTTTGAAGACCCCGGTGCTTTGTTTTCACTTAGCTGTTTGAATTTCAGAGAGAGCAGACTTTGCTTAGTTTTGATTTCCGTAGACTTTTATTTGTATATACAGTGGTGGCCAAAATTGTGGACACTTTTGGAAATTTTTATGTTTTTGAACTTTGTATCCTTATAGAAAACGTTACATTTCACAAAATGCAATCTTGTATAGATCATTTAAAAGAGAATTTATTACTTAATTCAATACAAAACACTAAATTCAATTATTTGCAATACAAAAAAAGTTAAATGATAATAGTTATCAATATACATTTAATAGTGATGATTGCATTGAGTTATCAGTACTTAGTAGGGTACCCTTTATTTTTGATTACAGCTTCACCTCGACATTTCATTGAGCTGACAAGAGTTTTAAGCTCTTCTTTCGTTATTACATGATGCCAGGAAACAATTATAGCCTCAATTAGTTCCCTTTTATTTGATGAGCGCCTCATTCGTACAAAAGTTTTCAAACGGTGCCACAAATTTTCGATAGGATTGAGATCAGGACTGTTTCCTGGCCATGACAACAATTTAATGTTCTTTGTAAGAAACCACTCTTTCGAGATTTTGGCCGTGTGGCAAGGAGCAGAATCCTGCTGAAAAATAAACGAAGCATTGTTGGGAAAGAGAACCTTCTACCTGATCGAAGGTAGAAGTTTTGGCTCTAGAATAGTGTCAATGTATTTTCTGGCATTCAGTGTCCCATCGATGACATGAAGGCGACCAATACCATCTGCTGACATGCATGACCAAATCATAACACTACCTGGGTTCTTCACAGTTGCTTGAATGCAGTCAGGATGTAGCTCTTCTCTTATTCTACGTCTTACATATTTTCGCCCATCACTACCGAATAACGATTTCTTAGTTTCATCACTCCATATAATTTGGGACCACTGATCATCTGTCCAATTAATGTGTTCCTTTGCCCACTGTAGTCTTTTATTTCGTTGCTGAAAATTAAGATAAGGCTTTTTTCGTGGAATTCTACTCCTCAGTCTAACATCTGTTAATCTTCTCCTGATTGGTCTTGAACTGACAGAAACACCAGCATCATTCAGATCACTTCTGATGGCCCCTGATGACATTTTTCTATCTTGGAGACATAGTTTTTTTATTCTTTTTTCATCAATAGATGTGGTGCGCCTTTTTTCGGCCTTTTCCTTCTGTGTTTTTTATTGAATTTGTCTCCTGATATCGTAAACAAAACTTTCGGACTCCAGATGTAGTCACTGAAACACCCACTTGTCTTGCAATTTCAGCATAGGAAAGACCAGTCTCTCGTAACACAATAATATTACATCTCTTTCTAGGTGTCCAATCTACTCTTTTATTTGATGTCATTGCTTCTTGACTAAATATTAAAAATTTTTACAAAAATTCCTACTTGTAATTGCAGTGTATAAGAAACAGCTCCTCCTTCTACAGAACAAAGCAAAATAATGAATTGTTTCAAGTGTAAACATGATGTCAGCTTCTACTGGCAGTTACTAACATTTGATTAGTTCTCAGAACAAGAACAGTGATTGGCCAGGAAAGCTAGACATTACAAACCACTTCATAACTGTGTTTTTTATTTATATTAAAGTACATAGAACTTTTTTTGTATTGCAAATAATTGAATTTTGTGTTTTGTATTGAACTCAGTAATAAATTCTCTTTAAAATGATATATACAAGTTTGCATTTTGCGAAAGGTAACATTTTCTATAAGCATGCAAAGTTCAAAACCATAAAAATTTCCAAAAGTGGCCATTTTTTCTACTCAATAATTAATTGTTAATATTATAGTACTTTAATTATTTTTCTTGTAAATTTTAAAATTGAGTAAAGGGCTCAATTGAGTAAGGCCTCGGAGAGGCCTTAGCATTGCCAAAGCAATGAGTTTTCTTTTTTTTTACCCCGGTTTTTTATTGGAGGGTGTAGAGTAGCAGGCCTCCCCGTGGTGCACCCTGGGTTATGCTAAATCTGCTACAGAGATCAGATTCTACTGTTTTTAAATCATAGACAAAGTATTTTACTGTAATACGTGCTTCACAGCAATGCTCACCTATCGCAGCTCGTGCGGCTCAGTGTGTTCGCTTCGGTCACACCCACAAAATGGAAACGGTTTGGGCAATCTTTGTAAAATTATACCTGCATACTCTCCTAAGCCTAAATAGACTGCCTACAATTTTTTTGGTAATATTCCAACTTTAATGAGTAGCGTGACGGAAAGGGTTAAATTACTAATGTAAAACGTACTATTTTACAAACAAACAAACAAACAAAAAAAGTTCAGAAGTCAAACAACAAAAATCAGCGTTATATTTACAAAATTTTCACAGGACTAGTTTCGATGGTTTTACCGAAACATCATCTTCAGCTGCAAAACCGCAAAATCCGGTTTTTGCGGTTTTGCAGCTGAAGATGATGGTTCGGTAAAACCATCGAAACTAGTCCTGTGAAAATTTTGTAAATATAACGCTGATTTTTGTTGTTTGACTTCTGAATTAGTATTTATTCGGCGTGTTATTGTGTCTTAATTAAACAAAAAAAGCTTTACAAGAAAGCCTAGACATCGGTTAAGGCCCTTTTTTTTAATATAAAAGAAGTAATACAGAATAATTTTTTCTGTAGATTCTACAGAAAAAAATGATGCCATAGCAAATTATTTATATTAATTAGCATTTATTATGAAATGGAAAAACTGGCATTAGTTATTTCTAAGAAACAGTATAGCTTTGGCAGGATCTTCTATGTTGGAGGACTATAGATCACGATTTAATAGACTTCAGAGTTCAGAAGAGTCTTTCCACACTGACTTGAGTAGGAGAAAGAACTATTACTATTAGGGCTTACTACTTATAACTTTTCAGGATAGATTTTTATAAGTTCTAAAAGAGGTGTCTTGCAAGAGCAATAATATTTCTCTATTTCTTTAAAGGCCGTGTAGAAATCATGTCTGTATTTTTTCATTTTTATATCTAAAGGCATATAATTCTTTATTTTCATTCGCCTTTGCCTTAGCCTTTTTAATATTATCCAAAAATATGTCTCAAAATTTAATTGATCGTTGGAAGAGGATGATAGAGACTCAGTTGCGATGTCTGCACGGATTTGAATACTCCAATTGTTCTAAAAATGATTTCATTCTTATTGAAAGTTCATAGATGGCTTTCTTTGCCTTCTTAACTTGTTCGTCATCCAACAAAATTCAGTGTTGGTTCTACACATATTGAACCCAGCAGGATCTCATTGTCTAGCAAACTAGTTTCTCTTTTCTTCATTGAAGAAATGATTCTTTCTGCAATAAACTCTCTGTTTCAGAAAGAACAAACATCACATTCTTCCATTCTCTCCTCCTCTTTAATTTTTCAGATTGCATCTTTTCTGTGGTTATATACGGTGTAAAAAAAAGAGTTTCCAATTCTCAAAGATAATTCCAGTCTTTCTATTATTAAAGAATTAGGGTTATCTGCATCTTCTAATTCTAACAACCTCTGTATCATCAAATATGTACTTCCCCATTACGTTGCTTGATCGATAATTGCTCCTGCTCGCAATGGCATACATTTTGGGAGTTCTTGCTGCTATTGCTACTTACCTAAATTTACCAGTGAGATTTGTAGCTAAATGAATCAATTTAATCAGTAATGGCAAATATCGCATCCATCCTCCTCCCTTATACTATATTATCCTCCCCCTTCTTATTTATTAATATGTCAATAAAATAGAAAATAACTATTTATTAATGTATATAGTTCATAAATAAAAATAATAACTCTGTCATTAATTATTTTTCAATTCACTTTAATTTCATTTCAAATTCAAACTGTCCAACAAAAACTGGAGTCCGAGTTGACCTGTTTTTAGCGACTCCAGCTCCGACCCCTTTTACTCAAAAATCTGCCTGATTCCGACTTCACAGTCCTGGGTTTTGGAACATGGCATGCAGTTTATCACCTTGCTATTTGAAGAAGTCACCCAGCTCTAATAACTATCATTTTAGAGTTATAATAATCTCCAGAAAGTTCTTGAATATTTCTTCTGGAACAAGGCAAAAGCTTATGCGGAAAGGTAGTGCAAATCCTGTGATCCGTATGTAGCTCAAAGAAGGCCCACAAATACATACAATGAAAAATTTTCAGCTCTACAATGTGAGAAACAATTTTTTTCCAACACACTGCGAATACATTCAACTTTTAGACAACAAAAACTAAAACTGTCATGAAAACTTGATATGATAAATACATCCCCTCTTTATGCAATAAAACAGAAGATAATGTGTAGAGAGACAATCAGAAAGTTGAATTTCAAAAGTGAAAATCCACATATACATAATCTTATGAAATTTTGTATTTCATACGAGTATATATATCTATATATATATATATTTATATATATAATAATTTACTTACTAAATAAATATTGATTATATTATCTCCTAATATACATTTAGTAGAATGTATCAAAATGATGTAACCCAGAAGTTGAAATTTAATTCTGAAAATTGTTTTTTAAAGGGAACTTGAATGTAAATCATGAAAAAAATGTTTAAGGGGATTTTATTTTAAATTGTGAATAACAAAAGTTAAAACTCTGAAACAGAAAATTAATATACCAAGTAATTATCGTCATTGATCGGAAATTAGTTGACTTTTCAAGGTAAACAAACCAACTCCCGTTCAATGAACAATAATTAATAAATGAGAAGGTGTTTCGTCTTTTACTCAAGTAAGAATGAAGATGCCAAACTGGCAAATATAGTTAAGGCCAAAACTGTAGATCTGTTAAGTTAATGGGTCCAAAATTTGATGTCCAAAATCTGAATACTAATTTTGCTGAAATCACGTACAGTACAAAGTCCGAAATCCGGACTCATTAGGACTTCGACGATAATCCCAAATACGGAATGCAGAAATTATAAAATTTGCAGAGTTTATTGCAGATGGCATGCGGAAATTATACAATTAAAAATATGACATCGTAATTCATGAAATAAAAAACAATAATGATCCAAATTTACAAAAAAAAAAAAAAAAAAAAAAAAAAAAAAAAGAGCTATGTATTTATTTGTTTGCTTTATTAAACATTTCGGTTAAAGTTGACTTTAAGGTACCCCTTGTATTATCGCGAAGTTGTTGTTTCATTTATCTATAAGTTGTTTCGATTATCGCCAATTTGTTGTATCATTTATGGTAACCTTAGTAGTTGCATGGTATGAAAACTCTATTATGACTTAATCGGTTGCATGTTTGCGGTAAATTTTGAATTATGGGATGTTTTGTAAGGGCTTTTGGTGTGTGTTAGGAAGTGCATCGCTTGTTTTGTTGTTTAGACGGTAGAATCCTTGAATGTAGTAAGATTAATTTGAAGTTTCTGTACGTTTGGAACGAAAGGGAAATAGTGCATTAATTGACTGGTGTATAAATGAAGGTTTACTTAATAGCCATAGTCTGGAACTACTTAGTATATTTTTGACTGTTATTTTTGTGAATTTCTGTGGTGACGCCGATATACAGTTTATAGTTCAGATAATTTTAGGAAGTTTTTGGATGCTGTTAAGGAATTTTATGTGCCACATACTGAAGAATAAGGAATTTCTAAATAAGGTAAGGAGATATTTGCTTTGTGTAGTGCTAAAATACATAACAGGTTTTTATTGCTTTATTTTATTGTTTGGTTTAAAATGTAGTTTATTGAGATTATGTATTTTTTGTTTGCCTCTACTGTAGAATTGGGGATAAAATCCTAGTATACGGTGCAGCCTTGGCGCGACTTTGAAAATTATTGCCAACACTAAAAATGATCCAAAGAACGTCTATATAGATATACTATACGCACATAGTTTATGTATATACACACATAGTATATATACTATATACATAACATATACTATGTTTAACTACATATTTTCATTGAATGACCCGTTAACTACTCATCGTATATGTCCCGCTTTTACTGCTCATCATAGTTAATTTGGAAGAATTGCTATGTCGCCAAAAGTAGCCAAATCCCGTGTGGACCGGATACTAGGATTAAACCGAATTGGGTGCACAAATTGAAAGTGAAAATATATCAATTTGTACATGGACAAACTCAAGGGAGTGCGTAAAGAATAGTTTGTGCAATTCTTTGATGTTTTTTTAAGTGAAAATAGGTCGATGTGTACATGGATAAAGTCTAGAGAGTGCACAATGCCATTTTTTTTTCTTTTTCAATTCGGGTTTTTTTTTAAGTGAAAATAGGTTGATGTGTACATGGATACCCAGTTTGTGCAATTCTTTGACTTGTTATTTTGGATTGAATAGCGGCAATTTCTGCCCCAAAAATCGCCGATACGCAGGACGAAATAAGTCAAAGAATTGCACAAGCTCGGTATCCATGTACCGCCAAAAGTCGCCAAGGGGTACCCTAAAATATATGTTTACCAACATTTCCTTCAATGTAAGTTGTTTAAGTTGCTTCTATAAAAAATTCTAAAAGTTCCTTTTTCTTATGTTATATACAGTTGACTTTCCAATGCCATACTTCTCACATAATTTTGAGACGGATATGCCTATATCCATTTTTTGCATCAATTCCACTTTTTGTTTAATGGACATCGAAACATGGTTTCGCTTTGTAGATCCTTTGGCAGCTCCAGAACTGAAACTCTTTTTGATATAATCAAAAGTTCAGGCTTAGTTTTTATAAAATTGCTGTAATAATAACAGTCTGCAAAAAATAATAAGTTGGATCAAATTAGAAGATTAAGAAGCAGCGCAGTCTGCTACAATAACTAAAATACCTTAGAATCAGTTAAGATAATTTTAGTCTAGCTTAATAGCGTCCGTTATACATTACTGGCTGTGTATCACAAGATTGGCGACGAAAGCCAAGTTGTTCCACTAAATTTTGTCTTATTGCGTACTGAATTAAGCCTGAAATGTATTAGTTATTTACTATTATTAATTGTATTAGTTATTTACGTTTATTTCTTGCACATGTTTAAGACTAATCTGAGTCCTGAATGAATAAAATCCCACATATTCTTATCTAGGGCCGGCGCTAGATACCGCCTGGTGCAGCATCTAAATTCTGCTACAAAGCGCCTTCCTAACTTCTAAATTTTTGCTGCGCCTAAACTTTGGATTCCAGTGCTTCTCCCTCCCTAAATTATAAAAAACTTCTCATCCCTTAATTTTGCCGCTCGGTGCTTCCCCAAATTCCAAAAATTGTGTCTTCCCTAAATTCTGCCGCCGCTTCTGGGTTTATGGTGGTTATGTCTTGGAGTTTGTTACTCAAAAATTCGTTAAAGTTTTAGAAAATATGAAATCGATAATAAAACAAATTTTAAATTTGGGCTTCCAGATGCACATATTCAGGTGAAAATGTAAGTTATTCAAATTTTGATGGCTCTAGGTAAGGTTGTTTTATCACAGTGCGAGAAATATACATACATTTATGCAGATTCTTCATTATTTAATTTCTTGAAATATAAGAAAAGGTGATAATATATGGTGACAACGATTTGAAAAGTGATACAGCCTTTTAGAGTTTTCGACGAAAAATGCCAAAACGAAATTAATAGTCCTTTAGGGCAGATTGCCCCTTTGGACTAAAAAGAAATCAGAAAAGTGTCTACTGAATTTTACAAAGAAAATGGATACACATTTTGACATGGAATAAAGCTCTTATTATGAAAAAATATTAAATAGGATAAACTAATTTTAAAATAACAGTAATATTTTTTTGCTTTTGCACATTGCTTCCGAAACTTCTGCAATTTACGTAGCATTTACAAAAACAGTAAGTATTACCTTGCTTATTTTTTAGAATATGTGCTTTATAGCATTTATTGTTTTATTTTTTGGAACCCAAATATTCCTATGCTGCCAAAATGGAAAATAATTTCATCTTAAAATACGACAGTGAAAAATAAAAATTAACTATTTTAGTTTATTTTCACCATTACACAGAGGAGGGGAAAAACATAAAACAGTTTTTAAATCAATATCCAGTATACACAAATTTCTTACCTGCACAGAAATGACGTTTATTTCTTTTGCGTATGTATATGGGATTACTCTACTTGGTATGTCCAAGATTTGACTGAAAATATTTGAGACATCAGTTTGACTTTTTAACATTGCTGTGGAATCCTTGATGTTTTTGCAAATGTTATACACGAATACGGGAGCTAGATAGGCTGTTTAGTCTTCAGTACTTGTTCACCATGAGCAGAGGTTAAATTACATTGGAGCCCACCTCCGGTACTTCTGTACTTCTGTTTTTTTATATAAATCATAACTCTAGCTGAAGCGCACCACAGCCTGAAATAAGGGGCCTTCAACACTTTTTTGAAGTAACTTAATTATAATTTCAGAAGAAAATGATTTTAATGAAAATTTATTTTGATTACAAGTACACCTTAAAAATC
This sequence comes from Stegodyphus dumicola, assembly GCF_044657685.1. Lineage (NCBI taxonomy): Eukaryota > Metazoa > Arthropoda > Arachnida > Araneae > Eresidae > Stegodyphus > Stegodyphus dumicola. Next base: position 101,685,564 of record NC_140769.1, read on the forward strand.
GATGATCCTGCTGGTCCCCAGCAATGGCCAAATAGTTAAGCTAGCTAAGTACTGGTAATCTGACCTGCTCTGGGTTCGAACCCAGAGGAACGGGCTTGCTGCATCATTTGTTTTCCCCATGTGTAACATGAATGCATGCCAGTTTCCCTCTTTTTAGGCAGATAACAGTTATGCTTTTGCCAATATTCAGATAACATAATCTAACAATTCTAATTGGCAACTAGAATTATATCAGCAGAAACTCTTGATCAGACAGGGTTGGATGCTTCTTTGTTTTCATACCTACACATCTCCATTAAAATTTCCTTCCATATGGCTTCTACCACACTCTCTCTTCTCTATAATGACACTTGACCATTTTTTGCCAGTGTGCAGAAAACGAATGACCTTTACCTCTGTCATTCCCTTAAAATAATACATTACACTGTATATTCAATACCTCAATTCACCTCAAATCAGGTCGCTTTCATAATTTTTAAGTGAAATTATAATTCCAGTGTGAGCCCCAAATAAGAGGAGGTCCAGTATTTTATTTTATTATCAAACTATTCATCAATATTTTAAAAATTTATTAAATTTTTATTTATCTCTTCACATTTTACTTAATTTTAATTAATAATAATTTTATCAGTTATCTAATGTATATATTTTTCTTAATTTTTTCCTAACAGCCTTTATAGAGCTCTGTCCATAAGTTCTTCTTTAGAACTCTGATACTTCTAATTTTAGAAATAAAGCTCTGATCATGAGTGGAAATAACTAATAAATTTTTCATGACAGGCACAAGAAAGACATTTCTATCCATAACACAAAGCTGTAATTCATATCTGAAATTCAGAAACAGATTAGTTTAACATAAAACATATATAATTTACATTATAAATATTGGATAAAATATTTAGACACCTTTCAGAATTTCAGTATTTGAAGTTCTTATTTACATAATACATTTCGTTAGGCCACAGATGTAGACACAATATACTCAATATCATGTAAAAATATCTTCAAAATATTTTATATTGCGGAAACAAATAAATGGTTTATAATTTAATTTGATCAAATGAGAATTTATTCATCTAAAACAAGGTCACTGACAGGCTTTATGCCATTTGGTATAATCTCTGCAAATCTTCCACTGACTGCCTTGCTAAATTCTATCCTTCTTGAAAAAAAAAAAAAAAAAAAAAAAAAAAAAAAAAAAAAAAAACAGATTTGACCTTGCATAATGAAGTATTCTTAGCTGCATGAACAAGAGCTTAGTGCATAAGTTAGTAAGAGTTATTACTAATAAAAGATTTCTTTAAATTCTGTGAATGAAAACTGTTTAAATAATACTCTAAATGTTTTCTAAATACTTCACATATATGAGGTTTCACTCCTGTATGAAAAAGCATATGCTTGTCTAAACTACTATGAGGTTTCACTCCTGTATGAAAAAGCATATGCTTGTCTAAACTACTCTTTTCACTAAACAGCTTCTTACATACATCAGATAGATAAGGTTTTTCTCCTGTGCGACTAAGCATAATGAGGTTTCTGTGCTGTGTGAATGCGAATATCATTGTTTAAAAGAGATTTTCGATTGAACGATTTCTCACATACTTCACACACATGAGGTTTCTCTCCTGTGTGAATAAGCATATGCCGGTTTAAAAGAGATATTTGATTAAATGATTTCCCACATGCTTCACATATATGAGGTTTCTCTCCTGTGTGAATAAGCATATGGATGCTTAAACTACTCTTCTGAGTAGTCTTCTTACATATTTCTCACAAATGAGGTTTCTCTCGTGTATGAACAAGCATATGCTTGCTTAAACTATTCTTTCGAGTACTAAATGTCTTCTTACATACTTCACACATATGAAGTTTTTTTTGTGTGTCAGTATGCATATGCCTGATTAAACTACCTTTTTCACTAAATTTCTTCTTACATACTTCACACCTATGAGGCTTCTCTCCTGTGTGAATAAGCATATGCTTACTTAAATTAGCCTTCCGAATGAATGTCTTCTTACATATTTCACGCATATGAGGTTTCTCTCCTGTGTGAATAATCATATGCATGTTTAAATTAGTTTTTCGATTAAATGATTTCTTACATATTTCACACATATGAGGCTTCTCTGCTGTATGAATAAGCATGTGCTTGTTTAAACTACATTTTTGTGTGAATGATTGGTTACATTCTTCATCCACATTAAGTTTCTCTTTTATTTGGATATCCATAAGCTATTTCAAAAAAATGCTTCTTTTGCTGTTACACATGATGGTTCAATACAGATAACTGTAAGTATCATACAACTTGACTTGTTACATACAACAGGATATTTATGCTCTGCTTGGATGTAAAATGGGATGGTTAACTGAATGTTACCCAAAACTACTACTTTTGGATATCCCACACTAGTGTTGAGTGTCTTGCATGAATACACATACAATTATATTGATAAAATTATCAATACATATTATGCATGAGACTTATCTACTGTACTGCATAAGCATGGCTTGATTTCCTGGAACACTTCAGCAAAAATAAATTTGTTACATTTCACAGCAATACGATTTCTTGCTGAACAGTATTTACGCACTTGACTGTGAATTTGGTTTATTATTATTGCATCAAGTTTCGATTCTTCTAATTTTGTTAGTTAGTGCTTAAAAGTTGCTTATTTAAAAGTACTAAAATAATTTCTACATTTCACGGCACACAATTTATTTGCAAAGTATTTGACTACAGAAAAACAAAAATTGATAACACACGCAGTTCATTTAGGGTTTCATACGTCAGACAGACACACAGAAAAATTGGAAATTCATCGCCTGCTTCGTTTAGGTGAAAAGTTATATTCCAGATTCACGTCGATGATGACATACAGATGTCTTGTTATGCACCCGCTCTAAGTCTTCTTTGACCGATGGGCAAAAAGCTTCGCACCTAAGCTTGATTTTTCAAGCTTAGGTGCGAAGAAAAGGTACTACATAGTAGAGCTACTTTAGTATATAGAAAAGAGGCATTTCGTATTTCAGACGTGAGCAAAAAAGAACCTCGTACATTTTATACGAGTTCGAAAGGCCAGCAAGAAAAGTAGGAAAAAATAAAAGGCCCAAAAGTAATAGAGGAAGGAAAAAAACGGGGCCTATAGAAAGAAAAGGAAAAGAAGTAGAAAATTTCCTAAAATACGATTGTGTGTCCACGATTGTAGTCAAAAGGGTATGAGACCGTGTTCATTTACAATAAACAGTGTCTCCCAAGTGTGTGTAGCGAGCATGTTTGGTAAAGCTGGATGGATAGATGTGATGTATTGGATTTCAAATGAATGTAGGAAATTTCAAGTGAATTTCACGGAGTGTAATACTCCGTGGAATGTAGTTTGTATTTTGGAATGTCGTTATTATGTATTTTACTTAATGTCGTTTGGCTACTAATAATTATTGTTAGTTTAGTTCTTGGGAAGTGGCAACAAAACAGTTTATAGAATTAGCAAAATTAGTTAATTTAATTGTTAGTTAGGTTAGGCTAAGGCTCCTCTAGTCCTGAGGCTACTCTAGGTATATAGGAGCCTTAGGTTAGGCTTATTAAAGAAGAATGACATGTTATTTACATGAGTGATGTTTTTATATTTAAATTCCAAACATCTTTTCCAAAAATAAATGAATACTTTAGAATATTTTTAGTCCGTGATACGCTGGTAGCGTAATAATTTATTTTGAAGCAAACATGATGATCGGAAGAAAAAAAAAATGCAAAATGGACAGGAATATTTGTTACTTATTTTCGGAGCGTTGTGAATGTGTACCCGCTTGCGTCGGTGATCGCAGCTCCCGTCCTTTCTGGCTTGTTGAAACAAAGAACGTGTAGGTAAAGAGATAGTCAGCGCTAAATACCCAAACGCGCAGGGAAGTCATGTGACATCCAATCTACGTGTAAGATGAGGTCGGTGCACGGAGTATAAAGTATTTATACTTCGTGTGTCGGTCCTCCTGATCACTAGCACATTCTGTCTCACCGAACACATGTACATTGCACTTCCAACTTGACAGCTCATAACAGTACACATTTCTCTACACATTACACCCAGACTTGGGCCTATTTTCTACACATGTGCAATTCATTCATTTATGGTATTCCTTGAGGTTTCTCCTTGCCGGTGTCACTTGAGGTGCTAGTAATAGCGTATGAAATTTACGCTGTCACCAGCCTAAAGCTCAATATCAAAGTATCAAGGTCGGCTCTAATCTCCGAACTCGCAGGGAGTTCAGGTGGTAGCGACGTCACAGCAAAGATCCGCCCAGCATCAACATCAATTTAGGTCGATGTAAACATTGTTCCTTGCTCCTCACTACTTTGGACTTATTTTATTATTTGAACCACTATTTACACTTACAGATACACTATTTATACGTTAGGTTATTTATATTTATTAATCTGGGATTCTTCGTGGCATGCGATCACCTAAACATTGTTCACAATATTTAGATGGTAATGTAACACACATAAATATTGTTCACAACGTTAATTTGAAGATATTTAAATACGTCCATGTCGATGTCTGTGAATATATGTGATTGTTTCGAGCATTCTATAGCTGAATGGCCTGGATATGTTTCTCCGTATCAGAATGGCAAAGCATAATTAGTGATAATTTTTTTTTAGATTTCTGAAATATAGAAAAATGCAGTATACATAAAAAATCTTTAGTAATCTATTCTAGTATCGGATATTTTCAGTTAAAACCGATTCATTTACACTGGTTTATACTCATACTACACCGTAAAATACCCCTAAAGCCATTAAGGGTTCAAATTTGAGTTGCACCATTGATATTCAAAAAGCCTTTAAAAAAACTATTCTGCCAGTTGCTTATTTTTAGATGGTACTATTTCTTCGTCAAGTTCATCAACGAAGCTAAAATTAGAATATAAATGATCTCTTTCAAAGAATATCCAGAATAGGGCTCAGGCTGTCTATCAACTGATCCAGTGCTATGACACTTTGAGGAATATTCAAATCTTGAGCGAAATCAATTTGTGTTTGACTTCCGCGGATTCTACCACTTATTCAACACTTTAGGCCTTCACTTAAATGATGCCTTTGAGCCATAACTACTGAATACAGATTACCCTCAGAAACCACATTCGCTTTAAACAAGACTACAAGCCCGAATTCCAACATTGATCGCCGAACTCCAACACTGATAATCAGTCACCAAATTTTCATATTTCCGGATCTGAGATAAGCGAAGAAGTGCAATTTTATGTTCAATTGTACTTAACTAGCATAAAAATTACAGCTTTAGGGCATTGGTTGTGACATAAACTTAGTGAATGTACATTTTCTCATTATTCTTTAATTTTGATGACCAGTGCAATTTCTGATTTAATTCTTCTAAAAAAATAATCGAATTTTCTATTTCAAACTCAGCTTGAAACAAATTAGACATTTCGTTACCCGGCTGTAGCAAATGGTCTTTACTTTCCCTTCTACCAAGGTCTTCCGTTCCACCACAGTTCCTTATCTCTACGAGCAACTAAGTTTTCTTCTCTAGACAACAAATCCGCGGGCTTTTCTTTTCCTTAACAGTGATTCTACAAACCTGAATTAAAAAGAGTATCTTATATCTTCATCCCTGCGTTTTACAAACACTTTCAATTTTCGAGAATATCCTTTTGATACAGTGAAGAATAATCTCTAAAGAGAGTGAAAATGCTTCTGTGAGAGATGGACAGGTCTCTTTCAGACCTCAGAGGGAAAAAAAATTACAAGATTACATCTAGATAAGATAACAGATCTAAGATGAGATAAGAAGAGACTAGGGAGGTAGCTGGTTATAAACTCTTTGGGCCTCAGACAGGAAATTTCCAAAGATTAGATCAGAGATATGATAACAGCATACTCCTGCCAGGGATCATACTGCCCTATCCATCGAGCGAGTTGAAACTCTCTCATGTGTCAGAGAAAATCTCATTGAGAAATGAAAAACATTTTTTGTTCAATTATGAATGATGTTCTTTAGAGCATCATTCATAAATTAACTAACTCTTTCAAGAATTGGTGTTCATGGAATACCAGGAAAGAATGGAATACCAGCTTTGAAGAAAAGAGGAAACGAGGGTACTTGAAGGGTGTTAAGAGAGTTAAGAGAGTTCTATATGTATTCCTCATACCTCTCGTTGAATATACAAGGTGTGACACAAAAAAGAGACTGATCCAATAAATCCTTGTCACCTTCAAAGTAGTTCCTTTCAGCATTCACACACTTTTGGATTCGGTGCTGCAATTGCTGGCAACAGTTTTGGAGCTAAGTTTTTGGAAGGCCCTTAAGGAGATTCTCCGTTTTTGTCTGAACATCTTCAGCTGAGGTAAAATGGGTTCCCTTTAAGTAAGATTTAAAATCAGGAAATAAAAAGTCGCATGGAGCCAAATCAGGTGAATAAGGAGGACGCTCGTTCACAGTAATGTTTTTGCTGGTCAGAAAGTTCTTGATAGATAGGGCCGTGTGAGCGGGTGCATTGTCCTGGTGCAACGAGCATCCATCACTCCACAACTGTGGAATTTTTTCCTAATTTTTCAAGAAGTCTTTATAGTAATTCAATGTAGTAGTATTGATTTACAATCCGACCACTGGGAACACATTTAATCGGGAGCGCCCAGCACGTTCATCATCTTCCACACTATCCTTTCCCCCTGATTCCTTTTGCCATTTAAATACATGTGCATGAGACAAAGTTTCATCTCCATAAGCATCGGTTAACATTTGAAATGTTTCCTCCGCGGATGATTTCTTAAGTTTCACAAGAAACTTGATGTTGATTCACTGTTCGGTTTTTACATTAGACATTTTCCCGGCAGAATGCAGTTGCACGTGTTCACTCAATGACGCAGTACTCCCCACTGGCGTGGGCGGTTAAGTCGAAACTGTCCGTATAGATAGAGGAGTTGTGTGGCATCACGTCACCAAAACAGTTGTTGCCAACTCCACTCTGTTTTCAAGCTACACACTTAGTCTCGTTTTTTGTGTCACACTTCGTATATCACATCTTGGGAAATCCGAAAAGCATTCTGTGAGACGTAGAATTTTTTTCTCTATGGGAAATTGCCTCGTATACATATTACATTTTAGCCTTGAATCGGAACGACTAGTGTGTTTACCAATCTTACCGCTCCCTCACTCATAAAGATAGAAAATGGATCCGACTACATATATAAAAAGTAACTTCCTTGAATTTCTTTGTAGAGTATGAATGAATATCTCTTTAAGTCAAAATAATTCTCGGAACATTTCATCATCGGGCGAACGAGGTCATGTTAATAGGAAAGTGATGTCTATCCCCTTTTTTCCCCACCCGAAAAAATTACTATAGATTTAAATAGTTTCCTTTTGTGTGGCGCATATTAAAAAAAATTAGAATATTTCATCATCAAGCTATTGAGGTCATGTTGAAAGGAGCCCCTCCACACTATGAGAGTCACTTTATGACAGCAGATGTCATCTGGAAAGTGTCTTATCTGCCCTATATCACTTTACACGTCTTTTTATCATATAAACATTTAACTGAATCAATGATCCCATTCATGCTCTACTAAAAATTTGTTTTAATCCTATCCCTCTTGATCGAACCAGATTGACTATCACAGGGAAGAGGTCAAGATAAATTGAAATGGCAGCGCATATCTGTTTAACGAATTAAAAATGCCTTTGTAAGAGATAGACGGAAGGGTTGGTCTCTCAGGCTTCCGAGGAAAAACGTATTACGATTAGATCAAAGATAAGATAGCTTAGATCTAAGATGAGACAACGGAATTGACCGAGTCGGCGGGAACTGTCTTAGGCCTCAGAGAAAATTGTTGGATGGTATTTCCAAGTTGTTCGAAGTTAGGACCTCTAATTCCAAAAATACCAATTTTTAAAATGAATTCCATCCAGTTCTAAAGAAAAGAGAAAAGCGGAACTTCATTTATGAATGACGCCTTAAAAGGACATAATTTATAAATGAACAAAAAGAGAGTTTTTTTTTAATTCTGAGTAAGAATTCCTTTGAGGCTCGAGAGAATTTCAACCATCTCGTTGGATCTCTGGTAGGGGGTGAGTTGTCTTATCTCCAGTCTCATCTTTAGAACTTTCTCCTTTCTGAAGGCTGAGACCCGGGTCAACCAGCTTCTAAGTCGTCATGAATCTAAAGCTTTACAGAGTTTCAGTGAGCTCGGCCAAACTCTGAGTCTCCTCTCTGAAAGGAGACTCCAATATCTCGTTTTTCTCTGAAGGCCAGAGACTGCTTTGATTCACATTCGTTTTTCCTTCGTATCAAATAGATTCTTTTAACTCGTTTTCCTGTCATGCATTTAAATAAATGATTTCTGTGGATGGACCCTGTCATGAAAAAATTGACACATAGAGCATCAACGCATGTCGATTCATCATTAATGAAAAAATGGAATATTCTTAAAAGAGCGTTTGAGATACACAATAATTCTAACTGTTTTTGCTTATATATTAAAAAACGAAATCAGTGGCTATGTGGAGAACTACTTTGGGACCACAACGAACAACCACGAGTAAAGCATGGCAAATCTGAATGAATTTATATTTTTCCAGATGGAATAGCAAAAACAAATTTTGTACTACATTTTTTATGAATGTCCAAATTGTGGGGGACGCGTTCCGCCTTGGATCGGAACGACTCTTGTGCATCACATTTATGGCTATGGAGAATCTCGGATCCTTCAGCGAGGCGAAATCTCAATGAAAATGATTTTCTAAACATTTTCTTTGGATCGGATCAACTCAGCCATTTTACCTCTCAAGTACACAGAGCTAGGGAGAGAGAAATCCGTGTTTAACTAACTGTTTACAAAAGAAAAGTCCTCCAGGGAATTTCTTTGAAGGGTCTAAATGAATATCCCTTTACGTCAAAAAATTCTCAGAACATTTCATTATCGAAGTCACGCTGAAAAGCAAGGGAGACCTTTTTCCACGCAAGTCAAATACCACAGATTTAAACACTTACTAGATTGCTTTTTCTGGGTGCGTAGTCACATATCTCTTTACGTTAAAAAGAAATTCTGAGAACACTTCATCATTAAAGGTCAGGTTAAATTCCGTCAAGCAGACAATGAAACAAAATTGTTGGTACCGTTCCCAAAACAGAATAGAGAGGATAGACGCTTCTATAACGGTATTCCTATAGTCATGAAACTAAAATGATCTCAAGGAGAGTTCTATTTATAGATTCCTCATACCTCTGGTTCAATCTATTTTATAGGATTCTTCTTGAGCATCAGTTGAGATCCGAAAAGCATTTCAATAGACGTTGTATCTTTAACGAAAGAGAAATCCGAAAAGCATTTCAATAGAAGTTATATCTTTATTTTGGTCTGTTTAGGAAAATCATCTGCGTACAAGGTGGTGATTTCTCTTTGTGTGAGCAGAGTAGACTGTGGTGATTTTCTCTGTTATACACGTTTCAGCCACTCCTATTTTGTTCCAACAAGCCTACTGAAACTCTCTAGCGTTTGGAGAAAACCTTACTGAGAAAAATATCTGTCATGTTAGTTTAAGGATGATAGTTTCTTTCTTTTTTTAAGAAAATATTAAATAATTTTTCAGAAAAAAAGGGGCTTAAGAGGAAATTATACCGTCTCATTGAGCGAAATTGCTGAAACTCTCTCAAATCTCAGAGAAAACCTTACTGAGAAATAAAAAAAAATCTTTCTTTTTGTGCATTTATTGAATGATGTACTTTAGAGAATCACTCATAAATGAGCTACTGTATAGTATTTCTCCCTTTATCTGTATTCTTTCATGTTGTAACGGTAACATACTCAGCGCGTATTCGAGAGGTCCAGGTTCGTGCCCCGGCGAGGGCATTGCTCATTTTTCACGTCTCCCGCTTCGAAATAACCTAATGTCTCTATACTATCTCCTTCTTGGTTTCCTTAGAATTAGGTGGAATGCATTCCAAGGAATAGAATCTAATCTGTTATCATAGATCTGATACATTTTCATTGTTCTGAGACCTGAAAGTTTCAGTAAGCTTTTCCATCCCAGATAGAAATATTTATTCCATACAATGTGTTGCCACTGCTCGCTTCGAAATCGTAGAGTTTCTTAGCCAAAATTTCGTTAAAGTTTAAAAAATATGAAATAGAAAACAAAATAAATCCAAAATTCAAGATTCGGGCTTCCAAGTGCCAATAGTCTGTGGAGAACTTCGTTGTTCAAAATGTAATGGATCTAGGTATCGCTGTTGAGTGCTTCTGAATTACAGAATTCAACAAAGGTGCCACCAGCTGTTTTTTCACAATGCGAGAAACATACATTCATGCATATTCTTCATTATTTAATTCCTTTAAATGAAATACAGGACGGTAATATTTGGTGGCAACAATTTGAAAAGTGATACAGCCATTTATAGTGATTCGACGCAAAATGCCGTTTCGAGACGAATAGCTCTTCTGTGTTAATTCCCGTTTGGGCTAAAAAAATTCTTTCTTTTTGTTCATTTATAAATGATATAAAATGATAAATGAAGTACATTTATAAATGATAAATGAAGTACCTCTTTTATCTCTTCTTTAGAACTGGATGGAATCTGTTCTAAAGAATTGGATCTGATCCATTATTCTTTGAGATCTGAGAGAGAGAGACTAAAAACTCCTCCCCAACGTCTCGCTTCTCTCTCAACGCTTAACTTTCTCTTTTGAGAGGGAAGGCTTAACGTATGTATATCAGTGACATTGTTTGAAATTCTAATATCTTCGGTTATTTATGAATCAATAGATTCGTGGGGAGTGTATTTTAAGAAGAAAAAAAGTGAAGAAACCAACTATGGAATCAGATATGTTTATACCGACTTCCTAACAAAAATTCAACGAGACTCTCTCGGAGAGAAAACTCTTACTGTAAAATTACCGATCAAAGAAAGAATTAAAGAGATGAGATCATACATAAAACAACAGCTCATTATTAGTTCTCAGAGAAAAACTCTTTGAGAAATCAAAAAACTCTTTGAGAAATCAAAAAACTCTTTCTCTTTATTCATTTATGAATAATGTCCTACTGAACTCTTTTCTTCAGAATTGGATGGAATCTATTCTTAAGTATTGGATCTGATCCGTTATTCCTCTCAGACCTGATAGAGGTTCACTGAGCTCCTCTCCAACATCTCGTTTTCCTTGTGAAGGATTTAAAAAAATGGGCTCCACTTTCTCTATTGACAGAGAAGGGATTCTTTTCCCCTCTCACGACAGATGATGTCCCAGTCTACGGCAACTCGATTCGACGTTGTTCAGAAATGGATGGATTTATTTTCAATTTAGGTGAATTTTTTATCTTTTTGCAGTAACAATGCTGGTGTTAAACACACAGATGTTAGAAATCTGTACAGATACATTATCAGGTTCAATGTTCCGTCTTACTTTCTTTGGGAACATGCAAGGACCTGACTCGGAACAGGGAGCTTACTAAAGCTATGTTCAATAACTGTGGGAAGTAGACAAGATACACAGGAAGGGTATACAAAACCCTTTATTTTTCACTCTTTACAATAATTTCCGTACTTCGGAATACAGAGACCAACTACTTGTGGTCTGAACATAAGAATATAAAAATATAAATAAACTCTAACTTAAATTTGGAATAATCAACAAGGACCTACGTGTAAGATTGGCCGGATATTAACAGGAAGCCGTATGTAGTACAGAGAACTGTTAACACTACAATACGTTTAAAATTATCACGAGGATTAAACCTCTGGCCTGGAAGACAAACAGCAACCTAGTAAAACTTCTGAGGCAAGCGGCCTGCTTCGATTAACTCTCCTCTCTCTCGCTTGGCAAAAAGCCACAACTTAAGTACTTGGCGTTCGCCAGACAAATTTTGCATAAATAAGTTAACGCTTTTAATTCTGGCCGGAAGTAGAAAATAAGAAGTGATAGTAAAGATTTAAAATAAAATAAACGTTAGTAAAACTTAAGATCCTTACATACTTCCCGCCAGAGTTAATTAGTTTGAAACTGAGGTCTAAAACGACCTTGTTGAAAACTTTTAGCTCTAGAATCTAACGCGAGGCCAATCTTTTACAAACATTTCTCACTAGAAACTAGAAATTTAAAAAAAAAAAAATGTTTTTACAATAGCAGCTCCATGGACAACCAATTTTTCATCTGTACTGCATCTAAACAGGAGCTTTTATTCAAATCTGGTTCCTTCCAGAGATCTGGAAGGAAAACTAGTTTAATGAAATGTTACACAATGAAATGGCAAGTAACATGCATATTTATATTTCTCTTAACATTCTTATTTCATTCATGACTATTTTAATTATCTCTCCCCGTGCTCTCTGACATGTGTTGTAAAAGAACACCAAACACGAATGTGTTTATGTATACGTGTTCAACACTGCCTCCTACAATCAAAACACTAACTAACGTGTTAAAATTCAACATGACAAGACCTCTTAACACACCCTATCTGCAACTCTAAACCCTAAGGTACTATTCTGAAAGTGGCTAACTCTGAAGTGTAGCGTCAGAGAGCCTAACTACATTCATTCAACCTTTAACACATATTCACCATAATTTGGTCTTTTTACAGTCACACGAATAAAAAAAAATTTTTTGGCATTACTTTCACTTTTACCATATCACAGTATTTCTTAACATTTAAAATAACAGTTCACATTGTATATAAGAACATATTAACATGCCGTTAATTTTACGCAATTTAAAACATACATTAGTAGTACATTGTTAACTTCTATTCTTTTCCAAGCAAGTGCCAATTCTTCTACATTGAAATACTACATTTCAAAAAGTCTTTCAGACTAAAACTTTCTTGCTAGAATGTTTTAAATAAAATTTATACAATAACTTTTTACAATATTTAAGTCTTTACACCACGCTATTATACATCAACTTTAGTTTTACGCACGAGTAATTTAAAAACATAATACGAAAATCGGTCACAACTCATTTCTCGCCCTTTTGGCGATAAAGGTAGACCTCGCATGAGGTAAAACTTCTTGAAATCTACCACTTGCAGTAAGAATGAAATATTAACTTAAGTTTGCAAAGTAACATAAAATTTTACTTATCTTTGTGATATTCGGACATTCTTTTCTGAGCCCAGTCCTGGAAGTTAGCGAAGATTCTCGTTTGATTTATCCTCCTTCTTGTGCGGGCTCGCCCCTCAGTTTCTTCCTCTAGAAGCTTTCTTTTTCCTCCAGTTCGGTCACCCTTGAATACCTTCTTTTTCGCCTCTGCCTGTGGTCTTGGCCGTTTGATGGCAGCTGGTCTTGGCGGAACCGGGACACTTCTTTCTCGTTCCTGCTTGGACCTCGTTGCTGGCCGTTCAAATTTTCCTTGTATCTTTTCCTCCGCCGCTAGTGGCCCTTCCGCAGTTCGGCGACATTTGCTGCGGAGAGTCCTGTCCGATGAGTTGATCTTCCGTTTGGGAGCCGGGTTATAGTTGCCGTTATTTCTCCTGGCTTTCTTTGCATTCGTCGTACTTCTCCCTTCTTCATTCTGGGGGTGTTCGTGAGCTCTCTTTTCTGGACGGTGGAACGGCTTCTTTTTCTTGTTACCTTCAATTTTCCAACGGGGAAACTTTCTTTTCAATTGCTCCTGCCTCCTAATGGCTTGTCCTTGTGCTTGACGTTGTTCCACCTCTGGAGCTTGTGCCTGCCGTGTCTGCCGTGCCGGATCCTGCAAAAGATCTTTGAAAATTTGCATTTTATTACGATCATAGTAGGGTTTTATTTGATCAATGTTTGCGGAGCATGTTTCACCATTCCTAGCTTTTAACACCACTACAGCGTGAGTTATTTTTTCTATGACATATGGTCCTTCAATTCGTGGAAAAAATTTGGCAGTTTTATCTTCTGGTGCTGAAGAAAGTGAACGCTTAATTTTTAACACTTCATCCCCTACTTTATAAGTTACTCCCCGTCGTTTCATATCATAATAAAGCTTCTGTTTTCTCTGTGCTACTTCAGTATTCTTTTTTGCTTCTTTAATTACTTTTTCTATATCACCCATTTTAAATTCTGGGGCTCTTTGTTGCACATAAAATAATTTATCTAACGGCGTTATAATCTTTCTGCCTAAAAATAACTCAGCACGAGTTTTGCCCGTTGTATCATGTTTTGCGGTCCTAAGGGCGAAAGCAAATTCATTGACATAGTTATCCTTGCTTTTATGAAAATTTTTAACATAACTACGGATAATTTTCACTATATTTCTGTTGACCCGTTCCGCTATATTTGATTGCGGCCGATACGGGACCATTTTTAAATGACGTATGCCCAGTTTTTGGCAGATGTCTTCAAATACATTATTTACAAATTGAGGACCATTATCCGATATAACTTTTAGGGGCGCCCCGTATTTTAAAATATATTTATTTAAAATAGAATCAGTAACTAATTTCGCGGAGGCTCGTTTTAAGGGAACAATTTCGGTCCACTTACTAAAGTGATCAACCATAACAAGGAGATAGCGACTTTTATTTAACTGACTTTTTGGGAAAGGGCCCAATAAATCGATGCCAATTATTTCATTTGGAAATTCGGATTTAATACTATTTAGAAACCCGGCCGGGCGGAAATTAATATAATTAACTGCTTGACATGTTGGGCAGGACTGGACATACGCCCTTGTTAACTTTTGCAGTTCAGGAAAATAGACTGCCTCGCGTACGCGTTGGATAGTTTTTCGAATACCAGCATGAGAAGCTAAATTGCTGTCATGCAAATCCTGCAGGATATTTAATTTAAGACTAGCTGGGATAACAGGTCGAAATTCGTTGTTGGAATTCGTAGTTTTTGTATAAAATAATAGACCATCTATTAGTTCGTAATGGGCCGCCCTATTTCTTATCGCCACAATATCTTGGTGGCTAAAATTTTCAGGATCCTTTCAATACTCATAAATGCTTCCAAACTCAGGAAACTCAGGATCCTTACCCAGTTCGGTTATTACAGTTTCTCGGAAATTTATTGTACATGCTGTGAGCATTGCCACCTTTACAGTATTACTTTCTTCATCTATTTTAATTCTGGATAGGGCATCTGCTACGATATTTTCCTTTCCGGGGGTATGCTTGATTACCAGATTATATTCTTGTAGCTTGAGTGCCCATCTTATTAACCTTGGGGATAAGTTTTTCCCTGAGTACAATCTAGTTACCGCCGTATGATCAGAGTACACTGTTAGTGGCGCCTTTCCAAAATAGACTCGGAACTTTTGCACTGCTAACAGAACTGCAAGTGCCTCTCTCTCGGTCACGGAATATTTTCTTTGTGTTTGATTTAAAGTTCGGCTAAAAAATGCCACGGGCTGCTGATTTTGTGAAAGTACCACTCCTACCGCATAATCCGAAGCATCCGCTGAAATTTCTAAATTCTCATCCTTTTCAGGAAATTTCAACACAGGGGCTTGCGTTAATGCTTGCTTTAATTTTTCGAACGCACTATTGGCTTAGGCCGTCTACTAGAATCTTGCCTTTTTCCTTTTTAATTTTAACAATGGTTTAGCAATAGCTGCAAAATCTTTTATAAAGGACCTATAATATGAACAAAGTCCTAGAAAAGAAGAGAGCTTCTTCGCCGTGTTTGGAGTCGGATACTTTTGTACAGCAATTATTTTTGATTCGTCTGTCTCGATTCCTTTCTGAGATATTTTGTAACCTAAATATTTTAATTCAGGGGCTGCAAATTTGCACTTTTCGACATTAACTTTTAGACCGGCCTCATTTAATAAAGAAAACACCTGTCTTAAATCCTGTACATGTTGGTTGAGATTATCACTAGTAATAATGATATCGTCTAAATAGATAAATGTGGACTTTCCAAGAACAGGCCTTAACACAATGTCCATACATCGCTGAAATGTTGCCGGTGCCCCTGAAAGGCCAAACGGCATACGCAGGAATGCATAAGTGCCAGACTTGGTTATAAAAGCAGTCTTAGGCACGTCCTCAGGCCTAACCCCTATTTGAAAATAACCAGTCGTTAAGTCTAAAGTCGTCATATATTTGGTCAATGTTATGTTCCTCAGAATTTCTTCAATAATAGGTAACGGATATACCGGATATTTAGTTATGAAGTTTAATTTACGGTAGTCAATCGTGAATCGCCACCTTTTTGGGTGTGTCAATGGATAGTCATTATTTTCTTACATAAAACCACCGGGCTAGCATAACTACTTGAGATGGGCGTTATGATCTTTTTACGTAGCATATCGGTGATATGCCATTCCATAATTTTTTCCTTATTCTTATCATACCGGTATGCCTTGTGGCGAACTGGCATTGAATCTCCGGTGTCAATACTATGGTTAGTAACCTGAGTAAATCCTGGAATATCACTAAATAACGAAGCAAATTCACTTACCACTTGTCGGATTCTTCGTTGCTCTTCATTAGGCAGGTGGTCAAGGTTTAACATCGGCGGTTCAGCCTTTTCTTCTCGAACTGGTTTCATCGTCAGCTTAAAGGATGCTTCATTAAAATCCAGTGTTGCTTGTGCCTCTGAAAGAAAATCTATTCCTAAGATAACATGTGCTTGCAGATTCTTTACTATGAAAAACATAACCTTTACTTGTTCGTTCTTGATACGGATGTATAGCGGTAATTTACCTATGCACTTACATCTTTCTCCTTGCGCAGCTAACACTGTCGTATTATCCGAATTATATATGCGATATTTACGAAAATACTTCCTAAAAAAATCTTCTGCCACACAGGAACACTGCGCGCCTGTATCCAGGAGTGCGGTGGCTGGGATATTATTCACCAACACTTCAATCTTCGGAAGAGTCAAATTTTTCACCATTACTGTATTTAACTTGAAGGAAGAGGGGTTTTCTTGGCCCTCGGATTTCCGCACCCTCCCGTCAGCAGAAATCCGTTTTAGTTTAAAAATCATTTTTCATTTCCATGCTTTCCTTCTTTTTCCACTGGCCTTGAGACTTTTTCCTGGATTGCTATTGAACTGTCGACGTCCGCCGGCTGTTTTTGAATGCTCGGGTTTCCTTGCCCACTGATTCGCTTTGCTTCCGTAGCCGCGTGCTTGACTTTGCTGTGGTCTTGGCGCACCAAATTGGTTTCGTTGTTGATATTGGCGTCTTCTTTCAATGTCCGCCGTTCTTCTACTTTCAAACTGGATTGCTAGCTCAAATAACTTTTCCAGTGTAGTCGAATTCCTTAATTCAATAAAGTCTTGCACTTGGGGAAGTAACCTCGGCAAAATCACTTGAATTATCTCAGGATCCGGACGGTTTCCATACAAGAGTTTGAAGACGTGAATTTTTCTTAAAATAAAGCTTGAGAGATTTTCGATTCTTTGTTGATATATGCTGAAAAGTTTCGTTTCTAATTTCGCACGATCCCTTACGACAGGGAAGGCTTTTACTAAGGCAGTCTTGAAATTTTCGTAAGTATAGGTGAGACTTCCTGCTTGACCCAAGAGACTTCTGCCTATACATTTGAACCAGTTAAGGGCTTGGCCCCTCAAAGCGCTGGTAGCTAAAGTAACTTTTTGAAACTCGTGCACGGGGTAGAGCATGAAGTGGTCATCCAATTTTTCCAAAAAACTGGTTACCGGTGAGTTTCCATTAAATGTTGCTTCTGGTTTCATCGAAGCGCGCATGGTCTGGACGATGTAACCAAATCCTTCCAGGGCGGCAGCTGGCATTTCTGGATTCTGAGCCGCTTCTGCAGGCAGCACAGGTTCTTCTTGAAACTCGGCCATGGTTATTCTTCTTCGTTGGGCGCCACTATCAGGTTCAATGTTCCGTCTTACTTTCTTTGGGAACATGCAAGGACCTGACTCGGAACAGGGAGCTTACTAAAGCTATGTTCAATAACTGTGGGAAGTAGACAAGATACACAGGAAGGGTATACAAAACCCTTTATTTTTCACTCTTTACAATAATTTCCGTACTTCGGAATACAGGGACCAACTACTTGTGGTCTGAACGTAAGAATATAAAAATATAACTAAACTCTAACTTAAATTTGGAATAATCAACAAGGGCCTACGTGTAAGATTGGCCGGATATTAACAGGAAGCCATATGTAGTACAGAGAACTGTTAACACTACAATACGTTTAAAATTATCACGAGGATTAAACCTCTGGCCTGGAAGGCAAACAGCAACCTAGTAAAACTTCTGAGGCAAGCGGCCTGCTTCGACTCCTTCCTCTCTCTCTCGCTTGGCAAAATGCCACAACTTAAGTACTTGGCGTTCGCCAGACAAATTTTGCATAAATAAGTTAACGCGTTTAATTCTGGCCGGAAGTAGAAAATAAGAAGTGATAGTAAAGATTTAAAATAAAATAAATGTTAGTAAAACTTAAAATCCTTACAACATATGCTTCCCTACGTGGTTTCTTCACGGTTTTCAATCTCGTATTCCCACTAGGATAATCTAAGGAAAACTGGCTTGTATGCACATGACTTTGGATCGAAACTCCTTCAACTAATATCTCTGAAAGCTCCGCTTTCTATATTGAGAGGGAACGTCAACGATATTTTTGCGACCTCTTACGACCCCATTATATCGAGTCGAGCAACAAAAGCAACTCGATTCGCCGTTATTGAAAAACGGATGGATTTTTTTTATCATTGAGGCGAGTTATATCTTTTTCCTGTAATACTTCTAACATTTTGGGATATGAAGACGCAGATGTTCGAAATTTGTATAGATGCATCTGCTTTCGTAGCATGTTTTCTTAAAAATTATCTCCCTTGCTGGAGATTCACTATAGCCAAAGATATTAAATAAGTTAATATATAATAATAATAAACCTTATCTTTTAACCTTTTTACCTTTTTTGAAAAGACACTGTGAAGTTCCACTCTTTTATCTAACAGCTAAATGTTAGGAACCTCGTGAACAGCTAAGCGAATAATCGCTTTAGTTTATGAACAGAGGCATAAACTCAAGAAGGGTTAATTACCCTTTATTTCTGAAAATAAGATTTAAACAGTCGGCTCCTTTCTCAGAGCGTACAGCAAAGCCTCCATTTGGGTTTGAACTCAAAGTAATAAGAAATAAAACTTAACTAATGATTAACTAAAAAGATATAGCCGAAGCTATCAAGATTCTAAGTAGTTGGCCCCTAAATATAAAATAAGCTGGCGAAGCTATCAAGCGTCTGAAATACGGCTGAGCGTTAGAGAGACGTAGCCAAAAGGCGAACACTCGCGCTGTAGTCAGAAACTCTAAGGCTCCCTCTCAAAGTCAGGGAAAACTTCGATTTAAACATCACTCTTGCTCATTTGGATTAACCGCGATGGTTATAAAAGCACATTCTGGTAGGAAATTGTAAGCTGAAATTAGGAAGGACAGGAAAGTAATACAGTTAACTAAAGATAACGGTTAAAAACTGAGGATAAACCTTACAACACATCTCAGAATGTCTATTTCTGTGTCTTTTCCTTTCAGAGTCGTTTTCAAAGAAATTCCACTAAAGTTTTCTTTGTAAACCTATTCTTTTCCCCTCATTCTCTCTTGTGGATGCGAAAAGGGAACATATCTTTTTTATGTCTGTGGTATTTGGTTTCTTCCCTGTTCGTCACTAGAATTCCATATAGCTATCAAAACTGTAAGATATTAGCTAAATTATCTGTTGTGAGAGGTCAAAAGACTCAATACAGGAAGCTGATCAAGGTTCTCTCTCTCTCTCTTTTTTTTTTTTCAGAAATCTGTATACACGCATCGGCTTTTATAGCTATTTTCTTAATCCTTGCTGGAATTCAGCAGGCCACTGATAGCGAATGATATTGGTCATAACGGGTTAGCGAAATCATTTGTGTCTAAAGAGATTGAAAGATTCAGTAAATTATGTAGATTCAAAGAAAATGTTGGACGAACCAAGAGTTTGGCAGAGCTACATGGGGATTTAGTAGACTCTCTCGTTGCAGAAGTAGCTTCGACTGTGGTCTCTTATACATGTTTCATTCCTCCAGCAAGAAGCATAACTGAACTAGCCAACTTTCTCAGGCCTTGGAGAAAAATCTTATTGAGAAAAAAAGAACAACGAGAGCAACTCACTCACTAACGAACACTTGAGCAACTCACTTTGTACGCAGATTTTCGTGTATGATACGCAAACACACAGAGAGGTGACACGTATTCGACCAATTTAAAAACACTTGGGCTCTTGAAACAAAATGGGCGAACAACGAGAACAACTCACTCACTAACGAACACTTAATCAACTCACTTTGTATGCAGATTTTCGTGGATGATATACAAACACACAGACAGATGATACGTATTCGACCAATTTAAAAGCACTTCAATTCGTTGACAAAGAATAGAAAACTTTCTAAGGGAAACTAGCTGTTATGTATATGGGGATTACATCAGGATGTAAAGACACAGATGTTAGAAATCTGACATCTGTTTAGCTGTTTTTTTTTAACTGTTCTTCGCCGGAGATCCAAAATTCCCATCTTCCACTGATTCATAATAGCCAAAGATTCTAGAATTCCATTTTCTTAGAATTTATTAAAAAATTTCTTTCTCTTCCCAATCTGTTTCTCCTCAACAGCGAATCGAGTTGCCACCGACTCATTCTAACGGGTCACCGAAAGCATCTGTATGAGAGGTCGGAAGAACGTTTTGATGTTCTTTAACGTTCGACTCTTTGACGTTCCTCTCAATAAAGAAAGGCTAGAAATAGTTATAGATACATCTAATTTCATAGCTGGTTTCTTTGCTATTTTTCTTAACCCTCACCAGAGACCCGATATAAAATGTTCCCAGGTTCCATTAATTCATTATAGCTGAAGATATTAGAATCCATTTTCTAAGAATTCATTAAAAAATTCTTTTTTTTTCTTATCCGTTTCTCGTAAAAGGCGAATCCATTTGCCGTCCTAATGGGTCGTTGAAATCATCTGCGTGAGAGGTCGAAAGAATCTCTTTGACGTTCCCTGTCAATAGAGAACGAAGAGGCTTGGGAAATAAAGGAAGAAGTTTTTAAGAAAAAAACAGTGAAGAAAGCAGATGACAGATTCCTAACATTTGTGTCTTTAGATCTTAGTTCAGAAAAGTTAGAATTGCTACAGGAAAGTATATGAAACTTACCTAACATTAATAATATCCATGTGTTTCTCATAAAATTCATCCGTTCCTTATTCCTTCCAACGGAGAATTGAGTTGCCTTTAACTCTTCTTAATGGATTCTTGTCCTGCTTTTATTTTTTCTTTGATGGAGTTGACGACCCCTTACATCTTTTCTTAAAATGCAGCAAAAGAAGTCCCAGCTGTCGTAATTGCTCTTCCATCGCTCTTGTCACCGGCATTCAATCCCACTTCACATACCGAAAATTGTTGCATGCGTACAGGTTCGTAATAGATTAAATGAACGCAGAATTGATGACATTTTGATAAAATTTATTTAACCAAAACGAAACATTTCGCAGTTCTGGATCTTTCCTCAAAAATAGTCGTACGACTCTTCACAGCACCACAGAGCACAATCAGAGTAGTTAGACTTCAAATTGCTAAGAACGTTAAACGCAAAGCAATGCTTATGCATCTAAAGAGCGAAGCTAACCCGGAGATATCTCAGTACTCCGAATTCACCTGATTTAACAACTGAGGTGAGATGCTTTCTTCTGTCTTATATAGTTTTCACCCGGTCACTAAGAAATGTCTAGTACTTCTCGAAATTAACTGGAAAGAATATGGAGGCCGGATACGGTTACAGTTGCATATGAAATCAATTACAGTTATTCAATTACGATACATGTTACGGTGATACAGGGGCCGAGACCAAATGTCGCCAAGTTTGGAGATTTTTGACAATTTCTCGCCAAATTTGTCGACAAAGATTAGTCGCCCAAACCATCGCCAGCTTGGCGATATCTTGCCAAGTTAGCGAGATAGCCATTTACTCAGGGTTAAATAGACTTGCCCCTATATTCTTATTTTTCCGTCAGAGCATCGTCTTTTTAAATTTTCATGTTACAGGATACAGAAAAATACAATTACAAATAATTTTACTCAGATCTTTTATATATGTACAAAATTCGTAAGAATAATTATATAACATATTAATTTCTATTTTCTCTTCCATAATGTAACTGCGATTTCGAAAACGATTATTCGCATTTAATTATATTATTTCTAAAACAAAAAAGCATTACATAACCAGCTTAACAAAATGACATAAAACTTTTTATTCGAATGCCAATTGCCTTATGATACTGAAATAAAATTTATTATCAAGTTAATATTGCCTTTGGTAATATGCAAAGGGTGTGGATATTTAATTTAACATGTAAAATATAAGCATGTGAAGCAAATAATTTCATAAGCCTTAATTCTCAGCTTTAAAAATCAGTAAAATTGAGCAGTGTATTGTACAAAAACACAAATGTTGTTAAAAAATACGCAAGTTTCTTGCATTTACTCTGACAATTTCCCTATGGAAATTCTCCTGTGCTAGTGTCATAAAATCATCAGTTTCTGTGATAGTTACATTTTGCCAATCTAATGGCAATTATATAAAAATAATTTTGCCCGTCCGTGTAAAAGTCAAAAGAAAAATTTCTATTTTTAAAATAAAAAAAAGCACCTCTTTAACCACTTCTATCACCCCTTCAAACATTTTACAATTAAGAAACAAAACTTAGTTTCTTTTAATTTGAAGTTTCACGAATTATTATCATGCTGTAAATTACTGGGATGTTATGTAGTTGCAAGCTATGCGGTTGAATAAAAATACTATATAATATGAATTTAGGGAAGAAAAATAGCTTTTTATTCTTATATTCATTTTATTACTGAAACTTAAAATTTTTGAAAATATTCGAGTTGCATGAGATGCAAACATGTGAGACTGTGATGTTATTTAGCAATTGATCAGTAGTAGAGCTAAATCATTCTATCATGTTGATTTAGAATCAAAACATTATTATTCTTACTTTTAGTACAGCAAGCTTCGAATTTTAAAAATATTAATTTAAAAGAAACAATTAAAATTCATTTTGAATAACAAACTATTATTTTCGATAGATAATAATAAATTAAACTTACGTATTATCTAAGTGAGAATAGATTGTAATAGTTTTAGTCCCATCGATTTATGATGTCACTAAGCTGTATCTACTTCAAGACTTAGATACTGCTCTATGCAGTGTACTGTGAACTTAACTCTATCAAATGAATACCAGTTTTTATAGAAATGTACAGTGCTTTATTTAAAGAAATTCACAATATTTTAATGCGTGCATTTTAAATGTGAGTTATGTGAATTATACGAATTATACATTTATAGGTTTTATAACACCTCTCAAATATTTCTTGAAAGTATAATTATTTAAAATAATATTAACAAGAAGCTAAGTTATTCATGTTGAAAAAAAAAATATTATTAATACAGAGAAAAAAATTGCAATCTAGTTTTTGAGATTAAGACTTAATATCTGAAAGCTGACTCAAGCTTGTATCTTTCCACAGTGACATTTGCTATAAAAATTATAGGACAATACAGTATTTTAAATTTCTGGGATGATTTTTCCACTCTTTCGTTGCGGCTAATGAGAATCGAACTAGTAATTAACAGTGGAATGATCTAATGAAGAAATTAAAATTTTCTGTGCGTGTGTGATTATGGCAAAGCCTGAAGGGCTATCTGTCTAAGGGAGGTATGCCTTCGTGGAGGACTTTCTAAAGGAAACTGGCTTGTGTACACGTTACACATGAGGAAAACCAGGAAAACGCCCATGCAGCCAGCCCGTTCGCGTGATTCGAACCTCGGACCGAACTACCAGTATTCAGCGACTTTAACGCTCGGCCGTTGCTGGGCTCTATTGAAATTTTGTTTTGTGTGAAAGGCTTAAAGTGTCCCTTTAAATATGATGCTAATTGTTACAGAGGAAAATAATAGCTGAATTCGAATTCTTTTCTTTGCTTGTTGTTCATAATTAGGAACTAAAATTATAGTAATTTGATGTTTTTTAATATCATATTAAAATAATTAGTAGTTTCAGAAATCAATTTTCTTATGGTATTGATTTTTAAATCGGTGTGTAATATGGTTACTTCTTATAAATCAACAACATTAGCTATTTCTCTAAGGGCTTTATCTTTCTCTAAGAGAGTTTGTATATTTCTAGAAATTTGTTTCTGCAGCTTGTCCATGTATGAAGAAAATATAAAAGTAAAATTACGCAGATTATTGCTTTTAATAATATAATTACATTGTGGAGAGAAAAACAACTACACTTAACGAGAAAAGGTCTTAAGTTAGGTATAGAACTATTAATTTTATTGTTGAGTTTGGCAAAATGAGGACTAAAACATAAGATAGTCGCATTTGTTTTGTAGTCACTAGGTATTTTGTGAAGCAAGAGACGTGAAAAATGAGCAATGCCCTGGTTGGGATTTCGGACCTTCTGAATGTTCATCGAGTGTTCTTCCAGTTACATCACGAAGGCATGCGTAAAGAAGGGAGAAAATACCTTTTATACTAACTCTTTTAAAGGGGAGAAAATACCTTATGTACTCCTTCTTTTAAAGGGCGACGGGGGGATTAAGGGACTCAATCAAGTAGGGACGAATTATCGTCGACCACGTTTTAGTTAGGGCACTACTTCTAGAGTCATTAGAATGTTTCGATGTTAGGAAAACATGAAAAATGTGTAATGTCCTCGCCAGGACTCGAACTCCGAACCTCTCGAATACGTGTAGAGAGTGAAATTCGTGAGTTTAAGACATAATTGGCTATACATATCTTGTAGTAAATCTCATTATCGATAGTTGAATGAACGCATTCCAGATGCAAGAGGAATAAGTGCTAGGTGTACAATTCTTTGATTCACCCATATATATATATAACTACATTAAATGCATATATAACTACAATAAAAATATGAAGCAAATCACCAAACAATACATTTAACATTTTATTTGAAATTCAGAAATTGCTTACATAAGTATATCCATTTACAGATGTAATATACTATATCTATATAACCAGGACTGTACTAGCCAAAGAATTACATCAATAAAAATGTAACGCAGAATTTTGTTTCCTGGAATATATTTTACTGTAAAATGGATTCTGAAGTGTAGATATTGGTAGAGAATCCCTACTGAATCTGACACTGAGTTTGTCGAGGCGCGCACCCAAAATCTTCGGCAAACTCTGGAATGTTTAATACTGATGCTATCGCTCTGGGAAAAAAAAAAAAAAAAAAAAAAAAAAAAAAAATTAAACTTGAAACATAAATAAATAATAAAAAAAAAAAAATGACCGTACATGAAAATATAAAATAGAAAAAAATTAAATCATTTATAAAGAAAAAAAAATCTGAAAGTTTTCAGATTTTAAATTACGTCCAAAGAGGCGTTTTTTTAATGTTTTGTGTGTTATCTTTATTTATTAAATATCATGTTCTTGGCACTTAAACCATAAAATTGAGTTCAATAGCAATGTCACAAAATAATTTTAAAATGAGCCTATCTTTAGAATTTCCGATGCACAGTTCCGAGCGCTGGAGATCAAAAGGTTTTTTTTCTCCCCCTTTAGAGAGTGTTGCCTTTGCTCGCTTTTAAATCATTGAGTCTGTTACTCAAAAATTCGTTAAAGTTTTAAAAAATATGAAATCGATAATAAAACTAATTCCAAATTTAAAATTTGGTCTTCCACATCCCCATATTTGTAGGAGAATTATGTCATTCAAAATTCGATGGCTCTATGTACCGCTGTTTTATCACAATGCGAGAAATCATTTGGTGGCAACAATTTGAAAAGTGAAACGGACATTTTATAGTGATTCAACGCAAAATTAAAACAATAGTCCTTCAGGGACAAAGCCCTTTTGGACTAAAAATGACCATTTTAATTTGGTTATTCCTCCTGTCTGCCCTAAAATAGTAACTACTTGTAATAAATGTCCTCAAGCTGCGCAATTTAAGAATTAATCTTTCTCTCGTTATACTTACATAACGTTAATGCTGTAGGCATTTGCATAACACTTCACTCAACAATGTGTTCAAATTTGGGAACCTAAACTTGAAATTAACTAATCCAAATAAAGCTTTACCAAAACTAAGTAAGAAAACGTGGTTCAGAAGAATGGGTTTTCATTTTGAATACATCGCATTTTGTCTCTTGCTTTTCTACAGCCGATTTGCCAACTCTTGCTGCTCAGTCTTTCATAAAATATTTTTCAAAAATCTAAAATTGTATATTTACGTGTTTACCATGCCATTTTATATATGTTTTCTTTAAAAATGTTTGTCAACAAAAATAAAGAATTATTAGGCCGACAATGATTGCTTCACCATTTTTATGCCCGAAGCTGTGTCACTTCGTATGCCTCATCAACCTCTAAATCACCCCACATATTTAATATATGTAAAATAAAAATATGTAGATCAAAATGCTGACTGAATTTGTAATAGTTCCCTTAATTCTCAATTTTAGTTTGTTAAATTCCCATTTCTGTCCTTAAAACAGTAATGCTTATAATAAATCGCTCTAAACTGTGTCATCTGAAAACGAATATCTGCGATATGATTCTTGCATAAAGTTCATGACGCAGATAACTTACGTACGGCTTGAGGCGATAATAATTTTAATAAATTTAGACACTTAAACATTAGTCAATCAGAACAAAGCAAATCAAAGGTAACACAGTAAATCTAAATCAAAACTGAAATCACTTTGAACCCAGCTTTCACCTTGAGAACATCACATTCGTTTTGTGCTTCTCTTGCTAGCTAGCCTTGTCACTTCATCTGTCTTCAGACTTGTGCTATCTTAATAAAAACATTTACAGACAACAACAAAAAGGAATACTGAAACTGGACATGACTCTTTATGCTATCAACGTATCACTTCAACTTCCAAATCATTATACACATATTATATATAAAACCTAAACGAATTTATGCCGTATTCCTGTGATGAGAATTGGAAGCATTCAGCGTAAAGTGGTAGGGCGCACCCTTAATTCATGTACATTTAATCACAGAAATAAGAAAGCAAATACAAGGTGCGCCTGAAAAGCAACCTCGCAATTTCTTATAAATAAGAAAAAGATTCCTAACCTTCAAATAAAATTTTCTTCAAAATAATCGCCAGAGGAATCTATACAAACGTTTCTTTGGGTCATTGAAACACTGCTTCTAGGCTTTGGAACCAACCGTTTCGCAAAATACGCGTAATATTTGATTTAATATTTGGGACTTTTTCAAATCTCTGTCCTTTCATTGCCCACTTAAGCTTTTCAAAAAGAAAAAAAAAGGGCCGGAGATAAGTCGCGAGAATATGGTGGGGGATTTGTAACTGCAGTTGACTGCTTAGCAAGATATTGTTGTACAGGCCTAGTACAACATTATCGTGCAAAAGGAACCATTGCCCCCGAATACAAAATTTCCTGTCTAACTCATCTTATTCTGTTTTTAATAGGAAAAGCAGCTCTTTATAAACATACTGATTTTCACAGACAAATTCATGGTGAATAAATTCTTTTTAAGCAAAAAATGTGATCAATATATCCCCCTAGTCTTTGATTTTTACATCTGCGCTCCTTTTCTTCTGTGTGTGTGTGGCGGAAGGAGAAGGGGGTCTTTTTCACAGGTGCCCTTCATTCTTTTTGCTTCTGTGTCGTACTGTGGATACCAGGTCTTATCTTCCGCTATGATACAATTTGTAAGAATTATTGCCATGTCTTGCAGTAGTGAGCAAATTTTCACAGCAAGATTTTCTACCTCCTTTGTGCTGTTCTGTTAAACTTCGAGGCACAAATAGAGCACAACATTTACTGTTTTCAGATTTTCAATTCAAATTAACCCACAGCTTTCTTTGCTTATCCCAAGCACGTCTGAAAGCTGCTGACTTTTTTGCTTATCTCAAGCATGTCTGAAAGCTGCCGACTCTATCAGCTTTTACCAAAGAACGGCGTTTCCACACATTTCCCTCATTCTATGAAGCTGAAAGGGCGACACTCATGTTGAGAGATGTACCCAATCTTTGGTACATCTTTCAAAGCTTTCGCGCTTACTTGTGTTCTTGATAACATGCATGAACATATACTGTTCGAATCATCTCTAAAGTTTCGGTAGTAGATTTATCTAATTTATACCGAAGCTTGATGTTTTTTTATATAATTGCTTCGTACAAATAACCACTTTAAACTGGCTTTAATAAGAGTTGACATTTCATTATTTCTAAACATATATTTATTTTTCTCTTTTTATTTATCGTTTGTCTTTTAATTTGTCCAGTTACCTTATGGGCTCACCTTGTAAATTGAGTAAAAGGATTTCGTTTTCATCTTTCGGTCCAGCTTAATTTCTATTCAAGAATTTCCTCACATTATTTTAAAAGAGCTGACGGAAAAGTTCTTGAGATTGCATCTCATTCTTTTCCCCGATATTTAATAAGGAAAACCACTATTCGGTTTTGTGAAATTTATACGTCCCTATTTTTGAATCCGTTGTTGGACAACCTCGATCTTCAGTACTTGGGTATAAGATTTAAAGTATTTGCTACATTTTGTCATGGCGTGTGAGGAAGAAATCTCAATCACTGTGCGGCAGCAGTGTGATAGAATGCTGTGCAAAACTTGGAAAGAGCCCTAATCAAGGGCCTGAAATGTTACAATAAGCATATGGGGATAAAACAGTTAACCATGCTTCAGTGTTTTCATGTAGATATAGTCTAAGATACTAATAACACCCGTGTAGATCAAGGAGCAAGGTTATTTGGCAGGTTGACGTTTGCGGTTTCGAATGCCAATAATGCACGTTCCTAGAGACATAACGAACAGCCTAAATCAGCGGGCGGAATTACTCAGTATTTTGGCGGGAAAACAGGACGTCAAATGTTACGGTTTTTTGTGACCAGACGTTTTCATAAAAGTGACCTATTTACCTGCCTTAAGGAATTTTTTTCTCCAATGGCCGGCTTTAGCCGCTTTCACTTGGTATTGGCCACTACTAAGGGAGTGTTAGCCTCTTTATTATGGAGGCAGCTAATAGGTGGGCCTCCGTTGCCTTCTATTAAGGGACGGACAAATTACATACATTCCTTCTCCGAGATTCGAACCCGGGTTCTTCGGGACGGCAGTCAGAGTCACTAACCACTTTCCCGAGCTTTTCCTGAATGTTGTACTGTTCTTATTTACAGTAAAAATCATTTGTAATGTATCAATTATGTACTCTCAGTCCTTTTCTGGCCACGTCAAAATTATACTTATTGCAAAATCTCTTGATGGCGGGCAGAGAGAACTTTTGCTAACCTCTGGTAACCGCCAGGAATTTCCTTTTTCCGTCACCTACCTGAATGTTACACTGTCCTGAGCCACAACGGAAACAACACCTTATAATGTTATTTGATGTATCTCAACGCTAGATATGCGGGGACGTGAGCTAATACCAACTAATTTCTTCGTAGAATTATGGTGTCTCTGCCTTCCTTAACTGTCAAATGAGTGTTGCATTTTACTGATAGCCCTGTTTAAGAATAGCGTAGCGTGAACTAAGGTTAGACACATCATTAAACGGAATGACGTCCTCTTTGAAGATGACAGCCATTTCATTGTCATGAACATTTTTAAACTGCAGTTGATCTGGAGAGGGAAGGGGACACAATTTTAATTCAAGAATATGAAAGAAAGAGACAATTACGATGGTACTGGCGTGCATGTTTAAGAAAGCATTGCGCTGAATAGGTGCATAGGTGCATTATCCTAGGCAGAAACAACATCTATATGAAAGCTCTACAGACATTCATTACGCTCTCCAGTAGGTTCTAACCCGACACGTAACCCAATTATTTGGAATTAGCGGGAAAGCGTACTAGATTGTACATTATTCCATCTTATTTTGATAATTTTCGTGTAATAGTCGTGTTTTTCATTGAAGCTTGAATCTTAGCACTGAAGGTGCCCGATTTTGAAGTGAGGGTCATCTTATGCAGAGGTTCATCTATGGACTAGATTAACCAGAGAACCAGACAGACAGGAAGATCAACATTCACAGATAAATTAAGCTGATTCAAACGGCTACACTAACTTCGCAGCCGCCTTTGGGGCATTCTTTATTATCAAAAAAGCAAGTCATTTATTTCCGAAAGAAAAATATAAATCTTACAAAATAATCCGCGCATATTTAAAGATTATCTAAATTCATATTCAAGCTTTACGTTATTAAATCTATCCGCATATTATGTATTTGCAATTTCAACAGATATAATCTTTCAATAGTGCGAACATATCACCAAAATTTCATGCTTCTAGCTTTACTCTTAAGCACAAGGAAGTAATTTTCTATCCGAACATTTTCTAATAAGTTCAAGTTGTCCAGATAAATCTCTGCCAGTAAGAAATTTAAAGTACATAAAAATTATTTTCCAGTAGAGCACATTTTGATTAATTCAGGCTGTCCAGATAGATATCTACAAATAAGAAATTTAAAAGTCTATAAAAACGAATAATTATATCAGCATCTGATTTTGAATTTCTAAAACAAAATTTTATCACCAGATGACAGACTAGAACGCGATGACACCAGATAACAGTTTGAAACAAAACGCGATAACATGCATTACTAGAATGCATGTTATCACGTTTCGTTTCAAGTGTAGAAACTGTCATTTAGAATGTTAGAAATTTCCTCGATAAGGTATTATAACAGATTTAGATTGGAATGTAATATCCACACATCCATCAGTACAATGCCCTCGGAGATCGACTGATTTTATCCTCCCCCCAAGCTGTTTTTCTTTGAAGTTATATTAAGACGCTTGCATAACGTTGGCATGATCTTCGAAAAAGAAGTATCTAAGAAGTAATCTGATTATGGCAAAGCACGCAAGGGCTATTTGCCTAAAGAGAAGGGACGCCTTCGAGGACTTTCAAAATAGATATGGCTCGTATAAATATTACACATGGGGAAAACTAGAAATCATCCCTGCAGAAGCCCTATCAGATGGAGTCGATTGCACGTCCAACTACTGGTCTTCAGCGTCGAATTACCAATATTTTGGGGCCTATCGCCCGGTTACTGGTGTTCCTGTTGCTATGTGATTTAAGTGATCCCCATTCTGTGAATTATCTCATTTTTGCGACAGTAACATCAGAACAAGTCCACGAAATTCATCGTGTCAAAGAGTGCAACATTGCAGTTGTCGCTGGCAAAAGCCTTGAGCACAATACAAGTGGCAGTATGACTTGGCTCGGTTCTGTCCCCAATTTTAATGAAGAACACTCGCCGCACAGACAATATGCATTTGCAAACATCCATGCTTACTCCGGGATTCGAACCTGGACCTTTCAGTACGGCATTCCGCGTTGCTAACCACTATCCCGGTTGGATGGGTAAGTGACTTCTATTAATGTTTTCTTTTTAAATTTGATAAATTTATCTTGGGGAAAAATAAAGCTGGAGGAAGTGATCGTTATGTTTTGTAAAGCCATTAGTATTTCACTTACTTATACTGATGCGGGTAGCTTGTCTTAATGGAAAATTGCTTTTCGCTATAGGATTCTTCTGCTTTCTCGCACCACAGCTGAAATATTAGTAACAAAATACTTTACAAATGTGAATGTGTATACTAAATAAAAGAGGCGATACCAAAGAAAGTTTCGGTTTCGCCGTCCAGGGGTTATTAAAAATATTAGCTTTCAATCGGTTGCTTATATGAAACAAAAGTTGAAAGCTGGGTACATTTTTAAAACCATTCAAATTAAATGCTACAAAAGAAAATGTCAGTGAAATAAATGGCATATATGTGCGCCATTGGGATACGTTGAAAATTGTTTGATTGACAGCAAAAAATGTACCCTTTAGTAAATATCAATAAATTATACAGTCGCTGTTAAAGAAACAAAACAGTGTAGAGGAGGATTAAGGACAGCAATATCTTAAGCACGGCAAGGTTCAGTTTGCCTAACTTTAGTTAGCATAAGATATAGCAAAAAATTCACAAAGTCGCTTGTAAGTCATCGTCAGCTTGTAAGGAATTTTATCCTTTTTTATGCGGGCCTTTGTGGTATAATTCAAAGCATGTCTGGCTGGTAATCATGAGGTTTGGAGTTGGAATCCCGGCGAAGGATTAATTCATATTCCAGTATTTCCGGCTCAAATAAAATAAATAAATGTCTCTGCCAGCTATTTGGAACATAAACGTGCAGGTTACGTGAAAACAATTTAGAACTGTAAAGTAGGCGTTCTTTACTACAAATAATCTTTGAGTTGATGGGTAGGTGCTTTAGTGTTCAAGTTATGCAGGACAATTATTTTCAGTAGCGTAAGAGCAATTTTTTTTTTTTTTTTACTTTTACAGAAAAGTTTGTTTTACTTTGACTGTGATGTTTGTTTTACTTGTTTTGTAAATTTCCTACTGAAAATCAGCTATCATACTTTTATATAATAGAGGAAATATGAATGCTGCTATATATATAAGCAAGTTTCATTTAATAGAGTCAAAAGTCTTTAATCCGGACTCGTCAGGACTTCGGCGATTCCGGATTATCGGTTTTTCCGGATCATAGATCATCAGTTTAAATCTGGTAAGATGGCATGCAGAAATTATAAAATTAAAAATATGAAACCGTAATTTATGAAATAAAGAGCAATTATGATCTAAAGGGTATCGAAATTTAAAAAAAAAAAAAAAAAAAAAAAAAAAAAAAAAAAAAAAAAAAAAACCTTAATAATGCATTACGCATAGTCGAAATTAGAAAATTGCAACCAGAAAACTATTTGATGTGTATTCGTGATATTTATAATGACGAGGAATTTGATTTAAATCATATCAAAGACGGAGTACATCGATATGAAATACTACATTTAGTAAGGAATTATACGCCGAATAAAATAAAAACATCTGCCCTGAAGATAATGATAGTGATGACAGATCATTTTCCAGTTCATTGCACGCCGCGACGTTACCTCCCCCCCCTGCAGAGCTGCGTGTAATTGATAAACAGATTTCGGAATGGTTAGAGAAACAAAGGATATGCCTTTATCCATTTTTTGCAGCAATTCCACTTTTTTGCTTGATGGACATCGAAACATGCTTTCGCTTTGTAGATCCTTTGGCAGCTCGAGAATCAGAAATTCTTTTTGATATAATGGAAGTTCAAGCTTACTTTTATAAAATTGCTCTAACAGTCTGCAAAAAATAATAAGCCGGATCCAATTAGAAGATTAAGGAACAACGCAATCTGCAACATTAACTAAAATAGATAGATAATTTTAGCTTAGCTTTACGTATACCGTCCGTTATACATTAACCGTCATCAGATACCGTCCGTTATGCATTAAACTCGCATGCGTAGATGCATTATGCGTTTACGCAGGCGCAGAAAGTTTGTAGCTCTGAGGTCCAGATTATAGATCATTCCGGATTATGAACGTCTGGATTAAAGACTTTTGACTGTAGTATGTATAGGTTATTTTGAGGCATGTACAAATAAAAGATCTTCACTGAGTTAATGTAGAGACGCTCAAGAGTTCTAGTTACGTATAACTAGGACATTTATTTCTAATATTGTAATTGCAATTTTTATTCCATCTGCGATCACTTCTTCAATATTTATCAAATATATATATATATATATATATATATAAGAAAAACGGGATGAAGAAGACAGCAGTTGGTAAACAATAGCGGTCCTGATTGCTAATGGGCTAAGACAAAAGAAGATTTATTTTTATTAATTATTAAACATTGATTACTAAAGATAAAGTAGTTTAGAGTCTCAGAGAATTCAGTGGAACAAAACATATTTTCGACACTCATTAATCAACTTAATTCAAAACTTCAAAAAACTTTCCCCTTAGCACGTTCTGTCTGAAGCGTTAAACAAAAGAGATTAAACTTTTATTTCATTTGGTTTTATTATGTACATATTTCCTGTTTTTTATATGATTTTACTTCTTGAAGTGAAAATTTTTTGATTACAATTCTGTAATTTTCTTAAATTTGCGTTTTACGAGTTTATAATGTAACCCGGAGAAGTTAGATTGGATTTTGGAAATTTTTAATACGAAATTTTATTCTTTTTCATTCCGATTTTTTTTTTATTTAGTTAGTTATTATTTTCAAATCTTGCAGAACATTGCGCAAATTTGTATCAAGGTTTTTTTTAATTTTAACTTTTTAAACTTCTTTAATATATATATTAATCTATATATATATTGGTGTATACCACCAAAAATACCACCAATAGTGGATGACCGTTTTAGCCAAAAAGCTCGCCAAATCACGCAAACCAAGAAAGAAAAGTAACCAAAAACTTTTTGTACTGCATACAGGTTTGCCTTTTACATTATTACCTAAATTTCTATTTTTTAGAAAAATTCTTCTACTACTAATAGCAAGTTAAGAATTTAGAGTTTCTTATGATTTAGCTCCATTGAATAAAACTGTTGATTTTTAGGACTAATTCTCGCGTTTTTCATAAATTAATAAATTTGAATAACGCTTTCAAATATTTTGTGTACAGTTTTCTAGATTATTTCTTTTTATGAGTGTTTGTTTTTTGTATGAACTTTGCATTTCAATTACGATATTTTTGTATTACCTTTAAATGTTTGCATTTCAATAATACAGAGCTTAAGTACAGTACATCGAGTTAGTTTATGACATTCTGAGATGAAAAGTAGCATTTTTTATAATTTTTGGACAATTAAGTAGCGGTATGGATCTCATCTCAGAGGAAAAACGAAACCTGTATTCGGCAGTCATTAATTGTCCAGGTTTAATGTTTTAAATACTTACCTTTTGAAAAGTTCTATTTAAAGCGTTAAGCAAAGAATAATTAGCAGTTTTATTGGTTTATCCTATTATATTTTTTGACTCTAATTATTTTTCCATTTCCCTTTTAAGAATCAAATTTAAGAAAGATTTTCTAGCTTTTATTACAGTATGTCAAATATTAAAGCGTTCTCACTATCGCTTAACAGCACCTTCTAATCTCTTAAACAATTTTTCATATCATAAGATATTCTTTTTAAAACACACACACACACACACACACATATATATATATTGAAGTAAATGTAAAGTAAATTTCCATTTACTATAGGATTTTTATTTAAATTTCTAAACATATATTATAGAGACGATTGAATAATGTACATTTATAATATAAATACGTAAGATAAAAATTATGCAGCTAAATTATACTTTAAATTAACAATAGCCCCTTAATTCCTCTTTTAATTTGGGTACTTTGCCCCTCTTTCTAAAAATAGCAATAATATTTTCTAGAAGTGCGTGTTTCAAAATTAATCATTTTATACAATCATACCTACAAATCGGTGAAATCTCAGCAAATCAGATTAAAGAAAATTTTGATTCTAAATACCATAGATATTAACTGCGCAGCAACTTTTGCTTTTTCGACGCTTCGCTTGTTGTTAGAAACGTGCTCCTCATCGCTCCGCTCTGTTCCTTGTTAAGATATAAACTGCTGTTATACAAAAACTGTGGAAGAGCATAAGGTGCCCAAGAACAATGTGAAATGAAACAATTTTCACAAATAAATTCATTTGTTTTTTCTTCAAAGTTATCTTCCTTATTTCTCCTGTGAATCTACGCCTTGGTGTCTCTCTAAGTAATTATGACACAGATAAGCATCTCATAGTTTAACGAATATCTTCTAAATATAAGCGGCGATCTTCTAATTTATTCAGTCACCCACTCAAAATCATTATCATATATATATATATATATATATATATATATATATATATGATAATAAAATAATATAAACAATAATAAAATAATATATAATAATAATAATAAAATAATATAAACAATAAAATAAAATAATATAAAAATAATATAAACATCTTGCGCAATATGCTGCAAAATAAGTAAAATATAAAAATTGTTATATATATATATATATATTTTCTAGACCAAATTGGTTTTTCAAAATTGTAATTACTACTTTGCTTGATATATTATCATACATATATATATATATATATGATATATATAAGGTATATATATATATATATATATAAGGTGTTCTAAAATAGACTGAAGGTTTTAGAAATTCTTAACAAGAAAACGGTCAAGGTTAACAAAAAACACGGTTTTTGCAGCAAATTCATTTGTCAAGGGATAAATGTTTCCTCCCTCAGTTCCCGGTTATAGTTAAAAAATTTTACGACTGATGGTGCTACAAGTCCCTCCTACCAATCTTTCCAGTTTTGATGTATCCAAATCATCAAAATAAGCGTTCGCTGAAGGGGTTCTTGTTTTGACTTAAAAGAAGTGTTATATGTTTCTCGATGAGCAGCACACGTGACAAGGGTCACGCCCCTCTCCATCTCCAATACTCTCCTCCTGGACTTCGGTCAAGCAGTCAATCTATTTGAAGCGCCCGTAGAGTCAACAAATGGCATATAGACTCGATGAACAGCAAAGAGCTTACCAGCAGATTCTGTAAGAAAGTATTGAAAATGATGTATTTGTTGGAGGAAAGGATTTTTATTGTATTGGAAATCCATTGGCTGAGGGAAAGTGTTACAGCAACAACAAAAAACTTTCAGTACAAATTCCAAGTAGCTAGTATTCCACAGCCGAATACAATAAAAACATTATATGCAAGAAATTCAAACGAACAGGTGCTGCGTATGAGAAAGTCGAAACTGTTGGACGATGGCGTTCGGCTGTCACAGAAGCAAATGCACAGGTAGTTGAGGAAACAATTACTCGCTCCCCCTAGTAAATCAGTCCGAAAAATTGCAAACGCATGTCTATTGAGCAAAATGCCGACGAGTAAGATAATGCAAGTGCCTGTCTTTGTTCTCGTACAAAATTAACACACATCAATCTCTTCCGACCGTATGATTGTTGAGAAAAGGAACGTGTTTGGGAATGAAGTGTTCGAAATGATTGATGTGAACTTTATATGGTTTTCAGATGAAGCACATTTCCGTCTCAAAGGTTTCATCAATAAGCAAAATTGGCGAATTTGGGGATCTGAAAACCATCCTTTGTGTGTTCCACAATCAGTCTGTTCTAAAAAAAAGTGACTGTATGGGCGGCTGTTTGCAGAAGAAATGTAATTGGACCCTCTTTTCTACGTGATACATTGACTTCAGAACGATGTGTTCAAATTTTGCACCATTTTGGGGGATTAAAGATGTTTTAGTCGAATCATCTGTGACACTGTGCTTCATGTGTTGCGAGGTCCCAATGGACTTCTGCAGTTTTGAGTTTCTTAGGGGATTATTTTAATAAACGTGAAATTGCTTTAAATTACCTATGCTTTACAGTTTTTTATTACGTGATGACGGCAAAGCCTCGAGGGCTATCTGCCTAACAGGAGTGATGCCTTACGTGGAGGACGTTCTAAGGGAAACTGGCTCGTATACTCGTTACATATGAGGAAAACCACGAAAACGCCCATGCAGCTAGCTCGTTTGCGGATTCGAACCTCGGACCGAACTACCAATGTTCAGCGACTTGGTGGGTCCCCATGCTTTACAGGAAAGTGAATAGAGTGGCCACCGTATTCACCAGGCTTGAATCCGTGCGATTTCTTCCTTTGAGGTCACTTTAAAGATGAAGTGTGTCGAAAAAAATCTAAGAAAACTTGCGAAACTTAAAGAAATTACCAATGATGCATGTGCAGCAAGTCCACTGGCCACTTTACTTAAAATGTCTGCTAATTTCGTCAGTCGATTACGACATGTGATTGTAGCTGATGGTGGACATTTTGAAAATATTGTAATGTGTTTTTCAGTCATTAAAAAATTTCGAAAAAATGTGATTTGGTTCTCAATTATTTTTCTTTCATTTACAGGTTTACTATCTGCAGTGCCATCAGTCGAAAAATTTTTAATTAAAACCAGAAACGTTGGGAGAAAACGGTTAAGCCCTGTCAGATGAGTTTCCAGCAAGAATTATTTTTTTAACCTTAACCGTTTGAGTCCAGGGAAGCGCTATCGCGCTTCACTCGTCGTATGCCAAAAATACGGCGCAGCGCGATAGCGCTTTTCTTGTTTTGTATCGAGGAATGCGAAGACGCTGCTGTTAGTACACTTTACGCAATTATTGAGAGCAGTTGTAGTGATATCAGTAGCAGTTGTTTTATAGGAATTGGAAATTGTTTTAATTTTTTACCAAGTGTTATACTGATAATTACGAAATAACCCATGTCAAGTTCTGATTCATTTGAAAGTGACTATGTTATGAGAAGTGATAATGAAGAGTATAGTAATGACCTTGAAAGTCATAGTGGAAGTGACATCATCATTCGTTCTAAGAGATTACGAGTTATTAGTGATAGCAGTGATGATGATGAAGTAACGGCAAGTACCTCCGATGACGATATTATTGATGAGTTTTTACCCGTAGATACAATTTTTTCGAACGAATCGAATACTTTTTCTGAAGTACATGGACCAAAGCATGCCCCTCCTCCTGATGCGAAACCAATTTATTATTTAAATAATTTTTTTTTCAATTTTCAATAATTTTTTTTTTCAAGTATACTAACCAACAGCAGCGTCTTCACATTCTCGATACAAAACAAGAGAAGCGCTATCGCGCTGCGCCGTATTTTTGGCATATGAAAAATGAAGGGCGCGCCGGACTTAAACGGTTAACCGTTTTCTTGTTATAGATTTTTGAAAAGCGTCAGTCATAGACACTTGGTTATATGTGTTTAGATGAAGACTATTGATTTTAAACTTACTATTTTCGTTTTTCGTAACATTTGCAAGAAATTTAATTTATAATTTTAATTATTAACGTTTAAAGTTAGAGTAAATTTTTTAAATATTTTATGGTGACTACTTTCTGTCTGCTAAATTATGGATTGACAGAATTTTGGACACTCCTTTATGGACCAGAAAGAAATCTGTTGCTATCTTTCGTCTTGTGACTGACCTTGACTCCTTTTTAAAATATATGCATCGAATGATCATTATATCAATCCCAGTTTGTAAATTGTGCAACCTTCACGAGGAAATGGAGGCCTCACATCTGAGTTGTTCCTCTGCTCCTTATGATGGATCACTCTGGGAGAGATATTGGAAGATGAGAATCAAAATAAATTTATAGATTATATTGTGGACTCTTTTTTTAGTTTTGTTGTTTTCTTTCATCTTTGCTTATTCTGTCTACAATTGTCTTTGTAATCTGTCATTAGAGAAGTTAAAAAAATACTTTCTGCCTGCTATTAAGTCTGATTATTATTATTATTATTACTATTATTTAAGAAAAAAACTCTGAAAAATAATGGAATTGGAAACTTTGCAAATTATATTCGTTGTGCGATCAATCGATCTATCAGATACAAATCATATCATTTGCGTTGACTATTCTCATTAGCTTAGTAAGTAGTGTCAGAGGAACTTAGATACAAAATCTCCCTGTGTAGACGAAATGCTCTGAAGAGACATAACTGCAAGGAAGACTTCTTTGGAGATATGTCTCTTCGTGTAGACGAGGTTTAACAGTTGCTTTTGTTTCCTTTTGATGATCTCGAAATGGGATATTGCATTGCCGTTAATACTAAATTCATTACTTGTTTTACTACAGACTTATTCGGGTGGTACTTTTCCACGAAACTTTGTAATCGTTTCTATGTTTTAGACATCTTTAGAATCTCATTTGAAGTCAAGATTCCTTTGCCTTTTACTCCTCTTTCTCGGATTAGATCACCTCCTATTATTGTCGCAGGCAATGCAAAATCATAAGTTCGCTGGTGGCTAATTCCTGTACATTTTCCTCCATAGCTTTTGAACGCAATTCGCGCAGGCCACAATGCTATAATAAATAGTAGGCGCATGTAAGATTATTGACGATAGAGGCAGGTCGAATTAAGACCGAGTAAGGGAGATATTTACCCATAATCACGCAGCTAGAGAAAAAACAACAGGGTTTTAATTGTGATTCATATGACGCTCGGCAGGTAGCATGTACTTGTACTATTTGTATTGAAGGCGATGCTCGTTTATCAAATTAAAATGTACTATACATTTTTGCTCGATTTGCAAATCACTTGTGAATCAAGTTACTAGCAATCCAATGTTTTACTATGTATGTAAAGAAAAGCAAAATTTTGCATTTATACTATATTAAAAGATGACGAAGGTTTTATCAATTGACTATTATAAATAGCTTTATGAGTATGTAATTAGCTGAAGAAGAAAAAAAAATGCTTTGCGGAAAATATGGAATTTAAATCTTGTATTTACGAAACAATTTGATTTCATTGTCGGAAATTACTCTCATAAAATTCAGTAGAAATTTTATAACTGAAAGAACAGGTTTGTCATCAATATTTAAGGAAATAAAGCCTGTAGTCACAATTTCGAATATCACAAGTAAAGAACGTTACGTATTATGGTCTCTGCTTTATGAACTGAATAACAACAAAGAAAAAAAATATAATGCTTAAAAATATTATTTTATAGTCTTTTTCTTAGATATTGATTATTGATTTTGGGTCTCAATAGGGTATCTCAATAGGTCTTTGCCAAAGTGAACATGTTGGTCTGTCATACCATGGCAAATTCACAACATTGATGCATGGATTTACGGAAAATGAACAGGTGTGTCACAGGCACATGCCACCGCTTCTCTGATCCTAGCGACGAGATCCATGTTCGATGTTACGGTCATTTAATACACCATGGACTTCATGTATCCCCACAGCCTAACAGCCTAAAATCCATGTTGAGGGATCGCGGTGTCTAAGCGACTGGTTCGCCTCTGCCAATTCAGCGATCAAGATATGTTCTATCATGGTATTCCCCCCCACAGCGTTACTAAAATGTGCAAGCGCTCCATCATGCTGAAACCAGATGTTTCGGCGTGCAGCTGCTGGAACGTCAACCATCAGATCCGGCAACACTCTTTCCCCAAAATGTCTATAATGAACTGAAATGGTAAACCGATTCATTCATCTCCTGCAACGTCCTTACCTGAAATAATCACACTTCCCACTCTCCCCAAACCCAGCGAACATTGCCCTCTGGCGGTCGCCGTTCACATTTTCGGACACAAGTTCCTATGTAAATCTTGTTCGTCATGGTATGAAAGACCAGCATTTTAAGTTTGGCAGCGACCTTTTGAGACACCCTGTATACGCTAATTACTATGATTTTATTAAATACGTTATAAATATATTGATTTGATATCTATGACATCTGTTAGCAAATCATTTCCTGCTTAGCATATAACATAGATGACAAAATAATGAAAGTAAAAGGAATGGAGACAAAGAAATGAACTTGGAAAATGAGTATTGGGCAGCGATTAAAATTTCTGAATTCCATACCATTTGCGTCTAATTTTCAGACATTTCCTTACGTCGGAGAAGAATGATCACAGTTGGTTTAAGTAATACGCAACAAAGAAAAGCAGTTTAATGCTATTTTGATTTAAAGTAGCATAAAATTGCTTTTCGTATTCGTCGTAATTGCTAAGTGGAGGTCGAAACTAATTCTTAACGTACGTTTAACTCTTAATCTACATTTTAGCTCTGTTACTTTGATTGATGTTATGCCGAGGAATATTTCTTTTAATTTCAGTAGAAAATTTTGCGCATGTTTGCCAGCCGATTTAATTAAAAATTTCGCTTAGAGGGCTTAAGAATTAGATAACGGCTTACAGGACGGAACATCACATACTCGCCAAATATGATTTTTCTTGCCCTCATTAAAGTTACTGACATAATCCTTTTATTCAGGGTAGCTATTTGTAAACAAAAAGAACTGCTTCCCAAATACCTATGCCTAAATTATACAATTTATGAACTTTCTATGCGAAGGAAATGCTCATTTGCAAGGTATAATATATATATAACATTCTTAACGTTTTTTTTTCTGTTCCCTTAAAAGGAGTAAGTAACAAATTCTTGATTTATCGGGGTTTTGAGCTCCTAAATAATAGTTTCTGAGTTTTCATTCAGACCCTTCTAATGCTCAAATATCTATAAAAGATAATTTTACGAACGTTTATGCATCAAGAGTGAGCGACTGTGAACTTAAAAATATGATTCCGGGATTTATCTCAAACAATGTTTCAGCAA
The DNA here is from genome assembly GCF_044657685.1 of Stegodyphus dumicola. NCBI lineage: Eukaryota > Metazoa > Arthropoda > Arachnida > Araneae > Eresidae > Stegodyphus > Stegodyphus dumicola. The sequence continues at coordinate 101,727,609 of NC_140769.1, forward strand.
AATGATAAAATAACTATAATTAGTAGCTTTCAGAAATGCATAAGACTTACTTGTGCTGCACTTATCCAGAACAACTGTTTCGGTGTATACTTTAATCCCGGAAGCTTTGGCTCTTCTTGTTTCTTTTCACTACTCCATATTTTATATCCCTAGGAGAAAATGGATTTATATCGAAACTGTGCAATGAGATGTGTAGTGAAATCATGAGCTACTGATGATGATAATCAAAATATAACATATAAGTAAGAAATGTAAAACCAAATAGCACACAGTCCTTCTATATGTAGCTTAGTTGAAGCATGCGAATTAGATGTATAATTTCAGTTAATTTTGATATCTATACACTGGATATAAAATAAAATCTAAACAAAATATATAGAAAAATAGTTCAGTAGCAGTAGAGGCTTTGATAACATTATTTTATGTACAGACTGTTAATAATTTTATAAAAAGAAATGCAATAAAACAACTGAACCCTCTCCGGAAAAGAAAATACAGGTACTTAGTTATTTCGAATTCCTACATTGAATTTCTTCATAACGATTTAAAAAATTATAATGATTGAAAGCGTTTCACCTATTTATGACTGTAACTATGAAACTAGATTCTCGCCAGAGGACAGGCTCTGTACTTGAAAGACGTGTAAAAGTTGAGAGGGCATGTTACTTCAGCTTTTTGAGTATAAATGAAAGTATATGTCTTATGCTTTATACATGAAAGGACATCCTCTATGCGCCAATTATTTTGCTTTAAGAATTTTAGACTGATAGGGTTTGAACTTGAAATTTTTAATTTGGTTATTCCGTAATCTGTGCAATAAAGTAAATACTTATGGGGAAATTTTTTCAAAGTGTTTAAGTTTTAGGTCCATTATCTTATTATTTTTATTGTTTGTTCTACTTTCCTTGGCTCCGAAAGGCAAATTAGTTAACGCATATAAGAATAGAATGCTTGAAATTAAGAGAGAACTTCTAGAAGCGACTGCTGATTTTCTCTAAATTATTTTTTCGTTAGATTTACCTGGATAAGTTTCCGCCCCTTTCAGTTTTAGCCACGATTGTTCGGAGTCATATTAAGTTGTTCAGTTAAAATTCTAATAAATAGGTTTATTTTAAACCTTCCGAGTGCGGAGTTAATTTCACTAGAAGACTAAGGTGGGGTGAAAAGTCGCCTGATTGTCTACACGGAACTAGAATTTGGCTTTGAAGTACATAATTTCTGTACACTAGCGCTCAACGTGAATAAAACGGAGACACAGCAACGTTTATTCTAGCACCTGTAAGGCTGAAAACTGAAGCAACGCCTTTAATTAAGTAGGTTTTGGTTTTAATGAGTTCCCCAAAGGGAGTCACCTATATCTATTGGGTCTGAATCAGGTCAGAGAGAGGCCGGTACAAACAGTTCAATGCACATAAGTCTGCGACGGACTAGGAAGAGTATTTAGCCCTATGCAAAGAAAAATGCAAAAAAGCTGAGGATTCAACCAGCGTCTAAAGAAAGCTCTACGAAGAAAAGAAGGAACTGAGAGTGCAGAGGAAACAGTGAAAAAGAAAAGCGAAAGCCTAGTGAAAAAGAAAACGCAGCGTTTGGCGTCGACTTCACTATAGGAATCGGAATGCAAACTGCTAAGTCAACTCAAAGACCAAGAGAATTTTCGTAGACCCAGGAGATTTCACGATCAACTGCGCCACTAGTGGAAGAAAAGATCAAGGCACACTAGACACGAAGGAATTCTAGAGTGATACAAAAGACTCTGCGACCAGCCAGATGAGGAGATGGAAAGCAACAACCCGGGAAGCAGTCAACATCCCCAGGCAATTTCACGAAAGCAATGACTGAAACAGTCTGATCTCAAGGAATGTCAGCGTTGATCCATAAGATTCACGAGGAAGAGACCAAAGGACAATGAGCTAGACAGCAACTGAGATATAAAATCATGATTAACCAGTTACTATAGTCAAATTGGAGTGAGTTTCTAGCCTAGCGGAATGACTCACTAAAGAAATCAGAGATAGAGCTTTTGCAAACCAAAGTTAAATGCGAATGTATCTATAGTATTCATTTTATGTTTATTCAAGTGTAACTTTATTTTATGTTAATATATTCGTATGTACGCGAATTTGCCAGTATGTTTTATTTGAAGCGAAATTTTCGAATTGTGGATAACAGGTGGAATTTTTTTTTTTTTTTTTTGTTTACGAACATTAATGTGCTCTGTAAATTTTATTGTGTATTATCATAACATTCAGTATTCTTATTTTAAAAGGACTGTAAATAGTCAGAAAATTTTGGAATAAAACAAATAACAGCAAATTAATATACGTGTTTATGAATTGTTATATGTAAAATTAAAAATTGAGTGAATGTAATGAAAACTTCATCTGTTTAATGTGGACTGCAAATTTACTATGCGTAACTAAAAATGTATTAAGGATTTGATATCACTATAAAGGAAAATGTATTACAGGAAATACATTGGTCATCAAAATTAATGACTAATGAAAAAAATATGCTTACTAAGTTTATGTTGCAACCAATGCCGTAATTATTTATGTTAATTAAATACAACTGGACATGAAATTACACTTCCGTGCGTACGTTAGCACCGGAAACACGTAAATTCTATGGCTATGAATGTGGAGAAAATGAACGCATGTTGGAATTCCGATTTGTAGTGTTTTTTAATGTAATGAGATTTCTAAGAGTAAACAGTATTCCGTAGTTATGGTTCAAAGGCATCATTTAAGAGAAGGTGGCGAATAACTGTAGAAACGAGAGAGATCAAACACAAATGCAGCCCAAGTTTTGAATATCTCTCAAAGTATCATATCAAGAGTTTGGAGCCTGTTTTTAAGCACTGGCTCAGTTGACAGATAGCCTGGCCAAGGGCCACCAAGAGCAACCACTGCATCACAAGACCATTTTTGTCATTGTCAGTTCGAAGAAACCGCGAAGCGACTACATGTTTAGACTATGTTTAGACGATCTATGTTTAGACCTTCAGGCTGCCACAGGAACTCGAATTAAACATTCTACTGCTGAACGAAAGCTTAATTAGGTTGGATTGTGTGCGAGAAAAACCAATGGTTTATGTCGCACTCACACCAGCTTCCAGAAGAACCCGTTTAAATAGTGCCGTCGTCATGTTCAGTGGCGTTAAAAGGACTGGGCCAGAGTATTGCTTACTGACGAGTCCAGATATAGGCTGAATTGTGATTCTAGACGTGTTTTGATTTGGAGAGAGAAAGGAACATTCAACTTGCCTTCCCTTATCCGTGAAATATCCCGTTCCGGCGACCATGAAAAAGGCCGATTTTGTGTCAAAATACCTATTTTCCGGCGACCATGAAAAGGGCAGTGCTCTCTATATAAATATAATATATTTATCCTAAGTCGCGCTTTCGAGATATGAAAAACGCAAGTTAAGTTTCGTCAATCGGTCCAGTAGAACAAGAAATATGGAACTATCACATTTGTTTTTGTGTATGTGTGGAAGGTGTATATAGCATTTATATGTATTCTTTAAAATTCACATAATTTTACTTCTATATCTATCTCTATATATCTATATGTATATTTATTCATATATATATGTAAGATATAACAAAATACGATGGCTACTTTAAGAAATAATTGGCAACCTCAAAATTAACTACTCTAAATTTGGTGGTCTTCTCTTTAAGTTTATCCTTTTTCTCACATTCGAGACCTTTCCAAATTACAAAACACTGCTTGAAAAAGGTAACTAAAACTAAAATTAACCAATCGCGCCTTAGCTTTATATATGCACCTACGTAATATAAATGCTGGTCGCGAGCAATGACACCTCCCTTTTTTCCTGACTTCTTGCAGACAATTGTGCTCCGCTATGCTTCCCTGCTTGAAATGACTTCGTATCTTTTTTCCTTTTACATATAAATTTATTGTATTCGACGATGATTGAAAAGTAATTTGTATGCCAAAGAGATGATTTGAAATGAAATGTGTAAGGGAAGGTGGTGATTCGCCGAAATTAGTTTTGTCAGCGTTCTTATTCATGCCTCTGTACTCAGACTTCTGTCTACAACGAGAAGTTAAAGTACCGGATTACTACTACGCATTAAAATATTACACACACATTATATATATATATATATATATATATATATATATACCACTTTCCTATCTTTTCAGTGCATATGCAAGAAAGACATTTCTGTAGTTAATCAAGTTTATGTTCACGCAGACTTTACATGAAGTTCTACACTGAATTCAAAACTGACTGAAAAAAATATCTACTTCAAGGGAAGACAAAATTGAAGTGGTGCGAAGTAGAACGAAGTTAACATTAAAAGCCAAAGGAAAAGGCAGGGTCAAAGAAAAAAGGATCATAGCTCCATCTATAGAGGAAAAATCGAATATAAACTGGATACCAAAGCTAAAATTCTAAAATTATGAAAATTTAAATAAAACTGTACTCGAACTAATTTTTTTAGTTAAAATAAGTAGGTTGGTTTCGTAAAGGCAGAACATTTCAAAAGTGCCAAATTCACAGTTGTGAACATTTTCCGGATTAATTTTATTAAAATAAAGATATATCATATTTTATCAAAATAAAGATGTCATCGTACACTGGAGGAATAAATATTTACTGGTTACTGGTACATCTAAATACGAGTAACCGCAATATTTATTCAGCTATTTTTTAGTTTAGATAACACGCTTGTTCATGCAGAATGTTTGCTTGATATATCACAAACGTCATCGAAAAAGAACGCGACAAATTCTAAAAAATTAAAAGAAATATTAGCAAATATCATGATTAAAAAATGAATTTTTTTAAAAGACAAGCGGATAAGTGAGAAAATCATCTGAAAATTTCACTCTCGGAGAATCCGAGGAATTTCAGAAAGACAGAAATATTGACAGGAGAACAGCAGGTTATTGAGTTGCGTCTAATACAGGACTTCATTTACAACTAAAACGATGATGATGTTTTAAGGAAATATCATTAACTTCGAAAGAAGTTTTCATCAATAACAGAAGATTTCGAATAATTTACTCGCTATAGAAGGAAAAGATTTTTAAGAACAAATTTTGAGGACAAGGTTAAGCATAAAATTAAAAGTAATTTTTCAATTATTACAGAATGAACTTTTAAAATTATTACAGAATAAGATTCAGGGCTTCAGGGTGAAGAAAAATTTATAAATATTTATGACAAACAGTTAGCATTCAAATTAATTTATTATTGGTAGACAAAACGAGAATGTAAAGATTTGCGTGATGGGTTTTAGATGTGATTTGAATGGCGTATTAGTCAAATTCATGATAGATAATATTTGTTAAGTACTCTTTATTAAAATGTTAGCAAATATATATAACAAAAGATAGAAAATAAATTTTTTATTAGCATCTAAAACTGCCAAAAATTTCATAATAAATCAGAATAGCATAGTTAACCTTTTAAATATGATTTGTTTCAAATGCGATTAAATAAGATCTCTCAAAAAGTGGATAAGAATTTCAATATCAGAATGCATATAGTTACAATTTGTGACATTAATTTTGATTTCTTAAATTCGAATTTATAGCTTACCTCATAAGCTGCTTTCAAACCAGAGATGTAACCTATGTACTCATCCTGTGTCTCAAAGATTTTTATCTAGGGAAGATATAATAGTTTCAGTTCATGTTCAAGAGATTTTATCACTTGGCTGCTAATGCATGAGAATACACGCGAGTATTAAAGTACACTCTTTACACTGCGCTCCCATAGAAAGCACCAGATTCATAGAGACTTGGTCAGTATTTTGATTCATTCAGTGTTTGATAGCATTTTATATCTATTTATGTAAGAAAGGTATTACTTCGATTTTATCAATGGGAATAAAGGTAAAAAGCTAGGAAAATCTTCATATATAAAAATATGACCAAAATAGAGAGATTTGAAGATCATCTTATTCTACAAAGATGCATCTTACTGCAAGATCTAGCATCATCAAGGAGTAAATTTATAACCTTTAAAAGTATAAATAACTTATTGTGTGGATTTACCTCCCCATCTAGTTATATACTACATGCAATATTATGTATACATACTCTTATTATTTTCTTACTCTAACTGTAATTTATGCACCGTATTATAGTTTAATGCTAAATTTTTATATGTTGCTAGCACCGTATCTAATCTTTTTATATTCGGTTGTTAGAACTTTGCTTTAAAAATACACAAATTACAAACTGAAAGCGCAGTTATTAATTCTCAGAAATATTCTAAAAAAAATCTGACACTGTAGAAAATATCTATTTGATAAGCGAATTTTATCTAACTTGTCAACATTTACCATTTATATTGTAAAAGTCATGTACTATAGTCATGTCATAAATAAACAAACTACAAAATTTTAAGTGCAGCAATTAAATCTAATAAATGTTCCAAAGAAATGTGATACTGTAGAAAATAGCTATCTTTTGAGAATCAGCATCGCACCATGTTTTCTTTACACACTCTGAAATGTCTCTTATCTAAATTTGAAAACAGCGAAAAAGTTAATTTAAATTTTTCTTACAATTTTTTCAAGAACTTATATATCCTAAAACAGAAAGTTAATTCATGTAAGAAATCTGAATGCTAGAAAGGCACATGTCCAGTTGTTAAGAAATATTTTACTAATTTTATTAGAAGAAGAAACCTTTTTTGGCGCTTCTTAAGAACGGCGTTTTCTTTTTGCCTGGAGTAACCATCGTATATAGGGTGAATACGAAAATGCGGACAAAACTGGACAGGATGATAGAGCGAAACTGTGCGAGCAATATTCGTCACAGAATGTAATGTCGGAACGCACGCGGTGAGAAGCTAAATGATAATTTTTCCACTGTAACATTTAAAAAATCAACACAAGAAAGGAAATACCTCAGGAAACATTTTATTTAGAGGAGTGTAATTGATATACATGCTCAAAGAAATTGCTCAAAAGACCTTCCCCCAGCTGTAATGCAAGATTCACACCTGTGGGAACGCACATTTGCGAAGACACTAGGCGTTTCCTGAGTATCGCCGAGTAGATCCATATTGGTTTGAAAGGGGCATTCGTAGATTAGGCTTTCTATACCGCTGCACAGGAAAAAGTATAAACGCGAGAGAGATCCGGTGATCTTGGTGGCCAAGCTATGGGACCACCTCGACCAATCCATCTGCCTGGAAATTTTGCAGTTCGTATAACCAGCCATCCTCTCGACAAACCACGGTAGAATATGCCGTTGGCTGCGAGGACCGACCCCTTTTATACCATTTACAATGCCATCCTTGTGGCTCGCCGTTTACGTCGCGCCCAAACTTTCTATGACGAATATTGCTCACTTTTTCAGATTAACCCTGTAGATATACATGGATTTAGCTTTCAGTTTCGAAAAGAAAAAAAGATGAAAATACATTTGCAGTAAACATTGTGTAGAACTAACTATATATTAAATTAAAATGAAGAATATATTATTGTTGTAAACCTTCGTGACTTCGGCTTTTTCAAATGCACATTCCTCGCTTTAAGAATTACTATAATTATTAATATTCTGAAGCTTTGCAATCTAACTACTAATCTGCACGTTAATACCATACTCGAAAAATTATTAGTTTTACTAAAATTACACCTGATCACTTTTGAATGGATAATACACTACTTTTTTTAACCTATAAGTAATAACGATCCTGGAAAAGATTTTAAATATATACTATAGAGACAGATTTCAATGTAATTTACCTTGGGATCATTCCAAAGGTCAGGTTTTTTGATGAAATCAAAGTATTCCTTTTTGGCACAGGAAATCTTAAGTTTTAATTTTCTATCTGCATTTTCTTTTAATGGCCACCACTGGACTTTATTGCCATTTTCGTCAATCTGCCGACCTGTTATATTATTAGCAATAGACACATAAAGAAATACTCACACATATAGAAAAAAATAAGTAAAAAAAGCAGTTTAAAAACTAGTATTGTTTTACATGTATGTAGACGCATTTGTTTGTTATTTAGACACAATCTGCCGGATAAAATTTTAACAAGTTAATGGTTTTGATGTTGTTTCTTAACAATTTTAGATCTTTCTGCATATTTAATATACCCAACGTAGGGAGATCAAGGCGACCTACATTGGTCATAATGTCTTTATTGACAAGAGGGACGGTGTCTTCCTCCAGTTCAACCCACCATAGGGCCTGTGTGGGTTGGGCTGATAAAGACAAATTTCTATGATTAGTTTTCTGTGGTCTATTGAAGTATTAAATTCTAAATTATTATTTGTGTCACTGTCAGTTCAGAAGCAGGATGATGCATTTACTTCTATCGTTGTACCAACCCCCTTTACGACGGTGCGGCGAGGAAAGTAAATGACTTCTTTTATTTTCTTTTACCTCTTTTCATTTTTGCTTTAGACTGTTTTTTGCCGCTTATCATGTAGTTTGTCACTGTGCTTCTCAACTTTGATTTCAGTGGTTTGTTGTGGGTTGAATATGGTTCTGGTTTGAATTCGAATGTTTTATCTTAATTTTATTTTAATTTTTTTCTCTCTCTCAATATACATTTTTACACATCAGAAAAGGTCTGTCTGCTTAACTGAGAATGCCTTTAGGGAGAACTTTCTAATGTAAGCTGGCTTTTGTACGTTGCACAGGCAACCAGCCGTATGTTGTTATTCGAATCCGAATTCAGCTTCGAGTGTCCAACTATATTGCAATTATGGAAACACCCGTTGCATTTGCTTTGGTTATGGTCTGCAATCAAAGCCAGTACATCTGAGTTGAACAGTTACTTCTGAGGCGAGAAAAAAGAGGTTTCGGAAGTGTAAATTGCAAAAAGGTTCTACGCATTCTTTTTCGTATTGTATAGTTATATACATTTACGTAAAATTATGATTGGTACTTGACACAGCGGCTATCGCCCTAAGTCGTCATAATTGAGAAATTTGGTCACCCGTTCTACTTGCGTAAAACTTTTAAATGTCACCAAACGATGTGAATTTATCGGGTCCTATTTAACACGGTACGGTTTTTATAATCTCGGGGAACGAGCTGGCTGCATGGGCGTTTTCATGGTTTTCCCCATGTGTAAGGTGTAAATGAGCAAGTTTTACTTAGAATGTCCTCCAAGAATGTATCCCTTCCCTTAGGAACAGCCCTCGAGAACTTTGCCATAATAAAATAAGCCAAACCAAACTAAATCACCTTTTCAACTCACATAACAAACATTAGACATATACGTCGTTTCTAAAGCACTGCAATAGCTGTACAGTTTGAGATGCACAGAAACGTTAGTTATGTCATCTAGCAACACGGGCACAACTCAAGAAACATTGTTGATGAACAGAAAGCGTATGCTTCCGCCAACCATATGATTCAAACTGATGCAAGAATGTAACATTTTATATTATCGCATCAGTGTTTTAGCCAATGTACGTGAGAAACCAAAGAATGCAATAAGTACTGCTGCCATTTGTTAGTGCGGTACTGAAATAAAACATGTGACAGTGCTACCTAGCAAAAAAGACGATTTTACAATGTTGGGGAACGGTCATAATCAAAATTCGCACTTTCTGAGTTGTGGAAGTACTGCAGTCCATGGACAATGTCATAACTAGTTTTTCTTGTTTTCCAACTTATTTGACTGTACATTGAATTTGTGATTATAGTATTTTATAAATTTAATGTAGTATAATTCCTAGCGTTTTCGTTTTTAACGTTTGGAAATAGGACACTTAATATGTTTTACTCTTTGGCTGAATTGGTAATATAAGTAATCTTTACCTTTTTCATCAAAAGCTCGTAGAATTTCATGACCTATAAGGTAACCGAAGGTTCCGAAGTTCAAATAGCTGAAATAAATTTACGAATGAATACCCGGCATTTGTGACATTTTCCAAATATTATTAATGTAAACATACACATGCAAATAGTAGTTTTAAGTTGAAGTTAGTCTTCAAGAAATATGTAAGATATTTATTAACTCACTTCGGTAGATCTTTTTTGAAGAAGCCATGTCGTAAATTTCCTGCGGGAAATTCTAGAAAAAAAGAATAATATTAATAAAGCCTATACTTAAATTATAAATCTTAACTCCAAATTACTTGAAATTCAATTAAATGTTTTGAAACACTAATAACACTGACGTAGGCTGACTGAAACATTCCAAGACTGATTCTTTCATTAAGAATCAGATGATCCTTCAAGCACTAATATTTCTTCTTTTTCTTTTAAATACGAATTATTCACACTGATTTACATTTCTCGCAGCATTTTATAAGTGATAAGGCTGTTTTGTAACATCTTTTTTATCCCTTTATATGGAGTGGTTTCACATCCACATCCATACAGAAGCTTTTACAACATAACTATCTTTTCAGTGTTGAGAACGCCCACAAGTCGCATGTCATTAAGTCTACTTTATATGTAGGCTACTCTAGTATTCACATATAAATTTCAGACATTGCTGCCAACAACACAGCAGTAATATGTAGCCGAGCATTGTTTTGGAGCAAACCATTTTGTTCCGTCTCAAAATTCTGTCTTTTCTTTCTCGTGTCTTCATCCAAATGATTTTTAAAACATTTAACACTCTTACTGCGCTTACGGGTGATGGTAAAAATTCTGATCAGACCGCGTCATCCGTATTTGGGTGACAGTTCCTTGAGAAGCATTTGAAAAAATGATTGTTGATAGTTGAAAGAAAGATACGAAATGGAATGTTGCCGACAGCTAAATTCATTCCATTCACTAAATTGAATTGTGCTTTCTTCGGTACCAACTTTTCTTTCTTCCTAAACAACCAATTTTTGTAAAATATGATCAATAGTATCTATGCCATATTTATTATCAATGTATTTATCAGTATTCGGATCTGAATTTGAAGATGCAATTTTGTTTATAATTATCTTTCTGAAATATTTTAAGTATTCCTCATCGCTAATAATCGAAATTTTGTAAGCCTCGCAACAGGTTCCTTCTTCACTGCCATATGATTCACTTAAAAATTAGTCTTTCATTTTTTTTCAGGCATTGCAAAAAATTGGGGCAACAATTTTTAATGAAAACTTTTCAACCATTTGTCGTTCAGGAAAAAATATTTGAATCTCACAGCCTTTCTTGGCTACTTCGTTCTTGAGGAAAGATTTTTAAGCTGATTAGAAGTTCCAAAGCGTTTCGTTCTAGGCGTTCCAACCTTCTACGATCCGAAACAATTGACGTCTGGTATAGTAGAGTTCGTGACCTAAAAGAGATTATCTGACAAAGTCACGTGGCAGTTAACATGTTAAATGACAGTCTGCCCTAACTGTCTTCGCTTAGTCCAGCAATGTTGATATTAACATTATCCACACAACTATCAGAGTGCGTTTTGTATTACCGCTTTAAAATGCCTTTATCATTGAAATATTAAAAACAATTTTAAGGGATTCATCATTATATAACCTAGATTAAACTTTCAATGTTTTATGATGGCTCTTTTCAGGTTTAATATAAAAGTCAGGCACATTTCTGATGTACATAAATAAAGACACTTTTCTAATCCTCTGCAGAAAGTACAACAAATCGAACTGACTTAAAATGTTCGTTTAAATCGGCTTCAATGAAGTATTAAAGACATGGCTGTTTAATCTTAGAATAAGGAACATCGACAAATAATCCCACACCTACTCGATAATGGCCACGTCTAATATCGAGAAAAAAGAAGAAAGGCAGTTGTAAACATTTCAAAAAGCTTTTATATGATTTGGGGGAAATAATCGGTAAAGGAGAAAAAAATTATTACTAGCTTTTAAAAATCAATTTCCCCCTTATCATACCCAAAGGAAAACGTTTATTGCTAATGTAATCTGTGTGTATACGTTTGAGGAAGAAACAATAAAGACATTTACATCGTTCTAATAGATTAGATATAAATGATCTGCACGTTTAGGCCTGGAATTAGCTATGAAGGGTCAATTAAAATTTGCATTTAACAAGATATTTCTGGAAAACTTGTTGATTATTGGAAAGGAAGAGCATTCATGAAATCATTTATACATAAAATGATTTCAAAACTATAAATATTCCACCTAATTAATTCCCTTAAGTTAATTTTTGACATTTCATGACGTAAGATTTCAGTGGTTTGCTAGTTCTATTACTAGCATTCTGAAAGAAGATTTTACTAATAGGGAACAAATACTACTACTAATAGGGATTTTACTAATAGGGTTTACAAGGGAAAACTAATACTTTTCATACATAACAAGATTCTCTATACTGTATTTATCTTTCCTGTTGTATTTTTGAAAATTTTGGGAATTATAGTAATTTTGAAAATTTGTAATTCATGATCGTTCCTTATAACTGCAGTTATGCAAATTTGCATCACTCGTTTCTTCTACAGTCTCTGGTTCAATAGTTTCAAGACGGCGGCAGCGGTAGCGAATTTAAGTATTAGGTATCATTGACTAAAATATCATTACTAGCTGCCATTTATTAAAAAGTAATATTAATTTAAAAATTTAAAAATTATAGCTGCAATTAATTTTTTGATTATAGATGTATATTAGTTTTATGAATTTTCATGAAACAAAATCTTTAAAGTGAAATATTTGTTATTTACATTAGGCAGTTTTTTTGTATTTACATTATGTTAAATTATATGATAGAAATGAGCTGCTTCCATTTTGCACAAATAAGAGTCAATTTAAAAATTAAAAATCCTTTTTTTAAATGAAATACTTCAAACGTTAATCAGAGCTTAAAAAATTAAATTCTACCAAATTTTGAAAGAAAGTAAAGATCTTTAATTCTTTCTTGATATTGAACAATTATTTTTTTTTTTATTTCTTCAGTTTTGGTGGATATTGTTGTCTTAGGTATACCAATTCAAATTTTGTTCCAGTTATTGAAACTAAAACTAGTAATGTCTCAAAAATACAGATTACGAGGTTTATAGATTTATAATGATCAAAATGTAGAAAGCAGAAAAAAAAATGGCAAAATGAGTTTTGAATTTACCAATTATGTTTTCCAGATAGTTGTAATATGGTTTTATAGCTGGTGCTTTGTCATATTTTTTCCAACTGCAAATAAACATGTATCAGTATAAAATAAAATGTTTCTGGTTTTAACTAAGCATTTTAAATTTTGCAACACATCGAATACACAGCATTGCCTACATTTTACATAAACTTATTCATAAGTGTTGATAAACTCGCGTACACAACGTTTTATTCTTTAAGTACATATACTACATAGTTCTATAATTCTACTAATTTTTGGTGAAATGGAATATCAACGTCTATTAACAGGAAAGATACTATGAATTTTTGATTAAAATTATTTGGAGAACCAGCAGCAGGCGCTGCTTGATGTGATCGCGTTGGATGTTATCATTCGGATATTGTCAATTCATTGCCGAAATCCAACCTATTTATATACGAAGATGTGGAAAACTCGTCACTTATTGTGATCAACAAGCCGTTTAATATGATCAAAATATTATAAGCTGACCAAATGGGGTAGTGGTTAGTGGATTACCGTACCAAAGGGTCCGGGTTATATCCCAGAAAATGAATGGATTTTTTTAAATGTATTATAGTTTTTCGGTACTCATATGGAGAGTTGAAAGTCCTCTCAAGTGGATTGATGGTAGGGAAAGAGGGATTCACCCTCCAGAGGTGCTTTTCCTCAAAATCGGGTTGGAGCTGGGCAAAACCGTACTTTCACCTATAATGGTGCCAAAGGCTCTTGCCAACGACAGGCGTAATCTTGTACTCCTTACCTCGATCAATTTCATAGGTTTGTTCTGATGGCAGACAAGCGAGATTAGTCCACAACAGCAAAATATTGTTACGAAATGTACAGGCGCAGTGAGATGGCTTCCCCCACAAAGCAGTTTAGGGTTGCCATAAAATGGCAAGGGAAAGCAGGGTTGCCATATTCGGCGAGAAATCGCCCATTTGGCGACATTTAGCGACAAAATTGGCGATATACCATGGACTGATGGAGAACCTTCTGGAACGAATTCTTACCGGTTTAGACCGGAATGTTCTCGAACACAAGCCGAAAGCTATATAAACCCTGATTGTCCGCAGTCAGTTAGTGCGAGTCAGTGTGTCTCGAGCTAGTCCGTCCGTGTGAGTTCTATCGAGTTGACAGCAGGGCAGCGCGTGCCGAGTGGGTCGTCGAGTGCACCGAAGGAGTCTGTTAGTGTATCGCGGTTAGTGCATCGTCGAGAGAGCGTGTTGAGCTCCGGGAATGACTGAACTGAAGAGTCGGGAGCTGTGCTCGTGTGTCGTCGAGTACATCGCGAGTTGTAGCGTGGAGAGTCTCGAGAGTACAGGGAGTTCCGAGAACGACCAAGCAGAGTCGGGAGCTCTACTCCGGAAAGCAGAGTATCGCTTTAGAATCGCTTTGAATACTAACTTCCTGTAGATGATTGTTGCAATCGACTACTGTTTTTCAGATATATCCAACTGTTCTTTTTCTCATTCAACAGATGCATTTAACTAGCTGTAAATGACCTGAAGTGAAGGGCTATAAAAATACAGCAAAAACAGTTAATTTATATCCACGTTGATAAAAACCAAAGGTGGCTTATCCAGAATCAGTCGGAGTTACATCCAAGCGTATATGTTAAAAGTGTGTTATGATGTCACGTTTATCCGTAACTGGCGCTAAATCGTATTGCTTGGTGACGCTTTCATGGTAGGCGGGATAATACGTAAGTACGAGTGCAACATTAGGATTAAATAAAAAAAAATAATATTTTTGCTTAATTTCCATTATTTCAGTTATTAACATTTTCAAGTTACTTTTGAATTTTAACTAGGTAGACCTGTGGTGGAACATAATTTAATGTTTCTATATAATATTATTAAAATTAAGTGGCAACATGATGTAATGTTTTCAATAGTTATTTAGATTCTGCCACACGGCGAAGTCGAGCTAAAAATGTCGTTACTTGGAGTGTTCCTTGATAAGCGTTGCGTAAGCTTTATTTCTAAAAAGTATGTTATATTTTTATGTAAAAAATAAGTTACATGTTGCAAACAAGAATAGAAATTGTAAAAATAAATATAATGTTTCTTTTAAGACCAAAATAAGCATTTGTTTCACTTATGAAATGCTCTGGCTGATCAGTTTCGATTTCGCTTATTCCTCAAATCCACAGATCTCAAACTTTAGTACCAAACAATTGTTCAAAATTCTTGGCTAATGCAGGGTGGTAAAAGAGAAACCGAACTCAAAGCAAGTGAAGAACACATGAAATGTTAGACGATATTATATCGAGTGGCCCCATACAAAACTGAACTGAATATAGGAGACTTCACTTGCTTTGGGTTCGGTTTTTATATCGGGCTACTCAATATATGGAAATGTGCTATAACTTAGTAAGATTATACAGTTAAATTAAATTTATAGATATTTTTATTTGTCTTTGTTTAATTTTATTTTGAATTCAAAACCGCATGAAAAATACTAATATGTATTTCATTGTATAATGTAAAAATATTCAAACCTCTAGCCTAAATATCCGTCTGAGATAAAGCATAAAATGAAAATAAATTTGTTTAATTAATTTCAAAGATTAAAAATTTTGTTTCTGTTGCAAAAGGAATTAAATGCATCACACAGTTTCATCATAATGCTATATTAGACAAATTTATATGTTTGCTAAGAGTATTTAATAAATAAAATAACATAAATCTGAATTTAGATTTTTTAATAAAATAGAGTGCTTATGCACTGTATTTTATTGAAAAATCTGGATTCAGATTTTAGCGAAAAAAGCAATTTTATTTATTTATTATAATTAAATAAATAAAATCTCTTTTTTTTTTCAGTTATTTCCACACATAGAGGTTTTCTTTGTAAAAATATCTGATGTGCATACCACATGACTTGCTTGGCGGAATATTAAATTATACGCATTTTTTCTTGCATTTCATTTAAACTTATTGGATTGAATTAAATCTACTCCGTCGATAGCGCATAAACCACAATAGAATAAATGCACTCTTTAAAATTCATTATATTTGTTTACCATAGCGACATTCTGTTGCTAGGTTCACTTAACAGCGTTATATTTCGTTCATATTATAATTCAAAACGCACAAAATTTATACCATTTGAAGAATTATCTAATCGTTGCCACATGTTCTATTCAAATACTATAATAAATCTAGAACTTTGTATAAAAGAAATTAAGCAAACGGAAACAACAACAACAAACAAACAAACAAACAAAATCACAGATGATTTAGTATAAAATATCTATATTAAAAATCACGAAGTAAATCTTAAACACTTTTTGTTCCTCGAAAAAATTCCAGAAAGGATTAAGTATGATTTAATTCGCAATAATAAATGAAGGCGTTATCTTTGTTGTTGCGAAGCTTAGTCTCTCTAGATTGGCAATAAATCTACTATTCTTCTATTTCAAATGTAAACAAATATGTCCGGCATGTTATTTAAAAATTAGGCTTAACTGTACTTAAACAGCTTTTAAATTGTTGATAATTGTACAAATACTTTTTACAGATTTTCTAAAGGCAAAAATTCTTAACCGGAAGATATGAAAAACATAATTCAATCATTTTTAAAGCAAAAAATGCACAATTTACAAACATATAAGAATAAAAAAACTGAAATCACTGAGCCGGGTAACAGAGTGGATATATATATATATAAATATATTTATATACGTTTGGTGCGGTCGATTGCAACCTCGTATACCAAAATACGAGGTGCAAATCTGCATGTTATAGCAGTCCTATATACAAAATTTCAACGTTCTTGAGGCTACTCGTTTTTGAGTTATGCGAGAAACGTACAGACAGACACCACGAAAAGTTCTCTTCAGAATTCATTTTAAAGCAGTTTTATAATTTTTTTTGGAGGAAAAGAGTCTTTCATTCTGTCCTTACGTACAGATGTTACGTAAAAACATCGTTAAATTGCATACGATAGAGGTCAAAATGGATAATTTTGTTGAAATATTCTGCCTGAAACTTTTCGCGTTTACGATACTTCCTTTAACCTTGTTCAAGGAAGTAAAAATGATTGAAGTGAACTGTGTATTAGAAATGGTTGCCATGCAGACCAACCCTTCTTTTTGGTAATAGTTAAATTAATACGAAGAAATATTACGTTCTTTAACTATCAAATGTGCTGTATATTGTTTCATATGGTATAAAAGTCTTTTGCCATTACATCAGGCATTTGCTACTGGAACTTGATGAATAAAGTACAAATAATATTCAAATTAATACATACTCATTTTTTATGTTACGTTTTCGAAGCTGTAAAAATGAATAATTGGTTTTCCACAGGCGTATTTCCCTCATATTGTCGAAATACGTCCTGTAAGTAATGTGGAACTGGAAAAGAATTAAATTATTACGAAGAGAAAAATAGATTTATATTTTAAAAGTAAAAGGACAAAGTAATTGATATCTAGGTCTTACATCTGAGTACATATCGGAGAGATAAGTATCATTCAAAAGCTCTGCTTTATATCCAGTACGTGCTTTTATAGATCGAGCCTGTAAGACAGTAAAATTTAGTATTTTCATTCTCTAATATTATCCAAATATTCTAGCAAATATCAACTTTTAAAATACTTAAAACTCTTTGAGCCAAACTTCAAGAAAAATACGGAATATTCGCTAATATATAACTGTATTCAAAACAAATCAAGCCATCATTTCCTTAAATATTGTTCTTAAACATGTACAACCAGATGTTCTTTTATAGCTCAAGCCTATAATACAAAAAGAATTAGTAATTCAGCTGCTTAATATTATCCAAATATTCCAGCAGTTATTACTTTTAAAATACTTAAAATTGTTCATGCCAAAATTGCAGAACTTTCGGAATATTCGCTAATATATAACTGTTTTAAAAAAATCGAGGCATAATTCTCTTTAATATTGTTCTTAAACATGTACTCCTAGATGTGCTTTTATAGTTCAATTCTATAAGACCAAAAAATTTAGTATTTTCTTTTTCTAATATTATCCAAATATTCTATCAGATACCAATTTTAAAATACTTAAAACTTTTCAAGCCAAACATAAAGAACATCTGGAATATTCAATAATATATAACCGTATTTAAAACAAATCGAGACATTATTTCGTTGACATTATTTTTAACATGTACTCTCACTTGCTACTTTGAGAAACTTGTAAGAGTACATGTTATTTTTAACATGTACTCTCACAAGTTTCTCAAAATGTCACAGAATTTTTAAGGAGTTTTTTAACCTCGCTATCGCTGCAAGGTTTTATTAATGTAGAGGAAGAATGTGATTAATTATTCTGGATTAGTGTGTACATTTGTAAAATAGTTGAAGTTCAGGAGGAAACTCGACACTGCGCTATTCTCCGCCGCAATATTTCCCATAAATATTGTATCAACATTAGACTCAATGAATGTATTGGCCAATCTACTCAAATCATTATCTTCAAAGTAAAGATGTTCGTCCCCAAAACGAGCTAGACAAAATTGAGCACTGTCGTGTACTAGCCGAAAATCTATTCCACTAGTTCCAAGGGAAGACCGAATATTAGGCATCTGGGTTCTACTAGGAACTGTTGCAATAACATAAAGCTTTGCGTATTCGTTAGTAATAATACCACCTCACAAGAGCCAATTGAGCTTTTATTGCACATTTCACGACAGATGAGATTTGTTGATTGTCTCCACATAAAAAATTAGTGAAAGGGATTATATAGGCGATATATTTTTTAGCGATATATGATTTACTCCAGATACCAAAATAAAGATACTTCACTGGAACAAGTCTGAGAAGTTGTCGCAAAAGATATGCCATCACATATAGGGGTTTAAGGTTGTTTACATATATGTTAAAGATAAAACGACATAGATTGCACTAACAGACGCAGTAAAATACGGAGGGAAGTTTCTTTGGTGCTCTAGAATTTGGGAAAGATGCTAAATCTAATTGTTTAATTCGCGGTTTAGAACAAAATACGGGAAGTGAATATGTTTCTGACACAAGTTATTCCTAAGTTCCTTTTCTATGTTAGAATTCAGACAAGAAAAGAACGTTCTATTGCAAAGCTTCAAATAAAAGTACATGTTATTACTTGAGAGTTTAGAGTACGTTGTTAGTAAAACACAGATAAAATTTAATTACTGGAAAATAACAATACACTAATTTCTGAATATGAAATGTTTTAAAACTAACAACAGAGAAGTAATATGTTTTCTTAGTTAAATCTCTGGCTTTCTAGCCAACATTTTGCATTAAATTGTTTAATACTTAAGGGTTAGCAATGGGGAATTTCACGAAGAACATCTTAAAAGAGATTGACTTGCATTTTCATTCTACAATTTTTTACACTGAATACAGTATGAAGTTCTACATCTTTTTACACTGATTACTTATAATACTGTATGAAGTTGTAGAATCCCTTGTCCCAAAAATATCATTTAACTTGTTTTTGTGAGGTTGTCTTAAAACTAAATATCGCATCATTAGTAAAACCTAACAGAATATACTTACATCTTTTGTTTACAGAATTTTGAATACGTCTATCTCAGTTTCCAAAGAGATCAGCTAAAAACATTTCGTATCCCCCCCCAGCTATTCGCTTGCTGGTGAGAATACACTGCAGTGTCTCAGCGTGCCGCCATTTGTTGGGAATGCTGGTCACCACAAATACATGACAGCAAGTCTGAAGCATCGAGCGCACAAAAGGTTTTCCGTTAGAGTGCTATGACGTCTGGGTAGGTGACAAGTTCTGCATATTGTTCGAGAGCCTTTGCACGAATTCTAAAGGCTCAGTGCTGCTCTGAGTAGATTGAACAAGAAATTCTCAGGGAAGACGTTTAGTGGAACTGTACACCAACTCTGCGGTAATGCATTTTAAAACAGGTTTGAAGGCTGATCGTAGTCCTGACAGGACTAACGGCAAAGATTCTGTCCACTGGTTGTTATTATGGCATCTAATCAGGAAGCGATAAGATTACTTAACTAAGCGATTGCTGTAGATGGTGCGGAATGGTCGATAAGCGCTTTGAATGGTTGATATGCAAAAAGAGCGGAATGAAATTATCTCAACTAGTGGATTATTACTGTACAGTCCCCGCCAAAACTGAATAGCCAACACGAGATAAAGGTACGAGCAAACAGTTTCTACAAATATGTCGTTGATAGGAAACGCTTCAGGTTATTGGCTGAATCGGTCAGTACACGTAAGTAGGTACTGAAACCACTCGGTCAGAGGTAGCGGTCCGACAAAGTCTAATTGTATGGTCAAATATTGTGTCTAATAGCACAGAAAATGTGTTGATTTCACGATTTCTCCTCGGAGAGTAGCTGGGACTTATGGACGAACTCCATTATAACTTGTGTCACAGAGAATTTCTAACCTAGGCGAGATCTTAAATGAATTATGCTTTAAAGAGTATAGTGTTGTTCCTCGGATGTTTTGGCTCAAAATCAGTTTGCTGGTGTTTTGCAGTCTTTATATTCCATTCGGTCTAACTTACTTATCTGAGACACTGCATCACCGAGTACATTATCCACCCCAAAAATGCGCTTGATGTTTTCGCCGTACTGAGCTATAAAATCCAAAAGCTTAAGTTGTCGGGGGCGACGTGGAATCAGATTTTTTTCGAAATACTTGAGTTAAGAGTTTGTGATCAGCGTAGTTTATAAAACTTTGTCCTTCCAGACTGTGGTTTAAGTATACTACAGCAGAATAAACGGCTATAGATTAAGCGGCTATAATTTTACTCTACTTGCGAAAGTCTTCAGGAAAAAATGCTAGAGCTTGAGAGCCTTGAAGCGCTGAAGTCGATATAAGGGCGAAATCTGAGGCATCGGTCATAAGGAAGAGTAGCTGATTCGAAGCGTGAAATCTGAGAGTTGCTGTATGTTCAGGATCAGTTTTACACTTCTCAAAAGCAATAATCGCCTGCTCGTTCCACTAGACAGATTGCTTGTCGTTCGTTTTTGAAGCATCCAAGAATTAATTAAAAGGAGCCTACTTATTAGCTCCTTTTCGCATAAATCGTCTGTAGAGTTTACCAATATTAGAGAATGGTGGAGTTGGGAAATAGTTTCAGGTTTTGGAAATTTTAGTTTTTTTACGTGATTTTACACCAGAAGCAGTTACAAGACAAGCCAAGAAGGATACAGCGTCTTAGATTATAGATACAGCATATAGATAATAAGAGCAGATAAATATACAGCTATTAGATACAGAATACAGCATGTAGATTTGTCTAATGCACAGATAGCGGGATTAAAGTTTAAAGAATGTAATTTTAACAGGTCAAAAACTAGCTTTACGTGAAGAAGCTATTTTTCATCAGTGGTAGATGCAACAAGGTTGTAGAGATATTAGGTTAATTGGAAAAGCCGGAGAGATGAAAAATGAGCAAACGCCTTCGCCGGGAATCGAACCACGGACCTCTGGAATACCGGCCCAGCGTGCAGAACCACTACACCACGAAGGCACGCTAGGAAAGCGGGAGAAATACTTTATATACTCCTGTGGTCTGGTGTTTGCTAGATGTTCAAACTGATCTTATATACTTCCCTTTTTAAAAGGCGACTGAAGTTTTTAGAGGACCCAATCGCCAAATCTTGGGTACACCCAACACCCTTTTAGTTCGAGCGCCACTGTAGAGACATTGGGATTTTTTTGGAGCAAGAGAGATGAAAAATTAGCAATGGCCTTCGCCGGGAATCTCACCATGGACCTCTGAAATAGCGGCTCAGTTTGCTAACTACTGCACCACGAAAGCACGCTAGGAAGGCGGGAGAAATACCTTATGTACTTCCCTTTTTAAAGGGCGACTGGGTTTTTAGGGAACTCAATCTTCAAATCTTGGGTGAGGAGAATCATCATCCAACACTCTTTTAGTTCGAGCGCCACTGTAAGGACATTAGATTAATTGGAAAACCCGGAGAGATGAAAAATGAGCACACGCCTTCGCCGGGAATCCAACCATGGACCTCTGGAATACCGGCCCAGCGTGCAGAACCAATACACCACGAAGGCACGCTAGGAAAGCGAGAGAAATACCTTATAAGATCATCAAATTATGATACTATAAAATCCAAGCCAGATAATATCTGTGAATGAACCTTTGGAAAGTTCAACCTGAATTTCGTAATGCAAATTGTTGTTTTGGGCATATACTTTTGGTTAATTGGAAATTGGTGAAATGCTTGTAAAAGAGTATGGTAGTAGCGTTTAGCCAACAGTAATCACCACAAGGACTCCAACTGCTATTCGCTTTATGAACTATATGGACTAGGCAGAGGGCTTTCTGAAGTGCGAACATAAGAAATTCGAATAATTAGCACACAGCTAAGTAGCTAAGTAGCTCAGGAGGTTATACTGCGCGGCTTACAAAAAAGCAGGAAGTTCTTTAGTCTCGATACGTTAATAGACTATTGAACTTTTTATTATATTTGAAATTTGTGATGGATTAGTGAGTTAAGAATAATCAGCAAGAAATTTATTAGATTTTGAATTGCTTAGAAGGTTAAACAAATTTGTACTGAGTAACTTATCACTAGGAAGTTTACCAAAAAAAGATAATTTAATTTTTTCATTGAACAAGCTATTATTTTTAACGTATACTATCAAAATAATTTTTTGAGACTTCTACACCTATAATGGGTTGGCTGAAATCGGCAATTACAAAAGGCCAAGTAAAAGCTGTATGTACTGACTATTCGTATCTTTGTGCTAAATGTCGCAATTTTTGCATCTTTAGCAACAAAAAGAACAAATGTTTCGGGAGTTTTTGTATGTTACACAGTAGTCAGTTCCAGTGTCAGCGAGAAAATTTAATTTTGATGGTCGACAGGTCAAAAGAACGCGGAAATATAGCGGTCACAGTTGATCGCCACAGTTGTCAGGCGATCGCCTATCTATAGTTTCCCGGCAAGCGGAAGGACCATGGAGCAGTACATTTTGTTTTGCTCTGGAGCCAAAATTTTGGGCGGAAAAAACACTGATTGTTAGCTGGGTCTTTGTACTCGCGACAGTGACTACGTCATCTGTCATGTCTAAAATTATTCCTTTTGCTTGCGTAGTTGTCAAGTCGCTCTAGATGAGATGATATAAGAACTAAAGGGCTATTAATGGGCGGTAGGTATTTTTTCAGTAACAATGGTGAAGTGCGCTTTTCGTGAATTGTTGATGGTTGCATGGAGGAATTTCAATTCCCTTTGATAAGTTGAGATCTTTCATTGGAATCAGCAATAATTATCTTGTTTTCTTTTTCTTTTTTAGAACAAATTAATTTTTATTACCACAATAAAGCACATTAGCTTTTTAAATTGCTTTCTAAATGGCCAATTTTTCTAAACAGTCACATTTGAATTTTAAATTTCACTCCGAATTTCCTGCGAGATAATGTCCTTTATTTTCTCTGCAATTATATTGATTTATAGAGAAATATATAGATTTAATCTTTTCTTTTTTAAGAAAAGCAATTTATTATCTTTTTAAGAAAAGATTAAACATATTTATACATTTGCTCTGGAGTAAATGAGTAAATTTATAAGAGAAATAATTACATTATCTTGAGTAAAGAGTAACTTTGTATATACTTATAGAAAAGAGTAAATATTGTTGCGTGCGTACGGGTTCGTAATAGATTGAATGCACAAGTCTGATGAAAAGCTAATGAAATTTTCATATCACAAGAATTAAAACAAAATGCTGAAATATTTTCTCAGAGATATTCTTACAATATCTCGAGGCAGTTATATTTTAAACTACTAAAACGTTAAATACAAGTAGAACGCAATTAAAAGCAGAGAAAGCTAATCCGATCTCACCGCGAATTCACTACAATCAACAACAAGAACTAAGTAAACAACTGAACTGAGAAGTTTCTGTCGGGCTTTTTAAAGCTTTTTAATCATTCACGAGAACACTCTAGTAATTTTTATTTTCTCGAGGTTTTTGGAAAGCAAAATAGTACAATTACGAGATATCTATTTATTAAATGTTAAATGCGCGTGCTCCTGTATTTTTACTTTTTTGGCGTAGCTTTTTCTTATACTTCGTCGCGCGCAGCATTACACAGGGAAATGAAACAATTTAATTACAAATCTACTAAAGATAGAAAATTAAATAGAAAATCGTAATTATATATATTTAATTTCTTCTTTTTAATAAATCTAGTAAGATAGTAAATTTAAACAGTTTTCGTAAATCTAGTAAGGCAATAAAATTTGATCGTATTATTGAATGTAACTGTATTACTGCATTATTGTACGTAAGTAAGTATTTTTGTATCACTATCATTGTATATTGAGACTTTATTATGGTATTATTGTATGTATGTTTGATTGCATTATTGTATTACTATAAGCGTAGTACTGCTTTATTATATGTAATGCATTGAGTAGCTTTTTACCCTGCTTACTCCGAACAGAGATTGTCAGTTCCAAATGCAAATTCTCAGTAGCTTGTATATATATGTTGATCGTTCTAAATGTATATTCCGTAAACCGTTCCGTTCTACATGTATATTTCGTATTATGCGTATTCTTACAAGTATACTATTTGCACCTTTTTATGTATGTATACCAGCAGGCATGCAGTGTTAAATCGATTATAACATGTATACAGGAAAGACATTTAACGCAGCAACAGACATATTGCAAATCATGGAAAATATATATAAGATTTTTTAATTTAACAACACAAGCAACAAAAGCCATGACAATGTAGCAAGAACAATAAAATGATATAAATAATGTAAGCTATATAGATGTAACTTTGTCATCTTTTTTATATACGAATAAATGCTATCTGGCATCTGCAAGGATGACAGCATACTGAGAGGCTTGTTTCAAGAGGGCCAGTAGTCATCTTTAGCAGTGATGTAGTGATAGAAATTAAAATCGATATGAAAATGTCAGCATTATGCTGCAGACTTTTCTTGTACAAATTATTTTGTCATATAGCGAAGCGATTATTTTTTTTATACCTAATTGTAATAATACTATTATTAGTTAAAACATCATTATTAATAATATATCATTTACCTAAGTAAAGCATCAATAATTTGCTGATTTTACTTCAAAATGTAGATTTCAAAATTAGTGAATTAGGGTAATTTTCAGAAAGAGATTGCTATAAAGTACTGCAATTGTTTACATGTCTTAAAGTAACATATATTTCTTTAATAATGTAATCAACGCAGAAATTATATTTCGTATATTAAAAACGACGTTGCTTATTTTCCTTTTCATATATAAATGTACAAAATAAGAACTTGATGCTAAATCAATGGAAACCGAACGGTGTAAATATCTAAGTACTTGGTGATCAAGCTCTGTTTTGATCTAAAATTTCCAAATTATATTGCAAAATTTTCCTCTGGTAATCAAACATTTCTACCTCAGCGAATGAATTACCTTAGAGATTTAATAGCATTTTACTGAAACTACTTTTCTGAGTATATTATAGTATCTACTCTATTTTTTTTTTTCAAAGAAGTCTGAAGTTCGAAGTCGGATGACTTTCCTCGAAAGACGCAGAAACAGTAATTTTTAGGAATACTTGACGTCTGCTTTCCAAAATTTATTTTTGGATCAGTAAACAGGCTGAATGATTTTTCAATATTAAGCATCGCATCTGCCATAATATTGGCTGGTCTTGAAATATTTGAATTCATGTAGTCCCATAATCGAAATTCCTAAGATTTCCGGTTTGGAGATGTATGGGCCTATTATTTCACATTCGGCAGAACGTAAGAAAGGAGAAAAGCAAAATGGAATGATGTTTCATTTTTCACGAATGACTTTAGATTGTGTGCTTATCTACTTTCGTGGTTTGTATAACATTATTAATTAATTGATCAATATAATGTTGACTTTTGACCATGACAATTGTATGGTCTCGTTTAGTTTATTAACCAATTATTTTATAATAGCCGCTATGCGGGCAGCCTTCGTCTGGCTTTTAAATGTACCAGAAAAATGCCTAAAGGGAAGACCAAACATTAAATTTAAAAACTGCACAGAATTTTACTCTGGACAACAACTTTATCCCCCCAAAAAAAGCAAATAAAAATGTATTACATATAAAAAATTACAATGAAATAAGCAGTATCCCTTAATACAAATATTAATTATCCTAATAAATAAATTAACCAACTTCCCGTTGCGTTCTCTCGACAAATGTCCATTATTTAAGAAAAACATTAAATTTAAAAAGTGCACAGAATTATCGCCCTCATTTTTCCGAGTGGCAACGGTGCTAGTATCAGGAACAATGGCAACAGTGATATATGAGCAACAAAATGGCTGCGTGTCACTGTTGCTGATATAATGAGAGAGAATTATCGATTTGATGTGATTTAATTAAAAAACATAAAAAAAAAATTACAAAGCCCTTCCCCGGAAAAAAAAATCTGAAAGGTTTCAGATTTTAAATTAAATAATTTTAAAATGAGCATATCTTTAGAATTTTTCCTACACAGTTCCGCGCCCGCTAGAGATAAAAGGTTGTTTTTTCCCCGCCGTAGAGTGTTACCATTGCTCGCTTTTAATTCGTTGAATTTGTTACTCAGAAATTCGTAAAGTTTTACAAAATACGAAATCGATAATAAAACAAATTCGAAATTATGCCCATATTCGTAAGAGGATTACGTCACTCAAATTTCGATGGCTCTATGTACCGTTGTTTTATCACAATGCCAGAAATATACATACATTTATGCAGAAGATTTTTCACCATTTAATGTCTTAAAATATAATTCAAGACTCTAACATTGGGTGGCAACAGTTTGAAAAGTGAAACGGACATTTATACTGATTCAACGCAAAATCGCAAAACGAAAATAATAGTCCTTCAGCCCCTTTGGACTAAAAAGAAAAAAAAAAAAAAAAAAAAATACTCATTTGAAGTTTGAAAAATTCGCTTCGCTTCAAGGTGCACTGGCTCTTCTCTAGATTCACCTACGTACCAAATTTCGTAGCTTACGCGCAGCACGAACGAAAGACACACACTCACACAAAAACAGACTCTTTCTTTTATTATATGTAGAGATTAATTCACTTTCCTGTCCTCCTTGTTTCCACTTTTCTGCCAAAGTGTAAATTTCTAGCTCGTGTGATATTCATATGAGGTAGAAAGGAGATATCATTTACAGGAAGGTTTTAGAAGGTAGACTCAGAGCATGTTCTGCCTGCTCTGAGCCACGTTGTTAATTTTGAATATCTTGAGAGTAGTATTCTGCGGTGTTGCGTTATCGTCATTAGGCTTGTCATTCTGACTTTAGGTCAAAAGCAACTTGCGCGTTATTTTGTGTAGCCGTTAGACTAACTTATTTTTATTTAATTCAGTTCATTATCTTACACTAAAGCCATAAATGCTAGCTTGTGTAAGTACGAGTTATGCTTCCCGTTAACTTTTCTTGAGTCAAATCAAAAGGTTCTTAACACGCTTTTCCCTGTCTCTGTGGTACTTTGCAAGATAAAGTGATAATTTACTTTTAAGTCTTTTAAACATTTCGCACAGTTTATGTTTCCAAAAATCACGAGACGTTACACAGCTCAAAATAGAACCATATCTTCTTTATATTCCAATAATTATCAAGAACAGGTGCGCACCTTTGGAATACAGGATACTATAATAATGACAGTTGCAACAATTAACATTGTAAAGTTTGAGAAAAATGCCTAACATTTTTACTCTAATTTCGTTAATAGGCGCTGTTAATTCACTAAACGCACTTTTGTTTGAAGGTTGTTTTTCGAAGTTACTAACTGCGTTCTTGAAGTTCTTCCCGAAATTAGACTCGTTCTGAACTTCATTCATTTATTCTAAATGCATGAATTCGCATTTGATATAACTGCAACCGAATTTCAAAATTGTTGGGGGACTGTATTGCCTGGAACTGCGCTCATGAAAAGTGTAGATTGTTCTAAAATTTTTCACGCTGTTTGGCAATTTCCTTGTAAGTATTCGTTTTGTGGAGCTAAAATAAATAGCTTTAATAATAATAAAAAAATAATTGAGGATAGTTTATAGTATGCATATCGTTCTACAATGTAATATTTCTGAAATAAATTTATGGTACTTACGTACTATCGCAACCATCTTAGTAGAAGAAGCCAAATTGTCAGAAAGTGCCAAACCATTCTTCCGGCAACCATGCTCATTGCGTTCTATTTTGTTGTATTCCAAATTCCAACGGTTTTATGCAAAAAATTGTGATATTTTTGCCTTAAAATTTGTTTTAAAATAGGGGCTTGTGTCACCAGTAATAGAAGAAACTACGGCAAAAATTTCGACAGTAATAGCAAATAAAGAAAGATTCGAAAAAGAATGTAACTGTTTTATTTTTTGTAATGTATGACAAAATCCTCATTTAATAATTCATATTTGTATTTTAATTTGTTAAAATATGCTTTCTTTCCCAGTGCTGATATGTACCAAACTTACCAAGCTTACTGTATAAACATCGATACTTGTTTAACAAATTTATTATATAAATATCGATAATTTGGGAATTTTTCTAAAAAGGAAGGCAGGAAAACCCTCATCTTGCACATGCTAAATAACTTTTATATTTTTATCCGTAAAAAATTGCCTCAAAATGGTTGCAATAGTACGTAAGTACCAAATTTATGTATGTGAGTGCTTTGTCTGAATGAAGTGCAAATACATTCAAACATTTATACTGTTAAAAATTAATTAGTAATTAAAGCTGTGTGTGCATCTAAAAATTTCAAAGAGAAAACGGCAGTTTTGACATAAAAAGGATGTCTCGACGAATTTTTATCTCACGGATTTTAAAATGCTTGTTTCGATTCTCTGAAACTATCAAAGTTTTGAAATTCAACTATTTGAATTAAAGCAAAGACTTTACTGAAAACAAACTATAGATACCAAAACATTCTGAACTGGTTTTTGATGAATATGATAATTTCTGATTAAAAACATATTTAAAACTGTATGCTGTATATTATCCCAAACTTCGAGATAAAAGAAATTTGTCTTAGCTTATGATATTTGAGATAGTAAATATAAGAAGGTATAATTAAGGGTATATAACGAAAGGTATATAACGAAAAATATTACAAACTTTTTTCTTGGCTTTCATTTTAGTGGTACTATCCATCCAAC
Organism: Stegodyphus dumicola; assembly: GCF_044657685.1. Classification (NCBI taxonomy): domain Eukaryota; kingdom Metazoa; phylum Arthropoda; class Arachnida; order Araneae; family Eresidae; genus Stegodyphus; species Stegodyphus dumicola. The sequence goes on from NC_140769.1 coordinate 101,756,738, forward strand.
TGCTTTCTTCTAAGGAACCTTCAAATGCTTGAAGGATAGGTGTGAAAATATTTTTTACCTGAAAAAAGACGAAAACATTATAAATTGTATTTGCACATCCATTTGTATCCATTTGTTAAATCGCAAACGATATTAAATTATATATTTGCACTATTTATACATTCTAAGTTAATATAATTCAACATAATTAACATGCTAAGGCCTTAAATATATAGTTGAGGGCAAAAGTATTGGTAAAAGTGGTGTTTTAATGAAACTATTAAATACAGTCAATAAAGAGGAATTTTTCTTATAGCAATGGCAATTAGGATACTTGAAATATTACGTAATTACAAGACAAGTTTAAGAATGTAATAAATTTAAGTTTGGGAAACTTAAAAGTTTCGTAGTCATAAAAACCAATGGAGACATGCAATCGATACACTTGGAAATAAAATAAGAAATTTACTGCAATAATTATTTTGTTGCGAATACGTCGTTGGTAATTACAGGTCTAAGTCTCTTAAGCAGAGAATACACTAAATTTTTAGCAAACAAAAAATTTCTTCAAACGTCACAAAACAAGGAATTTTTCACACTTGTGAATGCTGTGTAGTTTCAGTGAAATTCGACAATTCACCAGGGTATAATTATTAAAAATATTAAAGAAACTGATTATGATGGTCTTACCAATGCTTCCAATGACTGACATTTTATAGAAACTGCTATCATCTCAACAACTATATATCTGACTATGAAATTCTCACAGAAGTCTATTAAAAGAATACTGCATAAGGTATACGAATGTTAACTACAGTGTACAACATAAATAGTTTTTGCATACGTAGCAATACTGAATGCATTTTCCCTATTTCTTCAGCTTCATTGGACTGTTTTACTGTACGTAAATAGAACTCTATAATACAAGTGTAAAATTTATGTTTGTAAACAAGATTCAGTTTCTACTGCAATTAAAGATACTTCTATAAGATGAATGCTTCTGAACAAATACGAGTCTCTAATCTCCTAGTTGGTGAAAGGATCAATATTATTGGCTTCACAAGTGGCCGAATGTGTTAAAACCGCTGAAGGCTGGTAATTCGACCTGTTTTGGGGTTGTTTGATCCCAGGAGAACGGGCAGCGTGGTTTATTTTCCTCATGCCTAACATGAATATGCGCTAATTTCTCTTACAGATTCCTCCACGAAAGCTTTGCTTCTCTTCGGCAGATAGCCCTCATGTCCTTGCCGTTTTCAATTAATCGATAAGAATATTATTGACGAAAATAAAAAAATACTATTATTCCTCTGTCTCGCTTCCGTACGAAATAGTTGTCCAAGTAGCTCAGAAAATTCATATAAGTTGAACAGTTTGTGTATCGAAAGAAATTACATCATGAACATATTTAGTCTTAAGATCTTAGAAAAAGGATTTTCAAAATTTCGTTTTATTACGTTCTTTGCTGACATAATTTAATCTTCATTCATTGCTGATCTTTACATAAATCTGGGCATGGGAATGTCAACGAGGTTAGGATCATTAATTGTTTTGATTATCTCTCATCGTTACACAGTATTTGCACTAAAATCTGTTTAGTCTTAGATATTGCCAATGCTCTCCATTCCTTTCATTGATTGAGATTTATGAGTTTTTATACGTAGTATCATGTTCTGTGCATCATGGTTTACTTATATTGTTTGCATAATGCAATGCAGCTAATTTTTTTAAAAAACAAATAATGTAATGACATTAACAGTTATGCGACTTTTATTCTTACAGTTTTCCATTTCGATCGTCTATGTAATAATTTTGGAATGAAGGTTGATTTTAAAATTCTGCACATAATTTTAAGTGAAACGTGACTTATGTCTGTAAATAAAATTACGGATCTGAGTAGAGTCTAAGCAGAGAACACTAATTTTTTGGTAAACATAGCTGACATTTGAATTTTTGGTAAACATAATTGACATTTTATAGAAACTGATATAATCTCATCAACTGCATAGCTGACTATGAAATTCTCACAGAAGAATACCGCAAAAGGTATAGGAACCTGAAGGCCTGAAACTTCTGTAAATTCTCTATTGAGATGTAAAAGCCATTGAAGAAATATTAATGAAAGATATTTTTTCATTGAATATATTTAAATCTTAGCATAAACACTGCAGAATTTCAACCAGAAAAAGTCTACCCAATAGCTTGTAACTGTCCATGATTGTAACTGTCCGTCCCTTCCTAGAAGCCAACGGTGGCCACATGTCAGGCGCTTCTATATAATGAAATGGTCACCCCTTCCGGCCCTTGTAGTGGCCCAAGGCTAATAACTATTAAATAAAACGCCCGACCATTAAAAAAAGCTTTCGCGTAATCTAATATTATCCAGAAACGTTCAATATTTTAATTTTGAACTTTTTAAATCAACTTTTTTTAAATTCTAGTCATTCGCTCTAAATTGCGATTGATTAAGTTTTTTTTTTTTTTTTTTTTTTTTTTTTTTTTTTTTTTTTTTTTTAAATTATGGCAAATGTCTCTGGCAAAGGGAAAAATCCTGTAAATAACATTTCAAACTGATCTCTTGGCATTCCGAAGGTTTCTAATTAAAGATAAACATCAGTATCCTAAGTTCAAAAATATATGAAAAGAATCTCTTTGCCAAGTATAATGCTGAATAAATTAAATGAACTTTTAAACTCTGGGAATATGTACAAAAGGATACCACTTGTGAACTTTATAAACTGTGTAAGGATTATGTTAATTTTATTAACAGTTAAATTTTTAGTTAAACTTCTTCCCTGTCAAATTCTTAACTTCAACTTACTACTTCCGGCCAGAACGTAGTTTTAGATTCACGTCTGAATACATAATGAGGAGGAGCGGTATTTAACCGCGTAGTTCTACTTGCTGAGTAAAGGCCCGTTTCCACTACTGCGTATGCGTTGCGGTGCGTATGCGTTTCTCCAATCAGCGAGTGAATTCACTTTGATTGACATCTGCAATCCGGTCGGTGTGCGGTGACGGATGACATACGGATGGAGTTCAACAATGTTCAACTTCTATCCGTATGTCTGCGGTTGCGTTGGGGTCACGTGGTGAAAAAGGAGCAATCAGGTGCAGTGACTAAAAATTAATGGCGGCAGAAGTAGCGATGAACGCTCGCTAATAGGGAAAGAATGTTTTGCTAAAAAATACTTATTTCTGAATTAACATTATAGCGAGAAATCTGCGTGCTGAAAATGATAGCAATCAGCTGAATTTAGTTTAAAATGATAAGAAAAACAAGATAACTGCAACTACAGTACTTGTTCATTCAAGAAAATCAGCGGCAAAAATTATCATTCCAAGTCCATGAAATAGCAAAATTTGTTCTGATAATCATTTTTTAGTTCTGCATACTCATTTAGCTTTAATGAAAATGAATGTCTGACTATATCAAACTGCTATAGCAAATTAGATATGATTAAAAGATTTGCTATTTTTTTCTTTTGAAACAGGTAAAAACTAAAAACGTTAATTATAAATTAAATTTGATAGCCTTTTAAATACTCCAGTTCATTGAAGATTATGTTAAATTTGTATTTCCCTTTATAAATATATCTTTTTGGATAAAATATATTTGTAAGCACATGAAATATATTTTTAGCAGCCCGTTTAACTTCAATCGGAACGCCACTTTAAAAGATAATGATTTTTCCAAAAAATGTACTAAAAGCTGAAGAACAAACTCTGGTGAATTTTTCAGACAATAGCAAAGTGAAATAGGACCAAAAAACTTAAGTTTTAAGAATTGATTTACTTGATGATGTATATAACCCAAAATATGCATACGACTTACGTGTAATCCTAGCTTAGTGGTAAAGCTGATGGTAACGATGTCCATTTTTTTGGAGTCGTGAGTTCGAATCCCATACGCTTTTTGCACCATGTCTGCAACTTTCTTACCTTTTTATTCCAATTTGATCTATATTCGTGTTTTATAATTTATTTCTATTATTATATGCATTAAATATATTGTTTTATTTATGCTCTTATTTATTTAAATTTTTCCCGCAAAAAAGTTTGAAAATTATATAATACTAATTTAAAGCATATCCTGTACATATATATTTGAATTTAACAAACATTCTCTATTCGTAAAAAGCAAATTTAAAGTTAATTAAATTTAAATGAAATTTAATGCAAACAAAGAAATGATTAATTATTGCTGTGCAAGTATCAAAATCCATGAATAAATATATAATTCCAAAAATTTATTAATCCTTAAAAAATTTATAAAAATGCATAAGTGAATAATGGGATAGATTATTAATCCTAAAAAAATTATAAAAATGCATAAGTGAATAATAGGATAGATTATTAATCCTAAAAAAATTATAAAAATGCGTAAGTGAATAATAGGATAGCTTATTAATCCTAAAAAAATTATAAAAATGCATAAATGAATAATAGGATAGATTTAATCCTAAAAAACTTATAAAAATGCATAACTGAATAATATGATAAATAAATTTTTGGAATTATATATTTATTCATGGATTTTGATACTTGCAACTTGATTTACATATGCTCTCAGAATTTAAATGATATTGTATATTAGTTCGCAGCAATAATTAATCCTTTATTTGTTTGCATTAAATTTCATTTAAATTTAATTAACTTTTAATTTTTACGAATAGAAAATGTTTGTTAAATTCAAATTTCATTCCTTGCAGCAATGGCGCAAGAGAATTATTTAAATTTAATTTATTTTGAAACCCTGCAGATATATATATATATATATTTTCGTTTCACTTTTATGTGAATGTATATACATGTGCTCCGACTTTGGGATGTTTACGACTCTAAACTTTCATTCCAATTAACATGAGACAGTATTAATGCCCTAAACATTTTTTAACAAAAAATTACTATAATAATTGCTTTTAAATTCAGTCCTCTCCTGCAGAAGCGCAGGAATTAATTAATTAAATATTTCCATTTTCTTTACCTAATGTGTGTATATATAAAGAGAAAAATCTTATTTTTATAACTTCTTGTATAAAAAGAGATATGAATTAAAAATGTTTAAATTAAAAATAATATTTTATGGATTATGTATAAAATATAACTGCCCATAGTGCATTTTAAAACAAACGAGATTTCTAATAAATTATCCAGCTATGACCCTGAAGTCAGCGGTATACAAGCATAGCAAATTTTGCTTAAATATTGTGAACCTTTCCTTACAGTTGCTCTGTACTTTTAAAGTACCAACTATTTTTTAATCCCTTTAACTTTTTTATTTTATGTTATTTATTTGTTTACTTTTTCACTAACAGTACATTTTAGTTTTAATAATATATATATTATTTCATAATATTTAAGGCTTCTAGAAACACATTTTTTTTTTTTAATTTAGTTCAGCTTCTATGGAATTCGTGATGTTCATAATATGCATTATAACCTTACTTATCTAAAATTCCATATCAAATCCAAAACAAACAATATTCGCTTAAGCGGGAAAAATTCAGTCGTCGTAACTTGCGAACTGCTTGCGCCAAAATATTACAGTGACACCTAGCGACGGAAAATGAAAATATTTTACGCATACGCAGCAGTGGAAACGCTTGTACGGATGCCGTAGGCGTGTCTTCAATTGACGCAACGCGTTCGTACGCAGTAGTGGAAACGAGCCTTTAGAGAGAATCAGAGTTTCTGATTAGCGCGCGACCGCCTTTTTGGCTACTCTCTCTCAAAGCTGTTATTGGCCTTGGCTTCTTATTGGCTGTTATTGGCCTTGGCTTTTTATTATTGGCTTCTTGGCCTCTTAAGTTCAAGCCCAAGTGTCGGCTTTTATCGAACACTCCAAGACGGAGTTCTGTTAAATCTTATCTGAATAATAAAGAGTTATTTACCCTTTCATCTTGTTGTTTCTTGTTGCACGAACTCAAGCGATTATTCGCTTATCATTTCTTAAGATTCTTCACGTTCAACTGTAAATTGGCATTTACAAAGTGGAGAACTCAGCAACTGTAATAACACGAGCCAGCATATCATTTTAAGTATCTTTTCCAAAACTGCACTGGTTTATTGTCAAAATTATTTTCTGTATTGCCAACGTTTACGTTTACAAATTCTGGAGCTCTCAGATTCTTATTCACAGTGTTTTTTGATGTTCTCAAAAGATTTGACCCCTTAGAAACGTTTTTAGTTACAGTTATTAGTACAGATAATTTTAATATGGTGCTCTCTCAGTATCTATTATATTTACCTTATTATGTTTATCTGCTATTTTTTATTACATCAAAACAAATGTTCTCAGCTTAATTTGTGAAATTCAGATTGTATTGTAATCTCCCTATGTGTTAAATCGTCATTTTTAATAAATACTGGATGCGGAGTGTGCGGTGGAATTGCGCGATAGGTAAACTCGAGATCCTTTGAAAGTTTCAGATGTTCATCTTCTGAATATTCCTTTGTAAACACAACAATTGCACAAAAATTTAAACCCCTTTTTCTATTTTTTTAAAAAGATTTTTTATTCCAGACTGCATCGAAAGTAGGCTAATTTATAAGTGTGAAGTAATTTGTTAAATATGACACCTAGTTAAATGAAATTGAAGACCTTAATCGTCACCCGCTATTAGCCGCTTAAAGAAAAAAAAATCATAATTGAAATTGCTAATTGGTAAAATTCTGCTGTAGCTTGCGGTGACTATCATATATAATTCCTGTAGTAATATTTGGTTGAAGTAAATTACGTCTCATAAAATCTTGATCGTGTTTTAATTATTCTGGTGACAACCGGTTTTAAAGCATTACTGCTTATCTAGTAACTTAAAATTTAGTTCAGAATACGTTTCATCCCCATTCTCGAACGTATGTTATTAGTATGTCCTCGTTGTCAACCGGATTTTATAGATTTCATAGATTTCACCAGATTGTTAACTAAATCAAGTATTTTTCATAACTGTGCTGGATGTAATACTTTTGGTAATTACTAAGTATTAAGAAGTTTGGTCAACTTCCTAAAAGTATGTTTTCTGCTTTTTCTTTACTACATGAATATTCTAAACCTATCGTAACCAAAATCTATAACTCAGTTTTAAAGGTACTAAAATAAATACTTAGTGTTTTATTTAACTAAGCAAGTTAGTAAACTAAACTATTAAAGTTTGGGCTTAAGAAACTAGTTTACACAAACCTACACTAGACTATTTGCTGGGTTAGACTTGAAATATGTTTGTATTTTTCAAAACGCATTATTGTTAATTATATGTTATGTTGTCCCCCTTTTACTGTCGGGTGTTACTTTGAATTTATATATATTTGCCATATAATATTGCATTCTTCGGATTTTAGAAAACTATAGTGTGTCTATAATAAATCTAGCGAATTCAACGAGATAGCTATTTACCTTCAATGTTTAGTAGACTTAACCCTGTAACCTTATTCTTTTTTGCCATGTTTCTCATACTGAGGCATTTCGTATTACATTTTACAAGAGATACTGTAATTTACATGCAACTTCTCTAAATCTATTTACATATATATAAATTTGTAACACTATAATAAATTGCATATTTAATATAACAAATAGCACGAAAACTTACGTGTAGATCATCCTCTATTTGATTCTTTTCCTCTTCAAGGTGGTTTTGCAAATAGTAAGCACTTAAGGCTAATCCCGCATAGCTTCTGAGTGAAGTGAGACAGTCTTCCAAACGGGTCTTGTATGGAGGATTTTGTAGGTTTTTCCAACTATCCTCCATTATGGATAAAGATTCTTCAATAAATTTCCAAATCATATAATTGGCTAACGCCCTGAAAACAGAAAATTTTAAATTACGATGATAGTTGTAGAACGATCAGTTTTATAAAGTTCTAGTTAAATTATGTGTCTCTGGCAATTAGAAATAGAGAAGAGTATAGCGACTATTCACTGTTCTTTGTACAACGATAAAAATAAAGTCCAAAGAAGGGTTAAAACAGCCTTTTATTCACTCAAAGTATAATAACAGTTGGCCTCTCTCGGGCTTACAGGAAAGCCTCAGCTTGGTACTCCAAGCTGAGTACTTCTGAGCTCTTCTGCGGAAGTGACGGAACTTCCCATTAAACGTCGGTTCTACCTAATTTACATAAAATGCGATGCTGGAAACTCATTCTGGCAGGGAGAGTTGTAAGAGGGAAACACGATAATAAAGGAAAAGGTTTCAAAATGAAAAATAACTATTAGAAAATTAAAATAATCTCTACAAGTTAAAAGGTTTAAAGTCATTTTTCATTGTGATAAATATCACCTTTTTTTTAATCGGGGCCTTATGAAATTTGCTAAAGAATTCTTGTTAAAACCTCACACACTAGATTTAAAAGGAGCAGTTTACATGTTATTTCTCAGAAATTATGACGATTAACTGTGCTCGGAAAACTATTTTTGTTTCTTTGAACTAGGAAAAAAAAATGTAGCTTGCAATCTAGGTAAAACAGCTCAGTATACTATTGTAAAGTGTACAATCGGCCCTCTTATTGCTTTCCAGCTATTTACAGAATCACAAAGGACGAGAAATATCTCGCGGCCGGTTGAAAACTACACTGGTTATCATAAATTAAGGAAAAATCATAAAAATCACGATTACTGAAAAAGTTACATGTAGAATTTAATGAAATTTACCCACAATATACAACACATAGTAAGGTATCAAATAACATCAAAAGAAATTACCAGACAAATATGGTAATATAGAAATTAGCACATGTACAAAATGAACAAATCGAAGGTGTCAGTTTGCTACAGAAAAGTACCTTCAATATGGAATATGATCGCCTCTAGCAGCAATACAGCACATACAGCGATGTGTGTTGCTTTCAATTATGCGGACTATCAGTTCCATAGGAAGCGAGAGCCATTGCTCTTGCAAAGCAGTTGTAAGCGCGGCAAGGGTCTGAAAGGGCGGATTGTGAGCAGCTAGACGTCTCCCTAAAGCATCCCAAACGTGCTCGATAGGATTCAAGTCCGGGGATTGAGGTGGCCACTCCACGCGCATATTGGTTTCCTGTTGAAGATAATCATCTACGAGTGAACCCTGTGTGGTCCTGCGTTGTCGCGTCCTGTAACAGGAAAGCATCACCTATTGTCTCGGGATACGGTCGCACATAAACATCAATGATGTCATCTCTATAAATCTGAGCATTCACGGTTCCCATTGGAAAGACATGGAGGTCTGTGTGTCCACCCAAAGAGATGCCACCCCAAACACAGACACTGCCTCTTCCGTATGCATCTCTTTCACGGATGTTTGACGGATTCTAGGTTAGGATAACGGGTTCTAGGTTCTCTCAATATCAAATAACGCCTACTGTCGCTTTCTAGACTAAACTTGGACTCATTCGTAAAGAGAACTGCCCTCCATTGATCAGACGTCCAGTGGACATGTCGTCGTGCCCACTGAAAAAGGTCCCTTCTATGGCGTGACGTGAGCGGCACACAAATGGCTGGTCGCCTCGCATACAGACCACCTTCGTGAAGCCTTCTACTCACAGTTGACGTTGACACGAACCTTCCGGGGGCTGCAGCAAGGGAGGATCTAAGAAGAGTCGGAGTAGCGGTTCTATTCTTGCGTGCACATAATGTCACATATCGGTCATCGGTGCTCGTCGTAGCAGTTGGCCGTCCTTGGCTGAACCTCCTAAATGCCGAATCTGTGGTTCGAAATTGCCTCCAAAGTGTATGAACCACAGAAGGATTCACATTTAGCCATCTGGCCACTTCTGTTTGACTTTGTCCTGCCTCTCCATCGTCTGACAATGGCTCTCCGTCGTAGTTCTGCAGGCAAATGATGCCTGGAGGTCATTGTTACGAATTGGCTATCTCAGATTTCTGATGTCACTGTCACAGTGAAATATGTGGGCTTGCTCTCAAACATGGACTTTTATGCTCCTCGCAGATGACGTATTCCGAAAGCAGTGCCACTAATTTGCATATCACAGTTTTACTCAGCTACTCTTACTTGGCAACATATTCAAAATTTACACGGTTTGGCTTATTTTTGAGGGAGTTATCGCTAGTTTTGTGATTTTTCCTTAATTTATGATAACCAGTGTATTTCAGGCCGAAGAGAGAGCATCTGCTCTTAGTTGCTTGGTGTGCAGGCAAGCCTCCACATTATTCAGCGTCAGGTGTGCTAACCGCAACCGCTCAAGGACAAGGCGAAAAAGATTCCAACAACCGGTTTCTCCTTCTTCTGTTGCTGGGGTTCGGAGGTGTAGGACGGTCTCTGGCTGTCCTCACTCTGGCCGATGCGATGTGCCATTTTTTTCTTCTTCTCGTTTGCTGCTTCCTTCGATGCTGTCTGCTAACGCATGGAATTCATTTTTAGTGAGATTTTGAAATGAAGATTCAAGAAAATAATTACTCCAGTTTTCTAATACATGGCTGCTGCGGAAAATAATTTTTGTTCAACCACTTCATCCTTTTGAGAACTCTTTGTGCGCACGTGATTTCATCCTTTTCTGATTTAAAGCAGAAAAGGAAAAAATACCATGCGTAATCAAGTACGCTTAATTACTGCCGTTAAATTTTGACTGTTCCATTTTTACCGAGACTTTGTTTCACTCTGATGGAAAAAGATTAACAATAATTTGAGTGCAACGTTATTTTGGTTATGCGCATTACACGTGCTAGATGTTCCGATCCTGATTTTGTTTAAGACTTACATCCGTCTTTTTGGCTGATAATTTCTTAATTTATATTAATGCTTATTCAGAAATGAAGATGTTAAAGAAAGAATAAAAAATTAATTGATTTTGTGATATCTGAATTATCATCCTTTGGGGTAAGCCACTTTGATTTCATATTTCCTTTCAAGATCACACATTTCTATCTTTGTATCTATTTCTATCACATTTGTAAGCATTACGGGTTATTGCATCCACAACGCAATCTACTATGTAAGCAATTAATTTGATTTCACATTTAATAATACTTTAAAAAACACCGCCAAATTAATACATTTGGCCCCCTTATTACATAAAGAAAACGAGAATTTTGAAGAGTATAAAAATAAAAGATTTATTTTTGATTAAATACTAGCTAAATTTGTAAGTGTTTAGTATTTAATCTGAAACAATTACATACCTAACCGAGTAAATAATTCATTAGCAAATAAAGAAAGAGAAGTTTGATTTTGAAAACATTTGGTACTATGAAGACAATGAGGAAGCCTCTAATAGATTGAAAAGCGAATATGTGTCGAGTATTTACACATCCTGTTTTTTTTCCTTGTAAGAAATAAAGAAAATATGGTAATCATGAAAAGTTTTGGGTTTCAGATTTCAAGGGAACTACCAATTTTAATCACCCCCAGTATCCATTTTGATTGTTTTCTCTTGCGTGCAGACAGAACAAGATTCTATTCAAAAACGGATTGCAAAAGGATTCTAAATGGGCTCAATGGACGGGACGTTTTCGTGACGTATGTGCGTATGTACATACCTGTATGTATCTGACACTAACTCAAACATGATTAACCGTAGAAGGCAGAAATTTTGTATATTATGGGTCTGCTATACATCTAGTGTGCACTTCCCTTTTTTATTGCAATCGCACTTTCTATTGCATCTAGTTGTGCACTTCCCTTTTTTATTGCTTTACGTATTTTATTACCGAAAATATATAAATAAATATATTTCCCTCCTTACCAGATTTTTATTTTCGCAATCGCTCGTCATAGACATATGCTTCCAATGATAGAAGTGTGTTTTAAATGACGAAAATATTCTTGTTTGAGAATTTCAAATTTTGGACACTCAAATAATTGTAAACGACTCAAATAATTTTGGACATATAACGAAATCTAACTTTTAATGCGGTCTCCCGGTTCCTATACTTTTATTTAAGAAAATTTGATACTTGTTATGAAAAAATAAAAATGCAAAAAGTTTGACTGCAGTTCCACAAAAATTGAGTGGGATATCTGACTCCGAAATTTGTAGTTTTTGATGTCATTTTCAACTTACTTTCAGGGATTGGTTAATTAAGTTAGAATAATTCGAAGAAATAAATTTTAATGAAGTGTAGCAAAAATGTGTATAATTTAATAAGCCGTACAAGGAAGTCCCGTGGATTCCACATCAGATTTTTTTTAATTCTCTACTCATACGCACGGTATTTCAAAGATACAAACTGCCGCCTCATAATTTTATTTATTTTTGTCCTTTTGACTATATGCCTGAGTTTCATGTTCAAAACTTTTGTGCACCTTGAGACTAAGTCAGTTTCGTTAGTTTTTTGAAACAGCAGAATGTTAGCGATGCTGGATAAATGCTAGAAAGTTAGTTGGCTTCTTGAGCCCGTCCCGTTAGTGTTATAACTCTGAAATATTTTTATTTGTAATCAAGCTGTAATTGCACCTTAGCGATAAAGTGATGTAATTGATAATCGATGATAATGTACTAAACTAATAGCATCTCTGGTGCAAATAAGCAAAAACATTTACATGAATTGTAATATCATGAAATTCTTACGAATTTTCTCTCACCTTTTATTTGATTTTTCAAGATGAGTACCTAAGCGACGGAAAAAATTGACATTCGTAACAAGAATAGGTTCATTTTCGCCGATATCATAACCAACGATTTCTCTAAAATATCTAATCCAATCGATCTGCAAACAGTAAAAAATAAAAATAAATAATAAAACTTTTATTCTCACAAATAACACTTTTCAATGTAAATCCTTGAACATAAATACAACACAGAAATTTAGGAGGAATTTAATACAGAAAAATACTACTTAGAGCAGGGGTTGACAAATGTTTTAGGATCGCGACTCCATTTTAAGTGCTCAGGCCGTATGGCAACCCCAGATTCTTAGGAATATGCATTTTACAATATGTTTGATGCCTGTTACGCAGATTTTAAAAGACTTCCAACCCCAAAAAAGTTTTCTTTTCCTAGTTTCAAGACCACTAATTTAAAGTACTTTAAAAAGTAGGAATACGTTTCAAATACGAAAACATGCAGTTTTCCCCTCCCCTTAAAAGCTCCGTGCACTACAGTTTTTGTCTACATTTTTGTTGTCATGTATAGAAAGCTTATAATTTTTTATCCATTTTAGTTATTAAAGTCCTTAGTGTTATTATTATATATATATATATTGCTTATTACGTGGATGCCCCGTAGAGGTCTTTTTAAGGAAAAGTAGTTTGCATCCACGTTACACATGAAACCACGGAACCACGAAAATTCCCATGCAGCCAGCCCGTTCGCCGGGACTCGAACCCCGAACCGAACTACCAGTGTTCAGCGACTTTTACTGCTCGGCCGTTGGTGGGCTCTTATTCTTATATATTTATGAAATATAATTTTTCTAACTGTTATTTCCATATTTTCATAATATTGCTTTCTTAGTATTAGATAAGATTTGAAGTTTTTCTATTTTTTATGACTAATTTCGGAAAAAAATTAAAAATCCAAGCAAAAGGGAGTACTTGAACGTCCAAAAAGAGAGAATTATAGTAAAGGTGTTTAAATGTAATGAATAAACGGATGCAATTAACTCTACATACAGGAAAATAGGATAAACTGCAGGAGAACAAGACAGTGAAATCTAAATATCAAGGTGAATTTAGCAAAAATTATAGCAATAAATATCATTCAGTATTAAATTTAACAAAGCTGTTGTCAAAACAGGAAACTGAACTTTAGCACACTAATAGTTTCTTCATTAAATTAACGAATAAAAAGTTAATGAAAGTTTTGTAGAATTTTTTAATTGATGAAACCAAATTTAGAAGATTTATTGCACTATTAAAAGAGTAGAAACGTAGCATAGTTTGGAAGTTCATTGTTAAATAATTTAGTACATTTAGGGTTAAAGTGAGTAACACTAACTACCGAATGCATAATACACTAAGCATGCAAAATATAAAAATTCTGCAGTTATTTAAGCATTTAATCTGACAGTACGAAATGGTATACGGTATAGGAAATAATTACGAAAGATTAACTCCATGTCAGACATGTTAACACGTAAAATTTAACTATTTTGAAACTTAATCTCTGGATTCGTGAAGGCAGGCAGGCAACTAATTGCCTCGCCTTAATCACTCAGTAACTCCAAATTAGGAGAATGTTTAAAATAAACTTTTTTATTAGTTCCTCAGCCTTACACTAACAACAGAAACCAAATTCCACAGCTTGCAGGAACAGCAAAAACAAAGCGTAAAGTGAAATTTAATGCATTCAGATATCAGATTTACAAGACAAAGCGCTCCTACGAACTTTGTCTTAGATACTCCCCTTTCGCGAGCAATTGGTTATGTCCCATTTCTGGCTTTTTAAAAAATCGTGCCATTTCAGCCTCTAAGGATGGGGTGGGCAACCATGATTCCCATTTCAGCCTTTTCATTCAGGGTCAACGCTATAACGTTGCGCGCCTCTAACTTGCACGCAACCAAGGGGTGACTGTGGAAACTGTATAAAAGATAGAATCTTGTGAAGGGTTTAAGTCCCTTTTTATTCAACGTAATAAATTACAATTGCGTGCTCTTGACGCTTACAGACGGTGCCAACTCGGCAGTCAAATAAAAATAATAACCTGAAAAGAAACTAAAGACAAGATTCTAACTACGAGGCTCTCTAAAATAACTAACTCACCGCGTTTTACAATACCGCTGCTAATTCAGCAGACTTGAAGCTCACTGGAACGATTACCACTACTTCCCGCCAAGCACGTAGGCCGAAACGCGGGGTTCTTCAATTCTCGCTAACTACCTCCGCGCTCGTGCAGTAAGAATATCCCACACCGAACTTGTTTCCTTCTATTTAAATCATAATACTTCCGCTGATAATTTGAATCCTTGCGCGTTCTACTCAAATTTACATATTCTGGCATTGGCAGTTCCAGGGGAAAGTAAGGCTTGACAGGAAAGATAGTTTAAACTTAAAATAAATGTTAGTTAAAATAAATATAAACCCTACATTTGCCGCTGCCAGAATTTGGAAAACTTGGAAGCAGGTCCTACAAACGACCTGTTGTAAGTTTCTCTAATTCTGAACTAACTGGCGAGAACCTCGTTTACACAAAAAAATCTTACGTAACAAATTGTATTCTGTTGCTCGTTTTAACTCTCTCTTCTTACAGCAACTTTTCCTGGACTTCATCAATCAATCTTGGTCTTTCCTTCCAGCATCTGGAAGGAATAAGTATCAGTATCTTTCTACATATATTATAATTTACACTAATTTACACTTTCTTGACACAATAAATTTTCGTTTTTAAACGATTCGTTTTTCTTAGTTATTGCTTACTTCACATTCATTCAATTTTTCAAGCATTAATTTAACTTTACCCTGGCTCTCCACCGTGTGTGGTGTCAAACGGGAATATTCGTGTTTTAGTCTTACAACACTTCCCCTAACCACCATGATTTGTTAGAATTCAACGACCAAATAGACACACCTTACTCGACATTCTACAACTCAATGAGCTACTTTAATAGTCTTAAAAATTCAAATGTAGGTGGAGAACCCTACAAAACACATTCATTCTAACTTCCCCCTCATTCATCTTTAAACATGCAGGCTTTCGCTCTAAAGCATGACTTTATCTACAATTTACTACTTAAATTTTGACTTCATTGCTTTTAAGCATTCACTTTTAGCATCTACAATTTTATGCTTCTAGACTAAATTCTACTTTTACATACCATTCAAGTATTTACATACATTTACAAAATTTTAATACATATGCTTTTTACAATTTACCATAAAATGAATAAGAGAAAATAAATTTTTACTTTACTCATTCTTCGCCAAGCTGGCGGCACTGAAAGTAAAATTCTTATTAATACAAGAATACGAAGTTATTTTTATCTTCGGCCAAATTTTGGCTTTAACATAACAGAATTATTCTTTCGACCAACAGAAAATGCTTGTTTTTAGCTTTTACACGTAAAGAAAATAATACTTTTGCCTTAGCTAAATAAAGTAAAACAAAACTAAGTCTCAACCGAGACATATTGACTTTCGTCAAAACATAGAACTTCGTACTTATGCATAACATTTCGGAACAAAAGAGAAAAAAATTTATAGAAGGTTTTAACTTATCTTTGAGTTTTCGATGCTTGAAACTCCGTCATTCGTTTTTGGCAGAATTGGTCCCAAGTTAGAGGTTTCATGGATGTTAATCTTCTCCTTACTGTCCTCCGAGTGTCGTCCACCTGACTTTTTCTTTTGCGTCCTCTACATGCTGGCCTCTTGACGGAGTAATCGCCTGCTTGTTGCCCTTTCCGTTTCTCCCTGGGACGGCTGGTCTTGACGTCCTCCGGTCTGGAGTCCTTCTTGAATTTCTTCTGTTCGTCGTATTTTTGTGCCTCCTGTTGGCGTTTCAGTTTCCGGAACGGCGGCCTTGCTGGCACCTGACTCTGTGGCCGTGTGCGCGTTCTCCTTGATGTGTAATTTCTCCTGCTATCCTTTGCAGGTGGTGTTTTTCTCTTTACCACGGTTTCTTTACCCGGTGCATCTGTATTTTTGTTTTTCTTAAACGCTGGAGTTTGAAAATTATTTTTTCTTTTTGATACCGACGTCCGGGTTGTAGAAGTGCTAGGTCTCTCTTCAGTTCTCTGTTTCTTGGGTGGTGGAATAGTTGTTGTAGTCTCTGGACCTTCTATTTCGTTTAGACTTGAGTCCTGCAAGAAACTTTAAGGATTTCAAAATCATTTGGATTATAGTATTTTTTGACCTGGTCGGGACTTGCTTTACAGATTTCCCCTCTCTCGTTCTAAAGATATAAGACTACTCCTTTGATTTCCTGAATTACATAGGGGCCTTCAAACTTTGGAGCTAGCTTTGCCATAAAATTGTCTGGGGCACTTGATAAAGAAAATTTCCGCTTCAATACTTTATCCCCAACTTTAAAATCTGCTTCACGGCGTTTTCTATCGTAATATAGTTTCTGCCTATTTCTTGCCGTATCCGAGGTTTTAAGCGCCTGATCAATCAACTTTTGCACATCTTTTTGTTTAAACTCCTGCTCTCTTTGTTGCACAAAGAATAATTTATCTAAAGGCGTAATTAACTTTCTGCCTAAAAATAATTCTGCTGGAGTTTTTCCCGTAGTATCATGATGTGCCGTTCTTAAAGCATAAGCTAACTGATTTATGTAGCCATCCCAGCGCTTGTGATGTGTGCTCACGTAACTGCGAATTATTTTTACTATGTTTTTATTAACTCTTTCTGCTATGTTAGCCTGTGGTCTATACGGAACCATTTTGATATGGCGTATGCCAAGTCCATTGCATATGTTTTCAAATATTTGACTAATGAATTGTTTTCCGTTATCGCTAATGACTTTTATCGGTGCACCGTATTTTAAAATGTATCTGTGTAAGAATGCATCTGCGGCTGTTTTGGCTGACGCGCGTTTAAGTGGAACAATTTCTATCCATTTTGAAAAATGATCTACTATTATTAAAAGAAAACGATTTTTATTTAACTCGCTCTGGGGGAAGGGACAAAGGAGATCTATGCCTAAAATTTCATTCGGAAATGTAGCGCGAATGCTATTTAAGTACCCGGCCGGGCTGTAATTAATATCATTTATTAACTGACATTGATTGCAGGACCTGACATACGCCGTTACTATTTTGTATAATTGCGGGAAATATACCGCCTCGCGTACCCTTTTTATAGTCTTTCTGACCCCTAGGTGGCCCGCTGTTTTTTCTTCGTGCAACTCCTTCAAAATGCTTAATCGAAGCGAGGCTGGGATGACTGGCTTATACTCAAGATTTTCGTTTGTTGTTTTCGTATAGAATAATAAATTATCTATTATTTCATAGTTTTCTGCTCTATTTCTTATCGCATCGATATCTGTGTGCTCGAAGCTTTCGGTGTCTTTCAAATAAGCATAGATATTTCCAAATTCAGGATCAGCTTTCAGTTCAGTAATAACCGTATCTCTAGAATCTAAACTTTTTGAAGTCAACACAGCGCATTTAAGTTCATTTCCTTCATCGTCCAGTTTTATACGAGAAAGTGCGTCAGCTACATTGTTTTCCTTACCCGGTTTATATTTTATTGTGATATTATATTCTTGGAGTTTTAAAGCCCATCTTATTAACCTGGGCGTTAGGTTTTTCCCCGAGTAAAGTCTACCAACAGCCGCATGATCCGAAAAGACTGTTACTGGCGATTTGCCGAAATAAACTCGAAATTTGTGTACAGCCATTAATTTGGCTAATGTTTCTCTTTCTGTAGCTGTATAATTCCTTTGTGTCTGATTAAATGTTTTACTAATAAATGCCAGCGGATGGTTATTTTGCATAAGAACCGCACCCACCGCATAGTCTGACGCATCTGCTGCAATTTCCAGGTTTCCGTCCCCCACAGGGAATTTTAAAACAGGGGCATTAATAAGCGCTTCTTTTAATCTTTCAAAAGCTGTGTTAGCTTCCGCTGTCCACGTCAACTTACCCTTTTTTCTTTTGATTACTAAGAGTGGTTCAACAATATTAGCGAAATCTTTTATGAAAGATCGATAGTAAGAACATAACCCAAGGAACGAAGAAAGTTTCCTGGCGGTGTTGGGCGGTGGGAAATTCTTAATAGCTTTTATTTTTGAATCTTGCGTTTCTATACCCTTTTGCGAAATTTTATAACCGAGATATTTAAGTTCTTTAGTTGCGAACTTGCATTTTGAGGCGTTAATTGTAAGACCGGCCTCTTTTAATAATTTAAAAACTTGTTCGAGGTCATTAATGTGTTGTTCCAACGTACTACTCGTTATAATTATATCATCTAGATAAATTAAAGTTGATTTTCCTAGGACAGGTTTTAGAACAATGTCCATAGCTCTCTGGAATGTTGATGGGGCCCCACACAACCCAAAGGGCATGCGTAAAAATGCATAAGTGCCCGATTTTGTTATAAACGCGGTTTTATGTATATCTTCGGGTCTCATAGCTATTTGATAGTAGCCAGACGTTAAGTCCAAAGTATACATATATCTTGTGGATTTGATCTGTCTAATGATCTCGTCTATAACCGGCAAAGGGTAAACTGGAAATTTGGTAATACTATTTAGTTTTCTGTAATCAATAGCAAACCTCCAAGCCCTTTTATCCGAAGGAGGAAACTCGTTCTTTTTCCTACATAGTACGACTGGACTCGCGTACTCACTATTTATGGGCGTTATTATTTTATTCTTTAACATCTCCTGAATATGTTCTTCGATGATTAAGTCTTTTTGTTTGTCATAACGGTATGGCTTAGTCCTACAAGGTTTTTCGGCATTTAATTGAATCTTGTGCGTCACGATTTGGCAGTTTCCTGGTTTTTCTGAAAACAAATGAGAAAAATTACTCACCACTTGCTGTATTGCTTTACTTTCATGGTCATTCAGATGGCTAAGGTCCACTTCAGGTGTCTCCACAGGTTCCACCACCCTCTGGTCCATCTCCAACACCACGGAACTATCTTGAAAATTTAATTTGGCCCTCGCGGCCCTTAAAAAGTCCATACCTAAAATAAGAGAGTGTTGCAGATTCTTCACCACAAAAATTAATACTTTGAGACTTTCCTCTTTACCTGTAAGTTTAATGATAATTTCCCGATGCAGTGACATGTTTTTCCTTGCGCCGCTATAGTTTCCGTATTTCTGGTTTTAAATAATCGTATCCTATAAAAATTCTTTTTGAAGAAATTTTCACTCATAAAATTTCCTTCTGCTCCTGTATCGATGAGGGCTTCTACTGGTACATCGCCAACCAAGACTTGTATAATTGGTAGCTGTGAGTTTTTTACGATGACCGTGTTTAAATGTCTATTTGAGGGTTTCTTTAAAACTTCCGGGGTCTGGACCCTCCCTTTCACAGGCCCCTCTAGTCGTTTAAAGCTTTCCTTTTAATCTGTGTCTTCTGGGTACGCGGATGTTTATTTTCAAATTTTCTTTTTGGGCCTTGACCTTCGAGTTTCGATGCGTTAGCTTGATAGTTTTTTCCCCCATAAGAGCGATTTCCATTTCTGGTTTCCTCCTTCCTTCGGGTACTTTGAAAATAATTTGAAAAAATTTCCCTCTCACTTTTTCCGCTATTCTGCGATTTTGAAACTTCACCGCCAATTCGAAAAGTTCCTGCAATGTGCTTGGGTTTCTAATTTCAAAGTAGTCTTGGACAGCGGGTAACAATCTTGGTAATATTATTTCAATTATCTCCGCATCGGGTTTCTTTCCATACAGCATATCCGTTAGCTTGATTTTTCGTAAAATAAAGTCCGTCAATTGTGCTGTATCCCGTTGATACAAACTATATAGTTCGGCTTCCAGCCGTGCGCGATCTTTCACTATGGGGAAGGCCTTTACTAACGATTTTTTGAAATTTTCAAATGTATATGTCTGGCTTCCAAATTCACCTAGTAAAAATTTGCCTATGTTTTTCCACCATAGCGCGGCCTGTCCTCTTAGTGCTGATGTGGCGATGGCAACTTTTTGTCTTTCAGGCACAGGGTAGAGCTGAAAGTGGTTTTCTAGACCTTCTAGAAATACCGACACCGAATTTTTTCCGTCGAAATAGACGTTTGGCTTGATTGACGCTCTCAAAGTCTGGACCAGGTATCCAAATCCTTCTAACTGACTTGTCATTTCTTGGTGTTGTCCAGCGGCTTCCATCCAGTTTTCGGCCATTTCAGTTCGATAATTGTTCGGGCGCCAATATAACGTTGCGCGCCTCTAACTTGCACGCAACCAAGGGGTGACTGTGGAAACTGTATAAAAGATAGAATCTTGTGAAGGGTTTAAGTCCCTTTTTATTCAACGTAATAAATTACAATTGCGTGCTCTTGACGCTTACAGACGGTGCCAACTCGGCAGTCAAATAAAAATAATAACCTGAAAAGAAACTAAAGACAAGATTCTAACTACGAGGCTCTCTAAAATAACTAACTCACCGCGTTTTACAATACCGCTGCTAATTCAGCAGACTTGAAGCTCACTGGAACGATTACCACTACTTCCCGCCAAGTACGTAGGCCGAAACGCGGGGTTCTTCAATTCTCGCTAACTACCTCCGCGCTCGTGCAGTAAGAATATCCCACACCGAACTTGTTTCCTTCTATTTAAATCATAATACTTCCGCTGATAATTTGAATCCTTGCGCGTTCTACTCAAATTTACATATTCTGGCATTGGCAGTTCCAGGGGAAAGTAAGGCTTGACAGGAAAGATAGTTTAAACTTAAAATAAATGTTAGTTAAAATAAATATAAACCCTACAACGGAAAATCGGAAATAGCGAGACATCACTAACTGTGATGTATTTACGTATTTATAAAGTGATTTCACGATGACTCTTCGCTCTTTAAACTTTAAACATTGCCTAAATAGAACATTAATGACATTCATTATTAAACCTAATGCAGAAAATTTGATTACTTTCTAGTAGTAATATTTTATTGACACGAAATTTTTAATTTTGGAAACTGAAATATCGAAAGTAAAAAATTATATTAAAACAGAAAAATGAAAACTTTTGAGGAAAGGGCTAATATTATAAATCTGTATTTAAAATATAATGTTTTATTATACTTTAAATGTGTAATATATATATATATATATTATTATTATTATTATTATTAACCTATATAACCTATATATATATATATATATATATTATTAACCTATATAACCTATATATATATATGTATTCTATTTTATATCTATATATAATAGAATAGCTAAACTATAATAAAAATAGAGTAATGCTAATAGAATAGAATAGAATAGATAATATATAATACAATATAACCTATCAGGCAAAGGAAGAGTTAGAAGCAAAACAAATTTGACTTATTTGTAAAGCTTATTTATTAAACAAAAGGTAAAGAGCAAAAAAAGATGCTATATGTTTGATATTATTAAAAAATTAGCAATTTTTTCTCCCTGGAGCAAATTAAAAAGATAACCTATTTACAAAAAACCAATATTACATGGTTGCTATGATTGTTAATACATTGTATGTCTCCCAGACGATGCAATACAGTCCGTACAACGCCTAGGCATGCTGAGTATCAAATTATCGAGCTGATCTTGGGGGATATTACACCACACAAAAAGCAATGCTCTCCGAAGTTCCGCTAGACATGTAGGAGGAGATTGACGGGCTGCAACTCGTCGGCCAAGCATGTCCCACACGTGCTCTACTGGATTCAAGTCCGGTGAGAATGCTGGCCAGTCCATACGGGTATCCTCCGATTGAAGGCATTCGCTTACGATGTTTGAACGGTGAGGGCGGGCGTTGTCATCCATTAACACAAATTGTGCGCCCATGGCGCCCCGAAACAAACGTACATGCTGTTCCAGAATGACGTCCCGATAGATTTGGCTTGTCATGGTTCCAATTTGAACATGCAGGTCAGTTCTGGAACCCAGAATAATTCCACCCCAAACGAGCACTCCTGCATCACCGTAACGGTGTCGTTCAATGTTTTCTTGGTGGTAACGGGTACCTGGAGCTCTCCATATGAAAGGTCCGGCGAGAATCAGACTGCAAGCTAAACCTGGACTCGTCGGAAAACATCCCACAAGCCCACTGTTGTGGTGTCCACAATGCATGCTCTCTACTCAAGGCTAACCGAAGGCGACAGTGAGTTGCAGTAAGTGGAACGCATCTGACAGGTCTACGAGCATATAGACCAATCTGCCCTAAGTGTCAGTACACAGTCTGCCTTGATATTGTCGTACCAGTGGCTGAAGAGAGCTGACGAGACAGGTCTGAGGCTGCGCTCCGCCTGTTTCTTTTGGCAGTTACTGCCAAATACCGGTCCTCATTCGGCGTTGTAACTCTGGAGCGACCTGTGCTGTAACGTCTACTCACATTACCATCATCTTGGAATCGTTTCCAAAGCCTGGAGATGACACTCTGTGCAATTCCAAGTTCGTCTGATACTTCCAGTTGGGTACGCCCACATTCCAGACGGCCGATAATTCTACCACGTAAAAAATCATCCAAATGCGTCCTTTGTGTCATAACTATTCGGTTATTGCACTGAAATGCTTATAAAGCACCTGCGAACAATTTTACTTCTTTGCCTGTATTCCTTCTATATCACTCTCTTACACTTTCGTCATTGTGACGTACCATCGGTGTCATCTAGTTACTTCCTGAAATTTGCATATGTTTCTTGAAGATATGTGTAGTGATTTTACAGGTGATATATTTATTTTAGATTTCGATTTCCGGGTGACTCCGAATTATCCTTGATTTATGGACATGAGTGTATTAAATTTGCACAACCGCATTTATTTTAGAGAATTCTCAGGATTTTTTAAAATGTTCATAATTTACCTTATTAAGTCATTTGGTATCAAACGATATCAGATAATGAAGAATAATAGCGAGTTATTTCTATAACTGTTTTACTGTGCTCAAAATTAGATCCTTTGCCGCTTCATTATTCTTGAAATAAACAGCATAAGGACACGAAAGATAAAAATATACAGCGAAATAAGGACTATATTTCTAGTGTGCACTTTTAAATTAATATGTAAAATTCAACAATAGATAAATTCTAGAATAGAAAATTGAGTTCTGCTATGATTTTGCATCCTCGAAATAAAAGCAGTATGCATTTTGAAAAACTAAATATAGATGCTTAATAAAATGCTGGGTAGTTTAATGCTAAGCAGAAAGTTGTAATTTGCAAAGAAGCAGTTATTTTTAAAGGACTTTGATATTCTAATTATTCATTCATTATCATTAGAATAAATAGTTGTCATTGTGAAGATAGTTAATAATTTGATTATAAATCTTGTTAAGGATTTCTTGTTTAGAATAGATATATGACATCTTTTCTAATCTAAATAATTGACTTTTACATTGTAAATCTGTTTTATAATAGAGCCAAAATAGCAGCTGTTTCTAGACGCTTGTTTAATCTTTATTCTTTTATTTGCAAAGCAAGTTGTCTGACAGATTTTTTAGTGAATTATGTTTCCAGATGAGCATTAATTTAACAAAAGAGATGTCATTCACCAATAAGCGTTATGGCAGTAGTAAAATTGAGACACCATGGCCAGTATAACTATAATTACATTACTTAAATACTGAATTTTATTATATTATGCTATGCGAGATTCAAAGACAAATATATTGTTACGTTCTACGGGTTCGTTGATTTGGCGTAATTGATGGTAACACTTGATGAAAGATCAAAACGCAATTTATTCGCCAGTATTACACAGGACAGTTCCAAGGACACGTTTACAGTCGTCGAAAAACTAAGATAAACACGCTGAAACAATCAGCAACAAAACCTTCAGACTATAACTGTGAAGACAACTTCGCGGCAAAGCACTAAAGTAAAGCTCTCGACTCAGTCGATCGCTCTCAAGCTAATCTGTGTACTCAAAACACAATTAGCCTACTGAATTAAAGATACCACTACTCCGCGGGCAGGTAGGGTACATAGCTTTTACCTACCTTTGAGAATATTCTCGGGAAAACCGCTAAGAATGTGTTCTAGAATGTTCTCGCTCCGCCATTGGCATATCGCCATTTTTTTCCCAAATAGGCGATTTCGCGTCAAATGTGGCAAACCCGACCATTTTCTGCAAATTTCTAGGAACCCTAACTCTGTTTTGCGGGTAAGCTGAACCGAAGTTGGGCATTTCACAACAATTCACATTACATTTCACAACAACGTGCATTAAAATATTCCATAAAATAGCAGAACAAAATATACACTAAAATGTGAAACAAAATAATGTGCAAAGTGATTGCACTTATTTTGATATAAAGTGATTATAAAAGAAATAAGTACCTTTGGTGCGATTTTTATAAGCTTAGCAACAGTGTATCTCTCATAAGGAACCTTATCATTATTACATTGAAAAGCTACCTGTAAGAAAATAAGTACAACAGTTTGAAAATTTTGAAAACAGGATAACGGCAAAGCTTTATTAAATCATAGAATAAATGCATTAAAAGAGGCTAAAGTTTGAAATATTTCTTGAAAGCAAAGCCTGATATCTAAGAACTATACCTGAACTGGGTTTCCTTCATGATTACTTATTACGGATCTATATTATTGGACGCTTCATTTTTTATTTCATTTGGTCCGTCGTTGAAAACGTAATCCATTCTTTCGTATAATGATATGCTATTTTATGGTATCCATTCATTTTAAGTTTTATGAATACATGTAGAATCAGGTAAAGCAAATGCTACTATACTTTGTGAACTCATTTATATTGCTCGAAATTGAATGATTAATCAGATTTGAGCAAAACAAACACTTTACAAAGCAAAGGCCGAAATTTTATTATATGAAACATATTTTCTTCACATGCTGAGTGAAATCCTTCAAGCCACATGCAAATGAGATAAATAGAATAAAATTACGCAGAATAAATGCATTAAATATTGCAATGACCTAAACCTTAGAAAAGTATTTCAGTTCATTTACAACTATTTAATACATTCTCTTACAGATTTTGATCAGCTTGGGATAAGAGACAAGTCTATCGTTGTAAAAAAGACCAGTAGACCCATCCCAATGCGATATTGCCCAGTTTTAATTTTAGAAAGAATATAATTAAATATTTAATAGGCGAATCAGTCTAAAGAAACTCCCTTGTCAGTATGATCCCTAATAACGTATATGCACTTGCAATTGTATGTTTTTACCCTAACTGTTTTAACAAAGCAATTTGTTATCATTAACTTTACTTTTCATACCTTAAGACTACAGAATATCTAATTATGTCATGAAAAATAAAGAATAAGAGTATATATAGATATATATATATGTGTGTGTGTGTCTGCAAAATATAAATTGCCGCCCAACTGGAATAGTGGTTAGTGACTCTGGCTGCCTTACCGAAGAGTCCGGGTTCGAATTCGAAGATGGCATGAATGTTTTTAAATGTATAGTGTCTGTATGGCATTACACTCGGGCACTCTAAATATGTGGGGAGCTGAAAGTCCTTTTGAGAGGTTAGTGGTAAGGGAAGAGGGGTGGGAAACCCTCGGACTTGTCTACTCGGGGTGCACTCCTTCAAAGCTGGGAACAGAAGTGAGCAAAGATTTATTGTCCCCTGTAGAGTACCCAAAGCTCTTGCCAACGACAGGCGCAATCTCGCCTCTTTGTTACGATGAATTTATGAATTTCGTTAGCTTACTCTGATGTCAGACAAGCGAGATTAGTCACAACAATAACAACAAGCTCTAAAATAATGACAGCCCATTCTTAATTTTAATTTTGCAATAGTCCCTTTATTCTTTACTTTAGTTTGGGTACTTCCTCTTTCTATCTTGAATATAATAACTATTTATAACATACTAATACAAACTGCATCATTTCAAAATAATCCGCGTCAGTTATTCAACACGCAACGCAGAGATATCTTTTATCCATTCACATGCCAAGATTTCTTTTAGAGAACTTGTAGAATCATTAGGTTTTTTTTTTTTTTTTTTCCGAAGCAGAAGACTTGAAAAATTTGCACTGTCCTCGCCAGAAAGTTTGTACATTTTTCTTCTTCATTTTCAATAGTAATGTTTTTTTTTTTTTTTTTTTTTTTTTTTTTTTTGTGATTTTAATGTTGTTGCAATCATTTAGTGATTTAGTGCTTCATCGAGGGTCACGATTTATCTCCGATTAAATAATTTTCGTACGGGGCTCTACAAATTGATCTGCGCTTAGTCACGTTCCTCGACAAGAGCTGGTGAACATTATGTTTTTAAGCATTTTTGAGTAGTAAATTTTGGTTTATTATTTCGTTTCTTGTTGATACAGGTGTATTCAAAGACTTTGCAATTGATTGCTGAGTTGACGAACATTTTCTTGTTATGAACGATTTAATTTTAGAAACATTAGAAACAGTATGTACCATTTTTGTGTATTAGTTTGGAGTCTTCTTTCCCTGAAGATGTAATGTTTGACGGTTTTTTCTTGTCGATTAATAATGCTGCTTATTTTTCACTTAGAAATTTTATATTATGCATTTCACAAAGTTTTTTTAATCATGGACTAGGAATATGTTTTTATGAAAAGCGCAGAAAAGCATCCTTCAATCCATAACTTGTTTACATGGGACGTTTTGAAAGAAAATTAATTACGATATTTCGCATTTCAAATAATAGGCTGTTGCCAGAAATTTTATTCCAAACATTTGCTTTCTTTTAATCGTTGTAATGTACCAACATCCTCTGCAGGTCGAAAAGGGACAGGCTCCAGATATAAATTGATTTAAACATTGGTTATCGAGACATTATTTACAGTGTTTTACATTGATTAGCTTATAGATATTTAACAGTATAACATATGATTACTGACATAGATATTTAACTATTAAACTTAGTTGTTTCTTTTTAAATTCCTACTATTAGCTCACACTCTCCCTATATTTTGTTCAAACTTTCAATCGTTAATAAAATACTTTTTATTTATCCACTAAAGTTCAAATACATTTTTAAAGCTTTTCACATATTAAAGTCAATTCCTAATAATAAGGAGTGCGAATTTATATCAAAAGCCGTGGTAGCAACAGAACTAATTCACTAACATTGCTATGCTAGCCTGTGAATCTGCGTTTCTGCCGAATTCAAAATCTAAAGGAAAAACACACTTTACACGTTTCAAAATAAGAGAAAAAATAAAAAAGACACTAATGAAGAAATAATAGACCCCCATCGGCTTCATAAATTAGAAACGAAAAAATGTTAATAATGTTAATAAAAAATAACTAAAATAAAATTTTCCTTTGTTGACCTAAATAGGAATTAACTAATTTTTTTAACTTGTTTTAAACTAACTAGTAATTATGTTTTCGATCCTTGCTTTCTTCTTCCAGTATTCCTCATCAGAATGCAAATTAGTTTGTAGTGGATTTAATTTGAGGCTTCTGGTAATTAATTCTTCATATATAATCTGCCTGCTATTGATAAACAAATTAAACTATTAAAAAGCAATAGATGTAGTTCATATAAATATTATTTTTTACTTTTTAATCTGATTGATTCATACAGACAGTATTTCCGTGATTTATATTTTATGCAGTAGGTAAAACATTGAGCCTCCTTCAAGGTGTATTAAAAAGTAAATGTTAATAAATGTAATTATAATTGCTTTTTAATAGCATTTAATACACTTACGATAAAATTGTAACTTCAGTTACAATTATATTGTAGTTATAAAGTAATCGTAATTACAAATCGTTAAACTACATTTGCATTAAAATTATTTAATTAACTTTGATTACAATTACATTGCTCCTGAACTAATTGTAAATGCTAGGTTTTTAATTATATCACTGTAATTAATTTTACCTCCAATTGCATTATAATGGTAAGCTTAGTTGCACTGTGTTTATAAATTCAATTAATTCATTGACACTGTAATGGGAATTACATTGTAACTCAGTTATTCATTGTAATTCAAATTATTAATGAATTACATTTTAAATGGTTAATGGCTAAATTATTATGCTGACAGCTCCATTAGGTTAGGTTAGATTATATTAGTATTTGAATATGGCAAAGCATAAGAGTGTTATCTGTCTAAGAGAAGGTATGCCTGCGCGAAAACTTGCTGAGGAAAACTCGTATTCACGTTCAGATGCGGAAAACAACGAAAAAACACTGATGCAGCCAGCTAGTTCGGCTAAGTTCGGAATAAGAGGGAACTACCTGTATTCTGCTGTCATAACCATTCGGCAACTGGTAAGATACCAACTGCACCGTAGCTGATTTTAATCCTTTAGGAAATTATAATTTCAACTGCCTTTAATGTTAATCGATTTAAGAATAGATCAGTACATTCTTCGCAACCGAATTATACTGCGATCAATATTAGCTTATTGATTCGTTTTAAGACCAGAGACCAAACGCTAATGAATATTGACATAAATATAAATCTGATGTGGATACTATGTGACTTCTTCATACGACCTGTTAAATTAGGCACGTTTTTGGCTGTTCTGAACTTATTTCCTCGAATTATTCTAACTTAATTCAACAAAAGTTGAAAATGACATCAGAACCTGCAAATTTCGAAATTAAACATCTCAAACAAATTTTGTCATTTGGCGTGAAACTTCTTGAATTTTTACTTTTTCATAATAAGTATTAAACATTCTGAAATATAAGTACATGATCCAGGAGGCGGCACTAAATGATTTAAAGATAGATTTCATTAGAAAGAACTTTAAGCCGGGTAAGGGAGTTGAGTACACATATTGATATTTTTGGTATTGACGATTTCAATAAAAGGGAGATGTACAACTAGAATAATAGCAGTTCCATATACACCATCTCAACGCTCTACTGCTAATCGTTTTTGAGTTACGCTAGATACATACGTACGGACGTACAGACGTCATGAGAAACTCCATTTTGAATCCATATTTTAATATATTTTTCAAAAAAGAGTCCTTTATTATGTCCACATGTACAAATGTCACGGGAAAAGAAAACGAATTGCGAAGGGTTAAACGGATATTTCCGTTGAGACATAATACCCCAAAATTTTCCGTTTACAATATTTTCATTACTTGGTAAATGGAAATGATAATTCAGTAAGTCTGCAGAAGTCTCTTGCTTAATTTTGTTGCCTCGCATCTGAATCACTAAAATAAACAGAAAATAAAAAAGTCAAACCTTTAAAGTTTTATAGCAGATCCGCATATTACTTCAAATTGAAAGACTCTCGTCGCTATTGTCTCGGAAGTTGATTTAATGAATACATGCTTTGTTTCTTCCATTATAAAGATCACTTATAAAGTATAAATCCATTGCATAAGAATAAATGTTTATTCATAACATAAATCGAAAGAAATGTGAAATTGACCGTTGCCATTGTTTTAGATATAGACATCTCTACACTCATGCTGAAGTCTACTTCTTAGCTAAAATTTTACGTGGTGTATATATCTATGTAAGTTTTCAAAACATTCATGTGATTACAAGAATTTGGCATTAGTTAAGATCCAAAATTTACCAGCAATCGAAATGATCACTAGCGCTATTTTAAAACTAGAACCTCGGTTCTAGATAAACAAGAAATGTATAACATTACAAGTGTAAATGCATTGAAGAAGAAAATTAAGAACATTCTTGCACTTACTCGGGCAAGCTGAACTGCTAAATACAGCGATTTTTCAAGTTCATCGTTGGATGGGAAATTGAAAGCTTCAGTTACTGCTTCCATCAACTTCAAGTTTTTCTGAATGAAGGATCTCGCATCCCTAACATCTATTCCTAAGGAAGGTTCCAGCTTTAGAAATGAAAAATAAATAAATAAGTAAATACATGCAAATTAAATGATCTAAGTGCAATAAATGCAATTTTTATAAAGAAGATTCTGAAATTGCTCTGATTTAAACAGTCGCCGAAAAGCATTTGTTAAGGTTTTTCTCTGATCTCGCAGTTTGCCACTGGTGCACTCACTCCTGTTAACCCATTTCTTTCTTTCTTTTTAGCTTTGTTATTAAACATCACTTTTTCCCACTTATGTCGTATACAATTCAACAGCAGAATTAAAAAAAATTAAAAACACCGTGTGTTTAGAATTCTCGATGAAGTGTTAAGTGTTGGCACACATTTTTCTACTTTTTTTCTCTTTCTCAGTTTATCAGTGTACAGTTTTGTCACTGAGATAGCTTGCAATTTTTTTAATTTTTATGTTTTGTGTATTAAATTTATTAAATAAATAGCATGCATCTATGCCACATAAAATTCAGTTGAATAGCAAAATAAAAGAATACTTAAAAACAAGCGTTAAAAATTCATGAAAGTTTTGCAAAATATGAAATATAAAATTCGAGATTTAAAAATCCAGGTGCCGCCCATATGTTCGAGTGAGCGACTACGTTACACTGCAGGAAACATATACATTGTATATTTTTGGATATTCTTCATTACTTAATTTCTTTAAAAGTAATACAAGGTGATAATATTTCCCTGCAACAATTTGAAAAGTGATTCGAACATTTAAAGTGATACACGATCAAATCCTGTTTCGACACTAATAATCCATTCTGGCCAAGGCCCACCAGCGGCCGAGCGGTAAAGCCGCTGAACACTGGTAATTCGGTCCGAGGTTCGAATCCCGCGAACGGGCTGGCTGCATGGGTGTTTTCGTGGTTTTCCCCATGTGTAACGTGTATACGAGCCAGTTTCCCTTGGAAAGTCCTCCACGAAAGGCATCCATCCCTCCTCTTAGGCAGATAGCCCTAGTGTGCTTTGCCATAATTAAATACACCACCACACCACCACCATTCTGGCCAAAGCACTTTGGGGTTAATAAAAGTGAAAAGATTTAATATAGAATTGTATAAAAGTATCATTTATTTATTTTTTTATAAGTCTGAGCATTATAGTCTGAGTAAAATTTTTTATTATGTTTATATATGTTAATTTCGATATTAATATACTAATTTTTATAATTAATCCTTTTTTAAAATATGGATATTTTTTGAAAATAATGGATTTTACTAAAATAGAATTAATTTTAATATAAAAGCCTCACAAATAATTCTTAAAAATAAAGAAATTGTACAGATCAAAACAAAGTTGCATGCCAATAGAAAATAGAAAAAATTTAGAGGAAACACTGCTCAGTAAGGACTTTCGTAGACACAGGGTATGTAACACATAATTTAAATTACAGTGCTGTCCTGAGTTCACTTAAAAATAAATAAATAAGTAATTTAACTTACATAAATAAATAAGTCCAAGCTGTTTGCGAATGACCATCGTTCCCGATTTCTGAATACTAAATTGCTCACTTTTGCAGCAACACGCTTTTTGTAAAATTCCTGCTACCAAATGCATGCTTTTATTATCTTTTTCTCTTGGAGGATAATTTTTTTATTTATGAGAACAAAATAATTCAATGAATACAAGTAATTATTTCTATAAATTGCTTTTAGGTAGCATTAAAAATATGTTGTTAGGAGCTTGGTCTCTCGACTCAAAATTTCTAGTTTTCATATTCTTTATCGCGTGATCACATCTGCGAAGCAATTTATTATAAAAAAGGAACATATGTTTAAAAATCTTTGAATAGATACTGAGGAAGCAACTGCGATATAAAGTGACTCTTAGACTCCTGGCATATCTGTATCTTAGATTTAAAATAAATAAATAAATTATGATTTCTATAATTTTCTTACCCTGAGATATACTCAAAAACGTTTTAAATTCGCTTTTATGGTCTCATCAATAAATTTAGATTTGCCTTTCTACTTAATCCAGTTTTCTCACCACAGATAAGTCAAATCGAGCCTTATGTTGTAGGTTGTGTCTTTCACTAAATATATATATATATATATATATATATTACTTAAATATTCTAAATGTTTCATACTATATATTCATTATAATTATTCATTTTAAATTCTTCGTTCAAAATATTTTACTAATATTTAGATCGAAGCATATGTCATTGCTATTACACTTTTGACACACCAATCGCAATATTGACAGGAACCAATCGAAAGTTTATACCAGTTTGACATGATGTATACATTCACCTTTAATATATTAGCCGTCCTGTTCTCAGGATCTTCTTCGACTGTCAATTTCATTATGACATTGTGACCGTAGCCTATCTTACGGAATTTAACGAGAGTGTCCATCCAGTTGAAAGCAGATTGACTCCAATTTCCTCCTTCTACTGCCGGCCAACCTCCTAAATCTTCCAGGATACGCTTCAGAGACTTACCGTCCTCATAATCTCTCTCCCATTGTGATTTGTCTTCTGCCGATAGAAAAGGTTGTGAGCAAAACAGATTAAACATAAATACTAGTCTTGATGTAAATTTATAGTTATAATATTTAATTCCTAATTTATTTATTATGCAACATCAATTACAAAAGCGGGGAATTATGCTTTCTTCCTTCCGAAATGATTTAAAGTACAAGTATTTATTTATTTTCTCTTCATCTTACATAAAGGTCTATAAGTTCATTGCTTCAGTTTTATAAACATTTTAGAAAATTATTATGTGCATATTTTTTATATAGAGCGTGTTTGTTTTTAAACTGCCACAATTCAGGAGCTTCTGAAGCTCGATCTAACAGTAGCAATGCCACCAAATTTTGTACACGGTTTAAAAAGTTTCCGTAAAAATCAACATCCCTAAAGTCGCCTATAGGGGGTAATGTATTGCTTCAGTAATCTTAACAGATAAGAATTAGACAAATGAAGAGTAAAGAAGAAATTTCAGTGCAATACTGCTTTGATGCAGAAAATGAACTACGTCAAAGGGTTACAGTACACTCGGAAGGATGATATTTCAGTGCACCGTTGCATTTTATTCAACAAAAGCACGCATTTCCTCGGCAAAGGCTCATAATGTGACCATATTTTCGTGGATGATACATTCATCCTGTATGCTATATTCTCGATGGTTGAACGCAACATATCACAAGCAGTACAAGCCATGACATGTTGCACGTTACGGTCGAGATCCAACCAAGATAGACCTTGGATACAAATAACCCCACATTTTCCACAGGAAAATGCCACATTGGATTAAATCCTGGGAGCAAAGCGCCATGCAGGTGGAAGAAAACGACTTACGAACTTTTCTTCTGTAAATGCATGCGCAACCGCCGCTGTAACGATAGATCACCATACGATAGGGCTCGATCCTATAAAAAAGGTTATCTGATAGAGCAACTTCCTCCGAAGTTGTGGAATGACAAAACTAGTCAGCATGCTGTTATATGTTTGAGTGGTAACGGTACAGATCTTTGGTAATGTTATAGTAATGTTCTCGGAAAATAATGGGTTGGTGATGAAATCTGTTGTGAAGCCACAATAAACAGTGACTTTTGATGAATGTAATAGAATTTCCTCAAGTACGTGAGGATGTGCGTAAGCCTAAATTGGAGAACTGTGATTACTAACTGTTCCGTTTAGGTGAAAATGGGCCTGATTACCCCAAAGAATATTTCAGGATAAGCATCGTTTTTTTTCATTCTGGTAAGAAATGTCAGAGCAAATACCAGTCGTTTATTATAATCGTTTTGTTCTAATTAGTGTACTCAGCTTATTTTGCATGGGTGGAAGTGAAGAACGTTCCGCAAGGTTCTCCATACGGTCGAAAGATTCAAATCCCCCACCCCAATTGTCTCTCTATGATTCCATGGGTGCCGTCAACGATTGCAGTTGCAATATCAGTAACTGTCTGTTCTGACACCGGTTTGCGCCTTCTACTAAACAGAACTGATAAGGATCATGTTCCTTCAAACTTGAATCGTGCCTTTCAAAGCACCAATTGATACCGGGCTTTTATGTAGCTTGTTATACGAGTTCTTAAACTCACGAATAGCGAGACTGCGTTCGACTGTTGGGTATAAAACAACCACAGAAGTAACGAGCATCGACCTACTGAACTCAACTAACATTCGAAATGTCTTCGTTATTTCACCCCTATTATAGACTGAATTAATGCTATCGTTTGCACAACCGACCATCCATATTTTCAAATTTTACATGCGTTTCATGAGAATTTTCAGCTGCGCAGACTACAGCTGTGAAAGCAAGAGCTGGCTTACTGACCCAGCTAACATTCGGAATATCTTCGTTATGTTCTCCCTAGCTTTACAGACTGAATTAATGATGCTGCTATTCTTTAAGTAGCCGAGCAACCCGTATTTTCAAAATTTTACCTGCTTTTCATGGGAAGTTTCAGGGGTGTAGACTACAACAGTGCCAAATTTCTCCCTATCGGCGACATTCGGAGATATTTTGTTTTCTATGAATATTTTTTCCCTTGTCATGATCAGTCCTCCTACCAAATTTGGGGATTTCCAGTAAATAGATCGAGGAATAGATGGCTGTAAATAGTATTACTTCAAAAAGAACAAAACCGCTTATTATATATAAAAAATCTTACTCAGTATATACAAAATATGTTTGGGGGCGTATTTAGCTCTGAATTCTGTCTCGTGAGTAAAAAGGTCTGCCTTAGACGAGCTGTGAACAGAGGGGTGCAGCATGAATTGCAGCTCAGCTTATGAAATATTATGAATTATGTATTCTTTAATTACTCATTGCAGCTTGTGTAGGGAATTTCTGTCATTCATTACATATCATGAATTCATTACACAAACTGTACACTACTAGATTTCTCTCAGGTACATTTGACGTCTCTAATATTCATCTAAAAGAAAACTCCTTAGCGTAGAGAGAAAAATATTTTTTTCTAGAAAACATTTAGATGACCTGTGTATGGAAATGTTGCCATTTAGTAAACATATTTAACTTGAAAGTTTTATATTCCAAATTAGATTTCATCTTTGGTTTCCCAAATGTTCGTAAAACCTTCACTATTACTCTAATTACCATTTCAAAATTGGCATACTGATATACTACATCTCAACAATACAAACTATCAAAAGTTTCAATTTTAAACGAAACCTTGTCAGCATATAAGGCTGTGTAAACCATAGGGATCCATTACGCTTAGCGAAGTACCTTCGCCCAAGTAGAAAAGTTTCTGAACACTGATAGTTCGATCCGGGGTTCGAATCTCGGTGAACGAACTGCATGGGCGTTTTCGTTTTCAAGTAGAATGTCTTCCACTCCCCTTAGGCAGTAGCCCTAAATGCTTTGCCGTAATCAAATAAACCAAACCAAGGCACCAGCAGTATTGTGCTTAGCGCCGGACCCTGGCGTTTACTCTAAGAGACTGGTCGCCAGTGAGTTTGTTCTTATTATATTTAATTTATTTTTATGCGTGAGGGTGTTTGGGTGTCCACCCCATTTCTCCATATCCATACATCTTCTGCTTTTAACAGGTAAGTTTAATCAGATTAATGGATAATTTTAATCTGCATAAATGCATCCAACAAAGTTAATTGCTTTTTGCCTTATGGCTGTGGAACTAATATCTTCTCATAAAATTTTGTTGTGCTAATCATAGGAGCATATTCTACGCCTGTTTTTCTCAATGTAATGTTGTCAATACTATTAATCGGTAAGACACTTCCATTAAATCTGAACAAGAACCCAATTAGATTATTAAGTGATCTCCATTAATAAGAAAACTGAAACTTTATGAGAAAAGAATTCTATTATTTCTGGTTGTTTTAGATCAACAAATATTGCATAAAGTGTTACATTAAACAACTATGTTTAAAAAGATATATCATCTTAAATAAGTCTTTATTATATCTGCGTAGATCTGTACAGCATTTTCATAAAAATATTTTAGCTCATTTAGAAACAAAAAACATCTAATTGTAACTGATGCATTTATATAAATTACAAATTAAAATTAATTAAACTATCTTTCGGTTGAAAAGTATCCTTAAAAGCAGAAGGTAGAAATCTCTCGCACAGAAGAATAAATGGCATACAAGAAGAACAAGCTGCCTGGTGATCGGAAACAAACAGACAAAGCCTCTCCCTAAACACAACAGGTCTGGTACCGGCTGCCTGGGTCCTGCTCCTTTGCCTTATGTAGCTTCTAAGCTTATAAAGATTCTTTTTAAATCTAAAATTATGACAGTTTGAGTAGCTGAGATATAGAATATTCATATGCAATCTTTGAAGAAATTGACGTAATAGTAAATTTTAGGAAGATCTGGTAGACAAAGATCAGACTTATAACACATATCTCCCTTCACATATTTTCGTTTCCACTCGTTATTGCAACCTCTTGCGCTAAGCTTCTAAGGATCTGATGAGTCAGTCCATAACAGCATTTAAATTTCTATATAAATGAAATCCGAGTTCAAATAGGATATTCGAAGAAATTCCATCCAACACAACATTTTACCATTACTTTTTTCATTCTGAAATTGAATGGTAGTAAGTCTGTCTAAGACTGTGTCCCACTACAGTTGTCTGCTATGCATCTGAGGATGGATTGCTACTTAATTCAAATTTCAAAGGCATGTTATGCTAGTGCTAATATATTTAGTACATTTAACTGTGAATCAACAACCGTTTGAATTAAAAAATCTGATATGGATATCACACGACTTCTTCGTGCAGCCTATTAAATTATCCACATTTTTTGCTGCACTTCATTTAAACATACGAGAGCGAATCAAATATAAAACAGCCTTTTGTTTAAACAAAATTTATTTTATAGGAAACATCTACATTTTTAAAAATTACTTTTTCTAAATAATACCCTCCTTTTATGATACATTTTGCTCAAGTTTTGGTAATGTTTTCATTCCATTCACTTAGATTGAAGTTGGACGGGTATCTAAGCAGCTGCCGACTTGATCTTTGGTCTCTAATCGCTTGCCTCCAAATGCTTCTTTGAGGGGTCCAAACATGCAAAATTTTCATGGTGATAAGTCTGGGCTGATTATGGTGATGGATGATCAAAGGCTTTCCAGTTCATTTCCACCAGTTTCTGCTGCATTTCATCTGCTGTGTGGGGTCTAGCTTTGTCATAGAGGATCAACAGCTCTCGGACGGGACAACCTTGTCTTTTACATAACTTGATCAAAGAGACCGTAATAGCAGATTGCATAAGTGTAAGAAATCCACCAGTAGGATCTCCTTCCAGTCTAAAAAAACCATGGCCAACACTTTCCCGCGACAATGAAGTTTTGGCTTTCACAGATTTCCTTCGTCTTTCCTTCTTCACTCCATGCTTTCACGCTTTAACTGGGTGGTTAATGATGCACCCATGTCTCGTCACAAGTGAAACCTTTATGTGGAAAAGGTTCCTCTCCTTCTTCAGAACGAGTTTGAAACAACTGAGAATTGCCAACTGATGCAGCTTTTTGATCATCATTGAAAACCAACGACTGAAATCTAATAAAATGAGATTTTTCTGAAGTCCAACTGCTTTGTGATGACTGATTGGACACTTCCTTAGCTAACAACAAATTCTTCCGAAATTTGAAGCACTGTGCGTCGTTGAACTGTTCGATAAGCTCACGAACACGTCAATGTTTCCATTAGTCGCACTGTTGCGAGGACGATGGAGATGACCTTGATTCGCAACACGTTCACGGCCTTGCTTGAACTTGTTGCACCAAACCTTTACTCTTGACCATGAAAGAGTAGCTTTCTATAATTGGGCATGCCGTCTGCTGTAAATTTAGGCTGGTTTCACGTTTTCGCGGACGAGGAACTTTATAATTATGCGTTTCATCTATTGTAAGGGCTACTAAATAAAGCACAGGACACACCAGCTGCTGTGGTTCCCTTAATCTAGGCAACCCCATTTAATGACTTCAACTGCCCAAACACATACAAATACTCATCTCGACGCTCATACAATAAAGGTTCCTTCCTATTTGATTGCCATACGCATTTTTTCGAATTATTATAAGCTCAAGAGCCGATCCCTCAAGGCAATTTGAAAACGATATCGAAAATTGCAAATTTTGAAATTAAATATCCCGGTTACTTTTTGTCGTACAGGAATCAAACTTCATATAACTTTATTTTCTCATAACGAGTATCAAAGTTTCCTAGAAATAAGCATAGCAACGACAGCATTTAATATTATATTTCGTTATTTGCGAAAATTAATTTTTTTTAAAGTTTGACATCTACAAAACATGATTATTTTCATCATTTAAAACACTTTCGTAATTGAAAGTATATAACTAAGACTAACGATTGCGAAAATAAAGGCCCGGTAAGAACTTTTAACTCGAGCCAAGGGTATGGATTTATATATATATGTACACATATACGTTTGGTACTGGCCATTACAATAAAAGAGAGAGCTGCACAACTAGATGGTATAGCACTCCCATGTACAAAATCCTACCCTTCTAATCTAATTGTATTTGAGTAATGCGAGAAAAATACTACATACGTAAGTACAGAAGTCCCGAAAAAAATGCCTTTCGAATCCATTTCACAATCTTTTTTGGGTAAAATGAGTGGTTTATTCTGTGCGTACATACAGATGTCTCACAAAAATCGTCCAAATGGATTCGGGAACGGTCAAAATAGATATTTCCCATGTAATATGATACCCAAAAATTTTCAAGATTACAATACTTTCTTTACTTCGCACAAGGAAGCAAAGAATAATTGCTACGCTCTTAGAATATACTGCTTTTTGTGTAGAACACAAGCTACGTGTCTTACACTACACATGTAAAATAGAAAGGAAATTTTAAAATTAAAAAAAAGATAGAAGTATCCTCTTTTTGCTTTCTTAATAAAGATTCGGTTTATGTATTTTCCATTTAATTCATTACTAGTAATTTATAATTTGCTTGCGAGAGCCTTCAATATCCTTTGAGCCTGTCTAAAATTATTTTTCAAATTTCTTATATAGTTCCCCTTGATTCAATGCCCATAATACAGGGATAATTTATGAGCGGGATTATGGCAGAATTAAAGAATGCTTTGTCAAGGCCTGCTATCCGTTTCTGGTCCTTCAATCTATCACGTTCTAGTAACAATACTCTTCAAATCCTCATCGTCATAACGTGAACTAAGCATGCATATGCAGCTTCATGTTTTGAAATAAAAAGAGGAAAAAGGTCTTTAAGAACCAGGTCTGATGATAGTGG
The DNA here is from genome assembly GCF_044657685.1 of Stegodyphus dumicola. NCBI lineage: Eukaryota > Metazoa > Arthropoda > Arachnida > Araneae > Eresidae > Stegodyphus > Stegodyphus dumicola. Next base: position 101,796,204 of record NC_140769.1, read on the forward strand.
AAAAAAACAAGCTGAAATTGTGCTGAATAGTAGCCTGGGAATTTGAGCTTTGATTTTATATTGCCAAGTAAAAACAGTATTTTTTTTTGTTTTTTGTTTTTGTTGATTTGTCAAGGCGTTTTATCTCTACAGCTTAGTCGGAAATAGTCAACAAATTATCATAACAAATATCCATTATGGTGGTATTATGTGAAATGTAAGAAATGAAGAATTGTCCTTTTCCTCTCCAAAAATGGTATTCAAAATCATCATGGTAGATTTTTAAATTCCTAATTTCCGTCAAACAATCGTCCAAATGATATGCGGCGAGGATGTATAGTGTGTTTTTACATCATGCTCTTTTGTATGCTTTCTGAGTTACATTATTTCATCTTCCTTTGTTGGTCATAAATAATTTTTTATAAGCGCTTATCATTAAGAGAAATTCTCAAGAACATCTGACCAGATCAAAATCGCAATAACAACCTTGTATTTAGCGTATATATATTAAGACAATCGATTTCGAGGGCAGCTAAAGGTCCCTCCTCATCAGGAGAACGAAATTACTAGAAAGGGGAACAGAGAAGAAAAATTAAGCATTTGCAAAGGAGTCTCATTAATACTTGGTTGTGATCAGCACTGCAGGTGATCGTAACCGGATATCGAGTCAGAGTTCCACTGGCCGCCTACTTTTACTGAGCCGGGCTATCTGATTAAGCATATAACACATAGACTAAAACACAAACAAATCAAGGAAATCAAAACATAATGAGCGAGGGGCACCACCTTCACGCACCAAGTCTGAACCTTGATTGAATCTGACCAGATGTTCTTCATTTTTGGTACCAACATTCCGGGTATTCATCTGGCACAGACCTCTAAAATTCCCCTTTCACCTCAGGACATTTTTGCTGATTCTAGATTTATATCCATTTCTCTAAATCTGAGAAACTACTATTTGAGTACTTTGAATCATATACGAGTTTACTACATATTTATTCATTATTCGCATTCATACTGTAGTCTGGTTTGGGATCATCTTTGAGTAACGTTATTTCCTGTCTAAACATTACATTCCACCTTCTGATGGTATCATAGGAAGATTCGGTATCACCCTAGACCAATGTATTCATAAATATTTACTAGTGTTATATTTTCTTCTCTGAAGAATTCGATTATTACGTAATGATGTTACTGTGAAAGACCGAAATTGGAGAATATCGACATTCACAGGTGAATGTCAACACATACCAAATACGTCGATAAAAGACCGAATATTTGGTTATATTCTTGTACATTCGGACCATCACCGGTGTATGTAGACAATCACAGATATACTGTGGTGGAGGTCGAAAAGAGAAGTCGAGTTCAACAGAGGGGCTACTGCCTGTCACCAAATCCTTTGCTCTGCTGCGATTGAAGTTATGTAGGATGTATTTGTTATACTCTGGAACACTGTTTGTCAATTTATGCTAGGTTTGATGGTACGCGCAACGTTTTCTTATTCTTTTTATCCAATACCCTAATTTATGTTGAATGGATACTGCAGTAAATCGTGAACGTTTAATTGAAAATTTAAATGCATTAATTGCGAGTAAACGAGAAGACAATTGTTTTTATTTTTCAAACACATCTCTCCTCACCGGAATTGATTACTCCTTATGAAGCTATGTTTGGCATTAAACCAAGAAGAGACATAGCATCGTCTTTTTTGCCTGGCGAACAAATCGCAAATATTGAAACCGAAGAACAACCCTTAAGAAATTGCTAATATTTTTGAAACCGAAGAACAGCTTGAAGAAACTGTTAATACGTTTGGTCGTCATTTAGTGCAATAGCGCACTATTCTTATATCAGCGAAAAGGTCTTTCCAAGAGCTTGAATTTGATGTTGATTTCATGCTATTTTGTCTAATATATACAGAGTAATGATCTTTTAAAGATTCTACTCCATTGTCTAAGCGATCGCCATTGATAACAGAGCAAGGAAGTACCAATATCAGCGAAGTGCTATTTAGCAGCGTTTTTATAAAACCGATAGCTCGGTTCCATCTGTTCATCCAGCCACAATCGAAGTACCATAGGATAGCTGATACTTTCCGCCCGCGCATGTTACAAGTTTGAAAGCTGTAGTGTCATTGTGTGTGATAATATTTCGTGTTTTTTAAGTGTCGAAGCGCGCATATTTCTAGGATACTTACGTTAATATCTCACCATCCTTTGGGAATATTGAAGAGATACAGTAGTAGCAAGGTAGGCCTCCTTATTACCTTTATTTTGATGTGCATCTCATCTTTGTAGTTCCAATAGTTCTATTTTTATAAAGCATTATTGTTTAATTACGAATTTGGAATTCATTTTCCCCATGCCTAAGCCCCCTGTTCGTCCTTGAGAACTCTACAACGTCCATTATCCAGCCCCCTCTACATTCCCTTACCCTCTAAGGTCACTTGGGAGTTACCATGGAAGTCAACTCTGCACTGCCATCTAAAGGACTTTGCAAGAACTATTTTCTCATGCGCTACTGTTTACATCCAGGACTTAGTTCTTTCCCCGGTAACACATCGGTATATTCTTTCAGTGTCGCACCAGTGTAGCATGAGTGACTTATTCTAGCGTAGCATTTCTTCAACTATTAGTTCTTTCTCGGATATATTAATCTTAATTTTCTGCTTTGTTTAATCATTTTAGTTCTGAAATACTATGCTTTCCGAGTAATAATATCAATTCTTCAATCAATAATTCTCGTTTATTGTGCTTTCTAGGAATTGTAATTAAAAAAAAAAATTTATTGCGTTGTATACTGTTTATGATTATCCACTTTTGTGCACTTCACTTAACATAACTTTAATCTCCTGCATTATTTTTGTATTACAATTCTCATTTACTGTGCTTTACATGTTAATATAATTTTAACTTTCTGCAGTGTATAATCAATAATTCGCCAGCTTACTGCATACGGCTAATATAATTCTAATTTATTGCATTATATAATCTCAATTTCTCTAATTTCTGATCCCTCGAATGCGCTAACAACTCTACACCAATCCCTTACCCTTTCTTCCTCCTCTATCTCAACTCCCACTAACATATTTAACTACTTAGATAATTAAGCTCATTATTTTTTCATTCCTCTTGCCACCTCATCTGTAGCTTTCAAACTCCTCAGTAGTTGTCCTCATTCATCACGTACTTAAGTTATAATTTACTTATATTCAGTAAGTTTTAAACTTTATACCAGTCTAGTGTACTGCCAGCATTAGCAGTTTGTACAGTACTTTTTTTTGTTGTTGTTGCTGTTGTTGGTGGTGGTGTTTAACTAAACTTACCTGTTAACAGTGTTGCTTTAATTTTAATATTTATAGTGTTCACTTATCATTCTATTTTTTTTAATTACATTATTTTTCTGCATTCACAATTATGCCCCTAGCATGGGGTAAATCTGTTATCCAGTTAGCATCGCTTATCTGCGACAATCTAGTAATTTTCATTTTGCTAGATAACAAGAGATCTTTTTATTTTAGTACTTTATTTACTTTTGTTTGCTCACTGTATTATATTGTATGCCAGTATCCAATTGTTTTGCAACTGTATAATTATGCCATCCACTACATCGCACACACACAAACCCAGTGACTACACTGAAGGCACTTATCCCCCCATCCCAAACACATCCAACATACTATCGGAAGTAGCATCCCATTCAGCAAACTCGCACATGTCAGTGCCTATATCTGCCTCTGACATCTACTCTCGCTGCATAGAGATCGCAAACTCACGTTACAGCCTCAGATATGTAATACCCAATGCTATCCGGAAAGAGCTAATCTCTCTATTATCAGCGCTCTATAAACTAACCAGCAACAAAGCAAATGAAACTTCCGAAATCGTCAAATCCTGCGAACAACAGCCCTGCACCGCTGATGCAACAGCAAACAACTCACAGTGCTGCTCAAATCATCCACAGCCTGAAATTCCAAAGGACGCTACCAATTGTGATAACTATGAAGCACCCAGCATCAAAGAAACCTACGCACAAGTTCTGAGGCAAAAGAAAAAAAAAGAGCCAGTCCTTCTCATCTATCCAAAAGACTCCAGAAGTGTGTCAAAATTACAAAAAAAAAAAAAAACTGCAAGAGATTTTCCCGATCGAAAACATCCAAACTCAGATAAAAAAGATAGTACCGATAAAGCAAGGTGGACTTGCAGTACATTGCACATCACAGGATGATGTAGCTAAGCTAGACAGCCTCCTGAAACAGACGGAAAACGCAACTGATCTAATCCATACCAAGGTACCAAAGCTAAGAACCCCTAAGTGCACCATCCACCGACTGCCGCCGAATACAACAGCTGAAGCAGCAAGTACCACACTTGCAAAAGCTACGAACAGCAACATCTCCGATTTTAAGCCTCTGTTTAAGCTTAAGGACAAATACAACACAATCAAATGGATTGTGGAATGTAAAACTGTTTCATTCCATAAATGTATGAACTTACGAACCGTCCACTTTGACTGGCACACCAGTTCAATTACAGAATTTATAGGTGCTCACAGATGTTATCACTGTCAAGCGTTTAGCCACCGCTCTAAGGATTGCACCTATCATCCACACTGCGCTTTCTGCGGTAGCAAACACCAGGAAAGCGAATGTAAATCTAATAGCCCTAACTGCATAAACTGTGAAATAAACAATAAGCATTTCGGCACCAAATACTCATGTGACCATCCCACTTATGTCAACTATTGCGCATCCTACAAAGAAGAAGTTTTAAGAATAAAAGGCAGAACGCAATACAATGAGTAGTCAACCTCCAAGCAACGTTAATATCATAGAAAACCATCCCACTGCACTCCTCCGTCAGTCTAATCGTCAAAATGGAATTAAAGCTCTGCATATCAACCCTCAGCGTTCAAAGATAGCCACCGATAATTTAATACAAGGCATTTCAGAACAATATCATGACATAATTTTTGTACATGAATTTTGTATATGAAGAAAAGCCATCGAAATATAACAAGTGACAAGTGACGGAGGACGTGACCACCACCCCTTTACTATTAAGTTAATTAGCATAGTGTCACGCCCGCCCTTATCTTGAGTATGACCCGTGATGCCTCATGGGTGGCTCGCACCGCGCGCCCAAACCCAACGCCTGGACCGTCCGGTTGGCAGTTCTACGAATCTAATGCCACCGGGTTGACGCTCATTCTTACTGCCCAGGTCCAGTATTCATTGAATAACCAAATAGTTAAGTAGTACATGGCCGAACTGGGCTGAAATATATTTGCTTGTAACATACAATTTCCGAATTGGTGCAGGCCTGTGTACAGATATTACAAATTACATACCTGTGTGTGTGTGCACCTTACATTTTTGTACATAATACATTTCAATGCTTGTTAACAGTCACATGCTTATGAGAGTACAAATTACATAATACATTTAGATACTTGTAGCTGACACATGAGTATGATATTACAAATTACAATTAAATACATGACACGTTGGTATGCTTGTTACAGACAAATGGGCATGGGAAATGCTTTTGTTGGCTGTCAGTGTGCTAGCATGTGCATAGTTTTACCCGAAGTTATGCTGCTGAATATCTGAGATTATTACTTAATTTTTTTTTCCGGTGAGATTCTCATACCTTGAGGTATTGCTCTCAGTGTAGGCGAATATTGTCTTTGCTGGGTGCGTTTTGCACAGACCATTTCATGTTAGATATTCATTAATGGGTTACACTTGGCATATTTCAGTGCCCATGTCCATTAGCTTTTTTATGATCTTTACTATAGCCTTGCTGTGATACTTGTGCTTAATTAGGAACCTTCTAAAGGCCTGCTCGTTGTTCTGCGGGTACGGAAAGTGCATTCCTTCTGTAAGCGGGCACTGATACAAATAGTGTTCTGCTGTGCCCAATTCACCGCAGCTGCATTGTTCTGAGTTTGATATTCCAAATCTCGCAAAGTAAGCAGGAAAGGGCCCATGCCCTGTAATATAGTATACCATTTGCGGCTGTGTCATTATGAATTCAGAGTCTACTTTGGGCAGCAGTGCATGGGCTCGGCGGCCGGTGTCCGCATTGTCCCACGCCGTCTGCCATAGTAAGTGAGCTGCATCTCTCAATTTCCGTTTGAGGTAGGACACTGGCTGCGGTATTTCTATCTGTGCGGCCTCCATGTTCTGGGCGGCTTCCTTAGCTAATCTATCAGCTGTCTCATTGCCGGAGTTTCCGACATGAGCTCTCGTCCATTCCAATGTTATTCTCATTTTTTGGTTTCGACGTAAGTTTTCCTGTATACCCTCTATGATTGGGGAGCTGTGGGCGGGATTGAGGACAGCATGCAGGGCTGACTGACTGTCCGTAATGACACGACTGCAGGGGTGTTCCCGATGTATCGAAATATAACAGACATCCCGTTCTGGGTCTTCACAATCTCCATTGCAACCTCGACAAGCCACCTCCATGAACTGATTTTACTGCATACATGGATGGCTCAAAAATCGAAAATAAGGTAGGAAGCGGAGTTACCATAAAAACAAAACCAGGCCTCCACTCCGAATGGCAAGGTTATCTTCGGCCGCAAAACAGCGTATATCAAGCAGAGCTCATAGCCATACTAAACAGCATTGTGCAACTTAATGACTTAAATACAGATACCATCCACGTAATCACCGACAGTCAGTCTTCCATACATGCCATCAAACAACAGCACACAAATTCTCCTATAGCCCGGCAAATTCAAGACATCATAAGCACAAGTAATAAGAAATTTGTCCTGTCATGAACCAGAGGGCACAACGCCTGTGAAGGCAATGAAAGGGCCGATTATCTAGCAAAACAGACAACTCTAGAACAAACAGGATGTCAAATTCATATAACATGGCCTAAATCAGCATTAAAACACAAACTAAAACAAATGGCGAATGAAAAGTGGCAACGTCAATGGGAACAAGGACCACAAGGACGACGTACATTCGAACTACTACCCAAGGCTGATGAAAATACCACAATTTCAACCTACTTCCTCACCCAGTACATCTCGGGTCACGGTCCCTTACCCAAGTATTTTTATGATCGCAATATGACTACGTCGGATAGATGCATATGCGGGAAATGCGGAGACCCTGAACATTACATGTTTCAGTGTCCGCTTACGTCAACCTATCACATTCGCCATCCCACCGACACTGGAATAGAATTTAGAAGATTCATTATTAAGCACCGTAAAGTTTTCCAAAACATCAAAAATATTATTGATTTCTTACACCGCCAAGCCTGGACCTGTGTCATCCATAGCTTACAACCCCAAATAATCCTCTAAGTTCATAAAAGGCAACAATAAGAATATCCACTCTCACCCTCATACTATACAGGAGTGCCTTTAGAAAAAATACTTAAATATATCCATTTATTGAGACAACCGTAACTTTTCTCATACCACGAACTATGAACTACTTTGTAGGGTTTATGTTTATTTTAACTAACATTTATTTTAAGTTTAAACTATCTTTCCTGTCAAGCTTTACTTTCCCCTGGAACTGCCAATGCCAGAGTATGTAAATTTTTAGTAGAACGCGCAAGGATTCAAATTATCAGCGGAAGTATTCTGAGTTAAATATAAAGGAAACGAGTTCGAAGTGTGCTTTTCTTACTTCACGAGCGCGGAGGTAGTTAGTCAGAAATTGAAGAACCACGCGTTTCGGCTTGTGTACTTGCCTAGGCAAATTGCTAAACTTTCAACGTAATATTCAGAGTTTACTGAAGTATCAGCGGTATTGTAAAACGCGGTGAGGTTAGTTACGTTTAGAGAGCCTCGTAGTTAGTGACTTGTTAGTATCTCTTTTCAGTTTCTTATTTTTATTTTACCGCAGGGTCGGCGTAGTTTGTGAGCGTCAAGAGCACGCATTTGTAATTTCTAAAGTTGAATAAAAAGGGAATTAAACCCTTCTCAAGACTCTGTCTAATATCCAGTTTCAGCAGTCACCACTTTGTTGCGTGCAGGTTGGAGGCGCGCAACTCTACATTGGCGCCCGAACACTTGTCGAACTGAAATGGCCGAAAATCGGATGGAAACCGCTGGACAACACCAAGAAATGAGAAGCCAATTGGAAGGATTTGGATACCTGGTCCAGACTTTGAGAGCGTCAATCAAGCCAAACGTCAATTTCGACGGAAAAAATTCGGTGGCGAGATTTCTAGAAAGCCTAGAAAATCACTTTCAGCTCTACCCTGTGCCTGAAAGACAAAAAGTTGCCATCGCCACATCCGCACTCAGAGGACAGGCCGCGCTATGGTGGAAGAATATAGGCAAATTTTTATTAGGGGAATTTGGAGGCCAGACATATACATTTGAAAATTTCAAAAAATCGTTATTAAAGGCCTTCCCCATAGTGAAAGATCGAGCAAAGCTAGAAGCCGAACTATATAGTTTCTATCAACGGAATATAGAAGAGTTGACGGACTTTATTCTGCGAAAAATTAAACTGACGGATATGCTGTATGGGAAGAAACCCGACGCGGAGATTATTGAAATAATCTTACCAAGATTGTTACCTGCTGTTAAAGACTACTTCTAAATTAGAAACCCAAGCACATTGCAGGAGCTCTTCGAATTGGCGGTGAAGTTTCAAAATCGCAGAATAGCGGAAAAAGCTAGAGGGGCATCGTATTCTCAAAGTAACCGAAGGCAATCTTCAAATGAGCAGACCAGAAATGCAAACCGCTCTTATGGGGGAAAGAGCTATCAAGCTAACTCATCGAACCTCGAAGGTCAAGGCCCAATAAGGAAATTTGAAAACAAACGTCCGCGTACCCAGAAGGCAGAACTTGAAAGGAAAGCTTTAAACGAGTAGAGGGACCTGTGAAAGCCAGGGTCCAGACCCCTGAAGTTTTAAAAAAACTCTCAAAAAGACACTTAAATACGGTCATCGTAAAGAACTCACATCTACCAATTATACAAGTCCTGGTTGGCGATGTACCAGTAGAAGCCCTCATCGATACAGGAGCAGAAGGTAATTTTATGAGCGAAACATTCTTCAAAAAGAATTTTTATAGGTTACGATTATTTAAAAACAAAAACACAGAAATTATAGCGGCGCAAGGAAAAACCTGTTACTGCATCGGGAAATTATCATTAAACATACAGGTAAAAGCCTCAAAGTATTAATTTTTGTAGTAAACATTTGCAAAATCCTCTTATTTTAGGTATGGAGTTTTTAAGGGCCGCGAGGGCCAAATTGAATTTTCAGGACAGTTCTATTGTGCTGGAGATGGACCAGAGCGTGGTGGAACCTTTGGAACAACCGCAAGTTGACCTTAGCCATTTCAATGACCATGAAAGTCAAGCCATCCAGCAAGTGGTGAGTAATTTTTCAAACTTGTTTTCAGAAAGGCCTGGTAGCTGTCAAATAGTTACGCATCAGATACAGTTAACCGCCGAAAAACCTTGTAGGACTAAACCGTATCGTTATGATAAACAAAAAGACCTAAGCATCGAAGAACAGATTCAGGAAATGTTAAAGAACAAAATAATAACGCCTATAAATAGTGAGTACGCGAGTCCAGTCATACTATGTAGGAAAAAGAACGAGTTTTCTCCTTCGGATAAAAGGGCTTGGAGGTTTGCTATCAATTACAGAAAACTGAATAGTATTACTAAATTCCCAGTTTACCCTTTGCCGGTTTATAGAGGAAATTATTAGAAACATTAAATCTACTAGATACATGACTACTTTGGACTTAACGACTGGCTACTATCAAATAGCTATGAGACCCGAAGACATACATAAAACCGCGTTTATAACAAAATCGGGCACTTATGCATTTTTACGCATGCCCTTTGGGTTGTGTGGGGCCCCATCAACATTCCAGAGAGCTATGGACATTGTTCTAAAGCCTGTCCTAGTAAAATCGACTTTAATCTATCTACATGATATAATTATAACGAGTAGTACGTTGGAACAACATATTAAAGATCTAGAAGAAGTTTTTAAATTATTAAAAGAGGCCGATCTTACAATTAACGCCTCAAAATGCAAGTTCGCAACTAAAGAACTTAAATATCTGGGTTATAAAATTTCGCAAAAGGGTATAGAAACTCAAGATTCAAAAATAAAAGCAATCAAGAATTTTCCGCCTCCCAACACCGCCAAGAAACTTTCTTCTTTCCTTGGGTTATGTTCTTATTATCGGTCATTCATAAAAGATTTCGCTAATATTGTTGAACCCCTGTTAGTAATTAAAAGAAAGAAAAGTAAATTCACGTGGACAGCGGAAGTTTATACCGCATTTGAAAGATTAAAAGAAGCGCTCATCAATGCCCCTGTTTTGAAATTCCCGGAGGGGGACGAAAACCTGGAAATTGCAGCAGATGCGTAGGACTATACGGTAGGTGCGGTTCTTATGCAAAATAACCATCCTCTGGCATTTTTTAGTAAAACGTTGAATCAAACACAAAGGAATTATACAGCTACAGAGAGAGAAACATTAGCCGTATTAATGGCTCTACACAAATTTCGAGTTTATTTCGGCAAAGCGCCAGTAACAGTCTTTTCGGATCATGCGGCTGTTGGTAGACTTTACTCGGGGAAAAACCTAATGCCCAGGTTAATAAGATGGGCTTTAAAACTCCAAGAATATAATCTAATAATAAAATATAAACCGGGTAAGGAAAACAATGTAGCTGACGCACTTTCTCGTATAAAACTGGACGATGAAGGAAATGAACTTAAATGCGCTGTGTTGACTTCAAAAATTTTAGATTCTAGAGATACAATTATCGCTGAACTGAAAGCTGATCCTGAATTTGGAAGTATCTATGCATATTTGAAAGACCCCGAAAGCTTTGAACATACAGATATAGATGCGATAAGAAATAGAGCAGAAAACTATGAAATAATAGATAATTTATTATTTTATACGAAAACAACAAACGAAAATCTCGAGTACAAACCAGTCATCCCAGCCTCGCTTCGATTAAGCATTTTGAAGGAATTACACGACGCGAAAACAGCGGGTCATTTAGAGGTCAGAAAGATTTTAAAAATGGTACGCGAGGCAGTATATTTCCCGCAATTATACAAAATAGTAACTGCGTATGTCAGGTCCTGCAATCAATGTCAGTTAATAAATGATATTAATTACAGCCCGGCCGGGTACTTAAATAGCATTTGCGGTACATTTCCGAATGAAATTTTAGGCATAGATCTTCTTGGTCCTTTCCCCAGAGCGAGTTAAATAAAAATCGTTTTTTTTTATTAATTGTAGATCATTTTTCAAAATGGACAGAAGTTGTTCCACTTAAACGCGCATCAGCCAAAACAGTCGCAGATGCATTCTTACACAGATACATTTTAAAATACGGTGCACCGATAAAAGTCATTAGCGATAACGGTAAACAATTCCTTAGTCAAATATTTGAAAACATATGCAGTGGACTTGGCATACGCCATATCAAAATGGTTCCGTATAGACCACAGGCAAACATAGCAGAAAGAGTTAATAAAAACATTGTAAAAATACTTCGCAGTTACGTTAGCACACATCACAAGCGCTGGGATGGCTACATAAATCAGTTAGCTTATGCTTTAAGAACGGCAAATCACGATACTACGGGAAAAACCCCAGCAGAATTATTTTTAGGCCGAAAGTTAATTACGCCTTTAGATAAATTATTCTTTGTGCAACAAAGAGAGCAAGAATTTAAACAGAAAATGTGCAAAAACTTATTGACCAGGCGCTTAAAAGCTCGGATACGGCAAGAAATAAGCAAAAAATATATTACGATAGAAAACACCGTTAAGCAGATTTTAAAGTTGGGGATAAAGTATTGAAGCGGAAATTTTCTTTATCAAGTGCCCCAGACAATTTTACTGTAAAGTTAGCTCCAAAATTTGACGGCCCCTATGTAATTCAGGAAATCAAAATAGTCGTATTGTACCTTAAGAACGAGAGAGGGGAAATCTGTAAAGCAATTCCCGACCAGGTTAAAAAATACTATAATCAAAATGATTTTGAAATCCTTAAAAGTTTCTTGCAGGACTCAAGCGTAAAAGAAGTATAAGGTCCCGAAATAACGTCACCCGTTCCACCACCCAAGAAGCAGAGAACTGAAGAGAGACCTAGCCCTTTTACAACCCAGGCGACGGTACCGAAAAGAATAAACGAAAACTTTCAGTCTCCAGCATTAAAGAAAAACAAGAATGCAAAGCCACCGCATAAAGAAACCTTGGTAAAGAGGAAAACACCACCTACAACGTATCGCAGTAGAAATTATACATCAAGGAGAACGCTCCCAGGGCCAGAGAGTCAGGTGCAAACAAGGCCGCCGTTCCGGAAAATAAAAAGACAGCAGGAGGAACGAAAAAACAGCAACAACAGAAGAAATTCAAGAATGACTCCAGACCGGAGGACGCCAAGACCAGCCGTCCAGGCTAAAAACGAAAAAGACAGCAACCCGACGACTACTACGCCAAGAGGCCAGCATGCAGAGGTCGCAAAAGAACTAATGTGGACGACACTCGGAGGTCAGTAAGGAGAAGATTGACGTCCATGAAACCTATAACGTGGGAACAGTTCTGCCAGAAAAGAATGACGGAGTTCCAATCATCGAAAACTCAAAGATAACTTAAAATCTTCTATAAAATTTTTCTTTTGTTCCGAAATGTTATGCGTAAGTACGAAGTTCTATGTTTTGACGAAAGTCAATGTGTCTGGGTTGAGACTTCGTTTTGTTTTACTTATTTAGCTAAGGCAAATGTATTATTTTCTTTCAGTATAAAATCTAAGAACAAGCAGTTTCTGTTGGTCGAAAGACTAATTCTGTTATGTTAAAGCCAAAATTTGGCCGAAGATAAAAATAACTTCGTATTCTTGTATTAATGAGAATTTTAGTTTCACTGCCGCCAGTTTGGCGAAGAATGAGTAAAGTAAAAATTTATTTTCTCTTATTCATTGCATGGTAAATTGTAAAAATCATATGTATTAGAATTTTGTAAATATACGTAAATACTTGAAAGTTATGTAAAAGTAAAATTTAGTCTAGAAGCATAAAATTTTAGATGCTAAAAGTAAATGCTCAAAAGCAATGAATTCAAATTTACGTATTAAACTGTAGATAAAATCATGCTTTAGAGCGAAAGCCTGCATGTCTAAAGATGAATGAGGGGGAAGTTAGAATGAATGTGTTTTGTAGGGTTCTCCACCTACACTTGAATTTTAAGTATGTTAAAGTAGCTCATCGAGTTGTAGAATGTCGAGTAAGGTGTGTCTATTTGGTCGTTGAATTCTAACAAATCATGGTGGTTAGGGGAAGTGTTGTAATACTAAAACACGAATATTCCCCTTTTGACACCACACATGGTGGAGAGCCAGGGTAAAGTTAAATTAATGTTTGAATACTTGAATGAATGTGAATTAAGCAGTAACTAAGGAAAATAAATCGTTTAAAAACAAAAATGTATTCAGTGTCAAGAAAGTGTAAATTATAATGTATTTAGAAAGATACTGATACTTATTCCTTCCAGATGCTGGAAGGAAAAGAACAAGATTGATTGCTGAAGTCCAGGAAAAGTTTCTGTAAGAAGAGAGATTTAAATAAGTATCTACAGAAATTTAGTACACCTTTTGTGAGATAAGATTTTTTATGTAAACGAGGCTCTTAAAAGTTAGTTCAGAATTGTAGAAACCTTTCAACAGGTCGTTTGTAGGACCTGCTTCCAAGTTTTCCAAATTCTGGCAGCGGCAAATGTAAGGTTTATATTTATTTTAACTAACATTTATTTTAAGTTTAAACTATCTTTCCTGTCAAGCCTTACTTTCCCCTGGAACTGCCAATGCCAGATTATGTAAATTTTTAGTAGAACGCGCAAGGATTCAAATTATCAGCGGAAGTATTCTGAGTTAAATAGAAAGGAAACGAGTTCGAAGTGTGCTTTTCTTACTTCACGAGCGCGGAGGTAGTTAGTCAGAAATTGAAGAACCACGCGTTTCGGCTTGTGTGCTTGCCTAGGCAAATAGTTAATCTTTCAACGTAATATTCAGAGTTTGCTGAAGTATCAACGGTATTGTAAAACGTGGTGAGGTTAGTTACGTTTAGAGAGCCTCGTAGTTCGTTAGTATCTCTTTTCAGTTTCTTATTTTTATTTTACCGCCGGGTCGGCGTAGTTTGTGAGCGTCAAGAGCACGCATTTGTAATTTCTAAAGTTGAATAAAAAGGGACTTAAACCCTTCTCAAGACTCTGTCTAATATCCAGTTTCAGCAGTCACCACTTTGTTGCGAGCAGGTTGGAGGCGCGCAACTCTACAACTTTATACTGTGCAATGTGTGACAGATGCACCAGTTCTACGTACTCAACACTATGTACCATGAAATGAATTCATAAACTGTATGCTGTATTATGAATTGCACTATGAATGATAACTTATAAACTGTGAATTGTGTAACAAAAAAAAAAAAAAAAAAAAAAAAAAAAGAACCACGTACCATAAACACTCCCCCCCACCAACAAAGCTCCAAACCGAAACACAAGAGAAATATGTATATACATCTGTAAATAACTTATTGTAATTATCCATTGTAATTATTGTATCTATCCATCCAACTGCAAAGTACCCGTGTAAAGTATATCTGAGACAATATTGTCTGCAATGCAAATTATGCACCATTAATATATAACAGTGTATTATGAATGCTGCTTGCTGCAATGTAAACTAATTCCCGAGCATGGTGTTAGCGTGCCCGGTCAGAGTACACTTCTATAGATGGTTAGTGCAGTGGGGCGATACCAGTTTTGCCCATGGCGATGTTTTGGTGCCTCCTGTACTTCTTATTTCTGTCTGTCTGTTAATACGTTTTAAGAACTTTTGAGCAGTGGCCATACCGAAAACCATATTCCAAAGAAAAAATATTGAGGAGGACCTGCAACCTACCATGTCTTCGTATCAAACCTGGACTGAACAACACGAGTTAATTTCTATAAAAATATCGGCCGCGAAAGAGAATCTTCTACTGCAAGCAACGAAAATGTTACAAACCTAGAAAACAAAACTGCTCAAATTGGTGATGCCGTACGAATACAAGTCTCTGATGTCGACCGTGGTCGTACAGATGGCCGAAATGTGTTAGCAGTTGTTAGAATAGAAGAATGCGACTTTTATAAACTAGCAAATAAAAATGGTACTTTCAAGCAGTTTTATATATACGTAATCAGTTCGTAATTTTTAAAGAAAAGTTGCTTTCCATAGATGCGATAAGCAGCTGCAGCTAATTCGAGAAGTGAAGGGCAAGGCTATACAAGCAGTCACTACAGAAGGAAGTGTTCCACAACTAAATGCAGTTGTGCAAGGGTAGATGTAAATGCAAGGGACTCTTGTGCAATTCAAAATGTCATAAAAGTTTATGTTGTTGAAATAAATAAGATTTCAATCACATAATTAAGTTTTTTTTTTTGTATTATTTTCTTTTCTCATTTAGAATTATTTTCTTTTCTCATTTAGAATTATTTTCTTTTCTCATTTAGAATTATTTTCTTTTCTCATTTAGAATTATTTTCTTTTCTCATGAATTTTTTAAGTTCAAAGGTTTATTTACATGTGTTGTTACTTAAGCTTTTTCAAATTTTGACGTATACGGTATAAAAGCAAAAGTAAAAAAAAAGTTATTTATCGACTAAATTTAAAACTAAATGCTTAACATATCCAAGCATGACTGCTGTCATTATTAAGAAGTCAAGTAATATCGAGTAGTCCTTCTCCCGTTAGAATCAAAAGCTACATCTCACGCAGTGAAAACGCCTCTATAGCGTTACGAACAACTTTTCTCAGCAGGGATCGGTTACTCCTCTCAGCAAGACAGGCGAAAACGTTACGTCACTTTTGAAGTTTTATGGCGCTTGAAATACGGAGAACAAAATGCAAATCTCCGACGTATTCAACATTCACCATTAGTGCATGGTGAATGTCGACATTCTCCAAATTCCGGTCTTTCACAGTAACAATAATTTTACTTGATATTTTCGCTATCACCAGACATCACAGACTGATAATATATTAATGAGGCTATCGAATGAATGGATAATATGATATGAAACTTACCAGTATTCATGCACCAGAAAAACAGTCGTTTTAATTTGGCGATATAATCAGGTGGGGATGCATACGTCAGTATTTTTAAAATGCCTGGAATTAAAAACAAAGATATTAATTTCAAATTGCATTTATATACATTTCTTTATAATACTTTTAATCGGCCAAATGTCAGTCATTTGTCATTTTACGATCTTTACGAAGATCGTAAACATTTACATTATTAAGAAATATTTCCATGTAATATATAAAAATTTATTTAAAAATATTGCCAAGAAAAATAATTTATCAAATTTAGCTCCACAATTTTAACCTAAATTCACATATTCCGAAATAATATTTCATATTAGTTCTAAACCATTACTTAAAATCAGTGTTAAAGTAATAAAAACCATACTTAAATGTTCCATATTATTTCTTCATTATGTAGTTTATTTTTGAACTTACATTTTGACATTTCCTTTTGAAGATATATGGTCGCTCTTATACACCTTTGAAAGATGTGTCTGATTTCCTTAAATATCTTAAAGTGTTAAGCTATGCCGAAGTAATGCGAGCAATATTTACTTCTCTCTAACTGCACAACCGTTTTTATCCTGCTATCAAATTTTCTGTTGCTGCTTAGTTCGGTTAGTTTCTCAACATACTTTGTAAAATAGTTCGTTTTCTTTTATGGATCTAAACATTATTCTAATGAAGGAAACGTTATGGAAACAAACAGGTAAAATAAATGAATATAAAAATATACCAAATAAATATTATTTAAATATAAGATCCGTGAGGGAAAAGAAAAGATGCGCGGCTCTGAGGGTTAAAACAAGAGATTGAGCATGTCATAGACAAACAAGGTTACGCTCCTTTAAACGATCGAGTTAGCTGACGTCACCTGACTTATGGAAGTACGAGAAACTCAGACGTCAGTGACATCACTTTAGAGCAAATCTTGTTGTATTTCCACTGAAGGCATTTATTGGAAATAAAATTAAGGTGTTCACTGTTACTGTGTAATAGCTGTTGAGGTATTTCACAGCTGTTATCCAAGCATTGCCTTTCAGTACGGTACTGAATTAGGGTATTACCCAAGCATTGCTTATGTTATTACCCAAGCATTGCCTTACAGATTAGGGCCCAGAGGAATGGTAATAGGCTAAAAGTTACAGTAATGACATGATTGTCTGTTACATAATTGTGTTTTTGTTTTTTAAATAAAACTTATCCAATCATATACGGCAAACGATAACTTCTCTGGCGTTTAATCGATTGTCAGTCAGTATTTCCACTCACGTGCAACAAGGAACTTTGTGCCGACTTCCAAATAGCAACTTGAGGTGAACCGAACCGTTTTCAAAATTTTTGTAAAAAGATATCAAAACATGAGTTTTTCAGTGTGATACCGAATCAAAATGTCAAATCAATGAAAAAGGAAACTGCGATCAATGCACTGAAAAACATCTTCATCGCTAACAAGCGGTCATTGTTTTAAAATGGTATGGTTTCATTTCAAGATGCTGTAGAATGTTGAGATAAAATTCTTTGGAGCACATGAGGGGAAACATTAATGCATTAAACGGAGATCGATAGTCAGTTAAATGGCACAAAATCCTGTGGCTTGTTGAGAATTGTTGGACAAGTTCAAACATGCATGAAAAACGCTCATAATCAGTTCAATCTCAGTTTGTTTAAGCTTTAGAAATATTATTTCGTTGTTTTAGGGGGACAATGTATGTCGCTATACGTTTTACAAGCGAGACATAAAGATATAATCTTTCTATATAATTGATATAATTCATAAGCTCAAATGTAACTCAAAAAATACATACATGTTTATTAAAATAACGTACTTGTTTTTAATTGGTTATCTGAAATATTCAGCCTGAGATAAGTGGAAAAATTCGTGATTTTTGAAGAGAACGTAAAGTGTTATGTTATAGAGAACCGTGGTTAGTTCAACATTATTCATTAAATCTGAATTGAGATTAATAATAGAAACTTTAAATACGCTTCATTACGTTTGAGTTCCAAGTTGAGATGATCTTGAACTTTAGAAAAGGCAGAAACGTAAGGTACTGCGGGAGAAACATCGTTTTTCTTTATCCAACCACCACAGGTGAACTGATAGAAATCAACACAAGGATTCACAGCTTTATTTAAACTTTTCGAAATAGAATCAGCTGGAAGAGAAACAGAAAATTATCAGTTACAAACAAAAATTCTTTTTTGATATTAGTACCTTTTAAAATTTTAGAGCATCTGAGAGGCTTGCTATTATTGAATTTGCATTTCAAAGGATCGAAGATGAACTTAGCAAGAGTCTTAAACAGAGATTCAAGACTGCAATAAAAGATACTCGCACTGCATTGGTCATCAGCCAGGTTCTTACCACTCACTAGTGGATGATTCAAGTTTTAATGGTGGACACTGGAGAATTTTGTTCTTTTGTTGAAAATGTTGTTTTTACACTATACGTCGAATTCGAAGAAATGGAAGACTTTATCTGCTTTTCATTGTAAAATTCAATAATGCATCAAATTTTTAGATTTACAAAATCAACATCCAAAACTGTTAACTAAAAGGTAATTTCATTAAACTTTGTTGTTTTCATACTTATTTTATTACTTCTTTAATTTGAGTACCTTACGCACTGATAATGGCTATATCCACCCAAATGTCTAAGATGCAGATTAATTAAATTAAATATTTTTCATAAGCATACATTTGAAACAACTTTGCAGCAAAAATACGCACTCATAGAGAAAATGTAATGGAACGTAACAACACATGACTTACAAAATTTGTCAAACTAAGCTACCCACGACATTAAACACGCACAGCCGCTGAATACATAAAGTGCATGTACTGCGCAACCAAACACAAAAGATGACAGGAGGAGAAGGTCTAGCTCACACGAGAAGAATGCATCGGATACCCAACCGGCGAGGTGGTAAGCAAGTGAGCGAGTTGAAGACAAGACGCATCATTGCCTTCTGGGAAGTAAGGTTACAATAACATTGTAACATATGCCGGGTGAGCACCCGCAACATATTTTCGAGTGGAACAGTTTCGGCCAGAAGCCTCATTGGCTAAAATAGAGCTGAAAACCACTGTTTGTCGAAAACGTTTTTTATAGCATCGCACGTTGCTAGGTATGATGACCCCCATTAGCGTTGTCAGTAGTGGTTTGAACATGCCGTCTGTCAGAGGGCGAAGGAGAACGGCAGGACGAGGATGAATATTAGACGTACGGACCGGAAATCCATGCACATCGTTATGCTTTCCATCTTTCAACACAACCTACCCACAGGTCCAGAACTATCGGAAGGACGAGGAGAACGGACCGGAAATCCATGCACATCGTTATACTTTCAACGGAACCTACACACAGGTCAAGAACTATCTTTTTGCTATCCCATAAAACTATCGGATAACGACAGCGAAGAATGGACTGCATTGCAGACGCTCCTTGTGACGTCTATTATTAACGACGGCTCATCATCAACAACGTTTGGTGTAATATTCCGTCCGTATTTTTCTGAATGGAGTGAACTGAAATGGTATCGTTTCAGCAATAATTTCAAATTTTGGATTCGGACTCCGCATCTATGTGTGGAAGACGGGCAGGCCAATATTATTCACTGTGGGAAGTTATGAAATTTCATATTTCATGCCTGACGTTAGCATGCGGAACGAAATGTATGATACCCGGTCACATTTAGTTTTCCCGTATAAATAAAGAACCCGAGCCGAAGCAACAATATCCCTAAGCAGCCAATATTACGTCGATGACATTCTGCGGCTTGTTGTTCCCAAGCTCAACTTAGTATACTTACCGAGCATATTTTTAACATATTAATGAATGTCCGCTTGCAGCACACTTTGCTACTGACATTCATCTATTGAACACGTTTGGGGGTGTTCCTGACGTTTTTGCATTGAACGTGTTTGGGACATGGTCAACATTCAGTTCTAGCCATCTCAGAATGTGTCTGACCTCGTTTTGCAACTACACAGAATCTAAAGGAATATCCCTCATTCAGAACAGATTAAAAATTTGTGGGAGAATTCATAACCCCAACGAAATTGAGACTCTAACAATGATATTTAAGATATATATCGCGCTGCCTATAAGCATAACATAACTAAAGCTAAATTGCGAGCTGGCGAAACTGCTATGCACGCAACATAAAAACATGGCGCGTACTTCAAGATTGCATAAAGATCTATACTGTCAAGATCGTCAGGCCATCTAGTCTAACTGCTTCAGTCTCCCAGGTTGGCAACAATGGCTTGAAAATACTGAATCACATCTTACATATTATTTTCCGGCACGATGACTCTCGTATAGACAGCACTGCTTAAAAGAAAGTTCTCACGAGCATCAAACATTACTCTACAACGAGTGTCACAAACACAAAGCCTACTCCAAAGAACAAGGAGCTTACAAACAATAATTAATTAGAAGGCGAAATTCGAATAAAGCCCCTGGGCCGTCTGGGACTAACAACTTTCCGAAAGGTACTGAAACAGTAGAAGTCGCCTTCTTTTAAAATTGTAATAAAGATCCGAACGAGACGTTCTCATATAAGTCAACTTACCTTCTCCTATCCATGGAGAAAACCCTAGAACGGATTTTACAGCAAAAACTAAAGTTTTATATTCACAAAAGTATCTTAAGCGATACGCAGCATGGGTTGGTAGCAGGAAAATCAGTTGATCATGCAATAAATTTCCTTCAGTGAGTAATACTAAACACAAGAGGAATAAAGTGCATTCTCTGATTATCATCATTGATATATAAGGCTCCTTCGTTTCGCTGTAGTGCCCTGATATTTTATACCGCTGACAAGAGATCTACTGCCCAAAGATTATATTTGACTTTATTTAAAGTTATTTAACTGAACGACAAGCCACAACAGACGGAGGAGTTCACGAATAAAATGTTTCGAGAGGCTTCCCGCTTGGGTGCCTGAGTTCACATCTGCCTATGTCCTCTTCTGTGCAACCTAGTGGAAGACACTGTATTCTGCATAATTGACAATGATGAAAATACAGAAACCATTGTTATGCTGACAACAGCTCGATTTTAAAGGACACATTCGAAGTAGCTACGAAAGGAATGGCTAGAACGCATCAGGTAAGATTACGAGCTCGGACATTGAGCATAAATGCACAATTTCTTAACATTAGAGGAATATTTGTTAGGTAAATGGCTCAGGTAAAAGGCATAAGCATACTCCGCGTATGGAGAAAATATTCAATTTGTCGGATAGTTTCACTATTAGATGTGGCTCTCGATAATACGTTCTCCTGGCTTTCTCATATGAAACGTTGAAGGAAAACTTAAGTAGCTTTCGAATATTATGCGAACAATTGCAACTCCTAGCTGGGGTGTCTCCTCGCGGACATTCAAGCCATGTAGAACATCGCTGCTGAGAATATGGCTCTTAATGGTGCCTCCAGTGAGGCGCGATTTAAGAAAACCGATGGAACTGGCTCTTAGTTCTGCACCGAGGCCATTTCTGCGGAATATTTGCCGAGGATCTAGAACTTCACCAACCACCGGCTTAAATGTTTTAGCAGGAATTCTAACACTACAGCTGAATTTACAAAAGTGAGGATAGTCATGTTAAATGAAAATGTAACACTATATTTGGAAAACATATATATACATACAGTCGGAATACGAGAGCTACATTTTTCATTCACTTTGCCACCCGGCTAAGTCGGACATAACTGTTCACCGTAATTCTCTGATAGTATAACAAGCAACTGCCGTTAATACTGAAGGCCGTTAATACTGGAGGGTGATAGTGTAAGCCACCCGAGTAGGTAGCGCGATGGGCGGATGACAGGCTTTTCAAATTAGCTGCCTCATCATTCGTTATCTTTGTGCAACCGCGAGTGATAAACCAGTGAAGCGATTCAGCATTGGATGATATGAAGACAGAGTTCGAATTTAAAAGTCCGTTGTCTGGGGTGTGGACTCCCATAGGCGTGGTGGCTAGTAAGACTATTATTCTTTGAAGGATAGCTTTTTGATTTGACAACCCCCTCCCACCTAATACGGAGACAAGATGGTCAATCCTTGTAGTACTCTGTGTTACAGATGACTTATCTCCTTGAGGAGTTGATCCACAGCTTTTTCCAGTTGTCTAGAAGTTTTTTTCTAGAGGATATATTAATACAAGTTTTATATATATATTTAGATATATTTTATAAAACCTCATGTCCAAAAATTACTTCACATCTGCTCTATTTGAATTTCGCCATATGCGATTCTAAATAAGGCTGATGAAAAAGTATGAGACTTAATTTTAAGCCTAAACCTCCAATTATAATGCTGATTTTTAGACTTAGTTTAAATTGTTACACGTATCGCCGCACTTTTTTCATATACGTTTTAGATGCTGCATGTGCTTAGAACAAAATCTTCAATATATTAGTTCTTTTTTGAAAGCATTTTATTTAAGTGATTAAAAAAAGAAAGATGAGTATTATTTCTGCTATAATTCGCATAAAAGTTTGATGTTCTGAATTTAAGGAGATATTAGGTATGTAAATCTAAGTAAAAATTTATACTTGCTGATGCATGTCAAAATATCTCTCATACTTTTAAAATATAAAACAGTATACTTTTGTACCAAAATAGCTTTCGTTGCAATGGGAAAAAAAACTTTTTTGTATAATTTAATTACATAATCAGAAAACCGGAAAGAAACAATAGCAATAACTTTTCCTTAAATTTTATTTTTCCGAACAATTATTATAATACATTACCACAGACATTTTGAAAAGAATTTACCAAGAGCAAATGAAAACTTAACTAAAATTGCATCCTCATATAACGAGGCTAGATAAAATAAACACCTCATTATATTTGCAGTGATCTTTAATGGTTGAAGTATTAGAGCAACTCACTTGGTTATATAAAATTTTTGAATCATAAACTTCTTTATTGCCCTTCAAAAAGATGGAACTTCCTTTATAATAGTCCAGAAACAATGATGGGACGACGTTACACTCTTTTACATATTGCTTGTCATTTATAATTTTTAACAACGATTTTATAATTTAAAATGAAGATTAAGAAAATACCGTTGTTGATTGTAAATTTATTTTAAAGTTCCCAAAGATATTAAAGATGATATTAAAAGTAATATTATTTATTAAAAGCATAAAAATATCACTAACAAACTAATAAATACAGAAACGTATGGGAAACTAATTTTTAGGGCAAAGGAGCAATTTGTCCAGAGGGACTATTAATTTCGTTTAGGCATTTTCTGTTGATTCACTACAAGCGTTGTTTGAGTTTTCAAATTGTTGCCACCAAATATTATCGCTCTTCATTATATTTAAAGAAATTAAATAATGAAGAATCTGCATAAATGTATGTATGTTTCTCGCATTGTGATGAAACAACGGTACCTAGAGCCATCAAATTTTCAATAACGTAACCCTCCCGCGAACATGGGCATTTGGAAGTCCAAATTTGAAATTTGGAATATTATCGATTTCATATTTTGTTACAAAGCATTTCAAAGCGAGCAATGGCAACGTTGTACAGAAAAAAAAAATTTATCTCTAGCGCGCTAGGCAGTGTATCGGAAATTCCAAAGATATGCTCATTTTAAAATTATTTTGCGATATTGCTCTTGAACTGAATTTTATGATTTAAGTGCGAAGAACATGATATTTAATAAATAAAGGTAACACACAAAATATTAAAAAAACGCGCCTTTGGACATAATTTAATATCTAAAACCTTTCATATTTTTTTAATTAAATGTTGTTGTTATTACGAACCTGCAATCAGTTTACCAGCAAGCACAGCAGCTATCTGAATGGGCTATTAATAAATAATTGTCCAGTGTTAAGCTATTATTCTAATAAAAAAGGAAACTGATATGATAACACATTTTATCTTATATGTCGTCTTGCGGACAAATCCTCTACATATTGCCAGCGAATAAGGAAAATTATAAGAAAAAATACTTCAAAAATCTTTTGAAATGCTCCATATATACAAATAACAATATACTGATTTATATCGAGCTAAAGACAATTGAATATTGCCCAAGAATTCCAGCTCGCAGTTTATGAATAACTTAGGTCACATGGCATCTCCTACCGTTTTAAGGAAATTGAATACCTATATCCCGCAAAAAGAGGTTGTATAGAACACAGAGCTCCAAATTTAAAAAAAAGGCAGGACCAATGATTTTCTCACTCGTGCATTTCAAGTTTAAAATAAGTACCTGATTTGTTTCTTGTTATTTAAATAACTGAAAATATTTTATCACTGATATAAAGGTTAAGATAAGCATCTTGCGCTGAACTTCTTTTCGACGCATGCTTGAAGACCAATAAATAAATAAATAATAAAATAAAATAACGCCTCAGAAATGTATTCGTGTACGTCATAATGCTTATTTAAGGTAAATAGTTTTAAAGAATGTTCATATTGTTGAGTTCTACGGGTTCGTCGATTTGGAGTAATTGACGATAACACTTGATGAAGAGTCAAAACACAATTTATTCGTCAATATTACACAGGAGAGTTCCAAAGACACGTCTACAGTCGTCGAAAAGGTACGATAAACACGCTGAAACAATCAGCAACACAACCTTCAGGATACAACGATGAAAACAGCTTCACAGCAAAGCACTAAAGTACAGCTTCCGACTTGGTTCGGTCGCTCTCAAGCTAATCTCCGAGCTTAATACACTACTATTGAATTCAAGATACTACCTACTCCGGGTACCGGCAGGGTATATACAGCTTTTAACCAGCCTTCGAGAACATTCCTGATGAAAGCCGCTAAGAATGCGTTCTAGAATGTTCTCGCTCCGTCTATCGGGATATCGCCAATTGTTTCGAAAATACCGCCAAATGTTCGATTTCGCGCCAAATCTTTCAACCCTGCCTTTGCCTGCCACTTTCTGGCAGCCCTAACGCCACTTTGCGGGAAACTATCTCACCGCAGCTGGGCCTTTCGCTTTTTACGGATTATTCGCCTTCGTTAGGTAAAAGGGCGATCAAAGCATGAGTTAGGTGTAATTTTTAAACTTAGTAATATAAACAAAATCAATTTTAATTTCTGATACTTCCTTATTATAGCGGCTCCGAAAACTCAATTGCTTATCAACCGAGATATCTCGAAGTGAATGCCATATCAGTTTTCCAAGAAAGAGGTCTTTTACCTGACCAGTGAGAATGCGAAAATGGTCACAACATGAAACTGTGTGTCAACTACGAAACCATTTCGAAATGCAATGTTAAAAATCATAAAAGAAAGAAGGACTTCTGAGTTGAAAATTGGTTCAGTGGTTCCAGAATATCATTTGCCAGTGCTGTTAAATTTATGCATACTTGGGCAAAGTTGATATCCATCAAATGGCGTGACAAATAGCTTAATTTATGTGTGAAAATGCTGCAGTTGTTGTAACAATTGCATGCCTCCTTACATCTGATGCAAATGGGCGAACAGGCGGTCCCAATGAAATAGCTGAAATCGATGAAAGTTTGTTCGTCCGACGTAAGAACAACTGTAACAAACTACTCCCCCAATAGTGGATTTTTCGTAGAAATATGCCAGGGAGGTGGCAAGCGCTTTGTCGTTCAGATCTCAGATAGAGATGCTGGTACACTTACGAAGAAAATTATTTAACGTGCACAAGATGGATCAACGATCTATTCAGACTGCTGGAAAATATGTAAAATAGAGCAACTTGAAGAAGGTGGTTACAGTTACCTTACCATGAACCGTAAGTACAATATTGTTGATACAACAGGTGTTCACACCCAAAATGTAGAAAGAACGTGGGGTTAAGCCAAGTGGCATAATAAAAAACAACAGGGCAAGGCTAGAATCATATCTCGAAATTTATATGGAGAAAGTACAAAAGAAAAAAAAATATATCTTTGATCAATTGTTGAAAGTAGTTTCGGAAATATTGCCTTGTCATAAAAATTATTAAAAATATTCTTAGAAAACAACATGTATTATTTTTATTATTGTATATTGTATCGTTTATTTTTATCTTCGTGCTTCATAAGCTGAGAGACATTTCGGTTAATTAGCGATTCTGTGTTGGGGTTGGTTGGTTGGTTGGTTGGTTGGTTGGTAACGGAGGACGGGAACGCCTGATGTCTAACAGAGGTAAACAGGCATGTGTTCCGCGCCCTCGACTAACCAGGAACAACTCCCTGGGGCCTCAAGAGGCCGCCTCGGGAGCTTTTTAGGATGTTAACAAGAGCATTTACATGGCCATACAAGGGCAGATTGCACTCGTTTTACCGTTTTGACATTTGTTGTTGCAATTTGCTATGGTAATTTTGCACATTCACAATAAAATTCAAATAAAAATACAAATTAAATATACAGATACAAAAATACAGTTACAAAATAATAGGATCAAAATACAGGCTCATAGGGAAAAAAAATAAAAATAAAATAAAATAAAATAAATAAATAAAAATAAAAAATTAAGTATTATGCATATACAGAAGAGGAAATGTTAAATACATTTGATTGTACATTATTTGAAAGGTGTCTGTAATAGGGACTTACGTAAGTTTTAGGAGTAGACTTATGTGTCTGAGAATGTGGAACTGCATGCTGACTTAGTGTATCATGCCTTGAGAGTTTTGGTTAATAAGGAGAGCACAAATCTTGGCCCATTCTCTTGAGCTTGTTAACGACTTTGCAAATTGTATTTACTGCCGGTTTGTGCTTTATAAGGAAGCGGTGATAAGCTTCACTATTGTTGATGGGAAGAGGGAGGTGATTTCCTGCTGTCAGATGGCATTCAAAAACATAGTGGTCTTTGCTCCGCAGGCGCATATGTCCGTGGTTGTTATGCCATGTCTATTGAAGTAGGTCGGGAATGGGCCGTGTCCCGTAATATAAGCCGTAAGAGGAGCTATTGCAATGTTGCGTTCAGTGTTGACTTTCGGGAGGTAGCTGCATGTACGTCTTCCAGTTGTGCAATGCGTCCAGTCTTCCTGCCAAAGATTTAGGCCTTGATCCCGTAATAGCCCTTTGAGGTAGGAAGGAGGGGCTGGGATTGTGATTTTTTCAGCTTCTGGATCAGTGGCTGCTTGCTTGGCCAGGCTATCAGCTGCTTCATTCCCCTCATTTTCTGCATGTGCCTTGATCCATGTTAAGGAGAGATGTTTCTGCGGGTTGCGCTGTAAAAGTTGTTGTAATTTGATGATCAAGGGCGAGGTGTGGTTGTGATTATCTAAAGCGTTGACATACTGTCAGTGAAAATTTTCGCCCGTTCTATATTATTATTGAAAATGTAATCTACCGCGGTTATAATTGCCTGCACCTCCGCCTGGAACACACTGTTGTTTAAGTCAAGGCGTCCTTTCCATACATTGATGATTTTTCCTTTGTCATAGTGTGCAAAGGCGCTGCCTACTCCGTCTTCCTGCTTAGAGCCGTCGGTGTATATTTGCGTATCCCTTGAAACTCGCGTCATTGACAGTGGCTGTATCCGTGAGATGTTAATTCTTATTCCTGTGCCTTTACGTGCAGGATGAGTGTAAAGAGTGTTACCTGGGCTTTGAAATTGCAGAGGGCTGTATGTTATGTTGCCAAATGTTGCATCTTTGCGGAGGTATATGAGGGTGGTGTAGACTGCCTCTTGTTCTGCCCGTATGTGGAGTGGAATGAGCCCTGCAAGGATTGTCGCTGAGCTGGTGGCTGTGGTGCGGTACGCTTTACAGAGATTCAGGGCGAATGGTCGTTGAAGAGATGTAAGATGTTTGATCTTTCGTCCTCCCATCGGTTGGGCCCATACGGCAGCAGCATACAAGACTATTTTTTCAGCTACCGCATGGTAGAGAATCTTCTGAATATGATGATTCTGACCCCAGTTTTTACCTTGGAAGGCGCGCGCCTTTCTGGCTATAGCTGATGTTTTGTTCTTTAGTTCTTGGATGTGAGGGATCCAGGTTAGTTTTTTATCCCAGATTACACCTAAGTATTTTAGCGTTTGGACAATCTTTATGTTGGCTCCTTGTAGTTTGATGCAGGGGCGGTGCGTTGGATTCGTGCCTGCTTTGGGTATTATTATTGCTGATGACTTTGCGGTAGGGATTGTAAGCTTTAAGTTGCTGCAGATATTGGCGAGGAGGGAGCAGACTTCGATGCCGTTTTTCTTGAGCTCCGCACGAGTGCGACCTTTGACAAGAAGAGCTGCGTCGTCTGCTTAGGCGATGACACTTGTATGTCGTGGCCAGTTTGCATCCAGTACAGCGTTGAATGTTAAATTCCAGAGAATCGGTCCAGCACAAGAGACTTGGGGACATCCTCTTTCTTGCACTTTGAAGGTAGTGTCGTTGTTGATGGCTATGAGAAGACTACGATTCTCTAGATAACTACTAAAAACGCTGAAGAGGTTGGATGGACACTCTGCGTCTCGGAGGGCCTGTCTTATCGCTGGCCACCAGAGTGTGTCAAACGCACTCTGGAGGTCAATGGATATGAAAGCTGTATGGAAACCTGTGGTGCTATTGCGTTGAATTGTTTCACGAATTTTGCAGAGGGCATGCGTAGTGGACAGACCAGTGCGAAAGCCATACTGCCTGGGGCTGAGATGATTGTTGCTATGGAGATGATATTTTAGTCTGTTAACAATTAATTTCTCGTAAATTTTGCCCAGGGTTGGCAAAAGGCATATCGGGCGAAAAGAGCGCGGGTCTTGCGGGCTTTTATTCTTTTTCAGGAATAGGACAACTTGTCCTTCCTCGAATGCCTGCGGGAATATTTGGTTGTCAAACAGTTGGTTAAAGAATTTGTAGAAGAAGGAGGGGCGTGCTTTGTAGGCAACTTTGATGATGCTATAGTCCAGGCCGTTCGGACCGGGGGCCTTTTTCAGGAGTAGGTGTCGGAAAGTTTGCTTGACTTCCTTGTCACTAAATGGTATATCATGTGGAGTCGGTGCGATGGCGGTATTCATGCGAACAATTTTCTGTGCTGGCGTATCTTCCTCCGCGTTGTCTGTGGGGAAGACTTCGTTGAGGATTGTGGTGGCTGTATTTGTACTGGATTGTCGTTGCTTGTATTTGGTGGCTGCATGAAGATTTGAGCTGGCTGATATATTTTACTTGAGGCTAGCTTGTGGAGGATTCCATACGGATTGCTGTTTTCGGTGCAAAATTTCCTCCAACTGGTAATTTTGGTCGCTAGTATGTTGTTTTTGTAAAGAGCGCGCTCTTTGCGGAATGTCACCAATAGTTGGATTTTCTTGTCTTCATTGGTGGTGGAATGTATGCGGCGTCTGATAACTCTGCATTTTTGCCGTTGTTGTCTGAGCTCTTTCGTCCACCACTTAACTCCTTGTATTTTCTTCGCTGCGCGTGTGGGGAGTAGTTCACTACAGGCTGCTTTAAGGTTTTCAAGTAGTCGGTCTGTGAAAATCTCCATGCCTTCTGGGCTGTTGTGAAGCGCAAGGTTGTTTTCCTCATTACTTAAGATGCGTGTGAAGGAGCGACTGGGGGCGGATCTTGTTGCCTGGAAGCCTGTACCTACGTAGGACTGTGATTTTCGTGTCACAGTTTATGAGAAAGTGAAGGTATTTGTGATCGGAGCAGCTCTCATCATCGACCACAGTCCAGTCTTGCACTAGGTTTGCGATGCTGCTTGAACAGAGGGTGAGATCTGGCCAGCCCACATGATAGGTATTATCAAATGTAGGTGGGGAATCGGGTGTATTTAATAGATGAATGTTATTGGCTGCCAGAAAGTCCTCAAGCTCCTGTCCCTTCGTCGTAGTATCTGCATATCCCCATATGGTGTTATACGCATTAAAATCACCACTAAGAAGCAGGGGGTTGAAGGGCATCGTTGTATGGTGTCAAGTATGTTTGAGGTGGTGCCGTTGAGGAAGAGTAAATTGAAGCTATTATGTACTGTGCGTTATTGAATGCTAGTAAGATGGCAAAGAAGTCTCGTTCTTTCTTGATGACTAGTGGAGACCAGGATGGGTTGGTGCATGCTATTGCGGCTCTGGGGGATTGTTCGTTAGTTTCTGCTTTACGCTGATAGACTTTCCACGATATGGGAAGGCTTGCTACTTGACCCTCTCTACAATAAGGTTCCTGTATCAGGAGTAGATCTGCATCGTGGGATGTTGCATGAGTGACTGCTTGAGATGTCGCTGCCTGCGCTCTTTGTAGATTAATCTGGAGACGCATTTTATGGGGCTAAATGTTACTTGGTTGTTGTGGTCTGTAGGCATAGATTGATGTATGTCCGCAGTGCTATTACTCGTAGGTTGTGCTGCGTTTGATTCTTTCAACGTACCTGCTGTAGGTGGGACAGGAGATGTCATAGGCGGGGTGGGCGCAGGATATTTTGTTATTACTTCTGTAGTTATAGTCTGCACAGTTGATGAAGGTGGCCATCCCGGATTTGTAGTTCTTGACGTTGTGGCTTCCGCAGCAGTACGCACAGTAGACTTTGTTCTTGCAGTCTTGCTGCGTGTGCCCGAATTCCTGGCACTGGAAGCATCGTATGGTGTTGAAGAATTCAGCAATTCGGTGCACTCTCCAGCCAAGATACAATCTGGGATATTGCATGATGCTGTGGAAGGCTGATGGCTGACATTCCAGCACCCATTTGACGCCATTTGCTTTCTTTTAGCCGGTATAAGACTTTTGTAGTGCTGCTGGTAAGGTTGTATTCAGAGCTTAGTGCCCGTTCAATGTCCTCCTTGGTGACGTCTAGTTTTACGTCGTAGATTGCAACTCTAGGTAGTCTGACTGCTGGCAGTTTTGTTTTGGCAAATTGTTTGCCTTGCGTGCTTTCTAGTGTCTTTGTGAGGTGGGTGAGATCCTCTTTGGTGGCGCAGTCAACAG
Organism: Stegodyphus dumicola; assembly: GCF_044657685.1. Taxonomy (NCBI): domain Eukaryota; kingdom Metazoa; phylum Arthropoda; class Arachnida; order Araneae; family Eresidae; genus Stegodyphus; species Stegodyphus dumicola. The sequence continues at coordinate 101,827,146 of NC_140769.1, forward strand.
CAATCCCCTCCTTCTGGATATTTCTAACTGAGTGTATTTTTACACCTAGTGATGGGAGAGGGAATTTGGCGTTCAGGTGTTCCTTTAGTACTTTCCTTGTGGCGTTCGAGTCTTCTGTTGGGTAAATAAGAAGTGTGTGTTTCGTAGAATGTGATGCCACTTGCGCGTAGGAACGCTCGATAACCGGAGCTGCTGCTGGGTGTATTGTTGGTTGAGGTGGAGAGTAGGAGAGTCCTGAATCAGTATTAACACCTGTGTTGGTTTTAGCTGGAGGTGGAGTGGCAGCAGGTCCTCTGGTGGCTAGAGTCCGGAAGGCCTCTAAAATGGCCAATAGTTTCTTTCTTTGCTCTGTCGGTAATAGGTACTTGTTACTTTTTGTACTGGTGCCAATGACTTTGGCTTTCTCGTAGAGTGTATTTATCTTTTGTTCGTAATTAAGACTTTCAGTTACTACGATTTTTGCTGCGTCGAATTTCCAAAGGCGCACTGACGCTTCTGCATCAGGCATAGTGCTGGTTTGTGCTGGAAGGAATATGGGTGATGATGAAGTTGAGTATAGCAATCAAGGGGTATTTTGGTGTATTTACCAGTGTAGAAATGCCGCTAGATAAGTTGCATGTAAGTTGTATGAGTATACATAAGCACTGGTCATACACTGCTCAATCAGGATAGTGGGAATACTCTGCTCAATCTGGGAAAGTGACAAATAATGCAAGTAATACTCTACTCAATCAAATATGACAGGTAACACACTGCTCAATTAAAACAGTAGCAGTAGAGCTGTACACTTCTTAATTAGTAAAGATCAATAAAAAGTCTATGGGCCGTATAATAAAGGTATAGAACATGATATCACACAGAATACAAGCGCTGAAACTATTCTCTGTATAAAAACTAAATCAATTAAATTATTATTATTAGCTTGAAGTATATAACACAAAATATCAGCATAAATACTTAATTAGTTAAATTATTGTAAGCCATAATTATATAATTATACAACGCACATTAAGGGAAAAAAACTTAATTAATTAATTATTATTATTATTATTATTATTATTTAAGATAGAAATATATTACACCAGATACTAGCACTTACTGATATATAAACACTCACAAATATAAGTATAGTTAAATGTATAAAACAGGAAAATATACAAGATACGATCACTGAAACGAATCCTTGCAAAACTGCTAATATTTAGGAGGGGGGTATACAGGATTAAGGAATGAATATGCAGCTAATTTACCAGCTCCTAATTGAACGCATAAAATCATAAGTTTTAAACAGCTATTATTACCCTGATGCTATTTAGGTGACTGCTATTGTGTAAATGTAATGCAATCTTAATTATTGCTCGTAGGATTATCGGATATTTTGTTTACCGGATAATTAAAACAATCCTACCTTGATTGCAGGGCTTCTTCTGCGCTTCCTTTGTTCTCTATGAAGTAAACACAATAATATTTATTAAGCACTAATAGTGCTGAGTACTACACACACACGCTGTAGAACACTGTATTCGCACAACACTATCATTGTATCACTAATTAGCTCACACTGCTACGTTAATTGTTGGTTTCAGCTGAGAAAACCGAAGTTTAAATAACTAGCGAGAAAAGTTATAGAAAACGTACAATCCGGCGGACTTTTCGAAATTCCGAGTCTTAAGTTCCTGATTCGTACTGCTACGTCACACTGCTATGTGGATTGCTCTTTTCAGCTGGGAAATCCTTGGTCGTTTATCTTCTATGTATTTCATCTGTTGAAATAGGTAATCCAAAAGCGAAGGCACAACACAATTAGAACAGATCACTATAACGCACTAATGAGCACTACACTGTAAGAACTGATGTCAACACACTCACCATGATACACACTACGCTGTGAGAACTGATGTAACACACTAAGATGAAAAATTAAGCTTTTTTTTTTAAAAAAAAAAAAAAAGTCGTAATTTGCGAACCACTAGTCAGAATTTCATCAGATAAAGAAACTTGGATCCGTCTCGATGAGCAGAGATTAAAGATGCTAACCCACTCTTGGTACACTAATTAGTTCTACTATTAACACTGTGTATAAAAACGCCCACTTCTCTATTTTTGAAGCATTCTTTGCGGTCACTCCGTAGCGAATTCCGTTGGGGAGGGGGAGACGAGAGCAACGGCCTTTTGCTCAAGGTCAGAGTTCACAATCGCATTCCACACCGTGTGTAAAATCAGAAATTTAATAATATTAAATTCCCTAATTAATAGAACGACTTGAGCTTGGTCTTAAAATGCTCCTGGAAAACTTACACATCCGATGGTAAAAGTTACTTGAAGCAATGAGCGGCGGCTCATATAGAACGGTGGAAAGTTCTAGCTTGCGTAATTACAATACTTTTGCCATTTCAGAGTTTTGAACAATCTGAAAATTCATAAATCATTTTCTATCAATCTCTCTATCACAAATCTGGTATCTTTGTAATCCTTAGATCTTCCTCTTAACGATAATGCGAAATTTGTATGCTTTAGCGCAATATTTCCGAAAGATGAGCAGGCAAGAAGCGGAGCGATAAAAAACGCGTGCGTCTCCTCAGAAGGTTGAGGGGTCTCTATTCTGTGTTGGGGGCAGCACTAATAAGGAAGTATCTAAGTTTGTTTTATATCATTAACACTAAATGAATTTACACTATTTTTCGGTAGTAAATCAGTGGCTGATCAAGGAAAAAAAATCTCTGGCAACAAAGAGTAAAAATATGTCTAAGCAAACCAATTTTATTTGAATAATGAAATTTCAAGTCATTAACTAAATTATGTATAGTAAATTTAAATTAAGATACGCGTATACCTTAACTTTAATTTTACTGAAGAAAACGTTTTTACTGTTCTGTGATTTTTCGAGATTAAAAGTCTCGAATTCGCTCTACGTCTAGGAATAAAAATATATCCTTTCTTCGTGTAGAAACAAAAATATGCTGCACTCTCCATAATATTTCTTCTTCTTGAAAAAAAAATTGGATTATTTTAATTATTGTAAAACACGCTAGAGTTGTCTGCGTAAGCGGAAGAATAATTTCAGGAAAGACTTTCCTGGGAAACTTGGCTCGCATTTACATTATATAGAACAAACAGTTTAGCGAAAACTTTCGCGCATTTATCCCGTTCTATGGGATTAAAATGACCAGTATTCAAAGGTTTACAGTTTGTATGTTGAGAGATTTTCTTGAAGAAAAAGGATTCCGCGCTTGTTGGCTATAAAACGTATAAATTTTACACGAAAAAGCAGCAGCAGTCTGAAACAGAATTTTCCCTTAAAAGAGTAACTATGTATACGAATGGACGAAGTTTAAATTTGTTTTAATAATTTTTAATACTTTATACCGAAAACGGTCAGAAAATTTAGTTTAATTGTTTCATAGTATTCCTTTAAACGTCTAAACTCGAGATGTGGAAAAACCTCGCATTCAGAAAAGTTAAAAAAGCCGAGACTATATGCTTTACCACATTAGTTAATGCTGAGCAAAATTTGAGGATTTTATACAAGATCAGTAGTCAAATAAAATTAGGTTCTTTTCAGCATTCGAGTTTAATGACTCACTTGACGTACAAAGTGAGAGAAAGGAAGAAACAAAGGGATTAGGTAATTGCTGCTTTTGGGGAGCAGATTATGAGTCAGTGACGTCACGGAAGAGCAAACCTTGTACTATAATGATCTACGTGGAAATGTGGTTTTTACACAGAAATCATGGATTCCTTTGTAGATTATTAACAACAGAGAGCTGAAATAAAATACTGTAAATTTGCGTCAATGTAATTTATTTAACAGAATAATTGCTTTTAGTGAGAAACACAATAAACCCTTGTTAAAAAGAAGTAATGAACAACTAAACCTGAGTGGTACCTGCTTTTTGGCATTCATCTGACTGGCAAACATCAGTCCTGGAGTCAATGCGAGGTAAAGTATCTGGGTTCACAGATAGATCAGTAACCTTTCTGGAATCTGGAAAAGAATGCTTGAATAATTTCTGAATTACAGTATAGAGATTTTGAAATGTAGATACATGGGGTTTATTTAGATAAATGAAATTGAGGAATTTATTACGTCCTGAGGAATGAAAAAGTAAAAACACTGCATATACTTAGCTTATGGCATGCTTGCAAGAGATGGAAAATAAGAGATCTTTATTAGCATGACGACAATTATCCATGATCTGGATGATATTTTATATGGCTATAAATTATTAAAATTTTTTTCAATTTCTACGTAGTAAAAATTTCTATGATCGTTATTCATTTGTTTTTGTGCTGTTTTTTTAACAATGTTTAATTTTTATTAATTATATACTATTTATTATACTTTCTTGCACAGAGAAGGGAGACTGCAAATAATTTGCATACAAAATAGAAGTATTACTGTAAGAGTTCATGGAAATATTACAGAGGGGGAAAGTAATTAACACTGGACGCCGCTGGAATAGGCCTCCATGCTGGATGTTGGTCGAACGGAATTTTAGCTGCCAGTTCGTCGGACTATGGCTATGAAGTGCTAGGACAACAATGTAATGTGCGGATTTAACAGACTACAGCATGATGACAGGCTCATAATGAGAGAATGCTATGTTTGACAGATGATGTAATTACATATACCATCTTGAGCAATCAGAAAATGAATAATAAATCAAAACAGCATAACTTGAACATAGTAAAACAGCATAACTAATATTTAAAACAAAAACAAATAAAATGTATATGTAAAATTTTTTTGCTCAACACAATTTTAAATAAATGCACGGAGTCTAGTGCCTTTACCTTAAACCGTGTAATTTCGAAACGTTTTTCTAGAGTTCATTTTATAATTTTCAACTACTGAATATGGAAGGTAAAGGAAAGAATATTCCTGAAAATCACTGTTTTTGAAAAAGATAGGAAAAGTTTTCCTTCTAATCAGAGTAACAACGAAAATTAGCATCAAAGTTTATAAGGTATTTCTCCCGCCATCCTAGCGTGCTTTCGTGGTGGTCTAGTGGTCTGCACGCTGGGCGCGTATTCCAGAGGTCCGTGGTTCGATTCCCGGAGAAGGCGTTGCTCATTTTCATCTCTCCTGCTTCAAAATAACCTAATGTCTCTACAAGTTAAGTATTTAAAAAAATAAAGGTGGTAAACGAAAATTTTAGAATTATTTAGAATCCTAACAGGGCTTTTATAGTAACTCTTTCAGTTATATTTTCGTCATGCATATCAAAAGGTAAAGGTATAGCATAAGACACTGATCTCAAACTCAAATTTCATGCCAGCCGTACACGACCTGAAAAGAGCTGGCGGACCGCAAACACGACCTGAAAGCAGCTAACTTAATTTCAGATTTCACTTACTAAACATTTGTCAAAATACACACAAACAATAAAAATATAGTGCAGAGGAAAAGATTCATATTTAGCCTGCTTGTCACAAATATCTATTGGTTCCTGTCACAAATATCTATTGGTTACATTTCCTAATTCAAATGTATTTGTAGCTAAATATTAAATTTTTGGATTGACATTTGCTTCATATAATTCTAATATATTGAATTAACAGCTAAATAAGTCATTTTTACTAAATTATGTTCGTTAAAAGAAGGCGAAAAATTTGTTTTATTTTTGTAAAAATTTCAACAGTTTACAAAATAAGTATATTTGGATACTGAAATTTAATATAATGGGAGTGGAATAAAAGAAAAATTTGAAAAATTGGCAAAAACTACTAAATAATACTGGAAATCCGAAAAAATTTAAAATGCGATAATTTTCAATACATGCAGGAAATCATGGATTTCTCGGAAAATTGTGAATTTTATTACTACGTATGTTTTGTGGAATGGCGCATAACATCATGACACATGACTACTAAGGAAAATATTTAAGAGCACTGCATTGATATTAAACTGAAACATGAAACAATAAAAATGATAACACGAAGCTAGTTAAAGGAAAAGAGAATAAGTCGGAAATATTAAGATTTATGAATTTAATATCGAATGTGATATCCTCTTATATACATAATTATAACGTACTTTCATGCTGGTAATAACCTTGTTAATCCCAGTTTGGGGAATTAAGTTCCACTTCTCCAGCAATGCGGTCTTTCAAGCATTTTATCCGCAGGAGGAGGATGCCTCTAACTGCTTTTGCAAGGTAGTCCAAAAAGTTCTCTGCTTGTTTCAGATCGGGAGATTTTGCTAACGACAATGTTCGCTCAATGTTTTTATTTTCAAGGAATTCGTCAACGAGGTTTGATCGAAGTGGGCGTGGAATATCATCCATAAATAGAAAGTCAGATACGTATGCACCTATGAAAAGTCTAACATAAGGTTCTAAGCTTTCGTATCAATATCTCTGGCTGGCCACAAAATCGCTGTTGAAAACATGTAGGGGTGTAAGTCCGTCTAATACCATCACGCCTAATTTTCGAAAGAAGTTTCCCGTTCCTGAGTCCGTCCACATGTAAACACGTTTAGAATAAAATATTATACTTAATCTCGACTCATCAATCAAAGCATAGGTCCACTGGAGTTCATTTCATTTTGATGTCCTTTGCTCCAATTAAAAGGGATACCTGTTGTGTTGTGAAGACAGAGAAAGACGTATCCTTTACTTTCTGGCATAAAAGCCTATTTCATTAAGCTTTCGGTTCACAGTTTGCCCTGATACAACAGTTCTTATAACAGCATCAAGCTCTGAACGTAATTGCCGAGCAGTTCTTTTACGACCTTGGCCAGGTCTCCGTATAACAGTTCGAGTGTTCTGAAATTGTTTCCATAGCGTAGAGACTATCTGTCTCTTGAAATATTCATACATTTCACGGTTTCCACGATATCTGCTTAGCTTCTAAACGGCCTATGGTTCGCCACTTCACGGATTCTTCCAAATGATACTTCAGAGTCATAACAAACTGTTTTTAATCAAACGCAGATATTCACTTAGATATGCACTTTGCGTAAAGCACTTGATTCATCATCAGATAATGTTATACCTTAATCTGCATGTTAGAAACCGTTTAATCACTTTTGATTGGATAATGCTAATCAGGCTTGTCTATCACACATATCTATAAAAATGGATTAGATCAATTGAACATTTCACAGAATATCATTATTTTGAGGTACGTAAGCATCAATTTGGGCCTGAGTTCTTTACGATGTGCATATCATCATTTGGAAGACGTACTTGAAACATATTTCGTAGCTCTGGATCTGTTCTTTTATTCTCTACACGAAGCAAATATACGCAACACAAACAATTTATCTATTATTTTAGATTTGATAAATTTTATTTTGTATTTTCATATTTGGTATTTTGTGCGATATTTAAGAGTTGATCGCCTATTACATTTGTGTATGTTTAATTCCTTTCTTATTTTATAGTAGTTGAAATTCTGAGCAAAATGCTAAAGCAAGATTCAGGAAATTATGACAGAACTGTCTGATGAAGTCTCGAAGATATTACAGTACTCGTGTGTCTCGCAAAATGCAAGCTGATTATAATAAAAATTCCATTTTCGAAAGGCTGTAAAAAAGAACCACCGATCAGTATTACCTGAAAGTTGACCTGCATATACACTGAGCAATGAGAATATATCTTCCGAAAGAAAAGTAGTTCAAAGTTTTATCAATAAATGGCGTTGCGCTTGTCATAATATGCTAATTAAAAGACGTGACATGAGAACCACATAATAGACTTAAACGAAGTGTGTGCAGTTTCCATAAATCTGTGTCTGAAAATCTCATCATGACTTAGTCAATAAATGATCGGGCTCTGCTTGTGAAGCTTCTTCTTGATAAGAAAGATGACTATGCTTCAAGTGCTCTGAAGAAATGTGTCTTTTCAATACACCAAATTCAGCCTCATGAAAAGAGGTAAACTTTGTTCAAACAGAAGCCTTATACATTAGTTTCATAGTCTGATGGCTACCAAAAGCGAGCCGAATTAATAAACTATAATTTTGGGGAAATTATATTTAAGAAAACGGAAACAATTTCCTTCTTTCAGTGCCTTTATACAGTTTTCCGTTAAATTTAATTTGATGCGAAGATATGAATAATAGATTCTCTGAGGACTAATCTCGCTCATGATCTAATCAAAAGTATAATTTAAATCTAAGGAAATAGTTTATTTCTTACAGTCCTGATTATTAAACATATATTGTTTAATCTCTATTATTCCATCTCTCTGAGACGTCAAGAGTAGGATTCGTGTCTTAAGGGTTAATCCTCCCAAAATTTCTGTTCATTTCGTACCCTTGATATGACAGAAGAGTTTCTCATACTTAACGCTGGCGGGTAGAATTTTCCTATTTCTTTAAAATTCTTTCATATTCACAGTATAGAATTGGAACATTGATTAATTATGGAATACTCTTTATTCTGTGAAGAAAACTTCTTTTAGGCATCCGTTATGGAGGACTACAAACAGTCTGTCTTCTTCAGGCCTGTATTGATTATTTAATGCCTTATACTATAATTATTTAACTGTACTGAAATGTATAGAATCAACCTTCGTGAGAATTTAATACCCTTTCGTAAAATAAGCTTTTGTTGCTTACCACAACATCTGTATATTCATTTGCCTTCCTCTAGGATTTCAGTTGTTTTCCTAGGATTTTACTTATTTCGATGATTTTCAGCGCCATTATACGAATTGTACATGTTGGTGACGAAGACAGTTTAATAGAAACTGAATGCAGATAAATCTAATGCGTCTCGTAATAAAAGGGTTAATTCAGATGAACTCAAGTAATAAACATTTACCATATGTTAACTTCAACAAATCTTAAAAACTAAGTGATAATTTGACTCATCTCAAACGAAACACAGTTTAATGAAATGGAATACATTTACTAACTACGCCTAGCGAAGCTGTATAGCGATCTGAACCAAATATGCAAATAAATAAAATAAAGTTTTTATAAAATAAGCTTTTATTTAAAACTCATAAAATAGTTAATTAATTTGTAGAGTTTATATTTATTTTAACTAACATTTATTTTAAGTTTAAACTATCTTTCCTGTCAAGCCTTACTTTCCCCTGGAATTGCCAATGCCAGAGTATGTAAATTTTAGTAGAACGCGCAAAGTATTCAAATTGTCAGCGGAAGTATTTTGAGTTAAATAGAAGGGAAACGAGTTCGATAGTGTGCTTTCTTGCTTCACGAGCGTGGAGGTGGCTAGGTAGAAAGTTAAGAACCGCGCGTTTCGGCCTGCGTGCTTGCCTCGACAGATAGTTGAATCTTTCAACTTAATATTCAGAAATTTGCTGAAATATCAGCGGTATCTTAGAACGCGGTTAGGTTAGTTACGTTTAGAGAGCCTCGTAGGTAGTAACTTGTGATCATTCATTTTTAGTTTCTTATTTTTATTTTACCTCTGGGTCGGAGTAGTTTGTGAGCGTCAAGAGCACGCATCTGTAACTTCTAAAGTTGAATAAAAAGGGATTTAAACCCTTCTCAAGACTTTGTGTACTTTCCAGTTCATAGCAGTCCCCACTATTGTTGCGTGCAGATTGGGGCCGCGCAACATTACAAATTAAAAGAAAACAAAACTAATTTATCATATAGCTTCATGATAACAAGAGAATAAATAATTCTGTATATAAAATTCACCTAGAATTTTACATTACGCGAATAATATAAGCGTGAGGCATTCTTAATAATTTTATAATTATAATAGTTTACACTTTTGACAATGCAATTCAATTAACAGATTTCGTTAAGTAGGCGCCTACACTTTTATTATTCGTAATAAAAACTGTACACGAATTTTTGTAAAAATTATTATTTAATATTTTGTACCATTAAAATGTAAATAAATTTGTTTTCTCCTTTTAATTCATTAAATATTTTTCGAATTTGATCAAAGGATTATAATTAACAATGTTTCAAATTTTTTTGCGCTTTTCTTAATTACTGTTTGCTGTTGAATCATTTAAATAATCCTACGCTTACTGGAAATTTTCTGATAAATATACTTTAACTACTACGCACAATGAACAGTTTTCCAATTAGCAGTTATTCAACATTACTTTTCAAAGATATAATAGACGATTAAATTTATACTTAAGATATGCATGCAATCAAGATTATTTTCCTCTAATATATCACTTTAAAAGTTTTCGTATTTGTTTCAATGATGTACTATTATATTCCAAATGTTTCATGGGTAATATTTCTTTCTTACATGAACATTTTAATAAATTAAAAGGTAATTTAAAAGTATAATGTTATGAATATTTTCTGATAAAATATTAGCATTCTTAATTTATTATCGTTTTCTTTGTACTTTAAACTAACTGCAGTTTGCAGTTATGAAGTTACTCTAAATCAACAAAATGAGGAAAAATTCAACAACTTGAATCATAATATCATCCCTTTAAATTTCAAAGAACTTTTAATTTATTTCACAGTTTTCAAAGTTTTAAAATATCACGCTCAGTGCAATTTATTTAAGATATCAATGCATAAAATAATACCAAATAAATGTTCTATCAAAATATTTTTAAAATTTAGTTAGAATTTCAGGTAAAAGTTTTAAATGAAGATAAATACAGAAAAATCAGTAGTGAATAAAGGACGACTGAAAATTTTTTATAACTTTTATTCCATTTTAAACTCAATTTCTTTCACATTTAGTAAGATGATAAAGTTGTAATTAAAATGAAATTTGAATTTGACTCCTGTAACCCTAAAAGACAAATAGCGAGATATGGCTACATCTGAAAATAGTAAGACAGAAGGTTTAGATAACTTTTTATTATAGTGAACTTTTAACAGAACCAACACAACTCGTGCTACAAATAACCTCTACTTGTGGCCATGCGAATTAAAGAATATTACATACTCAACTTTAAACATTGATAAAAACAGTCTAAGACTATACAGGCAAATAAAAAAGCTAGCTTAACTAACTTTACTGGCGCATAAGTTTGAAACAATCGGTTGCAAGAGAATGCTAAGCCGATTGTTTCAAACTTATGATATAATAATAATCACTATAATTAGATAGATAGATAATTGCACTTACATAGAGTGCCAAAAATCTAACAGAGCTGCGCATGTGCCAGAAACTCTGTATAAGATCCAAAACCCTCACTTAAATACACTTATTCTGGTGAGAAATAAGGAAAGAAGTTAAAGATCAAAATCATAATAACTGGCTAATTAAAATAAGAACCTTTCAAGCTCAACCTTCAGCTTGATCATGTAGCTCTAGATATTCTTAAGATTCTGCTTATAATTTGTTAATTCGTGTTATAATTTTTCTTTTAATTTTGCAACCAGTATCGTTGCTGTCTAAATGCTTGTTTCTATAAGCTTATTTTTATTAACGAAATTTTTAAGTTAGATGCAGGTAAAAATCAAGGACTGCTATATCTAATTAAAATATAAATAAATATCAAATGCATTATTATTGATATCCATATGTCAAAGCCTGGAGCGGAGATTCTCAGCCAGGGAGGATTCCACCGGGGAGGGGGGATTTAATTGCTTCAACAGGGAAAGAAGTCAATCTTTTATTTACAGTAAGGCTGCACTTAACACGGGAGATATGTTCCAATAAGGCCCAGCGCTAAACCAAACAGCGTTAAACAGGTATATTTCACACGTAAGTGAAACAGAAGAGACAATATGAAAATTTATTATTTTTTGTTTCATTTTGTAACGTTTACTGTTAAATATTCTTTCACTACATTAATTATTGACTTCCTTATTGCTAATATTGATTTTTATTCATAAAACATTTATGGAAATAAAAGAAGTAAATTCATGTGAGAAAGAAGTTATGCTTGTGATTGATTGTGAAGAATTCACCTTAGCATCATGTGCCATTTCCTCAGCAGTTAGTTGTCGATTGTCGATAGCAAGACATGGCATTAATGACACTTTGCTTTGCATTTGAACTTCTATCAAAATTTAAATCATTCAATGATCCATAATTTTCGTTATAATCGCTAAACTGTTTTTTGGTAAATCCGTTTGAAATTTCCTTTTTCTCTCCCACCTTCAAAAACGTTTAATTTCGTCATCCTCGTACACTTGTTTTTCGACTAGTCATTGGAAAGACTTTAGCTGGTTGTAACTTCAATAACTCTTCAATATCCTGCTTGTTTAAATAGGTTTCATCAGCTAGCTTAGCAATTTCATCGATATAAACAATGAATTCCATTATAATATAATTCTTACTTATCTCTAGCTATACCTTCTTCTATACTCATTTCAAACATTCCTCAGTCACCTCATTCCAGGAAAACTGATATTGTCGTTTTTCAATGTATCTTAAATGGATATTTTATCTTCTTCGTCAGTTTTATCAATCAGTTGTCCCTTTAAAATTTCAAATTACACTTTAATTCACTGGTTGGATTAACGAAATTGTGTTTGAAAGTTGTGCAAGAAAGCCTTTTCTACTGGAATGCATGCTGTTAAGTCGGACAAATGCGTTGGATAGCTTGGAGCATTATCAATCAGAAATGTTTCGTAAACCAGTTCTGAAAATTTTTTATAGTGATTGAAGATTTTTAGTTAGACTCCAAACATTTTTAAAGCTGATTTTGAAATTTTTGTCATTTCTGTTGGGATTTTGAAATGATAAACAAGCAGTGGCTTTAATTTAAAGTCTCCTTTAACGTCATACATCCAGGAGAAATGTTCAACGATCTTTTGCAGGTTTAAATGCTAAACCAATCCATCAGTACCGATACCGCATGCGATTTCAGAAAATCACAATACTACAGGATAATACTAAAACAGTGTTAAATGAGATCTTACTGTAGTTGTTAAGTATTTAGCTTTTGTTTCGGAATATAAAAAAACTACTTTTATTCAAGTTTTTGTATTTATCAACATTTTATATAATTTTGTTTAATTTATAAAAAACACGTTAAAGAAAAATCTCAATTCTGGCTGCTCAATGCCGTCATAATTGTTATAATACCATTAAGAGTACAAAAGAGCGAACATAAAAAAAAATTTACCATTACATAATACTGTCAGTTACTGTAGTATTTCATAATTTATATGGCTCACTTTCTTTTTACCTCTAATATGGAAAAAAGATGCGCTTTGCAAACGAAGTAATGCTAAAAGATGATGTGCTTTAGAATAATCGCCTATTAGAAATGCAGATTTTCCGAATTACTAACAAATCTAAAAAAATAAAAACTTCCAGTTTATTAGTTTAAATGAAAAATACACTTATTATTTCTTATAATATAATTATATTTATCATTATTTCTTATATCTTAATAAATAATAATAATTAATAAGCACACTCATTATTTCTTATTAGGTGGCTTATTAAAAACTATATAATTAGAGTATTTTAGTATTTTATTTCATTCGTTCATTTTCTTAAAATCAGACTTAACTCATTCACATTAAAGTCTTTTCCTTTCTCTCTCTTTTTCTTTCGGCAGTATTGAAATTAAGGAATGAGTCTTACAGTCGAAGGAATATAGATATTATTTTCTGTAAAACAGCAGACACTTCAATAATCTGTTTAAAGATAATTTTCGTTGGAGGAAATTTAAGGCCATGTAGTTTTGTTATGCTACCACAAAGTATTTCCCAAATTTCTCAAGGAAAGAATGTTTTCCAATTATTTAAAAATTTATCTAGCGGTAAATTAGGTAAATGACTTTAAGAAATCCAGATGTTTTCAAACATTTTGACTTAACCGGAATTTTCATATTGGGATAATTTAATTTCCTGTGAAGCACGTTGCATTATCTCCCTAAGAGCTGAGATACCTTTATGAAGAATTTTTGAACTGTTAGGTTAGAGTATTTGAATATGGCAAAACTATTCGTCTAAGGAAAAACATGTTTCCGTGGAGGACATTTTAGAGGAAATTAATTCATATTCACGTTCTATATGAAAAAAACCACGAAAACTAATCATCAGTTAGCCCGTTCGTCTGGGATCGAACTCTCAATATTCATTCTCATAGTCTTTAAACATTCGACTGCTGTTGAGGTACTTAAGAGATTTTTTTATTTAGATTAAAGTACTTCATATCCCCCTAAGGGAAGGGATGCCTTGCATTAGGCGATTCTTTAAGGAAAACTTCCTTATATTTGTATCACTCACGGAAAAATGTCGGAATCTCCAAAATGCGGTTTAAATAGATAGACCATTTATATGAATCTGAGCCCGTATTAAATAACCAGTGTTTAGTACTTTTTCCGCTCAGCCGCTTGTGGGCCAAGGAAAACAGGCTGGTATTCACATTACGCATGGAGGAAATTAGGAAAAATTTTATGTTACCATGACACTTCCCCCATAATCTGAAACCTGAAGTAACTACCAGTATTTAGGAATCGTATCGCTTGGCGGCTGGCAGACACCAGAATATTCAGATGTGCTGAACAAATATCACTTTGAGGACACATTCAGAAAAAAGTCAACAATGTGTCTTAAAAGATTTAAATTTTTACAAGCAAATGTTTTGAAAATGTATCTTAATATACATGGAGTTTTTTATTCTACCAAACATTTCGCTCTTCTGATGCAAATTTAACATTAAAAATCTTAAAAAACTTCGAAAGAGTTATATTTCTCTTAAAAGTGTTGATAACTCATATTTCACATTTCCTAAAAATTTCTTCTTATGAAAATGAAAAACTTCAACCTTTGACGTCAGATATAAAATAACTTTCCTCTGAACGAGCAGTAAGTACGGTTACTAAGCAGTACGAGCAGTTTACTGTGATAAGAAAGCCATTTTGCCATCTGAATCGTTTTCGTCGAAATATCAAGACGAAAGAATTATGTTATTATCCTATAGAATTACCTCTGTCTTGTGTATTGGGGGAGAATTTTAAGCTGCGGAGAACTGTGAAATCAGTGGGGAAGGCTGGATGAAAACTGTAATTACTTCAACACTCTTTAATAAGCGGTTACTTAACCTTACTTATCTACTTCCCCTAGTACTAAATTTCCTTATGAATACTTAGAAGAAATATTTAAATGTTTTCTTCATATGTAATGCAAATTTAAAGTTAAGATTTAAAAAAATTTGCTTTCTCTGAAAATAATTAAGTCTCATAAAATTAAAATGCATTATATATAAGAGATTTAGTGTGAAACATGAATAATAGATCTTTCCGAAAAGCATGTGAGGTACTGTTTAAAAGTAAAGTTCCATTACATTTTACAATATATTAAGTTTACTAAAACGAAAACTTCAGAGTTCGTATGAAATGTTTAAATATACACTTTCAATAGGAAATTCATATACGTTAATATCGCCTTTGAAGAAACATCACAGACTGCCCTCTTTCATTGAATAATAAATGAGATTATTAAAAGAACAGCAATTTTTTATAGAAATTTGTATATAAACAAGTCATTGTTGTGTTAGATACATTTTTTAAATAACATCTGTCTTATGAATTTTTCTCGTTCTGAAACTTATTATAAATTATTATCAAAAAATTAAATTCATCATGAGAGAATCCTCATATATTTTTATAAAATGTTATCAGACTTCTTGTTGCTTTGCAACAGCTGTCTTCAAAATTTGTGGACTCATGGAATCCTTAGAATTATAAGGTTTTTTTTGGGGGGGCGGAGGGAATACCCTCCCACCCTTAGAATAATATATTTTAAAATAATATTTAAAATAGATCAATATGTTATAGGTACTTTATGTAAAAAAATTGCAACAAAATTAACACAAAATTAATATAATTCACTCATTAATAGCACTGACTCGTATTCCTAGTGCCACCTACCCTTATATTATATTTAGTGACAAAGTGCGTTTGCATTGTTTTACAGAAACTGCCAAAGCCTACCTATATTGATGCTATCTGCATTCGCATTTCATTTTCTGCATTTAATTTGCTTCTATATTTTGTTTTTGTTGCCACATTCATTAAGAAAGATTTTTTTATTTAAATTCGGTACTTTGAAGGGTATTAAAATGTTCATAGCTGTGTGAAAAGCTTCTAATTATTCTGCATAAATCTACAACATAAATTTAGGAGTTGCTCTTGCTTAAATTTAGATTTTAAAATAGAATCTGTTGATATGTTGATTCCTGTATTGGAAGACCTTTTGATTTATCGTAGTTGTTGAACGGATTTTTTACCCAGTTCATTTTTTTTCTTTTGGAAAAAAAATCTCATTTTAATTTTATTTCAAATTTCGTTTCTGGGAAATATTCTTTTACAGTTTTCTTCAATTGAAAAAGATACTTCATTGTATAATTTTGTACAATCTAAATTCTATTCATTTTCTATTAGAAATTTGTCTAGTTTTGCAATCCATTGGAAGTAATTTTCTTTGACGTATGATGACTACACATTAACATTTAAAATTTATCTATAACTAACTGCATTTTTAATTAACTATCACTAGTAAACTAATCTGAGTGCTTTACACTTTTCTTTTTGAGTTCTTATTTTGACTCACAGAAGCCTCAAGTGTGTTTCATGTAATACCACGTATAAAATTTTGAATAATATAAGTATGACACAATGCACCGTTTTCAAACACAGCATAGGTATAGACAGGAAACGTAACGTGAAGTGAAATGTGAATGAAATCCAGACGACGCAGTAAACTGAAACGCACCAAATACTGCGAAATGAATTCCTTGCAATTCCATGGTTTCCATGTTTGAATGCAATTTCATGATTAAATGTACTGAATAATATAATGTGTGATTTAATTTAGCATATGTAATAAAAGGTAACGTAAGATGAATAGTAAACGATTTATTACGTAACCATACCACGTATTCCATGTAATATATACTCTGCAATATAATCTACGTAATTCCGCCTTTAATGTATTGAATAATATAACGTATGATTTAATGAATTGTATTCTTATATAAAATAAGTATTAAAATGTACGGCAATCTGATAAGACTATGAAACCTAATATGCAACTATGTAATGTATTCTATATATTATAGACTGTGTAATATACTCCATGGGATGCCATGTATAGTGAATTGAATGGTATAATGTATTGTATCCTAACATAACAAAAGAATTAAACAATATATCAGGTTAAATTGTAAATCATATATTTGCCTTATATGAAACCGTGTACAGAGTGGTGAATAATTTAGAGTATGGCATAGAGTACTAAACACTATGTAACGTATTCAATGTATTACAATAATGAAATTCAATGCTGAATTCCAGTAATGCATTATATAAAGCACTATGTAACTAGCAATATATATGTAGAGTACCATGTACTAAGTACCAGTAATGTACTGTGTAATTCGGTAATATAGTCCATGAGTTTCACGTATAATGTTTTGTATAAATTAACGTATCTAAAAACTGTATCTAAAAACACATGTATTGAAAGGAAAATCACCACATAACTATGAAAACTGAACACAGTAAAGCGAACACTATGTAACCCAATAATGTATTCCATTGGAAAGAGGGTCAGTTCGAAAACCTAGCAGGCACCGTACCACAATGTATTCCATTATTATATAAAGTACTAAGTAACTGGTACCATGTATGTAGTGTACAGTATACTATGTGCCAGTAATGTGCTATGTATTCCAGTAAGGCGCTCTATGTCAAAGACACGTATGTGAAAAGCGAACGTAGTAAAGTATAATGTATTATACATTATGCAATGTATACAACGTAATTACAAACATAGTGTATTGAATACTATAATGTATGATTTAATGTTTTGTATTCTGACATAATGTATGTGCTCTAATATAACAATCCCTAGTAATTCCACGTATAATGAACTATACAATATAATGTAGGGTGTATAGTACTACATCCTAGCATAACGCATGCATCGAAAGAAAAGTATAGAGTGTAATGTAAATGAAACTTCAGATACTACTATGAAACGCGAAATGTAACCTTTCACGAATAACTGCAATTATATCCAACGTAACATCACGAAATCGTAATTTAGCTAATTTAAATATCCTATGTAACCAACATCCTATGTAACTCAGATGACCTGTATCACTGAAAATTGTTACTCTGTAAGCTTCTTTTCTGCAATCGAAAAAAAAAAAAAATGCTCTGACAGTCTTCCATCCCACTGACCAGGCACAAAATCCGCTTAGTTAAGCCTTAGGTCGTTAGCTTGGCCAGTGGCTCCCCTCCCAGTATTGCAATATTTTAGATCTCATCATTGGGCAGATTTGCAATCGGTTATTCGGCATCGCATCTTAACATCTATTTATATCAAAATCTATTACAAACAATCATTTTGTAAGCTAATCTCATTATGTTTGCAAAAAATGACACATTTCGCTTTTAAAATTAAATTTACTTACCTGAATTTGCTTTTAACACAGACGCGCACGCAAGGATTACTATAATGTTGATGGCCGTTACAGTGCACATTCTCACCTACTTTAAGCTCCTTCTAGGACAAATGATTATCAAAAAGAACTCGTTGCTTTAGCGCAAATTTAAAAATTTTTAGGATTGTCCCTAGAAACTCAAGGCAGATTTTGACGACTCAAGAGCAATAGCAATTCTTGCTACGCGAGCGATAATTTTAAGTTGAGATCCAGTCCCCTTATTATTTAAATAGAGGCGTGGTTTTCTGTATTTCCTATGCGTACACGCCACGTACACATTGTGAAGACCTGACTGTAATTGACATTTTCCATATGTCACCTTTATACTGGTTATTGAATAAGGAGGAGCTTAGATAGTGTACATGAGTTTAGATAGTGTCCCTAATATCATGATCGATGAATAATGGATAATCAACAGTAATAACACCTGTGTCAAAGACAAGGCAGATGCAATTCTGAAAGGTTTAGAATCCAAAATTGTCGCAGCTCATGTCTAATATAGAAAACTATGACAGCTGAGTATTGTATTAAGTGGAACACATTATGTGAACATATTGTATACGCAGTGAAGAATTATTAGACATTTTTTTTACCCAAACAAATGTCCATATGTTCTGTTGATGATGGAACACATGACAATGAAACAATGTTCATTGTGCTGCTTTTAGTTTTCTGCATATGCGACGTCACAGTGTGTTCATGGGAAAGATCAATGAATTGTTTATAAAATTTGTAGATTTAATTGAAATACTCGGTGCTATTGAATTACTCGGGAAAAAAACGGAATAATCTCTATAAACATCTGCATTTAAAAAATTATTGCAACAAAATTTAAGAAATGTAATTAATATTATTCACACACAAGCTTCTAAGATCTTTGATTTTCTTTACGAGATTAGACACTGAAATACTTTTTTTTAATTACTGCTGCTCAACAACAAGTTTAAATGAAAATTTTAACTAATAGGAAATAAGTTTCTCCCAAGAGTATTAAGGTCTATTTTAAGGAGATCGCCTGTATATATATAAAATATATCTGTTTTTAATATACGTTTTTCGCGTTCAAAATAATTTATGAATTTTTAAACATCTTTAAGATGCATGTAACTGATGCAGAAATAGCCAGATATATATAAACGTCTCTGAGGCAGATGATTTCAAAAATTCCTAGCCAATGCAAAAGTACTATGACCTAGTGCGTTTATTGGTTATAACTGAAGAAGGTAGCACATAATAATCTTATGTACATAATTTTGCATGCTACGGGTTCGTGGAGATCTCTTTAAACAATTCCTTCAGGTGACGAAATAGGAACTAATAGCAATTTGTGTACATAACATTGCACAGCAAAACTAATATATGCAAATAAGCCTTGCCTGCCCTTCTAAAATAAGTATAACAATTAAGTGGCTATTTCTAGTTAACCAACTATTTAAATGTAATTCTCACCCGTCGGTATAACCTGAACGTTATGATGCGAGTTACCGCTGGTAGCTTAATGAAACTTTGAAAACTCAAATAGATAAACAGTTAAAATTAAACTTAACTTTATTTAGATTGCCATTTATGAGAAGTAAAGAAGATCAGCGTCTTGCAGTCTTTCATTTGTTCTATATCATACTTGTAAATTATACTTTCAGTACCTAAGAATAACTAAAATCTTAATATCTTTTTTTTTTTTTTTTTTTTTTTTGTAAGAAATTTTGCTTACCTTAATGTAATCCAGAACTTTTATTAAATAATCAACTGAACAGCTAAAGTATTTTTTGTCATTTATTTATCACACGGAAAGAAAATCTTACATTATTACAATTTATTAGCTTACATTAGAATACTTCGTCATGTTCCTGTTGTGCGAAGACATTTTATCAGTATCCATAAATTTGAAAGAAAAAGAATAAACATAAAAAATTAATCAGAAAGCTGCGCCCTATGATGACCTGCTATATGAAACTGCAACATCCTCCCCAACGATGAACTCTTGGTTCATCAAAGGTTTGGACTAAATAGCGTTCTGAAAGTTAAATATTCATGGTTTCATTGTTCATCAAACTCACTGCTTTCATTTCTTTTCAGTCATTTTAAATGGTACAATAATTGTACAGGAACTGAAGACCATTAGCTAAGCGGATGGCACAAGCTATCCGCTATCATTCTATCTTGTCCTGGATAATATTCATGTACAACTCCTATCTTCCATAATAATGTTGGTAATTTTCCTTCTTGTGCTAGAACTAGAGATCCCTTTAAAATATCTGTAGTAGCACTACCTCTCTGAACCTGCCCTACATTTCTAATTTCAAGTAAACATTCTTTTTTCTATCTTTTCCAAAAAAAACCCTTCTAATTAATAATCTTAGCCGATGTTCATATCGCTTTGTTAATTTTTCTTAGTTGAATCTAGTTTAAGAATTTTGCCAAATGGCAAAGATGTCCATCTTTACCCAACTAGAAAATGACCTGGTGTCATCGATTCTAGTTCACTATAAACATAGATCAAAGGTCTTGAATTTAATATTGCCTCAGTATTAATTAAAACTGTTTTAGCTCTTCAAATTTAAGTGAGATTTTGATGAGTATTATCTTCAAACATGGCATGATAGTTCTAACTAGACTTTCCCAGGAACTGCTCCATTAGGCGGCTTTCTCAGCATTAAACTTCCACCCAATACCTCTAATACCAAAATAATTTTGAACTCCTGGGCCCTTAATGATATTCCATAATTTTTGTAAATCCTCATCTGCTTTCTGAGAGTTTTTGCAAGGTCTGAATATAAAAGTCCTCATACTTATCTTCTTGAATAAATCTTTTAAAGGAGAAGAAAAAAATTGCTGATAGTCTAGACACCAGTTCCAAGGGCACTGTTCTTGTTACAGCACATGTATATACAGTGATATACGCATTTCCAATTCCATCCTTTATTATCAAAGCACCAAAAAAAAAAAAAAAAAAAAAAAAAAATGGATACCAAAACTTTGAAGGGGTTTGTCTCTGTTATTTTTTCACTTGGTAAAGGAGCGATAGCTTGACTTAATGGCTTAATTATTTAGCCATATTGGCTAATACTCTGTTTGAATGCATGGTTATTAGGCCAAACTTGGTAATTAAAAATGTTTTCTTTATTTCATGCAATAATATATACTGAACTTGAACAGCTGCCTTTATTATGCACACTATTATGATTGCTGCATCAAGCTGCTACGAAAATGCTAAAAATCTGTTCTAAATACTGCAATACTGTTTCTTCTAGATACTGATATTCAGCTTAACATCAAACTGACACAAATCGAAATGTAAGAAATTATGTGTATTATCTCTGCCAAACTGGTAATAAATTTCTGTTTAACTTAACATATTGATACTTTATTCCAAAATAGAAATTGTTAATTCATTGAATTTCGCATGATCTTAGTATTTTCATACCTGAAATGACAAAAATAATGGCAGCTTAACCTCCGATAATCCTGAAAAATTATCTTTCTTCGTGGTTTGAGGTGGAGCTTTATAGTATGGTTTCTGATTTCAACGAATAACGTTTTGCACTTTATGGGAAAAGCTTTATGTGTAGATTTTCTCATAAAGTACAAACTTTGCTTCTAAATTTAAGAATTTAATTAATATCATGTATTTAGAGTAATAGCAATTAAGATACATTTTTTCTGAAGTGGTTAAGGGGTGCTATTGGGATTGTAATTATATCTGTTTAAATTTTCAATACGGAGCTCGATTGTTTAAAAATATAAGTGATTATTTTTAACCAATTAATATAAGAGCTAAATGTTATTTCTTCATATAACACTTTATTAATTATTATTATGGTAAATATAGTAGAATATTAAATGACAGAGTAACTAACATTCAGTTAACTTTTTCTGTTATATAGGAAACAGATCAAGATTATTGTTCAAAACTGATCTCTGGAATTTCCTTGAATATTTTTACAAGTTGATTTTTGCCTTATATAATGTAATTTTTTATTTGAATAATTTTAACTTTTCCCTTAATTTTACTGATAAAATCATCCAAAATAACATTTTGTTTTTGAGAAATCCATTTTTTAATTCAAATAATAGGCAGAGGGCTATTTGTTCTTTATCTTTTTCGTAATTATTTTAGGTAACCTTTAAATGCATATACAACGATACAACAAAAATATTTAATAAATTTAAATTAAATATATATGTTTATAGTTATTTTAATATAAATATTAATAAGATGATGGTAGTAATGAAGACTTTCAAGATGACAGTAATAAAGGTAAAGAAAATTTTCAGTTTAAATTCTCAGAATGTATTTGTATCAGTAACTGCTCCAGCTTTCTTTTTATTACTTCAAACTGCTGCTGTGTTCGAATATATTGCTTCTTTTTAAGTGATATATTCGAATTTACATTTAAAAAATATGTTACTACGAAAAGTTGCACTTTGAAAATTTCCTGTTCCGCTTTTACGGACTGTTAACTAAGGCTAACAGTCCTTTTTGAAATCATATCATTATATCAAGGGTTCCGAATGGAGGTCATTGAAATGCTAGGGGGTCAGTGATGATCCGGGCATTGATAGCCGAATATGCAGTGGCAATTAATCAACATAGTCAAGATTGAATTGATTCCAGACATGCACATGTATGCTAAATTTTAGACTTTAAAATTCATACAAGAGAAATATCCCCAAATAAAAGTTGTTACCGAACCAACATTGCGTTTTTTTCTCTTCTTACCTAGTACCTTCTTACCTAGTAAACAAGTAGACTTGAGTCAATTTAGTAATTTACAATGGGAAACAAGAAACAGGTTGAATATTTCTGATGGAGGTGATTTAAGAATTAGGCAGTTTTATGCCAAATTCAATGTTATAAAAATATTAAAAACAATGATATCAATACACAAATTACATTAATTAATCTTTGTGCAATTAAATTGAACTTCAAGTTAAAGTCTGTGATTTTGGTTTTCGAAAATTGCTTATATTCGTAAAATAAAAAATAATGCAAAAAAGTAATAAAACATAAATCCAATAAACCTTTCTTTTAAAGTTTTGTTAAAAAATTTAGTTTAGGTTCTTTACATGCAATTACTTGTATTTTGATTATGCTGCATTCCATATATAATACAGATAAATGTAAGGAGTTTGATAAAGGAAACCTTCTTCTAAAGTTCTTTTAAAAGGGTTTTTGCAAGCAAACGCTGGGGAACCCATGCTTTACATGATAAGCAAAATTTTCTATTACCTAGTATCTCTTTTTTTTAACCTTCACTAAGTTGTATTATACTTATTTTTAAATGTAATGTCATATGATATATGAGTTTTAAAAACGTTTTTAGTATTGTCTGAGTATTCACTTCCCCTTATCAAAAAGTCACAAATTGATTGCTGACTTTAAAGAGAGATGTTTATTTGGATATCCTTATGTCTAGTTCAAAAATACATCTTTGCTGCATATTTTATAAGACATGCACTCTTCTTGGTTTTTGCACTGTTCCTTTCACGTACACAGTTATCTGCTTTCACTGAAGAAAGCATCAGAGAATTCCGGAAACTTAACATTTATAACAACCATGGCATCAACATACTAATACGACATACACGGAAAAAAAGGGCACATGATGTTTTTAAGCCTCACTGTGTTGTATGCGTGAAGGAAGTTAAGTCTAAGATTTTGCCGAAGATGATGTAAACTGCAGTATGCGGTTCACCGCTATGATAAAATGCTGGAATTCCCAGAGGAGGGATCATAATCTGCTGTCGTACTGGTGAAAAACTGGTGTACAGTTCTCTGGAAAGTCATTTGTCTGTACTGTGTCGTACTGGTGTCTGGAAAGCCATTCTGGAGCACACTTAAATTGCCACATAAATACATTTTGGCAACATTGTAAGTTTATAATAATAGAATAAATACTTTGGTGCTGATATAGCATGTGATCCACCTAATTTTTTTAATGTTTCGTAATTCTTATAATTGTGTATCTATCTATATATATAAAAGGAAGAGGCTGTCTGTGTGTGGGTGTTTTTCGTTCGTGCTTTGCGCGTCAGCTAATGGATCCAGGCCTAAGAAATTTGGTACATAGGGTGCATCTGGACTAGAGCCAATGCACCTCGAAGCGTTTTTGT
Organism: Stegodyphus dumicola; assembly: GCF_044657685.1. NCBI lineage: Eukaryota > Metazoa > Arthropoda > Arachnida > Araneae > Eresidae > Stegodyphus > Stegodyphus dumicola. Next base: position 101,851,588 of record NC_140769.1, read on the forward strand.
CGAAATTTTCGGTGCTACTTTGGTAGACGGATTTTTGGTGATTTACGTTGGCGCGGTTTTTACAATCGTCAACCATCTTGAAAAACGCTGTTTTTACGCATTTTACGCATAGTAAAGTAATCGAAACTTTAAAAAAATTAATATCGTTAAAAATAATGGATTAATTTTTGTTGAAAATGTCGTTTTTTAATATGGCAAACAAATGTAAATAAATACATTTATTATGAGTACAGTGGTGGCCAAAATTGTGGACACTTTTGGAAATTTTTATGTTTTTGAACTTTGTATGCTTATAGAAAATGTTACGTTTCGCAAAATGCAAACTTGTATATAACATTTTAAAGAGAATTTATTACTGAATTCAATACAAAACACAAAATTCAATTATTTGCAATAAAAAAAAAGTTATATGTACCTTAATATAAATAAAAAACACAGTTATGAAGTGGTTTGTAATGTCTAGCTTTCCTGGCCAATAACTGTTCTTGTTCTGAGAACCAATCAAATGTTAGTAACTGCCAGTAGAAGCTGACATTATGTTTACACTTAAAACAATTCATTATTTTGCTTTGTTCTGTAGAAGGAGGACCTGTTTCTTATACACTGCAATTACAAGTAGGAATTTTTGTAAAAATTTTTAATATTTAGTCAAGAAGCAATGACATCAAATAAAAGAGTAGACCTAGAAAGAGATGTAACATTATTGTGTTACGAGAAAGTGGTCTTTCCTATGATGAAATTGCAAGACAGGTGGGTGGTTCAGTGACTACATCTGGAGTCCGAAAGTTTTGTTTACGATATCAGGAGACAAATTCAATAAGAAACAAAGAAGGAAAAGGCCGAAAAAGGTGCACCACATTTATTGATGACAGAAGAATAAAAAGACTATGTCTCCAAGATAGAAAAATGTCATCAGCGGCCATCAAAAGTGATCTGAATGATGCTGGTGCTTCTGTCAGTCAAGACAAGTTCAAGAACAATCAGGAGAAGATTAACAGATGTTGGACTGAGAGGTAGAATTCCACGAAAAAAGCCTTATCTTAATTTTCAGCAACGAAAAAAAGACTACAGTGGGCAAAGGAACACATTAATTGGACAGATGATCAGTGGTCACAAGTTATATGGCGTGATGAAACTAAAATATCGTTATTCGGTAGTGATGGGCGAAAATATGTAAGACGTAGAATAGGAGAAGAGCTACATCCTGACTGCATTCAAGCAACTGTGATAAGTATATAATTATTTAACATTAAAACATATGTGGCAATAAATATCTCGTGAATTTTTCAAAACAGTGTATTAAATTTTTTAATAAAAATTGAAGTATGCAATTATAAAGTAAAAGAAAAATATGTACTTATATTTTTTTGAGTATTTCATCTGTCGTATATTGATAAATTCCACAAAAAAAATCGGAATCAAAATTTAGATATCAATGAAAAAAATTCGAAAAATGTAATATAATTTTAAAAATGTAATCCAAAAAGAAAAAAAAACTTAATCTAAGGAATTCGAAGAGATGAATAATAAAATTTTAAAATGGCGCGGTAATGCACAAATATTCAGTAAGAAATCAGGGAGCTGATTACAGCTCATTAATGCACAAATATTTTGTAACCAGTTAGGGAGCTGATTGCATCACGCATAGAATTAAAATTATTTAAATACTCATACATAATAAAATCATTTAAAAAATGCAAAATTAAATTGTATTTTAATATTTAACAGCCATAAATAATGTTTAAAACATTAGATTAAATTTATACATATTAAAACCAATTACTTTTAAAGTCATGTGACGTCATTCATTACATCATCCACAACATAAAATTCCAGAAAATATCATAAACAAGAAAATTTTTATTTCAAATAAAAATGCAAAATTAAATTGATTTTTAATATTTAGAACCCATAAATAATATTTAAAACACGGAATTTATGTATAATAAAATGCATTATTTTTTTAAACAAAATGACAACAAAGTGTAGGTTACTATAAATAATTTGTATAGCAATGGGTTTACCATAAGTGGTATCGCTCGCCAAAAAAGATCGCCAAAATCCGTGCAACTGTCTACCAAAGTAGCACCCAAAATTCTAGTGAGTGTTTTATTTTTATTATTTTATGTTTTTTGATGAAATCGGATCAAATGGATAATTCTCTCCCATTATATCAGAAACAATGGCACACAGCCATTTGTTGCTGATAAATCACTGTTGTGATTGTTGCTGATATCAGCACTGTTACCAAAAATGAGGGCGATAATTCTGTGCAGTTTTTTAATTTAATGTTTCTCTTGATACTGGAAGTTTGTTGAGAGACTTTCAACGGGAAGTTGGCTAATTTATTTATTAGGATAACTAATATTTGTATTAGGGGATATTGCTTATTTCATTGTAATTTTTTTACATATAATACATTTTTGGAACAGCTTCAGTAAAGCCCATCTTCAAAGTTTGGGAATTTTTTTTTGGCGCCAAAGCGCTTGAAATACATTGTTCTGAAAAATAGTTACCGTTAAAATTTTCGATGAAACTCCATGTTTCAAAAATGGCGGCCATCCTGATTTCACCAGAAATTGTGGATAATAGAAATAAATTTAGAGCTAATATACATGATTTTAAAAGAAAAAAAATATTAAGAAATGATTAATGAAAATGATTAAGGTTAAAAGGATGTAATTTTAAAAATAATATTGCGTCAATTCAATAGACAATATTAATCAATGCGTAAAGCATTCCAACAGTAGGTAAGCAAAATAGCACTTACCTCAATCACCGGGTTCTTCATTCAGGTATATTAAAAAATACGCACAGGTTCAGCTTTTAAAACTTTAATCTGTACACAAGTTATAAAAGAGGGGTCATGGTTATTACAAGAGATCAAAAACTAAGCATCCATTTCGTAAGGCATTCAAAAATAAACTAAACTAAAAATAGAACCCTGATTACATCATAAATCGTTGAGCTCGCGGTTGAAACTTACGTAATCAGTTCAATCCGTTATGCGCGCGCACAGGCAGAATATCACATATCCAACATCCTCTTATCTTTGAGATTCGAACCAGGGAATCTCAAACCCTAATTCTAGGTTTAATTAATCGTCCATATATGGATCTTTTTCCAGGAACAGTCTCTAGGAAAAAGTCATTTACATTTCGTTGCTTAGAAAGAGTTATCTTTTGAACTAGTACTGGGTTGTCAGAAGCGGTCTCTGAAAGACGATTTTCATCATTCTTCGGTGCATTGAGAATAGGATCCTGTTCTGTTACAGGTATAACGGGGTCACTTTTATCAGTCACTTCAAGAGGTATTAACCTAAGCACTGGACGGAGAAATTCTCCGTTTTACATTTTTATTTTTACTAAGCGAACTTCTCCATCTTTAGAAGGATAGAGTTCAACCACCCTAGCTAGGGGCCATTCAATTTTCTTGACGTTATCACTAGAAACCAGAACAATATCACCAATTTGGATGGTTTTCTGATTTTTACGAGATTTCGATGATTGGCATAAATTCCCTAAATATTCAGTACGAAACCGTTTTCTTAAATCTTGTTTCACACGTTGACGGTAAACATGTCTTTTATTTAACGACGACGAATCCAGAACATCAAGATCTGGAATTTCTGTTTCTTTAAGGTCATGCAAAAACATAGAAGGGATAAGTGGAGTTACATCATCAACGTATTCCGAAATATACGTTAAAGGTCTCTGATTAATCACACCTTCAATGTCACAAATAACAGTGTTCATTTCTTCTCAATTAAGTGAGCTTCTACCTAGAACCTTTCGTAGAATTCCTTTAATTATACCAACCAGACGTTCCCACCATCCACCCCAACCCCAACATGGGCAGAAGGGGGATTAAATTTCCATATGATCTTTTGAGATCCGCTGTATTGGGAAATAACGTCCCAAACAATTTCGTAAAGGACTTTCTAATGGAAACTGGCTCGTATACACGTTACACATCCAGAAAAGCATGCAGCAATGCAGCCACCACTTTCGCTGAGATTCCCGAACTCTCAGTATTCAGCGACTCGGCAGCTGGTGGTGGATGACAAGATTTATTGACAATGCTGGCAAAGGGAAAATCTCGAAAGAAAATAACTTATCAGTCACAGATAAAGTTGACGAAAAGAGTTAAGACAAGTGTTAGAGCCGAAGTGTTGAATTTGCTTTTCCTGACCAAATTCTACCTCCCTCTGAAGCCCATTTATAATTGGTGTCGATCTAACCCAGAATATGTACAAGGTTTACATTAACCGAATCATAGTTTTTTCTTTTGATTTTTTTTTCAATTTGCTATATGCAGCAGCGACTCACAAACGTCGTTTGGTAATCATTTGCCAAACTTTGGGAGTTTAATTAGCAATTTTTTTCTTCGTGATTTTATGAAGGCGGAGTTGAAGTTAATAATCTGAGGAAAACAATCTGCGTTTTTTGTATTCCCCACATTTTAAAGCAAATCATTAATATTTTTAAAATTTTGTTTATAAGCATTAATTAGTTCACTATATCAAATATTTAAAATTTAATCGCAATAATGTTATCATTCGAGCAGGAATTAATTTCTAAAATTAAAAGTGCCGGAGACCTGTAGGAGGCTGTCGGAAAGGTGAACTAAAGTAAATTAATAAAACAATTATAAAATACAATAAACGTAGGGAAATTAATACAAAAATTCATTAAAATAAATTAATGATAAATAGTTAAATAACATATTAAAATATTACAGCACATTCAAAATGGAATTTAGTTGTAATTATTATTTCAGTCGAAAACTAGGATTTGCTGAAGCTCGGCTCCAGTGAGCTTCGGCTGAATTTAGCTCAGTGTTTGCAGTTTGGGTACAGACCAAATACTAACGTAGTCTAAAGAAAATGCTAAAATATATCTAGCAAACAGATTTATAGTAACCGGCTTCGTTTTATTTATTGGCAATAATACATATGTAAATTAAAGTTTATTGTGCAAAAACTTCGTATAAATTTACGAATTTTAATGTGTACAGGTCAATTAGATTTACTGTTATTTAAAAAATTCAAATTAAATTTTGTGGAAGGTTTATAAAAATGATTTTGGTGAAATGTGAATTCATTTGATTATTACTTAAAAATGTAATTCATACAGGTGATATCTTAAAGTTAGTCATTTATTTCAATCGCTTATTTGAACTCTTTACTTTAAATCTATGCTGCAATCACTTTTAATGCTTACTTAAAGATAAATAATCGGAAGAATAAAAGAATCGATAATAAAATTTAATTTTGCAGTTTATAGTGGATATTTGGATGAATTTAAAAATAAATCCGAGCTCGTTTTAAGATATAAATCACAGCAAAGAAAATGTTGGATAATTAATTTCGGCAAAGTAGTAAAATCCACAGAAAAGGCCACTGAAAACCGAACAAGTTATAAAAAATTATTATTAGAAATACATCTAAAGAATAAAATTGATTTATTTCCTGTAGCGATGTTAAACGTTAATTTATTATTTTCATTGTTTGGAAGAAACCGAAACAATGATAAGTGTGAATCTCACTTAAATATCAGATTTAATATACAAGTAACTTAATAAGAACATTTTCATTATACTTTTAACTCTTTGATGGTTATGGACGTGCTCAAGTAGCACCGCATTGGGCACAGATGAACAACCTTGCATTACAAATTTAGGCAGTCAGACAGATTTTGGACATTATGGCAGATATCGCACGTATTTGAGAAGAAAGAATTGCTTAATCTCGAAACTGCCGAAGGGTTAATAAAACTTAGGAACATGCTAAACGTGAAGCACATGCTGAACATAAAGCAGACAGAAAATTCTCAGCCTCCAGGAGCATGAAAATTTTGTTCTTGGCTATTTCCTGCGGAACAGAAAAAACCATGGCAATTGTCTTTCATTTTTAAGGTGGAGAGTTATTGATTATTTTATGGCTTTGCTTAAAAAAAAGACTGCACTTAGATTTAATATACAAGTTGGCAATTTGCAGTTCCGCCAGGTACGCCAAAAATTAAATCTCTTCCTACTAATCATAAAATGATTGATATATATGTACTGTTTAATTTTCATAAACGTTTAAGAGCGACCTGTCCTTTCTCTAAGCTCCCTCTATTGATCAGTCTTTTTATCTCGACAACGTTCACATTTTTTGATTTGCTTCTAAATAATTACTGCTAGAAATGCTAAAACTACGTTCTTCAGCGGATGTATATGCTTTGTTAGGTATTCTTTTCAAAGTATTTCTTTCCCTGACAAGACAGTGCGAGGGGTTGCATTAGTGAATGAAAACTTAAACCTTGTTTCTTTTTTTTTTTTTTTTTTTTTTGGCTTAATAGCCACAGTTACAGTTAAGGTTTCCGCTAGTATGAGCGTGTAAGAAAAGTGCAGAGTTCAGCACTCTTGGCCCATCAGTTAATTTTACAGCCATAAATAAGAAATATAGATAGCAGTTCTAACATTTATGAAATAGCAGCTAAATATTTGTTTTTCCTTTTCAATATTTAGTGTGATGGGTGAAACAAAATTGTGTAAAGCAAAATGTCGTGTCGAAAAATAAATTCTCTTTCTTTGGAGAAGATTCCTTTTTTCAATTACAGTTCCTGCAAATAAGAAAAGGTAATGAAGCTTCTTTCTCATTTTTAAACCAGATTAATAATAGAACCTGCATACATCAGTGGATGCTGGCAACTTCGAACAACAGTAGTTGATTAATTACATGTTTTCTAGCATATTTAGCTTTATCAGCTTAGTTTGGTCGATAGTATAGTCACTTGTTTCATTATAGAACTTCATATTAAAAATTTTCATGATCGAATGAACATTCTATTCGCAAAATACAGAGCGAAATATTTTGTAATCACATCTAGACAAGGCATAAGAAGTATCATAACCAAATGCACTGTCTGGAAGAGAATAAACTCAGTAGGCACGCAATTCTCTCCCGATCCCTTAACCTTTGGAACGTATTAGTGATACAGCTATTTTTGAGGTTGTTAATATTGAGCCCTGCGTACCTCTTTTCTTAAGAACGGATCTAAAGCATAGATTATCCTGTTTAACTCTACTGTCTACAGGTTAGTGCATACTTTTATACAAGTCCTGAGATTTATTGCAAGACAAGTGCGACGTCTACGATATACGTACGCAGACAACGACACCAGTTTCGAAGGGGCGGACAGAGCATTGAAACGCTTAAATTGGCATGCAATCTAACTTTCTACTGGAAGTCTCAAACCTCTGGCTTGGAAGTTCATTCCCTCAACAGCCTTTTGTTGAAGTTGATGGAAACGATATATTCGGTCTGTAAAATCATTTCTATTACAAATATTAGGAAAATCATATGAAACATTGAAAATCGTCGACTATTTTATGTGACTTGGAACCGTTTATGCGACCACAAGTCAACAGGCTGATTACGTACATTTCGGAGAGCTCATATGATTTCTCTCGTAGTGTTTACACGGTTTATGTTCTTATAGGACATTTCACACTAGGGAATACTTGATTTTGACAAAAGTGGTCAAGAAAAACTTCAGCTATGACTCAAACATTCTCAAAAGTTGCGTGAACTACGGAATCGTTTCAGGAAAGAATACTTGTAACAACTAGTTTCAGAGGGTCGTTGATAAGAGTCCTCAAAAAACCGGTGATGTAGTATTAATTGACCAAGAGAACGTCAAAAGGCAACACTGGCCTTAGGCTAGTGGGGAAAAGATTTTCGAAACAGAGTTAGTTGCTCTTGGCTAGTACAACTAAAAGAGAAAAATATAACTTTGTTGCTTCTTTCAAGGAAATTGTATAGATTAGAGATTTCGGAAGAGGATCCGATTGGGCAAGCCATTCCTGAAATGTTTTCTAGACTCGGTCGACGAATAAAATCTATGCAAAGGATAAATTTCTCCACAAAGACTGAAGCATCGTAATATAGACTCCTTTGAACATTTTTAACTTATATTGTAGTTTCTACTGTAACTCTTTTGTATATTTATAAAGATTTTTAAAATTCTGTATATTTCATTTAGATAGTATGGGATGTGTAGTCTCCCTTTTCCAGGTTGTATTGTAATTGTATAATTGCAGTGGTAAATAAACTTTTCTATTTCATGTTACATTTTTTCGTGGTGGGGCTTTATAGTAAAAGAAAAAAAAAGACCGGCACTGTGTGTGTGAAAGGTTAGGAGTTTTTTTATTTTTACTTTTTTGTTCTGTATCCAGAATTACAGCATTATATTTACGTTGTAAAATAGATAAGTGAAAGTCTATCTTTGCCAACTGTTATTCATTGTTTTTGGATAATAAGAAAAGAAGAAAGGGGTGAGTATGCCCACTATATCAGTTTATAACTTGTTTATCCTTTGAGTACTGAAAAATTGATATTTATACATATGTAATCATTTTCACATTTAATGTATTTTAAGAACCTAACGACACAATTCTACAATTGGCAGTTGAGAATTACTTGTGCCAAACATACCCAGTACAGACAACTTTCGTTCTCCTAGGTGCCGGCACACGATACATCCATCATGATAGGGTACGAAAAACTTGGCTTCGTCTGTAAAAATGACATGGTACTATCCTTGCGTCCAATGTTGTCGTTCTTCGCACAATCATAAGCGTGACTGTTTCTGCTACTACGTGAAGTAAAGCTGCAATAATGATCTCCGTGCTGCAGACGTCGTCGCATTGTCCATGCGGACACTTAACGTCTTGCACACGAGTTAAGGTCTTGACTCAGCACGTGACATAGCTGTTCCACAAGGCTAAGAGGACAACATATTTGTCCTTTTGAAGGTTAGAGGCTCGGAGGAGCTGAGATCCTGCATGGTGTTAAATATGGCCCTCCTGAACCCATCGACTCCATAAATGTCGTACAGTCATGCGATCCCAACCAACACGAGCCGCTATGTCGCGGAATGATAAACCGCAGTTTCGATAAGATATTATCCGGCAGCAGTTGAATTCTGACACATGCTGGTAGGAATTTCTCCTTCTTACATGAGGCATAACACGACCTTCACACAAACAAGTAATGTTCAAATGAGATTTTCAGATGACAAACACGTTGTGCAGTCTTCCTATTTGTACCATAATGTAGATGTTAGTACTCATACCGGTTTTATGCGAATTCGCTAGAATGCTATTAGTATCCTAGCGCGCAGTACTCTTAATGCAAATTTGATGCTTGTTTCATGCAGCCCTTTTTTTTTTTTCATTTTTATTTATTTATCTATTTATGTCTTTTTTTCTGAATGTGTGGGTGTTTTCTGAATGTGGCTTGTATCATACAGACAACTGCTTATGTGGATCAACAGGAACAATAGATCATTACCTGTTTGAATGTACAATCACTAAAGACCTCCACTTTCGTCCTTTCACAAATAAAAATGGCCAAGAATGGTTCAAAAATTAGTCAGAAGTATACCTCTTCTGAAAAAACTTCAAAATTTAATGGAATATCTTATAGAGAATTGTGATAATCTAAAGGCAGCATAAATTAAGGTATCACAATTTCACATCAGCATTATTTCGACATAATTAGCATCACTTAAAGGCAGCACAACTTCATTCAACAAATATGAAACTTACTCCATGTAGAGTTCCTCACTTTGTAAATGCTAATATACGGTTGAACGTGAAGAATTTTAAGAACTGATAAGTGAATAGTCGCTTGAGTTCGCGTGATAAGAAACAACAAGATGGAAGGGTAAATAACCCTTTATTATTCGCATAAGATTTAACAGAATTCCGTCTTAGAGTGTACAATAAAAGTCGACACTTGGGCTTTAACTTAAGAGACTAAGAAGTAAACTAAAACTAATCTAAACTAAAAAGAGATATAGCCGAAGCTATCAAAGTTTTAACATAGTTGGCCCCTTAAACACGATATGACTGCGAAGCTATCAAAGGCCTGAGTACGGCCGAGCGCAATAACAGCTTTGAGAGAGAGTAGCCAGAAAGGCAGATGCGCGCTCATCAGAAACTCTGATTCTCTCTAACTCAGCAAGTAGAACTTTACGGTTAAATACCGCTCCTCCTCATTATATATTCAGACGTGATTCTAAAACTACGTTCTGGCCGGAAGTAGTAAGTTGAAGTTAAGAATTTGACAGCAAAGAAGTTTAACTCAAAATTTAACTGTTAATAAAATTAACATATTACATTTCAACAAATCATCAAATCCTAATTATTTATTATGTATCTATCCAAAATTTTGTATCTAAATTTTATATGTATTCTACATTATGTATTCTATATTCTATGTACGTAACATCAAAATTTCTGTTAATATTTATGAGTTCTGTCAATCTATGTCAAGTATATGTCAAAATTATGTATGTCAAAATTATATATATATATCAAAATCAAAATTTTATTGTAATATAAAATTTTAAATAAACGGGGTCCCACTGTGTGAGCAATAAAGCTGAAAGTCTTTATGACGGCACAACTGCTCACCCAGTGTTCTCCTGTCTCCTTAATATGTGTGTGAGCACGTTTACGTATGTATACTTTTTAGAAAATTCAAAAGACCTACATATAATTAAAAAACTTCAGAAATTTCAAAATTTTTATTTTCTGAATGCTTCATTTAGTGACAAAAAATATTGGATGCCATTTTATGCACGAAATACATGAAGAAATCTTGATGCGATAGCCCTGAGACTCAGTTGCTTGAATAGAACTTTGAGAAATGTAGAATGACTTTGGAAACAAAACCTGTAGTAAAAGGAAAACCTACAATTTTCTTGCAAAGAAAAGTAATGACATTTAATATTTTTTAAAATTTCGAATCTCTACTTTTTTCTTTGTATTAAACATTTTTGTACTTTTTTCAAACTCCAGAATTTTATTTTTTGGTACTTTTTTTTCAAATTTTTGAAACATGGCGTATAGAACAGATGTTAACAGTCTGTTTTCCAATACAGTAAGACATCGAGATGAAATACTACATTTAAGTAAGACCCCGCTTAACGCTGTTTCGGTTTAGCGCTCTTTTATTTCAACCCGGGGATTTTCCGAAATTGTGCGCAGCGCTAGGTTTTCAAATAACATATCCGAAACAGTGTAGTTGTGTTTCTTGCTTTGTGGATGCATTTTTATCATTTGAAACATTTGTTGACATTATTGTAAGTTTAAATTTGTATAATACTATAACGATTAATACAGTGACAAATATTATGATCTTTAGTTTTTATCATGGGTGATAATAAAAAACAAGAAAAGAAAGCAACCAGAAAAAGCATTTCACTGGAAACTCAAATGCAAGTGATTAGAAGATTAGATTCTGGTGAACGTCAATCTCAAATTAGTGCTGCATTGATTTTGGCAACTTCAACAATAAGGACAATTCTTAAGAATAAAGAAAAAATACTGTCATCGGCAACTGCAACTACGTCAAGCTCTGCAACTAGAATTACCCATTCTAGAAATAACATTATAGAGGAAACGGAAAACCGACTGTCTATATGGATTGACGATGAAATTGAATGCAATGTGCCATTAAGCCAATCTATCATAATGCCTTCTTGACAAAAAGGCAGAAAATTGGAAACCCAGAATAGACTGAATGATCTGACTGAGAATTTTATTTGTTTTTAAAAGTATATGCATTTACATTGTTTTTATTTTTGTAAGAAATAAATGTTTGATTTTATTTTTATTAAAAAAAAAACATTATTAAATTTAATGCCTAACCATTTTTTATCCGTCTTCCCCTAACCCCATTATTTACATGTTAAGATAGCCTCGCTTAGCGCTGTTTCGCATTACGCTCTACTTCGATGGAACGTATCCCCCGCGTTAAACGGGGTCTTACTGTATTCGCATTTTCATGTGTTAAATCCCATGCTCCTGTCATGAGTAGTTTTATACAAACTCTTGTTACAAGAAGTAAAATTAAATACTGCTATTACATATATTACATAAGTGTATCTTTCAGCTGAATGCGCTTGATCATCGATTTTGATAATGGAAGTCGAGGAGCATCTTCTTCTACATTTTTAAGGGTTTTCCTGATAGCAATATTGCACAACATTTGCAGTGGAAGACACTCCCTGGACCTTAATTTAAGCTCGTTTAAAATCGACATGCTTTCTTCAAGCGAGGTACTTCCTTTTTGCCTTATCGAGAGCTTCGTCTCCCAGACATGCCAGTTCTGATCCGATAAGTTAGCACCACAGCTTACAAGTAAATCAACTATCCTTCGATTTCCATTTTGACATGCGTAGAACAAAGGAGCAAGACCATCCTGATCACGAATATCCATGTTACTTCCAGAAATGAGAAGCTTGCGAACTAAACGTTCATGATTTGCAATAACAGCCATATGAAGGGCAGTCCGGTCGCGTTCATATGTATCATTAATATCACACCCATGTTTTAGCAGCAGCATGCATAAATCTACATATGAAGGTTTTCCACAATCCTCTTCCTCTATTTTTCTTGTTTCTTCTTTCTTCAGTTGCCAAATAGATTTTTCTACAGCGCTGAACCATGGTGTGAGACCCCAAAAATTTCTTTCTCTAACCTATGGGGAAAAAATGTATTCTAGCATTTCACAACAATTAAAACACTTTTACAATAACAAACAAGAGAATAATACTAGTATGCAATGAACCATGAAGCTCAATAAAAGTTTTTGAAAAAGTTTATGCTTCGTTTTCAGAAAAGAATATGTGCAAAAATTACGCTTCCTGTATCTATACAGTTAAAAGTCGTTAATCCGGACTCGTCAGGATTTCAGCGATTCTGGATTATTGATTTTTCCGGATTATAGATCATCAGTTTAAATCTGGTAAGATGCCATGCAGAAATTATAAAATTAAAAATATGAAACCGTAATTTATGAAATAAAGAACAATTATGATCTAAAGGGTATAAAAATTTACAAAAAGAAAAAAAGCTTAATATTTATTTGTTTACTTTATTAAACATTTCTTTCAATGTAAGTTATTTCGTTTTCAATAACTTCTGTGTCACTTTCTTCTTTATCGGAAGCGAATTATAATGATGAGGAATTTGATTTAAATCATATCAAAGAAGGAGTACATTGAGATGAAATACTACATTTTGTAAGGAATTATAAGCCAAATAAAATAAAAACATCTGCCCCAAAAGATAAGAATAGTGCTGACAGATCAACTTCCAGTTGATTGCGCGCCGCGACGTCCCCCCCCCCGGCAGAGCAGCGTGAAATTGATAAACAGATTTCGGAATGGTTAGATAAACAAAGGATATGTCTTTATCCATTTTTTTGCAGCAACTCCACTTTTTGTTTAATGGACTTCGAAACATACTTTCGCTTTGTAGATCCTTTACATATTACTAAATATATATCGGAAATTCTATTTGACATAATCGAAAGTTCAAGCTTACTTTTATAAAATTGCTCTAATCTGCAAAAAATAATAATCCGGATCCAATTCGAAGATTAAGGAGCAACGCAATCTGCAACATTAACTGAATTAGATAATTTTAGCTTAGCTTATACCGTCCGTTATACATTAAACGCGCAAGCGTAAACATATCATGTTATTATGCACATGCGTCAACGTGACGCATGCGCAAAAAGTTTGTAGGTTTGAGGTCCGGATTATAGATCATTCCGAATTATGGGTGTCTGCTGAATTAACTACTTTTGACTGTATATGTATACAAATATGATATCTCTTTAGAAGCATCCTCGACACGTATTGGAGAGGTCCAAGGTTCGAGTCTCTGCGAAGGCATTGCACATTTTTCATGCCTCCTGCTTCAAAAGACCTAAGGATTCTATAATTCATTTTTACTTCTACATTTTTAGTCCAAAGATTCTTTGTCCCTGAAGGGCTATTGTTTTCGTTTTGCGATTTTGCGTTGAATAACTATAAATGTCCATTTCACCTTTCAAACGGTTGCCACCAAATGTTAGAGTCCTGCATTATGTTTGATGAAATTAAATAATGAAAAATCTGCATAAATATATGTATATTTCTCGCATTGTGATAAAACAACGGCACATCGAGCCATCGAATTTTGAATGACGTAATCCTACTACGAATGTGGGCATGTGGAAGACCAAATTTGAAATTTGGAATTTGTTTTACAATCAATTCCATATTTTGTAAAACTTTAACGAATTTTTTATTAACAACCTCGAGGATTTCAAAGCGAGCAATGGCAGCACTCTACAGGGGGTAGGGAACCTTTTTACAGGGCTTTTCACCCAACATTATTAATCAAGCAGTTAAAAAATTCTCATCTCAACACACTAAAAGCCACACTCTTATTTTAGGAGATTATAAAAATTCTGTTGTCATTCCCTTCTTTCCATCAATTAGCTATAAAGTTGCACATATTTTGCAGAAATTTAACTTTCGGGTTGTTTATTCTCCCATCAATAAAATTCCAACTTCTATACTCAAGGACCCCATTCCGGATATGAATTCTTGGAGTATTTATAGGATTCCTTGCCAGTGTGGTTTAATTTACATTGGCCAAACTAAGAGAGCCTTAAAATTTCGCGTCGAGGAACATGAGGCATATGTTAGAAAAAAGGAAACACAGAAGTCCTGTTGCTCAACATTGTTGGTCCGAAAATCACACTTTCAATTTTTCTGCTGCCAAAATTATTCAAAAAACATCTTCCATTGGAGAACTGGATTTTCTAGAGGCATTTCACATTCATAAAAATCTTTCTGTTCTAGTTAACGATCCTAATTCCAATCCAAATTTGCCTTCGGCTTTTAGAGAAATTTTGTTTTAGTTCTGGTTTCGCCAACAGATGGCACCACTTGCTTATTCTTGTCCAGGCTTTCTTATCTTATCTAATCATTATTTCCTATCTTGTTCATTTGCGGTTTTGAGCTGAAGATGATGGTTCGGTAAAACCATCGAAACTAGTCCTGTGAAAATTCTGTAGGTATAACACTGATTTTTGTTGTTTGACTTCTGAATTAGTATTTATTCGGCGTGTTATTGTGTCTTAATTGTAATCTTATTTCTGCAAAAATTCACGAAGTAGTTGATTTTGATATCAGTTATAAATCATATTTTTTTCTAAATAATATTTAGAAGCGTTTCATATATTTCTTTATACACAGTTTTCATTAAACAGTGTCAGCTGTCAGCGGAAGGACGTTTACGGCAACCCTATTGCATTGCTATTCCGCACTCGGTTTGTTTACATTTATTTGTACTGTGGTCAGTTAGCAAAAAATATGTGAAAATATCAAGGACGACCGAAAAAACATCCTGGTGTTAATAAAAGATCCAGAATTCAGCGAAAACGTCGAGCTCAAGAAAAAAATATGAAATTAAATTCCCGAGATGTGGAAGATTCCGAACAAGCGGATGTTTTCGAAAGGTGAGAAATAATTTATTCTTTATATCGACTACCTCGTGTTTATGATTTCGTAGTAAGTTAATTCCAAAGTAAAATATGCGTATTTTTTTTTATTGAAGGTCAGAAATTATTGATACAACTGCATCTGTGTCAAAGAAGAATCATTGCCCAAATGATTTTTTTTACAAAGTAAGGTTTTTTTTTTTTTTTTTTTTTTGGTATGTGTATGTTTGTGTGTGTGTATGAGGGGATGCTAATAATTGTTCAATTCTGTTATAACAATTTATTCCTCCATTCACACTAAATTGTTGGGAAATATTGAAAGGGTAAATTCCAATTCACAAGGAATTGCTGAAATAATTGAATCTTTTCAAAAGTATGAGCATGTTCTTGCGATCTAAATTGAATTCACCATCATTACATTCTATTATTGGAAATTTTATAGTCATATGTTTGCTACGAAATGCTTTGTCAGTTACCTATGGTATATTTTTACAGGTGTATGCACATTTCATTCATGTGCTCGCTGTTCAACTTGCTTTTTTTTATTATGTCATTTACTTGGATGTTAAAACTTTCTTTGGTTGATCTTTACAATATGGTAACTGGTAGTTTGGCGACATGTTGGAGGCGATAAAGGTTACTACCTGGAACTTTGGTAATAATGTGAGCAGTACCCAGTTCCGATTACGCATTATTTTGTGTGAGGGAAATGAGAGATCATGGGATATGTCATGTGATATTAATGGACGAATTACGGTTCTTTAATCGGAAAAGGGGGGAAATCGGGAAAAAATCTGGAAATTTTGTATTTGGCTTTATCCTGTGTTGTGTGAAACAGTGTTCATGAATTTTTGGATCCCATGGCTGTAACTAAAGTGAATTCGAAATGGGTATTTAGTGGTATTGAAAAGGGTAGTAATAAATGTTTCTTTAAGGTTGTGCGAGATAGAAATAAAGATGTTTTATTAAGTTATTTATTTTACCTGGTACCTTGCTGTGAAATATAAGTATGATTTTAAAGATCCTGAAACAGAAAGAAGAAAAGTTTATCGGACACGTAATCAAGATTCTGAAGAAGATTAGGTAAATTAGCATTTTTAATTATTTGAGGATATTATTTTTATGCATTGTTCTAAATGTAAGGTGGAAGTAAAGGAATTTGGTATTATTGGGAAAATTGTTATTAGCAATGATTTAGTTTAAAGTAATTAGGATTGTAAGGTAATTTTTATTAATTTAATGTATGTGCTCATTTATATTTTAAGTAGTGTTTTTGAATTTAATTATATTTTAATTAAATGATAGTTATTTTGTGAATTTTATGTTTGTAGGAATTTCGTATACGTTTTAGTTGAAGTAAACGTGCATGGAAATAATTTAAATATCTGACACTAAGTATTTGTAAAGGTTGCGGCATGAATTCGTTGGTGACGTTTATAATATAATAGATGATTTAGAGGTAAAAGTTTTTGGATATTTTATTTATTTTATACGTGGAAATGTTCATATTTGGAAAGGGTAAATACTTTTTCGCGATCAGGTAATTTCATATATGTTCTTTTTACCGCGTTTAAAGATTGAGAAAATTGTCATGTATTTTCGTGAAATTTTTCTAATTTATGAGAAAAAAGCAGTGTACATGGATATAGTGAAGAGTGTGCGCAATGCCATTTTTGTGCAATTCTGGGATTTTTTTTAAGTAAAAATAAGTCGGCGTGTACATGGTTTATGTGTATGTGTTATTTTGAAAAAATGCGTAAGGAGTATGGTATTGTGCACTTTTTCCCAATTTTGCAGTGAATATTTGTCATGATTAAGCAGTTTTGATAGATAAAATTTCTAGCATAAGTGTAATTCGGCTAGTAGATTGTTGGAAGAAGTGTTCAGTAGATAAAAAGAAAAGAAACATGTCTTTACTTCGTGAACACAAAATGGCGGCGGGAAAAAAAAATAGAGGGTTGCTGTAGGAGAGTTGGTCGCCAAATTTTCGCCAAAAAAACGCCAAGTTACCATAATGTAAAGATCAACCCTTTCTTTTAGCGTTGAAACATTTTATAATCATTTAGTAAAATTTATATATAAATATATATTATTGCTTGTTTATTTATGGTTCTGTGTATTTGTCATGTATGCATGTTGTGAAGTGTAGTTTTTGAAAAATATGTCACAAATGGTAAATTCCACCAAAAGCTGAATTGAATTGATATTGGGATGCAGGTAATTAGAAAATATCTGCCGTGTATTTTGAGCGTAAACCATACTAGTGCCAAGAATGGGACCAATACGCTCAGGCTTGCTTAGCCTTTTTGCCATTGTCCAAATTGAATTATCTCTAGTAGAAAAGGAGTGAATGCTTTCTCTGTATAACAATAAAATATCTGTCTGATAAAAAATCTACCAATAAGAAACTTTTCATATGTTATGTGACAGACTTTCTGCAAACAGAAGTCCTTAGCTCTGTTCTTGTACATGTTTTTTAATTTTGGTTCAGATGTGTACTTCTCAAAGGAATTCTTCTCATAGGAAGATTGTCTGAACATTTAAAAACTATATTCTGCTTTTAGGGGCCTAATATTTTAGGCCCCTAAAATTAATATTGAAATTTCTAAAATGTTGAAAATATGTCATCTGGATTCCGTGCAAAAAATATAATCCCTTTTTCATTTCTGCATTTGCAATTCCTGCATTTTCTTTATTCCTACATTTTTTAATTGGAATGAATTTCATTCGCAGAGCCCTCTAATTTATTCTTACAAATCATGTAGTAATGTATCATTTTAGATAGATATAAATAACACATTTTGTAATTTTTCTAAACTGCGGTTATACAACATGATATAATAGCTACACAAGGTATGGCGAAACAGTATACAGCAATATCTGTCGCACTGTCTGAGATGGGTGGTAGTCATACATAGCTTAATGCTTAAATTTGTTATGTGTTATTTATTTATTCATGTTTTTTTAAATTGTGTTATAGCAGTTTATTTCTTTCATTCTTAGGTCTGGAAGTGAAAAATTTGACTTTTCTACGCCAGAAGTTACAGCTAATGTTCCTAAGACAAACCAGGCTTTCTTGAGGTAAGTTGGTTTATTTCAAAAATAGATATTAGCTGTGCATGATATTGAAACTCTTACAGTTACTTAATTATGGTTAACTAATTATGTATTAATTTAGAAGTCAAGCAACCAAAATCAGCGTTACATTTTCAAATAGTGAATATTTCGAAATATGATGCTGATTTTTGTTGCTTGACTTCTAAATTAATACTTGGTCAGCGTGTTATTGTATCTTAATTAAACTAATTATGGTTCTTTTCTTCTCAGTTCTGATCTGGACATTTCAGTTATTGACTCTGACGTAGCAGGTAGAAATACAAGCTCTCTTTTGGGGTAAATATGTATTTCTCTATGCCAAAATTAAAATGTCATCATTTATGTTTTTCTTTTATGGTGTTACATTATGTTGTTTACATACTGATAGCTATTAAAACTGTTAAATATAATATTGTAGCTATCAAAAAGAGGGGGATGAATTTGATTTGTACCAAATTTGGACGTTTTGCATGAAAGAACTTGAAAATAAAAGATTTTTTTAAAAATACATTCATTGAAATCAGTGAAATTTTCAGACGGGACACTGAAGCAAATGAAAATATTTTGGGGTTCGATTCTTTTGATGGGAGCCTCATGAATAAGCCTACTATCTTTTTTAAATATTGCTTCTTTTTCATTGTTTTCATGATGTTTTATGTTCCCTTCATGAAAGAGATTTTTAATAATTTAAATTTTGTTAATAAAATATAACAAAATGAAATCTGTGATTATGTGGCTATTATTTTTTCCATATATATTTATTTGAGGAAAGCCAAAAATTTTATTATTTTACAGAATTTTTAAGAAAAATATAAGGATAAAATTTTTTAAATAATTCTGATTACTACCTTTGCTTTCCTCTCGTAATGTGCCTCAAGTTAGAGCAATTAGACAACAAATTTAAGTCATGTAATCTTTTTTTCCCCAAGTTTTTTTTAGGCTTAGGAGTATAAATTGCTTATTCCCACAAGACATTGCATCTTCTTAGTATGCCATCCTAAGGTTCTGTTCAGATGATGGTATAAATGTCATAGACGTATAATCATAAGGCATAAAATGTGGGAGTTCCATTCACACTTGCGAGAGAGGGTCTAAGCCATAGCCAATTAGAGAAGCTAAATTTGTGCATGCATGTATGTGTCTACAGCTTTCTCTCTCAATAGGTTTCATGCTCTGATTGGCCGAATCTTATATCAAGTCGGCACAAAGTTGAAAACTTCAAGCTTAATGCCCAAACTAGTTTTTGTGACATAGCAAGGTCTGACTACGAAGCGTTGTTAGTTGGGAATTATGACATTTATACAACGGCACAGACGCATATGCACACTCGTAAAGGTCTTGAGCGCATGCGTGAACGCCTATGCGCATGCGTCAACGCGGCGCATGCGCAGAAAGATTTTAGCTTTGAGGTCCGGATTATAGATCATTCCGGATTATGGGTGTCCGAATTAACGACTTTTGACTGTATTTATCTTTTATAAGTCTCTTGTTTATTTTTTTTGTTTACTGCATTTCTTCTGAATAACAATTGTATATTTGAGTTTTCTGGGTGTGAATAAGTATTTTTGTTTAGCTTTATTGTATCAGTACAAACATTGTATTTTGAAATCTCTGTATTTAAATTTGTAGAATTTTTGTTATAAACTACATATATTTTGCAAATATTGTTTAATAATAAAGAGTTTGGTGAGGTGAATAAACATATGAAGGCAGAATTATTCCAAATTAATCTGGCCAACATTAATTATTGAAAATTCTAACTTGAATTTGCCGTTTAGCCATTTGGCTTCTCAGTGACATCTCTGAAGACCTTTCCTTCCATTTATTGCTGTAAATTGCGCTTGCAGTGAAGTATTGTGGTTTTACTCCTATGTAACATGAATGCCAGCCATTTCTGTGAGGAAGATCTCAAAATCACTACTTCTGTTGAAAGACTGGAGTATAAAGGGTCTAACTTATTCTTATGTTGTGGTACTATGGTATAAATCAAGTGTGATGTGTATATTAGTTTTCTCTTAGGATATTCTCTGCGAAGATACTGCTTCTGCAAAAAAGGTAATTCTACTAACCTTTTCAATTATCCATCTGCTGTTTCAGATTGAAACCAATTTCCTGCATCTGACTGATGTTTTTTGATTTATATCTCATGCAATTCTGATCTGACATCATCTTCTAAATATTAGTAGATATATATCTGCATTAGTGATAATCAGCTGTGAGCACATAGTGCACCATCTGCAACTCATTTGGGTATAAACTATGCTAGTGATTATAATGTCCTTGCTTTTTCCCATATGCCATATGTTGCATGAAACTTTGTTATAAGAATCTAGCTTCCCCTGAGAAATTTCTGTGATCTTTCTAGTATGTATGGTCAAGAATTAGGTTTGTGATATACTGTCATGATTTTGCCCACATGTTCCCTGAATATACTACCATTTCCTTAGGAAGACTTCCAAGAAGAATACTGTTGTGGGTTCTAAGCCTAACTATGGTTTGGAACTATGTTTATAATGAATTATTGGGATTCTGCACATGTAATGTGGATGCAATTCTATTTCCATTTAGAAGATTTTCTGCAAAGGCAATGCTTTAGCTGTGAGATAATTCTGTTTTGGAAATAAAACTGATATTTATTTAGATCTGTGGTATTTATAAGGCAGTTTATCAATAGCAGGTAGCATCTTGCCTCTTTGCTTTGATCAGGGCCTGTGCAACCAGTGGTAGTCAAAATTTTTAGAATTTAGATAATAGTACATAGCAAAATTTTATAATTTAGCAGAGGGCACTGAGCAGCAGAATTTAGAGACAAAAAAATGTTCAGAACTTACGAAGACATCAGCCAGCAGAACTTAGGATATGCAGAGATTGCACTGAGTGGCAATAGTGCCACATGTTACATTTGCTATCTGCATTATTAATTTGTGAAACAATTTCAGCTGTTTGAAAATGCATTTTTCTGTTAGAAATTTGTATTTCTTGTAGTTTCTTTTTTTTTGGGGGGGGGGGTATGTGATGTACTTTGTTGTCGAGAATATGGTGTTAAAAATATTTTATCATATTTTTTTTTTCAGGTGTAAATTTTGTGCATGATTTGGCTTTCATTGAGACGTCTCTGGGTAAGGAGTTACTAAGGAAGAGAAACTTACATGCAGGTTGAAGCATGCAGTGTCAAATGTATAAGGAATATAAAAGATGCTGTATATTAGTATAAGTTTGAATAACCATAATAAAAAAATTTCTTGAAAATTGTGTTTTTTCTGTGAGTTATTAAAATTGGAAATAATTAATTACAATATTTATGAAAATTTTCGAAAATAAAAATACAAGTAGTATTTAAAAAGTACTGCAAAACTCATTTTTAAGTAGAAAAATTATTCTCAGATGAAATCCTTTCGATTATGCAAAGGGACTATTTTAGTATTTGAAAGGTTCATTTGAACTCAACAACTGAAACTAACGTATCCCCAGTTCATTGATACCAACCATTTTGTTGGTATCAATGAACCCACTACTTTCTAAAAGCATTTCTGTCAATTACTAAGGGCTAATGAACAGGTGTTGAATTCTCAAGATGAATGTTGCCGAAACAGAAAAAAGTTTACTTCAGAACATTTTGCAGTAGCTCAAACAAAGTCACCGGACCTAATCTATACTGTAGTCAGGGAGAAATTATTCCCCTTCCTTTTCTTTCAAAAGCTGAGTTTCCACAACGCACAACGGGAGGCCGTTGCTAAAAGCTGTGGAACCAGTTTTATAGCTATTTTTAGCAACTTGTGAGCTGTTTTTCAGATAACACAGTAAATCTCGGGGAGGGGGGATTTGAAATCATGATCACTGCCGGTACGGCAGAATTGTAAAATTCAATGAAGCATCAAGCAATAAAATTTTAGAATTTTGGGGGAAGGGCACTTGACAACAGAATTTATTGCATACAAAGTCAGCAAAATGCATAGCGCCGTACCTGATTCATGATACAGCAGTATTCATTACCAATAGCAAACTTGTTTGAGGATAAGTTCGAAAAAATGTTTTCTAGTTGTTACCTAAAATCGGTAAACCATAATCTTTGAAAGATTATTCGATTATATCGCTACTAATACGGAAAAATTTGCATAGCAATCAGAAGCCGTATCTCTAGGGTCTTCACGTCACAATTTATTTTTATTTGTTCGAATATAATCGTTAGATCTCTCTTCCTACAAGTACGTATCTTCGTATGTATAAAGTATCAAAAATAATAAAAGTAATTAATAAATTTTCTCTAGTTGCCCTGAAAACTACATCTGAATATAAAGATAAGAAAGACATCAGTAAATTGCTGTTATTTGCTGATCATAATGGTAATCAACCGAACGTGATCACATATACCGTCTTCAAAACTTTGATTTTTATCAAGCTTCATATAAATACTAGGTTTTTGTTAGTCACGTAACTAGGCATCTTAAATTTAAGATGACAGATGAAATAACACTAGTTCTGAATTAGCTCACTCAGGAAGTAAAATTTTCTCCTTCCCGTCAATATAGCGTATTTATAGCTCCCAATTATGGCGATCACTAACTAAATATGTTATGGATTAGAAGCCTATTGCACTCCATAAGTTTTTCTTTATTTGCTTTATGTGCATGCATGCTTGGTTGAGGAAGAAATTAAAAAGCCCCCCTTTTTTTTTAACTTAGATTATTCGAATGTATACGCCAGACATTTATTTGTTGAGCTGTAATTATAATTTGGAACGTGGTGCTAGAGCCGTTGGAGCCGAACCGAACGCCAGTTTGTTTAGAATTATAGAGTTTGATTACGCCAAAGCAGGTGAATTTGGAAAACACCAAAATCGGTCATGCATCCAACTCGTTCATCGAGGCTTGAACTCCGGATGAACTACCAGTGTTCGGCGGCTTGCTTGCTAGAATTTAGGGAGGAACTGATTGTTAGAATTGCGTTAGGCTCTTTGAATGTAGCAAAGCCACGAGGGTTACCTTCTTAAGATGGCAGGCTTTCCTGGAGGAATTTTCTGAAGGCTTAGATTAGGTTATTATGGCAAAGCACAGTAGGATGCCTTCATGTTGAACTTTCTTAGAGAAATTGGCTTCCCATACACGTTACACATGGAGAAAATGATGAAAACGTCTATGCAGCCGGCCCGTTAACCTTGATTCGAATCCAGGTCGGAACTACCAGTGTTCAGCGATTTAATTCCTCTACCGCGGGAGGGCCTAATTGTTGAAGGGAACTGGCTTGTATTCATGTTACACACGGTGAAAACAAACAATGCAACCAGCTGATTCGTCAAAGTCAAATGCGACACTCGGATAAGCGTGGTATATGTAGAGATGGAAAAATTTATTATTTAAAATATTTGTATTTATTAGTAAACATTTTATAAAATTTATTCTTAATTTAGCGTTTAAGAATTCTAAGAGAGTTATCTGAGTATTTTTTCTTCCTCTGGTAATCCAATAAAATTGAGTAAATTTATGTTCTGTAATATATTTGCGTGTTATATACATAGTTTTTTTTTTTCGTTCAAAGTTAGACAAGTTTACACAAACAATACAGGTCGAAAAGGGAGCTGGTCGCTGGTCTGCGCCCGGTGAGCCTGTCGGCAGCGTCACAAAGCGTAATTTCACTAACGAAAAGATCATGCTTTGGATCTGGTGAGATTGCCGTGGTATTATCCATAAAAATGGTTGGTGTTGGTGTATTTAATTATGGCAAAGCACACTAGGGCTATCTGCCTAAGGGGAGGGATGCCTTCGTGGAGGACTTTCTAAGGGAAACTGGCTCGTATACACGTTACTCAAGGGGAAAACGCCCATGCAGCCAGCCCGTTCATGGGATTCGAACCTCGGACCAAACTACCAATGTTCAGCGACTTTACCGCTCGGCCGCTGGTGGGCCCCATAAAAATGAATCTCTCCATTAGTCGCACTATGCATCACATAAACGTCAGCTGTGCGCCGCATGAGCTGACTCAAGCAGATAAGGTCAGACGTGTTCGAGCCTGTACTATTCTTCTCGAATATCAACGCAAAATTAAAGTTCTGGACCAGATAGTCACTTGTGTTGAAAAATAAATTTATTTTAACAACATAGGCCAAAAATTTAGTTGATCTGCGCCCGTGAGTCCGTCGGCAGCATCGTAAAGCGTAATTTGACTAACAAAAAGATCATTCTTTTGTATTTGGTGGGATTGCCATGGTATTAATCACAAATAGTATATGGAAAAAGGTAAAACCCTTGACAGTAAAGGATACAACGAGATGCTAGTGCATGTTGACGCTGCTATCAAGGAAAAGAGTCGAAATGAGTTCCGGCGCAGAAAGGTAACGTTCCATCAAGATAATACCATACGTGTCTGCATTCACCGGCTGGCATCTGTACGGACTCGAAAGGGATCTTTCACCACACCCACCATATAACCCCGACATCGCACGTTCGGACTTCTACCTTTTTTTCACACTTGCAGCTACATCTTGCTGGTCCTATCTTCACTTCTGCACAAGACGTCGAAATGAGGTTGACCTGTGTTTGGACTCGGGCCACCAAGTTTCCGGGCCGAAGGTTTTGAAAAACTACCAAAACATTGGCAGAAAAGCATAGATTTTTGGTAGTGATTACTACCCGCACTAAAGGTACTGACTGTGTTTTTTTTTTTTTTTTTCCTAACTTTATGAAGAACGTTCGTGTTTAAAATTTTCGTTACAACCATTAAATTCTGTAATTTATGAATTCCTTCCCACTTATGTATTTATCAGCTGTACTTTATGAACCTGATATTCCTACAATTATCAGCTGTACTTTATAAATCTGATATGTAATAATGCAATTTGATTTTATGCATTTCAGTATCAAGTGAAATCTTTAAACTAATCGTTCATTATAACACTTTATGTTGTTTTCATTCAAAGCTGAACTCAGATAATGTGCCGAGGTTGAACTACCAGTAATAGGCGACTTTAGCGCTCGCCCGCTAGAATTTAGAGAGGAACTGAGTGCTAGAATTGGGTTAGGCTCTTTGAATATAGCAAAGCCACGAGGTGGCAGATAGCAGATGCCTTCATGGAGGAAGTTTCTGAAGGCTTAGTTTAGTTTATAGCAAAGCTCCCCATACACGTTACACACGGGGAAGATTATGAAAACGCCCATGTAGCCAGGCCGTTCGCCTTGATTCGAACCCAGGTCGGAACTACCAGTGTTCAGCGATTTAACCGCTTGGGCACGGGTGAGCCTGATTGCTGAAGGAAACTGGCTCGTATTCATGTTGCACAACAGGAAAACAAACCATGCAGCCAGCTGGTTCGCCTGGGATCGAACCGAAACCAGGTCTAACTTCCAGTAATCAATATTCTTAACCACTCAGCCACTGGCGGCGCGTGGCAGAAGTAAGAGCCACAGATATTGTAGTGAGCAGCAAAAACCTCTAATACTGGCCCTGGTTACTAGTAGGATTATATATTGGTAATCATCCAATCTACAGCAATGAAATTTCGGAGCATAATTGTGAAGTTAAATACGACACTCCGATAAACGTGATAAAGATAGAAAAATTTTAAAAAAAGGAAACTTACTATGCAAATACATGTATTCATTAGCAAACATTTTATAAAATTTGTTCTTAATTTAGCGTTTATGAATTCTCAGAGAATTATCTCATCGGATTATTTTTTTCTCCTCTGGTAATCCAATATAATTGAGTAAATTTATGTGCTGTTAATATCTTTGCCTGTTATGTATATAGTTTTTTTTTTTTTTTTTCGTTCAAAGTTAGATAAAACTGAACGTACATTACACTGAAATTACTTTGTCTAGAAAGTAAGCCGCTTGGATAGAAACAGATGTGGGGTTTCATTTTTAGAAGACATGAGATCACTTTCTGTAAAGTAATGTTATAAAATTTTGAATTTGAAATAATCGTACTTCGTTTTTAGTAGCGCAGAATGATAAAGATTTAATGAGAATATAGCAAAGCATCTTTTTAGAAACGCTGTTATAATTTTGCTATTTTATTTTTTTATGGTAGGTCAAGGAAAAAGGCAGGCTGCTAAATACGGTAACAGCACATTGCTCTGTTTCATATATAGCGAATCCACTCTGAAATGAGGCACGAAGCAGTAAAGTAGCTGAACACCAGTAGCTCGGTCCGACTGGCTGCGCTTTCGTAGTTTTACCCTGTGTAACGTGTATAGGAGTCAATTCCCCTTAGAAAGTCTTCCACAAAGGCATCCTTTTCCTTAGGCAGATAGGTCGTACCGGTGTTTATGTTATCAACAGTACTGGTTATTTTCAAAAATGATCATCCTAGAAAGGTGATTGCCAAAAAGTATTCACTTCGCTTATTTATCCGTTATGCATGAATATACTCTTTTTAGTCAATCTAACATATATAAATTACTAATGCTTAAAACAAATTCAATTTTCAATATTCTGTTTCCTATTTGTTCCTGTTCAATGAAACAAGTTCATTCACAGCAAATCCAAATGTGTCGCTACAGGAAGATGATAAACCAGCTCAGTACGTAATTACAGTTGCATCCGGAAAAGAGTACATATACATATAAATATATAATATATATATATATATACGATATACAATATATCTATATAAATATTATCGTTTTTTAGGATGTATCTATAATATGTATCATTTTACTTTAGTAAAATATAATATTCAATTTTGTAATTTAGGAATTTCTTCCCCCTTATCATGTATTATCAGCTTGTACTTTACCCCTTCAATTATCAGCTGTATTTTATAAACCTGAAACATAGAAACGCAATTTGATTTTATGCATTTCAGTATCAAGTGAAATCTTGAAACTGATTGTTTATTATAACACTTTATGTAGTTATCATTCAAAGCGGATCTCAGATAATGTGTCGTGTACTAGAAAAATTTGATAATGATTTATCCACTTTTGAAATAAAAAAAAATAATAGTTAGGAGTGTTATACGATTTTATAATACAAGTAAAAAATATATATGAAGCTTTGGAAAGTGCTAACACATATTTATGGAATATTATGGATGGATAAGTAAATGGAATATTATGTGCATGCTATATATGTATACACATATCATCAAGTATAAATTCATTTATATATAATTTTTATGTCGCGATGAAATTACCGAAATGCTTAAAAATCTAGTTATTTTTAAAAACTGTTTTCTTCCGCAGAATAATGGCAAATTATGAAACATTACGCAACATTGAAAAGCGTGATGAACAAATTTTGCGAAAAGAAATAGCGACTGCTGCACGTATCTCATAGATATCTTTCATTCAACACAAAAGTGGAAAAGTTCTATTTCTGTTTAAAACATACCCTGCAGTCTGAGTCACAGATGGAAGAAATGACAGCAGGTCCTTTTGTTCAATTGAGGGGATGTGTTTAAGTGTTTTATGGCTTACTCACTTTCCCGCCAAACGAGTACAGAGAAAGGGAAGCGTCGTTGCCATAGTAACCGGGCTGTAGGTAGTCTTACAGATTTGAGTCTTTAGCGCTCAACGTTCGTAGCACCATCTGTTATTAAAAATCGACATGAGAAAGGGGTATTAAACGCTCTTAAGTGCAAAGAACATGATATTTATTAAATAAATGTAACACACAAAACGTTAGGAAAACGCTTCTTTGGACGTAGTTTAAAATCTGAAACCCTTCAGATTTTTTTGTTACAATAGAAGTTTTTTATAATTATTTTTATTGAGTTTAATCAGTTTAAAATTACTACTGTATTTAAATTCACTACCTAACACATTTTAGGCTCTGCTACTATACATGTGTATTTATATTTTTACATTTCAAAATTTTTCTATTGCTGTGTTACATATTTTAAAAACTTACTGTTCTATTTATTACTGACATCAAATTTTCATTTATTTCATTTATTTTGCGTGTGTTGCGTTACTTCTGTTATACGTATTTTTGACTTAGTCTTACTTATTTAAAAATTGTTTTTATTAGTTTTGTTATTTCTAAGTTTGGATTAAAAATTTGCATGTGGTTTTATCTTTGCAAATACTGGACTATTATTTTTGCAAGTTTTGTTTTTGGGTTTGATCTACTCAAAAAAATTGTTTTTTTAAAATTTGTTTATGTTTTTGATGTTATAATTTTGCATTTTTGGCCCTGCTTACTTCAACCTATAGGGGTTGGACTGATAAAAACACTGATTACTTTGATTTTCTAGAATTATTTAAAAATTTTAAACTTTGTGTCTTTGTCTGTTCAAAAACAAGCTGTTTCGTTTATTTACTTCTTTTTTACCAACCCCCTGATGACGAGGCAGAGAAAGATGTACGTTTTATTTTCATTTTGTTTTTACCATATTTTGCCCCCCTTCATTTCTTGCATTTTGCCATTGTGTTTCTGTTTTTTAGGTTTAGTATGTAGTTTATTCTAAATTGAATGTGTAATAAATTTTAAACGTATTTTTTATTTTATTTTATTTTGCATTACATATATATATGCACGTGTGGGTGCATATGTGTGTAGAATATTAAACATGAGCAATAGTTAATTGGCAATAGACCTTTGAATTTCTGATCTAAATATAAGTACAACCCACTTCACATCTTGTGTAACTGTATGCGAGGAATAGCTACTGTCTTACCTGAGTACACGGAACTAAATTCGCGAAGAATATAATAAAATAAAATAATGAATAAATAAATGAAATAAAAATTTCTCCTCTTTAATATCCTGCCAGTTGCGCATTTCTGGATGGGCTCCAGCACCACTTGTTCATTCACTGACTTCATTTGGCCAAACTTTAAAATTTTGCATTTTCTGTTGAAACCTGTATGCATATCAATTTGTGTCCAATTTGCTTTACTTCTTCTTAGTGCATCTTTTTTTCCCTTTATCTTAGCGTTTATTTGCATTTCACAGTATCTTTCTTTTAAATCTAAGTAAGTGTATAGTAGAGAAAATTATTGCAAGATTTTATTGGAAAACTTATTATTTTCAGAAAATTAAGAACGAGGTACTCAGAGGTGAAGTAATATTGGTAATTCAATTTCACTAAAATTGCAAATAAAACTTCTATTTTTTTTAGCCTTATATATGATTGCTTTAAATGGATTACAATAAAAACTACAATCTTTCTAAAGTTGTGAGTTAAAACGTTTCACGATTTTTAGGTGTAGTTCTGAATGGGGGAAAAGTGCAAAGATTTTAATTTTCGTATCTAGAATCTTTTTCTAGAAATTCTCTCGGGTTGCGTAATGGGAAACCGCACATTGAGTTCATCAATGTTAACGAATTCCGCTTACTGTGCATGCTCAATGGTGTACCGTTGGCGTCAGAGGAAATACTGGAGACTAAGCGGCATAAGCAACCCTACAACAAGCCTGTTAGTCATGTTGATTTGACTGTTTTACAATTGTTGAAATACTACGGAAATTTGTTTGTGCTTATTGAATGTGCTTCTGTTTCATTTCCTTTTGGTTTATTTTGTTCATAAACATTACATTTAATATCGGTTATTTGGAAATAGGGTCAGTTTGAATGCCTAGCAGGCATCAAACCACATACTTGATCTGTTTTATATGTATAGATTGATTATTCCAATAAAGCCCACTTATTTGACTTTAATTCAGTAATTTAAACTGGATTTATTCTTTAATTTGCTAAAGTAAATACAAATGGTACGCATGGTAAATACTCAATTGCTTTTATTCCTCAGAAGTATAATTAATAAGCATTCAGCTAATATATTTTGTAATGATTTTCTTGCTTTGGAATCCTTCTTAAACCGAAATTTGTTATTTTACAATCGATAGTTACATTTTAAGTAATGAAGCAACATACAACCTGACACGTTTTAAAATCCCGAAATGTTTACGCCCAGATAACACAATATCAACCGTATACCGTATTTATCTTTTTTTAAAATTGAGCCACAGCTGTAATTGCGCCAACTTCTACCCTGGGCATGCGCAGTAAACGAAATTCGTTTAACATTGATCAACTCAATGTGCGGTTTGCCATTACGCTCTCGGATTCGCTGAGGACAAAAGTTTTAGAACAATATTCTTCGGTGTCAGAAAAATTTGCTTCCTGATTTTGGATTCTAATTTATTAAAAACCTTCTTGATTACAGAGGCTATTCGAACATTTTTTAGACGACTTTGCTTTGCTATAAAAAAATCGCCTGCTTGGAAAATTCGTTTTTAACTGAAACTATATTTTCTAAAGTGTAAATTATTATCCGCTGTTTCACAATTTTGTTTTCATGCAAAACGGCACTTTTAAAGAAGCAATGGATGGAAGGCTATGTTTGTGCTCTTTCCGAAGAAACATATTCGTATTTAGTTATTAAAAATGTTATGAAAGCCATGGTTTTTCGGTATCTAAAACAATGATAGATAATATTATCAATAAAAAAGGAAAAAGAAAACGTCAAAGTTTGGCTTCCAGGAGAAAATTTGTTCAAAATACCTATTTAAAGAAAAAACAGAATGTTTGGAATGTTGCAATGATAAGAACTTTAATGTTAACATAATATCTTGTAAGTCAAAGGACTTAATAATTAAAATGATCAGTGACAACTGTAAACCAGTGACTAATGCTGATTTGAATTTTAGAAAGGCGAAAAAACATAATGTGCATCGCTTTTCTCCAAAACATGTTGCCGAACGCAGAACGCGCTGCAAAATTCTTTATGAGAAACAATTATTCGGACCGAAATGTAGAAAAGTTATCACAATAGATGAATCGTGGGTATATTTAAGTGATTGAAGTAGATCCATTTATTATCACCAATCAGAAATATTTAAATATTAGAACCTGGTTTAAAGAATCTAAAGAAAGTTTTTCAAAGGGCTTTATGATTGTTGCTGGTTTTTTATACAATGGCAAATTAAAAATAGTGGAGAAAACTGCAACCCCACGTATTATCAGAAACATATTTTCTACCAAATTTTCGAATATGAAATACTTTCTCGTTACCCACAGTGCCATCAATCAGTAGAACTGCATCAAGACAAAGCAAGCCGCCCCACGTCAAAATCCACTGTTAATTTCCTGGAAAAAATGGAACAAGAAACGTGTATCAAGGCCATATCTTTCACGTGTACCCCTAATTGAATCTCCTGATGTATCATGTACGGAGTTTTGCGCTTTTAAAAAGCAGATTGTCCAGATGTCAACCTACAACCCTCATTGGACTTTGGAAAGCTGTTCAAGAGGAATGGGATAAAATACCTATTTCACTACTAAAAAAAGCTTTATTGTCTTGGAAATAACAGAGTAGAAAGATAGTGACAAATAAATATTTAAAATACAAAAATTTTAGATAAACAGTTTGTGCAAATGCAAAGAAAATCATCTAAAATATGTGCGAACAGCCTTAACAGATGTGAAAAGTCCATAAATATTCTTCGTCTGAAGAGATAGCTCTTTGAAACGGAGATATCAATTACTCAGATACTTACGCTTCCAACCGTATTTTGCTATTCAAAAGGAAAG
This sequence comes from Stegodyphus dumicola, assembly GCF_044657685.1. Taxonomy (NCBI): domain Eukaryota; kingdom Metazoa; phylum Arthropoda; class Arachnida; order Araneae; family Eresidae; genus Stegodyphus; species Stegodyphus dumicola. The sequence goes on from NC_140769.1 coordinate 101,883,497, forward strand.
GAAGGTTTAGTTACATATTCCACAACTAGTATCAAGCCAGTTTGACTAATGTCTCAAAGAAATTTGCATTTTAGGCTGCTATTTTAAAATAGGCACACCAAAGCCTTTCCCCTGTTTGTAATCGTAGCATGTGCCGTCATCACCAAACAGCAATTATTTTCTGCACATCATTTGAGACCTTAGTTCAAGTCAACCTTTATTCGTGCGCTTTTTATACAGCAAAATACCTTAAAAAGAAATGAAGTGTGGAAATAAAACAATAAGAAAATCGATCATCTGTCGTTTGTATGATTACGAGGCAAGCCGGAGAAAAGATAGTAATTCTGAAGTGCCTACTCCAATGTGAGAGAATTTTTTTACTGACTCTGTGATTCAGTTATATTAAGCACTTAAATTCATCTTATATAAGGCTGTGGCTGAGTTATGATTTCCCTGAAAATTTAGAAAGTTATTAGAGTTAAGCCTCGGTGAGTTCTGGTTGAATTTAAATTTTACCCATCCTACTGTGCAGACTGAACAAAATTCCATTACTTACAGTTGCACCTGCATCAAGAAGCATAGACACAATAGGTAGAGCGTTATCCACAGTATTCCGCAAAGCACCCAAAAGAACACCGTTTCCTAGCAAGCAAGTTGTGTTCGGATGATTGTCTCTTGCCATAAGGAGTTCCACTACATCTGGAGTGCACGTACTGCAAGCGAGTCTAAGAGGGTTGTCTCCGGATATGTCGCATAACTTTAGAATGTCGTCCGACGATTTCTCGATTAGCAGTTTTGCTCCTTCTGCAACATAATGCATACAACAGTTTTAAGTATTCAACAAAGTCAAAAGAAAAATAATTAAATAAATATCAAAATAAGGAATAAGTCAGAATCACAAGTGTACCTAGTGTATCTGTTCAGTGGCAGTTCACGTATGTTAAAAATATATATTCAGAATGTATAGCTTAAAATTTCCGCGGAGGAACGCTCTCAGAGACTAACTGAGTGTTATCTGCCCATAGAAAAGTCCCACATAGTAATTTTAAATCAGAAGTTACATCGAAAAATAATCAGTAAAAGCTACTCTGCTAGTTTATTTAAATATTCCAAAAGTCACGCAGAAGGGCACAATTTTATCGCTATGCGAATTTCCGTGATTATTTTCCTCCATTTTAGATAATTTTTATAAAATACTGTAAAAACAGAAATTTTCTGAGAATTTTGCGATTCTCTTATTATATTTTTAATTTTTATGTAAACTGTTAGATTATTTTTTCATTTCAAAAGTTTAATTCTACCTTCTACTAGACTACATATTTTCAGTCAATCTTATTCGAGAACTCGAACTAGAATTTTGGATCTTAAATTATCATCCCAGAATTTCGTTAGATTTTTGGAAGTAATAGTATAAGAAGTTCCAAAGTTAAAAGTACTGGGTCGGTGCGTAAGTGCACGCTCCATTGTGAAGCCTTCGTTTTTTGTCATTCAATTGTTTCTGTTCGGCTTAGGGCTTGATTGTTCTGCACAGGAGCTTCAGTGTTGCTAACAGCTTGTTTTGGCTAACCCGTTTGGAGTGCCAAATAGACCAAAGTGAACATTTTTAACATTTCCATCGCCCCTTCTGATAACCGATCTTTCCCTAACAACATTTGTAAAGAACTTATTTTATTCTAACTAATTATTTTAGTTTCAGAAGCTTTCCTTTCCCTTCTGATTTCAGTTTCCTGCAGAAAATAAATTTAAAATCTAAGTGAGTTCGGAATCAGTATTTAAGCACAGTTTTAAGCAGAGTTCGAGGAGGAAAGTTAGTTGAGTTTATGTCGCGTGCTTGAAGTAGTAGCTTTGTATGTGAATAGCTGGTGTTTAGCCACTCTCTATAGATTATATTGATATTCTAGGTTCGGCTTTCCTGTGTGCAGCCGATTTAGCGGTTTAGATAAAGAAAGAGCCATTCGTGTAGATAATCTTTACTTTTATTGTCGCTTCTACATTTTATTTTCTGATCAATTTACTCAGCCACAAGCGGTGGTAGATCGTGAGCACCGAGTGAATGCGTTTATGTTTAGTTCAAACAAAAAGGTTATTTATACCTTCTTTTGCAGTCATCTGTTCTTCCAAGACCTAGCGAGAATTCGCTATTTAGTCTTTTCAGTAGGGTCTACAGTGTATGAACATACAAGAAGAATCTACACATTCAAGGGCTAGTTTCATGGCAAAACTTCTCTTAGCAACTGGCTAACAGATTTCTTCAATTCGAAACTACAGCAGTTCTACAGAAGAGGCATTGAACTCCTACTTAAACGCTGGCAAGGATGATTGACAAAGATGGTGATTACATCACTGACAGAGTGAGTGAGTGATTGCTGATTTATGATGTAACGTATTACTGTCTTGTTATTGTGGACTGCATTGTTTTATAATATGACTATGGTAAAAACGGTAACTCAGTGGAAAACGGTACAAACTTATACACTGACCCAACAGCTCTCAGTTGCCTCTCAAATGCGACGAACCGATGCCAGGATAAATCTTTTTTCTAAATTTAAACATATGCTACTTTATGGAAAAGAAATCTGTATAAATGAAAATATACAATATTATATTGTCATGCACGGGTAGCATGTTCCACGACTTAACATAGATAATAATGAACACTAGGTAAATAGCATATTCGTATAAATACATAAGAAGGTTTAATTTAATTGATAAATTTGCAAAATCAATTATTATTTTTAGAGCTTGAAAGAGGAAAATTGTCAATGCCGTCGTCGGGATTTCAACTCAGGACCTTCCGATTAATCAAGTGCTTACAATCACAGCACTAAGGCATTAATTGAGGAATATGAAAGTTTCTTATAAATTATGCAAAATAAGACATGAGGAATGTTAACTAAACTAATAATAAAATATGCTGCATAATACAGTGCATTGTATACTGCATCATTAACAAATCAATGGGAAACTTATTGATCATTAAAGAGCATTAAGAAGAAAACTCTAATAACCGCAATATGCTACAGTATTAATTTTGAAGTCAAACAACAAAAATCAGCGTTATATTTTCAAATTTTCACAGGACTAGTTTCGATAGTTTTACCGAACCATCATCCTCAGCTTCAAAAGCGCAAATGAAAAAATGTTTTTTTGAATTTGAAAATATAAGGCTTATTTTTTTTGTTTGACTTCTAAATTAATATTTGTTAGGCGTGTATCTTAATTATGCTACGGTATGTTACGCGTAGCCGAACCTCCGCTGTTGACAATGAACCATTGCTTCGTCACAGAAACTTGTATAGGAGCATAATTGTTGAATTTTTTGTCAATCTGATATAAGAACCAAATAGTTATAATGTAGTAAACACGAATTGACGTCCGGTCAACGATTTTCTTTAACCAGCTGCACATTCACGTATGCATAACTTTGCTTTTTCTGATCAAATTTAAATTCTGTTCCACTAATGTGACCCAAGCTAATGACTGTTATGACTATGTCAGTTCTGATAGCTATACCACCATCTAAAAGCATCATTAGAGTATACTGTCACTCTTACTAAAAATTAAGTATTTTGCGATTTTAACTTTATCTGCAACACATGAGTAAGAAATAAAGTGCTCCTTCATTTCTTAGTCATCCTTAAAAACTGTATGTTAAGCACAATATAAAATGCTGTTTTGAGGGTAATAGAAAGAGGACAGGGTTCAGACGATGGCATATGTATCCCTAATATCATTGCGATAGATCTTAAAAGACGCTATCTTCATTCATATCAGTTAAGGAAGGTAATGCTGCGCATGCCTGAATGTGCAATTAAATCAGCGAAACGGTGGACTGGATGTCAGTTCATGTTTATTCCATTGTGATTAGCCGGCCGTTGTGCCATTCTGATATATCGAATTGTTCGAACATTTAAATAGAAGTTTACTGATTTCCGTTGCGTAGCAAAGGCTGGTTACTTAAGTTTGTTTTATGTTAAATGTACCAGTAAAGCCTGTAGGGTTTTATGTTAATTAACCATTTATCTTAATACTGTTACAAATTTTGTATATATATATGTAAATACTTTTAGTGAAATTGTATGTGAAACTGTAGTATCTTTTGTATGCACTTTGCATTGCGTTGCGTTTAACGTTTTTGGGATTTTGAAGTGCTAGCTACTGATCTACTGATTGTGCTGTGTCATAAAGAGAAGAGCTGTACGCGTATATTTGTGGAAAATTTCAAAACTGTAAAGTATTTCGCTATTGAAAGCAAATTTTATCAAGCTTTCATGAGTTCTGGGTGCATTTAATCCATTACGAGCTCGTACGCACGCAACAATATCTTGCCTTTCCTTTCCATTTCTACTTAGATCGTCTCCAACCGAGACGCAAATTAGTTAATGCAAAATAAAATAAAATAAAATTAGTTAATGCTTTATTACACTACTGACCAAAATAAAGGGGGAATTGAGATTTTTAACGTCTCACCAGAGGTTTTTTTTATTTTATCTGAACACATATAGACTCCCCGTGCACCACAAATGTACAACACGGGGTTTACAGAAGTAAGTTAACTAAAACATTAAAAGTTGCATGCATAAATAAAACTAACAAAAGCAGAGAACAGCAGTCTGTACTTTACGAAAACAGATAAGTTCACTGGCTAAGTCACTCCGAACATTTTCCAATCTTTCTCCACACATAATATGGGGCCATCAAATGTAGGGCATGAGAAAATCAAATGTTCCACATCCTGAGGTACTCCTTTTGAACATTCACAAATTCTTTCATCTTAGATTAAAACGAAACAGGTAACTTGCAAATTTACCGTGACCAGATAAAAACTGAGAAACTTTAAAATGAATAAAGAGGAAAGACTCGGAATGCAGTCTGTGATAAATAGAAGGAATGAACTTTTTGATCTCAGCATTACAAGATAAAATATATTCCTCATTCCACTTAAATAAAAGCTTCTTATAATGAAAGGATTTCCAATATCTCTTTGGAATACAAATGTTGACATCAATGGGTAAGTTTAAGGCATCTTTAGCTAAGAAATCAGCTCTTTCATTTCCATAAAAACCGGGATGAGCACGCACATAAGCAAAGCAGATATCGGTTCCTCTATTTCTAAACGAACTGACAGTTAATAAGAGTTTTGATAACTAATTTGTCACAGCTGGTAATATTGTTTGAAAGGTGAAGAGAAGAAAGGGAATAAAAACAAATAAGGTACCTTGGGGATGCTGTCCCATTATCCTTGATCCATACTCTCACTCTTCTCTCAGTTTACTGACTCCTGCTAATAAAACTTTTTTTGTCTTTTTAACTTATTGCTTTGTTCGCACTTACTAACGAATACATGAAAACACTCACCAAAATCCTGATCGACATATGGATGGATGGCTCGCGAAATAAACATTTGTTTGATGCATTGCACAAGCTCTCTCTCTTAGCAAATTAGATATTCGCTGGCTATCTGAGCTGCACCTGATATGCACTCTGTTCAGGACGACAGAAGAACTGGAAATTATGGGAAATAATTAACGTAAAAAAATATTACCTAAAATAAATCTCACAAATTTAACTATTGAAATTGTTTCACTTTTGTCTCGAACGCTCTTTAAATATAAATTTTTAGTATTTTTAGGTCAAAGGATTTCGAAAATATCATTCTTAATTACGGTACAAATACCGGTTTCACTACGAAAATAACCTATAAGTAATGATAATGAGATTCAACAATAACTTCATGTATTCATACTCGTGCAATAAAATATGCAATTTTGTAATGTATATAACGATAAAAAAGTAAATATATTCAATAACCGTTTTAATGTTACCTGAACAACTTTTCGAGCAAGCCTGGTGTAGAGGTGAATTTCCATCTCTAATCGTGACCTTTGCTCCATGGTCTAGCAGCAACTTTATTAACTCAACATCTGGAATTTCGGCAGCTAGGTAAAGTGGACTTTCTCGGTACTGATTTTCGGCATCTACGTCTGCACCTGCACTTAGTAAAACCTTTGCTGAAAACAAAAGAGAACTTCAGAAATTTAGCTTCCGAAATACAAATTTGTATTCAAATATGATTTACCAAAAGAGATCTAAAAGTTTTTTAGAAAATTAAACTTAAAAAAAAAAAAAAAAAATTAAAACTTTTAGATTCTGTTATGCCCAAAGGGGCATTTCCCATTTATTAAATATTATGTTCCTTTATTTATTAAATATCATGTTCTTTGCAGGTAACACTTACATGGACGGTAAGTGTTACCTGCGAAGAACAAGTACGGCAATACTTAAGAGCAGGTAGAAGAGTACACTTAAGAACAGGTAACACTTTTTAACATGAACGAACTTTATTTATTAAATATCCTGCTCTTCACACTTAAAACCATAAAATTGAATTCAACAGCAATATCAGAAAATATTTAAAAGAGCATATCTTTAGAAATTCCGATCCACAGTCCCGCGCGCAGGAAATAAAAATGTTTTTTCAACAGTGTTGCCACTGCTCGCTTTGAAATCGTTTAGTTTCTTAATCAAAAACTCAGAAATGCTTTGCAAAATATGAAATAGATAATAAAACAAGTTCCAAATTTGGGCTTCCAAATGCCCATATTCGTGTGGTGATGTACGTTATTCAGAATTCGATGACTCTAAGTACCGTTGTTTTATCACAAGGCGATAAACATATATACATTTATGCAGATTCTGAATTATTTAACTTCTTTAAATATAACACACGGCTCTAATATTTGGTGTCAATAATTTAAAAAGTAATTCGCTGTTTATAGTGAATCAACGCAAAATAGCCAAAACGAAATGAATAGCCCTTCTGCGCTAACGTCCTCTGGGATTTTATATTACGTTCAAAGCGGCTTTTTTTTAACGTTTTGTGGGTTACCATTATTTATTAAATGTCATGTTCTTCGTAATTAAAATTCAATTCAACAACAATATCATAAAATAATTTTAAAAAGGTACACCTTTAGAATTTCCGATACAGCGTCTCTCCCGCGCTGAAGATATTTTTTCCCCGTACAGTGTTGCCATTGCTCTCTTTGAAATTGAATTTTGAGTTTGTTAAAAAAATTGCTTAAAGTTTTAGATTCCTTATAGCCTGGATGTCGACAAATCACCGATTTTTATTTTCGCACATACACATACCAAAAATCATCCTTTTGCAGACAAGATATTTTTAAATAATAGTGAGAACACAATAATTTCCACGTACACGGGTTTTAAAAGTATCACGTAAGCATTTTGGATAGGATAGTATAAGCGGCGCAGAGTTGTTTGCAGGGTAGAAGCTAGGAACAGGAATGGGGTAGTTTTTTGCAAAGAGTTATTTATGCCTAATAGTCGTAGAAAGTAATCTAAGCTGTGATTGGTTAATTTTAGTTTTAATTACCTTTTTCAAGCAGTGTTATGTAACATGGAAAGATCTCGAATTTGGGAGAACAGATGAATTTAGAGGGAATATATAAAATTTAGAATCGTTAATTTTAAGGTCACCAATTATTTCTTAAAGCAGCCATCGTATTTTGTTTTATCTTATAAATACATATATATATATATATTCCTATATTTTCCTTTATATCTTATAAATGCATATATACTCATATATATATATTCCTTATAAATACATACACACATATATATATGTAATATTAAAAGCACAAGGAAAGGAAAAGCCGGAGCAGAGTCGATGCGTGATTAGACCCATATTGAAGAAGATTTTGATTGCGTAGTATGCTAGTAATGCTAACTTGGTAACATCTAAAGAACTTGGCAGTCGAGGCAGTTTTAATTCCATTTTTATTTCCAATTGATATTTGTGGCCACAATCACTTGGCACTCTAGTCGTGCCTTTCCACAGAAGATTTACATTTTTATATATTGTTAAGATAGAAAGCAAGCCAGCGAAATTACATCTTAGCAGAGTAGAGGGCAAAAGCTGAAGTGCGTAGTTATGCAAGATGGAGGCACGCGAAGAGAAAAGTTTTGGTTTACAAGGACAGTTTCAGTTCCCAATGATTACGCCATCAGAGCCGCGCCGATCACAGAGTGATCCAGAAATGACGCAATGCAAAGAAGTTATTACGATTTTAGAATAGAGAGGAAGAATTAATGTTTATAGTTTAATCTATAATTTTGATTCATATATTTTTATCTTACATATATATATTTAACGGAAGTCACAGACTACTTTCCCAGACTGGGACAATGGCGCAGCTAACGTACAAATACACGAACGGCAAAAAGACGACCTCCTACAAACAATTAGTTAGAAAAAAGCCATGGAAGTATACAGACGATTTGAGAATTGAAAATTTTGTTTAGTTTTTGAAAGTATTTGTTGCCTATAAGACCGAAAATGTTCGGAAAAGGAGGAGATAATGATATGTCGAGTGAATTATTTTTGCTATCCAAGCGTCGATATTGCCAAGTATTTAGGTTGTCATATTGGAAAATGCTAATTTATTAGACCAGGCAATGGAACGTGACGATAATAGTTGTGGCATAAGGTGCTTAAAGGAAAGCAGTGACCAAAATGTTTGATCCAAAACGTATTCAGCCAAATATTGTATCTTTTACCTTACTGTGCCAAAAAAACTCATAAAACATAAGAAATTTTTAATAAAATAAACAAGCTTTATATTTTTAATAAATTTAATTGAAATTACAACATTTATTTTTCAACTTTGATACTGTCGGTCCCTCAGACGGAAAATACACTGTCGGGACGTCGTGCGTAATGTATAAATTTACAGGTACATTTACAGGTTTTATAAAAGTAAAAGAATTCGCTGTTGATATTCTATTGATAATCTACAAATTAATCGTGGGATTTTTGATACCCAACAGCGAACTTTCTGATGAAATTTTAAAATTACGGTACATTTAAAGGTTTTACAAAAGTAAAAGAATTCGCTTTTGATATTCTATTGATAATCTACAAATTAATCGTGGGATTTTTGATACCCAACAGCGAACTTTCTGATGAAATTTTAAAATTACGGTACATTTAAAGGTTTTACAAAAGTAAAAGAATTCGCTGTTGATATTCTATTGATAATCTACAAGTTAATCGTGGGATTTTTGATAGCCAACAGCGAACTTTCTGATGAAATTTAAAATTTCGTAAGATATCTAAAACAGGACTGCATTGCCAAACATAGGTAGATATGAATAATTTTAGTTTCATATTCCCACTTATTTAGCAGTTCATCCTTTTTAAGATTTTATATTTCTAAATGAAACAAGTACTCGTAGTCCATATTGTTTTGTTTCGAATAATATCAATGTTTTATCAAAAACACGTCTTCAGTTTTTCAGTAAAATTGCAATCTTCACTTATGCAAATTTTAAACGAATTTTGTCGAAAAAATATAATGAATTATACACTTTTAAGGAGAAAGTTTCTGAGTTAAAATCAACAACTTTTCCTGCAGACGAAACAAAACCCGCGCTTTAAGAATTCTTGCTAGGATTGCCTTAGGCTAACAAAATATTTGCACGACGTTTGGCCTTCCAAAACATTACAGTATGTCTTTCGAAGTTGACTATAATCAAATTCTCAATGCTTTATTTAGTTTCCACTATAAATTTATTTTTCTTTAAACACAAACTGAGATTATTTGAAGTATATATATATATAAACTCAAATACTCACTCTAAATCATTTAACTGATAGGGATATGATAATTTGTTCCTAAACCTGAGAAGGTGGTATAAGTTGGATGACTATCAGTTGAAGGATTTTTACATAGTGTAATTACTAAGCTGTATATAATGTAAAAAGCTAATTGTCTTCAGACTTATGCTGTTACTATGCTCTTACTAAAAAAATGGGCCTATTTCATAATCTTTAGTCTGTCAAATAGCTCTTTGACAGTGTAAATTCCTTTTTTCTTAAATTCTTCATCGTTACAACACGACAATTAGCCAGAAATTAATTAATTGCCATTCACTAGTATTTTCAAAAATTTTAAAAGACGGTTTCACTCAAATAAGAGCTCCACAGCATACGGCCCTCAAGAATTCCTAGTCTCTCCCACACCATAAATTACTTCATACAAGTCTTCCCGACTGATATAATTCAAAGCCCCCGCTGCCGCTAAAGAATTTTTCTGAACACAACCCTTCTGAGTCAGACTCGAAGAAAACACTTTGCCCACTCCCAACTAGAAGGAACGTAAGTTAATTAATGCTTTTTCTGGCCTTTATATCTTCATGTACATTCACTTTTCTTATTCTACATATTTTTTATTTTTTGATTTGTTTTTACAAAGATTGCATTATTTTCTTATATTTTGTAATTTTCAAATGTTTATTTCAACTACTTTGAATTATGTTTCATAATGACAATTTCCAATGCTTAATTTTTACAAATAATATTGAACTCAAATGCATAAACACGAGGGTGTCGGGGAATGCTTACTCAAGTAATATCACATTTACTGCAGAAATTGCTTTTCAGTCAAAATTGAATTAGCTAAAATACTTAATCGGAATGAGTTCTTTGAATCTCTGCATTGGTTCTTAATCCCTTCTATTCATGAAAATGTTTAGCCTGACTTGAATTGCCGGTTTGGGATCGCCTTATTGCTCGAGTAAAGGACGAAACACCTTCGTATTTATTTCTTAATTATTGTTCATTGAACGGGAGTTGGTTTGTTCCCCTTGAAAATTCAACTAATTTCCAATCAATGGCAATGATTACTTAGTGTCCACAATAATGTCCATCGAAAGAGAGCCCAAGGAAATTGCATCCAAGCAGCAGACAGAGAGAAGCTTCACTGTGCCGTTATCCAATATGGAAGCTCACGAAGAGAAAGGTTTTGGTTTAGGTTAGAAAAGTTTCAGTTCTCAGAGTTTAGGTTCCCAATTGACTACGTCATCAGCGTTACGCAAGGCCTTGTGGCATCGATTAATCTAGAAATGGCGAAGTCCACAAATGTTATTTATAGAATAGAGAAACTAAATACCCGAATTAAAAAGCGATTAATAAATTAAATTAGAAACCTGATTTACTTATTTTTTTATGTTACATTTCAGTACTTCTAAATTTTGCTTTCATTACAATTTTTAGTCGATTAGAATTGTATAACGTGCTACTAAGCTCATTAGAATATTTATTCCTCAGTTGGATTTCTGTAAAATAATATCTACAAAAGTCAAATAAGTGTGTTCGTTCATTTGCAAATCCAAAATACAAAAGTTCGAACGTCTCGTGAAAAGTAGTATTGGCTTTAGTATTTCGGACACCTCAGCAATATTTAGAAGGAAAAAAAGGTTTTAAATCATCAGTGAATTACCGCTTAGGACAGGGGTTCCCAAAGTATGCACCGTCCTGGGGAGCCGTGATGTAAGGCCAAGGACGCCGGGAACACGAAGAAACAAGACTTGTGTTGAAAGCTCGGCTGGATTTTTTTATTAATTATACTTTTATTAAAATTACATTATAATTTTAAAAAATAAAATTTTATTTTTAACATTTTTATTTTTCCTTTTAATCTTGACTGACCGAAATTTTAATACATAATTTTAAGTCCTTCTTACTCTCAATATCGTTTTTTAAAGTGCTATTCTATTCTGTCACTTAGTTCTTTCAGTTTTCAATAATTTTATGTTGTTTCGTCAGATTGTACTCGATTATTCTCATATGTTTTTGCACCTATCACTTCCTGTCACAAGACTGCAGTATTTAGCTTCATAGCAGTGGCATCTGTTGGAGCTTCGTTTTTCCGCTTGCGACCGTCAGTATCAAACTCAGCAACGGATGGGGAAGATCATACAACCTTATATGTAAGTCTACGGGAAAAAAATTCATGAAATATTGAAATAAATAGATGAATACATACCGATATTTCACAAAATGAAAAAATTCTTACTAAACAAGAAAGCTGATAGTAACGATGGTTCAAGTTTGAGTGACAAGGCTTCGAAACTGCCGTAGAATAAAAGAGGCGAAAACAGCGTAATTACAGGGAAAGTTACTTTGATTTTGCTTTTATACTTCAGTAGATGTAAATAACGATGAAATACAACGATGGCAGATGTATGCACCTAAGTAAGCTAAAGGAACATCTTGAGACCATTCACTCTTAATTGTTCGATTAATCTTGCAATTTTTTTTCTTGGTAGGAGGTTTCAGGATTTACAAAAACAAGTGTCAATTCCGAGTAACAGATAGCATCTTTCAAGGTAGCTCACAGAGTGATGAAGTGAAAAAAACCGCACACTATCCCAGAAGAGCTGCTAGCGACATAGTTAATATTATGGTACAGAAACTCATTTCTAAGGTACCTGTATGCAATAACAATATTAAAATTCAATGTATAGCTCGTATGTACAAAGAATTCAGTGTATAGCTTAGAATCTCAATGATCAGTTGATAGAGAAAATGAAACAAAATGAATTCGGTCCGCAATTAAATGAGGCTACTGGCAGTAATAAAGATGCAAATCTTATACATTATGTACGCTTCCTGGATGGTAATGTCGATGATCTTCTGTTCTGAAGGAGCATCATTGGAAATGCAAAGGCTTATTCGAAATGCTTCACAAATTTGTAAAGGAAAATGTTTTTTTTTTTTTTTAATTGAAAATTTTAAATCCTTGCGCACCACATAGTATTACACAAGGCTTACAGAGGTAAGTAAAAAAAAAAAAAAATACAACAACACAAACAAAATAAAATAAACTTACAAATTCACAGATGATACGTAAGAGATAAATTTACAGAAAAAAGAGAAAGCCATTTTATGTTGGACAAAAACATGAAGAGGGGAAGGAAATGTAATATTCACAGAGTTTAACTTAGAAATGAGTTCCTTTCGTCCTTCCTTGAGCTTTAAACAATAGAACAACAAATGTTCGACATTTTGCACTCCCTCGAAACTGCATGAACACAAGTCTGTACACAAGTCTGCTGAGTAGCCATTTTTGAACGATGAAGATTAAGTTAAATAATTTTAAGAACAGAAATGGGAAAGTTAGCCATAATTAATTTGAGAAATTATTCTATTCTTCATAAAAATGTGAGAAGGACAATTTTCCGAGAAAGGCTTATGCTTGACATAACTTTCTTGCCAACATCCTTGATTTTGCTATTATAACAAATGCAATTTACACAAGCTTGGGTTTCTTGAGTTTGGCAGTGCTCACTTTTATGTTCTTTTGCACATTTGAAGCAAGCAACAGAATTTCTGCAGTTAGCTCCTTTGTGATTATAGCCAAGGCATTTAAAGCATCTATTTATTATGATAAACTCCTCTACTTTACAAGCCGACCACTCAAAATGCAAATACCCCAAAGGTAGGCATTTTCTGTATAGCTCGGGTTTCATTTCGACAATGATATGCTTTGAGTTTTGGAATTTTTTAAGAGTAAAACAGAATTTCGTGTCATTAATACATTCATAACCATAAAAAATGTCAGGATTTTGATCAAAGAGAACAGTTAATACATCTTTATCATCAATTTCATTTGGCACATTTTTAATAAGTAGAGCAGGATTTTTCTGTCTTGAAAGAGAAGAAATTAGTTCAGGTTTGTTGTTGATTTCATCTTTTAGTTTATCACGATCAGTTGAGGAAGAGCATTGCACTAAAATTCTGTTATTCGAAATCGTCCTAATATTTTTTATACCTAATTTCTTTTCTGTCGGATTAATTTTTTCCTTCAAAAGTTTTTTAACATCAAGGGATGTAAAGTTTTCCAATCCAGCAGCTGCCGAAACAAGCAAATTACAATCATTTGACTGTTTGTTTACATTTTCTCCCCTAGATGGCGATACCACCTCAGCATAAGAAGGTCTCATAACAGAGGTTTTCAAACTTGCCACACAAGCTTCGCGATAATTAGCAGATTGTAATATTTCAAAATTTTTAATTATAAGAGATTTTAACTCACCCAAAGCCGTCCTAGCATGTTCACGCAGCTCACCGTTCATATTACATTTAGATGCAAGTGCTGTGTTGATAGTATCATAATGTTTTTCAAGAGACGTGTAAAACGCGTCAAGCTCTTTATCCGCCATCTTGAATTCCAAGGAAAATGATTTAGATTGGAAAAAATGCATCTGTGTATGTAGTGCTAGTGCTCAATCAATTTACCATCACTAGGCGGGACTACAGGCATTTATTTGCAGCAAAACACCGCATGCTGTGTAGACCCACTGCATTATTTACTGGCAGCCTTTTGCATCGAAGTCACTTAGTCCTCAATTAAGTATGGCATTAGAATGTTTCATAAACGTAGGAAACTACATAAAAACTAGACCGCTGAAAGCATTTTTTTTTTTTTTTTTTCAAAAACCTGTGCAAGGATATGGAAGCTGACTCACGGCTGTGCTATACTATTTCAGTTCACGATGGCTTTCGCGTGACAACTTCCAGTCTCGTGCTTTCAGACGACATCAAGAATTTCACACTTTTCTGCAAGAGGAAGGCCATGCGTTCGCTCAGAATTTTGCCGAACCAAACTTTCTGCTCACACTAGAATATTAGGGTGGCTTTTTTCACAAACTAAAGTTCTTGAATATGTCGCTACATGGAATCTGTCTGTTTTTGAGTCTGTCACTACTTCTTGAAACTTGTAGGAAAAATTTCACTGTTTAGGAGAAAGCTGAAGTTGTGAGTAAAACAATTGAATGAAGGTGGTGCTCAAGATCGTTTTTCTACGTTGCACTAGTACACAACTTCTAATAAAGTTCTCATTCTATAGGAATTGCTGTTCCTTTTCATGAAACACCTTTCAAAACTCACTGTCCGGTTCGCAAAATACATTGCGGAACATAATGTAGAGAAATTTATGTTGAATCTCAGATGCTTTTCATTCGCAAGATGAAGAGAATTTAATTAGAAGTTTTGGATTTCAATCAAAATTTAGTATCTACCTCTAAGTCCTAAAGCTTCAAAGATCCTCATTCCCTTTGCGACGTACTATCTGCGCGAAACTTGGTTTTCAGCTGTCGCTCTAATAAAGACTAAATATCGTTCGAAAATCAATGTGGAGCAAAAAAGGAGAATACCTGTCTCAAATCATCTTCCGCGATTTTAAAACTATACGGGCATCAAGAAGCTCACATGTCACAATGTTTCCTTTATTTTTATGTTTCTGTTCAATTAAAATTATTATACTTTTTCACTAAGATGTTGTTTATATTTCTGTGCCTGATTATGGCTTTGGCAGAAATATTGCAACAAGGGCGCCTTAAAGAAAATAACCAAACTGAAAGTGCGCTGCGTACTAAAAACGTTTGGGAACCCCGGCTTAGGAGATTCAGCATATAATGGATTCAAGGTCATGAATCTCTGCTTTGCTTTCAAGTATGTGCGACAGAAAATTATTATTTGCATTTCCGCTTTAGCATTTCGTCAGATGAAAACGCAAAATTATTATTTTAATAAGTTCACATAATAATAATAATAATAATAAGTGTTATTATTTAATAAGTTAATATTATTTAATAATATTAGCTCAAAATTATTAATTTAATAAGTTCACATATTATTATGTGAACTTAGGGCTATTTTCCGATGAGACAAAATTACTAAATATGCTGTGAACTCCAAATTTTCCATTTACATGTTGCTTAAAGTTTCTGCAATTTGATCGTGCAGTTTTACAAAAATATGAAAATATTTCTCAAAAGATTTAACATTTTATAATTATGTGTGATAAAATTAAGTAACGAATTTTAAGATACATAACACTATTTTTAGAGAAGGATATTATAAATAATTATATTTTGAATTTATGTTGAACATTTTGAATTGTTGATAAGAATTTTTAAGTGAATGAAGTCATTTTGAAAAACTGCTATGAAATTTGATAAACAAAAAGTGTTTCTGATTATTGCTGTAGAAAATATTAAATGTTTCGACAGGGAATAGTGTAATAACATATAAAATAATTATCATAAGTAGTATGGGATTATGTTAGGTGATTTTAAAATGTATGGATGATTATTTGCTCAGATAAATTTTGAAGGCTCCCACTTTTATTTTTTTCGTAGCTAATAATTGTTTAATATAATGGCATGTAGTCAATTTTTTATGGAATTTAATAGTGCAGTTCAAAAAGGCCCGTTGCCCTTAAACAAGGAACGAAGGCCTTTATAAGTAACTGCCACAAGCATCCCCTAACCATTGGTGAAAATTTATACACTAATTCGTTAATGTGAATTTGCCCTTTAAGTTGAAATGTTTGTATCAAGAGAAAGCTGTGTGGTAAGTAAATTAGAAATATCGATAAAAAGGGAAAATCTAATAGTAATATTATTTCAAATGTGGATGTTTGGAATGAAAAATTAATTACATTATATTATTTTGAAATTTCGTGTGGTTTTGTGGTTATAATTAACAGACATATTAAACATTTTTATATTTGAAAAGTTGTAAAAGATCTTTCTTAAACAGATAGAATTATACAGTTTATTTATTTTCTTATTTTATATTCACAAAACTATATGAACCAATTATTGTAAGGCAGTGTAGAATTTTATATATCTTTAATTTTTGTGTATTTGTTTCTCATTTTATTTAACTAGTTTGATGATTTTTATGGCCATAAATTATAAATGCAAACTTTGATAATTATACAATTCTGGAAGCCATTTACCTTTATTAACGAACGAAGGCTTCTACGTGTAATTGTATTTAAGCATCCCACAGCCATCAGCAAGTTGTCATGCTGATTTGCATTGTAGAGGATTTGCCCATTTTGTCAAAGTTTATTTTATTATAGTACTGAATTTTCTATGTTTATTTAGTTCTGAATTCCATTTTAAATTGCTTTACAATTGAAAAATATGAATTATTTTATAAGAGTTAAATAATTAATTTTAATACAAATTTCATGAATATGTAAATGAAAATTTTGATTTTATATTGAGAACAACAATTTTTGCGAAAGACTTTCAAGCTAAGGATTGCAAAGTATTGTGATTACGATTATGATATTCAAGCAAAGATTTTACAGAACTGTGATCTCTTTCAGTTATTTCTAGAAAAAATCAGATCATTCCTTACAATATGTTTACAGAAAAATGAACTTGCAGACTTGTAAGATTTTAATAGCATTTTCAGTTTGCATTTATTGTTAAATCTGATGTCCACAAGATTTTGTTATTTTAAAAAATTGTTTAGATCAAAATGTTATGATATTTTTTTTTTAGTTGTATAAGTGTATTTGGAGCAGACTTTCTTCTTTTTATTGAGTATATTACATTCTCCATTCCTGATTTTGTAACGGTAAGATTACGTGCAGAGTTTTTTAAAATTATTATTTACTGTTAAACTCTGTCGGCATGAATAAAATCCGATGGCATAAGTATTTAGACAGGAGAGGTAAGAACATTAATTACTGAACATTTCCAAGTAAAAAAAGAGCTTACACCCTTTGGTATATTATTACACACGAATTCTGGGGAAATAAATACTTCTGAAGAAATAAAGATAACACGTTTCATTGCCTTCAAATCTTTATGTGTGACATTTATAACAAAGAAATTTCTAAAACATATCCACTTTTTCAATTACTTTTTACTTAGTTACTTTTACAATTAATTTCATTTTTAACAGTTCTCTAAGATTATTACTAATCAAACATGAAATGTCGTAGCTAAAATTACCTATTTCAGGTCTTCGGTAGTATATAGACAGTGTCAGGAGTGTCCCACCCTTGGCGAATCTGTAATCTGAATTCAAACCTTCATTCAAAACTTGTTTCACAGTGTTAACGTCATTAGTTTTAACAGCCTCCACAAACCTTTTAGCAAGCTCTCTCTTCTGAAAAAAAAAAAAAAAAAAAAAAAAAAAAAAAAAAAAATCACTTATAAAGACAGAAAAAGACAAGAAATCCAGTCCAACATTTTATACTGGATTAGTTACTTCGAAGAATTAAAAATTTCAAACATTCAAATACACTTCAAACCATTACATATTTTTAAAACATTTTTTAAAATTAAAAATGTCAAATATTACATAAGAAATTCTCTTCGAGTTATGTAAACATATGGTATTAAACTATCTGTTATTAATTATAATAAAACTATAAATAGTCATAAATGTTACAGATTGGATATTCAGCTAATAACCTCAATTAGATACGTTAATAAAATAATAAAATTAAGATTAAATTTTTAATATAGGCATTTCTTTTAAATCACTCAGTTTTGTAATCAATAACACATTGATTATACACTAACTACCAATAAGTATTTGGACAACTGGTGATAGAAAAGAAAAACTAACTTTATTTAAAATCAATAGTTGGTAGAGCCTCCACGAGAGGTAATTACAGCGTGGACCCTGCGGGGCATACTTTCCACAAGTCTTTGTATGACAGCTATTTTCTTCCACTTGGCTTGGAGAAGACATAGAAGTTCCTTCACCGATTTTGCACGGGTAGAGCACCCCTGAATTCGGCGATGCAATTCGTCCCAGAGGTTCTCGATAGGCAAGTAATCCTACACCTTCCACTTCTTAATCACACAGGCCACTGTGGATTTTGGGTACTTCAGATCCTAGATATGTCCCTTAAGGATCGGCCACATTTGTGATACCCGATAATTATACCTTTCTCGAAATCAGAGCTCCAAACTGCGAGGCATCTTGCATGCGACTAAAGCCGATGCTGTTTCCTACACGATATATACCTGCGGAGTCCGTGATGTACCTTAGGGCCGCAGATATCGTCATTTGCATAGGAGTCCAAATACTTATTGGTAGTCAGTGTATTTTAAAGGTAAACTGTAGATCTTATGCTTTGTTGAGTAGGATTGTATTAAACATGTAAAACATCTGAACTTTACTACAGGTGATCAAGTATAGACTAGGTGCTACCAAACTTGAAGGTTCTAAATGATACTGGTCTTGATGATCAAGCTAAGACCAGACTACGCTCGAAGGCTTATGAAATATAATTTAAATACCTTTAGCCGCTCTATTAGCATAGTTGCAAAAAGTCGACTGCCATAGTCCTAGTCCCGAGTTCGAAATCCGCAGAAGGCATAAATGTCTGCGAGTGTTTAGTATAGCATTGGGAACTAAAAATCGATTAGAAAGTCCTCTTGAGAGATTGCTGTTAGGAGAAGAGAAGTAGATCTTTGGGCCTGTTCCTCAAAATGCTTTTTATCAGGACTGAGACTGAGTTCTCCCCTCCTCCTGTAGATATAATTTGGTCGTCCAGCCTGGTGCACTTTGAGTAACTTTCTTGGTGATAAGACTGCTAAATGACTGATGAGTTTGGCCACTCCTGACAAATGCTTAGCTAGCAAAGTATCTAACCGTTGGGGGGGGGTTACAAATTTCCCACAGTAGCGACATTTTCAGAGCTAAATGGATGACAAATAAGGCAGTAACTTTACGGCGCTACAAATTTCGGAGATTAATTTTGCGAATTATCTAAAATTTCGCTAATGTTAAATACACAGATGAAAAATGAAATCACAACACCAAGAAGAGATTAGTTCAAAGGAAATCTAAACAAAACATTTGTCTAGGTAACATATTTCTTTGATTAATATTTCAAGATCATACGCTAAAGTATGCATGATAAGAACAATTTGAAATGCGAAATGCTGGTACATTCATAACCACTGTATTCGCCATAATACTGAATATAAAGCATGCACTGTGTCGTACAGATGGCGTATATCATTTTTTTGGATTACATTCTATGGTTGTTGCCCTTCGTTACTCAAATAAGCAATATTCCGAGCTGGTTGTGGAGGACGCTGGATTTGCCTCCCAGTTATGTCCCATATGTGCTCGCTGGGAGAAAGATCGAGTGTTTTCTCAGGCCAAGGCGACATGCGGACACTCTGTGGAGCACGCCGGCAGATCGACTAGGGGGTAACTCCTAGCATTCCAGTTAGGACCTGTACTTAGACAGACTCGACTTCTGGTGTCAATAACCGGTCTTCACAGAGACTAGAACCGTTTATTTGGTGGTAGCGTGGACTATATTGGTACCGTCTGTTCTGCCCCTTGGTCGTGGGGATATTATATGGTTTGATATCGAAGGTTGTCCTTGGGGGTCCCCTTGGGTTGACAAGGCTGGTTATGCCCTCTTGGATGGCTTCCAAGGATTGCGGCATTATAAACGTGTAGGACTTTGATAACCGAAGCTTTCGCTAACCTATATGGGGCTTAAAATAACGAAACGCCTGAAATGCCTTTCGATATTCACAGCAATTTCCTCCCCTCCCCATTTATTAATGCACAAAAAGGTGTGAAAATTTTTAATGCCATCCTTTCTACTTCCTAACAAATAAAGATAAGAAACCATAATAAATCCTTTTAGGACACACTGTCTGCAATCAACTGATAAAATGCATTTGGGGAAACTGCATATACTACTGCATATTTTAGGGAAACGAAAGAGAACGACATCGTAATTTCGGCTGTTTCGGGCAGTTGTGGTCTTGAAAAGGTTAATCCAGGTCTGGGAACACCTTGTCCCTGGTGTTCTCTGGAAAGCACTGGGTGGAAACGAACGTTATCCTGTTGTAAAATGCCATCTAGAATATTGCTCAAGAATGGCAGTAAAACTGGTACAATCACCTGCCTGATGCACATATTTGCTGTCAAGGGATGTCACAGGAAATTGCTTCCCATAATAACTTCTGATATACACGTAATGTGTCTACGTAGCACACAGCTTGGTTTTAAGCGCTCACCTGACCTCCTTCTAACCGACATACCACTATCACTGGCAATCAAGACAAAAATGGCCCTCATCTAAGAACATAACAGATCTCCACTCCGCCCTATTTAGTCTTTCCGCCCACAGGGCGAAAACTCAAGCCTAGGTGCGATTGAAAGGTATACAGCAATTTCACATTTCAGAGAAAGTAAACTTCGTATTTTTATACGAATTTTAAAGGCCAGATAAAAAAAAGATAGGACAAAAAATAAATAAATAAAAAGCCCATGTTAAACGTAGTTAAAAAAAATGAGAAAGGATCTAATTTTAGAGCGAGAGAGAAAGAAATTGAAAATCACCTTATCGGTAAATTCGCATGTCATAGTGTGAAATTTATATGTCTTCATAATATATTATGTCTCCTAAGAGGGTAAATATGTCTTCTATTAAATGATGTATTACAGATGCTAAATTATTGTGAAAAACAGTTTAAGAAGATTGCGATGTTTCGTTTGAAAATTTTGAGCACTTCTGAATATTTGCTACTTACCAGGGAGAAAAACGAAGCTCTAAGCTGATGAAGCACTAGAGAGAAACTTAGTGTAGTTGAGCTAGCTATAAGCTCTGGCAAGTCCAAAAATATAATAAAATGAAATGAGAAAAATAAATATATTCACTTACACATATAGGGTTAACTTATATGGTACATATTATAGATTATAGTTAGATGATAAATAATCAAGAGAAAAATAAATACGAATAATATCATAGCACTGCCTTTTATGATTTTAAATAATATGGCTTTATTTGCCACCAGATTGAATTAAGATAATACCAAAATATATTTAAAATCATAATTATAAGAATTCAATGTGCATTGCTAGTAAATGCAGAATAAATTGTACATTTGTAGAAAGATATTTTACAATTTTAAGAATGTAGAATTCTAAAGTTTTTAATATGCATCTTTGTAACAATGAAAAAATATGGCTACTCAAAAAATGTTAAATGCGAAGAAATGCTAAATAATCCATAAATATGTCAGGTAACAATATAAAACAGTAAAGCAATAAACAGTGAAAGTGAAAAAAATTATGAGCCATTGATTGTAATTTAGAATTTTAATAATAATATTGAAAAAGCTTATAATAAATTAAGGTCACTAAGAAATTTAAATATATTTATGAATTTGAGTACAGCTAGTGTAATATCACAGTTCCAGCTAATAATTAATAATAACTGAAATGAGTCTTTGCTTTTTAATCGTTCAGTTTGTTCATTAATAATAAGTTAATTTCAGTAAATTTGAAAGAAAAAATTTAAAATCTTACGCTTTGCTGAATAATAACAAACTTAAAAATATTTTAATTTGGCCAGTGGTAACATGTTTCTATTAAAATCCTTTAGTTTCTTTATTAAATTCCGAAGACAAATAAACACATTTTGCTTTCCGGAATGGCAACATACTTCTTTCATATATTTTCAAAAGAGGTATTTATATAATCTTAAAAGCTGTTTTCCTTTAAATAAATCAGAGAGTTGCAGAGACTCGGCATCCCGCAAACCTCGGCAACACCGACTATCTTCAAGGGCATCTTTTCATTGTTCCCTTTTGAGATTTTCAGCAAAATTCTGTATTCCTGCAGAAATGTTTTGCACTTTCTTCCATTGCTGACAAATTCCACAAGCGAATATTTTAAAATTAAGTTTAAGGCAAAAAAATTTACGATTTGTTTATAAAAACCGTTGGAAATTGGAATACAACAAAAAGAAGACATATGTAATGAGGGATTGTTATGACCTTGGTTACATTACTTGCTCATGGCTGCCGGACTGTGGCTCATTTAGAAAATTTGGCTACTTCTAAGATGGGTGCGATAATACGCAAGTACCTTTTATTTTACCATGACATGTTGTTGAGAGTTAAATGGCAACAATATGCCTCTTTATAGTTCTAAACAGAAAAAATAAATACCATTTTGAAGAAAATTTATACTAAGTAATTTTGTATTAAACTAAAACTCCTAGATTCGATGTGGTCAGTCTTTATTTAAATGTTAAGTATTTATTTATTAACATAAAAAAACTTTATTCAAGTTTTGATATTTATCATCAGTTTCCACACTTTTGGTTGCTTAATTTATAAAACATGCTAAAAAATAATCTAAATCGAAATAGATGTATATGAATTTTTCGAATTTTGGAAATATTGGATAATTTTCTAGCTATGGCGAAATGGATGCATAGGGCAAAAAAGAGCATTTTCATGTCACATATTACATGTCATGTAATTAGGATTACAATTTGTAAGTATGCGTAATGTTCTATAAATGTTTGAGAAAACTTACAGCAAGTTGTTAAAAAAAAAAAAAAAAAAAAAAAAAAAAAAAAAAAAAAGAAGATGCCTTTATCTTTAGTTATAAGATATTTCTCGTATACTATTTGGCCAACCGACAAAATTAATCTTGCAATGCTCATGTCTCAGAAGCGCTACTTCGAAATATATAAAGATTTATACGTTATTAGCGTTGTTCTAACACAGTACATTTTGACACAAAAAACGGACTTTTCTATAAGGACATACCGATTTTTTTTTCATAGTTCGATTCCACACTCTAAATTATACTAAACACCAAAATTATGCCAAAATAAATGTAAATCCTGAATGAGCAGGTTTTTTTTTTTAACTTCCTTGTACAAAGGTGTCTTCCTGTTTTTGCGGTTGTAAAAAAATTTCCGGTTTCCGTGAAATCATCAACTTTTATTACCCCCTTCCCAAAGGGGATACATAGTGAGGGACCGAATAGACCTTGGCCTCTCCCAAAATAGAGGAAAGCCAAACATTTTTTAGACTTAAAAAAAAAAAAAAAAAAAAGTTTTTAAAAGAAATTTCGAAATATATTTACCATCTCGGTGCTTTGCATGATTGAAGCTAGTACTGTGTTTAAAAGGAGAGAGAGATGTTCAAACTGTGCGATGATTTTGGCAATGAACTAAAAGATTGTTTCCTAAAGTAAAAACAACATTCTTATAAAATTCTTCATAAAGGTAAGTTATAATAAAATTTTTCAGAATAAATATTCGTTCAAAAATAAAGTTCTAAAATGACGTTCTTTCTTCTAAAACGACTTCTGCTTTGATCTCAATTGCGCCTTTTCATTTATAAAAATCCAATAAACTACATTTTCCATATATCTGTTCCGAATTCGTTATTGATAAGGTTGATAAAGGTTTTTTTTCTTCCTTTTAGTTTTAATAATGTCTAAAACATACATATTGATTAACATAAGATGTGAAAATAGCAGCTAATATCATAGCAGAATTACATACAAAATGAAACTAACGATTTCGAGAGGAGCCTAAACTAAGATACGTCTTCAATCTAACAAAAACTAACTTATTCACAAAAAAAAAAAAAAAAAAAAAAAAAAAAAAAAAAACGCACAACTCTTTTTAATAACTCATTGTGACATCTCCTGAAGAGCTGTCGGAGGAGGACTGTACTCTCCAATTTCGCGGGAACAGGAAGATTTTTGAAAAACGCAGAAAGAGGAATCGCAGAAACAGAACTAATTCAAACGTAGAAAGTATATAATCGCGAAAAGTTTCGGCTATCAGATTTCATCCATTTTGACAGTTCCCGAATCAACTCGAACCATGTTTTTACTTGACCACTGTATATACGAACAGGATAAAATACTCGAAGTATTGTAATCGCAAAAAGATTCAGGCAGCATATTTCAGCGAAAATATCCATTTTGACCACTTTCGAATGCAATTTCACGATGTTTTTGCGTGATATCTGTACGTAAGGACAGAATAAAAGACTCGTTTCCTCCAAAAAAAATTATAAAATTGCTTTAAAATGAATTCTGAAGAGAATTTTTCGTGGCGTCTGTACGAACGTATGTACGTACATATCTCACATAATTCAAAAACGAGTAGCCTCAGAACGTTGAAATTTTGTATATAGGACTACTATAACATGTAGATGTGCACCTCGTATTTTGGTTGCAATTGGCCGCGCCAAACGTATATAATTATATTTATATGTATATCCACTCTGTTACCCGGCTCAGTGATCTCAGTTTCTTTACTCTTATATGTTTGTAAATTATACATTTTTTGCTTTAAAAATGATTGAATTATGTTGTTCTTATCTTCTGGTTAAGGTTTTTATGCCTTTAGTAAATCTGTATGCAATAGTTTTAGAATTATCAACAATTTTAAAGTTGTCCAAGTGCCGCTAAGCCTTTTTTTAATGGCGGCCATTCCTTGTTTACATTTGAAGCAGCAGAGTTGTTGCCAATCTAGATAAACGTAGCTTCGCAACAACAAAAATAACGGCTTCATTTATTATTGCGAATTAAATCATGCTTAATCCTTTTTGGAATTTTTTCGAGGAAATAAGTGTTTAAGATTTACTTCGTAATTTTTAATACAGATATTTTGAGTTTTTATGTATTTTTGCCTTGTCGCGAAGTGAGAACTGAATTAATTGAATGAGAAATACTCAATCGTCTGTGAAAAACTATTTCTTTTTTGTTTTGTTTGCTTAAATTTTTTTATACATCGGTTATAGTATTTGAATAGAACATGTGGCAACGATTAGATGATTCTTTAAATGATATAAATTTTGTACATTCTGAGTTATAATTTGAACAAAATATAATACTGTTAAGTGAACTCCGCGCCAGAGTGTCGCTATTGTAAACAAATGGAGTGAATTTTAAAGAATGCATTTATCCTATTGTGGTTTATGCGCTGTTGGCGAAGTAGATTTAATTCTATCCAATAAGTTTAAACGAAATGCAAGAAAAAAGGCGTATAATTTAATATTCCGTACAAGGAAGTTATGTGGTGTACACATCAGATTTTTTCTAAAACGACTGTAAAATGGATTTAAAAGGGATTTTTTTTTCGTGACGTCTGTACGTACGTAACTACATATGTATATATCTCACATAACGCTAAAATGATTAGCAGTAGAATTGAAACTTAGTATATGAAACTGCTATAACATTGAGTTCTGCACCTTTCCTTTTCACTGCAATCAACAGTACCAAACATTATATATATATACATTATTAGAAACGGTTTTTCATATATCATTTCAAGGAACAGAAATTTAATTAAAGCGATCAATTACTGGAATAAACTTTAGTCAGTATTTTAAATATAAGTAATTTAGATTTCTATTGCAGAAAAAACGTTTAAAAGAATTTTATAAAAATTCCTTAAAAAAGATTTTTAAAAAATTTAAAAATAATATTTTGAACCGTAAAAATCCTAAAAAGTAAAATTTAAATCACTGAAAAGGTAGTTATTGTCATTGACCGTACCGTAGATTAATTGACTTGTCAAGGGGAACAAACATATAATATATATATATGTTATATAATTTATTTTCGAAACAGTATTGATTAATTGATTATATTATCTCCTAAGTTTAATTAAAGTAGAATTATTTTAAAAGTGTGAATCCATACTGGTAAGTAATATTTTGAAAGATGTTTTGAAGTAATTTGAAAGCAAAATGTTAATAATGTTTTAACGGGGACTGGAGTTAAATCATCATGAAGAATAAAATTTCAATTGTAAAAGGAAAAATTAAAACATGTAATCATTGTCATTGATCGGAAATTAGTTGACTTTTCAAGGGGAACAAACCAACTCCCGTTCAATGAACAATAATTGATAAAAATACGTAAATACGAAAGTGTTTCGTCTTTGCTCGAGTTATAAGTTAAAGCCAAACCGGCAATTCTAGTCAGGCCAAATATTTCCGCGAATAGAAGGAATAATGAACCTATGCTGATACTTAAAGAACTTATTCTTATGGAGCATTTTAGTCAATTCAATTTGGAGTAAAAATCAATTACTGTAGAGAAATCCTATTTAACTCGAGTAACCGTCCCCGACACTTTCATGTTTATGCATTTGAGTACTATATTAACTACAAAATCATTAACTACAAAAAAATTTTACTTTTTGACAAAACAAGAAACTTCAATTTCAATACTAACAAATTAATAAATTGGAACTCCAACATATCCAAAAAAGTAATTAACAATACTATAATTAATCAAATACAACAAATTAAAACTATATGCACAGATACAATAGATTTACAACGCGAAATTTTGATCCTTATTAAAATTCTCAAAAATAATCTAATTCCCATTCAATTTATCAACCATTGCCTTAAAAGAGCAGGCGTTAAATACTCACTCTAAATCATTTAACTGATAGGGATATGATAATTTGTTCCTAAAACTGAGAAGGCGGTATAAGTTGGATGACTGTCAGTTGGAAAATTTGTATATAGTGTAATTACTCAATTGTATATATTGTAAAAAGCTAATTGTCTTCAGACATACACTGTTACTATACTGTTACTAAAAAAATGGGCCTATTTCATGCCTTTAGTCTGTCTATTAGCTCTTGGACAGTGAAAATTCCTTTTTCCTTTCTTAAATTCTTAATCATTGTGGCATGACAATTAGCCAGAAATTAATTAATTTCCATTCACTAGGATTTTCAAAAAAATCTTAACAGACAGTCTCACTCAGATAAGAACTCCACAAAATACATCCCTCAAGAATTTAAAGTCCCACCCACTACCATAAATTACTTATTCAAAGCCCCTACTGCCACTAAGAATTTTCGGACACCCTACACTTATGAGTCAGACACGAAGAAAACTCTTTGCCAACTCCCCCACTAGAAAGAATGTAAGTTACTTAATACCTTTTCTGGCCTTTATATCTTCATGTACATTCACTGATCTTATTTATATTATTTTCTATATTATTTTTATATTATTTTTATATTGTCTTTGATTTGTTTTTACAAAGTTTGCATTATTTATCTTATTTTGTAATCTTCTATGTTTATTTCAACTTTACTTTGAATTCGATTTCATAATGACAATTTCCAATGTTTAATTTCTACAAATAATACAGTACTCAAATGCATAAACATGAAACTGTCGGGGACGGTTGCTCGAGTTAAATAGGATTTCTCTACAGTAATTGATTTTTACTCCAAATTGAATTGACTAAAATGCTTCATAAGAATAAGTTCTTTGAGTATCAGCATTGGTTCATAATTCCTTCTATTCGCGGAAATATTTGGCCTGACTAGAATTGCCGCTTTGACTTTAACTTATAACTCGAGTAAAGACGAAACACTTTCGTATTTACGTATTTTTATCAATTATTGTTCATTGAACGGGAGTTGGTTTGTTCCCCTTGAAAAGTCAACTAATTTCCGATCAATGACAATAAGTACATATTTTAATTTTTCCTTTTACAATTGAAATTTTATTCTTCATGATGATTTAACTCCAGTCCCCGTTAAAACATTATTAACATTTTGCTTTCAAATTACTTCAAAACATCTTTCAAAATATAACTTACCAGTATGGATTCACACTTTTAAAATAATTCTGCTTTAATTAAACTTAGGAGATAATATAATCAATTAATCAGTACTGTTTAGGAAATAAATTATTATTAACTAACTTTGCAGCAATTGTGCAAGTAGTAATAACTTGTATTCGCACTAAATGGATTTAAGATCATACAATATATGTTATATATATTTGTACATGTTATATATATATATGTTATATATATATATATATATATATATATATATGTTATATAATAATTTATTTCCTAAACAGTATTGATTAATTGATTATATTATCTCCTAAGTTTAATTAAAGTAGAATTATTTTAAAAGTGTGCATCCATACTGGTAAGTTATAT
Organism: Stegodyphus dumicola; assembly: GCF_044657685.1. NCBI lineage: Eukaryota > Metazoa > Arthropoda > Arachnida > Araneae > Eresidae > Stegodyphus > Stegodyphus dumicola. The sequence goes on from NC_140769.1 coordinate 101,911,896, forward strand.
TTTGAAAGATGTTTTGAAGTAATTTGAAAGCAAAATGCTAATAATGTTTTAACGGGGACTGGAGTTAAATCATCACGAAGAATAATATTTCAATTGTAAAAGGAAAAATTAAAACATGTAATCATTGTCATTGATCGGAAATTAGTTGACTTTTCAAGGGGAACAAACCAACTCCCGTTCAATGAACAATAATTGATAAAAATACGTAAATACGAAAGTGTTTCGTCTTTGCTCGAGTTATAAGTTAAAGCCAAACCGGCAATTCTAGTCAGGCCAAATATTTCCGCGAATAGAAGGAATAATGAACCTATGCTGATACTTAAAGAACTTATTCTCATGAAGCATTTTAGTCAATTCAATTTGGAGTAAAAATCAATTACTGTAGAGAAATCCTGTAAAACTCGAGTAACCGTCCCCGACACTTTCATCTTTATGCATTTGAGTACTATATTATTTGTAGAAATTAAACAATGGAAATTGTCATTATGAAATCGAATTCAAAGTAAAGTTGAAATAAACATAGAAGATTATAAAAAAGATAAATAATGCAAACTTTGTAAAAACAAATCAAAGAAAATATAAAAATAATATAGAAAATAATATAAATAAGATCAGTGAATGTACATGAAGATATAAAGGCCAGAAAAGGTATTAAGTAACTTACATTCTTTCTAGTGGGGGAGTTGGCAAAGAGTTTTCTTCGTGTCTGACTCATAAGTGTAGGGTGTCCGAAAATTCTTAGCGGCAGCAGGGGCTTTGAATAATATCAGTCGTTAAGACTTGGGTGAAGTAATTTATGGTAGTGGGTGGGACTTGGAATTCTTGAGTGATGTATTTTGTGGAGTTCTTATCTGAGAGAGACCGTCTGTTAAAATTTTTTTGAAAATACTAGTGAATGGAAATTAATTAATTTCTGGCTAATTGTCGTGTCGCAATGATTAAGAATTTAAGAAAGGAAAAAGGCATTTTCGCTGTCCAAGAGCTAATAGACAGTTTAAAGGCAGGAAATAGGCCCATTTTTTTAGTAACAGTATAGTAACAGTATATGTCTGAAGACAGTAAATTAGCTTTTTACAATATATACAATTGAGTAATTACACTATATACAAATCTTTCAACTGACAGTCATCCAACTTATACCACCTTCTCAGGTTTAGGAATAAATTATCATATCCCTATCAGTTAAATGATTTAGAGTGAGTATTTAACGCCTGCTCTTTTAAGGCAATGGGTGAGAAATTGAAAGGGAATTAGATTATTTTTGAGAATTTTGATAAGGATCAAAATTTCACGTTGTAAATCTATTGTATCTGTGCATATAGTTTTAATTCATTGTATTTGATTAATTATAGTATTGTTAATTACTTTTTTGGATATGTTGGAGTTCCAATTTATTAATTTGTTAGTATTGAAATTGAAGTTTCTTGTTTTGTCAAAAAGTAAAATTTTTTTGTAGTTAATGATTTGAAGATCTAGAAAGTCTATGCTATTTTGTGAATTATTAGTTTTATTAAGTTTAAGACAATTCGGATAAATGTCGGAGTTTTCAATTTTAACAAAATTATTAATTGTAATAAGGTCATCGATATATCTGTAGGTGTGTTTGTAGTAATTTAACTCTTGTGGTTGTAGATTTTTTTGGAAGTTAAATTCTTTGACAAATAAAAAGATATTACAGATCGAGGTGCTGGAATGTAAGCCCATTGGCAATCTTCTGACTTGTTTAAAAAGTTGATTTTGAAACTTGATGTAGTTATGAAAAAGTGTGCATTTTAGGTAGGTTTTCCATTTGTCAAGAGTCATGATATTGAGTATATTAGGGAAAAGTTTTGGTAGATCAAGTAGACTGGTATAGATTTCTTCTAGAGGAAGTAAGGTACATAAGTTTTCAAAATCATAGCAGTTAATGTTTTGGATGTTAATGGTATGAATGGTATTAATGACAGGAGTGTTATTATGAATGATCCAGCAATAGTTATGATTAGTGTTACAATCATTGAAAATAAATTTACAGATTTTATTAAGTTGAATTGAAAAATAATAGTCTATATTTTTCTTGTAATTATTAGTTCCATTAGCTATAAATCTAAATTTTAATGGTGTTTTATGGAATTTGGGAATCGCATAAAGATTAGTAAATCTGTTGTAGTTTGCATTGAAAGTAATATTGAGTTTCTTATGAAAAGTTTTAATCCTGTTTATTATAGATGTTTCTGTAAGGTTGGCTAATTGATAAGTAGTTGCGTTGAGAAGTTCTTTATGAATAATCTCAGTGTAGAATTGTTTTCATATAATGCTAAAGTTATTAGTTGCTTTATCTATTTTTGTAATAGTTAAAAGCTGTTTTAATTTATTAATATCTGATGTAAGTTGCGACCAATTCAGTGTACTTTTAAATTTGAGGTGACTGATTTCTGTGGATATGCGTTGAAGAATTTTAGCTTTCCATTTTAAGAAAGTATCTATGGGAAAATTCAGTTGATAGCTTGCTTTAACTATAAATTCGTTGATGTTGTTTTCGAAAGTCTTGTAACAGTAATTTGTAGTCATGTTTCTGACTGGTCTAAATTTTGTACCATAACTCATTAGTGTTTTTAGTTGATGGTTTTGTATGATATTCAGGTTGCCAGTAATTATGTGCTGGTGATGAGAATCTACGTAATTGCTGTAAATTGGTGTCTTACAATGTCATTCTGCATTTTCATCTATTTCATGGTGGTTAGTAAGCAAGTTGCTTAAGGTCCTTTGATATTTAAATGCAATCATTGGTATTGTGTCAACTGCGGGGAAGTAATCTTTACAATCTCTGATGATTCTTGAGAAATGAATATTGTCAAACTGCGGATGCAGAAAATTGACTTTAAAATAAATTTTGCGTTGAGTGAGACTATTAGAGAGTCTGAAAAGACTAAAATCAAGAATCATGACTTTAATAATTTGCATGTCGTCGTAGCTTTCTTGAATGAATTTTTTTAGTCTGATAAGGAATTTATTAGTACAGGAGTGTAACCAGTTGAGAAGTTTCTTGGGAAAGCAGTCTGAGTCAAAAAAACATTTCAATTGGTTTTTCAATGCAAGTGTATCCAAAGTGGATAAAAATATCGCATTATTTTTTTATTTTGCTTCCTCTTTTTCCTCTCTGCGTTTTGATGCTGTAGAGTTTAAATTGGCTGAAAATAGACTTCTTAGAAGTATCTCTATGACTATGTATATAAGTGTTAAGTCCATATGGATAAAGTGAACGTTGTTTTATATAGAGAGATTCCTGAAAAATTCGTGTTTTGTGATTGGGAATTATATCTAGTATATGAAGTTGAATAGAGTTGAAGTCATGGTGTTTAAAGTGTTCTAATTCTGCTGTATTAAGTTGTGATGGTGTACTTATTTTAATGCTATTTTTTGTGCGTTGAATTTTTTGATTTGAGCTCTATGGTTATTGATTCGAAAGTTAAGATTGTTTTTAGTCTGTCCTATATATTTAATATGTCATGTACCGCATGTAATCGTGTAAATACAGTTAAATGTTTTTCATAGAAATTGTTTTTTGGGTTTACCTGTAGCAGGCATGGCGTTAAATTTTCAAGTTTGTCATCTAGTGGAATGACATTTAGTGATTTCAATATGAGTTAAACTAGCAAGATATAAAAGTAAGGAGGCTGCTAACCTTCAATACAGTAAAGTTTTTGTATAAGAACTTTAAAACTTAAAAAGGAGGGAGATAATATATAAAGTGGGTACATTAGGTAAGAGATAATCGCCGCTAGCTTGATCGCCCGCTAGCTTGAAGAATTACGACTTTTTATTAACAAAATGACTGTTTTTTCCTTTTACTTTAATGGCCAAGTTTAGTAGTTTTTGCTGAATTAGCCATTTTAACTTACAGTAACAATTTTTTCTTCCAACAACTTGACTGACGCCATTTTTATATCTTTACACGTTTTTCCGAGCTTTCCGACACCCTTCGAAAATTAGAGATGAGTTACAGCTAACGGACAGTCTTTTCGTATTGGCTGATGCCCAAAAGACATCGCTCCCCCCTACTTACGTCACAAGACGAGTGGGATGACGCTGAAGTTCACAGAAGGGAATTACAACCCCTTTTCAACTTAGTTTTAAGAGGGAGACCTCTGCATCGACACAGGTCAGTTTTTTCTGTTTCTTTTACAACCACTTTTTTCTTGGCCTTAGCAAGACCCACTGTGTTCGTTTTCATTTAAATTTAATTACAGATTTCTAAATTTAATAAAGTTATAATTTTTTAAGCTTGCAGGCCCAACCCGTATGTTATTGTATATCTAGGACTAATAGCAAACCGCTATTTATTTTTATTTTTATTTTTATTTTTGTCTTGATTTTGATGTAGTCGGAATAGTTTTTACATATTTTAACACCTTAATATGTCATTTTGTGCGGATGCGTCGGGAAATTGGAACAGAGAATTGAGACTAATAAATTTTCCAAGACACTTTGTCTAATTAAAAAATTTTGTAGCGAAAAAGTTTCAATTGTCTGTTTCGGCGAAACGGGTAATGGAGTTAGCTTGATTCGACGTTTAATCAGATATTTTCCTTGAAAAGCCAGATTGGAAGTCGAATTCAGCTAATTTACCATTTTCCGCTTGCTATTTTTATCTGATTTTTTTTTGTTTTATGTTTTAACTTGTTCCTTGGTTTGATTTTCATATGTTTTAATTTTTCAAGTGTCACATCCATAGGTATTTTACTGTATTTTTTGCCATTACTAGTTTCCAACGCTAAGTATTTTACTGTGTTTATTTTCTTTTCTCGTGTAGCATAATTTCTCACCCTTCAATGACATTGTTTTTTAAAATGTGTTGAACTTTTTGGAGCCACAACTCCTGGTAACTTTTAGGCGAGCTTACTGTAATTTCTAATTTACTTATTTTGCAGCATATTACGCAAAATGTTTTCTAGACCAAATTGGTCATACAGTATTGTATTAACTACCTTGCTTGTTATATATATATATATATACATATATATATGTATGTTATACTATATACTTATACATATATATGTTATATATATATATATATATACATAGTTTGCTTTACATTTTCTTTTTCAATTATATATATATACATATATATATGTGTTATATATACGTATACATATATATGTTATATATATATATATATATATGTTTATGTTATATATATATGTTATATATAGGTCTTAAGTCTAATTACCAGTTAGCTTTACATTTTCTTTTTCAATTATATACATATATATATGTATGTTATATATACGTATACATATATTGATAAATTATATACATATATATATATTAAAATTAATATTAGGAGATAATATAATCCATATTTCTTTAGTAAATAAATTATTATTATCGTACTTTGCAGGTATTGCAAAAGTATTAGAATAACTTATTTTCGAACTAAGTGAATTTAAGATCATTCAACATTTTAAGATTAGAATTCTGAAGTTTAGCCAGCTAGCAGATGTACGAAAATTTTGCCACTTAAGAATTGTATACAAATTATCTATCTTCGTAAATTAAAAATAAAATTTAAGTTCTACTAAGAAGATTATCTATTTTGTCAATTACTGCAAAATACGTTACGATATATATACTATAATATACCCAACTCCTCACCGTCTTAAAAGTTCGTACCTGGCCTTTATTTTCGCAGCTGTTGGTCGTAGTCATGTACTTCCAAATGCAGAAGTGTTTTAAGAGACGAAGATGCCAATTTCAAATTTAAAAGTAAAAAATTCGACAAATTTAGCAAAATCTTGACTTTTAATGTGGTCTGGCGGTTCCTATATTTATATCTAGGAATGGTTTATACTCGTTATGAAAAAATAAAAACAAAATTAAGATTGGATATGAAACTTGGTGCTTTTAAAGTAAAAATAGCATTCCGAAAAAAAAATAAATAAATAAAAAATCTAAAATGTTTCAGATTTTAAATTACATCCAGAGGGATGTTTTTTTAACGTTTTTTGTGTTAGCATTATTTATTAAATATTAAACTCTTCGCACTTAAACCATAAATTTCAGTTCAATAGCAATGTCGCAAAATAATTTTAAAAATGAGCTATCTTTAGAATTTCCGATACACAGTTCCGCGCGCTAGAGATAAAAAGGTTCCCCCCCCCCGTAGATTTTTGCCATTGCTCACGTTCAAATCGTTGAGTTTGTTACTCAAAAATTCGTTAAAGTTTTACAAAATATGAAATCGATAATAAAACAAATTCCAAATTTGGACTCCCACATACCCATATTCACAGGAGGATTACGTCATTCAAAATTCGATGCCTCTATGTATTGTTATTTTATCACAATGCGAGAAATATGCATACATTTATGCAGGTTTTTCATTATTTAATTTCTTCAAATATAATGCAAGACTCTACATTTGGTGGCAACAGTTTGAAAGTAAAACGCACATTTATAGTGATTCAACTCAAAATCACAAAACGAAAACATTAGTCCTTCAGGGACAATGCCCCTTTGGACTAATAAGAAATTTGACAAGAATTTAACTGGATATTTAATTTCAAAATTTCCAATTTTGATGTCCTTTTCAACTTGCCTTGAGGAATCGGTTAACTAGGCTAGAATAATTCGAGGAAATAAATTTTAAACGAAATGCAGCAAAAAAATGTGTATAATAATAGGCCGTGCGTTGAAAGCTTATTGTCTACGTCAGAGTTTTTAAATTATTATTCATCATTTTAGCTTGGCAGTGATAACTGAATTTAGAATATAACTGATAACATAAATTTTCCTAAGTAATGTTCCTTGTTTATTTATATATATATATATATAATATGAAATTTAAGTTTAACTCAAATAAAATCTAATCGTTTTCCCTGATTCAGTTAAAAAATTCCTATTTCCAGACAATTGTCAAAACGTTTTCTAAAAAGAAGTTTAGCTGTAACCTATAAAAATTTGCACACCATGTTAAAGTAAGTAATTGCTATGAATATTTAAAAATTAATGCAAATTTTTATTCCAAATTTCGAAGATATACACTGAAGAACCAAAACATTATGACTATCTACTCAATAACGCGTTGCGCAACATTTGGCCAGCAAAGAAGCTGCAACTCGCCTTGGCATGGAATCCACAATTTCTTGGTCGATGACTGGAGACAGGTTGTACCAAATGTCTAAGCACCGGTCACGCAAAGTCAAGATATTCCGACGTGGTGGTGTTTGAGCTCCGAACTGCCGTTCAATGACATCCCAAATGTGCTCTATCGGGTTGAGATCTGATGAATTAGGTGGCCAGGACATTAACTGGAATTTATCTTTATGCTCCTCGAACCATTCCAACACAATTCAAGCCTTGTTGGCATGGGGCATTATTCTTCTGGAAAATTCCCTTTCCAGTTGGGATGACAGACGCCATGTAAGGGTGCAACTGATCCGCAGTTATGTTCAGATAGTCCGCATCTTTTATGGTCAGTTCTAGCACAACTAACAGTCCCATAGCGGTCCATGAGAATGTCTCTCAAAGCCTAATACCACTACCAGCAGCCTCTGTATGATCTGCTGTACGGAGGAAGCAACTGATCACCTGAATGACGGTGTACCCTGACACGACCAACGACGTGATGAATAAGAAATCGTGACTCATCTGTTCAGGCAACTGCTTTCACTTATCCATGGTACAGTCTCGTTGTTCTCCAGTCCATGTAGGTGTATTTGACCTTGGTCAACAGAAGCACACGAATGTGACGTCTGCTGTACAGTCTCATATCCAGTAGTGTCCGCTGAACTGGCGCCGATTTTGCTGTACCAAGCGAGACAGTCTTCGATGTCCTTTTTTTTTATGACGCTTGGACGTCCAATACTTTGGAGTCAACTGCTGGTTTCATTGTCATTTATCCATTTTGCACAACTACTAGCAACAACAGATCGTGAACAACCTACCAGTCGTGCAGTTTCGGATATACTTGTTCCAAGTCTTAGGGCTATTACATTCTGCCCTCTAACAAATTTGCTTAGATCAGCGACATTTTTCATCACTAGCAAAAGTAAATGCAAGAATGATTCCTTACTTTCTCCAGCAACAGTTAAATACCATTTCAACTTAATCAGGTGTCTTCCACGTCAGTCAGACGAGTTCACTGAAAAGTGTGGGGAGGATCAAAATGTTTTGGCTCGTCAGTATATGTAAATTTAAAAATTAAAAGTGTTTGGCGATGACTTCAAAACTGCTGGAGGATTAAAAGCGGATGCCAAATTTGAGCATCATTATATTTTTCATACATTTGGTTCTTTTCATTTGAGTCTATTTTTCGTTCCACTTTATTTAAACGAAATTGATTTTTTCAAGGCAATATTTTTACTATTTTAATTTTAAACATGTCAAATTAGCAGTTTTTCAAAATTGTAACTGTGTTTAAAATTTTCAGGAATGTTAAAAAGCACAATTAATATAGAATTAAATATGGAAGCAGAAATTTTGTTTACTTCCGTTAATATATCATCTGCACCATGCTTACATTATAATAAAAAAGTTCTTTTATGTTGCCCTATTTACAGTTAAATGTATTTAATTTTTGCTTTTAACTAATTGAATACTATTTACTGAATAGGTAAAACTAGATTAAAACAAAAGAACAAAATTGTCGAATTTACATGAAATCCACTGATTTGCATGTTTTAATAAACTTCAGCTTTTTATATGTGTAAATTTAGAGATGTACTTTCTTTTCTATGTTTCTTTACCAATTTTATCATATTCTTATTTTTATCTTTTATTTCTTTCTTCTCAAATTTATCACTCTGCAATTTTCCAATGCAAAATAAAAAAATGCTGAATTTTTTATTCAAGGGTTATCTTTTACTGCTATGGTCAAAATTAATGCTCAGATAATATGACTGGGTCTACGAACAAGGTAAATAAAATTAAAATTTTTTTTCAAATACGCATTCACTTACACACTGAAAAGATTAATAATTTAATTTAAAATTAAATATGCTTAATAATTTCATTGAATATAATAATGAAGGCTGCAAGGCACACATGATAATATCCCCCCAGGTATGTATTAGTTAGAGGCTAAATAATTGCAAACTTTTGAATCGAAATGAAAGATTTATGACAAGCAATTATACCAAATCGTAATAAATTTTTCTGTTAGTTTGATTTTATATAGTACATTCTTCTGAGGAACATACCGAGTTTTAGAAGATTTGCGATGTTCTATGCAGTTAGTTTTAAAGAATATGATTATTAGTAGAAACCCAGTTATTAGTAACATTCAACCCAGTTTTAACAAATTGCAGAGGTATTATTTGTTTTCATTCAACGGTAATATCCTTTAAGTTTAAACTATATTATTATATTAACCAAGTAGCTATTATAATCATTTCAAACAAGATCAGAAATACGATAGTAAGGTGTCCGCAAACAGCGCAACGAAATTCTTGTTGAGAATAGTGACAAAACTATTGAATTTGTTATTCTATTCTACTAGACAGCCAAAACTAAATTTTACAAATTTAATCATGCAATAAGGTATAATTTCATTCTTATTATTATTATTATTATTCAAACTTTGGCTGCGCACGTCATGTCAAACATGTGTTGGTCACATGGGAAACTATATACATGTGAAAACTACAATATATACATGTGATACATGTGAAACATGTGAAAACTATATACATGTGAAACATGTGAAAACCATAATGCTGCTGAAAGCTACGGATTAGCGGATGTTTCATTATATAATCACTCCAGGCAAGGATAACTAAATATTGTTAATATAAATATACAGCAAAATAAATAACTGTAAGTAACTCAAGGGGAACATAGAATTGAACACTCAAGAACTAAGAAAGTCACAATTTATTATTAATAAATATATAAAAGAAAATAAATATCAATAGTTAAAAACAACTCAAAGACTGCGCAGAAATTGAAAACTCAGAGAGAACTAAGAAACTGAAAATTTACTGTTAATAAAAATATACAAATAATAATAATAATAATAATAATAATAATAATAATAATAATAAATAAATAAATAAATAAATAAATAACTGACGCAAGGGGAACGCAGAAACTAAAAACCCAAGGAGAACGAGGAAATTGACAATTTATTGTTAATAAAAATATACAGCAAAATAAATAGCTGTAAATAACTCAAGGAGAACACAAAAAATTGAAAACTCGAGGACAGCGAAGAAACTTACAATTTATTGTTAATAAAAATATACAGCAAAATAAATATCTGTAAGTGACTTAAGGAGAATTAGAAAACTGACAATTTATTGTTAATAAAAATATACAACAAAGTAAATAGCTGTAAGTAACTACTTACAGCTATTTACTTTGCTGTATATTTTTACGAGCAGAACGCAAAAATTTAAAACAAACGGAGAACGAAGAGAGTGACAATTTATTGTTAATAAAAATGTACAGCAAAAAAATTTAAATAACTGAAGGAGAACGCAAATACTAGGCATATCCACTTTGACTCAAAAGAAATATCATAAATTAAAGAGCAGTTTCAACATCTCTCGATTTTTTAATCTCTTTTACTCTTTCTTTGAGGTCTACCAACTGCTGAGAGGTAAAATCGCTGAGGACTGGTATTTCCGAACTGGGTTCGTTTCCAGGCGAACGGGCTGGCTGCATGGGGGTTTTGTGGTTTTCCCCATGTGTAACGCCTATACAAGCCAGTTTCTACCAGAAAGTCCTCCACGAAGCCATCCTTCCCTCAAACCTCCCTTCTCTGCGATATTTGAATCTTTTTTATTAGTTTGTAGAGTCATTAGGTTATTTTGAAGCAGGAGACATGAAAAATGAGCAATGCTCTCGCCGGGACTCGAAACACGGACCTCTCGAATACGCGCTCAGCGTGCTGACCACTACACCAAGAAAGCATGCTAAGAAGGCGAGGGAATTACATTATATACTCCAACTTTTAAAGGGCGATTGGGGGATTAGGGGACCCAATCGCCAAATCCTGGAGGTGGAGAATCATCATCCACCGCCCTTTTTAGTTCGTGCGCCACTGTAGAGTTATTAATTTATTTTGCAGCAGGAGAGATGAAAAATAAGTACTGACCTCTCGAATACGCGTCGAGCGTGCTGACCACTACACCACGAAGGCATGCTAAGAAGGCGGGAGAAATATCTTATAAGTTCATCATCAGTTATGATTCTTTACAAAAATGCATTAATGTTCGCTTAAATGCATGTTCGGGAAATTCCGATTTAAATGCAGTTTTTCTTTGGTTGCAACCGCACACATCATAATCTTTTAACAATTTATTCTTTTTTTCCATGCTTAAATCTTGTCGCTTAGGTACTTTTGATAGTCTACGAGTTGCGCACAGAGGAAATTTAAAAAAAAAATCTGCTAGTAATGTGTACAAATTCAAAATTTAAGTTTCTAGTCAGCCAAAAGAATATCTGATAAGTATTTCTCCTACTTCATAGTTACAGATGTAACCAATGCTTTCTTTATCTTTCTTTAGCCTACAGAGACAACCCTTCCATTCAAAAACATAATAAATGCAAGGAAGCATTTCATGAAGTTCGTACCCCAACGGAAGGTTTTGAACATAATAGGATGCATGATTCTGATTAAATGGTTTCAGAATTTGCACTTTCACACCCTATCAGTCAAGTCCTGAAGTACACTTACTCATTAACAATGCTTTTTAGGGACTCATTTTGGTAAATATAAGATAAAGAAATTATGTTACTCTCAGCTATATTTTGAACAAAGATCTCGGGAAACAGTGCCTGAGCGGAATTAGGAAAGTGTAGAACACACATCCTTTCTAATCAAGGCATCTAACTACACTAGCAAAAATTTCTGCCGAACTCTTTTATTGAAGTCTGAGGGGAAAATAAGCCACGATCTTAGATAAGGTAAACAGAGGAAATACAAAAAGATTAATCTGGCACTAAGATTCAGTCTTTTGTCTGGCTGAGTTTTATAAGCGACAAAGATGAGTTTAATAAACTTAGTCTTTCCATAGATTAGTATATAATTGTTTTAATTACTAGAACTTGGAATTTAATAAGTGGCTGATTTTATTAAACACCCAGTTTAACAAGCGACGGTAACAGTAATATATAAATAATGGTTATACTGACAAAAAATTTATACATCAAAATTCAAACATAACTTAAAAAGAAATATTTGGCATGTAAAGGCAAGTAATAAGTTTGGCAAGTAAAACTGTTTTGTAGTACCAGGCGCCAAGTTGCAAAATTGCGAAGTAACCAGTATGATTTTTTACAAAATTTGATATTTTTGCTTAACCTGAGGTGTGGAATCTAACTATGGATAAACATCGTCACATCACTTTAGATAAAGATCAGTTTTATGTCAACTACGTACATGTTAGAAATCTGTTCTTTTCTATTACCAACACCTGATTCAGAAATGTATGAATGTATGTATGCAAACATGGATGGATGTACTTAAGTACGAGTATAAATGTTAATATGAAAGTGAGTATATATACGCACACATATACGCAACTGCATACATACATACATTTCCGAATCCGGTCCCGAAACAGAACAGTATAATAAGTCTAATATACAGGGTGGTTATTATTAAAGTACAACTTTGAAATTGTCATAAAAGGAAAACTACTGAACCAAATGCTATCAAACTTTATAATCAAGTAATTAATCGTGTAAAGAAGTCATGGGAATTTATTTTCCCTGAAATAAAAAATATTTAAAAAAACTCACCACCAGGGGGGAAATGGTGCTGTATGCAATATTTTTAAACTAAATAAGACATGAAGATATCGGTTTAAAATGTGTTTAATCGTTTCTTAAACGTGTTATAAAGCATGTTTAATGTGGCGTTCACCATTTTCCGAAAGCAAGTTAAATCGTATTACTGCATTCTCAACAGCAGCCCTTAGCATATCAGAAGGAACGTTACGGACATGTCGGTGTATCGCATCTTTCAATTCCGCCAAATTGTCTAGATAATCACCATAAACAGTGCTTTTGAGATAACCCCATAGCCAAAGGTCACAGGGGTTTGAGGTCTGGTGACCGGGATGACCAAGAAGTAGGGAGGTGTCGGCCTATAATCTTTTCATTCTTGAAATGTTGCCTAAATAACTGTGTGACACATGTACCAATGTGCGGTGGGGCTCCGTCCTGCATAAAAATCGTAGTGTCTAAAATGCCACGTTGCTGCAGTTCAGGTATCACGAAACGTCTTAACATTGACGCTAAGCGAGCTGCAGTTACAGTGCATGTAACAGTTCTAGCTATCGACTGCTCTTCAAAGAAAAATGGTCCAATTATGAAACTAGCTGTCATACCATACCAAACGGTGACTTAGGAGAATGCAATGGAACTGGGTAGATAACATGACCGATTTTTAAGAAAGCGATTTCTGGGAGTGCGCACACTTTTGTGAGTGGTTCGCGATCTCAATTCTAATCTCTAATTTGTGGTTTTTAAGGACAGATTTCTCCGTTACACGGTTGGCGCACTCGACTTTTATCTCCTTTAAACGGTAGTTTTGTTTAGGTGAATGTAACGTTCTTAAGGGTATAAAACATGTTAAACCCGTATAGCAAAAGGTTAAGTTAGATTCTGACCCTTATTTCGTTTAACAATATTGCATACAACGCCTTTTTTCCTCTGGTGATGAATTTTCAACTTTACTTTTTTCCCCGGAGCATAAATTTCTCTCGACCTCCATTATACGATTACTAAGTTTGATAGCATTTGGTACATTAGTTTTCCTTTTATGACCATTTCAAAGTGGAACTTTAATTATAACCACCCTTTATATCCTAATCCTAGGTCGCATTTTTGAAAGACGAAAAGTGCAATTTAAAATTTTATCAATCTCGGCCAGCCTAGAACAAGAAATATGGACGCTGTGCTCTTTTCCCACCTCAATATGACAAAAACATAAACATATACATAATAAACCTGCATATATAATACATATTTAACTGATTTATAAACGACTTAAATATTTCACTACATTAGTCAATAAAGTGAATTTTTTTTAACTTTTTGTTGAATCAAAAGAGCAAACAGATTCTATAATTTAAAAAGTAACCACACAGCTTTAAACTTCTATTTCTGATGAACAGCCATCTTTTTCAATAACACAGTTGTATACTTTTGAAATTCAATTCAGGAAAATTTTTGACATAAAATATTCAGTAATTTTAAGTTTAAAGATAGATAAGTTTTATTATGTCCTTATTCTCTATGTCATAAATCTGCTCTGGTGGGGGAGCAATTATAAATTTTAACAACATCCTAATTTTAATGTTTCCTAGAAAAAAATAGCAAATTAATTTTTAACAAAATATAGGAGAATTTTAGATAATATTAAAATCTTGTTTAGCGATTACGTGATCGTTATCTACAATGGTCATCACAGAAATTTTTTCGACTTTTTATAACTCAAAATTTTGATTTTTTTAATTTTTGTAATTATCAAATGTAATACAAACAATGACTAATTTCCCTTAATTCATTATAATTAAACATAGACCCACTAATGAAATATTACCTTCTTTAAATCAAACTATGCTTTTTAATATTTTTAAGAGGGTGTTATTTTTTATTACTGAAAATAAAGTGTTCTGTACAAATAAAGTTCGGTAACACAAGAACAAGTTGTAGCTAATCGACGATACACAAGATCTTTTCGATGTTAATAAATATGCTTTCCTCATCATAAGTAACGCAGTGCATCATTTGAAAAATAATTTTAAGTACAGTTCTTAATAACTCTTCGCAGCTGGTGTTGTTTTACATCACATATGTGATAAATTAAATGCATTTGTATCATCCTTCATTACATGAATTACATACACTCTATATTCCGTGTATCTAATGTCCACGTCCAAAATGAAATGAAATAGTTTTAATTAAATTTTCTCGAAACTAGTCTTCTATATGTAATTCGTTTTTTTAATTTTATTTAAACTTTTTTTTAATATTTTGTATTTTTATGTTCATAATATTTGCGCACCAAAAACGAAATGTACAAATAAAGACAGGAAAATTCATTGAATCAAAAAATCTTTTTTAATTGTTTTGACGGTCATCAACAGTAAAGATTTATTTTCATCAGGTGGTAATATGAATTATTTTTAATTTAACATGTGAAGAGAAATATCTATATAATTTAATTATCTTCAAACATAATTTTTAATTAAAAAAAATCTTAAGTGACAAATTCTTTTTTGAAGGGTTATAATCCAAGAATCTTAGAATTTTAGATTTTTCTGATTTACTAATTATTCCAAAGTAATTAATTTTTATAGATTAATATTTAAAATTGGTATTATAAATTATTTAAAACTATTTTAAATTGTAAATATTATTGATGTGAAAAAATTTCTTCAGTAAGTCTTTTACTGAAACATATATTCCTCTAGATGAGAGCGCTTTTATTTTATTTCCACCGAAATTAGATTAATATCCCAAGCAAATAAAATTCTGTTAGGGATGCTGAGATTAAGAAGTGCTCCTTATAATCAATGAATCACAGACACGGAAGAACTAGGATATATTCATAAAACTATACGTTTCTTTTAAATAAAAAGGAATTGAGCTGCGCTTGTGAGTTATATGCTTATAGTTTTAACAGATGGCGTGACATTTGCCGTCAGGTAAATTTCCCTTTTTCGGATTTAATAGGGAAATTTTTATTCGACAAGTGTTAACCATATCTACCCATAGCAACAAAATTTTCTCCTCTTCCTAGATTTGGCATCATCCAAATTCATGGAAAAAAAATCGCCAAGCTCAAAACTTAAATAATTATTGAATGCAAAAATCTTACCTTTTTTTTTAAACTGCATATAGTATTAACTAAAATGAATTACTCAATATATAATATTAATCATATAACAACTAAAATTTATGAACGAGTTAAACATTATCATATGAAAATACTTACTTCTTCGGAAGATCGTTTGGCCATTTTGTCGAAAATCGATGCGGTAAGCAGTCTTTCCGTTTACACAGTAATGCCAGTCGAAATTACAATATTACCTGCACAAAACGCCTCGAATCTAAAGGTTTAATTTTATTCTGTGTTATCATACATTTTCGTCATTTCTGACGTATAGCAATGCGCTTCAATCTTTCTCTCTGACAGTCACAGGAAAGCCTTACTTCAGGATTGGGGAGGAAAAATGTCTATCTGGCCTCCGTCGCCCCTCATGACGAAAATTTCCCATCATCCCCCAGACGCTGGGAAGGGGATAGGAGGTCCGGACCTATCCTGCAATTCAATGGACTCTTCCAGTAACTAGAAGTCCGGTAAATTAGTTATTCTTGCTATCCAACATTATATTAGCATGCAAGAGCTAGTGCATATAAATGCGAGATAAGAGCAGGGTTAGCAATCATGGTTAAAGATATTTACAAAGTAAAAATATTCTATAGTAAGAACGTCATAGAAATAAATAAAAAAAATTATAAATAATTTAACTGCATTTTATGGTTTTGTTATTGTTAATTTATTAGTTTAAAATATTAGACTCAATTCAGAAGTCAAACAACAAAAATCAGCGTTAATTTACAAAATTTTCACAGGACTAGTTTCGATGGTTTTACCGAACCATCATCTTCAGCTGCAAAACCGCAAAATGTCCTGTGAAAATTTTGTAAATTAACGCTGATTTTTGTTGTTTGACTTCTGAATTAGTATTTATTCGGCGTGTTATTGTGTCTTAATTATTAGACTCAAATTAGTATAAACATAACTAAAATACAGATTATTTCACAATTTACAAATAATTGCAAATTATTCCAAAATAATTTATTAATATCTCGAAGAGTGTATTATCTTCAGTTTGCGAATAATCAGTATTACAAATAGCATAGTCAGTGCAATAAGTCATAATAGTCAGTGTAACTAATGTATAGAATTCATCTAACCCCGATTATTGCAAAAGGAATGACTTGCTAACAGATCAACAGACTGAGAAATACTGATTCATACGAAATGGATAAAGAAAACAATGTAGGGATTAAATTTCTCTCATTCTGCATAATACCAGTTATGTTACTATGTAAATTTACGTTATAAAATTTTAATTTAGAGATTAACTTAAGTTTTTGATTTATTTCATTTTAGCAAAGCACAATAGGGCTACCTGCCTCACGAAAGGAATGCCTGGGAAAATTACGAACACTATTATGTAATCAGCTTCTTCACTGGAGTTTAAACGCAAATCGAACTATCCGAGCTAGGTGATTTTACTGTTCGGTAAGCTGAGGGAGCTTGTTTGAAGATCAGCATAAACAAATTCTTCGCTTAAGTGAAGAATTTTATTAACATTTGTAAAAAAATAATTATGATTTTTAAAAAACTCTATTGTTTTAACATATCACAGTCACAGACATGCAAACCTCTTAAACAAAAAAAATAAGAAATACCTTTGAGAAATCAAGTGATTTTTTTCCCATCAACCGAAACAATTTTTAGGCAGCAAAGATGTATAAAAGAAAATTCCCTTTAAAAAAAAAATAACCATTTATAAATACTATCCAATTAATATTTGAAAATGTAATATATAAATTTTTAATGCAAATAGAACAAACAATCATATATTTAAAAATACTTTTACTATTTGAAACGTTTTATATAAAAATTATATTTCAATCCATTTTCATGTAATTGTTAACAGCGATACCATATTTTGCTTTTTTTAAGAAAGAAGCATCCTTATTTTGCTCCTATCAATTGCCAAGTATGCCTGTTTTTGCTAATAAAAGTTTTTTCAGTATATCATTATTCGATCTGGATCTAGATTTAGTTTACTTTTTAAAAACACTACTAAAAATTCTCTCACATTTGGCGTTATTATGGGAAATTGTCAAGACGGCCAATATTATTTTAGCGAGCTCACTATATTTAAATTCTATCAAAACTTTCTAGTTTTCAACTAGACTCCCTTGAGAATCAGTTCTTGTAGATTTTTTTAACTTTATCCAAGTTTACAAATTCTAAATTGTGACCGAAATTTACCTGATGCAACGTATATTATCCTCTTTGAAACCTAAGCGAAATAAAACTGGAATCTACTCAAAAATTTCTTACATCAGGAAAAGACCCACTTGCTAGAATACAAACATTTGCAATTTCAGCATGCAAAATTACTTCACATTTAATGGAAACTTACACAGTATATAATTATATACACCGCAGAACTAACTTCTAACATCTAATCAAAATTTCTTTTTTCTTCATTAGGAATCTCTTCAACTACTTCATTTGCTAAAGCTCCTATTAACTTACAGCAATTATTTACAGCGAACGCATTAAAAATAAATTAACTCAGATTTCTAGATTTACAGCCCTTTCGCGCTAAAAAAAAAAGAAATAAAAAAGAAATCAAATAAATAAAAGATTAAAAAAACACTTAAAGCTTTCTAATTTAATATTTATGGCCAAAAGTGCTTTTTTTTTATTTTATTTATTTATTTTTTTTATTTACATGCACATACATGGTTTGAAGAGCAGATGGGCTAATGTGTCTTTGGGACAAAAATATTTAAAACCCAGCATATCTTTAGAATTCCCGATACACAGTCTCCCGCGTTGGAGAAATAAATGTTTTTTTTTTTTTTTTTTTTTTTTTTTTTAGTTCAAAGGAGCTTTCTCCCTGAAGGACTATTATTTTCTTTTTGCGATTTTGCATTAGTTTAATATAAATGTCGTTTCACTTTCTAAACTCTTGCCACCAAATATTAGAGAGCCCACCAACGGCCGGTTGCTAAAGTCGCTGAACACTTTTGCTAGTTCGGTCTGAGGTTCGAATCACGCGAACGGGCTGGCTGCATGAGCGTTTTCGTGGTTTTCCCCATGTGTAACGAGTATACGAGCCAGTTTCCCTTAGAAAGTCCTCTACGAAGGTATCCCTCCCCTTAGGCAGATAGCTCTAGTGTGCTTTGCCACAATTAAATAAACCAAACCAAATGTTAAGGTCCTGCATTATATTCGAAGAAATTAAATAATGAAAAATCTCCATAAATTTGTGTATATTTCTCGCATTGTGATAAAACAACGGTACATAGAGCCATCGAATTTTAAATGACGTAATCTTACTGCGAATATGGCCATGTTGAAGCCCAAATTTGAAATTTGGAATTTGTTTTATGATCAATTTCCTATTTTGTAAAACTTTAACGAATTTTTGATTAACAAACTCAAGGATTTCAAAGCGAGCCATGGCAACGTTGTATAGAAAAAACATTTTTATCTCCAGCGCGTGAGACTGCTTATCGGAAATTCTGAAGATATGCTCAATTTATAACTATTTTGCAAAATTGCTCTTGAACTGAATTTTCTGGTTTAAGTGCGAAGAATGTGATATTTAATAAATAAAGGTAACATACCCCTTTGGGCGTATTTTAAAATCTGAAACCTTTCAGATTTTTCTTTAACGTACAGCATTGCCATTCCTTGCTTTTAAATCGCTGAGTTTGTTTATCAGAAATTCGTTCAAGTTTTACTAAATATGAAACAGATAATGAAAACAATTTCAATATTGGGCTTCCAGGTACCCATATTCGGGTGGAGGACTACGTTATTCAAAATTTGATGGCTCTAGAAACCTTTGTTTTTTCACAGTGCGAGAAACGTACATACATTCATGAAGATTCTTCATTATTTTAATTCTTTAAATATAATACAGGGCAATAGTACTTGATGGCAACAATTTGGAAAATGAAACTAACATTTATAGTGTGCGTGTGTGTGATTATGGCAAAGCCTCTAGGGCTATCTGCCTAAGGGTAGGGATGCCTTCGTGGAGGACTTTCTAATTGAAACTGGCTCGTATACACGTTACACACGTTTACGTGGGGAAAACCACGAAAACGCCCATGCAGCCAGCCCATTTGCGGGATTCGAACCTCGGACCGAACTACCAGTGTTCAGCGACTTTACCGCTCGGTCGCTGGTGGGCAATATTTATAGTGAACCGGTACGAAATGCCGTTTTGACACTAATAACCGTTCTGGGTTAAGGCCCCTTTGGACTAATAATAATAATAACAATAATAAGGTTAAAAAAGTCTGAAAGGTTTCAGATTTTAAAGGTCGCCCAAAAAGGTTTGTTAGTGTTTTATACGCTTTCGTCGAGCTTGCGGTCTACCACTCTGCTGTTACACTCACTCCTACTAACGCATTCCTTTTACAATTTTAGATTCATTACTAAGCGTCATTGATATTCGGGGAAGGATTAAGTTATTCAAAATTTGATGGCTGTATATACCGTATTTTTTTGCATTGCGAGGAGCATGCATATATACCGATTCTTCAATATTTAATTTCTTAAAAAATATTACAGGGCGATAATATTTGGTGGAAACAATATGAAAAATAATACGTCATTTATAGTTAACAAGGCAAAATCTCTGAGACTAACAGCCCCTATTGAGCTAAGAAATAAAGAAAGAGAGAAAGAAAGAAAATCTCTCAAAGGAAATTCATAGTTTAAGGTTATTTATATTTTCATTTGCTGAGCATCGCAATTTACCAATCTTTTCTTAAACTCAAACCTTCTGACTTCCACCTACTTTTTTCGAGGGGCGGTCTTCTTAGCTGTATTATTTAGCATCGCTTTCTTCGCACTTAAATTCAAGTGCAAAATCCCAAAATATATACCATATCTTTAGAATTCTCGATAGAATGCTAGCGATAGCCATACAAGTTTTTTTTTTTTTTTTACTGTAGCTGCATAATTTATTGCAAAGTTATCAGGTTCAATGTTCCTTCTAACCTTCTTCGGGAACATACAAGGACCTGACTCGGAACAGAGAGCTTACTAAAGCTATGTTCACTAATTGTGGTAAGTAGACAGGATACAGACGAAGGGTATACAAAACCCTTTATTTTTCTCTATATACAATAACTTCCTTACTTCGGAATACAATGACCCGCCACTCGGGGTCTAACGTAAAAGTATAAAAATAAAACTAAACTCTAATTTAACTTTAGAATAATACACGTGGAAGATTGGCCTTATAATAACAGGAAGCGTATGTAGCACAGAGACTGTGAACACTACAATACGTTTAATTTATCAAGAGGATTAAAACCTCTGGCCTGGAAGGGCAAACAGCAACTGCGTAACTTCTAAGGTAAGCGGCCTGCGTTGACTCACTGCTTCCTCTCTTTCGCTTGGCAAAAAGGCCACACTTAAATACTTGGCGTTCGCCAGACAAACTTTGCATAAAAACCTTCACGCTTATAATTCTGGCCGGAAGTAGAAAATAAGAAGTGATAGTAAAGATTTAAAATAAAATAAACGTTAGTAAAACTTAAGATCCTTACATACTTCCCGCCAGAGTTAATTAGTTTGAAACTGAGGTCTAAAAAGACCTTGTTGAAAACTTTTAGCTCTAGAATCTAACGCGAGGCCAACCTTTTACAAACACACTCCGCTAGAAACTAGAAATTTAAAAGAAAGAAATTTATTACAATTGCAGCTCCCAGGATATACAACAATCTTTTTTTCATCTGTACTGCATCTAAACAGGAGCTTTTATTCAATTCTGGTTCCTTCCAGAGATCTGGAAGGAAAACTAGTTTAATGAAATGTTACACAATGACATGGCAAGTAACATATACAATTATACTGCTCTTAACATTCTTATTTCATTCATGACTATTTTAATTATCTCTCCCCATGCTCTCTGACATGTGTTGTAAAAGAACACCAAACACGAATGTGTTTCTGTCTACGTGTGCCACACTTCCTCCTACAATCAAAACACTAACGTGTTAAAATTCAACATAACGAGACCTCTTAACACACCCTAATTTCAACTCTAAACCCTGAGGTACTATTCTAAAAGTAGCTAACTCTAAAGTGTAGCGTCAGAGAGCCTAACTACATCATTCAACCTTTAACACATATTCGCCATGATTTAGTCTTTACAGTCACACGAATAACAAATTTTTAACATTACTTTCACTTTTACCATATCACGGTATTTCTTAACATTTAAAATAATAGAACATATCAACATGCCGTTAATTTTACAGATTTGAAAACATACATTAGTAGTACATTGTTAACTTCTATTCTTTTCAAAGCAAGTGCCAATTCTTTCTACATTGAAATAATACTACATTTCAAAAAGTCTTTCAGACTAAAACTTCTTTCTTGCTAGAATGTTTTAAATAAAATTTATACAATAACTTTTTACAATATTTAAGTTTTTAACACAACGCTATTATACATCAACTTTAGTTTTACGCACGAGTAATTGAAAAACATAATACGAAAATCAGTCACAACTCATTTCTCGCCCTTTTGCGATAAAGGTAGACCTCGCATGAGGTAAAACTTCTTGAAATCTGCCACTTGCAGTAAGAATGAAAGATTAACTTAAGTTTGCAAAGTAACATAAAATTTTACTTATCTTTGAAATATTCGGACATCCTTTTCTGGGCCCAGTCTTTAAAGGTACTGCAGATAGTAGTTTGGTTTATCCTCCTTCTTGTACGGGCTCGCCCTTCAGTGCTTTCCTCTGGAAGCTTCCTTTTTTCACCAGTACGGCCACCCTTGAATACTTTCCTTTTCTCCTCTGCTTGTGGTCTTTGCCGTTTGATGGCAGCTGGTCTTGGCGGAACCGGGAAATTTCTTCCGTGTTCTTGCTTGGACCTCGTTGCTGGCCGTTCA
This sequence comes from Stegodyphus dumicola, assembly GCF_044657685.1. Classification (NCBI taxonomy): domain Eukaryota; kingdom Metazoa; phylum Arthropoda; class Arachnida; order Araneae; family Eresidae; genus Stegodyphus; species Stegodyphus dumicola. The sequence goes on from NC_140769.1 coordinate 101,934,571, forward strand.
AACTTTCCTTGTACTTTTTCCTCCGCCGCTGATGGCCCTTCCGCAGTTCGGCGACTTTTGCTGCGGAGAGTTCTGTCGGATGAGTAGATCTTCCGTTTTAAAGCCGGGTTATAGTTGCCGTCATTTCTCCTGGTTCTCTTCACATACGTCGTCCTTCTCCCTTCTTCATTCTGGGGGTGTTCGTGAACTCTCTTTTCTAGACGGTGGAACGGCTTCTTTTTCTTGTTACCTTCAATTTTTGCGCGGGGCAATTTTCTTTTGACTTGCTTCTGTCTCTTATTTGCTTGGCCTTGTACTTGTCGTTTTTCCAACTCTGGAGCTTGTACCTGCGTTGTCTGCCGTGCCGGATCCTGCAAAAGATCTGAAAAGATTTGCATTTTATTACGATCGAAGTAGGGCTTGATTTGATCAATGTTTGCGGAACAGGTTTCACCATTTCTGGCTTTTAACACTACAACAGCGTGAGTTATTTTTTCTATAACATATGGTCCTTCAAATCGTGGAAAAAATTTGGCAGTTTTATCTTCTGGTGCTGAAGAAAGTGAATGCTTAATTTTTAAAACTTCATCCCCTACTTTATAAGTTACTCCCCGTCGTTCAAATCATAATATAGCTTCTGTTTTCTTTGTGCTACTTCCGTATTCTTTTTTGCTTCTTTTATTAGTTTTTCTATATCACCCATTTTAAATTCTGGGGCTCTTTGTTGCACATAAAATAATTTATCTGACGGTGTTATAATCTTTCTGCCTAGAAATAACTCAGCAGGAGTTTTGCCCGTTGTATCATGTTTTGCGGTCCTAAGGGCGAAAGCAAATTCATTGACATAGTTATCCCAGCTTTTATGAAAATTTTTAACATAACTACGGATAATTTTCACTATATTTCTATTGACCCGTTCCGCTATATTTGATTGCGGCCGATACGGGACCATTTTTAAATGACGTATGCCCAGTTTTTGGCACATGTCTTCAAATATATTACTTACAAATTGAGAACAATTATCCGATATAACTTTTAGGGGCACCCCGTATTTTAAAATATATTTATTTAAAATAGAATCGGTAACTAATTTCGCGGAGGCTCGTTTTAAGGGAACAATTTCGGTCCATTTACTAAAATGATCAACCATAACAAGGAGATAGCGACTTTTATTTAACTGACTTTTTGGGAAAGGGCCCAATAAATCGATGCCAATTATTTCATTTGGAAATTCGGATTTAATACTATTTAGAAACCCGGCCGGGCGGAAATTAATATAATTAACTGCTTGACATGTTGGGCAGGACTGGACATACGCCCTTGTTAACTTTTGCAGTTCAGGAAAGTAGACTGCCTCGCGTACGCGTTGGATAGTTTTTCGAATACCAGCATGAGAAGCTAAAGGGCTGTCATGGAGCTCCTGCAGGATATTTAATCTAAGACTAGCTGGGATAACAGGTCGAAATTCGTTGTTGGAATTCGTAGTTTTTGTATAAAATAATAGACCATCTATTAGTTCGTAATGGGCCGCCCTATTTCTTATCGCCACAATATCTTGGTGGCTAAAATTTTCAGGATCCTTCAAATACTCATAAATACTTCCAAACTCAGGATCCTTACCCAGTTCGGTTATTACAGTTTCTCGGGAATTTATTGTACACGCTGTAAGCATTGCCATCTTTACGGTATTGCCTTGTTCGTCTATTTTAATCCTTGATAGGGCATCTGCTACGATATTTTCCTTTCCAGGGGTATGCTTGATTACCAGATTATATTCTTGCAGCTTGAGTGCCCATCTTATTAACCTTGGGGATAAATTTTTCCCTGAGTACAATCTAGTTACCGCCGCATGATCAGAGTATACTGTTATCGGCGCCTTTCCAAAATAGACTCGGAACTTTTGCACTGCTAACAGAACTACAAGTGCCTCTCTCTCGGTCGCGGAATAGTTTCTTTGTGTTTGATTTAAAGTTCGGCTAAAAAATGCCACGGGCTGCTGATTTTGCGAAAGTACCGCTCCTACCGCATAATCCGAAGCATCCGCTGAAATTTCTAAATTTTCATCCTTTTCAGGAAATTTCAACACAGGGGCTTGCGTTAATGCTTGTTTTAATTTTTCGAAAGCACTATTGGCTTCGGCCGTCCACGAGAATCTTGCCTTTTTCCTTTTTAATTTTAACAATGGCTCAGCGATAGCCGCAAAATCTTTTATAAAGGACCTATAAACAAAGTCCTAGTAAAGAAGAGAGCTTCTTTGCCGTGTTTGGAGTCGGATACTTTTGTACAGCGATTATTTTTGATTCATCTGTCTCGATCCCTTTTTGCGATATTTTGTAACCTAAATATTTTAATTCATGGGCTGCAAATTTGCACTTTTCGACATTAACTTTTAGACCGGCCTCATTTAATAAAGAAAACACCTGTCTTAAATCCTGTACATGTTGGTCGAGCTTATCACTAGTAATAATGATATCGTCTAAATAGATAAATGTGGACTTTCCAAGAAGAGGTCTTAACACAATGTCCATGCATCGCTGAAATGTTGCCGGGGCGCCTGAAAGGCCAAACGGCATACGCAAAAATGCATAAGTGCCAGACTTGGTTATAAAAGCAGTCTTAGGCACGTCCTCAGGCCTCACCCCTATTTGAAAAAACCAGTCGTTAAGTCTAAAGTCGTCATAAATTTGGTTGATTTTATGTTCCTTAAAATTTCTTCTATGATCGGTAACGGATATACCGGATATTTCGTTATGGAATTTAATTTACGGTAATCAATAGCGAATCTCCACCTTTTTGGATGCTCCAAAGGATAGTCATTATTTTTCTTACATAAAACCACCGGGCTAGCATAACTACTTGAGATGGGCGTTATGATCTTTTTACGTAGCATATCGGTAATATGCCATTCTATAATTTTTTCCTTATTCTTATCATACCGGTATGGTTTTTGACGAACTGGCAATGCATCTCCGGTGTCAATACTATGGTTAGTAACCTGAGTAAATCCTGGAATATCACTAAATAACGAAGCAAATTCACTTACCACTTGTCGGATTCTATCTTGCTCGTCATTAGGCAGGTGGTCAAGATTTACCATCGGTGGTTCAGCCTTTTCAGTACGAACTGGTCTCATTGTCAGCTTAAGGGACGCTTCATTAAAATCCAGTGTTGCTTGTCCGTCTGAAAGAAAATCTATCCCTAAGATTAAATGTGCTTGCAGATTCTTTACTATAAAAAACATCACCTTTATTTGTTCGTCCTTGATACGGATATACAAAGGTACTTTACCTACGCACTTACATTTTTCTCCTTGCGCCGCTAACACTGTTGTATTATCCGCATTATATATGCGGTATTTGCGAAAATACTTCCTAAAAAACTGTTCTGCCACACAGGAACACTGCGCGCCGGTATCCAGGAGTGCGGTGGCTGGGATATTATTCACCAAGACTTCAATCTTCGGAAGAGTCAAATTTTTCACCATTACTGTATTTAACTTGTAGGAAGAGGGGTTTTCGTGGCCTTCGGATTTCCGCACCCTCTCGTCAGCAGAAATCCGTTTTAGTTTAAATTATTTTTCCTTTCCGTGCTTTCCTTCTTTTTCCCCTGGCCTTGAGACTTTTTTCCTGGATTGCTATTGAACTGTCAACGTTCGCCGGCTGTTTTTGAATGCTCGGGTTTCCTTGCCCACTGATTCGCTTTTTCTCCGTAGCCATGTGCTTGAGTTTGCTGTAGTCTTGGCGTACCAAATTGGTTTCGCTGTTGATATTGGCGTCTTCTTTCGACGTCCGCCGTTCTTCTACTTTCAAACTGGATTGCTAGCTCAAATAACTTTTCCAGTGTAGTCGGATTTCTTAATTCAATAAAGTCTTGCACTTGGGGCAGTAACCTCGGCAAAATCACTTGAATTATTTCAGGATCCGGACGGTGTCCATACAAGAGCTTGAAAACGTGAATTTTTCTTAAAATAAAGCTCGAGAGGTTTTCGATTCTTTGTTGATATATGCTGAAAAGTTCCGTTTCTAATTTCGCACGATCCCTTACAACAGGGAAGGCTTTTAGTAGGGCAATCTTGAAATTTTCGTAAGTATAGGTGGGACATCCTGCTTGACCCAAGAGACTTCTGCCTATACATTTGAACCAGTTAAGCGCTTGGCCCCTCAAAGCGCTGGTAGCTAAGGAAATTTTTGAAACTCGTGCACGGGGTAGAGCATGAAGTGGTCATCCAATTTTTCCAAAAAACTGGTTACCGGTGAGTTTCCGTTAAACGTTGCTTCTGGTTTCATCGAAGCGCGCATGTTCTGGACGATGTAACCGAATCCTTCCAGGGCGGCAGCTGGCATTTCTGGATTCTGAGCCGTTTCTGAAGGCAGCACAGGTTCTTCTTGAAACTCGGCCATGGTTATTCTTCTTCGTTGGGCGCCACTATCAGGTTCAATGTTCCTTCTAACCTTCTTCGGGAACATACAAGGACCTGACTCGGAACAGAGAGCTTACTAAAGCTATGTTCACTAATTGTGGTAAGTAGACAGGATACAGACGAAGGGTATACAAAACCCTTTATTTTTCTCTATATACAATAACTTCCTTACTTCGGAATACAATGACCCGCCACTCGGGGTCTAACGTAAAAGTATAAAAATAAAACTAAACTCTAATTTAACTTTAGAATAATACACGTGGAAGATTGGCCTTATAATAACAGGAAGCGTATGTAGCACAGAGACTGTGAACACTACAATACGTTTAATTTATCAAGAGGATTAAAACCTCTGGCCTGGAAGGCAAACAGCAACTGCGTAACTTCTAAGGTAAGCGGCCTGCGTTGACTCACTGCTTCCTCTCTTTCGCTTGGCAAAAAGGCCACACTTAAATACTTGGCGTTCGCCATACAAACTTTGCATAAAAACCTTCACGCTCATAATTCTGGCCGGAAGTAGAAAATAAGAAGTGATAGTAAAGATTTAAAATAAAATAAACGTTATTAAAACTTAAGATCCTTACAAAGTTATCATTAGTTAAAATTAGTATCTTAAAAAGATGTCATTAAAAATAGTCTATAATGGTTTTAATGAGTCCAGCTAGTGGCATTTCATAAACATATTTAATAATGCTAATTATACATCTGACGATTTAAATACATTTTAATTTAAATTAATGAGATTATAAAGTAGAAAAAATATATTTAAGACTGAGTTTATTGCTTTTCAATCACTCAGTAACGCAAATTTTATATTTGAAAGTTAAATATTCTTATACTTTACTAAATGGCAGCACCCTGGCTCGTGGAGACAATAAGTATTCTATTTATGGCAACGGCAACTCATTGCTCTCTAACAGCCAAATTTGTGATTAAAATTGGAAGGCAGGCTGCGTATGAAAATGTTTTATTTCGAATAGTGTTGCCACATCTCGCTTTCAAATCCCTGAGTTTGTTAAACAAAAATTTGCTAAATTTGTACAAACTATGAAATAAATCAAGAACAAATTCAAAATTCGGTCTTCGAAGTGCCCGTGTTCAGGTGGAGGACTAGGTTATTAAAGTTCTGGTGGCACTAGCTGCTGTCGTTTTCCCACACTACGAGGACATACACTCCTCTGCAAAATCAAGAGAATTTGCACATTATGTCGAATTTCTCAAAAACTGATGCCCAGATTGTAATGAAATTTAGTATGAAGATACAAATATAACAGAGAAAGATGTGCACCATTCAAAATTCATTTTATGTACACATGTTTATCAATAAATGTCATTGTTCAGCTATGTTCAAAATCCATGTTCTGATATCGAAATGAAAATGAGTCTAATATGGGATATAGTGGTCTCCCTCTCACCAGCCAAACAGTTTGCGCAGCGTGACGGTGAATTGTATGAGGCAACTGAAGAACCTGTGGAAGTCGATCCCACTGCTGCAACAAGGCAGTTTTCAACTCAAGGAAAGGGAGTTAACGAGAAGAAATTGCCCTTCCAAGAGTGTCCCAGGCATGATCAATAGGGTTAAGGTCAGAAGATCTGGCTGGCCAATCCATGCAAGTAATATTGTCATTTTCCAGGTAAAGGTCCGCCAGCTGTGCCCTATGTGAACGAGGGTTATCATCCACTAACAAGAACTCAGGACGAACTGCGTTCCTGAAATGTCGACCATAAGGCTCTAATATCTCCTCTCTATACATCGCAGTCGGCAAACCTTAGTGAAACAGATAAGGGGGTGTGCTGCCGTCCAATCTCTGTAAACCTATGGAATCTCTGAAGACCTTTGAAACAATGTAGTAGCATTTGAAAGGACACAATGAAAATCAGAATGAATCGCGGCTTCTATTATTAATTGATATAGTTCTTATCAATATCAATTAATAATAGAATAATACCTCTCTTATCAATGATGGGCTCTTTAATGGCTTTTCTATTAAATGATTTGTTTTGTTTGTGGTGCAGACAAAATCAAGATTGATAGTCAGCCGCTGACTGGCTATAAAGTAAAGAGGGTGCATTTTTAACCGTCTAAACCACGTTCCTCAGTCTGTGGTACGCGTACCCCCAGGGGTATGTAGCATAGTCTCAGAGGGTAACCGGAAAAAAATGGATGGTGTAATGGTGGACATTGATAGATAGATTAAATATAAAAGTGAAAATTTAAAAAGCTGCTGTCACTAAATTTAGACTTTGAAAAGACATCTCTCATCTCATTTTGGTCTGACTTGAAGAATATCCATAGATATTACAAGGCAATTATTACTCAGCTACCGTTCACAAGCACTGTATTAATGGAGAGGGCTTTCTCGTTCTGCAATTACTTAAAGAATAAGTACAGAAACAGATTTCCAGGGTTAAGTTCGGAAGTTCTAGAGTAAGTTGGGACTGTATTTGTCATCTTTCGAATCGAATTTTAAATTATTGAGTCCTGCCAGACAGACTCATATCTTTTAAATTTAATTAAATGTGTATAATGACCAAATACATCATTTTTCACATAACTGGTCAAAATAATAAAAGTGTCTCTGCACTCCAATATTATTACAGTACTTGTACATGTAGATGTTAGTACTTATACATATAGCAGTGGTGAAGTTGGGGTAGAGTGGTAATGATAAGCCAAGGGGTACGCGAGTAAAAAAAGGATTGAGAAACGAGGTCTAAACTTTTTATTTATAAGTATAGAATTTTTAAATATTATACAGAACTGCAACGCTAGTATACATACAGTTATTGGATGTAAATACATCCTTCCAAACTATTGCCACTCTGAAATTAATAAATATGAAATGTTAAATGTTGCCATTCACAGGTTACTAAATTCTAAATGTTACATTTTTTTTTTTTTTTTTTTAAAGAATTCAGAAGTTTTTTTAAAGATTTCAAAAGTTTAATCCAAATACCTGGCTGGCTTTTTAATCACTCTCCCACTTTTAGTTCTTTGCTTAATGTCAACTTAGCGGAGTTCAATAGTTCATCTAAACCAGTGGTGTCCAAATGGTGTTTTATGTTGGGAAAATAACAATTTCATGAAAATATATGGTTTTACTAGATTATTTTCTTTCCAAATAATAAGGGTGAACCTACCAAACACTGAAAAATATTCGCTAAAGAAACTCAAATGTTAGGTAGGTCCAAACTAATTTTTTTTTTTTTTTTTTTTTTTTTTTTTTTTTTTTTTTTCAAATTAGAAAATGGCCCACCAGTGGACGAACGGTAAAGTAGCTGAACACTGGTAGTTCGGGTCCGAGGCTCGAATTCCGACGAACGTGCCGGGCTGCATGGATGTTTTAATGAATTTCCCCATGTGTAGGGTGCATACAAGCCAGTTTCCCTTAGAAAGTCCCCCCTTTCCTTAGGCAGATAGTCCTCGAGTGCTTTGTCATATTCAAATAAACCAATCAAACTATAAAATAAAGAAAAGCACATGCTAATCTGTAGATCTTGTAGAGTCTCGTTCTTTTCGGAATCATCTAATGGATAAAGTAAGTTGAACTACACCACTGGCTTGTTAATTATCTAAACTGCTAAATCGGCTGCGCACAGCAAAGCTGAACCTAGAATATAAATATGATCTAAAGAGAAGTTAAGATATCTAAAGAGAAGTAAGAATATCAATATGATCTAAAGAGATAAATATGATCTAAGAGAAGTTAAGATATCTAAAGAGAAGTAAGAATATCAATATGATCTAAAGAGACAGTTGGCTAAGCACCAACTATTGACATACAAAACTACTTCAAACATGCGGCATCAATTCAGAACTAACTCTTCTACTACCACTTTTAACACCGCTGCTTAAATACTGAATCCGAAGTCACTTAGATTTGCATACTGCGTCATTAAACTTTGCATTATGGCAAGAAACTGGATTCGGAGGGAAAGGAAAGTTTCACAAACTAAAAAAAATTGGTTAAAATAAAATAAGGTCTTTACAAACTAATTACTAATGCAAGAAAATGTAGCTGTTCAATTTTCAAATATTTCATTAAGTCATTAACTTTCTATTAATGGTATATTTAATTATTAATATATTACAATTAGGCGTATATTCTGATACACAGCTTTCCAGCATGATGTTGTTTTTATATGCTCCGGAGTCAACATATTTTTGGACTTGCTTTTTATTGTGCCTTCTCACCGAGGTAATATTGATCAAAAAATGCTTTCTTTGTTAGTGCACATGTGAGTATGTTTTTGTATTTAATAGAGTTCATTATTTTAACTTCCTGTGCTTTTTAGTGTGATATTAATAAGAACATTAATAATCTCTAATACAGCTTCCGATTTCTTAATAAAACAAAATGTTTCCAAAGTCACTTCTGTTATGTCTAATTCTGAGAAATAATTTTTCTAAGCAATAAAATAGGCGTAATAGAAAGCTCGTCGTGGAATCTTCTTTTAAATTCTGAGTTAAGTAACAGAAGGTTTTCAGCACGCTTAGATAGATCATAATCTAGAATAAATTCCGAGTCTAAGATGAGATTAAATGAAGGAAATTACTGACAGTCTTTCTCCAATAAAAGTTGTTCTACAAATCGAGTTTTGACAGATACTGAGCTCATCATTTCCAACACATGCTTTCCTTTTCCTTGCAACGTGGTATTTATGTCGTTGGGTTTTGTATTGATATCAATTTAAAATACCAAGTCAACATGTCACTCCATGTCACGCAATTTTTGTCATAATTGTCTTTAAATGTTAAAAAAAAAATTTATTCCCCGATAGCATCCCCACAAATCTTGTTAAAACTTTTCCTTAACTCAGCCATCTTACATCTGCATGGAAATTATATCACCATATTCGCTATCTAGCTCATCAAGCAAAGCTTTAAAAAGTAGATGATTCAACTCTGTCCTCGGATAATATTTATAGTGCATATAATAACAGTCATTAAGAGATTGAGAATGAGGTTTTAGCGGTCATATTTTGTTGACAAATAATTCAATGATATGAATTAAATATGGAAAATGTGTCTTTTTGCTAACAAAGCCCAATAAACTCAGGATTATTCCTCATCATAGCTGGTGTACCGTCGGTTGTGATTACAATGATTTTTTTTTATTGGTGTTCTCTTCAATAATATGGTTTTTAACTTCGTCATATATGTCTTGCCCTCGAGTGCGTTTCACCAAAGTCAGCATGGTTATTAACAGTGCTTCTGTTGCGGAGGTATCAAGAAACACTATTCTCGTGACCATCAGAAATTGCGTGAAGTCAGTAAGATCAACTCATAGATTCCTCAAACTGCTAGGGAATATACGCATATTTTTTTCAAAATCAGATCTCATTTATATCGTTCGCCATATCGTTCACTCATGATGCTACCATATTTTGTGATATAGCGGCACAACTTTTAGAGATGTGATTATTTCGTTTTTGTGCATAAATTCGTGAAATTAAGACTCAGCACAGCTTCCCTTTAAATGGTATGGTTTGAATATGCCTTTTTATGATATGCAAGAATGTAACATACTTTGAAATGCTTTTGTGTTTTTGTTTCATTTTGGGGGATAAAAAGACTGCTTTGTTGAGATTTTAGAGAAGATTTCAATGATTGACCTTTATTAACATTTACGTAAAGAAGACCTGAGTAGATATTAAGGGTTGAAATCCTTTTGAACAGTTTTATGATGACTTCCGGCATTCGATCGCTTTGGTACCGCTATTAAAGCATTGCAAAATGAACAAATTTCATTTTCGCTAGCTTGTAAATAGCAGTCCTTCCATTCCTGTTTAAATTTTTTTTAAAGTTTTGTTAAGTTTTTGTTTTGTTATCGATGGCTCTGACATGTCAGTCATGTTGACAAACACACCATAAAATATACAAAGTAATTAAAATATTATTTTAAAACTCACCAGAAACGGTTTGGTACACGCTAGCGCAAAATTTATGAACTTATTTTAACAGAACTGACGATGACCGTCGACTGCAAGGCTGGATGAATCATTGATCGATTGTGCAAACGTGCAGAGACGCCAGTAGCGAAAAATAAGTGTCAAAACAGGCACACTTTATCCTAATCCTCCTCGCAGATAAAACCGCGGAAACGAGATAAAGATGATAACACACCAGTAGACATATGCAATAACACACACGTATGTAACGTTTCTGTACACGACGTGTAATTGTCGTTTTTTGTGCAATTCTTATGTCTTTTATGTGAACTTTTTATGACGTGTATTTGCACTTTTTTGCATTACGATTTGAGTAAAAGTTTTCGTCTCATAACAATACTATGATTGTGGCTCGCGAGTGCCTAAAGATAGGATTATGGGCTACCCAACCCGGATTGGCACCACTGTTGTAAACTTTGCTCCTAAGAGGATCTGGGACCATAGCTTTTTATATCAGTCCTTCTGTACGGTAACTCCTTGTTCTGTTTCTCTCATATTCTGTTCAGAAGCTGAACTGTCCTCTTTAGTGTCTCTAATGCATTTTCTGTTTCTTCTAAACAAGGCCAGATTAAGATTTTTAGAGAAGTACTTAAGAGATTTTGGTGCCCCCACATACGATTACACTAGTTGTTTCTTCATTAATTCTCTCTCTCGGTTTTGGTTTAGCTGCACCATGCATTCCATGGGAAAACTGCCAATGGGAAATTTTTTCTGCCTCCTTTTCTGAATACCTAAGGACCTTTTCATGATGCCCCCTTTCTTTGATACCTTAAGTATTGTGGAGGGGATATAAGCGCAGGAGGGATTTTCGGCGATTTGTGTCCTTTTACTCCTTCACACAATTCGCCGTGTTTCTCACAAGAGTTAGGTAAATTTTATAAGGCACTAGGGCAACATCATCAGCCACGCTCGTATCGATGACGGAATGAGACGACGAATTGCCGGTAGATGGAGGCAGACCAATCACGTTCACAACGACGAATGAAGATCATTATTTGGCACTTTCAACGTGGTGACACAAGACTAATACAGCTTCAGAGCTCTTATATAAGCTGTATGCTGCCACTGGAATCCGAGTTGCACGGTCTACAGTTGATCGAAGTTTTGTGATATACTGCTGTATGCCGGAAGACCCACTTCTTGCATCTCACTAGTTGCAGCAAAAAAGAAAACGCGTTTAGAATGGTGTAGACAACATGAACTTTGGACCAGACTTTAGCGGAGCACCGTGTTTTAACAAATGAAGTCAATATTCAGCCCGGACATTGATTCTCGACGTACCCATAACTGGAGAAAGCTTGGAGCAAGATGCCATCCCTCTTTCCTTAACCCGCGGGAAGGCGCGTGGGGTGTATCATACCCCAATCCTACATAAAAGTAGAATATTCCTAACTTGTGAAACTGAAATTCTGTGCTGCTTTCAGTAGCTGAGTTTCTAGTTGTGGTTGACTTTCAGAACCGCTTTTTCTTTGTCTGTGTGTTTCAGAAAAAGATTTATCGGTATTTTGTTGGAACTGGGGTATGACACACCCCACACGCCTGTCCGTGTAAGTGTTTTTCTGATTGAGTATTTAGTTCAGAAATTTATTTCTAGAGTGTAACAGTAAATATTTCTACTCGCAAGTGATTTTAAAGTACTTGACATTAAATTCTTAAAAATTTCTAACTGCATTATGGTAAAAAGAATGAGTCCCTATGAACTGGAGATGCAACGCATGTGAGATTATTTGAAGAAATATTTGAAGGCGATGAAGATTGCATTTCGGAAACTGAAGATGAAACTAAGAATATTTTCTACAATGTTTTGGTTTCGAAAAAGATAAAACATTAATTCCTGATGTTCCTAAAAAAGGAAAAACTGTTCTTATGCTTTCAACATTATATAACGATCATACTATAGATGATACTATTGGAGAAAATAAATCGTCATGAATTATATGTTTTAATAATATGACTAAAGGAGCAGTGGATATGGGGGATGAAATGTCAGCCAATTATTCAATTGCCAGAATAACAATAAGGTGGCCAATGGTAATTTTCTTTCCTGCACTGAATGTTGCTGTAATAAATGCTTGAATTATATTACATTCAACTGCTAATCCACCAACAAGAAACAGAAGTCTGTTTTTGAAGGACTTAGCATTACAATTAATGAAAAAAAGTATTGAACAAAGATCAGAGATTAATACTTTTCCAAGAAATTGACGTACTGCATGCGAAACAAAAGCAGAAGTTTCGATGAAGAATTAAAACGAATACATGAAATTCGAAACAACTAAGTATGAAAGATGTGTTAAATATTTTGCCCTCGCGCCAAGGACAGAAGAACGTGAATGCAATGTTTAAAATGTGAAAACATTCTGTGCCAAGAACACATGAATGTATTTCGTTCAAAGTGTGAAGAAATAAAAAAAAGCATGGTATATTAGAGATGCAATGAAACTTAGAAGCATGATGTTTATTATTTTCATTTATCTTAATTTTAACTCTAAGATTATTTCGGAAATTAATTTTTTGAAACCCAATTATTATTCACTTATTTATAATACACGAGAAAAAAAAAAAAAAAAAAAAAAAAAAAAACAGTTTTAAAACTAAATAATACTATTTTTATTGTATTTTAAATATTGGGGTATGTGATACCCCACGCGCCCACTCTAGTAACTTTTCTTGGTGCGACTTCCGCTGGGTTAATATTGTTGCGTGCGTAAGAGGCTAATATGTCGTCATGAACAACTTTAGGCTTAGAATTCAATAACTTACGGATCCTAACTACGACGTTGTTCAGCCTGTTTAAGGATGACCTGTTCAGTCTGTTTAAGGATGTGTAAGGAATGATCCCAAGGTGACTGTAGCTTCGGAGAGACTCATTTCCGTCGAATTCGATCCACAACCATACCTTATCTTCTTCGTTGAATCGATGTCCTGTAGCTCTCGTATCATATCGGGTCTTCATGTTCTCCGTCGTCTCCTGCAAAATTGTGCATCGCTTCAAACAGTGCTTAAGTATGTACTCCTCAGAAGATGAAGACGCATCCAGAGTGCGACCTAACAAGAGATCACAAGGCAAACGAAGATCACGGCCGAAAAGCATCAGGCATGGGAAATAGCCGATAGTTTCTAGGACAGCACTGCGGAAAGCTAGTAAAAACATATCTAACTTCTTGTCCCAATGCTGATGGTTTCTGGAAACCATCAACGAGATGTTAGTAAGGTTGGTTCAATTAAATGTTTTACCATGACGTCTGACTGGGGATGTAAAGGTGTCGTTTGGGTTTTGTCAATGCCGAATAGCTTTCAGAGTTCTTTAATCACAGACGATGCAAAATTTCTTCCTTCATCGGAATGTAACTGAAGAGGCACTCTGAACCTGGAAATCCAATGCTGTATTATTACCTCTACCGTGACACAGTCTTGATCAGGATTAGGATATACTTTAGGTTACTTGCTGAAGTAATCAGTGACAACGAAGCTGTAGATATAGTCATCAGCAGTTCGTGGCAGAGGTAGCAGGATGTCAAAGGCGATGCCTTCAAAACGTGCTCCTATATTATAGCATGATTTGCGCCGCTTTTGCACGTCATCCCTTGCATTACACCAGTGGAAGTGCTCTCGAACTCTACTTAACTACTTATTCATTATTCCGAAGTGGCCTTCTGTTGGACTGCTATTTAATTCTTTAAGAACGTCCGAGATCCGAGATTTTGGAAGTATCAGCTGCCATCGGAATGCCTTTTCCTCATCCGATTCTAACTTCCGGTACAAGAAGATGTTACGAAATTGGAGTCTGGTCTTCCCTGATTTCTTCTTCACTCCATGGGTTTCGATCAGCCGATGTTGAAGTTGTAACTTCTCGTGCGACTGGATTCAGAAGCTCGAACCTGGAACAATATCGCAACTTTCTGGGCAGGGTCTTCTAGACAGAGTGTTCGCATTTCCATGTGATGATCCCTTCCGACGACGTATAGTCATGTCATATTGAGTCTCTGCATCCAACTGGTTATTAGCCTAATTCGGGGTTCTTGAAATTTAATAGCCAGGTCAACAATGCATAATCTGTGCTGAGCAGGAATTTTCTGCTCTAGAGATAATGATGAAACAGTTCTACGGCTTTGACAAGCGACTCATTCCTAGTAATTCCTCTCCGGTTTAGATAGACATGTGCTTCAGTAGACCATGACTCGTTTCTTGAGACAAAACAGCACTGTCAGTCTCATTCTTTGTATCTGTGTTTAGAATAATTTGTCGAGCTTAGGATGCCTGAAGATTGGAGTAGATATAAAAGCCTCCTTAAATTTGTTAAATGCATCCTCACACTCTTTTGTCCGCAAGAACTTTTGTGTGCACTCTCTTAGCTTGTGAAGGGGTTTTGCGATGGGAGAAAAGTCTTTCACGACTTTCCTATATTAGGTACAAAGGTCCAGGAAACTTCTAAGCTGATTGATATTTTCAAGGCGTCTCCAGTCTTCAACTCCTGACACACTTTCGGAATCCGTACGCACACCTTTGGCAGAGATAGCATATCCAATGCAAGTCACTTCCTCTCTAACTAGTTTACATTTAGAGGGACTCAACTTTAGATTGGCTTCTTTAAGTTTCTAAAGCACCTTTCTAAGATTTTCTAGATGCTCTTCAAAACTCTTTCCTATGATGATGACGTCATCCAGGTATATCAGACAGGCTTCCTAAGAACGACTCCTCAACACGGTCTCCATGAGACGTTCGAATGTTGCTGGCGCATTACACAGTCCAAACGGCATCACCTTGAACTGCCAAAGTCTTTGTCCAGTAGTAAAAGCCGTCTTTTATCGGTCATCAGGGATCTATCTTTCCTGATGATATAAGTGATGATATAAGTATCTTTCCTGATGATAAGAGTGATATATCGCAGGTATGCGAATATCCACTCTTTAAGTCAAGCGTCTAAAACCACTTGCTTCCAGAAAGAGTGTCCAGAATGTCATCAATTCTAGGAAGAAAGTAGCTGTCTTTCTTCGTAACCTCGGTCAACCAGAGATAATCAATTCAAAATCTAGTTGAATCATCGTTATTTCTGACCAGGACGATGAGAGATGCCCATGGACTTGCTGAAGGCTCTATGACATCCCTTTCTTTCATGTTCTTTTCCTACTTTTGTCTTTTAATAGAAGTTTATTTACTTCTTCATGTTTAACAATCGAGACACATCTTTGTTATTGCTGGATGATCCGCAGTATCGATTCTATGCTGTGTCAAATTGGTTCGACTCATGCCAGAGGACGAGTGAGAAAAAACCTCCTGAAATTGTTGCATGACACGTTCAGCAACACTCCTCTGTTCATCGTTTAATTTTGCATTCTGCAATAACTGCGATGTAATGCTCTCTGAAGATACAGATTCTGGAGGGTTACTGTTTCGTTTAACACTAAGCACAGGGATAAATTCCGCAAGCACTTCGCTCCGATGTAATGCTCTCTGAAGACACAGATTCTGCAGGATTACTGTTTCGTTTAACCCTGGTGACTGGAGTAAATTCTGCAACCACTTCACTTTTCCTAATGATTTTCACTTTATCACTGACGTTCGCACTATCTTCGATAAGTCGACGAGTGCCGAGGCTACCAGTACTCCACCCACGGTGTCAAAGTACATGGGATATTCCAATACACCATACCGAAAATTTCTGTTTTCAGTTATGGATCCAGGAAGTAAAAATTCTGTTCTTGCTCGTAATGTGATATCATTTTTAGCTATGACTTGATGGACAGATTTAACTCCTTCATCATTAATTGCGAATAGGGTTATGTACTCAGAGGCAGAATGTAGTTTATTATTTTTAAAATCCAACGAAAAATTGGGTTTCCTTAAAAAGTCCAATCCAAGTATGCGAGGATCTATAATATCTGCAACGCATATGCCGTGTGATTGTAGGCGACGCATCCAAACGCGATGTTAACGTTTAGTTTTTCGTCGATATAGATCTTCTCCCACAGCACAGTCTAAAGAGCAATGCAGGGCGGCGTCCAGATGAGTATATCTTCCAATTTTTTAGCAAGATCTTTTCGAATAATGTTAAAATTCGCTCCTAACCATATTGGAAGGACATAGCCATATTGAAAAATACGCCATTGATAGGTCCCATGATGAAGAGTTAATTACTACTGCTACTCATTGCAAAAATCTGAAGCGCTTTGAATTGGGCATTCTCATTATCTGGCAATCTCCGCTTCGCGAGATTTCAAAAAATTAGTTTCCCTCCTTCTTGCTAAGACAGCTCTTAGTTTCCGTGCCCTGGGATATTCTGCAGTTTCTTCGTACGTCTCCTTCAGCACCGCATTTCCTGCCCTTTAGGTTCAGTTTCTTGTCACTTCTATTTCGTCACAAGGCTTTGACTTTTCCATTTAAATCATCTAGACCAGATTCACTTGATTCTCCGGATCATGGACTTGAGCAGCGCTGATTCGGTGGTGGTGTCTACAAGTTGTTTGCTGGGCTGCCTTGAATTTCATGGCGCACACTAGATCGCTTTTTAAGTAATTTACATCCGCCATTCGCAGAGCTTTCTGTATTTCAGGATCCTGGATGCGATCGATGAAGTAGTACAAGGACAGAATTTCGCTTGTTTCTGTCAGGCACTCATAAAAAGTGAGATAAGACAGCCTTTTAACATCCTTGGCGAGACTCTGGAGTGCTTCTGTGCGCTTCTGTTGACGGCACTTTAACTGAAGCCTGCTGTAGTCTTTTCAACACTTCTCTCCAAAGCGGCCGCTGCGTCTGCTCTCAGAGAAGCGGCGAGGTGAAAGAACTTAGCTTGCGAATCTTATCCATTTGCGTCCTCCACTATAATGATTTATGTCAAACACTTGCCTGGAAATCTTCTCATTATATGTGGCTACATTTAGAGAGGGAACAGAAGGCATGGGTAAAAATTTTAAACTCTCAGGATTGCTTCCTGCTGTTGCAATGTATTTCTTTAAGGTATCAACTTCTCTGGCGACGGCAGCAGAAACCCAATCATCAAGTAGTTCGACCTTGTTGGACGGCAGTAACTCTTCCTTCGATTCGTTGCTCCACAGCAGAAAATCTCTGTTCTATCCGTTCTTTGACAGAAGATAATCTGTCTTCAGTGTGTCCAAGTTTATTTTCAACAGCGTCTATTCTGCCTTCCATAGCCTCATTTTTTTTTAATTATGCAGGTAATTTCTCTTGACCAGCTTTCATCTTTTTTGAACGGCTATCATCTCGTCTTTAACGGATTCTTCTATCTTTGTTTGAAAGGCTTCCATCTCTTCTTTAAGGGATTCTTCTATCTTTGTTTGAAAGGCTTCCATCTCTTCTTTAGGGATTCTTGATCAACTTCCATCTTTTTCTGTACAGCGATCATCTCTTCGTTAATGGAGTTCACTGTCTCTTCTAGCTTTTCTTAGAATGCAGCAAAGGCAGTCATGAGCTGCCTTAGCTGTTTGTCCATCGCGTTTGTCACCTGCATTCAATCCTACTTCTGACACCAAAAAAGTGTTGCGTGCATACGGATTCGTAAGATATTGAATGCACACAGGTCCGATCATAGATTAATAAAATTTATTATGAAAGGAAACACTTCAAAGGTCTGGAAATTTCCACAGAAATACTCGTACAGGTGGTCACAGTATCGCAGAGTACAATCAGTAGTTACACTTCAAACTACTAAGATCGTTAAATACGAGTACAACGCAATGTAAAGTGCAACTAAAGAGAATGAAAACCCGGGGATATCTCAGTTCACGCTGGACTAACAAGTTGTAACAATAACTCAGAGCAGATGCTCTCTCTGGCCTTATATAGTTTTACACCGGCAGCTGAGATACTCCTAGTACTTTCTGTTTCTCGAAATTATTGCAAAGCAATATGAGGGTCGAATTACAGTTGCAACTAAAATTGTGATCATTTACATTTATTCAATTAGAGTAGTTGTTACGGTAATAAAGGGTGTAAGGTATTTCTCCCGCCTTCCTAGCGTGCCTTCGTGGTGTAGTGGTTCTGCACGCTGGGCCAGTATTCCAAAGGTCCGCGGTTCGATTCCCGGCGAAGGCGTTGCTAATTTTTCCTCTCTTCTGCTTCCAAAAATTAACTTAATGTCGCTACAAGGGATGGGATTAAAATGTCGCCAAGTTTGGCGACTTTTAGCTATTTTCTCTCCAAAAGGTTTCAGCTGGTCGACTTTTAGATTGAAAGTGAGGATATTCGCCGCATGGATTGGCCAGCCAGATCTTCTGACCTTAACCATATAGAGCATGTCTGTGACGTTCTTGTGAGGGCAATTTCATCTCGCGATCCTCCTCCAAGAAACATCTAAGATGTGAAAACTGCTTTGCTGCAGAAGTGGGACCGATAGCCACAGGGACTCCTCAACTGCCTCTCGTCCAGGATGCTGCCATACTACGTGATCTATATCTGTAAGAGGGGAACATCTCCCATATTAGGGGCATTTTCAGTTAGATATCAGAATGTGAATTTTGGACATCCCTGCACTATGAGCTGTAATGATAATCAGCACAGACAACATAAAGCAAATTTTAAAATCCAATAGAAATATCATAAAATCTTTTAAGAGTTCTTGTTGGAAAACTGCCATTTTTCCTACTATACTAAAACAAGCCAAAATAGTTTTCTTCTTAAAGAAAACCTCCGGACAACCCTCAATCCATATCGACCAATATGTCTGCTGCCAGCTTTTTGGAAAGCTTCTGGAAAAATTAATACTATCAAGACTACAATATCATCTCCATATTAAGAAAATCATTCATCCACATCAATCTGACTTTTATTAATAAATCAGTAGACCATGCTTTCCAGAAATTACATCAAATATTACAAGTAAACAGAAATCAAAATAACCATTCTTTAGTAATATTGTTAGACATTCAAGCGGGTTTTGACTCTACACATTATACAGATGCAATAGAAATCTTTAAATTCATCCATTGTCCAAATACAATATTCCTATTACTAAATGATTACTTATACAGCAGCTCTCTAGAATATACATCAAATAGCGGAATCAAATTATATAAAATTACAAGAGGATGCCCATAAGGATCTTGCTTGGGCTCAGTTATTTGGAATTGAATAACAAATAAAATACATGAAAATTTTGACAATATCCCTCATATGCAGATGACTTCCTTCTAAAAGTCCCAAGCAGCAGTGGCAAGGATATAGAAGGAAACTCCAGATAATACCTAAAAATCTTTAAATAATGGGCAAATAAAAAATTTCAATTCTCAAGGAAAAGCCCTTTATATACTAAAATTGGACACCAAGATAAGGAACCTTCGAAACCCAATTATCAAAATAGCACAAGATAGAATAGCAATAGTAAAACCATTACTTTACTTAGGTATCATGCTTCATAATAATTTCATGGCAACAACACATCAAATATATCAAAAATTAACTTCTAATATTATGAAACTCGGTAAAAAGAGATAAAAGGATACGGGATTTAGTTTACAATTCCGAGTTCCAGTTTCCAAATTATCTGCATTACCAGTTTTATGAAAAAAATGGAAAGGAGAAATAGCCAAATTAAAACAGAAAAATAATGTTAGTATTTTTTTTTTTTTTACATACTTTTCATGTTATATATATATATCTTTTTTTCCTACTTTATATGAATTTTTCACAAACTTTTCAGTCTAAGGCTACTATATAGGGAGGAAAAAGCAGCTTTTAATACAGTGATCTAAAGAAGATAAATTTGCTTGATTTTAGAGATGTTTATTTAGTTGCAATATTTTAGACATGGAGCAAAGCTAATACAACACAAATAAAAAATAAAATAAAGGATCTAATTTTTTATTTTTGTTTTAGGCTTTTGAAATCATCTGATAATGCTTATTAATCAACACACAAATCTGAGTATCAGTTCTTTAGAAGTCATAACAACGATCTACAGAAATTCCAATCAACAATTTTGCTAGGAAATATCAAATCTAGTAAAATCATAAATGAGTAAAACTATTGCTGCCTTCTTGTGGAAACTCAATTCATCTGCATAAAGCACAGAACAGTGCTGTCTGATTGCAGGAGTAACAGTTCCTGACCAAATTTTCCTCATTTACAATCCCTATGATATAATGCTACTGCTTTGGACATTATTTCAAAGCTTCATTTCATTTATACTTAAGACCAAACAGAATCCTAGGCCCTCAAGTATATGCAGTGTTTTGAGGCACTTACATACTTGCCAACCTATGACACCCAAAAATTAGGAGAATTTTCTCAATGACAGAAATATTTTTTAAATGATAAAAATATAGAAAAAAATATTTTTAATAATGTATTAACTTTTAATAATAACTAATTAATACCTGAAAGTTCAGTTACTAATTCTGAAATGCAAATAGTAAAAAAGATTTTTTTATTATTTATATCTCAGCACCTCTTGAGTTTTCCAATTAAATCCCATTGTGTGTCAATACTTGCTGGTTTTATAAGTTTATCCAAGTTTTCTAATTGTAAAATGCAAAACTGCAATTTATCAATTGCAACATCAATATCATTATCTTCCAAAACTAAAACTGGATATCCAGTGTTCCAAAACCGAAACTGGATATCCAGTGTTCCAAAACCGAAACTGGATATCTATTCAAAAAATATCTCGTATCAGAAAAAAGATCCACTTGCTACAGCAGAAACATCTGCAGCTTTAGCCGGCAAAGTTGTTAACATCCTATATAAATATTCGTTTTTCTCAAAATAAATTTAGGAGTAATCAAATAATGTTTCCCTTGCCAGGCATTTTTTTTATTTTGAGAGAACTTTGTATGTTTTATACTTATATTTTATAGTATTACTTTTAGAATTGCCAATTAAATTGCTCACAAGTGCAGAAATTCCTTTTTTAACAGTAGAAGTAGTAACTACATCTGCATTTACTTAGGTATTTTATATTTTTTGATAGCTCCTTTTACCTTAATTCTAAAAGCATTTACTTCTCCCCTTAAAACATGTAAGATGTAGGTTCTGTTAGTTGAAGCTCCTAGATAAATATTTCTCTGATAAAATAAAATGCATGTCCATACCTATTTCAAATCTTCTTTATTTCAATATTTATGTAACTGTTGGCATTGCTTCAATTTTTTCTTCCATTTAGAACTCTTTTCGAGATACTAATAAATACTGCCAATGCATCCACTCACACATTTATTGGTAAAGAAGCTGTCCCTTTTTCAGCTGTTGAATTTAAGATGTGACAAATGATCATTACAATTTGCAAATCTGAGTTTTTCTTTTTTTTTTTTTTAAGATCATCAGTCTAAAAGCCTATCATTACTGGTGCATTGTCAGCACCAAGTCCTAAGCAATTATGCAGAGAAATTGCATTTTCTTTTAAAGTTTTAATAATTAGCCATGCCATATTAAAGCCTGTTAAATCTCCTTTTAAAGGTTGGGGAGAGAAAATAAATTACTCAATTTCTAAAAACTCTGAATCAAACAAAGAAACAAAAATTGAATACAGTTTTGCATCAGCATTATTGCTTCCATCCCTCAAGAGGCAAAATGGTGCTATTTGAATGCAATCAATAGCTAATTTTTTTTTTCATATCCATTTCTTTAACAATTGCAGTCATTTTTAATACCACATAAAATAGAAAAATATCAATGACAAACAATACACATTGCAAATGTATTATATTTCCTCATGAAGTAATAGAAGGAATGTCAACTGTGTAAAATTTTTGAAAAGTACATGTGTATTTTACATTTTTTGCAGACATAACCACGACAAAAAACACATTTTCTTAAACTATTTCTCAAAAGCACGTGAAACTTGTAGCACTACATAGTGAGATGAACTTGCTTTGTGCTCACTGGCTAATATATGTCGCATGACCTTGCAGCAACGACTGATGTTTATTGGAGAACTGGAACATGATATTTTCTGATATATGTGCTCTCGCCAAAAAAGCAGAAGCATACGTTATCTTACTGATGACTTTGGTTTTCTTTTACCTGTAATCTAAAGGAAAGCAAAGTGCTTCCAGATGCCAAAAATAACTTTTTCTAAGTGCAAATAATGAAGTATTAAGCCAAGCTACATAAAAATCTCGAGAAATTTTAAGATTAAGATAAAGCCAGCAAAAGCATGTTGTAAATCGGATTGGTAGGAGGACAGTCGGAAATCGGGAGCCTCTGTATAAATTGAAAGAGTTGGCAACTCTGCACTCGCCCACACTAACTCTACAAAAAATAATAAAGTTGTCAAA
Organism: Stegodyphus dumicola; assembly: GCF_044657685.1. Classification (NCBI taxonomy): domain Eukaryota; kingdom Metazoa; phylum Arthropoda; class Arachnida; order Araneae; family Eresidae; genus Stegodyphus; species Stegodyphus dumicola. The sequence goes on from NC_140769.1 coordinate 101,957,152, forward strand.
CTATATGCCTGTGAAGTGTTTTCATATGTTAAGATGGCACTGAAGAAAGCAACTGTTCACAATCACAGATTTATTATATTTCCTTTTTGAACTGCTATTCAGCCATGTAAGTAATATTCCATTAGTTGTATATTTGTCATTAAAGGTGAATTGTCTTATGTGCTGTTTATGAGGAAAGATAATGAATGGTCTTCTCGACCATAGTTGCAACAAAATTTTCACGTGTGATCAAGCATGTGGACATAAGTGCAAAATATGGCATTTTGTAATCCCCTGCAGCCTTCAGAATGGGATACACAAATGTCATGGATTTCAAAATGCTGTATTTTTTAAATATTACACGTGCAATAAACAAAAAGAAATGGAATCATGCCAAGTGAGGAAACTCCATGAGTTTCCATTTCTTTCTGTATATCAAATTTTTGTGCATATGATACTTTTAGAAATATTGTTTGGAAATCCAATGAATCATTTATATAAAATTGAACTTTAGTTAATTTTATACAAATTTGATGTACCTTTATTTCTATTTCTTTCACTGTCATTTCTGTTATGCAGGTTTTTGTATGATTACCTTATTTGCAGGCATATAAGACACCCCCTTTTTCCTACATATTTTGAAGAATAAAACTTTATTACTGATCATTATAATGAATTTAGAGTATTTTAAATACAAAGTAAATACCCAGTTTATCTGCAAATACCCAGTCTATCTGGGAAAGACAATTTTTTAATCTTCTTCGTCAAAACTCAGACACTCATCTACAGAGCTAAGTAAAGAGTCACTTGTTCCGCTTCATAGGTTATGTTTATGGTGAGTTTTTTTTTTTTTTTTTTTTTTTTTTATCCTCTTCCCGATTCCAGCAAGTTCTTATTATTTTCTCAGTCGGGAGTGGCCTGAAATGCCTCGCTTCAGCCGTTTCCATGTTCTTTAGCATATGCAATCACATGTAGCTTGTATGCTATGTTATAGCAACGTTGGCATATGCTATGTTATAAAGCCATAAATTGCTAACAAATTTAAGGAAATTGAACAGTAGTAATTTCACACACTTAAAAGTTGTTCAGAAAAATTGGAAAGTTTAAACGAACCCAGCTGTGATCGTCAATGACAATGCTCACTGAACTCTAAGTAACTGTAATATTACCACACTCCGCAAAGAAACAAGAAAAAATCGCATAATTTCAAATAAAGGACATTTCCAGAAATGAATGTAATCAAAAATTGAGTATTGACGTATAAGATGCACTCCGTTTTTTAGACCTATTTTTAAAGGGGGGAAAAATGAATCTTATGTGACGGCAAATACAGTACATCCCAGGTAATTTGAGATTTGGGTTAAAAGAAATTTTGTGTTATTTTAATGGTAACAAAAGATAAAATAGATTAATAGTTATACATATCTTATGCATTTATGTCCCTTTTTTCCCCCTCTGAATTTTTTTAAAATTGCAGGAAATCTTTAATGAAACTTGTTCAAGGAACACCAAGCATCAATTTTGAAAAAGTATGAAATTTAATTAATACTGAAAAAAATTTCCTTACAATGTTACATTTTTAAAAAATATTATTTCAACTAAATATTGTTACGAAATGCCCAGCTGCAGTAAACGCAAAAAGTCGGGTTAGGTTTGTCAGATATGGCACGAAATCACCTATAGGGTGACAAAAATGGTGATAAGCCATAGATGGACAGAGAACATTCTAGAACACATTCTTAGCTGGTTTTCCCAGGAATGTTCTCGAAGGTACATTAAAGCTATATATACCCTACCTGTTTGCAGAGTATCTTGAGTTCAGTAGTAATGTTTTGAGTTCAGATATTAGTTTGGGAAGTGACCAAATTGAGTCGGGAGTTGTACTTTAGGCCTTGTTTTGAAGCTGTCTTAACTGTTATAGCTTGATAGCCTGTGTTGTTGATTGTTCCACAGTGTTTGTTGTTGTTTTTCAATGACTGTAACATGTCTTTGGAAATGTGCTGTGTATTACTGGTGAATAAATTATGTTTTGATTCTTCATCAAGTTTTGTCGCAATACTACAAATCCATGAACCCATAGAATGCAACAATATTAAATACTGAAGACTCCCAAATACACAATGAAAAATATAATATTTATTTTGTATATAATAAAGAAATCAATAATTTTTAGATATACAAACAAGATTTTGAGTTCAACACAAATAAGAAACAGTTCCTCACACAGTTTCTTCAACGAAAAGCTACAAAATGAATGAATTTTTCACATAACAAATCTAGACAACTTCATACTTCTCTGTAAAAAATACAGATTCTGAAAAATACTTCACTGGTTCATTGTCAAGTGTTACTACATCTCCTACCTGAAACATATAAAATATTAATATGATTAATCAAGTTATATTTTATATTTAATTCAACAATATTTTAACAATTTTATTGCCATCGTTTCATCATGTTAGCCACAAAGTACATAATCACAACAAAGGATGGGATATCTGAATTTTCAAAGCTTAAAGAAGATTCAAGGTTTGAGTCTTTCTGCTTATTTCACCATTCAACACATTTGAACTGTAATCTAAAACTTTATTAAACATTTTCACTCAAAACATAAGAAAGATTCCTTTTGCAGATTCCCAATGGAAGCATTCATAAAAAAAAAAAAAAAAAAAAAAAAAAAAAAAAAAAAAAAACAACATGATTATTGCAGTTCCAACTGAACCAGATCATCAATATCATCTTGCAGGATCCCAAGTATCATTCATTTTTTTGAGAAAATTTAGTATTGCAAGTTTAATGTTTCTGTATGACTCACTTTTAAAACAATATTCACCTTTTACCTTTGTTTTCATTTAAAAGAATTCTGGGAAACTATAAAGATGGTGTTTACACACTTTTAGAACAATTTGGATTCTTTGAACCTAAAATGGATTCTTCTTTCAAAATGTTGCATGTAAACAAGCTGTAGATTGAAGAATATAGTTTTACACTTTCCTAAGAGAAATGTAGAATGAATAATTCCATAATTCAAAAATATGAAATGCATGCTTTTTACATGTTGTGAAGAGCCAATTTCTAAAGGCAAAATAAGGAACATTATTAATCAGAAAGAGAGAAATGATCAATCATTACTTCTACATGGAAAGAAGACTCCAAACAAATACTCAAAAAAGGTATACACTGTTTCTAATGTTTCAAAAGTTAAACTATTGGTAATGAAAGAAAATCTGCCAACATAGAAATCGACTGCAAAGTCTTTAAATTCATCTACAGCAAAATAAATAGAATAATAAACTAAGATTTACATCTTAAAAATTTGAAAACAATGTTCCCCAGCTTTTGCTGAAGCACCTGACTCACAGAACAATTTGTAGAACCCTCTATGAAAACTATTTAGCAGGAGATAAAAGAAATACATTGAGAAACTTAATGAAGCAGGGTCTACCTAAATGACTGCAACTAAAAGGTTTATTCATTATCGAAGACAAAGAGCAAAAAATGTACAAACCTGGTTCCATCAATGCAAAGACAGTTTCAGTAAGGGTTTTACAATTGTCACAGGATTCTCTTACAACAGTAAATTAAAAATAAGAAAAGTGGGAAAATGTTACATTTGATACAAAGTGCTATCAAGAGAAAGTTTCACATCCAATATTAAAAAAAAAAAAAAAAAAAAAAAAAGTGAAACTTTATCAAGAAAAAAAGAAGTGATACTCTGAAAAGTACCACAGTATTCCTTAAAAAAAAATTAACACTGATACAGGTATTGTATATACACCTTTTCAACATATTCTTGCAAAGTTCCCTGATGTTTATCCTATGGACTATTGTGCCTTTGGTCCCTCGAAAAGAGCTCTTTTTAAGTGCAAACCTACCATGACTGATGGATTCCAGAAAGTAGTGGAAGAGGAATGGAAATCTTCTGGAAATTTTAAGAAAAGCCCTTCTATCGCAGAAATCATGGAAACATACTTATAGTCCAGGGAAAAAAGCTAACAGATTTAACATTTCGAAAAATACTTTTTGCATTTTAAACATTAATTAAGCAGCCCCCAAATCCTTTCAGAAATGTATAAATACCCTCTGTATAAACTTTGCAATGTTATTCAATATTTTTTTAATCAAATTATACTGAGGAAACGAACCTCAGGGTTCAACAGCTTTACTTAGCACTATATTCACTAAATTTCACTTACATCATCATATTAAATATAAGTGCATTTAAAAAATGTTTCCCTAAATTTGATTTTTATAAAATACAAATTTGAGATTTGCTTAAATTAAAAACTTTTAATTTAATTTAAAATTTCATTTTTTTATTTGCATATAAATAATTCAAGAGATCCAAAACCCTCACTGAATTCATATTTGAAAAAATTTAAGGTTTATTCCAACTCTAATAAAAATACTTCATTTTTTAGCTTTAAATATATATTAATGTTTGCATGTTTAATTAATCATTGTACTCTAATATCATTAATTTAATATGAAGAATTTTACATTCCAATTATCACTTCTGATTAATTTAGTTTGTGACTTACAGTGATCAAAAATACACTTTGGTGTTTCTTTAACTATGCATTCACATATTTATAAATATCTAATGATTGTTTGATATTCATAAAATTTAAACCTTACTACAGTTTAACATTATTTTTACTATACAATAGAGATGGTAAGTCTGCAGCTTTTGAATTGCATGTGACTTTTTGGCCCACTAAATGAGACTGTTATAAAAAACAATAATTTTTATTGGTTAATCTTTGGATTATGGTAACTTGGCAATTTTCTGGCGAAAATTTGGCGACCAACCCTGCTATAGCAACCTGCTAGTTTTTTTTTTTTTTTAGATGCCATTTATTTTCACAAAGTAAAAGCATTTTTTTTTTTTTTTTTTACTCAACATTTTTTTCCAACACTCTGCTAACCGAATTACACTTATGCTAGAACTTTTATGGAACAAAACTGCTTAATCATGATGAAGATTAGGTGCGAAATTGGGAGAAAGTGCAGAATCGCCTACTGCTTGCCGCGTTTTTCAGAATTGCACATACATGGTATCCATGTACACATCGACCTATTTTCACTTAAAAAAAAATCCCAGAATTGCACAAAAATGGCATTGCGCACACTCCTGTCTTTATCCATGTACACTGCTAAAGTCCTAGCTAGAAACCATTATCGCCTTACCAAAATGTCGCCAAACTACCTGTTACCATATTCCAAAGATTAGCCTTTTTATTTTTACAGCATGCGCATAATATGAATTATTAAACTACAACATGGTTTTTAACATTAAACAATCTGAATTTAAATATTACACTATGAATATAATGATTTCAAAATGTTGCCATGTGTCTAAAGTAGTAAAAAAGACAAATAATTTCATTGCAATGACTTATTATCATGGTTATGTTATTTTTAGAATTGATGGTGGTTTTTTGTGATGTGAAAATGGCATATATAATTAACAAAATGCTGTATTAGCAATGTAAATTAAATTGCACTAATGACCATTATATTAAATATCTATAGCTGTAACTTCCATTAAAAAAATTAAATGCTTCTTATGATCCAATTCTTATCTAATGAGTTTTATAACATTAATTCCAAATACTGAGCCTCATGTTAATTATGTATGTAAAACTAAATTATGATTTTTATTATAAGAGCCAGACTACTGCATTAATTTTCACTCAAAAGAAAAGCTTTTCACATTGTTATAATGACCATGTCATTTTCCAGCTTAATTTCCTTCCCATTAAAATCAGCTAATAAATATAATCAGAAGAAAATGTTTGGTTTTCATCGGGAAATATTCTGCATACTGAACAGACAAATCTTCTTGAATAAAGGGCAAGAAAACAATACTTATTTATGATTCCAAATAAATTAATTAAAGTAATCCAGTTCCCAATTAATTAATTTTTTAAAGAAATGTTTTACCACTTTTAAAACAATACATCTAGTAGCTAAGGCTCCTGAAATTTCTAAAATGTGGCTCATTATTAGAATTATCAAATTACCTTTATGTTACAATAGGATGAAAGTGATTCGAATTCCACAGAAATAGGAAAGAAATCAGATGGTTTTCCACTGCAAGAGAATTCCATAGATCCAGTTTTGTTAGAAGAATCTATAACAGGCAACTTCCATAATAATCGGTTCTTTCGTCCATCATGCTCATACAGTCCTTCACATTCTGAAACCACAGGTGTTCCACTACAATCCAGCAAATAACGAAAAATGGAATAAAATATTTGAGCAACATACATGACAATAGACTACATAACATCTGACGAACATAATTAGTGCTTTTACTTCCTAAATTATTACTTTGCATACTTCCAAATACAAAATTTATCACAATAAATCAAATCAAGGAACAGGAAAATACACAATGGATATCTCAATACCTCATACCCTTCATTGTATATTAAAATTAAATATCTCTACTTTAAATGAAATACTAAGATTCTTAAATATTTTTATTAAACTAAAATAAAAATAATTAAAATAAATAAAAATTAAAATACAGTCAAATACCGAAACTCCGCCGACCTGAAATCCGCGTTGCCTCTCAAAATATAAGCATTCAGTTTATAGGTTTCGGAAACCGCAACATGGAGTACAAAATATTGACGAAAAATACTTAATAATAATGAGTCATAACGGAAATACCAAATTATTGACATCATGATAAAAGTTTTTTTCCCTCTAATCTGTATCAAGATTAAAAAGTAGACGATTCACTCAACTCTTCTCTCAAGTTCACAATTCCCGTTGTGTATTTTCTGAGCTATGTTATTAAACGAGATTGTTGAATGCTGCCATTTTTTTAATCCAGATATTTTGTGGACAAATCAAGAATATTTTAAATTTCAGTGCTTTTTAATACAATGACAGATAAGAAACACGCTCATGATTTTACTGCTTGCAATGTTGAAAAACGTAAACACGTTGCATTGACGGTAATGCAAAAAGTGCAAATTCTGCAAAAGATGGAGGCAGGTGCTACTCCTCGGTTTATAGCAGAATCATACGGAATTGCAACACGATTGTGTATGATATATGGGAAAATAAAGAAAAGCTGTTGAAATTTTACAGCAACAGTGATTCTAACACCGGAATCCGAAACTGGAAATCTTTGCATGAGGCAAAATCGGCAAACCTCGACACTGTGTACATATATAATACAATGAATAATATAATAATTTAATGCATATAATAAAGTATTGTAATAATGTACATAATGATTTAATTAAATGTATCTAATATGCCTTATTTATTTTGCACTTTTATTCTGAATATTATGATTTATCTTTTCTGTCCTGAAATCTGCAGAATCCTAAAATCCGCACAACCTCTGGTGGAACCCAAGCTTTGCAGATTTCTGGACTTGTACTGTACTATTAAAAATAAATACTTTAATTAAAATACTATATTTACTCTTAACTTTGTACACAGTACATATCTGGTTGTAACAAAAGTTATCCACCAAAATGTTCTTAATAAAGTTAGATTAAAAATAAATAAATAAATAAATAAAAGCAGTAGATTTAAAGTTCGGTACCAACATTTTGGCACTTTTTCAAAGTTTTTGGTCGAGAAACTTAGTGGCTAAGAGTCCAAAAACAGATCAACCTCATTTTGGAAGTCCTGTGCAAAATGGAAGATAGTACAGCAAGATGTTGCTGTAAGTGTGAAGAAAGGTAGAAGTCTGAAGGAACGATATCAGGGATATATGCTGTTTGTGGCAAAAGATACCATTCAAGTCCATACAGAGTCCAGCCAATGAATGCAGACACATGAGGTCTCGCATTATCTTGATGGAACATTACCTTTTTGGGCTGAAACTCAGTTCAACGTTTTGACTTGATAGCAACGTCAACATGGACTAGCAACTTGTTGCAGAGGGTTTTACCTTTTTTTCATATACTCTTTGTGGATAATACCATAACAACTCCGCCAGATACAAAGCATGATTTTTTTTGTTAGTCAACCTGTACTTTGCGAATGGGCTCACCGGGCACAGACCAATTCCCTTTCAGCTTGTGTTGTTGAAGTAAATCCAATTTTCATCACGAGTGACGATCCAGTCCAGAATTTTGTCCTTGCGTTGATATTCAAGCAGATTAGTGCAGGCCTTAACACCTGCACTAATCTGCTGCCTCTTTATATGCCTGAGTCACCTCATGCAATTAAACTAATACATGAAGTTTATGGGATGCATAGCACGACTAATGGAAATGGCACTAACATCTAACTCCTTAGCAAGTTCTTGAGTGGTTGCATACTGATCTTCTTCTACAAGTTTTTGCAGGTAGGCCTCATCAACAGGCCGGAGCACTCTGCTTCTTGAATGTCATAGTCCTTGTTTTTGAACTTCAGTACCACACTTTCACATTGTCATATGATACAACATTAATACCTAAAGCTTTACATATGATTTAGCGACATTTTGTAGCTGACATTTTGCAACAGAACTAGAAGAAAATGATAGTTCTAATCTGGTAGCATGATAGTTCCATTTCAAACACCTTATACTTAATGATAACAATATTTTTTCCAAATTTAACAACAGAGTATTCTACAGCAAGTCTCTTTCTTCCAAATGCTAAAAATCATTTAACAAAATACGATTAAAAATGCCAATGCAAACTGTTTGCCAGATGATATTTACAGTGGCGGGAAACTTTCATTAAACCCCCATAAATATATTTATATATTATGTACAAAATATACATAGTATATAAACTTATGTGTTCTACACAAATACTTTTTGATAGATGTTTCACAGAGGTATCCTGCACATCTCTTATATTTGTGTTTAAGGAATACTTTCTGTTGAAAATGCCAGTATTCATTAGCCACTGTTCATTAAGACAAAAACTTCTGCAAAGATGCTTACACCTGTGACAAAGATCAGTTTTAACTTGAAGAAAGAAATCTCCACCATGGTGGCATTGCTCTCCTTCCAAGGAGAAATTACCCAAGTAAAGTTCTTATTGATTAACCACTGCAAACTACTTATACAGCAGGTGAATACATAAAGATGCCAGTACCTTCCAAAAAATTACCTTTAAGCTGAGGATACCTTTTTGCTGAGGTACCATAATGCTTCCAAATAATAATACTAACAATCTCAAAACTGTTGATGATTTTGCTGTTCTATTAGTAACTCTCTAAGCTGGTCACCCTCTCTGTCCTGACATGAGAAGTGGACAATTTGGAGGGGATTAAGATGCCTTCAGAAGACTACAACCATTTTTTTTAACTGTGACCTACTTAGGCACATATCACACGGCGTTCGTTTCACACCAACTGCCTGGTTTACTATTGAAAGAAAGACGTGTGACGTTTTTCCTTCCTTTCCAAAAAAATTGCAGGTTGTTCGTTTTCAACCAAACAGCTATCAGCTTGTTTGTAGTGGGGAACCAGTTCCCCCTGTGTTAATCCCTAAGGATCTATGGTGATTGGCTGTTGTGACAAAGCAGAAAAAATTTTCCAAACAGTTGTTCTTCCTAAACAAACCGACGTGTGATAGCAGCCTTAGACACTGCAAGGATTCATAATAGTACTGTTCAGTCTGACCTCAGGCTGTGTGATTGCTAAATGTTTGATTCAACAAGAGTCCTTCTCTGGGATTTCAGCCCGTTGGAAGGTTTCTGGGAAGAATCCTTACATATGGGCTGCTCACGTGGCCTCAGTCTGCTTATTCTCCTGTTGTTAAAAAAGTTTCAGTAATGGAGCTTTTAGGAAGGGGGAAGCTTACTTTGAAATTGCATAAGAAGTTCTATTGATGCTAAAATAATCCTTGCATTTAAAATATATTGTGGCCATTCTGTCAAATATGCCTGTTGCTCTTTTTCAGATGCCAATTTACATAATTTGAAACTCGGGACAAAAACTTTGACAAGTACTCAAGGTCACTGTTGATCTACAGGTTCACTTTCGGTCAGCCAGATGGTTACTAGTATGAAGAACAGTAAATTTAAAGTTTTAAGTTAAAAATATATGAAAACACTAAACCTGAGAAAGGCATCAGTCGCTGAAGATCTACAAGTAGATGCTCAATATTCAGTGAACTAAATTCCAATAGTTATCAACCCACCCAATAACCAATGGATCATAAGTATGGAGAACACAGTAAATTTAAACAAAACATTCAAAATAAACTTATAACATTAACAAGCATCCAAGGCACCTGCTTACCAAAGATTAACATGTTGATATTCACTAATGGTCAATCTGCAGGCTACAAATGTCAAGTGATTTACTAAGTTAATTTAAACAGCAGTAAATTTAAACACATTTTAATTTAAAGCTAAACTGGAAGATGCCGCTGCCCATCATAACAGACAATTATGGAAACCTAATGTTAATATGCTGATGGGCATTGATGATCAACTGATATGCTACTGATCAAGGGTTATGCAATAAATTTAGATAGACTTTAAATATAAAATTAAACTGATGAGAATAAGTGCTCATCAAGGCAGTTGATTATTGGGAGCTTGTAGTTGCACTCAACCTAAAAGTAAAACCGTGGAGTAAATTTAGAAGCAATTACTAATATAAAAGTAAGCAGAAAGAAAAATTAAATGTCAAAGAAATTAGTTACTGGTGATCACCTATAGATTCACAGTCATCAAGTGCAAGATTTCAAGCAATGGCAATACTTACAAAGATAGGCAGATGATAAATGCATGGTAATGTAATGCTTTGGAAAGGATTAGATTATTTAAGTGAGGAAACGTTTACAGGATCTAGTTGTCTACGAGGATGAGTGCCTTTGGGCACACATTCTTTTTAAGGAAAACTGGTTTACATTTATGTTACACATGGAGGGACTCCAACTCTCATACAGCGAGTCCATTTGCTGGGATTGGATCCCACGTCAAATTACCAATATTCAGTCTACAGGTTACTGGAATGCAGTGCTTTGGATAGACTCAGCTCAGGAGATTTCCAATTTCTACAAATTTTATTTCAACAAAACACAACACTTTCTATATACAATGCAAGACTATTTTCATAAATATTTATACCATATTTTAGAAAAATTTTAATTCAAACGTAATTTAACACCTTAGGAAATAAACATTTTGAACTTTCACTTTTTTTTCCTTAAAACACATATTCAAGATATAGCAACAGAATGAATGCAGCATGTGAAAAATATTACATGCACATGTAATAACTAAAACAAAATAAATAAAAATGCACTTACTGCACTGGAATTTGGATTTCTACATCATTCAGCTCCAGACTATCTATCTGTAACTCATATTCAATATTGACATCACAGCAACCACTACCATTTTCTGAAGGCCAACAGTTTACTAGTGATGGAAACAGAAATACTATTAAGTTATAAAAATATTTTAATACTATTCATGCAAAAAGTTTGAAATAGTAGTACAAGACAAAGTTGGAGATATGGAATTAACAGGACTTAAGCGATTCCATATTTTAAATCACCTGTTTAAATCTAATTAGAAAACATGCAGAAATTACAATATTCAAAACATGAAATAGTTGTTTGAATCCTTTATGACCTTTCTGAAACCAAAATCCACACACATGCATGCACACACACAATAAATATTTATTTGTTTTATTAAACTTTTTTTTTTCAATTTAACAGCACACACACACAATTAATATTTATTTGTTTTATTAAACTTTTTTTTTTCCCTTCAATTTAAGTTGTTCGAGTTTTTATTTTTATTTTTTTCTTTTTTTTTTTCTTTTTTGACTAATACTTTCTCTTGATTCTTTCTCTCCATCTATAAGATAGACGTAACTTCTTCTTCAGTTACAAAGTTTCACTGTTTAAGTTCTGTAATGGCTATGTTCAGAATTCCTACTCAGCTGCCGATCAAAATCTTTTCATTCTCAAAAACCTCCTAGTCACTTCCTTCACAATGGACAGTGATATTTTTGGGATTTAAAACTAATGTATGGATTTCATCCTCTGTTAGTTAATTGCTGATTGGGACATAGTCCCTGCAATGAAAAACTTCAGTTATATCAACTCCATTTATTATCACTTCCCCATATTTCTTCACAAACTCCATTCATTTGAAAATTTTGTTTTCTCTAGCACTCAAACTTTATGCTAAGATAAAGCCAACAGTTTTTCAGAAGTAAACAGGCTCAAGTCAATGCGTGCCCCATTAGGCTTAGCAGCATAAATAATAGCAGTGATAGTAGCAGATGCAAAAACATGTCAGTCAGTTTTAGATTTAAGCATTTAAACAGCTCTAAATGTAAAAGTATGCACTTTCAAGTTACCAGCAGGTGTAAAAAAATATTACTATTTAAAAAAAAAACACTTCCTCCCCCTGCAAACCAGACCCTATATATATATATATATATATATATATTTCCTAAACCGTATTGATTAATTGATTATATTATCTCCTAAGTTTAATTAAAGTAGAATTATTTTAAAAGTGTGCATCCATACTGGTAAGTTATATTTTGAAAGATGTTTTGAAGTAATTTGAAAGCAAAATGTTAATAATGTTTTAACGGGGACTGGAGTTAAATCATCACGAAGAATAATATTACAATTGTAAAAGTAAAAATTAAAACATGTAATTATTGTCATTGATCGGAAATTAGTTGACTTTTCAAGGGGAACAAACCAACTCCCGTTCAATGATCAATAATTGATAGAAATACGTAAATATGAAAGTGTTTCGTCTTTACTCGAGTTATAAATTAAAGCCAAACCGGCAATTCTAGTCAGGCCAAATATTTCCGCGAATAGTTGTTACTCAAAGAACTGATTCTCATGAAGCATTTTAGTCAATTCAATTTGGAGTAAAAATCAATTACTGTAGAGAAATCTTGTAAAACTCGAGTAATCGTCCCCGACACTATCATCTTTATGTATTTGAGTACTATATTATTTGTAGAAATTAAACATTGGAAATTGTCATTATGAAATCGAAATCAAAGTAAAGTTGAAATAAACATAGAAAATTATAAAAAAGATAAATAATGCAAACTTTGCAAAAACAAATCAAAGAGAACATAAAAATAATAGAAAAATAAAATAGAAAATAATATAAATAAGATCAGTGAATGTACATGAAGATATAAAGGCCAGAAAGGTATTAAGTAACTTACATTCTTTCTAGTGGGGGAGTTGGCAGTGTGTTCTCTTCGTGTCTGACTCAGAAGTGTAGGGTGTCCGAAAATTCTTAGCGGCAGTAGGGGCTTTGAATTATATCAGTCGGCAAGACTTGGGTGAAGAAATTTATGGTAGTGGGTTGGACTTGGAATTCTTGAGGGATGTATTTTGTGGAGTTCTTATCTGAGAGAGACCGTCTGTTAAGATTTTTTTAAAAATACTAGTGAATGGAAATTAATTAATTTCTGGCTAATTGTCGTGTTGCAATGATTAAGAATTTAAGAAAGGAAAAGGCATTTTCGCTATCCAAGAGCTAGTAGACAGTCTAAAGGCAGGAAATAGGCCCATTTTTTTAGTAACAGTATATGTCTGAAGACAATTAGCTTTTTACAATATATACAATTGAGTAATTACACTATATACAAATCTTTCAACTGACAGTCATCCAACTTATACCGCCTCCTCAGGTTTAGGAATAAATTATCATATCCCTATCAGTTAAATGATTTAGAGTGAGTATTTAACGCCTGCTCTTTTAAGGCAATGGTTGATAAATTGAAAGGGAATTAGATTATTTTTGAGAATTTTGATAAGGATCAAAATTTCGCGTTGTAAATCTATTGTATCTGTGCATATAGTTTTAATTCGTTGTATTTGATTAATTATAGTATTGTTAATTACTTTTTTGGATATGTTGGAGTTCCAATTTATTAATTTGTTAGTATTGAAATTGAAGTTTCTTGTTTTGTCAAAAAGTAAAATTTTTTTGTAGTTAATGATTTGAAGATCTAGAAAGTCTATGCTATTTTGTGAATTATTAGTTTTATTAAGTTTAAGACAATTCGGATAAATGTCGGAGTTTTCTATTTTAACAAAATTATTAATTGTAATAAGGTCATCAATAAATCTGTAGGTGTGTTTGTAGTAATTTAACTCTTGTGGTTGTAGATTTTTTTGGAAGTTAAATTCTTTGACAAATAAAAAGATATTACAGATCGAGGTGCTGGAATGTAAGCCCATTGGCAATCCTCTGACTTGTTTAAAAAGTTGATTTTGAAACTTGATGTAGTTATGAAAAAGTGTGCATTTTAGGTAGGTTTTCCATTTGTCAAGAGTCATGATATTGAGTATATTAGGGAAAAGTTTTGGTAGATCAAGTAGACTGGTATAGATTTCTTCTAGAGGAAGTGAGGTATATAAGTTTTCAAAATCATAGCAGTTAATGTTTTGGATGTTAATGGTATGAATGGTATTAATGACAGGAGTGTTATTATGAATGATCCAGCAATAGTTATGATTAGTGTTACAATCATTGAAAATAAATTTACAGATTTTATTAAGTTGAATTGAAAAATAATAGTCTATATTTTTCTTGTAATTATTAGTTCCATTAGTTATAAATCTAAATTTTAATGGTGTTTTATGGAATTTGGGAATCGCATAAAGATTAGTAAATCTGTTGTAGTTTGCATTGAAAGTAATATTGAGTTTCTTATGAAAAGTTTTAATCCTGTTTATTATAGATGTTTCTGTAAGGTTGGCTGATTGATAAGTAGTTGCGTTGAGAAGTTCTTTATGAATAATCTCAGTGTAGAATTGTTTTCATATAATGCTAAAGTTATTAGTTGCTTTATCTATTTTTGTAATAGTAAAAAGCTGTTTTAATTTACTAATATCAGATGTAAGTTGCGACCAGTTCAGTGTACTTTTAAATTTGAGGTGACTGATTTCTGTGGATATGCGTTGAAGAATTTTAGCTTTCCATTTTAAGAAGGTATCTATGGGAAAATTCAGTTGATAGCTTGCTTTAACTATAAATTCGTTGATGTTGTTTTCGAAAGTCTTGTAACAGTAATTTGTAGTCATGTTTCTGACTGGTCTAAATTTTGTACCATAACTCATTAGTGTTTTTAGTTGATGGTTTTGTATGATATTCAGGTTGCCAGTAATTATGTGCTGGTGATGAGAATCTACGTAATTGCTGTAAATTGGTGTCTTACAATGTCATTCTGCAGTTTCATCTATTTCATGGTGGTTAGTAAGCAAGTTGCTTAAGGTCCTTTGATATTTAAATGCAATCATTGGTATAGTGTCAACAGCGGGGAAGTAATCTTTACAATCTCTGATGATTCTTGAGAAATTAATATTGTCAAACTGCGGATGCAGAAAATTGACTTTAAAATAAATTTTGCGTTGAGTGAGACTATTAGAGAGTCTGAAAAGACTAAAATCAAGAATCATGTCTTTAATGATTTGTATGTCGTCGTAGCTTTCTTGAATGAATTTTTTTAGTTTGATAAGGAATTTATTAGTACAGGAGTGTAACCAGTTGAGAAGTTTCTTGGGAAAACAGTCTGAGTCAAAAAAACATTTCAATTGTTTTTTCAATGCAAGTGTATCCAAAGTGGATAAAAATCTCGCATTATTTTTTATTTTGCTTCCTCTTTTTCCTCTCTGCGTTTTGATGTTGTAGAGTTTAAATTGGCTGAAAATAGACTTCTTAGAAGTATCTCTATGACTATGTATATAAGTGTTAAGTCCATATGGATAAAGTGAACGTTGTTTTAGTATATAGAGAGATTCCTGAAAAATTCGTGTTTTGTGATTGGGTATTATATCTAGTATCTGAAGTTGAATAGAGTTGAAGTCATGGTATTTAAAGTGTTCTAATTCTGCTGTATTAAGTTGTGATGGTGTACTTATTTTAATGTTATTTTTTTGTGCGTTGAATTTTTTGATTTGAGCTCTATGGTTATTGATTCGAAAGTTAAGATTGTTTTTAGTCTGTCCTATATATTTAATATGTCAAGTACCGCATGTAATCATGTAAATACAGTTAAATGTTTTTCATAGAAATTGTTTTTTGGGTTTACCTGTAGCAGGCATGGCGTTAAATTTTCAAGTTTGTCATCTAGTGGAATGACATTTAGTGATTTCAATATGAGTTAAACTAGCAAGATATAAAAGTAAGGAGGCTGCTAACCTTCAATACAGTAAAGTTTTTGTATAAGAACTTTAAAATTTAAAAAGGTTGGAGATAATATATAAAGTGGGTACATTAGGTAAGAGATAAATAGCGCTAATAGCTGCTATTTAGCATATCAAATGTTGTATGAACTTAAATCCATTTAGTGCGAATACAAGTTATTATTACTTGCGCAATTGCTGCAAAGTTAGTTAATAATAATTTAACATATATAATGAAAAAAAATATTGGTCTGGAGATCTGGATATTAGAACATTGCAAATATTGGGCATCCAAATTCTGTACTATGTACTGTACTACTATTTGCTGGCAAACATTTCCTGAATTGCAAAAAAGTTAAAGTTAATTTAAGTAAATGTTGCTCTGTTATGCAGGTTTTTAATTTAAGAAGGGCCTTTACTTGCAACATCGAGATTTATTTATAGCATCTTAAGTTAAAATGTAAATTTTATAATCATAAAGCTTGTAAAAGTAAATATAAAACTTCATAACATGTATCACTGTAAATGCTTTTAAAGGAGGGAATGAATTAACAATATGAAAATTCAGAATTATGACACATACCACAAAACGAAATATTTACCATTAAAAATTTTTATAACTGAAAGAAAAAAGCATGCAAATAGTGCTTCTTTTCAGAAAAATCAACCAATGTTAATTCATAAAAAACTAAGCATATACCCTATAATAATATTAAACCCAGCCCAAAAAGATTTTCAAATTAAAAATCCTTAGCTCAGAATTACAATTTCTACTAAATAATAAAGGAATTAAACATATGCAATTGCAATAAATGGCCATAGATTATTCATATAAATGATAATAATCAACATAAAATTGTAATAAAATGTACTAACAAATAAATACACAACACAATATGGCAACAATGGACACAAATATTTATATAAATTATAACAACATTAAATAATGCAAAATAAAATACATCAAAATTCTTAATAGAAACCTTTTGGGGAAAACAACACTTGCTTTCTGATTCAAAATACTATTTAATCCAATGAAAAATAAGAAGAATGTTTTAATAAGCATGCTTACTCAACAAAGGAACATAGCTTTCATCCTGACTTTGGAAACGCCACTTCAGGACACCAACATCAACATTGACAGGAAATGGTTTAGCTGAGTTTTTCATGCCAATTATCTGAGAACTTCTAAACAATTCCTTATCAATATTAGGATGCGTCTACAATTAGAAACACATAATTAAGTAAAAATTGACTTACTGCTGACTATATATTGCTTATAATATCTAATATCTGAAGAAAAAATACCTGGCTTTGAATTCCTTTTTCATCCTGATTATCAATTTTGATTCGGATGCACCCATACTTCTCATCTGCTATGTTCAGAGTCACTATACCATGGACTTCTAAAGAATCCAAGCCTCCATTTCGCTTAGCAACTACGGTTATCTTCTCTTCACAGCGCAAGTGCACACTAAATAGAAATCAAAAGTCAAGCCATTTTCATCTGTATTACAGAAAAACAAATAAATAAGTACATAAAATATTCCAACCTGAAAACTTCAGATTGCAATCTAAACCCCCTCAAAGAAGAATTTAAAAAAAATTACAAAATATACCAAATTTTTTAGAATAAAAGAAATCAAGTTAATTCTAACAAAGAGTGAACAAGAAAACAGAATACGCCATTCAGCTTCTGGCTGAGATGCTCAAGTCCATGAAAGTTCATAGTTTTATAGAACTCTTAATATGTTTACAGCATGTAAATTCAACTTATTTGATCAGTTTGAAAATTTCCTTGTTGAAAAAGCACAGTTATATTGATGGTATAAAAGAAGCTTTAATTTCAATTTTCTCTTCCTTAGAAAACTAAACAAAAAGTATTTATTTCCTCTCACCTTTTTTAAATGCATAATACAGTTTTTATGTATCAAATTTTAAAAGATAACTAAGTGACAATAAAATAATGAAGTTCATTTAATTACCGTTTTGACGCTCGTTGGCGCAGTGCCTAATGCATCGCGCAGCAGCAAAACAGGTCCAGAATTCGATTCCCGGGATGAGCAAGGTCGACTCAGCCTTTCATCCCTTGATTTCCATCACTTGGGTTTATAAATTGAGTATCAAGTTTGCTTGGAAACTAAACACTGGGGGTCCTGCGACAAGCTGACCACTTGTTCAGGGCATACGCTTTCGCACCCTGGGGCCCACGATCAAGAAAGCAGATTTTCGGGCACTGCAGTCCTTGGCCCATTAGGGCTGTTATGCTACCAAGTTTTTAATTGCCATTTTGGGAAAATTATAATGAATATGTTACAAATCTGTTAATATTATAACAAAAGATTTTGAAAAAGGGCTAAAGAAACAATATGCAGATTTGGACATTTATGACAAAATACAGACTTTTCAATGATGTTAAAATATGCTCATTTTAAAAAGGCATAATTTGAAAAATTAATGAATTCAGGGGGGGGGAGTGTCACCCTGTAGTGGTGTAAATAAGGGTATGCAAGAAACACTGTTGCATAGGGGCCTGAAGGCCTAAACAGCCCTAAATGTTTTGCTGAATTACATTTACACATTTAAAATTAAAAGAAGAAGGATTGTATTATAAATATATATATAGATATGTCACAATTTTGCAGAAGAACACACCAATTAACTTTTCAATCAGCCAAAGTGGCATACATGCAGACTGTTGTGACCAGATGGAATTTTGGAAAAACCACAATACTTGCATAATCACAAAGTAGCTTTATTTTTTGACAATCTATTAAGATATAAGTGATCCACAATTCATATAAACTTATCACATTTTAATAGTAGTAACTTAAATAGTAGGAGAAACAATTAATCAAAGAGATGCAGGTTACCTATGCAGGAGCAGGCACAGAAAGAGACTGCGTATAAAGGAGCAGGAATATTTATAAACATAGCTTCTTTGTTTCAGTTTTAAAAGGTGATTGGGTAAGAGCTTTCATAGTGCAGATGAAATAATGATGGAAATGACAAAATATGGATTTTTTGAAGGAGGTTGTATCTAAATTAAAACCACGAATTAAGAAGGCTATTGCTAGATTAAGTTAGTAATTTTCTTTCATATTTCATACATTACATATATAAAATAGAATCCATGTTTGTTTAAGTTCCAAGGGCCCCCTGCCTGCATCACATGGTGCAGATAGGTGGCCCTTGTAAGCAGATAAAAAAGTTGAATTCAGTGTTATAGATACAAAAACTTCAACTGAATGCAAAGCAAAAAAACTTTGTTTTGATTCTCATCTACAGCAGAGCTTTTAAGTCATTAGTGATAACTGGGAGCAGATTGATACTCAGGCTTATTGTGAGAACAAGTTCTAAATTTCTTGAGGCAAATATGTGAGAAAAGCAGCAAAAATGAAGGTACAAGAAGTTAGGACCCCTGACATCTTGTACCTTCATTTTGTACCCGGAAGTTCAATAGAATTCCCAGAACTTTCAGTTTTAGGAAACGATTCTGTATTGTAGCCATATGTCAAATTTTCTTGTAAATACGAAAAGAAAAAATTGACTGTAAAAATTAACTACTTTATCCAAGCATTATAGACACCACACCAGTTCTTATTTTGAAGTTTGGTTGTACAATTCATGTATTTACATAAATCTCATCAAAATGGTTTAACTCTGAATAAAATTAAAAAACAAACAGATAAAAAAGATTAAAATCTCTCTTTTTCATTTCTTTCTACTCATGTTTTCTACTTCTTTCACAATTTTTTAACTGATAATGAAATTGATTATGATCTTATTTGATATCATTTATAAGACATAAATGCAAATATATTTTAATTCCTTGCATCCTATAGAGAGATATATATTAATGAATGATCCTCATAGAAAAAAATGACTTAATATCCACATTCAGATACGTTTTATGTATGCAAAGACAATTCAGAACAACGCTGAGGTTTCACTAAATAACTTAAGAAATGAGAGGAGGAGCGAAATTAAATTGCAACAAAGTAACTGATTAATGAAGAAAATGTTAAAACCAAAGCATTTATAGGATGCATATTTTAAGATTTCATTAGTCAAAGATTAAAACTGCTTCAAATATGATTAAAAATGTTTTTAATTAATTTTAAAATTCTTAAAATTTGATTAAAAAAGAATTGCCCTCTGTGTATGTAAAATTTCCCATAATAGAGTTGATATAATGACAGAAATATTTAGGCCGCTTTTCCCAGATGTAAAAAATGAGATATTCTTCCGATTTCAGTCACTATGCACAAAATCTTGCAAAGGATATGAAGAGATTTATTTTAAATTATAGCCCTTGTGGAACAAAATATATTAACCTTCCCCAAAATCAAGATATGCAGAACATTTGCTTCTGTTTATTATATAATGATTAATAAATTGAGTTTAAAGATAGAGAGATTTTGGCTTTGTTTTTCACCTAAACAAAGTTTATTGAGAACCACGTTGATTATTTCCAAATAAGGACATGATGTGGATGAAAGGAATACAGTAATGGCAAACATTATCCATACGAATAAAAATGGACAAGAGAAAATTCTCATATCACAAAGAAAAATTGGAAGGAAACAACAGCATTGATCAATGTTGGAAAAGTTTGTAAAAGATAAAATTAATTTACATCAATTTTAGACAGACTAGCTTCGATAAATTTAAAATTAGCTAACACTTTTCGTGGACACAGAGAAAGTACCTCAGATACATACATAGGCAATTTTTATCTGATGTCAAATTATTGACAATTATTGACAGAAATGACACTTTTCAGTATTTGAGTCCTACAATTTAAAATGAATTAAATGATTGTTTAAATAGCTGTTTGAAAAAATAGGTTGTGGATGAAATGAAAAGTTTCTCATTTCTCTCTCTATCATAGCTGATACTACACAGGATATCGCAAAGCACAACCAACTAAATGTTATTTACAGTTAAAAATAATCAAAGAAACAAATATACTGATTGATTTATTTTCTATTTCTATAATAGATGTATGAGGTATATTTTATGGGATGTCTAACTAACAGATCATTTTAGTTTATGCATGCCTGGATTTCAGACGCTGGGTTGTATAAAATAAAACAATGTTACAAAGTTCACATATTCAAAAATTTTAACATACAAACATTTACAGACTATCCATGATACCAGTGTCCATGTGGGTAAGATTGTTGAACACTAATAATTTGACTTAGATACCAATTCATGTGAAAATGATTAGCTAGATGGCCATTTTTGCCACTTGCCAGTTCCCTTAAAAAGGCCTCCACAAAGCCATTTTCCTTGGAGGCAGGTAGCTCTCGCGAGTTCTGCCGTAATCAAACAAATAAATTCATAGCAGCAAGGGCAATAATGAAAACATGAATTGTAAAAATTTATTGTAGTTATTATGTTGAATTAACTCTACAGTAATTTACAACTGCTAATACTGGAGTGCATTCAAGTGTTATGAATTTTACTCAAAACATGCCTTATTATGTTAATCATTTCTACCTGGATAGTTCATCCATCCAATAAACTTGAATTAAAATGTGATCATTTGGAATTAACAATTATTTTTTACAATATTTAATATGTTACTGCAAAACTTAAATAACATAGATACATGAACAGTGTCTAGTTACGCTCTCCCAAGGATGAAAATAAAGTCACAAAAAAAAAAAAAAAAAAAAAAACTTGATTCGTACTACAGACTTTTTTTTTTAATCTAGGGTTAGTAATATACACTACATTTTTGTTTTTTGTTACTTCTATAACAATATTAATATTAGTGCTGAGAGAGATTGACAATTCATCTTGCAAGTACATGGATCTGAGAACTTGTATACAGTACACTATTACAAAGCACTTTTATTTCTTAAATTTGTTTTAGTATATGAATACATCATACATAATATGAGTTAATCTACTGTTTATGCTATCAATAAAGCCTTGTAATGATCTGCTGTTTTACGTTTGCATGATAGATTATGGTTATGAAAACATTTACTGTAGAGAGAGAGAGAGAAATGCAATGGCATTCATCAAATTTTTGGATCCATAGACAAATATTTTAATAAATGAACTAAAAGTACACTTCTTATTCAAGCATTAAAAATTTGACAAGACTTTTCTGAATGCAAACAAATTTGTTACACAGTTCTCCTCCAGCATAATATTTGAAGGTGTAAGAAAGTGAATACACATGTTGCACTTACAGCTAAGTTCACGAGTCTGAATGAATCAGAGATCATATATGCGAGTCCTGATGAATTAGAATGAATAAGCCTGCCTTCATGCACTAAGATGAGAAGAAAGGAAATAGTTTCAAAACAGTTTGCATTGCACAGGTTTGCAGCAAGAGCAGCTTTCATCATATATGTTATCAGCAATATGCAATTTAAGATTTTTCATAAAAGCTTACAACAGGGGTGGAATCTATCCATGACAAATGAACAGCTTGGCCTACTTTTAGTAGCATCAAACTTTAGACCTTGGGGTTACAGGTTAAATATTTAGTGGCTACACTAAAATTATGTTTAAATGCTAACAATGCATTTCCAGCTAGGTAGAACACAAAAGCTTCAAGTAACAGTAGAATAATAACTGATGAGTTCCAGTAAATCTGTTGATACAAAGCTGATTGTTTATAAATCATTTCTTCAAGAGAAGACAGGTTAAAAATTTTTGCTTTTTAAGTTATTTTCCCTAAATACACAGAAAATAAATGTCCCGAATAATTTTAAAAGTGCATCAATAAAAAACAAAATACAGGAAAAAAAAAAAAAAAAACCACTCAAACAAATGCTACTGACTAATCATACATGTACTATTTAATTCCATGAAGGAAGCATATGATTAAATGAGCTACTCGCTAATAATAAAAACTAAGTACACTAAGTATTTAAGTATATGGCACAATCAGAAGGTGAAGAAAGAAAAGTGCTATTCACTAATAAAAAAATAAAGCACAATTTAAATATATGAAATATGATCCAAAAGGTGAAAAGTACAACTCTTTAATAATAAAAATGAAGTGATATTCAAATATATGATAAAAGAAGCAAATGAAGAGAAAATACCTTTCAGTATGAGTCTGAGGTTTTGCACTCACAGCTGGTTTTGAACTTGAGGTAGTATCAAGAGCTAAGAAATAAAAATTCCACAATTTCTCATTTTAAGTAGCAATATTAAAGCATTTTATTTAAAACTTAAATAAAAATTCTGTCAAATATTATTAATGACGTTAAAATAACCTTAAAATTCATTATGGTATTAAATAATCACAAAAAATACATTATTTTTATAAGCATAACTATCTTTATACACACTATACTTAAAAGAAAAATTCTGTTGTGAAATAGTTATAAATTTTGAAGATTTTACTGTCACATATCAAATTTCACATTCTCCTTTCTCTTATTTTGAAACCAAAATGGTGCTTTGCTTGGTTTACATGATATTGGAATGCACTCCAGGGCTATCTCTCTAAAGGGGAAGGATGCCTCTGTGGAGGACTTTTTAAGGAGGCTCATATACATGTCACACATGGGGAAAAAAAACAAAAATGCCAATGCAGCCAGTCTGTTCATTAGGATTCAAATCCTAGACTGAACTACCAGTGACTTTACAGTTAAGTGACTTTACTGCTGATGAGGCCAAATGCCACTCAGTATTGATCAAAGGGCTCAATAAGATGCAATACTGCCACATACTGTAAATGCCATTTTACAACACTTCTGTGGCAGAATTAGTATTGAAAAACCTATAAGTTCAAGAATAATAATTTCTTGAAAAATCAACAAGTTCAGCAACAATTTCAGGAAAAAAATTATAATTTTAATAAAAGTAATTTCCCGAAAGAAAATGAATTGAAATATATTAACTCATCAAAAAATAAAGAAGTCCATCAATAATAATTTCTATGAAAATTAAGAAGTTCAATAGTAATAATTTCACATGCATTACCAGAAACAAATTGCACTTCAAAGTTTAAGAATGGTTGCACATTTCTTCAACCCTGCAGTGACCACTTAAAATAAAAACATATATTAAAAGAAAGAGAGAGAGACACACACAGAAATATTACTTTTTAGCAAAGCATGTGACACTCATGTAAATCACACTTTCAAAATTACACTCACATTAATCAAAAAAATCAGTTCACATTAAGTGAGCTGTCTTTTGTAATTAATATACAGGAAATATTGATTTTTGGAAAATTATAATTCAATTTAATTCCAACTAAATGTAAAAAACTACAACAAACTTGACTAGTCTAATACAAAAAAGAAGTTTAGTGATTTAATTTTTTTTAAAATAAAAAATTATATATGAAAAAATCAGACAAATATTTTTTTAATAAAATCTACAACTGCCAGCTTTTAAAACTAAATCTTTACAGCAGAATAATATCTAAACTCAATTTAAGAAAAATTTCAATTTTAAAGGTTCTGTTTAAAGGTCAGTATATTTCTTTTTCAAATATACAATAGTAAGGTTTAAAAAAAAAAAAAAGGATGTAACTATTTGAATAAAATTTTAAAAAAGAAGAAAAAGGATGGGGAGACAGGAAAGAGAGACTCCAAATCTGGATAATATTAAAAAATATCATTATCATAATTTAATTTTATTTCAAATGCAGATGGCAGTGTACACAAGAAGAGTTATGTTTAAGTGGTATATTACAGAGAATGAGTATACACATTTTATGTATTAGACTTATGGTATATAATGAAATTTGTTAGTCCTGGCATCCTCCTAGGATCAATGCTTGATCTGTTTATTAACACCGAGTATTTTTTGTTGATTGCTTCTTTTAATTTGACCTGTTGGGAACAGTATTTCATTAAATTGTTTGCCCTTGTGAAAGCAATTCATAATATACAATGCCATCCTGATCACACTAAATTGGTATTAAAACTCTCTTCTGGTGAAGACTGAGCTTTGCTGCTGTTAAAATTTTATTGTGGCTAAATTATAAGTGTTTACATTAGTTTCTTATAAAGGATTTAGATTTCATTTCCAGTAATTAATCTCTTCAAAAAATGGTTCTTTCTTACCAAAGAAGCAAAAAGAATAGGGTTCTCTGTTAATTGATAGCATATTTCAGACCAAATGATGAAGTTAAACTTTGTAAGATGAATTATACATTTATTGTTCATGGAATGTTTAAAGCATTACCATTGAGTTTTCATCAACTACAGTTTTGATGAGATATATTAACAGTCACATTTAAAGGCACACAGAAATGCATTTATAACTCTTCTGATTGAAGAGGGTGACAATTTCTTAGAGATAACACTAGAAGTTTAAATAAATGTGGCAAATAAAATAACTGCATATATATATAATGAAAAAAGGTTTCTGAAAAATCTCAATATAAAAGCTTGACGGAAAAAAAATTCACGTAAAATAGGTCGATCCCTTTGAATCAAAACTATTGAGTATATCGTTTGACACCAGCATTATCCATATAATTACAATATGTGATGAGATATCAAAATTTATTTACTTTTTATATTAGAAAAAGGCAAAAAAGAAAAAATGTGTGCGCGGTGAACACACTCAGCTGACCAATGTTTATTAATATTTAACATTGTTTAACATTGCTTTTATATGCAACATCGTATACAGTAAAGTTTTTGATTAATTTCATGAGTTTGTTTACTTTGTGGACTTTATTGCTTACTGTTGTGCAAAATTTGAGTTAGGTTGCAAAATAAAATAATTAATCCAAATTCATTCAATTTTTGTTCAATATTACTTATTTATTATTTAATTTAATTTAATCTTTGTTTAATTTTATCATTAAGTTTTTAAATGTATACACAACTTTAAAATCGGATTTATTCTTTACTCTTTAATTCTCCCATTGGCATTCCCATTCCCACATCATAGTGAGTTTGAAGCATTTACTTATCTGATCAGTTAGAGCAGAAGTCAGCAACCTTTCTGGAGTTAAGAGCCATCTTTTTCCCAATGTGATAACTTTTTTTTTTTTTTTTACAGTGCCACATATAAAAACATACATTAGTAATATTAGAAAAAATAATATAATGATTATCTGCTGCAGCTATCGCAAGCAGAGGGCACAGAGAGTACCTTTTAGGAATGTGAAACAACGATTGGTCGAGTGAATCGCCAGTTCGTTAATATAGTTGAAGCGAAGCCATTAGTTTCGAATGTCGCGTTGGTAAGAGTAGGGAGCAAGGTTATCTAAAGCTAAGTTTATATGCATGCGATCTGACACGGGGTTATTAAAATTTATTTGGCAATGGCAATATCGCAGTTAATTTTTCAATACTATTAATCTGCTCAACAGCCACAAGTGTGATACTACTGAGCCGCAGGTTGCTGACTCGAGTTAGAGAATTGGAGGCTTTATATAGTCTTATATATAAGAGAGAAAAAGCACAGTTCAAAACAAACTAAAGTAAATTTTGATAACTATCATAGAAAAACTTACTTTCTCCTTCAGATTTCAGCATATCAACAAATAAATCAATATCCTTGTTTTTGCTTCCAAGCTTCATGGCTTTTCCACCACCTGCAGGTCGACTATTAAATGAAAAGACAGGTTAAATAACTTTGTTTTAATGCAAAATATCTTTTTTCTTGCAGAGTATTCATTTGTACAAAAAGATTGATGAATAATCAAATAGACCATCAACTGCTTTGCACCAAACACACTCTTATTATAAAATTAAACCAAAGGTAACCTTCAATGATTATCATTTGACCCATAGGTTGACAGTCACCGGTGAAAGGTTAAGGGGTAAATTTACACAGATTTAAGCATTTTAGCTCTGGTCATTAATGAGCTACAGCAGCGGTTGTCAACCTTTTGACTAAAGCGTACCATCTAA
Organism: Stegodyphus dumicola; assembly: GCF_044657685.1. NCBI lineage: Eukaryota > Metazoa > Arthropoda > Arachnida > Araneae > Eresidae > Stegodyphus > Stegodyphus dumicola. The sequence goes on from NC_140769.1 coordinate 101,984,107, forward strand.
ACAAAAACTGAAAACCTGTAGTACCACCACTACTCTTGAACAAAGCCCAGATCGCATAAATTTACGATTGTTAGAGAAAACACTCAATCAGGATGTTGAGGTTTTACTTTTTGAATTTAATAGTTAAAAATACTTTGCTTACTACCTATTTTTCTCTTGCATACCACTAATTAAGAACCCCTGATCCACAGGTTAAAAGGCACTGACAGTCAATCTATAGATCATGAGCATAGGGTGGTGCAGTAAATTTAGATAGTTTTAAAAAACAAATTAAATTGAACACCAACATCCTCCAAGGCAATTCAGTCACCAGTGACTTTTAGGGTTACCATCACTAGCAGTCAAGTCCTCATCAGTACACTATATTTAGGCAGATTTTCTAACATAAAATTAACACCAAAGGATTGTCACCAGTGTGGCAGTTAAATGACTGTCAAGACAAATAGTCACCAATGATCTACAAGTTGATGTTCACTGGAGGTTAATGATAAATCACTCATGTTGGGAATTTAGGTAAATGTAGATGGAGTTTTTTTAATTAAGTTAAATTGGAGGCCACTAGAGCCTGTCAAAACAATTAGTCACTAGTGATTTAAGGAGTGACACATAGTCACTAATGTGAGACAATGCAATAAATTCAAATGCATTTTCAGAATGGAATTAAACTGATGGTCAGTGGTGACCTATGGATTGACAGTCACTGTTTTGGAGCAATACAATATTTCAAGAAATATCATTCGCCTAGAATGATAAATGCATGATACTGATTTAAGCACCAAAATGTGCTTAAAAATATTAGAATGACTTCATTAAGGAATCTTTAATATGAAGAATTTCATACAATTAAACATATTTTATTTTAAAACATTGCTTAAATTTTGTTTTTCCATACTTGCAATGAACACTGAGCCTAATTCATTTTTACTGCCACTTTACCTATTTTGATTATTGCTGCTATATTGAATCCATGACAATTGCTATAAACAAATCATAACTTGTAAATTCCTTAAATTAGAAGCAAAGTTCATTTAAAAATGAATCACAAGAAATAGCATTAAGTTTTATACTAAAATATTTAAACAATTAAATGCTTATACTAAAGTATACAAATAGAAAGAAGGGGGAAATTGTTTACAGTGTTTCACTGTTGATATTAAAATTACAGCTTTCACTTTTTGAAAGCAAAATTATTGCTCATAACTAATTCATCCTCCAATTTAAATTTTATATATGTTTCTGGAATTTTCCTCCATGATCGCAATCTTGTCAGTGACAGAAATAACCACTTCATTTTGATGAAAGCAAAGATAAACCTTTTCAGAGTCCCACTTGTCCCCCCCCCTTAGTTGGAATTCAATTTCTGCAAGAAATACTGTAACTTTCACTAAAAGTATTAGCAATAACAAGAGAATTTTGATGAAATTAGATTTAGATAAAACATTATTATTGGATGTACATTCTGTTGTCTTTTAAAATTATTTCCGAGTTTATGTGGTTAATATGAATAAAGAATATATTCATTCAAAGCTTTTCAAATTTTGAGTTCTGTAGCATCTTATTAACAGGTTTGTTTATATCTCAAGCAAGAAACAAGCATGATTATACGGGCAGCAAAGAAGAAACAATTCTTAAAAAACAGCTACTGTATCAGACTTTAAATGGACACTATATTAACAAGAAGATTTAAAAAATACAGAAACTTTCTTTTAATAAACAGGAAAGGCACAAAACGTAGAGTTATTCTGTACAGGGAAATCTTCATTATTACAGTTTTGAAAACTATACTTTTTTTTCCATTCACTTAAGAGTGTGCAAATTACTTTGAAATTTTTAAATAGACAATTTAAAAAAATTAATGCAATTTTATAAAAAGATTTCTTCACTCTTAAAAACATTTCCCTATTATGCTCTTATGCTCTTTCTGCCATGCTTTCTCCTTATTACTGGCTGACATCACTCATTATGTTAATCATAGTAGTTCCTTTTTTAAAATATAATAATTTTATGTTATCTTGATTAAATAATTCTTAAGATATATTTTAGTTAGTTGTTCATGTGAAAACAATTCAAATTTTATGTAAAAATTAGAAAAAGAAAAATGGAAACAAAACCAAGAAAGATAACCTATAATCAACAAAATTCACTAGTTCATGTCCCAAAGAGTGCAAATTATTGGAATTTTAGAACATTAATTCATTTCTAGATCTTTAATTTAGTACTTCAGTCTTCATAATATCAAAACATTCAAATATGTCTCAAAAGAATGGAATGATATAACAGTTTTGATGGAACCTATATCTGAATTGTAAAAAGGATATAATAGGAAGATTCATCTACCTATACATGACAGACATTGTTCACAGTGCCTGGCCAAAATTCAGAAGTTTGCAATTTTCATCTTCTCTAAAAACTAACAACTCTTGTTCTACAAATTAAAACATTGTTTGCTTATAGATCAATTTCAGTATCTCTACATTTGACTGACAAAATACAGCTTCTATTGCAGAGTAACATATGACTGTAAGAACATCCTAATTCACTCTGATGTAGAAATCACTATTCAGGAAATCTAACAGCCCATATTATATTTGATTACCTATATAATAATAACAATAAAATAATTCTTTTCAAGCATTATTATAAATATAATTACCTAGGAGCAGAATAAGCCTGCTTTGGTTGAGTGTCAGGTACAACTGGAGCCGTATCTCCAACAACTGGTGAAGGTGGATAACCGTAGCTACTACTGGATCCAAAGCCCGGACTACGATTTTTTTTAGTTGCTTCTTGTTTTGCACGCTGCAGTTCCCTTGCCTTTTCTTTCATCTTCTGCCTAGCCTCTTTCTCTTGTGTCTACAAAAAGAATTAAAAATGCCATCTCACTAGTTTTAACTGATGATCTATATCTGGAAAAATCCCAAATCCAGAATCGCCAAAGTCCCGATGAGTCTGGATCTCGGACTTTGTACTACATAAGAAAACTAAAGAGATCATGATTCAAATACAAGAAAATTTATTCTGAGCTTAACATAATGAAGACAAAGCACATCAAAACCAATAAACTAATTCACACTTTATAACTATGCTGTGTTCTGTAAAATTGGAAGTTTTGTGCACACCTGTCCAATTCATTACAGAGATTACAAATGGTGTGCACCTTCTCTTGCCTCTTTTTGCCACCATTGCTGAGTTGGGCTTTCTCTGGATTTAAGTTTCTATGGCTTCTGTTAGGATTTGGGTTATTGAATTTTTTAGAATAGCATGCAACACTGAATGTACGAATCAATCTCCAAAAGAATAAGCATGCAACTGCAACATAAAGATAACTATTTATTGACAAATTGTAGAAATTATCAGACTTTTCAGAGAGAGATGCAGAAAAAACAACAGCTTCCTACCATGAACTGAACTACAGATCTTCTACTGCTATTTGGATATGCTAACCCCAAGAATGCATGAGAGGAATGCTATTATTCTTAACAAAGCTGCCACTATTTGCAAGCATTTTTGACACCCATCAAAGCTTCCACTTTGGTTATAACAGAAACACTTAAAACACTCAATTTTCTAAGAATGATTATCTCTGATAAATGGCATATAACTCACATAGAGGAAATACAATCAAAAATGACTTATAAAATTTTTTTAAAACTTTTTTTAGGCTTATGAAGGGGCTTTTTTTTAACGTTTTATGTGTTACCTTTATTTATTAAATATCATGTTCTTTGCACTTAAACCATAAAATTCAGTTCAATAGCAATGTCGCAAAATAATTTTAAAATGAGCATATCCTTAGAATTTTCGATACACAGTTCGACGCGCTGGAGATAAAAAGGTCTCTTTTCCTCCGTAGAGTGTTGCCATTGCTCGCTTTTAAATCGCTGAGTTTGTTACTAAAAAAAATCATTTAAGTTTTACAAAATATGAAATCGATAATAAAATAAATAACAAATTTCAAATTTGGGATTTCAGATGCCCATATTCGCAGTAGGATTACATCATTCAAAATTGGATGGCTCTAGATACCGTTGTTTTATCACAATGCGAGAAATATACATACATTTATGCAGATTTTTCATTATTTAATTCTTCAAATATAATGCAGGACTCTAACATTATGTGGTAACAGTTTGAAAAGTGAACCGACATTTATAGGAGTCCGATGCAAAATGCCCAAACGAAAGTAATAGTACTTCAGGACTCAAATCCCTTTGTAAAAAAAAAAAAAAAAATGCAGCTTTTTCCTTTCATTTAAAGAATAAGTGTGACACCTTTCATATGACTTCCAGTACATGCATGCATATTAAAATAAAATTTTAAGATCTCCTGTTTTTACATGCTTAATAATATGCCTTAACGAAAGAAAAATGTTTGTTTAGTTTTTATTATTCATAAAAGAATAGCAGCTTATATTGCTGAAAGGCAGCAGTAATTAGTATCACTAAGACACATAAAAATACCTGTCGAACAGCTTGATAAACTTTCTCCTCATGTGAATCCATTTCCACAAAAGTTCTAATTTGAGCTAAGTTCACATTTTCTCTGTAACCAAGGGCAACAATTTCATCAAATGCGAAGATCAAGTTGAATGAGTTGTTAATAATATCTTGTTCATCCATAAATTTACAGTACTCGGGAATCTGTTAATTAAAACATTATAACAGAAATGAAAATACCAATACACAAGCAAACCTGCATCTGTCAATTAAAAAATAAGTGTTGAAACATTATAACAGAAATGAAAATACCAATACATAAGTAAACCTGTATAATATATTCTTAGAGTACATTTCCACTCTTAACACAATGAAGAAATTGGGGGAACTCCAGCACAACAGTGCATTCTTGATATAGCTTGAAAAAAGTAAAATTTAGTACACAATCGAACTGTACCAATAACAAAGGTATAAAATTGTAAAAATACATTTAAATATATAGGTTTAATGCAGATTTAAAAAACAGTTTTTCTATTAAATGTTTTGCACCCCAAAACTGCATAAAGTAAAAAAGCAATCATCAATTTTATTGGGTCTCTGAGTTTTTCGATGCCTAGTAAATAATTTACCAAATAATGAATAAATTAAACAGCTTATCAAGCAAAATTAACATATACTACGTTAAACAACCCCAATATTGAGCAAAAATTGAAACAATATAATAAAATGTCAGTTCATATGGTACGACTGGAAGTCAAGAACAACATTTAATGATAATAGGCATTTATTCTTACGTATTTCCAATTTACAAACTATTTATTTTTATAAACTATCATGTTTGTCCCAAACAGTTAATGTTTTTACAGTACTTCCTGATTATCCACATCCCCACCAAAATATCAAACTCATTGGCGAGCATTCTCAAACTTATAGTCAACTTTTTTTTTTTTTTTTTTAACTAAAAGGCAACAGCCATTTTGAAAATGGTGATGCACTAAGAATTCAATACAAGAGCAATCAATACAATAAAAAAAAAAAAAAAAAGACGACATATCAATAATAAAATACCTTTTTCAAGATTTTTTTTTTTTTTTTTTTTTCTGTAATTCTTCTCATGTATTTGCAGCAATTTGTTTTCGCTAAAAAAACATAAGAGAATTGCCAAAATTCAGCATTATACAACACTGACATTGCACACTGGTTTAAACAGACTTGTATTAAATGAATACTGTGCATTGTTTTCCCTTGTAAAATTTTTTTAAATTATTGTTAAATTTTAATTTAAACAAGTACTATATACCCTTCTTATCCTAACAAGATTTGTCAATGGCTATTTAAATATTAATATTACTAATTATAATGAAGTAAAACTTTTTGACAAAAGAAGAAATTTTAACACTTTAGAGCTAATGAATTTGAAATCAAACCACATCAACCAAAAAGTCATGCAATTTTTAATAAATAAAATTTTTAATAAAATTCTTAGAATCAAAAAATTTACTCAGAAGTTGCACAAGTTCAAGAAGAAATTTTAATACTTATGAAAAATTTAAATACAAATAAAATTCCCAATTATTTTATTAAAAATATGTTTTTCACACACCTACACACTCTAAATATTCAGCTGCGAAATAATGCCGTATCTTAAACCTGATAGGAACGTACAGGCTATTGGCAGCAAATATTTTAAGTACATATAAAAATCTTGTATATTTGTAAAAACTGTAAATTAATATTTGACACCTTTACTACTACTGCCAGACAGTTTTTTGCTCATTAATTGCAGAATAGCCAATTTGCACGAAAAAATTTATAACTATCCTACATTACCTTTTTAATTCTTTTATATTTTTGGAAGATAATGTTTTCTTTGTAGCCCAGTTAGTGAGATTTTTAGTAGTCAATAGCAACCCTTCTGACTATTTCAGGCCAACCAAACTAACTTTGGATTTTGACACAGAAACATACTCTTAGTGTGAGATGGAACATAAGTAAACATTAAAATTTTCTTAGGCCACATTTTTACATAATTTTTTGATACGCTGAATAAATTTGTCACTAAAATTAATTGTATAAAGCTTGTTTTAAGTTCTTTAGTTGTATTTAATATTTCATATAAATTTAGTTGTATTTAATATTTCATATTAAATATAAATTCCTTTTTCTTTAAAGTATTTTTCATGTCAATAGTGCCATTTTGGTTTACATGATTCTTTTTCATTTTTATATTTATGTTGGCACCTAAAAATACGTAGAAGTGGTCTAAAATTATGAGAGGAATGTGCATATTTTATATTAAATTTGATTTTAATTAGAAAGGCATGTGATAGGTTAAGGAGAATAAAACATACATTTTGTGAACCAGTGTGAAAGAATCAGTTTCTTACTTACCACCTCTTGAAGATTTTCCAAGAAATAAGTTTTAAACTGTGTTGTTATATTAAACTATTATTATATTATATTAAACTGCATTACGAAACATAATTTCTCATATTTTAATTTGGTCTTCTATCACTTTTGATTCTAATATTTACAGTAAACTGTCACTCTTAGTCAAAGTTGTTGACACTTTATTTCACAGTAATGATATTTTTTAGTTTAAAATTGTTAGTTTAGTTTTCATTTTTTTAATTTCAAATTTTTAAATAGCCTTAAGTTAGAAATAATTAATTACAGTATAACAACAGTAGCAATTGTGCTGAATTCAAGTTTTGAAAATCCTATTTACGTACTTTTTCACATTTTTTTTAATATGCATATTTGTCATATTGCAAATTATTATATTTAACTGGTTTAGTTGAATGGCAAAGCACATCCCTTCTCTTAGATATACATCTCTGTCTAAGGGTAGGGATGTGCTCATGAAGGGCTTTCTATAATAAATTGACTTGTATTCTCATTACAGATGGAGAAATCCTAATAATGTCCATGCGGACAGTGCATTCGCGAGGATTTGAATACAGATTAAACTACCACTATTTAGTGATTTTATCCACAAAAGATGCTTACATAGCATAATAAGTGGTTCCAATGCATTATACAGTCAAAAGTCGTTAATCCGGACTCGTCGGGACTTCGGCGATTCCGGATTATCGATTTTTCCGGATTATAGATCATCAGTTTAAATCTGGTAAGATGGCATGCAGAAATTACAAAATTAAAAATATGAAACCATAATTTATGAAATAAAGAACAATTATGATCTAAAGGGTATCAAAATTTACAAAAAGAAAAAGCTTAATATTTATTTGTTTACTTTATTAAACATTTCCTTCAATGTAAGTTGCTTCGTTTCATGTGATAATACTTTCTCTTTAATTCTATTAAACAGACATAATTTCTTGTTTAGTTACAAAGTTCCGCTGTTCAAGTCCTATAATTGCTGTGTTGAGAATACCGACTAATTTGTCGGTTTTCGTTTTCAATAACCTCTGGGTCACTTTCTACACTATCCGAAGTGAATTATAATGATGAGGAACTTGATTTAAATCATATCAAAGACGGAGTATATCGAGATGAAATACTACACTTAGTACGGAATTATAAACCAAATAAAATAAAAACATCTGCTCTGAAGATAAGGATAGTGCTGACAGATCAACTTCCAATCCGCAGCGTGAAATTGATAAACAGATTTCGGATTTCAAAACATACTTTCGCTTTGTTGATACAAATTACATATTAGTAAATATATATCGGAAATTCTATTTGGCATAATCTTTCTAATCTATCATAATCTAATAATGACGTTTCTGCCCCCCCCCTTCTCCCGCAGAGCAGCGTGAAATTGATAAACAGATTTCGGATTTCAAAACATACTTTCGCTTTGTAGTAAATATATATCGGAAATTCTATTTGACATAATTGAAAATTCAAGCTTACTTTTTTAAAATTGCTCTAACCGTCTGCAAAAAATAATAAGCCGGATCCAATTTGAAGATTAAGGAACAACGCAATCTGCAACATTAACTGAATTAGATAACTTTAGCTTAGCGTATAACTCCGTCACACATTAAACGCGCATGCGCACAAACATATTCGCAGCTGTAAGGGTCTTATGCGCTCTCGTAAACGCATGCGTGAATGCGACACATGCGCAGAAAGTTTGTAGCTTTGAGGTCCGGATTATAGATCATTCCGGATTATGGGTGTCCGAATTAACGACTTTTGACTGTATATATTTTACAGCATTATTTTGGCATTTTACAAGAGTATTCATACTTATTTATTCAATGACATTTGAATCATTCCTAAAATCTTCAAAGAATTTACTGCTTTCCACTGCGGTTGGTAACATGTATAAATATTTTCTCTGTTTTTATTTCAGTATTCTAATTTTTTCTTTGCCTCTGCATTTTCTTTCATTATGTTCCAGCTATCTGTGCTATTTTCTAGATGGTTATTTTAATCGTTTATTTGGAGTGCCTTCAAAGGATGAAGGCAAGGATCAACTGTCTTACTTATAATTGTATATGTCACACTTAAAGACCATAGACTTGACCAAGATCATTGAAACTAGTAAATTAGATAATCCCTGCCCTTTAGAATAAACAGTTTCAGACCCAGCATAGATAGTATATTACAGTTATAATTCACAAAGTTACTCTGCAGTTAAGGTTTAAGAAAGATATAATATATATATGCAACCACACATTTCTCCAAACAATTCATAAGTGAAGCAGTAAGTATATATTTTTTAAATTTATTAAAAATTAATTTCAGTTTCATTCCATCATTTCACTCCGCCGCCTACTGTTTTGGTCACAAATGAATATGTTTCCTGTTACATTTTTTATAAAATGCTTGATAGAGTACTTTATCAATCTTCTCCTACTTTTAAAAAGTATTTTACCAATGTAACAGTTATCATATGCACAGGTCAAACATTAGCAAATATGAACATTCAATCTACACAAAACTGAGAAAATGGCAGTAAAAATGTTAGCAAGTTATTTGGCAGTAAATAAACTATCTGAGCAATCTCTAAGTTTGGCTAAGATAGGAGTTAATAAGTAATAATTAGTAGGAATCAAAATAACTTTATAAACTACCATAAATTTAATAAAAAAAATGCCTACTTTCAATCAAAAAGACTTAAGTTTCATATATATTAATACTTACTACTCTTGTAAAAAGACGCAGTGTTTCCAGATCCTCAAGAATATTGCTAGCTTTGGTCGTAATCAACAAAGTATACAGCTTTTCCATGGGTTGATACACATAACGTACACTTTCAGTTTCAACAAAAGTATGTTGACGGCCAGAACTCAGTAGCTTCGGAAAAGCAGCCAAGAGACCTTCAATACGAGCTCGGGTCATCTCCACAAACTGACGGGATACTATGGCTACAAAAAATTAAAAATATATGTTAAATGAAATATCGATTCACTTTGACAGAATTTTTATACTGATTTCATAAAAAATAATGTCTAAACAAGTGTTGATAAGCTATACACACAATAACAGATAAAAACTCTGATTATTTTAATTAACATTAATGCATTTTATAAAATATTAGAAGGGAAAGATGTTTTTCTCAGAGTTGAAAATGTTTTTAACACATTGATGAAGCTTAAGTGATTTAACAAGTACACTTGGCCATATACCACTAACTATACCATTTATGATTCTGTTTTCTTGTGAGCACTACAACAATCCTAGAATATCATTCATGATTCTACTTTCTTAAAAATATAGTGGCAAGCTGGCAATGGCAGTACTATTAATAGTATACTGTCAGGTTCTGGTCATTATGAAAAATATCATTCAATGTCCTGGCAATACCTAAGTTATAGCCATTTCACATATAGCGAATATTTGTCACAAGTATCAAGCTCAAGCAATCCATGGGGAAAATGCACAGTTAATGTCTTGAATAAACACCTTTTTTTTATTAAATTAATATAAATATCTCCACATGAGGTTCGTTCCTAACAGAATAATATTATAGCAACTCATCAATGCAACAAATGTTAAAGGGTGATAGAACACACCAAAACAAATACTTTCCACTACAAAATGTATTACCATAAGTGCAAAGGTTAGAATGTAGTCAGGCATGCTTACAAAAGTGGATGTAAACGCAACAGCAATTGGGAATGGATCAGTATATGAAAGTGAAGAAAGTACATATGCATTTTGTGTATGACATGTCAATGATGATAATAACAGGAATGTGCAAAGATTTCACTGAAAGGGCTTCCCCCAACCAACACATTCCAGATCACAAGATTTTTGCAAACTTGTTTCACCAACTCTTAAAAGGGGGAAGTTTTCAAGCTGATATGCGCAACACCATTTACAGCAGAAGTTTTTGAACCCCAGTTATGTCAGAACATCCTGAAGAACATTCAGATCCTGAATGACCTCCATATGTGTCTACACTTCCAAGTTTATCAATTAACCACCACTTTTGTCATTCACTTAAATATTGCCTTTTAGTCAAAAGTAATGAATATTGACCACCCTCAGAGACCACATTAAATTTAAAGAAGACTATGCATCCAATTTCCAACTTACGTCATTATGAAATTGCCCACACTAAAATAAAATTTAAAACATACACAAGAAAAAAAAAAAAAAAAAAAAAAACTACTATTGAACTATTAAACTATTATTTAAATTACTCTTTAAAAGAAATACTACCACTGAACCATGAAAGTTGCCAATTATTCCTGCAAAATTCTGAAGTAACTGAAGCCTCTTTATTTAATAAATAATCAATAATTGATCTGCTTCATTTTTGCACTCTGTAACAAGACTTTCATCAATTTTTACTATTTTGTTAGACCCTCTAATTTTACTGGAAGCTCTGCTTAGAATGCTTTGAGGACAAATTTGCCACAGGTAATTGTTACAATCTATTATTGTTTTGTTGGCCACATTCAAGTGTCTATAACTGTTCCCACTAACATACACTTTATTTGATGATCACACTCATATATAATATGGTGTGTTGTTTCTTCGTTCTCTTTTTGATTTTGATTTTATCTAGAGAGGCAGTCACAGTTTAAATAGCGTCCTGCCCTTCTCCAGATGTTGACGGAGTAACTTGAGTAGAAGTCATTTCTACCTCACTACTCGATGAAGGATTCATTTCTACTCCTTCAATTGGTTTCCTCTGGATTTCCTTGTTTTGAGAAGAAAGGTCTACCTCGGAGATTTCTCCTACAAAAGCAAGATTTTTAGTTATATCGTCATTTTCAGCTATACATAAAAAAAAAAAAAAAAAAAAAAAAAAAAAAAAAAAAAAAAAAAAAAAGACTTCCACCCAGTATTACCTGTTGCTAGGTAAAGCAAAATACAGTCAAAAGTCGTTAATTCGGACACACATAATCCGGAATGATCTATAATCTGGACCTCAAAGCTACAAACTTTCTGCGCATGCATCGCGTTGACGCAGTAACGCGACGCATGTGCCTGGCGCATCCGCATGCCTCTGGAACATCCGCACGTCTATGGAACGCGGCGCATCCGCATGCCTCTGGATTACGTGCATGCGTCGTGTTGACGCATAAGACCTTTACGGCTGCGAATATACGTGTGCACATGCGCAAAATACGTTTATGCATGCACGTTTAATGTATAACGGACGGTATAAGCTAAGCTAAAATTATCTAATTCAGTTAATGTCGCAGATTGTGCTGTTCCTTAATCTTCGAATTGGATCCGGCTTATTATTTTTTGCAGACTGTTAGAGCAATTTTATAAAAGCAAGCTTCAACTTTTGATTATGTCAAATAGAATTTCCGATATTTATTTACTATTATGTAAAGGATCTTCAAAGCGAAAGTATGTTTCGAAGTCCATTAAATAAAAGTGGAATTGCTGCAAAAACTGACCTAACCATTCTGAAATCTGTTTATATAAATTTCACGCTGCTCTGTGGGGGGGGGGGAGCGCAATGAATTGGAAGTTGATCTGTCAGCACTATCCTTATCTTCTGGGCAGCTGTTTTCATTTTATTTGGCTTATAATTCCTTACTAAATGTAGTATTTCATCTCGATGTATTCTGTCTTTGATATGATTTAAATCAAATTCCTCGTCATTATAATTCGCTTCCAATAAGAAGAAAAGTGAAGAAAGTGACACAGAGGTTATTGAAAACGAAAAAATTTCGATTGTCAAATTAGTCGGTATTCTCGACACAGCAATTAAAGGACTTGAACAGCGGAACTTTGTAACCGAACAAGAAATTATGTCTGCTTATAGAATTAAAGAGAAAGTATTATCACATAAAACGAAGCAACTTAAACAACTTACATTGAAAGAAATGTTTAATAAAGTAAACAAATAAATATTAAGCTTTTTCTTTTTGTAAATTTTGATACCCTTTAGATCATAATTGTTCTTTATTTCATAAATTACGGTTTCATATTTTTAATTTTATAATTTCTGCATGCCATCTTACCAGATTTAAACTGATGATCTATAATCCGGAAAAATCGATAATCCGGAATCGCCCCGACGAGTCCGGATTAACGACTTTTCACTGTACTCTAGAAGTTGCCAGGCATTCTAGAGCCTCTGCTAGGACACTATAACTGCAGTATCCTTCACCTTAGGCACGGGTCACATAACACCAGGGTTACGAGAAGGGGTTCACGGCTTCTTATTTGTTATTCAAAGCTATCCTATTAGATAATACAGAACCACCACCTGCTCATGCGTCTAGTAACACCCCTCTCCCAGTACTTACCACTTCAAATTATTAAGAACATTAAATGCAAGAAAGCCTCAAATTCTTTGCACAATTACTTGTGCACAATTTCCACAATTATCTCTCGGTACTCTGAGCTAATCTCTGAACTAAAGTGAGAACTGAAGCTCTCTCCGGGTTTATATAGTTTTCACCCAGCCGCCAAGAAATTTCCAGTATATCCATTTCTCGAAATTGCTTATATATAGTTACATATAAGATAGGGTGCAGTTATAGTTAAATATAAGAATTAGACCAATTAACAGTTGTATGGGGATCAAACCTAAATGTTGCTAAGTTTCCCAACATTTAATGATTTCTCACCAAGTTTTGTGATAAAGATTAGTTGCCAAAACCTTCTCCAGCTTGGCATTACCTCGTCAATTTGGCAAGATAGCCATTTACCTCAATGTTGAATGGATTTGTCCCTGTAACCTTTTTTAGGTGAAATTTCACTCTCTTGCAGGCTTTCAAGTTACATTATATAAAAAATACTACAATTTTGCATATAATTTACTAAAATTATTTACATATATACAAAATTTGTAACAATACAACAAAATACACTTATTGCTTTTAAACTATTTAGCTTGTTAAGCAGCTGAAAGACAAATTAAAAATATCATAAATCATCCAACGATAATAGAATGGAAACAGTTTATTTTCCAAGCCACATGGAAGATAATGTCTTTCACACTATATAATGGCAATACTTATCAATTTGGTAAAAATGGTCTAAAACATTTGAAAAAACCGTAAAGACCTTTCTTTAGACAAGATTAATGACAAAAAGTGAAAATTTCAACCAGATCAATAACCTGAAAAATTACAGTTGTTATCTTATTAAAACTAGCATAAGATTTCTCAAAAAGTACAACAGGTTTAATATTACCTTTCCCTGACTTTGTAGTCACACTTGCAGCCAAAAGAACCTGTGAATATCCAGGATAATTAATTAACATTTTATACTTATAAATGATTATAAAATATATTTTCTCATAAAAGCATTTAAAAAATTAAGAACTTAAATTTTATTTTACAAAATATTTTTGAAGTTTCACATAGGATAGATTCTAGGGATGGGAACATTCTTATCCTTGAATTCTGAGAATCTTGATAAAGATTCCAGCACACTTGCTACAACCAGATTTCGACAATTTCCCCCTCATTTGAATCTTTTGAACCCTAATCTAAAATTTGTTAAGCATTTTAAGTGAAAATTTCAGAGAGATTAGTTTCATGGCAGTTTTATACTATCGCAACCACCTTAGTAGAAATCACCCAAAGTTTCAGACTACACCAAACTCTATTAACCACATGCTTAACAATTATTCAGCCAACCGTGGCCATGACAAATATTCGATTTCCAGTACAGCCATTTCGTATGCATTCTTTTTGTTGTATTCTATATTTCAACAGCTCTTCTAGAAAAATTATGATTATTTTTTAACTCAATTTTTAAAATTTGTGCTTGTAGAATTTTTTTATGAAAGGAGAAAGAGAGGTGAAATTTCTACAGGAATACATTATTTTGCGGCAAAATCGCTAAAGAAACGATGCTTTGAATTCTTTTTCTGAACAATTACTATGAAATTTCCACTACAACAAAAACCCATTTGTAACTAGGTTTGCTCACTGTCTTATGAAAGAAATATACAGTTGAAATGTAAAATACATATTTAATAATATGTATGTATATAATATATAATTTACATAATATTTATGATTAAAGTAACTGCTCTTTTTATTCTATAAAATTCGCCAAACTGTGCCAAGGTGGTTGCAATAATAAATAACATTTTATTTACTCTATAAAAAGCATTCACTGAAAAAAAAAAAGTGAATGCTGCAATTTCAATGGTATCTGAACCACAATATCATCCCGAGGCACTTGCATTGCTTCACCAAGCCAACTGAAAAAGGGCTGGAATTTTTAAATAATTGGTCCTTTTCTCTAAAACTCCTGAACTGACTCGACAATTCTATGCAAAGGTAATTGCAATCTCTATCCGCGTAATGGTTAGCGATGCTGGTTGTATCATGGTAGGTTCAAATCATGGACAAGATTTGTATGTTTGCAAGTGTATGGTGTCTGTGTGGCATTGGGATATTTAAAATACTGCTGAGTCTAAAGTCCCTTTAAGTGGTTCAGTGACAGGGAAACAATACCTCTCAGATCATGGTATCTTCATCAAAACTGGGATGAAACTGCACAGTAGCATGGAGAGACTATATATATAAAACCACTGTTCAAGTATCCCACCTATTGCTTCCTATCCTGTCCAACACATCAAGATAATCTAGTGTTAAGTTTAGGATTGTGTATCCATAGATCGCCAATAGATGGCGGTAGTGTTCGTTTGTAAAAAGAAACTGTGATGTCAATTATGTATATGTATCAGTTCGTCTTCGGTGTTCGAGAATAAATGTGTGGAAGAACGCTCCTCTGTTTATTACTTTAACTGCAACTGCGATCCAGTCTGATTTATTAGAGATTTACACATATTTTGTTTATGGTGCCTGCAAACCGGGATTATTACGAACCAAAAAATCGACAGACTGAATATTTCGAAAATGGAGGGCGTTCTTGAAAATTTGAAAAAGAAACGATCGGTTGTTAGACAATTAACTACGAAACTGATAACCAAAGTCGAATTGAATTTAGCAAATAATATTCCGCTAAATGAGAAAATTGAGATAATCGAGGATTTATATGAACAGTTAATTGAGAAAATCAATGAACTGAAAAGTTTAGATTCAGAAATAGAAACGAAAGTAACTTCGGAGGAGATTGAAAATGAAGTTACCTTAAGTCAAGAATACCAGGATAAAACTGTTATATTGAGAGGAAGAATGCAATGATTTTTGAAGAAGAATTCGGAATCTTCTAGAACAGTTCATCAGAACGAAACGGCTAATGTTGCACTTCCAGTTGAAGCGAAAACAGTGAAGTTGCCACGTCTGCAAATCGGAACTTATTACGGAGATTCGTGTAAATGGTTGGACTTCTGGAACCAGTTCAAAAATACAATTCATAATCATAGTGGGTTGAGAAAAACTGAAAAATTTGCGTACCTAAAATCCTTACTTGGAGGTAATGCTTTAGCTGCCATTTCCGGTTTCGCTTTAAGTGACCAGAATTATGATTCCGCAGTAGAAATATTGAAAGAACGTTTTGGAAGACAAGATGTTGTTATCACTTCGCATATGAATAAATTATTATCCCTTGAACCAGTGGGAAACATTTCAAATGTTAAAGCACTGCGTAAGCTGTACGATGAATGCGAAGTCAACATTCGAAGTTTAGAATCGTTAAACGTTACTTCTGGAAGTTATGGAAATATTCTCTGTCCTATCATTTTGCAGAAATTTCCAGAGGAATTAAATTTGGAATTTAATCGAAGTCGAAGTATGGAAGTAGGATTTGATATAAAGGAACTTATAGAATTCTTAAAAAAGGAAGTTAACTGTCGAGAAGCTGCAAGTTTAATGAACTCTGCGAAAACGAATCAGAAACCATACTTTCGTCAAAATGAACAACGCACGAAAGTTTATCCGAATTATAAACCGAAAGTTCCGACTGCTTCAGCTTTATCAACATTTGTATACAAATGTATATTTTGTGATAAAGAAGACCATACGAAATATAAATGTACTGAGGTGAACTCTGAAGAGAAACGCAATATTTTGAAACGTACAAGAAAATGTTTTCTGTGTTTTGGATGTAAACATTTAGCTATCAACTGTAAGAACACACAGTTTTCCTGCAAAAAGTGCAGCGGTAAACATCATGAAAGTGTGTGTGTAAATCCCACATCAGCTGTCTCCAGTGTAAAAAATAAGGAAACCGAAACATCGGCGGAAATTGTTCAAAATTCTTCTGCCAAAACTGGATCTAATATTATGCTTCAAACGGTGTATGCTGTGGCTGAGGGCAGAAATAAGAATTGTATTGTGAGATGTCTTCTTGACAGCGGTAGCCAAATCTCTGCAATTCGAGAAGATTTATCAAGAAAATTACAATTGCCAGTGAAAGGAGAAACTGTTTTAAATCTACATACCTTCGGTGAAAAGAACGGGAAATATTGGCGTCGAAAGAAAGTTTATTCGAAAGTCGAAAGAAAATATTAATGACCCTGAAAAATACATAAATCTCGAAGTCATCGAAGTACCAGTCATAACAAATGCCGATATACGGATACCAGATGCAGAAATGAAATCCAAACTCCAAGCATTCGGCGTCACTTTGACAGACTGCGGCGCCGCCGATGGGATGAATCATATTTCCGTTTTAATCGGCGCGGACATTATGTGGAAAATAGCAAGCGAAGAAATAAAAAGGATAAACAGAAATGCCATAGCGATGAAAACCTTGTTTGGGTGGTCTATACAAGGCAGATTTTCTTCATCAGACTTTGAAATCCATGATGCGTGTTTAAATGTAAGTGCAGAAGAGAAACTTCTAAAAAGCATCGAATCGTTTTCGGATATTGAATCTATAGGAATTAAAAATATTTCTGACGAAGAACCAAATGAAATGGCCTTGCAAATATTTAACAACTCGATTACACAAAAGGGTGATAGATACGAAGTTAGACTTCCATGGAAAGATCAGAATGTGACTTTAAGAGACAATTTTAAGAATGCTGAAAGACGATTTTTAAAGCTAATCGAACAATTTAAATCAAACTTGAACTTTTATGCACAATATAAAGAAGTGATTGACTATCAGCTTAAGGAAGAAATCGTAGAAAAGGTCGATCTTGGTACTCCATCTGGGAGACGAACTTACTACATACCTCACCGTGCTGTCATCCGTGAAGATCATAATTCTACGAAACTTCGCATTGTTTATGATGCTTCTTCAAAGGAAAAAAATCATGAATCTCTAAATGATAATTTACTACAAGGACCAAATCTTCTTCCTGAACTTTTGAAAGTTTTAATAAATTTTCGACTTCATCGAATTGCATTTATGTCAGATACTGAGAAAGCGTTTTTACAAATTTCTGTTGCACCTGAAGATCGGGATTCAATGCGATTTTTGTGGATTGATGAGAATTCAAGTTTGAGCAATCCGAGAATTCAAGTTTATCGGATGTGTTGTGTAATGTTTGGAGCAAAATCAAGTCCATTTTTGCTGAGCGCTTGCATTAAGCATCACATAAAGAAATTTGAAGACATCCATCCCAGAACTGTAGAAATGTTAGAAAACTTCATGTATGTTGACGATTTTATTTGTGGATCAGATACGGAGGAGGAAGCTATACAGATATATCATGAAGCCAATGATATAATGAAAAAGGCATCAATGACTTTGACCAAATGGAATTCTAATTCGGATACTGTAAAAAACCAGTATAAATCAAGTGACAACTTCATTAGCTTTAAATTGCCTGACTGTGATTCCCCCTCAAAGATTCTTGGACTTCAATGGGATATAATTAAGGATATCTTCTGTTTTAATGCACAAGACGTTATTGATTTCATCCAGTCAAATGACCAAACAAAACGTTGTGTTTTAAAAGCTGCTTCAAAAATCTTCGATCCTGTTGGGTTTCTTGCTCCATATGTTATTCAAGCAAAAGTTCTGTTTCAGGATTTATGGCTGAAAGGTGTTGATTGGGATGAAATTATCCCACCAGAATTGCAAGACAAGTGGAACAAATGGTATAGGCAACTATGTGATCTACCTAATATCCAGATACCTCGGTGGTATTTTCGTGATGTTGATGAAACGCCTGAAACACTGGAACTACATTGTTTTTGTGATTCATCTCAAAGTGCTTACGGAGCAGCAGTGTACGTGAAATTCCGTAGCTTAAAATATTGTGGAACAAGTTTAGTGATAGCCAAGAGCAGAGTGGCTCCCCTGAAAAAATTATCTTTACCAAGACTCGAGCTCATGGCAGCAGTGTTAGGTGCAAGACTTGTAACTACAGTCCGTGTGCATTTTCCTCAAGCTAAGATTCATTTATGGACAGATTCTCTTATTGTGCTTCATTGGATAAAAACTCACCACGGCGATGGAAAACATTCGTACAAAATCGAGTGTCTGAAATTCAAGACAAAACATCCCCGAGCATGTGGCATCATTGTCCTGGCTCAGATAATCCAGCCGATAAAATTACACGTGGTGTTAAAGTGAGTGATCTTGTAGTAAATCACGTGTGGTGGCATGGACCTCCATGGCTTCATCAAGATGAAATAAATTGGCCTAAAGTGAACAAGCATTGTAACATAGTAGATAGTGTTGAAGAAAGAGTTGTGACTCAAGTTACTAGCAGTGTTCAACCTTTACAACCTGTGTTAAAAATAGAAAACTTTAGTGACTTAGGTAAACTTTTAAGAGTCACATCATATGTATTTAGATTCATTAATAATTTAAAGTCACAGAATAGAGTGATTGGTCCTGTGACTAAAAATGAAATATGTAATGCTATGTGTTATTGGATTATCTTATCACAAGGTGAGTATTTTTTTGAAGAGTTGAATGATGTTAAATGTAAAAAACCATTGTCACATAATTCCAAATTGTTTGGGTTAAATCCAGTAATGGATGAAAAGGGTTGTTTAAGAGTTGGAAGTAGATTAGTGAAATCATCATTAGATGTTGATGAAATTCAGCCTATAATATTACCAAATAATTATTTTTCTCGTTTAATTATTTTGAATTGTCATGAAAAGGTACTTCATAGTGGTGTAAATGAAACTTTAGTGCAAGTAAGAGGGAAATTTTGGGTTTTAAAAGCTAGACGTTTTGTAAAATCCATGTTACATGATTGTAGATTTTGTAAAAAATATAATGCTAAAGCTGGACACGAGATATCGGCTCCTCTTCCAGCTGACCGAGTGGAGAAAGCTCAACCATTTGAGGTAAGTGGCATAGATTTCGCTGGGCCTTTGTATTTAAAGGATGGTACAAAAGTGTATATTTCATTGTTTACCTGTGCAGTGAGACTCGAGGAGTCCATTTAGAATTGTTATCAAATTTAAGTGCAGAGTGTTTCATTCAAGCCTTACGTAGATTTTTTGCACGTAGGGGTATTTGTAGAGTTATATATTCTGATAATGCTAAAACCTTTAAGACTGCTGATCGTGAATTAAAATATTTGTATAAATTATGTAAAGATGAAAAGGTTCTAAATTTCCTTGGTAAAAATGGGTTTGCATGGAAATTTATTGTAGAAGGTGCTCCTTGGTGGGGCGGATTCTGGGAACGTTTGGTAAGATCTGTAAAAACTTGTTTAAAACGTATCTTAGGTAAAGCTTCTTTACATTATGAAGAACTGTATACTGTTTTAGTTGAAGTTGAAGCTGTTATTAATTCTAGACCTATAACGTATGTATACAATGAACCAAATGAACCTGATCCTCTTTCACCATCTCATTTTATAACTGGATCTAGATTGACTCTTTTACCTTCACCTGAATCTAAACTAGAATCTACAAGATCTCAGTTGATTAAAAGATGGAAGCATAGGCAATTAATATTAGAGCATTTTTGGAAAAGGTTTTATAAAGAATATTTGTTAGAATTAAGATCAGTCATGTTTTCAAAAACTCCAAAGAATTCTCCCGTGTTTAAAATTAATGATGTTGTACTTGTAAGAGAAGATAATGTGAAACGCTGTAACTGGAAGATAGGTAGGATTAAGGAATTATTTCATGGAAGAGATGATAGAATTAGATCTTGTGAGATTCAGTTGGATAAGGGTGTTATTAGAAGACCAATTGAAAGACTTTATAATCTTGAAGTTCAATAAAATTGATGCATCCGTTACGGATGCATGGGGGGGGGGAGTATTAAGTTTAGGATTGTGTATCCATAGATCGCCAATAGATGGCAGTAGTGTTTGTTTGTAAAAAGAAACTGTGATGTCAATTATGTATATGTATCAGTTTGTCTTTGGTGTTCGTGAATAAATGTTGTGTGGAAGAACACTCCTCTGTTTATTACTTTAACTGCGATCCAGTCTGATTTATTAGAGATTTACACATATTTTGTTTATCTAGTACTAATAGGCCGTAAATAGTTTTATTAGCCCACCCCATTATGTTTCCCCCAGTTATCTACAAAGTGAATTATTAAGCTACACTTACTGAATTTTGAGCTCCTAATTGAAATTTGAACTGCAATTCAAATATTTTTGCCAAATTATACCTAATAAAATAAAATTCACAATTTGAGAGTTCTAATTATGCACTTCACTTTCTAACAGTCACTTGTATCTTCTTAATAATTCAGATGGTTATTAGGAAAATGTGGCAGGTGGCACTAATAAAGTCTCTGGAATAATATAAATATGTGGTATAACTTCATGCACATGAACAGCATGGAAAAGCAGTTTAAATTCACATTCATGGGTAAAAGTATATTTACAGATACCCCCTTGACGAAAATTGGTGATTTTTGGCAGTACATGGATACTGAGTTTCTGCAATTCTTCGACCTGTTATTTTGGCTTTGTACTACAGAAAGACAAAATAACAAGTCAAAGAACTGCACAAACTCGGTATCCATGTACACACTGACCTATTTTCACTTAAAAAAAAAAACACCAGAGAATTGCACAAACTTGGCATTGTGCGCTCCCTTGACTTTGTACATGTACACATCGATATATTTTCACTTAAAAAGTCAAAGAAGCACCCAATTCTAGATAAAAGTATATTTACAGAACATTCAACTACTCAGGTTATCATAAATGAAACAACAACTTGGCAATAAACGAAACAACAACTTGGTAATAATACAAGGGGTATCCTTCAGTCTACTCTAACCACATTCATGATATCATTCTTTTAGTACTGTGCAAATGCAACTGGAATATACTTTTTCAATGTTAAAAGATTTTTTGATGGATTTGTTCCACAGAAATAGTCGTACAACTCTTCACAATACTGCAGAGTGCAATCAGTAATTATACTTCAAACTAATATGAATGTTAAACACAACGCAATGCAAAGCACCTCTAAAGAGAAAGATAACCCAGAGATATCTCTACACTGATCTTCTTGCTGAACTAACAATTTGCAACAAGTCTCGCCAGCCTGACGTAGTTTCACCTGGCCACCGAGATATTTCTAGTACTTTCTGCTTCTTAAATTTATTGGAAGGCAATATGTGGCTAATATAGTGATAAATTACATTTATTCAATAACAATACATATTAACGGTGATACAGGGACCGGACTCAAATGTTGCCAAGTTTGGTGACGTTTGGCAATTTCTCTTCCAAATTTGGTGGCAAAGGTTAATCGCCAAAACCATTGCCGGTCATAAATCTCACCAAATTACTGAGATACTACTGAGTCAATGTTATCCCTCTAAGCGGCTAGAATAATTTTTGTGATATCTGTAAGAATGTATATATATGTGCATATTAAAATATGTCAAAGAAATTAAGGCAATATATGAAAAGAAAACAAATCCAGGAATGAAATACCAGCAGAGTTTTTACATTAAAATCAAAAAAATAATTTGTTCTCGTAATAGTTTTGGGAAATTTGTGCTTTCTTAGCAAAAACCCTGGCCGCTCGGAGGGTTAAATAGACTTGCCCTTGTATTCTTACTTTCTCGGCAAAGCTTTTCTCTGCAGACTTTTCATGTTACATTATGCAGAAACACACAATTTCACATCTAACTGCACTAAACTCTCTAAATGTGCACAATTCATAACAATATTTTTCAGTTAAAGCCATACCACATATTTCTGGCACAATAATGGCAAATTTTAGCTTATCTCTTTTTTACAGTAAAGGCTTTGGTTTAATACTAGATGAAATGAAACCTATGGGCACAACGATAAAAATGTTGGAAAAGATAATTCTTCCAGTCCAAGAAAAATCCTTCAAAACTAACTGTGAGTGACAGAGCACTGCATAAGTTATGTTTCTTTTTATAAATAAGTTTTCATGACTTTACAATTTTATTGTGTCTATTGATTTTAGCATTTGGATGAGATAGCAAAGACTTTATCATGCTCTTTCAATCAACCGTTGTACTACAATTCATTTGAAACAGTTTGCAAGACATTAATGTCTGACAAGTAAAGAATCAAACAGTAGTAATGAATTAAATATATGATCCAACAAATCATGTTTATATTTGAAACACCTTTTCCTTCTCAGCATACAGGAATGCTGCATGGCAATTTCAGCTACTAATTGCATTTAATTTCATGAAGTGGTTACTTGAACACAATCTTTCTGTTTGAAGATCTCTTTCTTGAGGAAGTTTACCTGTTGGCAACCTTAAATTATGAGGGCTATTCAGAAAGTAAGGAACATTTCTGTCTAACATTGCTACGCACATGCCGATCACGTATATTTTGGTGTCTGCATGCTCGGCATCTTAGTCGGTGTCCAGCCATCACAACGGGATCATTTCTACGCTGCCTGCTTTTTCGATATTCAAATTTAAAATGTACGCTGCAATTGAACACCAGTTGTGAGGTGCGGTCTGTGATACGGTTTTTGTTGGCAAAAAAACCTAAAACCTATGGAAATTTATCGGCAAGTGTGTGAAGTGTACGGAAACAACGTAATGAATGAAAGTTCAATCCAGAAATGGTGCATTCAGTTTGAAAACGGCCGAATGTTCACAATGAAGAGAAGAGTAGATGCCTTAGCATTGTGACTGACGAACTGGTCACTAAAGTTGATGAAAAGATTCGTGAAAACCGCCATTTCACAATAACGGAGCTTTCACTTAGTTTTCCACAAGTTTCATGGACTTTGTTGTTTGAAATTGTCACATAAAAGCTAGGCTACCGCAAATTTTGTGCGAGATGGGTGCCGAAATTGCTTACAGACCACCATGAAGGTCAGCGAATGGGGGCAGCTTTGACATTTCTGGAGGCCTACAACAGATATGGTGATTCATTACTGGATCAAATCGTAACTGGTGATGAAACGCGGGTGAGACACGTGAATTGGCAATAGTGACAAAATTACAGACCATGCAGTGGGAGCACACAAAATATTTGCAAACCTTGTTACCAAAGAAGATTATGGCGACTGTGTTTTGGAATAGGCAAGGTGTGCTTCTGATTGATTTTCTCGAACATGGTGCCACAATAAACTCTGGGCGGTACTGTCAAACTTTGCACAACCTTATGAGAGCAGTTCAAAACAAGCGGCAAGGAAAGTTGATGTCTAAAATTTTGTTTTTGCACAACAATGCCTGACCTCACACGGCAAACCACACTCAAGAACTCCTCAATTCATTCAAATGGGAGGTTTTTCCTCATTCGCCCTATAGCCCGATCTTGCACCCAGTGATTTTCACTTGTTTCCAAGGATGAAGAACTGGCTAGCAACACAGTGCCTTGATGACGACAAGGAGCTGGGGGTGTGCGTCACTGAATGGCTGAGATCGCAGGCGGCAGAATTCTATGATGAAGGAATTTCAAAGCTTGTCCGTCGCTATGATAAGTGCCTTAATTAGTTTGGTGACTATGTAGAAAAGTAGAATTTTAGTCGCTCTTTCTGATGTATATAATAATTTTTTTTCCTTGCACTTAAATTTCTTTTTAATTCCAAAACGTTCCTTACTCTCTGAATAGCCTACATATAAAAACCATTTCAATACAGGGCAAAGTTCAAAAGCAGGACATCCACTATCTAAAAACGATCTAAAATCCAGACATCTAGATCACCACCAACCCCTTTTTTAAAATTTTCAAGCTTTACATCTGCACATTTGGTATTTCTTTTATAATTAAATATGTGGAGAGTTTTAATTCTTAATTTCACTTTGGCACTGATGCCAGCCTGATGAATCGCAGCTTAAGGAATGACTCGCACAGTGATGCCTAAAGATTCTTTTTTTTTAAATTTTAATATTAGAGATTGAAAACCAAAGAGTACAGTAACGTTTTATGTTGACATTATGCTAGGTGATTATGGAAAATTTAACAGAAATTTCTCTCCATATGCAATAAATTTTGAATAGATTTAGAAGTGATACCCACAGGCCAAAAGATTACATTTAGTGCTGTTGGAATTAAGAATAACTGATTTATTATTCAGTAAAGCCTAGGGCTGGTGCAGCTGCACTGGGTGACAGAATTTACCGAAGGAAATTTTTTAGAATTTAGAGAAGCACTAAGCAAAAAAAAATTAAGGGATGGCAAAGTCTCCAGAATTTAGGGAAGGCACTGGGAAGAAAAATTTTACAATTTAGGGAGGCTCCTGGCAACAGAATTTGGACTTGCAAAGATTGCACCAGGCTGCAAAATGTCTAGTGCTAATCCTGGATACATGGGAATTAACTATTTGGGACTCTGATATACTTTAAGCATATGCGAGGAAACTGTTGTAAGTATAATAAATGAATAAAGTAATAGAATTCAGGATAATTTCATTAGAATGCAATAAAAGCAAGACAAAATTTAAAGAAACAACATGTCTTGACAATTTTGACATACAAGTCCTGCATTTGACAACTGAAATGTCCACTCTAAAAAAAAACTAAATTTAAGGTTGCTATGAATAAATGTAGACAAGAAATTATAGCTCTTTTGGTTGGTTATTATTGTACGAAAAGCTAAATGTTATTAAACTGTTCCACACCAAATGCTGTTAGAGATAATATTTCCCCCTCCCACATGCTGGTGCAAAATCTGGGAATTACTGGTTAACAAGACCTGAAGTCATTAAGATTACTCAGTATTCCAAGAAAATAATAGATTTAACTGCTTACTTATCGTTCTGACATGTAAATTAAAAATTTGAAATACAGTCAAAAGTCGTTAATTCGGACACCCATAATCCGGAATAATCTATAATCCGGACCTCAAAGCTAAAATCTTTCTGCGCATGCGCATAGGCGTTTTTGCGTGCGCGCAAGACCTTTATGACTTGCATATTCGTCTGCGCAAGCGTAGAATACGTTTTCGCGTGCGCGTTTAATAACGAACGGTATAAGCTAAAATTATCTAATTATCTATTACAGTTAATATTGATGATTGCGTTGTTCCTTAATCTTCGAATTGGATCCGGCTTATTATTTTTTGCAGACTGTAAGAGCAATTTTATAAAAGTAAGCTTGAACTTTCGATTATGTCAAATAGAATTTCCGATTCTGGAGCTGCCAAACGATCTACAAAGCGAAAGCATGTTTCGATGTCCATCAAACAAAAAGTGGAATTGCTGCAAAAAATAGATAAAGACATATTCTTTGTCTTTCTAACCATTCCAAAATCTGTTTATCAATTTCACGCTGCTCTGCGGAAGGGGGGGACATCCCGACGTGCAATGAACTGGAAGTTGATCTGTCAGCACTATCCTTATCTTCAGGGCAGATGTTTTTATTTTATTCGGCTTATAATTCTTTACTAAATGTTGTATTTCATCTCGATCTACTCCGTCTTTGATAAATATCATGAATACAAATCAAATAGTTTTCTGGTTGCAATTTTCTAATTTCGACTATGCGTAATGTATGCTTTACGCATGCGCACGTTGAAAGAAATGTTTAATAAAGTAAACAAATAAATATTAAGCTTCTTTTTTTGCAAATTTTGATACCCTTTCGATCATAATTGCTCATTATTTTATAAATTACGGTTTCATATCTTTAATTTTATAATTTCTGCATGCGATTTTACCAGATTTAAACTGATGATCTATAATCCGGAATCGCCGAAGTCCCGACGAGTCCGGATTAAAGACTTTTGAGTGTAGTAAGGTTTTCAAAGAATATGTTTTGAGATAGCTTATAGGAAAATATACTGATTTAAAACCAAAATTGCAAATAACTTTTTGATATGTTAAATTAGGTTATCTTGAGCAAGAAAAAAGCAACTCAAGGCCTATCTCCCTATAGGGAGGGATGCCTCTTTTGAGCACTTTTAAAGGGAAACTGGCTTATAACCATTAGACATTTGAGTAAAACAATAAAACTCTTATGCAGTACATCATCAGGATCTGAACCCCAGACTGAACTACCACTGCTCAATAACCTTACCACTCAACTACAGCGCAGTTCTTTTCTTTTTGAGATACTAAGGGATTTTAAAGATACATTCCACTATACATTTTATATACCTTTTTATTAATATTTATATATTATATTTTAAATATATATTTATATTTATATTTTAAAGATACATTCCACTATACATTTTATATACCTTAACATTTACTGCATTCATTAATTTTCTAATTTGTGAAAATATGATGTTGAAAAAGATAATTTTTAACACATCACTGATATAATCAATCTTCCATACTTCTTAATTTTTTTTTTTAGCTTCAGCTCCTCTGATGACATCCTAATTTTCTCATAATTCTTATTATCAATCAAGGCCATCAATATCTGAAGTAATTGGCAAAATTTATTTATAATGTCATACAAATATGTAATTACAGCAACATTTTATACTAAAATCAAAAGTGATACAATTCTATTAATAAGCTATCTCCAAATGTAAATGGCTTAAATTAGGTAAAATCCTAGGAGAGACCACACCCTTGGCGACAAACTGGGAAAGTGCAGAATCACCCACTGCTTCGCACGTTTCTCAAACTCGCCAACTTGAAAATAACAAGTCAAAAAATTGCACAAATTAGGTAGCCATGTACACATCAACCTATTTTCTCTTAAAGAAACATCTTAGAATTGCACACTACCTTGACTTCGTCCATGTAGACATCGATACGCGCCATATAATTGGGCACACCAAGGGTGTGGGCTGTGCTAGGATCCAACACTTAAATTATTCACAGCTCCATATATGTACTTCTTCTCTTGATAAAGTCAATTTTCAAATTCCAAACAATGTCTTCTGTGTAACTTTCAAGCAATTCCGTGCATGATAAACACTGGCAGTGAAATATAAAGCAAGAATTTTAAAATGCCACTAAAGAAACATTAACAGTTTCCCAGTCATGCTTATAATTAATTAATAGAGTTCATTCTATCTATTGTTCACAAAACTTGTGTAATTTGTAAACACGAGTTCAGCATCGCTGAAATTGATTGTAAATATTGTCACTGATTGGAAGCAAAATGTCTGATATATTTTTGAAATTTGCAATTATCAACTGCAGATATCAGCTAAGGTTCAGTAAACAAAAATTGATTGTTTCCTTATTTTCTTAGCTGTCTTGACTAATTTTTCCCGATGGAATATTGGTCACTCATTTGACAACTAAGTCAACAGTGCACACATACAAATTGATTTTGATTTCAAAACAAATCTAAGGATTTCCGTATAATAGTTAAAATGATAAGACTCAAATTTTGCTACCGATAAATATATTAATTCATACATACCATTCTGAGGACTGTTAAATTCTTCAAACAGTATATAGAATCCTACCTAAGGGCAGAAACAATTAAAAAAAATTACATACATTCTAAAACTATCAATCTAAGGCAATGAATTATTGCAATTTAAAAAGTTAATAAACATTGTTATGAATATAAAAATAAAGAAAACTGCTAAACATGTATAATTTTATAAGAAAGTGGCTCATAAAAATGCCTAATTGTACACTAGCATGACAGAGTATTCACCATTCTCAACATAAATAATGAAAATATTTTAAATGAAACACATAACATACGTCTAACTCGACACCTTAGAGACGACAACTCACAAGTAGAGGCTTCGAAGTTGCCAAATCAAAAAATATATCTTCACTGTTTTGAAATCGTTTACGCCGTTGCGATATATTTAAAAAAATTGCCCAATTGCAAAATTGGATTCGCCCAATATGAATTTTCCCATCTTTTTCTATGAAAGTGTTTTGGATCGCAGCGAACACCAAAATAATTTCTTTAATTTTATGTATTATCTTCCAGTTTCAAAACATTCAATTAATAACAAATAAGAAATGATGCTCCAAAGAATCTCTTCCAAAGAAACACCGAAAATGTCTGCTTTTTCTGTAAATGAGAGAAAACGCTTGTTTAAAACATGAGATTTTATATTGCATTTTTTTTGAAGGGGCAGAAATATTAATGAGAGGTTATTCATTTTTCAGTGGGTGAATATTCGGAAGAATATTTGCCATTTGACTAAGGGGCGAATTCAAGTGCGACGTTACCAGTCGCAACTGCCTGTTAGCTGGTAAACCGAATTCAAGTGCCACGCTTTGAAGAAACGCCTCTAAAATGACGTCACGATTATAGCAAATTTTGTGACCAGGCCTCTGAAAATGACGTCACGATTATAGCAAATTTTGCAAACTCACTTAACAGCATTTTTGTAAACAAGATGGCTGAAGTTATATTATTTTGATGACCAGCAAAATCACAATCATGATTAATTTCTGGCGTTTGAAAGATCAGTACAATTCTGTCGAATTATCGGTAATGGTATGATTCGCTTGGCTGTAAGAATTAATGCTAGGAAATGAGGCTTTATTTAAATGTTGCTGGATATTCTATGGAAATTCAGGTGTGTATGTGATAGATGCTGTAAGAAAAGCCGAAATGTTTTGGGAATTATTGCTTACTTATTAACAGGCATGTATTACTTTCCAGCATATGTTTTTTACGTATAAGCATTTTCTAATTTCATTTCTAAATTTAGTATTCTATATGCATACAAATAACACGTTTATTTTTCTAATAGTAATAATTTTATACTATCGAAAGCTTGTAAATATTTGTACTTTTATCATTATCATGAAATAGTTCCTTAGTTGAAATAGCCAGAGAATATGTAAAGAAAAATCAGCATTGGAAATAAAAAAGTTCAGCTTAATTTCGTATATTTTCTGTAATGCAACTGTCTTTTCACTTTTATCTATCTTTTTGTATTAAATGTTAATGCTGCTATAATGTGCTGTTGAAAAGATTTCATTCATATTACTCAAATGCTTTTTGCATTGCTGTTAACTGCAGTATAATGTCTGATTTTCACTACTGGTGATAAGAATTATCATACACGTATGTATTTATATTATCACATTAATGCATTGGCTATTAGTTAAAATCCATCTGAAATTATCTCAGAATTTTTTTATTTCTAATGTAATGTGTTTCATTAGAAGAGAATATTTGCAAAATCAGAATTGTTTTCTTTCAAACAGATGTCATATAATGTTATAAAGCTAGTGATTAGCTGAGAAATGGATTTTTTTTTCATTTTAATCATGCTTTAATGTTCCCCTATCATAGTTGTTTTTGCCATTAATATATGCAGTTATTTATTGTATTTTGTAAATATTTGCATCAACGTTGAATCATAGTTATTTTTCAAGTGCAGTTTAACAAAAATCTTTTTAATTTGAAAATTCTGAGAACTTCTTTTTTCCCATCGATTTGAAAGTTTGACCGACATATAATAATGGTCGTAAGTAAATTATATGATTATACTTGAAAGTAAATAACATAGTTAACGAAAATGAGATTTTGGAAAGTTGCCGTCTCATTTTATATAATTGTTAACGGGAAAGCTTTGAGTAGATATCATATTGCATATGAAGCTTCAATATGATTCATAATTCAGAGAATTTTGAGTCGATGCGTAATGTTCACCTTGCATAATCTTTGCTGCTCTTAAAATTTTGTCACCCGATGCCTCTAAATTTGACCCCCCAGTGCCAGGCCTCTTTGTATGTAATATTAGATACTTTATTTATGTAATCATGCATAACATTATTTATGTCTGTACTATTTAAAAATACTTTATTAAATTTTCATATATATATATAATTAATTACTGTTTAAGAATATATATATATAAAAGAATAAATTTCAAAAATTTAAATAAAAATGTGGTTTTTTTATTCATTTCATATATATATATTTAAGGTTCTGAATGTATTTTATGTTTTTTCCACATGGAAGTTTTCAGAATGATGATTACACAATTTGCACAATTATGTACAGACAAACACGGAAATTTTTATGCCAATAGTAGACATACAGATCATTGTTTTTAATTATTTTAGTCATTTTCTGCTGCTTTACACTGCATGCTGTGTTATTTAAATTAAGTGTTTTATATACAAACTAATATTATATTAATTATAATTATGTTCTAGTGCTTAGAGTTAAGCTTTCTAAAAAGAGATGTAAAATACTTATAACCAGAGATTCTGACAAAATAGATTAAAGAATATTTGTCTTTGAATGTGCAGAATTATAAAGCTCATTTTTTCCATTTGCTCAGATTTTGAAAGACCTGTGAAGCAGCTTTTATGGACAACTATTTTTCTACGTACTTTGGCATAAAACCTGTGTATTTTTATAATAAGAAGAAAATCTCTGGTATTAAATCTTTTAAATATTTTTGATAGAAATATTTTATATTTAATCGTGTGTGTGTAACCATAGTCAAATCTGAATTTTTCTAATGTTTAATGTTTTCAGTTTCAAGCAGGTTTATAAAATTATTTTTAATTTTTGTTGTCTAAGAAATTTTATTATATTCAATTCCCTTATCTCATTAATGGCTGAAATTTTCTTAGGAATAATTTGTATATTTTATTATTAAAACAAAAGTTTAAATTTGAGTTATGCAGTTAAATGATGGTTTTATGTCTGTGCAAAAATATTATGAGTGTATATTGACATTCGTGTATTTTAATATAGTATCAGCTTGTACTGTATGGAGTCCCAATGGCACTTGTTTCTGTGACTGTCTATATAGTATGCTTGGTTAGCTTTCAGAAAATAAGTGCTTTTAGGATACTTGCAGATTTTCTTTGACGAAAATTAGAACATCCAAAAAGTTCTATGACCAATGTGTTACCTCTCGAAGATGGCAAGATCATCTATACAGTTTTTTCTTCAGTGTTATTTCATTATCTCTTGATTATTATGTGAAATAAAAGTATTTTTAAAGTGTAATGATCAGTATCATTATACATTGGTCACAATGTGTACTTATTAGTAACACATTTATGCCTTTACTGGATTTACAAAATACTGGGATTTAATTTTTTTATCCATCTGACCACTAGTGGATTTCAACTGCTATATAGTTGTGTTTTTTAACCGAATATTTCTCTGTACATGAATGGAATGACTTTACCATTCAAATCTTTCTTTCTAACACAAAAGCAGTGCCTTGATTTTCTTCCCTAAACTGAACTTATTTCTGCTTTATTCCTTTTTTCTAAATTTTATTTTGAATGTTCTATACCATAATTGCCAAACACGGATTTCCAGAAAGAATTTTATATATACATTTTATGAATTAGCTTATAGATTTTGAAGCTGGAATATTATACAAAATCCACAAGTGGACTGCAATGAATTAAATGTAATATGAAAACTAATTGGAGAATGTGTAGATTTTTAATTATTGAATAATTTTTATTATAATTTGATATTAAATTCAAAACTAAATTGCGTATTGTAATAATGTGTTACCCATTTTAGATATAGCTTGATAGATGTCCTGATATGCAGTTTTTGTGTACACATTATCCAAATAATGTGAACAGCACCACAATGCTGCTACAGGTGAAATGCAGCAATGTAAAATTTTGTTTCAAACTTGGAAAAACACTAAGGGAGTGTTATAACATGCTGTGTGAGATGTATGGGTATATGGAAATAGTATTTTATCAGGAAAAAGTGGGTACAGATGTGCAATAATGATTTGAAATATGTGCAATGGTCAAGTAAGCTCATGACATTGAGCACTCTGACATGTTTCAATGAGAATAAAATTACATGAAGTTGGTCAAAAGTGAATTTGCAATAATCATTAAAGATCTGATAATGCCAAAACTAATCAAGAAATATGTGGATTTCTAAATTTTAAGCAAAGAAATCAGTTTTTTTTTATGATTCAGTATCGAGTTCGAAACTATGTTTTCAAAAATATATTAGAATAGAAAATAATGTTATATTAATTTTTTTTTATTCATTTTTTCAAGATATTTATGATTGTATGTTGGTTTTCAATAATTTTTCTTTGATTTTCGATACAAATTCTTTGATTTTCTACAGATTTCTCAAATAAATTGTGCATCTGAGCTAATAAATTGCAGATATTTTTTTGAGTCTGAATGATGTCCTTTTCTTCATCTTCAATTTTCTCCATTTCTATTCTTTTCCTTTTCTCTCTCATTCTTCTATTTCTGATTGTAGAACCTGTATCTAAAAATAAAAATTTTTAAATTATCATTTAAAAATGAATAATTTAAAAGCAATAGAAACATTTCTTAATGATTAATATCTATTTTATTGGTTCTTTCTGATTATCCACCTACCCTCCAAAAAGTATTCATGCACAGAATTATGTATGTGACAAACTAAAATGTTGCCAAAATTTGTTTATGTGCAACATGCAGGCAGCAGTTGTTCATTTCAGTTCATGCATATTTCCATCTTATGAATTCAACAGTCATTTTTTTTATTAATGTTTTTGTATAAAGTACACTTTTTTTCTCACAATGAATTGTAAGAGGATTGTTGAGTTTGCTGGCTGATGAAAAAGAAAGTGTCATATTTTTTTTTTTTTTTTCGAATTTGCATACTACACTAATTTGAATACTATATATACTGTACTTCTTAAATGGTAGAATTTTACTTACATGTTAGATGAAAATTTTTAAGAATGCGAGCCAGAAATTGGTTTGAAGATAGCCATATCTTGTGTAGAACAGAACTTCTTACCTTAATATCAATTACACAAGTAATAATTATTTAAAAAATGGATTACCAGAGCATTTAATTTAGAACATTTCACATATATTCCCCCCCTCCTGAATGTTATTAGTGAATTC
Source organism: Stegodyphus dumicola (assembly GCF_044657685.1). Classification (NCBI taxonomy): domain Eukaryota; kingdom Metazoa; phylum Arthropoda; class Arachnida; order Araneae; family Eresidae; genus Stegodyphus; species Stegodyphus dumicola. The sequence goes on from NC_140769.1 coordinate 102,017,948, forward strand.
CATAAGGGCAATTTATTTACAACAAAAATAAAAAATTATACAATTCATTGTTTTCATTTACATCTTATAATTTTATACTATATGGTTTTCCTTGTTTATTTAGACACATATAAATAAGGCAAAAACATATAAGGCTTTTAAAAACATATATACTGTAATTTTATATAACTAGAATACAAACTTTTTCGTTTCCCTAAATGCCATTGTGGTGTTTCAGCTGCAGAATGCCATTGTGATGTAGAGTTTACTAAAGTAAATTTAGGGGGGGAAAATGAGAAGAAATCGTATGAATATAAGTATGATTTACTCAAGAATTTGTTCTGACATATTTATACAATCAGAGATAATTTTTTATTTTGCATAATCATAATTAAAAGATAGCATTTAATACCAGTAGGCATTTCATCATTCTCTATAACTGCAAAATTTTCATTGCTTCCATCAGTATTCTGTAATTGTTTACTGAAGATGATCCCTGAAATATAATAAATGTTTACAGAAACAGACATACCTATTGTATAATGCAGTAACAGATTAGTATCAGTTTAACATGTTTTGGGAGCTTGGATACATCTGTTCCAAGAGAAAATTCAAGTGATAAGATGGATAGTGAAGCTAATAACTTTCAGAAAGTTGACAGAATAAAACTGTTATACTATGCTGCTTTGCTCTTTGACTGCTTGAAAACAACAAAGTGAGTAAATCAACAAAATAGATATTTTATCTCCCAAAAAACATTGCAGAAGAGACAGAGTGACATGTGTATCAATTTTACTTACAAGAGATCCATATAAAACAAGACAAAAATTAAAGAAATGATAACTTTTTGTCTATAATATGTTTATTCAAATTCAAACATGAAATCATAATAATTGTAATTCATCAATTTTTGCGTTTTAAAAAGATTTATAAAAATGGTTAAAATTTTGAAATACTAACCAAATTTTGTTGATGATATTGTGCTCTGCAGTCGTCATCTAGGAAAGGAAAAAAAAAATACTTAGTAGAACATTCATCAACACACAACTATTTGAAGAACAGCAGAGAAAACTTCTAAAATTACTAATGTAGGGCAACATCATTTATCATAATATGCATTGATAGAAACATACTGCAATATTAAAAGTAAGCATAATTAACAAGCATATTTCAGTGATGATTTACATTTCCTAAAAATTTTTAAACTTTTGAAATGCACAAATATAATGATACCTAACTCATGCAAACAGATACATATTATCTGTACCCTGTGGAAATTATTTGAACTACATAAAAATGTACTTAATATTTTTATATATTCATATCAAATCTAGATAGCAATATATATATTAAAAATCTGAAAATTCCATTCTTTCAGAATTCTATCATAATTCATTAACAGTGTATTTTTATTTTTAAGAATGGTTAAATGCATTACATTATGTACTTGCATACAAGTAAGCTGTGGTTTGGAAAAGTCTGAATTTTTTTACTAACGTATTCAAACACTTACTATTCAAGGAACGTGGCGTGAAAACTAATGCTGTATTCTAAAAAAATAAAAAAACAAATACATATGTAAAGTTATTAAGAAATATTTATGATAAATATTTATGTTAAGAAATTATTATACAAAAAAATTACAAACATATTCATGATTATTTGAAAATAATGGCACTAGCACCTACCTGTTGGCTTGGAGTATGTATCGCAGAATTTTCTGAAGCTTCCAAAAAATAAAATATTACATAAGACAAAAAAATTTTACAGCAAATGATTTCAAAATAAAAATTTAAAAAATATACTTTTAAAATGAGTTTTAAATTTTTAAATTAATTTTGTAACAACTTACTATTTCCTTCCAGTTTTGTTTGTTCCTGAAGATAAATACAATAGTATATATTACTTAATTAAATTTTAACTATACAGTAATTGAAACTTTAGAAAACTTTTACTTAAAAATTATTTGAAATTTAAAGAATTAAGGTTTTCTGCAGGAAACTGGAAATCTGCTAATGCAAACCAGCTTACACATTTCTTTAAGTTTGCAATTTGTATTATCAATAATAATAAATAAAAGAATGAAATAAGGTAATAAATGGTGTAAATACTGAGATTTAGCCAACAGTAATACCTACCAAACTCGTTAAAGTAAATGTTTAGGATAAAGTGTAAAGTGAATCTGAAACTGGCATATTTTGAAATAGTTAGACATACATACACATTTATTATCAGAAATGGAAAACTAGAAATGAAATTTTATTGTAGTTTAAGTAATTTTTTCCTTTCATTGAAAAACAAATCAAAAATTATGTTTTATAACATATTATTATTTCAATTTCAGTATCAAGGTATTCAAAAACTGCTAGAATAAAAGATATTTTAATACATGACACAGGGAATTAAAAACATTTTAATGTTATTTTTCTAAAAGTCATAATTTTAAGACATTATCTTTACATTTTTGATAAGGCAATAACATTATTACACTTGTTAAAAAGATGTCATGAAATTCACAAACCACCAGAATAGGTTTGAATTATGACAAACATAAAGAATGCTATCTGTTTAAGGAAAGGAGAGCTTTCATGCAGGATCACAAATATTCTTATAAATTACACACATATATATAATTCTTCTGCAGGTGAAAGATGGAAATAGTTTGAGGATTTTCTACAGTTTTTGCCCGTTTGAACTATACAAGAAATTACAGTTTCTCCCATGTTGGATATATTACTTGAATTATAAATGGGACTAAAACCTGCAGTTTTATAACTATATACTTAATTCAAATAAATAATAACAGATTTGTTAAATTTAAATCCAAGCACTCAAAACTAGAAAAAAGTATTCAGTAACTTATAACTATTTTATCAAATGTTTACCAGAAAATTCAGTTATTTATGAATATCATACTCGCTTTTCACATTTATTAATGACATTAATAAGATTTAAAACACCCTGAATATCAGTAATATCTTGAACATCAAACACATGAAAAAAATCTTATTTATATATCTGAAATTAACACATTATAAAATTCAAAAGATGCTTACATTTATTATATATTGTGCACTAGTATCAAATTCTAATGAGGTGATGCCTTCAACGCAAGTCTTCCCTATCAGGGCAAGGACTTTTTCTTCAACATATGAAAGTTTCATATTCGTACTTGGCCCTCCTCCTGTACCGAAATGATTATTTTTTATTTTCGCTGCCTTCTTTTTTGTGCGGCTTTTCAAATCAATCCACTTGTTTTTTACTTATTGTCCGGTCCTTTTGACTCCTAACCCAACAGAGTTCAGAATCTCCGCAATTTCACTCCATGCTTCTTTTTGTTCATTTAAATTAGCGTATGATTTTCCTAATTCTCCACTAACAAGTTCTTTGTAACTCTCAAGAGAATTTACAAGAACTTCCAATTCTCGCATAGAGAAATTACTTGATCTTTGCATGATTTTAACCGAAAACGAGACGCTAATGTTCAAGTTCTCTTCGCTTATCGAACAACGTGAGTTTGTTTACAGGGATACACAATTTCATTGGATAACAGCTTCTGTTCATCGGTTATGCTCTCCTAGCTGGAGAGATAGCTGGTTTCCAACTGCTATTTTGACGTCATCCGTCTCGCAACCGATGACGTCAAAATAGCAGTTGGAAACCAGCTATCTCTCCAGCTAGGGGTAAGGCTCCTATAGTAAAATCCTTAGGAAAACCAGTCGGGATTCTCTTTCCACTCGACAGCAGAAGGGAGAGCGAGTCTGACAGGCGTCTCAAGACGAGAAGAGGAAAATGCTTATCTTCACTGTCATTGGCTGTATACCACGTGACACTCCCGAAACGTTTTAGGCAAAGAATCTGTAAGAGATTCTTTGGTTTTAGGCGCTATTTCTGGTTTTTCGCCAACTGCAATTGTGTTTCTCGCCAATTGTTAGCGGTTTGTTTAAATCAAGGATATTGCTTTTTTTTTATTATCAAAATGGATATGTTTAAATGTAAATCTTGCAGTTCATCTTTTTATGCGAAAAGATATTTGAAAGCGCATGCACAAAGAATACACGAATTTAAATAATAAAGTTGCACCATTTTCGTGTACGTATTGTACGAAGCAATTTTGTACAAAAAATTCTTTAGCTAAACATAGGATACGTATCCATAATATAAGGCGAAGTAATATTAAATGCGGCGAAGACGAATGCCGGGAACTATTTCCTACTACAGGAGATTTAAGATCTCACTTAGAGACTTGCCATAATTACAGCAATATGACCAAATGTATAAAACTGGAGTTTCAAAAAAAGCAAGGTATGCAATGAACTTTTTATTATTTTGTTTTCCTAGTTCAATTATAAATAAGCAAAATATATTGCGTAACTTCTGTATATAGCCCTTAATCTTTTTACATTAAAATTAAATAGCTTCATTAAAGCTAGTTCAGCAATACATTTATTTGAAGAAACACCATATATATGGTATTATTAATTTAAGCTGTTTCAGCACACAAATATGCATTGATTTGAAAAAATTAACAAATTAATTACTTTGAAACATATAATTTCAGAACACTATAGTTTTAACAATTAAGATTATTTTTCTGTGTGGCTGCAATCTGCATATTTTTATTTACTAATCAGATGCCCTTATTATGAAAATTTATACATTTATTTATTTATTAGACTTTTATTCATGGCTATCGGATGAAGAAAGAAAAACAAAGACTCATTTTGTGGTAGATTCATCTGGGCAGAAACATAAAAATTACACCAGGACGCTGTTTTGCTGTAATAGAAGTGGGACATACAAAGCAAAAGGCAAAGGTGAAAGACAGCTAAAAGCACAAGGGACTTCCAAAACAGGTTTCTCTTGCACAGCTACTGTCATACTAAAAGATTTTGGCAATCGTTTTGAAGCTGTATATTTTAAAGAACATTACAAGCATGAAAAATCCCTTTGTCATCTCCCTATTCCTAAACAAGAAAAGCAAAGTATAGCAGGCAAGTTATGTGTTAGACCGTATTTTGATTGTATTAATTTCTCTTAAATAAAACTATAATTACTTATGCAGTTGGAGCCTTTCTAGCTGTCATTAATATACAGGTGGTTCAAAATTCCAAAAGTGAATGAATTTTAATATTAATGAAGTTGATAACGAAAATCATTCATGAAAAATTCAGATTGGGAGAGAAACACGCGAGTGTGAAATTTAAAATTAGGCTTAACAGCAGACTTAATAAAAAATAGCAGACTAAAAATAAAAATTTCAGAGATTTTGTGGAAAACTGTATTTTAGAGTCAAATATTAGAACAGGTGCAGTTATCATAAAATTAATTAGCTGCATTAATGTAAGTAAAAATAAATATTAGAAGTAAAATATACAAAACAGATACTAGTAAATAAATACTAGCTATCCTTTATTATAAAGGCATAAATATAATTTACAATTTAGTCCAACCTAGTTACAAAACTTAAAAGATTTTAGGCATTTTTCTAAATTGTTTGATGTTTCGAATTCTTTTAGGATGTTTTTAATTCTTTCATCCAATTTTACATATGCTTTTTTCCTTGTTATTTCAGGGTCGCCTAATTCTCTGGCTTTCAAATTAAAAGACACTTTTTTGTGTTTCTTCTTTTAGTATTTTAACTAATAAGTGCACAATAGGCTGGTTTCTGCCAGTGATTGTGTTTAATTTAGAATTCCACCTTTCAACAGAATTATTTGTCTTATGATGCTGTCCATGTACATTCCGTATTTTAATGGGCATATTTTGATTTTCCATTCACTACTCAACAAAAGAATCAATGAATGTGGTAAGTTTGTCAATGCTAAAAGCTTTTTCCTATACAATGCTCTAAGTATCATCTACATGTTCTATTGGCAAGTAAGCTAAGGCAGAAATCATTCTACAGACATGTCTTATATCTTCGTTCTCTTTATATTCCTTTGTTACACCCATTTCTCCCCATTCATCTTATGTCACAAACATTGATTAAAATGAAAGTTACAACCGAATATAGTCGAACTGGGAAATTCTAACATACAGCTATTGATGGCTGCGGCTTCAAAATCAAATTTTATAATGTCCGGCTTCTACTTAGGGTACCAACATTTCACTTCCTGAAACATTGCAACTTACGTTGCTTGTGTCTTATAAGGCAGAAATGCAAAAAGCGCTGGATAAATATTGGTCTCAGTTGCTGTACTCCTTAAGTTGATGTTCAAATTTCAAAACACTTACTATTTTATATATTGTTGAAAGAATTGATTAGGGCAATGAAATGTTCATTAAAAAAAATTTTCAGTTGCAAGCTGATATTCTAATATCATACCATTGTTTGCATGGAATTCATATTTAGTAGGTATAAAATAATATAAAATTTTCTTTCATATAAATGAAAAACTTTATTTTGCATATAATATATATAATTTTTATCTCCTAATTATCTTTTTAAATTATTTCAGGTAAATTATTGCAGGGGATGGAAGAGAAACGAATTTTGCAAGATGCAAGATTCTCTTCGAGAGATGATATTGAAACAAAACAGTTAATAACGAGAAAAGACCTGCATAACATTAAGAGGGATTTTGGTCTGAGCATTAATTCTAAAGGATTAATTTTAACAGATGATGAGACAAGTGTTTGGTCCTGGATTAATACGATGTCGCAAATGGAATTCAACCCCGTTCTGATGTATAAACGTCAAGGAGAAAAATATGCAAATGTAAACAAAAATGATTTCATGTTAGCAATAATGACAGAATTTCAAAAAAAAATGTTGATAGAATCTGTATTGATTCTACACATGGAATTTCTGCTTATGGATTTGAACATTGCTTGTCGTTGATAAGTATGAAGAGGGCATACCAGTTGCTTTCTTAATATCATCAACAGTATCAGAAAAAATTTTGGTAAACTTTTTTAACTGCATCAAAAAGATCATTGATATCAAGCCAAAGGTTTTCATGAGCGATGATGCTCCCATGTTCTATAATGCATGGGAGCATACATTTGGTTCTTGCCAAAAATTATTATGTGCTTGGCATGTGGACAGAGCATGGAAAGGTCATTTGAATTTTGTGCCAAAACATAAAAGACAAGCAGTGTACAAAACTTTAAAAACTTTAATGTATGAATTAGATGAAGAAATGTTCAACAAAATGTTAGAAACATTTGAGCAACTATGTGAAGATGAAGACACGTGAGAATTCCATAAATATTTTATGACATACTATTTTGAAAGAGCCAAAATGTGGGCATACTGTTTCAGAAAAGGGGCTAAAATCAACACCAATATGTATGTTGAAACATTTCATCGGAAATTAAAATATATTTATTTAGATGGGAAGAAAACCAAACGGGTTGATAAATGTATCATCGAGTCAATCTTGTCAATGATCAAAAGTTTGACACTTACATAAAATATCAGAAAGGAAAAATAACAAAGAAGACAACAAAAACATTTCAACGTCATAAAGCTGCTGAGCTTTTAAATGCTAACTGTGTAAAAAAAGATGATGTATGGGAAGTTTCATCAGAACTGGGAGAAAATTCTTATAAAATTATCAGAGATCATGTTTGTAATGATTTATGCCTCATAACTTGTAGACTTTGTTCATGCTGTTTAAAAGCTTATAAATGTACATGCCATGATTATTCTATTTTAAATAATATGTGTAAACATATACATTTTGTAATCATGTCTGAAAAAAAGACAGAACCTTATAAAGGCCCTCTAAACAGAATACCTACTAGGAATAATTATGAATCTTTAACAGTATGTAAAACATGCATTAGTGAACTTATTCAATCTTCATTTTCAATTTCTGAAAAATTAAACTGCATTGAAAATATGGACATTAATCTTGCTACACAAATAAAAAAGCATTTAAATGCAATTGAACATTTATTAGAAGTTCCTTTGTTAGATAAAGCACATGCTTCAATTTCAAAAGAACCAACAAATAAAAAAATTGTTCCCCAAAAGAGATTTTATTCAGTTAAAAAACGAAAAGTGTGTAAAAAAGTACAGTTTGGAAATCCTTCAACAGCAGAAAAAAATAATACCAAACCTATTTTATTAAATCAATTAATTGTTAATTCAGATCCCAGCTATGATCATTTGTATTGCAGTGAATTGAATGCCAAAAGTTTAAAAGAAAAGTCACTAAATAATGTTTAAGAAAATTATGCTATTTAAGTATTTTTAAAATTTGTGTATTTATAACAAATTATTTGATTTTTATGTAACTAATCTGGATGTCTCATTTTAATTTAATTATGTATCTTATTATAAATTTAATAAAATTGTTATAACTGTTCTACTGTATATCTAAGCTATGCATTTATCCTATACTTAATCTACGCATACATTAAATCTATTTATAAAGTCATGCTTTATAATAACTATTCTACTGTAAATGTGAATTACACATTTATCATATACATAATCATTGTCCAGTTAGGTGATAGGATTGTTGATGTTTCTTTAAATAATGAGTCCAGATAAGCAGGATGGTATGAACAATTTATTAGGAGAATAGGCACAATACTATTACACACAGAACAAAAATAGCTGAAAACAAATCAAGGAGAATAGGGATATTTAGCAATTCACTTTTAGCTCATGGAATAAATTCTAAAGTTTCCTAAATCACTCTCTCAGGATAAACACTAACTTGTAATTCAGCTAAATGCAAAGTCTGGCACCTGATTCACAAGCTCTCTTGTTCTCAGACCCGTATTTATACTCTGCAGGATGTGTTATGCAAGATAAATGCAAAGTTCGTTATGACACGAAAACCTATTTTCGAAGCCCTGTGACCAATTCATCCAGAAGTTTCTAGAGCCATGCGGCAACAGGCATCTCAAGATAGATAACGCAAAATGCTTATCTTTACTGTCATTGACTATATCACATGACAGTCCTGAAACGTTTTTGGCTCTATTTCTAGTTCTCCAACTGCGTATCTCGTCAATTGTTAGCAGTTTGTTTATATCAAAGAGCTTGCACTTCGCTTTCTTTCTTTTTGCTTTTATTACTGAGATGGATATTTAAACATATCCATATTATATAGATATTTAAACGTAATGCAAATCTTGCAGTGCATCTTTCTATGTGATGAGATATTTAAAAGCACATAAACGTATGCACAAAGATACCGTCGCTAAAGTTACGCCATATTCGTCATCAATTTTAAGCAAACACAGAATATGCATTCATAACGTAATGTGAAAAAAATATTAAATTCACTGAAGTAGGATGTCTAGAACTGTTTCTCACCACAGGAGATTTAAGACCTCCTTTTAAGTTACAAGACCTCTTTTTCACTTTTAAGTTAGTTTTAAGTCACATTAAGATTAAAGACTCACCATAATTATAATAACATGACAAAATGTATGAAACTTAGAGTTCCATAAAAAACAAGGTTTGTAATGATCTTTTCCTTATTTTGTTCTTTAGTTCAATTATAAATAAGAAAAATATATTACGTGACTTCTGTATATAGCCCTTAAACTTTTTATATTCAAATTAAATAGTTTAATGAATACGGTGTTATTCATTAAAGCTATTTCAGCACACACATTTATTTGAAAAAACATATATATGGTATTATTAATTTAAGCTGTTTCAGCACACAAATATACATTTATTTGAAAAAATTAGCATACATTAATTACTATAAAACTTATAATTTCAGAACACTATAGTTTTAACAACTAAGATTATTTTTCTGTGTGGGTGCAATTTGTATATTTTTATTCTAATGTCTTATAAAAATTTAACAAAAAATGCAACTTATTTTTTTTATCTACTGCCATGTATAATTTGTTGTACTACTTGTTCCTTAATATGGAAAAGTTGTTATAAAAGTGCACAGTATGGCTCATAATTTGATTTCAATGTCTCACTTTAACTTTTTTTTTTTTTTTTTTTTTTTTTTGGGTCTTTTGACCAGGAGAATTTATTATGAATTATTATTATTGTTTTACATATATTATTATTAGTTACTGATGAAGATCAATAATGGTTTTGGTTTGGTTTATTTAATTACGGCTATCTGCCTAAGGGAAGGGATGCCTTCGTGGAGGACTTTCTAAGGGAAACTGGCTCATATACACGTTACACATGGGAAAAACCATGAAAACACCCATGCAGCCAGCCCGTTCGCAGGATTCGAACCTCGGACCGAACTACCAGTGTTCAGTGTCTTAACCGCTCGTCCTCTGGTGGGCTATATGAAATAACGAAAATTTGCTATCTTTGCTTTATTTCCAGCATAAATGCAAGTGTTTATTTTAGGAAAATAAAGCTGAATAAAATTTGTATATTTTTGCTAATTTTTTGAAAGATAATTTTAACTATTTCATTTGTATTATGGAGAATAACGAGAATGAAACAAGTAAAAACCTTTCATCAGATAACAAATAAGCGAAGATGCCAAATTTGAATATTAAGCGATAAAAAATTTAGAGAGCACACTACTCATACTTATCTCAGATGTTAAAAATCTGTTGGTTTATATAAAAAGTTGACTAATACTTAATACAGAATACTATAACAATGCAAGCACTGACATAGTTTTCATAACCCTACATTTAAAAAACATTATAATTTAAAGATATAGCTTTTCCTGAAAATATACCATAAAGTACCACATTTAACCAATTTGTTACAAGCTTGATACCATGTGAGCAAACTTCAAACTGCATATCAGTTAGATTAAAAATGAAGAACAAGAACTGAATATGAATAAGGTACTAAATTTTTAAAAGTCTATAATATAAACAGGCTAAATGAAATAATGCATAAGTGTATATTAAAGTATTTATGGTATTAATTTTAGAAAAACACCTATTGACTCAGGAAAGTTTCGTGAAATTTAAACCAAGTACTGAAGTTGCATTCATGCCAAAATGAAACCACACTTTTTATATGCTCGTATTTTATTGTGGAATGTAAATACAAGTAATCAGGAATACAATGAATTCACAATATTGAAAAATCACAGGTGGACATGAAGAATAATCTTACGAACACTCTATAAAACTGCTTTTAATTTTTATACAACATATGAAATTACCTTGAATTATAGAAGAAAGGTAGTTGAACAAATATGAAAATGAGATTTCATAACCAGGATAACTTCATGCAAAATTAAGAAAGCAGCTGCTAGAAATATTGATACTCTTCTGTTATGAGGATTGATTGTATGTATGTATATACATGTGCATGTCTATTTGTGTGTGTATGGATACATATATATATGCACATGCAAAATATATATACCAATTGTGGCCAATGTGCGGCTCGCGAGCCTTATACGGCTCTTGCAGGCAATTTGTGCAGCTCATGCATATAAAATATATGTATGAAATATGGTAAACTAAAACTATTCAGTGTCCAAAAGGAAGTAATTAATTAGTTTAGACTCTTTTTACAAAGTTATCAGGGATTTCTTTCTATTTAAAACCTCCTCCACTACTTCTATAATGATGTAAATAGGAACTTGTGGCTTTTAGAAAATTTAGATGCAGCTCTCGAACATTCCTGAATTCAAACGTGCTTACTGAAATGAAGTTTGGCCAACTCTGATATATACATTTCTGAATCTGGTTCCGATAACAGAACAGGGCCAAAGTATCTTGTGAAAGAATATATATTGAAATGCCTCACATTATTAAGTGAAATGGATTTGAAAAAAAAAAAAAGGTACAAAAGTTGTATCTTCAAAATAAACAATATGTTAATATGTAATTCCTTAACATCAGAAAACATACTGACAAATTATCAATAACATAAATGATATTCTAATGGAAATTATAAGTAGTAGTAGTAGTAGTAGTTTTATGGCGCAAAGCTCAATAGGCCATATGCGCCAAACACGGGATTCTTTTTTTTAACATACAAACTAAAGGAACAAAAAATATAAAGACAACAGCACACTTTTAAAATCGAGGCAAGTAAAAAGATATTTAAATGATGGGATGAAAATGCTGATTATAACTTTGATAATGAGAGATGCAGTATAGATATAAAATCCTAAAACATCTGATTAATTAAAATTCCAACATAAAATCTCAGGACAAAAATCAAATTAAATAATAGAAACCTGTTTCCTTGAGGTAGTGAAACAAATTATTATTGACCTCTCTTCCGATTAAACGGTCGAGAGGCAGGTCGCAGCTATTAAAATACTTTTCACGAAGATTATTAAAATATGAACATTCAATTAAAATGTGATAAACTGAAAGACAAACATTACAAGTTGCACAAATAGGCTCGTTCTCAGCTTTCAGAAGGTAGTTATGTGTCACTCTACTGTGACCAATTCTAAGGCGAGTCAAAAGAACTTCCTCCCTGCGATTGCTAGTAGTATCCCAATGCTCTATTTTAGGCTTCACCCTTCTCAACTTGTTATGAAGTTGAAGGTCCCAAAGTTGCTGCCATTTCTTTCGGATCTTCTCTTTTATGACACAACGGATATCTTTAAAAGGGATGAGGCGGCCGGACATTTCAACAGCAGATTTCGCTGCGATATCAGCCAGCTCATTGCCCTTTATTCCTGTATGTCCGGGGACCCAGCAGTACAGAAGTTCAAATCCACGACATTTCAATTTAATATTCAACTTGAGAACATCCACTATCACAGGATTCTCAGTGCTAGAAAAGGATTCTAAAGCTTTCAATGCACTGTAGGAGTCCGTATATACAATGAATTTTCGATGGTGCAGCGTTGAGATGTACAAAAGCGCATAATATATGGCAGTCAGTTCGGAGGTTAAGACAGAGGAAGCGTCGTGTAAACGTCTGCCTTCCATGTGGTCACCAATTATACATGACATGCCAACATGGCAAGCTGACTTAGAGCCATCCGTATATATGGGAACATAACTCCTGTAACTCTGCCTGTGATCAGCAAAAATTTGTCTGTAGATGCTCTCATCAGTAGTTGTTTTTCCGTAATTGTGGAAAATGTCAAGAAGGTGGATTAGTGCATTTTCCCAAGGTGCAATTTCAAAATGCTGTACTGCCTGTGGGGAAATATCAAACAGGGAGAATTCTTCAATGAGGTGACGAACTCTAACAGGAAAAGAAGGCACACAGGATGGACGTGCCTCAAATAAAAGGTCACAGCTATTTTCACATATACACAAGTTATAAGGATGGTCAGGTTGAGATAAAATATTAAAATAGCGTAAAAGAGACAACTCCTCACGCCTCAAACGGAGTGATGGCTCGTGACAGTCAACATAAAGGCTCTGCACAGGAGATGTCCTGAAGGCTCCAGAACAAATCCGCAGAGCCTGATGATGAACAGGATCTAGTTTTAACAACACTGAAGACCGGGCAGATCCGTAAACAACTGAGCCGTAGTCCAGTTTAGAGCGAATTAGAGCTCTGTAAATGCGAAGCATGGAGCAACGCTCTGCACCCCAGGAGGTGTTCGCCAGGACTTTTAAGATATTTAGAACTTTGGTACACTTTTTTCTCAAGTTTAAGACATGAGGAAGGAAAGTCAATTTTCGGTCGAACATCACCCCTAAAAATTTTACTTCAGGTGCAACTGGAATTACAGACCCATTGAGGTATAATTCCGGCTCAGGATGGAGACCTCGCTTTTTACAAAAATGCACGCACACAGTCTTCTGTTTCGAAAACGTAAATCCTTGTCTTTTTGCCCATTCCTGGATCCTGTTCAAAGCGATCTGGAGCTGTCTCTCTACATGTCTCATATCCACACCTCTACAGCTAATTTGTAGATCATCAACATATAAAGAACCTGAAATGGTGGGAGGAAGTTGTTTTAATACAGAATTTATTTTTAGGCTGAAAAGAGTTACACTGAGCACACAGCCTTGAGGCACACCCTCTTCTTGTTCAAAAACATCAGACAAAACAGAGCCTATCCTTACTTGAAAAGTTCTAGCGTTCAGGAAATTCTGAATGAAATTTGGTAGGTTGCCGCGCAAGCCACTCTCGTGAAGATCGCAAATTATACCGTATCTCCATGCCTTATCATAGGCTTTCTCTATATCGAAGAAAATTGAGACAAGGTGATTTCTTCTTACAAAAGCTTTTCGAATGGATGTCTCTAAGAGGAGCATATTATCTACGGTTGTTCTCCCCTTTCGAAAACCACTTTGATAAGGCGATATAATATTATTCTTTTCCAAGAAGTAGACTAGGCGGCTGTTTACCATCTTTTCAAACAGTTTGCAAACACAGCTGGTAAGGGCAATTGGCCGATAGTTCGAGGGATTCCTCGGGTCTTTCCCTGGCTTCGCAATAGGAATGACAATAGCTCTCCTCCATGCACTGGGAAATGTACGCTCCTTCCACACTCTATTGTAAAGTGTGAGAAGGGCACTCAGTGACTTACAGGACAGATGCTTTAGCATTTCATAATACACGCCATCCAGACCCGGACAAGACCTATGTGTCTGCAACAAAGCTCTCTTTAGTTCAACCATAGTAAAGTCTCTATTGTACGGCTCAAAGTTGGAAGAGTTGAAAGCGATGGGATTTTTCTCAGAGCGTTGCTTGATAGAAAGAAATGCAGGTGAGTAATTTCGGCTGGAAGAAACGGCAGCAAATGTCTCACCAATTGTATTTGCAATTTCTTCTATGGAGCTAATCACTCGGCCATCTTTTTCCAGAAAGGAAAGTGAGTGGCCTTTGTACATTCCGCATGCTTTTCGAACTCTTTCCCAAACCCGCTTACTAGGCGTAGAGGATGTTATTGAGGACACATATGAAATCCAGGAATCCCTCTGGCTCTGCCTTCTTACTTTCCGTGCATTTGCTTTGGCTCTTTTAAAAGCTATGAGGTTTCGCAGAGTAGGATATCTACGAAAAATACCCCATGCTTTTTTCTGTTTTTTCAGTGCTTCATGACAGTCGCGATTCCACCACGGTTTCGAATATTTTAGTGTTTTTCCTGATGTTCTAGGAATCGAAAGCATAGCTGCCTGAATAATAGTATTAGTAACAGCTTCAACAGCGTCATCGATATGCACACCTTCTACCATTTCCTCTGTCAGCTCTGCAACGGAAGAGAAGAGTTCCCAGTCTGCCCTGTCCAGGATAAAACGAGGGACTCTCGACACGGGGTTTGCTCCTCTTCGTGCAAGAGACACAAAAATAGGATAATGATCGCTGTTGTACAGGTCATTTCCGACACTAAAAGTGCAAAATGGCAACAGAGATGGTGAACAGATGGCAAGATCGAGAGCGTGGAATGTCCTTGAAGGCTCATGGAAGTACGTATCTTGCCCATTATTTAGGAGACAAAGGCTATGATCTTCGATCATCTGCTCTATTTGTCTTCCTCGGCAATTTGTATCTTTACTTCCCCAGAGTGGACTATGGCCGTTAAAATCTCCTATTATGATAAAAGGCTCAGGCAGCTGCTCTATTAGATTATTTAAATCTTGCTGATAAATGTGCTCATTTGGAGGCAAATACAAAGAAACAAATGAAACAATAATATCAAAATTTATTTGAGTAGCGACAACTTGGAGGGATGTCGTCAAAGGAAGTACATTTGAGGGATAATCCAGTGAGGAGAGGAGACCTACACCTCCACTGGCACGCTCACCTGCAATGTTATCCTTCCTGACGAAAGAAAACCTCCGAAGTTTTGCATGGTGTTCGTGTTTCAAATTTGTTTCCTGTATTGCTAAGCACACAGGATGATACACATTTATTATAGATTTGATGTCAAGGAAATTTCGGTGGAAACCGCGACAGTTCCATGACATGAGGGTGGCCATTATGAATGGTTTTTGTTTTTTCTGTGCTGTTCTTTTGTTTTTCGTGGAAGTAGATGCCTGGGAACTTCTAGACCCTCTTCTACTTCCATAAAGTCTGAATCCGCAGATTCAGAAATCATCTCATCAAAAGAGCTATTGCTGTGACTTCTATTTTTATTGGATATTTTATGTGTAGAAGTTTTGGGCTTACTTTGAATAACTGTTTCTTTCTTTTGTACTATATGGGTTGCATTTTCTTTTTGCTTGTTGGATGTAGACGGATGGGTTTTATTTGCTAGGGTCTGTGTGCCTATTGATGTTTGGGTGGCGACTGTACGAGATGATTTTACAGCACTGGCGTATGATGTATTTGGTCGAAGCTGTGTGCTCTGGACTAATCTTCTGGCTTCGGCATATGAGATGTTCCTCGTAAACTTTGCAGTCTGCACTTCTTTTTCCAATTTCCATTTTGGGCAGAGGCGTGAAAATGCTGGGTGCTCACCCTTGCAATTTATACAAAGAGGCGCAGCGGTACAATTTTCAGAATCGTGGCCAATCTGTGAGCATCGAGCGCATGTAAGGCTGCCACGACAAGACGTCTTAGAATGGCCGAAACGCTGGCATTGGAAACATCGCATAGGGTTTGGAATATAAGGTCTTACAGGAATATTTAGATATCCGGCCTTAATATTCTTAGGCAGATCAGGCGTGTTGAAGGTAAGGATCACGTGTTTCGTGTCTATCAACTTACCTTCTTTACGCATCTTGATCCGCCTTACACCGCAGACATTTTGTTCGGAGAGCTCAGAAGCGATCTCTTCTTCAGAAACATACAGAAGGTCGAATTCTGAGATTACACCCCGACAATAGTTGAGTGACTTATGTGGTGTTACAGTCACATTCGCTTGCCCAAGTTTAGTTATCTGAAGTAAAGAAGCAGACTGGGTGGCTGAGGTTGTATCAATAAGCAAGTCTCCGGAGCGGAGACGCTTTATATTTCTCGGCTTACCAATACAGGACTGGATGTATTTGTTTATTACGAAAGGAGACATCTTATGCATTTCGCCAGAAGGACTAGAGATGACTAGGAAACGGGGAATATTGTTATGATTTTTTTCATTTGTATCTGTACGTAATTTTTTTGCAGTAGACTTTTCAGAAGTAGGTTGAGTGAGTGGTTTAGCAGTAGACGTTTCAGAAATAGGTTGAATGACTGGTTTAACAGTAGATGTTTCAGAACTAGGTTGAGTGACTGGTTTAGGAGTAGAAGTTTCAGAACTAGGTTGAGTGACAGGAGTGATTTGAGTGACTTGAGTGACAGGATTGACTTGAGTGACTGGAGTTACCTCGAAATCTTTTATTAAGTAAATATGAGAAGCCATAGTGAAAGAATAAAGATTCGGGTCCGACGGCCCCGCCCACCACGGAGCCCAACAAGGGAACACAGATTCCTGTGTTAGGGCTAGCCGGACCTATACGCAAACTGAAGCCCCACAGTCGGCTTTCCCGAAAGCAGGTACTCCCGAGAGCTTGACCCCAAGCCACTGACACAAGGACTAGTGACCAGCCGATTGACACCCGTGAGGACGACTAAGGTGCCTCCCGTTTAGCTGAAGCAGAGGCCAAAGCAGTGTGTTGGGGACAGTACCTCGCCCCTCAACTACCAGGACCCTCCTTTCCAGCGACACGGGTCTCCACGCACGGCAAACACGTGGGCAGTTTTCTCCCCACTTGAAAACTAGAAACAAGGTCTGTTCCAGCCTCTCGTGACGAGCCCCAAACTCCGTAGAGAGAAACCACAAGGGAGAAGGGAAGGGAAAAAGATCCAGCCAAGAGGAGAGGAGACAGAAAAGAGGATAGATCACTGGGGCTCCAGGATCGTGACACCCGTCTCACCAAGAAGATGATCCCCTGAAGGGCTAGGGTACCTCGGGATTGCCACACCCGTACTCACAAAAGTGAGCCCCCTGAGGGATAAAATTATAAGTAGATACACTTATAACTATTAAACCAGTCTGCAGTTATAAAATATAGCAATTTTAATTTTGACATCAGTTGCAAAAGTATTGCATAGCAGAAATATACTTTAATTCACAATGGCATTACCATAATATTCCTGTCATTGCAACTTACTTATTATAATACAAACTCAGTTATTTCAAATCAATTTCTATATAATTCCTGTGTAATATAGTACTTCAAATATACTGTTTGGTATGCCTGTTCACACTTGAATTCTTAATTTTGTTTTATAATTCATTAGTTATGACCGGAGAAATGCATGTATTAGTTCAACTCATTGCAAACTTTTATTCATAATCATGAACAGCACTAAAAACTTATACAGAAAAAATTACAGACGTCCACCTTCAGCACATCCCACACCAACACATGTGGTGAACGAAAAAACACATGGTCAACAACTCTTTAGTCAATGTTACAGTTACATATGAAAATTTAAAAACAATAACACAGCAAAACAAAAATGTTCTGAAAATTCACACACTTAATTTTAAAAAATTAAATGCACATTATTACAGTTATTAGCAATGACAAATAATTATTACACTTTTCTTTCATAATTTAAATCGATTTTTTTACCAATGTCTGGGCTATCACCAGGCCACTGAAATGCTAAGTTCAAATCCAATGTATTGGACTGGTGCAGCCATCTACTGACAAGATAGTGAAATGCAAAGTGTTCTAACATTACTCCCTCACCAGTAACTAAGTTACGATACTTAAATTGCATTGGTAAGGTCAATAATCAAATAACGTGATCACTACATCTCATGATCAAAATGCACTCCATGTATAAAAGAATGAATTTCTAAGCTTGCATCTGGTTCTGAATTGTAAGGTTATAGTAAATTAAAATACAAATAATAATTAAGGTAGCTGGAACTTCAAGATATATCACTAATCTTTTTTGTTCCATGCTGGAAATCCACATAATTGTAGATACCACATTCAATATTCTATACATTCATTATACATTTCATTATTATATCTCAAAGTTAATATATACATACATACTCCATATCTGGGCTTAACTGAACAATTCAATGACATGCTTTCAGTGACATGAAAATAGTTAACACCAATAAAAATCTGATCAGTATTACTAAAATTTTCACATTTCATAGCAGGTATTTTAAACACCAAATGCACTTTTCTTATTTTACTCACTCCTGACTGACTCAATGCAACACTGTCCTGAATATACACCTTAGCAACTAATATTCTTTGAAAATTATTAGTTTTCTGAAAAACAGGTATTAGTATTGCATTAAGCTGCAGCTGGATAGAAATTATATTTGCTCTAAAGCTCATATATGCCTAATACCAACATGATTAGAACACTACTTATTTACATACAGCTCAAATTCTTAATTTTCAATACTGCAATCTAACATTAACAAATTAGTGAAAAAGACATATCTCATAATACATAGATATATGTGCACTACACTATATAGCACTGAAATATTCTAACTGAAACAATAATTGTATTTTATAAGATAGCTTCTAAGGAGGTAATGCAGATGTTATGCCTAAGCAAAAACACACTGTATTCCAAAACACAATAATACCAACCCTTACAGCTATTACATGCATATAAAATTTGAAGCAAAAATTTCTAGAACAGTAAAAACAATATGGAAAGTATATCTGAATATATTTATGAACAGTAATATATTGCTCAATATCTACACCACTATGACTCTGGTATATTACAGAAGATACATAAATTAGAAATTATAAAATCAGTATACATTATTGTGAAGGAGATAAATACGATATGACATTAGCCTTAATTGGGGAAGTAGATCATGAATAATAATATTTGCAGTAACAAGAGATAAGAGTTGTGATTGAGTTTTAAGTTCGAAACCTAACAGGAAGTTTTATTTCTCTACCACAACGAGTGTTTGTTGGGAAATTACTATGATGCATTTCCTTTGAGGATCCACCATTGACATCGTCGTCAAGAAGCTGATTCGGTAGTTCTGGCATGCTATCTGCATTCATAAGGTAAGCAGGTTTCAGCCTATCAATAGAGATGTTAACATCTTTTTCTTTAATATGCACAGAATAATACTTATCATGTCTTTCTGCTACAGGAAATGGGCCATCATATGCAGGCTCTAGTGGTTTTTTCACCCGATCAACTCGAACGAACACATGAGTACAGGTCCTTAAATCTCTATGTACAAAAACTTTTTGATAAGATTGACATGTATCTGCAGACTTCATTGGCTTTACTAGGGCCATCTGCTGCTGCAGATTGTACACAAATGTGTCAGGTTCAACGTGGACACTGGGTTTTTCAAAAAATTCACCAGGAAGCCTGATATTGGTACCATATACCATTTGAGCAACAGAATAGTTTGTACCATCTCTGATAGCAGCTCTTAAACCCAACAAAATAGTGGGTAGCATATCACTCCATTTTACATTATTGTGAGCTTTTATTGCAGCCTTTAGTGTCCTGTGAAAGCGCTCTATTTTCCCATTACATTGGGGATGATAGGGCGTTGTATGCAGAAGTTTAGCACCACAAATAGCAGCAAGATTTTTAAACATTTGGGAGGTAAACTGGCGACCTTGGTCAGTTACAATACACTGTGGCACTCCAAATCTGCTCACCCAATGGTCATAAAAAGCTTTACTCACCAGTTCTGCAGTGATCTCTTCTAATGGAACTACCTCCATCCAACAGGAAAATCTATCAATACATGTTAGACAGTAAATTTTACCATTAGATGGTGGCAAAGGCCCAATCAAATTAATATGGATGATGCTAAATCTGGCATCAGGTTCTTGATATGTGCCAAAGGTCGATTTGGTGTGTCTTGTTACTTTAACTTTCTGGCACTGCAGACAAGCTCTAGCCCAATCACTTGCTTGTTTCTTCATCCTGGGCCATACAAATCTGGCAGTTATCTGTTTTACAGTGGATCTGACACCAGGATGTGCAAAACTATGGATATGATCAAAAATTTTCTTGCGAAAACTTTGAGGTACATATGGGCGAATATTGCTAGCTGAAGTATCACACCATAGGACATTTTTAGATTGTAGTACATATTCCTTGAAAATTAATGAGGTGTTACTTGCAACTAATTCTTTCAACTCAGAGTCATTCTGTTGTGCCTTTGCAATTTCTTCATAATCAATTACAGATATCTCTTCAATTCTGGAGAGAGTATCTGCTACAATATTGTTCTTTCCACTAATGTGCTGTATATTTGTAGTAAACTGGGAGATGTACTGTAATTGACGCAGCTGCCTAGGTGAAGCTTTATCATTCTTTTGCTTGAATGCAAAAATCAGTGGTTTATGATCAGTGAAAATTTGAAAATCTCGTCCTTCCAGCATGTATTTAAATTGCTTCACAGAGAGATATATTCCAAGCAATTCACGATCATATGTACTGTATTTTCTTTGAGCCCCATTTAGCTTCTTTGAATAAAATGCAACTGGTTTCCAGTTACCATCTTCATACTGTTGCAAAACTGAACCAATTGCCCAATCTGAGGCATCAGTGCACAGAGATAATGGACATTCAGACTTTGGATAACTTAACAGGGCAGTATTAGCCAAGTCAGTTTTGCACTTCTCAAATTGCTTTATGCTTTCTTCAGTCCAAGGTACTTTACTTTTATCTTTTTTCTTTGCTCCCTTAAGCATTTCATGTAGCATGGCCTGGGTCTGCGCTGCATCTTTCAAGTACCTCCTATAAAAATTTACCATGCCTAAAAACGTTCTTAAGCCATGAAGAGTGGATGGCAGTTCATAATCAAGAATAGCTTTAACTTTGTTTGGCAGAGGTTGCGAACCAGAAGGCGTAATGAGATACCCCAAAAATTCAATTTCTTTAACTCCAAATACGGACTTTGACACACTTAAGCATAGGCCATAGTTATCAAGCCTTTCGAAAATTAAGCTCAGATGTGTTTTATGCTCATCCTCAGATGACGAGGCAATTAAAACATCATCAAGATAAGGAAAACAGAAATCAAGCCCTCGAAACACCTCGTGTACAAATCTTTGAAAGGTTGAGGGAGCATTTCGGAGACCAAAACTCATACAGTCCAAATGGTGTAATAATGGCTGTTTTTGGTTTATCCTCCTCAGCTATGAGTATTTGATAGTATGCTTTGAATAGGTCTAATTTTGAGAAAATTGTTTTCCCACTCAAGATTAAATGAAAATCCTCAATCCTAGGAATCGGGTATCTGTCCGGAATAGTCTGCTCATTCAGACGTCTATAATCACCACATGGTCTTAAAGTTCCATCTTTCTTTGTAACCAGATGCAGAGGACTAGCCCACTGTGATTTAGATGGCCTGATTATACCATTGTCTAACATGAACTGAAACTCTTGTTTTGCCAAATTCAGTGTCTTAGCATCAAGCTGCCGAGCACGAGAGTAAACTGGCTGTCCTTTTGTAGCAATATAGTGCTGGACCTTATGTTTCACTTTGGTGTTCAATAAATTGGGCTTCGTAATACCAGGGTACTTTCGCAACAGCTCAGAGAATTTTACAGAATTGCTCACTGTGCTAATCGCAGTATTTTCAGTTACTGACATTACATCACTATGTACAAACATATTTGTCACACCATCAATTAATTTTCTCTGGCGAATGTCAAGCAGTAAGTGAAACTGATTCAGAAAATCGGCACCTAAAATGCCTCTGTTTACTTTTGCTACAACAAATGGCCATTGGAATGGGCGACGTAGTCCGAGGTCCACGGTCAACACCTTACTTCCAAACGTTGGGATTTCAGTTCCGTTAGCTGCGTATAGCTTGTATGAAGTGCAGGTACTTTTAGATTTCGTATCAGCTGGAATCAAGCTGATATCTGCTCCACTGTCAATAAGAAATTTGATTCCTGTTTTTCTGTCTTTGATAAAAAGGCGAAATTTGCGGCAATTAATGTTTCCAGTAGCAGCAGGGCTTGCCGCTGATTCTACTGCTAGTTGCAGTTTTCCGGCTGCTTCCAACTGCAGGGAGGTTTGCATTTATCAGGGTAGCATTTTTTTCCAAATTTGAAATGGAAAAAACAGTATTTTCCATCTGGGTCAAAACGCTTGCGGGATCTGCTGCGGCTCCTATTTCTTTGATGGCTTTGACTTCGTCGTCTGTCTCTTGTGTGTTGAACACTCAGAGTCGCAATTTGTTGCTCAAGTGAAGAAATTTTTTTTACCAACATATCATATGGACCAGCTTCTTGGACCACACTCGCAAGTTCTATCCGGGGATTCATCTCAAGAATTTTATCGGCCATTGTGGCCAACTTATCAGTACCTTCATCACTAACAATTAAAATGTTTTTTACTTGGTCTGGCAGTTTCTCCATCCATAAGGTTCTCAGAATGTTTTCAGACACATCATCAGCATCTCCAAGGGCACGCATTTTTCGGAGTAGTTGGCTGGGCTTTAGGTCTCCCAATTCTAGTCCAGTTAGCAATCGCTTGATGCGTTTGTTTTCACTTTCTTTAAAAGTGCTCAGAAGTCTTTCTTTAGCGGCTGAATATTTGTTTGGCGTGTCGTCTCGAATGATGTCCCAAATGTTTTCTATAAATTTGGGTTCAAGTTGTGCAACCAGGTAATTAAATCTTGTGTCTTCGGAAGTAATTCCACTGATTTTAAACTGTGCCTCTACGGTGAAAAACCACATTTCAGGTTTCTCTATCCAAAATGGCGGTATCTTAACACTCACTTTACTAGCTTCAAGTTTTGAAGTAGATGCAGATTCACTGTCCAATGGCATGTTTGCAATTTTAGTCAAACTAAAAGATTAGCATTCCTAATAAAACACGGGTCATCAGATATTAGTTCAACTCATTGCAAACTTTTATTCATAATCATGAACAGCACTAAAAACTTATACAGAAAAAATTACAGACGTCCTGGGTCAACAACTCTTTAGTCAATGTTACAGTTACATATGAAAATTTAAAAACAATAACACAGCAAAACAAAAATGTTCTGAAAATTCACACACTTAATTTTAAAAAATTAAATGCACATTATTACAGTTATTAGCAATGACAAATAATTATTACACTTTTCTTTCATAATTTAAATTGATTTTTTTACCAATGTCTGGGCTATCACCAGGCCACTGAAATGCTAAGTTCAAATCCAATGTATTGGACTGGTGCAGCCATCTACTGACAAGATAGTGAAATGCAAAGTGTTCTAACACATGCAAATAATTCCATGTTATAAAATGCGTTATATATTCCATTTTAATGTGATCATATCTTTACTTTGAACATCAAAATATGATTTTAGTCTTTGAAATATATTCATCTCATAAAGTGGTAAACAGCACATCGCAAACTAATGAACTACAATATAATATAAACAGTGTTAAATAAACAAAATGTTTTATTAACATTTGGGCCTGACTCTGGCTCATTTTGAAAAAACTGACACCACTTCTGAACCTTAATGTAAATTTTTAAGCAAACTGTTGCTCCTTTTAATATTTCCCATCTTACTAATGAATTATTTTGGTAATTCATCACAAACGATGCAACTAGCAATTATGATATGGCGTTTTTATTTTGGCGATTCTAAATATTAAATTTTCGCCAAAAGTGGTAAACTTACACAGCTAAGTTCTAGTGTTAATGCTGACGTCCAAAGGAAAGAAAACCACGTGACCTGTAATAACCAATCAGCATTAAGTTACGTATTTTCCTCTTCTGGTCTTGAGACGCCTGTGCGAGACAGGCCAACACCACCTAGAACTAACTCAAGGCCACGGCGCGCAGTTCGTGACGTCACTGCAGTAGGGATACTTTCGTCCTCGCCAACTTTAAGGGTGCCTTCTTAAATATCCATTTGACAGGCTTATTTAAAAACTGAAATTTTTATATTTAATTCTCATCGTTTATAAATCTGGAAAATACCTTGCTTTCATTAGAATGTGAAGAACTGAGATTTTTATTTTTAGAATGTTTTCGATACGAATAACTAGAATTTTTAATTCCATTAAAAGTTATTACTGATGTTACTAAATTTAATCACTGAGAAACTCTTGTTAACGAAAGAAACTTCACACTTAATGAATCGGAATTTTATTTGTACGCAATAATTAAACAGAAAGACGATTTAAGACATGAAGGCAGGATATAGATCCTAAAAAATTGAGATAAATTCTAACTGATTTAAATTATGAAGCTAATTTACCTGGAATCATGTAGCAACATAAAATCATTAGTTGAAAACAAATATAATTAATCAGAGATGTTTATTGGTCAAGGGTCGTATTAATTATACTTACAACAATTTATGCCTTGACTAATAAACATCTTTGATAAGTATAAGTAATATATCTTATTTTTGACATATGTTGCCGAATAATAATAAATACTCATGTTTGAAACAAATAACACTAAGCTTGCAACGATTTAAATAAGTTTTTATAATTATTTGAGACATTAGGTGCACAGAGAGAATTGCATATTATTTTGCATTTTAAATGGCAAATATCAAATCTCTGATAGAGGTCTGATATAGATCTAAATAGCTAACCTCTGATCTTTACAGGGAATTTTTATAACATGGTTTAGCAGTATTGTGTGGAAGGCAAATGTAACAAATCCTAAACTGGGATATTGAACACAACAAATGAAAAACACTATCATTGCATTATTACTGCCGAATAAAATTACTAACATATAAATGCCCTTAGGATGCACTAAATTATACATTACAATTCGAAACAATTTATACAGAAATACTTTAGATAATATGTATATGCTTATTTTCAATCAGTCAACTAAAAAGAGGAAGGATTGTTTTCAATCAGTCAACTAAAAAGAGGAAGGATAGAGGAAAAGAAGAAAATCATCGAAATTGTCTTTGCAGTCAATTCAGAATTATTCAAAACTGTCTGTAAACGAGGAACGATAAATATTGCTTTTTTTTATCACAGACTGCATTTCATCAAATAAAAATGTATGACATAATATTTCATAAAGACTACATTTCTATCTTTAGAAAGAATTTAAATTGTAGTCTTTATGAAATATCATGCCATACATTTTTATTTCCATACGTATGTATATGCATGCGTATAAATGTATGACAATATATTCGATTTCTTTGAAAAAAAATTGCTTCGACATACTGCTATACAAAATATACAATTAGCTACCAAAGATGAGCATAACCTTTGAATTGTCCGAGGGTGAGGAGCCAAAATACACCCAGAACTCCTTAAAAATTTATAAGCATGGGGTGAAATTGTACATAAAATACTGAATAGTATCATACTCTCTGGAGAATACCGTAAGTTTTCTTTGGATGTATTAATTAATGTTAATTGCTCCCTAATGAATTGTATGGCTTTCTGCTTATTTTCATCGTATTGTTCTTCAATATTTTCTAAAGTTTCACAAACAGAATTTATTCTTAAATTCTGCACATCACTTTTAAATTCATACGACAACAAAGCGTTTAAAATAGAAATAACCTCATCTACATTGCCAACAGATGCTGGCAAAGTTAAATTATTAAATTTTTTAAGTTCAGTTTTCCCAATGTAAACTGAAAGTTCAAGTTTTTCGTTTATTAATGCTGAAATATTTATTTCAGGGCACGGTGTTAGCTCAATAATTAAAAAGATAGCTTCCCGTGCTCTTTTAATACAGTTCCACAAGCCAGGTAGCTTTTCTTTTCC
This sequence comes from Stegodyphus dumicola, assembly GCF_044657685.1. Classification (NCBI taxonomy): domain Eukaryota; kingdom Metazoa; phylum Arthropoda; class Arachnida; order Araneae; family Eresidae; genus Stegodyphus; species Stegodyphus dumicola. The sequence goes on from NC_140769.1 coordinate 102,044,390, forward strand.
CATCTTATCTAAAAATTCAGAAAAAGAAGAAAAGGATTTTTCTTTTTCATTCGTCTGAAACTGGGATATACTTTCAGTTACAGCCCACTGAAGATTTTTATTTTCTAGCCTTTTATGACATTCATCTGGGCTTTCTCTCACGATAAATTCCCTTGAAATATCTTTTGGGCAGTTTGGAAAAATACTAGGAATCGCAGAACGTTTTAATTTGTACCTCGATAAGGGAGCAGTCACCTTCCTTCCAGTCCTTTCATCAACGAATTCTGTACATTTTGAAATGTCCTCAGGGTGAAAATGAAGGGCACAAACCTATCAGCAAGAATTTGTATACATTAAGTTTTTCGGCTTTAAACTGAGCATACATTATTAAATTTCATTAAATTTGTAGCATAAAATAATACAGGTTAGGTTATTTTAATTATGGCAAAGCCTCGAGGGCTATCTGCCTAAGGGGAGGGATGCCTTCATGGAGGACTTTCTAAGGGAAACTGGCTCGTATATACGTTACACATGGGGAAAACACCCATGCAGCCAGCCCGTTGCAGCAGGCCACTAAAATAATATAAGTTAATGTTTATTCACGACTAATAGAAAGAAAATCCTACTTATCTATTAATTGTATAAAGTGAAACAGGTACTAGTTTTGAAGAATAATGTCTAATTAGATAGAAAAATCTTTTGTCAAATAAAGTGTTGCATAAATTTAATTATTTACTTACAAAAAATACGAAACACTTGTATGCAAAGATTGTTATAATCGGATTTAATTATCTAAACTAGAATTAAATACAAGATTTTGTAAAACTTCATATTTAATGATTTATGTTATATTAAGTGAATTTTAAGAATATCAGGCATGAACTCACAAAATTTTAAATAGCGTATTTTTTCGCATTAACATCAGAAACAAAATTGGTATTAGTTACAGAGATATTATCAAGATTTTTCAAGGTCTTCGGATTTTAATAAATACGCTGTTCCTGTGACAAATGTATCGAGATATTTAAATGCAAGCATTTTGCAACATACAAAATGTATTTACAATTTTGAATATTTATTAATCCTACATTTAATTGAACTATAGATTGAACGATTAGCATGATGATAAACAGTACTATCTGCTATAAATTAAATTAATAGTATGATTAAATCATCATACTTATATAATCACTATTAGACTTACAATAAGATTAAATATGTTTACTTTCTATAAATGTATGTACTCGATTTAGTTTATGATAATTATAACATACTTAACACAGAAGCACTTTTTAAAGCACAGATAAGTATAAACTTATTCATTAAAAAAAAAAAAAAAAAAAAAAAAAAAAACGCAACTTACCTTCGAAAATTTTGTTGGCTTGAAATTGCTTCTATGAATCGCCTTTATCCATTTATTTAAGAATTCTTTCTCTTTCGGAAAAGAGAAAACCTGTACTTTTGGGCCATTTGGATAGTTCCCTTTACAGTTAGGTACACAGCATGTGTAAACCATTTAAAAAATTTGAAAAACAAATAATAAAGTGGAATACTTATAATATAGAAATATCTGAAAAAAGAAAGAAAATGTCGACTGTTCTTATGGACGATTTCTGACCAAGTGACCGTCAAAACTCCGGAAATCCACCCACCACAGTCCTGGGTGGGGAGAGTTAAATGAAATACAATCCCTACTAACACTGACGTCACACCTCCTCCTGAGAAACGCGCCGTGGCCTTCAGTTAGTTCTAGGAGGTGTTGGTCTGGCCCCTTCAAATTCCGTCGGCGGAAAGTGAAGTGGAAATTCCGCGCGGAAGTGACGTTTATTGCATAGCAACCAGTCTATCTCTCCTCTATATTGCTCCAGGCTCAGGGGAAGGGGGTAGTTTGTTGTCAAAGGGGCTGTTTCGCACGTGCTTATTACTGAGGATGGCGGTAGAAAAAAAATCGAGTTTGAGTAAATGGTGAAATTTCGAAAAAATACGCTGTTGGATTTAGTAAAGAGTATGGAAAAAAGAAATGGGGAACGTTAATGGATATTTTAAACACAGAAAGAAATGGCCTTTTCAAAACTTCAGGTATGTGAAGAAACGTAAACATAATTTTAAGTATGATCTTTTGCAAAATGGAAGTTTTCTAAAAGGTTACATATTTGCAAACTATTTGTTAACAGGAATTTTATGATTAAAATACATTATTTTGTCTGAAAAGGTTATGCAACAACGTCATAAGTCAAATCATTGAAATATAGCACCGCGTACGCGTGTTTAATATTCCTAATGAATTTGAATTACAAAAAATTTTTAGTAACCCATGATTATATCAATAATTTTATTTATTCAGGAATTATACTTATCACGTAGCTACAAATATACTATGTATCGTAGATACCAATAAGCAGTGAGTAAAAATATAACAAACATTTAACAAAGTAATAGAAAAAAAAATAAAAAAGTTTAAATAACTATAGGTTAAATCATAAAACATATTATCTTGCACACACATATATATTTTAACATATGCAGTGAAAGGAAATTGCAATATATATTCCTATTTATACTCTTTTTAAATCGATCCCACCAGTGACCGTGTGGTAAAATCGCTGAGCACTGGTAGTTCGGCCCGAAGTCCAAATACTGCGAACGGGTTTGTTGCATTACCAAAATATCTCTGATAACCAATATATCTGTCATTACCGACATATTTCTCGTAATTTCCAAAAGCATAAAAAATTAAGGCATACAAAACCTGTTTTAAATAAATAACTATATGTATATATAAATGTATTATAAATATATTAATATATGCAGTGAAAGGAAATTGCAGTGCATATTCCTATTTATGCCCTTTTTAAGTCGATCCCACTAGTGGCCGAGCGGTAAAATCTCCGAACACTGGTAGTAATATATTAACAGATGCAGTGAAAGAAATTGCAGTACATATATATTTATACCCTTTTTAAATCGATCCCACCAGCGGCCGGTAAAATCGCTGAACACTAGAAGTTCGGTCCAAGGTTGGAATCCCGCGAACGGGCTGGTTGCATGGACGTTTTCGTGTTTTTCCCCATGTGTTACGTGTATACGAGCTAGTTTCCCTTAGAATGTCCTCCACGAAGGTAACTCTGACTTTAGGCACATAGCCCTCGAGGCTTTGCCGTAATTACATAAAACCAAAACTAAGCACTTTTTTGATCTGAATAAATATACACAAAACTGATGTAATAAAGGTAGACCACATTAAAAAATCTGATAACTAATTATAAATCTTGCATTATAATATTGACAAGAATTTAACCGAAAATTATACAGGAATTTAACTTGTTTTATACAGGAGATTCTAGAAACTATTGGAAGTTGACATTGATATCGGTACAGTTAAAGGTACTTAAATAAATTTTTTAACTCAAAGCAATTTAATGTAAATGTTGAATTTAGGATGTGCATAGTTTGAATTATATACTGCATATTCTTTAATGCATGTCTAATGTAATACATTTTTATACACTACAAACTCAAATAAAAGTAGAGGGAAATACATTATAATTTAAAACATAAAATTTATAAATTACTCATCAAAACATGAAATTAAGTACATTGATATATACATTAGTTTAAAAATTACAATTTTAAATTAAAAGTATGCTCCCCTTCTTTATATATGAAATAGGAAAACACCAAATATATTATTTTCACTAAAATTTAATTAAGGCATTGGTAATGTAGAATAAATAAATAATGTAGAATCGTCAGCATCAAATGCGTTATTTCTATAGCGAAATACTCGAGTTTTTCACAAATCTTAAGAAATTAAAATATCTATGACGTACACTTTCAAAAACAATCCGTGACCTCCGCCGTCCTCAGTTTAGCTCTAAAACGACAGTCAGAAACTTAAACAGCAGCTGTCCGCGTATTTCCAAACCCTACCCCACTTTTCGAATTTTTGACGTCATGGACAAATCGACCACGGCCGACTCTATCATGGCCTTGAAGTGAAATCAGTTGGTCGCCGAGGGGCTGGCGCTGCGATTACGAAAGCTGGAGGCAGTGTCTAAACATAGCTCCGAAATTTTTTAAATAACTGTTTCAGTAAATATTTTCAACTCTCTAAAAAGTTTAATGCACCTTTCCTATGCAATGTCTCATTCATCAAGTTGAAAAAGGAAACTTCGCTTCATCGAAACTTCAGGTGTTTTGTTAGCTGTTTACTATCAACACGAGAAATCCAAAAGAGGCCCTGAGACGGAATATTCAGATAAGTAACATTTTGTTCTCTATACAATATATGTTTCTCTATCACTAGAGTACAATTAAATTTTTTTATTTATTATTTTTCATAAGATTCCAGCATTATACAATAGTTAGTAATAGTAGCAAGTCATGTGGTTCTTTTCTTCGTAACTATTCCGTAGAGACGCCACATTCCTTATCAGTAGTCCGTTCTTATCAGCAATTCACTCCCTTCGGAGGCCCCCCTCTTCGTGCTCAGGAATTTCTTGAGAGGGAAAAAATGGGGATCTCTTGACCAACGAAGAGTATAGATTGTGATTTTTGTAACTAAGATCCCCGACTTTTTTTTTTTCAGGTCTCAAACTTAGAATGAGAGATAACATGTGTTCCCACTGGCAAACATTTTGTTAAAGTAGTGGGTGAAACAAAAAAATTTGATGCGGTGATGAGAATCAACGAGAGACACAAAGACAGTGCAGAAAAATCAAAGTAAAAATTTTAGCTACTTGAATTTTAAAACTAATTTTTCTTCAAAGAAATGATTTGCTTTTAAAAGCACCACACCATTCTCAAATAATTTTGTTTTGAAAATAAATACCAACAAAAGAAAATGAAAATATTTCATATTCGTATAAGCTTTGTAAAACATTATATTGCCGCTTGTAATTTTGTTTTAGACTGATTTTATAGTATGAGATACCAATTTCATAGAATAGGTTTAGAAAAATGGGTGTTTAGCAAGGAAGCTAAACTGCGCGAAGACCGGTCCCCTAGCAGTGACGTAGTAACTCAGCGCGCAGGCCTTATCTATCTCGATGGTGACGCTCAAGGCCATTATAGAGTTGGCTGTGCAAATCGACTAGTTTCGCCTGGATGGTAATTCTTGAGCATGCGCTGAGGGGCGAGAAGTAACATAAACAGAACTTTAGCTTGCGCTTGTAAACAGTATGAAGTATATTGTCTGAAAGTGTATTCGTTTATGTAATTGCATAATTTTACTGTTTCTGTAATAAGAAAACTTCATTCAGATAAAATTTATTTTAATATTATTATTATCTGGTTATAGGATTATACGAAATGCTGAATACTCTAGGTACTATCGTAATCACATTGGATTTTGGCGTATCATTTTAAAATATATTGTATAATAAAGATTAAATCAAAGCAAATTACATTGTTAGAGATGTGAATGTTCTAACTGAATTTTCTTTTTATCACTTATTATTTATTTCCTCTTTGGAAACATATTCATATTAAGCAAATAATTATCACCGCTGAAAATTTTTTGATCGTTTAAAAACTATATTTGTCAACAATGTAATAAAAACTCACTAGTCTAGTGCTTCATAGATCAATATGACAACGAATTCAAAATGTTTTAAAAACCATTCTTTAATCTTTATTTTGTAGTAGATGCAACTAATGTCACACAGAAAAAATATTTCAATAAAAAAGTTCTCCATGTTAATTCAATAGCAAAAAATTATTTCTATTTCAGTGAGAAATCCACTTTTAATGCTTATATAACAGACAAATGTAAGATAAGCATTTTAGAAGTTTTAAATATAAGCTAAAGGTTTACTGTACAATTTTATGTAAGAAACGTAATAATTTACTCGCCATATTAGTTTCCAATCAACTAAAATTTTTGGCAAGTTAGAGACTTAACACACAGTATTCCGTCACTTAAAATATCAATTAATTGTTCTTTTTCATTTAGAGATACACTGGAATTGAAAATACCAAAGGCAAAATGGGTCACAGATCCAACATAATTCCTTATTTGGAAATTTTTCAAAAAAATTTCTGTCAATTTTATCATATGTTGTTTTAAACAAGAAATCTGCATTATTTTCTTTAGTAAATTGTAAAATGCATGTTTCTGTTTTTTTTTTTTTGTTTTTTTTTTGTTCAATTCTCCTTGCCAAAGTATTGGTTTAGTTTTAAAAGCTTACATTAATATAAACTGCGACACAGTGTGTCTAGGTAAGATTATTTGTTTCAAAATGTCTGTTAATAATTTCAAATATTTTCTTTCCAGTTGCTTTTACTTCCCAAATATTACAACATAAAAAATATTCTACTGCGTCGTTTTCAAAAACATATCTCACATAAACGATGAAATGAAACATTTTAGATGTCGGTAGTTTCATAGTAAAGACTGGATTTTGTATTCTATAGTGTCTGATATGACAAAAATTTGGTAAGAAACAGTATCTTTTTTTTATGCTATTGTTTTTAAATCGTTACTATATTTTTCTGCGTGCATAAATGATGTCATTTTAATTGCTGAAGGAAGAATGAGCGATTCTCCAATTGTATGAGGTTTTAAATTTTTTGCAATTAAATATGAAACTTTTAAAAGGATTTACAGGCTTTGTATATTTTTTCAAAAATGTATTTTAATTTTTCATGCTCTCAGCTCATTCCTCAAAAAAATTCTTCAGATTTATTTACTTAATCTTTAGTTTCTGAGGTACTTTTCAGTTTCACTGGCGCAAATCTCGCCAAGCAGACTTTGTTGACGACAATATACAATATACACATAAAAAATGTTAACAAACGTTAGTTCTAAGAATTTTTTATTTTGAAGGCACAAACATTTTAATATCTTTTAAAATTTTGTAAAAAGCCAATAAATAAAGATAATAAATTTGTAAAAAAGCATTAAGAATTTACTATGTTTTCATGGTTCAACATCCTGATTCGCCAGTTCGTATCACGTAACACCACGTGATCTCATCTCACGTAAACTACGCTACAAAAATCTTTGGATTATGGTAACTTGGCGATTTTTTGGCAAAAATTTGGCAACCAACCCCGCTACAGCAACCTGCTAGTTTTGTTTTGGACACCATTTTGTTTTCATGAAGTAAAGGAATGTGTTTTTTTTTTTTTTTTTTTACTCAACATTTTTTTCAACAATCTGCTAGCCGAATTACGCTTATACTAGAACTTTCATGGAACAAAAATGCTTAATCATGACGAAGATTAGGTGCGAAATTAGGAGAAAGTGCAGAATCGCAAACTGCTTGCGGCGTTTTTAAGAATTCGACATAGACGGTATCCATATACACGTTGACCTATTTTCACTTAAAAAAACATCCCAGAATTACACAAAAATGGCATTGCGCACACTCTTGACTTTATCCATGTACAGTGCTAAAGTCCTAGCTAGTAACCTTTATCGCCTTACCAAAATGTCACCAAACTACTTGTTACCATATTCCAAAGATTAGACATATAAATGTATTACTGGTTGAAATTTCAATGGAATTTGCTTTATCAAAGTTATGTTGCTAATATGGAAGGAGTTCTGATGATGTGTTTATTTGTGTTAATTTTTATATTGCATCTCTGATTTATTATTTATATTATACAATTATTTTCCTTGTTCAATACATGCATATCGAAATTTACATTTCTCATAGAGCGGCGATAATAAAACTAAATACAAAGGTAGAATAATGATAATACATTTTTATCTTTAAATGACTGATGATCTATGTTAATTTTTTCATTATACAGTCAAAAGTCGTTAATTCGGACACCCATAATTCGGAATGATCTATAATCCGGACCTCAAAACTAAAAACTTTCTGCGCATGCGCCGCATTGACACATGCGCATAGGCGTTTACGCGTGCGCGTAAGACCTTTTACGACTGCGCATATGAGTGTTCGCAAGTGCAGAATATGTTTTCGCGTGCGCGTTTTATGTATAATAGACGTATAAGCTAAAATTATCTAATTATCTATTTCAGTTAATGTTAATGATTGCGATGTTCCTTAATTTTCGAATTGGATCCGGCTTATTGTTTTTTGCAGACTGTAAGAGCAATTTTATAAAAGTAAGCTTAAACTTTCGATTATATCAAATAGAATTTCCGATATATATTTGTTAATATGTAAAGGATCTAAAGCGAAAGTATGTTTCGAAATCCTAAATCTGTTTATCAATTTCACGCTGCTCGGCGGGGGGAACGCCGTGGCGAGCGCGTAATGAATTGGAAAATGATCTGTCAACACTATCCTTATCTTCAGCGCAGATGTTTTTATTTTATTTCGCTTATAATTCCTTACCAAATGTAGTATTTCATCTCGATATGCTCCGTCTTTGATATGATTTAAAACAAGTTCCTCGTCATTATAATTCGCTTCCGATAGCGAAGAAAAGTGACAGAGGTTATTGAAAATGAAAAAATTTCGATTGACAAATTAGTCGGTGTTCTGGACACAGCAATTATAGGACTTGAATAGCGGAACTTTGTAACTGAACAAGAAATTATGTCTGTTTAATAGAATTAAAGAGAAAGTATTATCACATGAAACGAAGCAAAACTTAAACAACTTACATTGAAAGAAATGTTTAATAAAGTAAACAAATAAATATTAAGCTTTTTCTTTTTGCAAATTTTAATACCCTTTAGATCATAATTGTTCTTTATTTCATAAATTACGGTTTCATATTTTTAATTTTAGAATTTCTGCATGCCATCTAACGAGATTTAAACTGATGATCTATAATCCGGAAAAATCGATAATCCGGAATCGCCGAAGTCCCGACGAGTCCGGATTAACGACTTTTGACTGTATAACAAAAGAATATGAAACTACTTTTTAAAATTAATCATTTTATATAAGATTTTAAAAAGTACACAGATTTATAAAACAAAAAAAATTTCCATTAACAAATGGTATGAAGTAAAATATATGTACACATATTTGGGAATACATTAACCATCTAACTATTTTTTTTTTCAGAATTTAATGGTAAAACATTTATCAGAGGTTTATTAAAATTCGTTAAAAATGCAACAATAAAAAACACCTCATTTAAATTATGTAGGCTATTATATGGAATAGCTCCCTCAAAATAGCGGAATATTTTTATTCTTCCTATTGCTCGTTCAATATGCACTCTTTTATTGGAAATAGCTTTATTTTCACTTCTTTGTTCAAGAGTGAACTGAATGTTTCCTTTCAAAAAGTGCGGTATTTTTAAATGACACCCTTTCTTAGATAATTCTGAATTAATTGTAAATCCTTTATCAGCTAATACTAAATCTCCTTCCTCGAGCAAATCAAGTAACTGACTTTTTAAAAAGAGAGCTTTATCTGATATTGCACCACACCACAAATCTGAAATAAAGGTGACTGCTCCAGAAGGAGAGATGCCAACTAGTGCTTTCAGCGTATTGGCATTTTTGTAGTAGCTGAAAGTTAGTTGCTGTTCTGTAGGATTGCATGGCCTCTGTATTTCGAGCTCTGTGCAATCAATGATTACTCGGCAATTTGGATATTGATGTAAGAATTGCAGAGGCATGAACTCTTTAACTTGGGCCTTTTTTGGTATATATTCACACATTTAAGCTTAGTAGAAACAATTCTCGTTACACAATTGAAAATCTTTGAAACTGTAGAAGAAGCTATCTTAAAAATTATTCCTAGGAATTCATTTGTGGTTCCAGTTCGAATTTTCACTAGAAACATGAAAAATTGATCAATAGGTGGCATTCTGTCTTTATTTAACAAATCTTCCGATAAATTAAAAAAGTTGAATATTGTCATAAACGTCTCATGAGAGAAACCTGTTACGCATTTCATGTTTACTTTTATCCTCTCATTAGCTGAAGAAAACACATTCAATAAAACATTATTTTGTGCAGCATCCAATTGGTCTCTCATTTGACAAAATTCGTTTAAAATTAACAAAAAAGACTCGTCAGTTTGTGATGATACTGTCTTCCTTATGCAAACAGGAATATTTGCTCTGAAAAGAAAAGAAAATATGTACTGTAATAAATAGTTTGACAGTATAAATAAAACAAAAGTTTTAATATTAAAATAAATATTTTTCTTCAATAGTAATGTCCAAAATTTAAAGCATGAATTGCAGCTCCTACACCACAGAATAGTTATGGTTGATTTCCACCATAACTATTCTGTGGTTATGGAATTGGTGAATAGGAATTTTCCTAATCAGCAATTAGTCAAGCAATATGCTTTTTTTTTTTTTTTTCATTTTCTTTTTTTAATGTTGTGATAGACAGGCAAACAACATCCATAGTCATATTATTGCTATTTTTTTAATATATTTACAATTTCTAGATATTATACATGAAAATTTCAAGATGGTATATATGTAACTAAGGATGGGTTATATTCAATATTATAAAAAAATATATTGTAGACGACAAGCTCCAAGACCAAAATAAATGCATAAGTGTCCTTTTAATAATTTGAAAAATAAAGATAATAATGAAAAAAAGAAATAATAAAAGCAAACAGTGCTTTTAATAATTTGGGAATAAATATATGTATAAAATACAGGTACTCAACTGGGTATAAAGTATATATGTTATGAATAACAATCCCCTTCCCCCATTTTGGTGACACTACACCATGCTACACGTTGCAAACATCTAATTTATCACTTGCATCTAGCTAAAGTACCAAAATAACTGATAAATTTAAAATATCTGACTACAAGTATAAATAACATTTTATTATGAAAAGACATATCTAAAATATCTATTCTGATTACAGTACAACAACTTAATAAAAAAATGCATTCTCTTAGCTAGAAAGGTATCAATGTAACTGATTTAGGTACTTTTCCATTATGCACTTGCCATGCATTTTGATGTGTATGTGTGAATAACAGAAAAATGAGGTATGTGTGTACACATATACCATTTCGCACACACACATACCAAAATTTGCATGGCAGATGTATAAAGGAAAAGTTCTCTCATTTATTTGGCATTCTTTTGTTGAACTATTTAAATACTTTTGTAATATATAGAATTCTTTATTAAAGCGGTTCCCAAGACTGAATCACTAATCAACTGAAACATCTCATTGAAATCTTTCCACATATTTCTCCTACCTCATTACATGTTACATCTTGGTTGATTAGTAATTAAATTTGGGGGACATTTTACTAAATTTTCAATTTTTTTGTGAAACTTTTACATGCAAATAAACATAAGGCATACAAAATAGAGGACGAACTAACAATAAAAATTATTTTTAAATCAGCAATACTGAAGCATTTAGAAGCTTAAAATTTCTATGTAGTAAGCTATTTGGAAGGATAAACTTAAGGCTAGCGTCTAATATAATACCTTACAATGTGATGCTAGTAATCAGAATCTGGTGAAGTAAATAATAACAACCCAGAAATCAAATTCAATGAATTTATTAATAAGTATTATCAGCAGTGGTAAAAAATGAAGTAAGAAACACCAAAGAAATAAGCATAGAAAGTGTCATATTATAGAAATAAGTATTAAAATTAGGTGGAAACCTCGCTAACTGCTTCATCAGTGAAGTGTCTACCAAAGTTGTAAGAATTGAAGTAAGAAACATGATAAAAGAATAAAACAACAAGTCCTTAACATATAAGCAATAAAAACCCTGTCGAATACAAAATAATATGTATCATGCCATAGACAGCAATTAAGTTGCGATCAAGGCAATTTTCATTTCGAAAACTATCAGCTGCAAAAAACATTGAAACAGGAAGAAAGTAATTAAATTTCATAGCACACCAATTATGATTTTATCTTTTTCTAAAACCAAAAGTGTAGAAAATTTAAAAAAAAAAAAAAAAAAAAAAATACAATCTTTAGTTTTCATATACAAATGCTCTATGTATTTCTGATAAAACTAGTAGATAAATACCTCTTTTCTCTTGAACTTTCCTGTGATGGTTCACCAAAACGAGTGGTTCCTTTAGTCGAAATAAAAATAAATTTCGTTGGCATAGCATCTGCCTTTAATGACCTCCTGTTCGTGAATGGCTGGTATGTGAAACATTCTTCTTCAAAATGTTCAGAGCAAATTCTGGTAGGGGGGGTTGGATTGAAGTTTTCCCTTTTTATTCTTACTATCCACTCTTTACGCAGATTTTCATCCTTAGGAAACAGATGGAAGGAAATCTTATTTTCTTTACATCTGTCTTTCATATTGTTATTTGAACAACCGTATGCACAACATGTAGTAGGCATTGTTAACCCTCAAAAACTGGAAATGTAAACAGGAATTTAGAAATCAAACAAAAGATTAAAACTATAATGGGAAAATGATAAATGAATTATCATATCAAGGAAAGAATTCATAAATAAATATTAACAATCAGAACATGGTAAAGCAGCGAACAAGAGAGTATCATGAAGATAACAATAACATATAAGAGTGGCAAAAATTATACTAACCAAATGAATGAAAAGTTAATTAACGTTTGAAATAATACTTAAAACTGAAATGCAAATTTCATAACTAATTAAAAATAAACAAAGTTTCCGATTTTTCAACACAGCTACAACAGCACAAGCTTGTTTGTTTACATTAGCAGTCCTTACATCACGTGACCTCCGACGTCACCGGAATGTATCTCATTCTCTTAGTAATTATCTACATTAATTTCAAGTTAAATCTTAATTTGGAATACAAGTTTAAATGCAAGAATTATTTCAATTCGTACAAACAGCTTACTCAGAAATTATGTAAAACCGCAGTGCTTTACTTCGCTACTGCATTCTCATTAGAATTGATGAATTTAACCCTTGATTTTGCCTTCGGGTGAGTGGTGTGATTGCAGTCTAATTGTCTTAATTACCGTGAATGGTCTTGGGGCATAAATTTTAATTATCTTGTAAAAATTCGGTTTAATCCTAGTATCCGGTGCACACGGGATTTGGCGACTTTATGATGAGCAATAAAAACGGGACATATACGATGAGCAGTAAACGGGTCATTCAAAGAATATATATATAGTTACAGTATATGTTATGTATATACACACATAGTATATAGACGTTCTTTGGATAATTTTTGGTGTTGGCAATAGTTTTCAAAATCGCGCCAAGGCTGCACCGTATACTAGGATTTTACCAAAAATTCTATGTAGTTGTATGCCAGTATTGAAAGAAACAATCTGATAAGAAATGGCTGCGACTTGTTTCGAAAATGAGGCGGAAAACGTAGGCAGTGAAGATATTCCGTTTGGCATCAGTAGTACCGTTGTTGGCGACTTTATTGTTTGCGGCGGCAAAACGGGAAAATACCGTTTCTAAATGTATTTTTAATTTCACAGGTTTCATGCTTTCCATTTGCCAAGTTTTCACTGCATTTAACACACAATGGATATTCTTTTTCCATTGATAATGCAACATGTAAAACAGTATAAAATAAACTCTTGATATTTACTCAATTTTTTTTTTAGAAGTAGAAAGAGAGCCAATGGTTAAATTTTTGTTTGCATTTTCATTAATAGTTTTTCTCTAAGTTTATTTGATGTTGGTGCATCCATCCCATTTCTCTTACAAGAGATTTTGGTCCATTTAACCATCATGAACAAAATTGCAACGAAAACAAAATTGTTTTTATTATCCTTTGAGACACTACTGAATTTTCCAATGCTTAGGAAATGTTATGTGCTTACTTGACAACAAATTTGATTAGAAATAAGAAACATAGTTTATAAATGATGCGTATTGCAATTACAAATTGCTTGCAAGACACTACTAAGATAGCCAAAAAAAACTAAATCTTAGCTGCGCGTATGCAGTTGCTTTGAAATTTGATTCGAGCTGTTTGGAAATCATCAAACATAACACATAAATCAAGTGGAAAGCAATAAAATCAGAATTAAAATATGGAAATGTTTAATTTAAAATTCCTGGCAAATGTTAAAAAACATCCAAAATTCTCTTCCAATTCCGTATATCTTTTATTGTCAAATAAATTTCTTTGAATTTGGTGACCCTCCACAAATTTGTTCATGACTCCCAGATTAAAATTTTGTAAAAAAAAAAAAAAAAACAAGTTATAAATTGCATTTTGAAAAAAAAAAAAAAAAAAAAAATTCAGGCTTGTCTTCAACAGAACAGCATACAATAGAGTATTTTCAAATTTACGGGAAAGTACGACTGATGTGAAAATTGATAAACATTGGCTGTCCAATGTGAAAAGTCAATTACGGTTTAATATGTTATGTTCATAGCTTGTGTATTTTGATTATCTAACTAAATACAGAAAGATCCGTTCTTGCATACTTCTGCTGGAATAACTGCTAGAATAGCTATCCCATTTCAGATGAACAGAAAGCAAGTGCTGTATTCTTATTCAACAATTACAATACTCTTGCATAATACTTACAAGGAATAAAATTGGTTATTTAACTAAAGTGTAGTCAATTTTATTTCTTATTTATATGAATGATTATCACACAATGCTGTGTAGGCTGGTGACCTAGCGATGATGACTCAAAATGCATCTTTGCATTCAGGCATACACTCCTTATAAGAATATAACCATGCACTGGAGTCCTAGCTTCAGCAGGTACATTTTGTTGTGCTATGCAATCTCTGTGGGTCCTAAATTCTAAAAACTTTTTACTCCTAAATTCCAAAAATTTTGTTACTTGATATTTCTGTAAATTCCAAAATTTGCACAACTGCCATAACTGCACTGGCTGTGGCCTCAATTATCCAATGTTCCAACAAAATCAAATATTGTAACGTTATTTTAGAGCAGACTTTCTTAAACTGTAGATCGCAACCCCCATCTACAGCAGGGGGTCGCAAAAAATTTTAGTAGTTTTGGTATTTCTTAAACTTACTATAATAATTTTACAATTACCCAGTATTTTTACACAATGTATCTGAAAATAGATAAAGATAAGACAATACAGACAAAGAGAAAAACAAAAATGTTTCAACGCATTCTGTTTATAATATAAATGTTCATTTTACTTGCTTTGCACGTGGCGCTGTCATTTCGTCTGTTACTTAATTAAAATTTTCACATTGTTCTATGTCTTAAAATGAGAAATTAAAGATAATGACTTAAAACTGCAATACTATCGTACAATACAAGTGGAAAAATTGACAGTTTCACTCGCGCGTGTGTCAGATTTTTGCAATGCTTATGGGGTCTCACAAAATTTTCATAAATATTTTGGGGTCGTGAAAAAAATCTATGATAAAAAAGGGTCACGACTGAAAATAAGTTTAAGAAGCCCTGTTTTAGACCAATCAGTTTCCTGACGCCAACCCATTTTTTTGCCTGTTTTGTTTCTCAGCCGAATAATGTTTCTGTGGGAATTTTTCTATATTTTTACTGTTTCAGCTGAATGGAAAAACATGCTAAAATGTTTCAAATGACTATTAGGGGAAGAGAATCAAATATCCCACATTATTATTATCCATATTTATCTCCAGTTTTGATTCTGAGTTATGTTTTTTAATAGAATTTTTCCATATTACATATTTCAGTTCAACAAAAAATCAACTTTTAAAATATTGAGGAAAAGCATGTACTAAAATGTTTCAAAATGAAAATTTGGGATAAATAAATATATAAATTAGTTTTCTCTAGGAGTGTAGAAGTTCTTATACAGTCAAAAGTCTTTAATCCGGACTCATCGGGACTTCGGCGATTCCGGATTATCGATTTTTCCGGATTATAGATCATCAGTTTAAATGGCATGCAGAAATTATAAAATTAAAAATATGAAACCGTAATTTATAAAATAATGAGCAATTATCATCTAAAGGGTATCAAAATTTACCAAAAAAGAAGCCTAATATTTATTTGTTTACTTTATTAAACATTTCTTTCAACGCGCGGATGCGTAAAGCATACCTTACGCATAGCCGAAATTAGAAAATTGCAACCAGAAAACTATTTGATTTGTATTCGTGGTATTTATAATGACGAGGAATTTGATTGAAATCATATCAAAGACGGAGTACATCGAAATTAAATACTACATTTAGTAAGGAATTATAAGCCGAATAAAATAAAAAAATCTGCTCTGAAGATAACGATAGTGTTGACAAATCAACTTCCAGTTCATTGCGCGCCGCGACATCCCCCCCCGCGCAGAGCAGCGTGAAATTGATAAACAGATTTCGGAACGGTTAGATAAACAAAGAATATGCCTTTATCCATTTTTTGTAGCAATTTGTTTTTTGTTTGATGGACATCGAAACATACTTTCGTTTTCTAGATCCTTTGGGAGCTCCAGCATCGGAAATTCTATTTGACATAATCGAAAGTTCAAGCTTACTTTTATAAAATTGCTCTTACAGTCTGCAAAAAATAATAAGCCGGATCCAATTCGAAGATTAAGGAACAACGCAATCATCAACATTAACTGAAATAGATAATTAGATAATTTTAGCTTATACCGTCCGTTATACATTAAACGCGCTCGCGAAAACGTATTCTGCACTTGCGCAGACGCATATGCGCAGTCGTAAATGTCTTGGGCGCACGAGTAAAACGCCTATGCGCATGCGTCATTGCGGCGCATGCGCAGAAAGATTTTAGCTTTGAGGTCCGGATTATAGATCATTCCGGATTATGGGTGTCCGAATTAACGACTTTTGACTGTATATAGTATATAAAGAAATTTAGAAACAACTTTTCACAAAGACTAAAAAATTGAAGTTCAAATGATCTTCATAAAATCCTATAAATGTGGAACAAGAATAATTTAAAATGTAAAAATTAACACGTTGACTGCCGCGTGCATTTTATGTGATTTGCGCATGATGCCAACTTGAAATATTTATTATGCGATATATATTATGTTGAAATATTATCTACAGAACATAATGTTATATAATTGTGCTTCATGCTGGGGGTCACCAGCGACCTCCGAACATCTGTAGACCATTTTTGTGTTTTATAATTTAAATTTTTATGATTTATTATTCTTCAAACCATTATAGTAACAATAATACTATTTAAAAATTTATCAGTATCAATATTTATTTTAATTATGTATTTTACTACTGGTCGCGTTGCCAGTCGCACCCACGGCACTGTAGCGGTGACCCCCACGGCAGTCAACATGTTAAAATAAACCATCACAAGAAAAACCAAAAAGTAGTATAAAAGAACAAGAAAGGTGAAGAATCCAACCAACTTTAACATAATATCGTCAAGAGGAGGTATGTCGAATTTAATTACATTTCCGCTTCTAAAACAAAATCCTTGCTTTTCTGTATCCAGAATCAGCTGATGAACCATTTCAATATATTTTTTATCTTTATAGTTCACCAAAAAATTCTAGTCCTCCTCAAAGCAAAGGAAAATCATTGAAAATATCTTCCGATTTAAAAATATTTTTCTAGTCTTAAAAAGAATCTTAAAAAAAAAAAAAAAAAGAAAAGAAAAGAAAGAAAGAAAACATGCCCTTAAAAATGTAGAAAAAATTAAAATCCTGCAGTGGAAAATCTTTGAAAGTTCAAAATAATTTTAACACAAAACTTCACTAGAAACTCTTATCAAACAGCAGTAGCAAAGGAAAATAGGGGGGGGGGGAGTAAAATCATTAAAAATATCTTCCAATTTAAAAAGATTTTACTAGTCTAAACAGGATTTTATCAAGTTAATTTGAATTTCAATTTTTATTCTTTCTGAAAAATTGGTTTTAAATTTCTTTCTTTATATATTTACTGATCAATTTTTAGCAGCATAATGCACAAAAATTATTCGAAGGATTATAAATTTTCCTTTCAAAAAATTATTTGTATATACATAGTCCAAACACATCTGTATACAGTGGAATACGTTTAACGTGAAAACGCTTAAGGCGAAATATCGGTTAACACGAAATAATGCAACGTCCCGACAAACTACTATGTATTTTCATGCAATTTGTTTCTCTTAACACGAAAAGATATCCTTTCTGGAAATGAACAAAATACAGAAAACACTGGCATCG
Source organism: Stegodyphus dumicola (assembly GCF_044657685.1). Taxonomy (NCBI): domain Eukaryota; kingdom Metazoa; phylum Arthropoda; class Arachnida; order Araneae; family Eresidae; genus Stegodyphus; species Stegodyphus dumicola. Next base: position 102,062,348 of record NC_140769.1, read on the forward strand.
CTGGCGAGATTTAAGCGGGGTGTGAAATGAAAGAGAGGTGGTTTGACATGTTTCGTAGAAAAGAGGCTAATTTGGCTTTGAAATACCCTCGGAATAGCCTGTGACACGAGCCAGTTTTGTTTATCTACGATACTTTCGCCTTCCACGTCTACAAACGCCACACAAACATCTCGTCTCTCATCAGTTAGCTTTGGAATTCAGTGATGAGTACATGGCAGTGTGAGTAAAAATTAGAGAGTTTGGCTCATATGTTGCACTGCATAGAATTCAGCCACTCCAAGGATGAATGAAAATTATTTTCATTACACACAATTCTCAAAAGTATCAGATTCTTCGGCGCCGAAAGAAATGGAGAAGTAGGATATTGAAACTGAGCTGACACTTAGTGAAATGTTTAAGAAAGTTTATTAATGAACTGTCTACTGTACTATCGGAAGAATTTGTTGCAGTAGTTTATGATAATGTGTGTACAACCCCAATTATGGCAGACAAAGTTATTTTGGAGTTTGTTCAAAGCTAAAAAATTATCATTAATGCAGATTCTGATGATGAAAATAAAATGAATAATGCAGTTCCTGTTCCCCCCTCATCCGAAATGAGGAACATCATAAAAAGTATGGACAGTTATTCAGACGCACATTTGCAATGGTGAAATGAATAACAAAATGTTTGACATTGAACAATTTGATGCTAAAAAAGACAATGCAAAGAAAAATATCAGATTATTTTCCCAAAACTCAATAAATGTTTTGTTTTTCAAAAACTTGAAAAATTTTGTATTTAATTCCATCAAATTCTTGTGGATGTTTTAATTTATTAGTTTTTATTAAATACATGCATATATACATATCTATGTAAATAAAATGTACTCTAATAAGCTTAATTTTGTTGAATATATGCTTTTTTTTTTTTCTTTTTTTTTTTTTCTTTTCAATATTCTTTAACACGAAAAAATATTTCAGTCCCCTCAGTTTTGTGTTAAATGATTTTCACTGTATATCTGTTGCACATAAATCCCTTTCTTACATAAAATATAAATGTATGTATAGAATAACTAAATAAATTGTAAAGGAAGTTTAATTAGCAACTATGAAATCTTAAAAAAGTACATAGTATGAAATTTATAATGGCAAACATTAAAAATAGATGAAAGTAAATAAAATTTAAATTATAGAATGTACTTTATAAAATTAATAATAAGTGGTTAAAAATATATTTTTTAATTACTTCAAACATGGAAGTTATTTGGCAGAGATTGTTGGATATAAAATTACTACTTCAAATTTTCAGATTACTATTGTTCATATTTAAAGTCTCAACTTGCAGTCTTGATCCACATAACAACCATTGTAAAAATCACCCGTTATCATATTCCAAAGATCAGCAGCATACATTTTTTTTTAAAATCGTGCATAATATTAAATATTGGCTTTTGATAGTCAAGTTGATACATATAAGATGAACTGTTTTTATGATTTTAGACTAGTAATTTATTCTTCCATTCACTTATTACAATTTCATTTTTTATATGCTCGGCTATCCAAAATTTCAAGAGCTTTCCGGATATTTTTTTTGTTGAGTTTTTACTATACATACATTTCAGCATTTACATCGTCACAACTGTACAGACACATACTTGAAGTGAATTTACTTTTACAGCTAAACACAGAAACTGGAAAACAAAAAAGTACTTATTCGGAGATTGTATTTCTTTTTCATTCATGAAAATCAATGTTCATTACACAAACATGCATTCACATTGCACAAGCATGTATGGAAATTCTTAATACATTTAGTAATCCTGATAATTGATTACGCATTCAGTAAATAAATCAGAAAATATTTTAATGTATAACAAATGAATAAAGTAGTTAAGCTTTTATAAAACAGAGCATAACACCACAGTTACGAAGATATTTAATGTTATAAAGTTAGGTAATTTAGTAAATTTCAGTTCTTCACCAAAGCAATGAATTATGAAGTTCCTTGTATATCTTTATAAATGAACGTTATTGCTGTTTTAAGCAATTAAACAACTGTTCAAGTTATTTTAATAATTTTGAAATATATACACTAAAAGAAACAATAAAATGTATTTGTCAACCTTGATTTTGGCACGAAAGTCTGCAGAATGCTTCGTAGTTTTTAAGCACATAGAGGCACTGCAATTCTTTCTTATTCCTTGATCTGAAGTTTTCTGCAATTGTTTTTTTTTTTTTAAATTTACATTGCTGTATTGGCACACATACAATTTTTGTATAGTGGCTTCAGATGTGGATAAGTTTTTCGAACACTTTCGTTTGTTTTACTAGCGTCGCTGAATTTTGCGATGAAATGCAGCACATTTATTGCCGAGTGTCACCTTCCAGATTTTTCATACTGTTAATGTATACATCAGCAGTGAATTATTCTCCTCTTTCCTCAAATACACTAAGGCGATAAACAATAACCATTCACTAAAGATTTTGCGTAAATTCCCACTCATAATAATTTAAGTTGCGAAAATCTCACAATTAGCACCTAAACACACTTTTCAACAGCACAATTCTTTCGAAAGCGCGTCGTAGTAGTCAAAAGTGGGGTAGGCGTCTTGCCAGGTGAAACTAGCCGATATTTCCGTGACGTCAAAAATTCGAAAAGTGGGGTCGGGTTTGGAAATATGCCAGCTGTCCAGCTGACGGAAAAATTTCCGACGCGTCGATCTCTGTAATGATCGAGACGATGACACCAGACTCTCTCTCTGTCGAGTAGATCGCAAAAAACGACCCGTTCTTCTATCTCGACGGTGTCCAGACTAGGGCCCCTAGCTAAGGCTCCTCTAAACCTAATATAGGAAGGAGCCTTAGGTTTTCCGATATCGATCTCGACCAGTGTCCAGACTAGACCCCTAGGAGAGTATAACCGATGAACAGAAGCTGTTATCCAATGAAATTGTGTATCCCTGTAAACAAACTCACACACAGATCGTATTTTATTCTCGAGTGTCAAGATGTAGAAACATCTTTTTACTCGACTTCTGATAAAGATCGGGTGGGGGGAGAAAGAGAATGGTGAAAGGAGTGTGGGAGGCGGATGAAAGAGAGTGAGGTCCGCACTAGCGGCGGCGAAAAAGGGGGGTGTCAAGTTCAGTGTCGTTGTAAGATGTAGCCGCGGGTGGTAAGACCGCAGAGTCAGTTTTGCGTGAATGAGTCAATTAAGGTTGTGAATCTTATGTGGGGAGGGTGTCACAAGGGTAGCGATGTTTATCTCTGGGACGCGGGGAGTGTCTGAGAGTGCTAATAAGGCTATTACTGTGGGTTTGTACTGAATAAAAGAAGTTGACCGCTAATCGTTTAATATACTCTTGAATAAGTTCCATTCGAAAGTCTCTGTGAATATAGATGTTGGGTGTATACCAAGGAGCACTGATAATTTCTCGTAAAATTTTATTTTGTAGAATTTGTAATTGTTTAATATTAGTTTTAGCTGCATGTCCTCAGATCGGTGCTGCATAAAGAAGAGCTGGGCGCAGTATGGAGCGATATAGAATTAATTTGTTTGTAGTAGATAAGTTGCTTTTTCTACCAAGAAGAGATCGCATAGTAGCTGTGGTGATTTAAAATTTTTGTACTACGGACCGGAAATGGGTTCTGAAGGTAAGTTTTTGGTCAAGGGTGACTCCAAGGTATTTGGTTTCATTAATCCAGTCTATTTCTTCGTCAAATATTTCAGGGGGTGGAGGATAGTATTTCATGTTTCCTTTACGGAAAACTATTGTATTAGTTTTATCAGTGTTAATTTTAATCCTCCAAAGGGTAAGCCATTTTTCCAGTTTTATGAGATAGCTTTGGAGTTGGTTTCTTACGGCTATAACAGTGCAGGCTTTAGTAAGTATGGCGGTGTCGTCGGCAAAGAGTGCAAGATGAACAGAAGGGTCTTTAGGGATATCTTGTGTATAACTATTAAAAAGGTACGGCGAAAGTGCCGACCCCTGTGGGACACCAGCATTGATTAGTCTGCTGGTAGAGTAAGCAGTACCGATTTTGATTCTGAATGTTCTGTTGCTGAGAAAAGAGGCTATTAAGCGAATAAAATGATCTGGAAAATTGAGAGTGATTAGTTTGTAAATAAGGCCTCGATGCCATACCCTGTCAAAAGCTTTCGCGATATCGAGAAATATAGCACCGGTCGGAAGTTTGCAGTTGTAGCCTTCAGTGATAATGTTGATAACTCTAAGAAGTAGGTGGCAAGTGCTATGATGATTACGAAAACCGAATTGTTCTTCTGGGAGAAAATTCATGGAAGGGTGAATTTTTTGGATGTGGAAAAGTAGGATTTTCTCAGTAACTTTAGACAGGTGGCTAAGTAAACTGATAGGACGATAGTTCTGTGGGAGAGTTGGATTTTGTTGCAGTTTAGCAAAAACAATTATTATAGCTTGCTTCCATGAGTTAGGAAAATGAGCGAATTTGATAATGTTGTTGATTATCTTAGTTAGGCAGGTAAGAGCGTTGATCGGAAGATGCTTCAGTGCTTTGGTCGAGATGCCATCGTGCCCTGGGGCTTTCTTCGTTTGTAAGGCGCTGATGGTGTTGGCAACGATTGTTGGGGTAGTCAGGAAAGTGAAGTTGTACGGAGCAGGGGTATTAAGGAAGTTATTGACCACCTGGTTGACCCGTTCAATATGGTTATTGTACGGAGTGGGATTAAGAGTGAATGTATCTTCCATATAGTCCGCAAAAGATTTAGCTTTATCTTCTTCTGGTTCACTAGGTTCATGGATAGGTGGAATAGGTTTATAAGGTTTCTTGAATTTGCGGAAAATGTCAAATAGGGAATTGTCCTCTATAGCTAGGTTATTTAGGAAATTGGTCCATTTTTGGTTTTTGAAGTTCTTGATTCTTTTGTTGATTTCTTTTTGCATAGCATTTAGTTCGTGTTTGAGTTGTGGATCACTGGTGGTTTGCCATCCTTTACGGATCCGGTTTTTCTCTTTAATCCTATTTCTTATATCGGCAGGCAGGGGAAGGAAAGGCTTGTTCACATAAAAAGTATTGGTGGCTTCCTTTAAAGCAGAATTGATGCTGTTGGTAAATTTTGCGACTTCGTGTTCTAAATCTTCTGTATTGTTGATACATGGGTTACCTTGTATGGAGTTATTCAGAATTTCAGAGTATTTGATCCAATTTGTAACTCCTATACTTCTGTCAAGTGAGGGGAGGTATTTATTAATGGGGATTTCAAATACAATGGGGTTGTGGTCGGAAGACAGGGCTGAAAATACAGAGATATTGCATCTGTTAGTAATGTTATTTGAGATGAAGAAGTCAATTGTGGTGGTGCTATTGCACCCGTAATGGGTGGGCTCGTCTGGAGCATGAATGTTATAATTATTTGATTGAATGAGTTTAAATATGTCATTTCCTTTTTTGTTAGCAGGTCCTCGGTTCCAACAGGGGTGTTTGGCGTTGAAGTCCCCTCCGACAATGGTAGAAGTATTAGAATTAAGGAGGTGAATCAGTTCTTGTGCGCTGGGATTATTATTTGGTGGGATGTATATATTCGAAATTTTGAATTTTTTATGTTCTATTACAATTTCTATTGTGTTACTTTCGAAAGTGGTATTGGGATTAGGAATTTGAGCGTGTTTTATGCTCCTTTTCACAAATGTGATGGTGTCACCGCCTCTTCCTGTCTCACGATCCGTACGGTAGGTGTTATAATTAGCATAAAGTACTTTGAGTGCTGGTTTAAGGTGAGTCTCTTGTATGAGTATTACGTCAGGTTCAATTTCAAAAATGAGGTTGGATAATTCATCTTTTTTATGGTAAAGACCGTTAGCGTTTCAAGAGAGGATTTTTATGTTGCATCTGTTCTTGAATTTATTAGCACTAAAGACGATTTCCTATTTTTTCAATGATTTCGATTACTGCGATTATTTTATCAAGAGGTGATTTCTTGGTTTTAATATTTTTGAGTCCTTGTATCACTATTGTCCAGATTGTTTTTAGCGAAGAGAAGTCAAAGAGATCTGACAGGGAGGATTCTGCGGTGCTGGTAGTTTCTTCTGTTAGAATTTCGTTTTGAATGGAGGTTTGAGAGATATTTTCGTTACTGTTTGATGTCAGCGGAGGAAAGTCTTGTCTTCTGTTAATCCAGGGATTGGTTGCTGGTGGAGGACTGGGTTGGAACTGAACTTGTTTGTTTTTTGGTCTGGCTGGGCAATTTGAAAAGTTGGCTGGGTGAGGACCTTTGCAATGATAACATATGGCTGGCTGGTCGCGACTACGGGCGCATTCTATAGGTTTGTGATTGCCTCCGCAACGGACGCATACCCAGTCTCTGGTGCAGAGCAGGAAACTGTGAAAAAATCCCTGGCATCTATAGCATTGTGGAGGGCCAGGTTTCTTGCGTAATGATTCTATTGTTAGGTTCATATAACCTATGCGTTTGATTTTGAATACTTCCTTATTTTCTTCTGATTTTGGTATATGTACTAAGAAAAGCGGCATTGGTTTATTTTCTTTTCTGTTTCTTAATAGTGTAATAAAGTTAACCTTAAATCCTTTGTCAAGAAGTTCTTGAGTGATGGTTTGGGGATCTGTGGTGATGGGTAAGCCTCTTATTATGACTTTTAAAACTTTATCTTCGGGCAATAAGTAGGTGTGGGCTTTAAGCTTAGTTTCTTCGACTATTTTGCGAATGAATCGATGTGAGTCAGAGTCTGCAGGCTGTATTTCAAGGCGGCGTCCTTTTAAGGTGCCAGTTATCTCTTTTCCGGTTTGCTTGTTTAAGTTTTTTAAGAATTCATCCGCTTTTGGTACGTCATCTACGACAATAATTGGCACTTTATCGATTCTGCTTGTTTTGGGGCTGGAGTTTGGTTTTCTATTTGCGGGAATGGTGTCACTTTTGTTTGGTGGTCTTTTGGGGTGGTAGTGAGCTGAGTGGCTGATTCATCTTCGTTGTTCAAATGCATGTCGTCTATTTGGTTCTCTAATTGTTTATATCGATTGCTGGTTTTGAGGGAAGGCTCTTCATCGGAGTCAGAATCCGTTTGTCTATGGCGCAATTTTCTTTTTCTTTGTTCTTTGAAACCACTAGTGGATTGAAGTATGTCGTAGAAGTTTTTAATCTCTTCAAATTGCTTAGCGAGCTTTTCGTTAGAGGTTTGTAATTCGTTTATTTTTGCATTGGCCATCTTGTTTTCCTGCATACGCAGTTGATTAATGGCTTTTACAAGGAGAAAGTTTAGTTCTTTTTGATCACTAGCGGACAAAATCACATTTGTGTCATTACGGATATCTTGGATATCTTCCACCAAGGATTTGGTAGTTTCGACGTCATTGGATAAAGTAATTTTGTGACTTAATATTTGGAGAACGTTGGGTTCATCATTGAGATGTCTCATGTGAGGATTTTCTGAGTTTGGAGGTAAATTTTCCATGTTTATGTTATTATTAGTTACAGTTATGTTTGTTGTGTCATATTGATTAATCAGGCAAAAAGTTGGAAAAAGGCCTAACTAGAGGCCGTACCCGAAGGTACCCTTATCAGCACGGTGAATAAAGAAAATCAGAAGAAAGAATAAAATACGACCTGTTTTATCCAGCGAAGGGTGCAGCAGTGGAGTTAAGGCGACGCTTTTGCGAGGAAACAAACTCACGTTGTTCGATAAGCGAAGGTAACTTGAACATTAGCGTCTCGTTTCGGTTAAAATCATGCAAAGATCAAGTAATTTCTCTGTGCGAGAATTAGAAGTTCTTGTAAATTCTCTTGAGAGTTACAAAGAACTTGTTAGTGGAGAATTAGGAATATCATACGCTAATTTAAATGAACAAAAAGAAGCATGGAGGGAAATTTCGGAAATGCTGAACTCTGTTGGGTTAGGAGTCAAAAAGACCGGACAACAAGTAAAAAACAAGTGAATCGATTTGAAAAGCCGCACAAAAAAGAAGGCAGCGAAAATAAAAAATAATCATTTCGGTACAGGAGGAGGGCATAGTAGGAATACGAAACCTTCATATGTTGAAGAAAAAGTCCTTGCCCTGATAGGGAAGACTTGTGTTGAAGGCATCACCTCATTAGAATTTGATACTAGTGCACAATATATAATAAATGTAAGCATCTTTTGAATTTTATAATGTGTTAATTTCAGATATATAAATAAGATTTTTTTTATGTGTTATGATGTTCAAGATATTACTGATATTCAGGGTGTTTTAAATCTTATTAATGTCATTAATAAATGTGAAAAGCGAGTATGATATTCATAAATAACTGAATTTTCTGGTAAACATTTGATTAAATAGTTATAAGTTACTGAATACTTTTTTCTAGTTTTTGAGTGCTTGGATTTAAATTTAACAAATCTGTTATTATTTATTTGAATTAAGTGTATAGCTATAAAACCGCAGGTTTTAGTCCCATTTATAATTCAAGTAATATATCCAACATGGGAGAAACTGTAATTTTTTGTATAGTTCAAACAGGCAAAAACTGTAGAAAATCCTCAAAATATTTTCTTCTTTCACCTGCAGAAGAATTATATATATATATGTGTGTAATTTATAAGAATATTTGTGATCCTGCATGAAAGCTTTCCTTTCCTTAAACAGATAGCATTCTTTATGATTGTCATAATTCAAACCTATTCTGATGGTTTGTGAATTTCATGACATCTTTTTAACAAGTGTAATAATGTTATTGCCTTATCAAAATTGTAAAGACACTGTGTTAAAATTATGATTTTTAGAAGAATAACATTAAAATGTTGGTACTTTTCCGTTTCGCCGGCGCAAATCTCGCCAAGCAGACTTTGTTGGCGACAACATACAATATACGCATAAAAAAAAATTTAACAAATGTTAATTCTAAGAATTTTTTATTTTGAAGGCATAAACATTTTAATATGGTTTAAATTTTTGTAAACAGACAATAAATAAAGACAATAAATTTGTAAAAGACAATAATTTAAGGATTTACTATTCTTTTATGGTTCAACATCCTGATTCACCGATTAGTATCATGTGACCCCAAGTGATCTCATCTAAAGTAAACTACGCTACAAAAATATAATCCTCTCGGTAATTATCTACATTAATTTCAAGTTAAATCTTAATTTGGAATACAAGTTTAAATGCAAGAATTATTTCAATTCGTACAAATAGCTTACTCAGAGATTATGTAAAACCGCAGTGCTTTTACTTCGCTAGTGCATTCGCATTCGAATGGATGAATTTAATCCTTGACTTTGCCTTTTCTATATTTTCACCTTCGGGTGAGTGGTGTGATTGCATCCTAATCGACTTAATTACCGCGAATGGCCCTAGGGCATAAAACTGAACTATTTGGGTAAAACGTCTATGTAATTGTATGCCGGTATTGAAAGAAACAATGAATCTGATAAGAAATGGCGGCGACTAGTTTTGAAAATGAGGGGTAATAGGTTACCAGCGAATATAATCCGTTTAGCATCAGTTTTACCATTAATGGCGGCTTTATCGTTTGCGCCGGCAAAACGGAAAAGTACCAAAATGTTTTTAATTCCCTGTGTCATGTATTAAAATATCTTTTATTCTAGCAGTTTTTGAATACCTTGATACTGAAATTGAAATAATAATATGTTATAAAACATAATTTCTGATTTGTTTTTCAATGAAAGGAAAAAATTACTTAAACTACAATAAAATTTCATTTCTAGTTTTTCATTTCTTATAATAAATGTTTATATATGTCTTAACTATTTCAAAATATGCCACTTTCAGATTCACTTTACACTTTATCCTGAACATTTACTTTAACGAGCTTGGTAGGTATTACTGTTGGCTAAATCTCAGTATTTACACCATTTATTACATTATTTTATTTATTATTATTAATAATTAATTTTTAAGTAAAAGTTTTCTAAAGTTTCAATTACTGTATAGTTAAAATTTAATTAAGTAATATATACTAATTTATTTATCTTCAGGAACAAAGAAAACTGGAAGGAAATAGTAAGTTGTTACAAAATTAATTTTAAAATTTAAAACTCATTTTAAAAATATATTTTTTAAATTTTTATTTTGAAATCATTTGCTGTAAAATTTTTTTTGTCTTATGTAATATTTTATTTTTTGGAAGCTTCAGAAAATTCTGCGATACATACTCCAAGCCAACTGGTAGGTGCTAGTGCCATTATTTTCAAATAATCATGAATATGTTTTTAATTTTTTTGTATAATAATTTCTTATCATAAATATTTCTTAATAACTTTACATATGTATTTGTTTTTTTTCATTTTTTGTAGAATACAGCATTAGTTTTCACGCCACATTCCTTGAATGGTAAGTGTTTGAATACGTTAGTCAAAAAATTCAGACTTTTCCAAACCACAGCTTTTTTGTATGCAAGTACATAATGTAATGCATTAACCATTCTTAAAAATAAAAATGCAATGTTAATGAATTGTGATAGAATTCTGAAAGAATGGAATTTTCAGATTTTTAATATATATATTGCTATCTAGATTTGATATGAATATATAAAAATATTAATTACATTTTTATGTAGTTCAAATAATTTCCACAGGGTACAGATATACGTATCTGTTTGCATGAGTTAGGTATCATTATATTTGTGCACTTCAAAAGTTTAAAAATTTTTAGGAAATGTAAATCATCACTGAAATATGCTTGTTAACTATGCTTACTTTTAATAATGCAGTATGTTTCTACCAATGCATATTATGATAAATGATGTTGCCCTATGTAGTGTCGCTTCAGTTCCGTCAAGTTTCTAATTAAATTTAGATAAAGCGGAATGGCAACACCTGCTAGTCTCCGCAAAGAACGAAGTAAACAAACTTCGAGTTTTTGTCACGCGATGCTACGTGCATGTAAAATGTAAATAAATCTTATGAATAAGAATCTATAACATCGTAAGGAATAAAATATTGGTTCCATTGGAGCCAGAGAAGTGTTATTTTTCTATATTTGCACGCCAGACACTTCACTGGTGTATCCCGGCGTGATCGCATTGTACAATGGCTGGCGAAGACGAAACGGAAATTAAAGCAACAACTCAATCTGTTGCCAAGGTAAGCGTTAATGTTCCTCCTTTTTGGAAGCCAGATCCTAAAATATGGTTTATTCAACTAGAAGCACAATTTAGAAATGCAAAAATTAGTGCAGATCAAACAAAATATGATTATGTTATAAGTTCCATTGAACCCGATATTTTGACACAGGTATCTGATATTTTGATAAGTCCACCACAAGATAATAAATATGAGGCAATTAAAAATAGACTAATTTCATTATATGCTGATTCAGAGACTCAAAAAACCCAAAAATTACTGAGTGAGTTAGAACTAGGTGACAAAAAGTCATCTCAATTACTGTGTGAGATGCGTAATTTGGCTGGCGATAAAGTAACAGATACTTTCCTAAAAACATCGTGGCTACAACGTTTACCCGTTAATATGCGTAGCATTATATCTGTTAGTAGTGAAGATTTGTCAAAAGTGGCTACAATAGCCGATAAGATTTGGGAATTAAACCCTGCTACTCCCCAAATAGCTACTGCATCATCCATAATGGTAAAAACGGAAGTGATTGAAAGTTTACAAAAACAGGTTAGTGAACTTAGCTTACAAGTTTCTGCTTTAAACAAGCAACGCCACAATCGTCCCTATTGTCGTAACCGATCCAAATCAAGAGATAGGAGTTACAGTGGTAACAGATCTAGTGATATTTGTTACTATCATAAAAAATTCGGTGTCATTTAAGTGTAAACAACCCTGCAACTACTCATCAACATCACAGACAAATAGTCCGGAAAACCAGCTCCCCGTCTCTCATTGACGACGGAGGGACAAGGGGTGCAGCTGAGTCGTATTTTCATCAGCGACAAGGAATCGGCTACCCAATTTTTAATAGATACTGTTGCAGAAATTTCTGTCATTCCTCCCTTGCCTGCAGATAAAAAAAACATCTCAAAATTAGAACTCTTTGCTGCAAATAGTACGAAAATTAAAACATATGGCCAAAAATTACTCAAGCTTGATCTTGGACTCAGACGATCATTCACATGGCCTTTTGTAATTGCGGACGTAAACAAACCGATAATAGGCATGGATTTTCTTGAAAATTTTAACCTTTTGGTAGATTCTAAAAACCGCAAGTTGATTGATGGTACTACATTCTTAACAACCAATGGAACTCCTTGTTTCCAAAATAACAATAATAATATTCCGATTTTAAATGCCGTAAATGATCCATATAAACGTATAATTAACGATTTTCCGGATTTGTTAAAACTGAATGTAGTTAATAATAAAGTTAAAAATCATAACATCGAACATTATATCGAAACCAGAGGTCCACCAGTTTTCGCTAAAGCCAGGAGACTGTCAGCTGAGAAACTTAAAGCGGCTAAAAAAGGAGTTTGAATTTATGCTCCAAATGGGTTTATGCAGGCCATCCAAAAGTAACTGGTCGAGCCCACTACATCTCGCTATGAAGAAATCAGGTGATTGGAGACCTTGTGGAGACTATCGAGAGTTAAACAACGTCACGATTCCTGATAGATACCCTCTCCCATTTTTAACAGATTACAGTTCCATTTTAGGTGGAAAAAACGTTTTCTCATCCATAGACCTCATTAGAGCGTACCAACAAATTCCTGTTCGCGAAGAAGATATACCGAAAACCTCCATTCTCACTCCCTTTGGCTTATTCGAGTTCCCATTCATGACGTTCGGCCTACGAAATGCGGCCCAAACGTTCCAACGTTTCATGAGCAGTGTGTTGAATGGACTAGAATTCGTGTTTTGCTATTTGGATGACATTCTAATAGCTTCTGCAGATGAAGAAACTCATCGAAAACATATACGAGCAGTCCTCGAGAGAATAAACGAATATGGCCTGTGTATTAATGCGGCAAAGTGTAAATTTGGTCAAACAAAACTTGCATTCCTGGGATACGAAGTGTCAGCTGAAGGACTTAAACCTCTCTCAACGAAAGTTGATGCCATCAAAAATTTCCCAGAACCAAGTCATTTACTAGTTTAAGACGATTTTTAGGTATGGTGAATTTTTATCACAGATTCATACCAAATTGTGCAAAACTGCAACAACCTTTAACAACATTGCTCAGTGGTATTAAAAAGAACTGCAGAAAAGAAATAACCTGGACGGCACAAACAAGAAACGCCTTCCAGATCTTAAAAGATGCACTTGCCACAAACTTAACTCACCCATCCGAAAAGGCTGAAATATCGCTAACAACTGATGCTTCCGATACTGCCATTGGAGCCGTTTTACATCAGATTGTGAATAATGCAAAACAACCCTTAAGTTTCTTTTCCCGAAATTTGACATCAGCACAACAAAAATATAGTGCCTACGACAGAGAACTCTTAGCCATCTATATAGCAGTAAAACATTTCAAATACATCTTAGAAGGGCGAACTTTTGCAATATACACGGATCACAAACCACTAACATTTGCCTTCCAACAAAATTTGGAAAAAGCTTCGCCACGACAAGCTAGACAACTGTCATATATTGGCCAGTTCTCAACCGATATCCGATTCATACAAGGGCATGAAAATACCGTCGCTGACGCTCTCTCTCGCATAGACACCATTTCTGTATCATCTGCAACAGACTTACAAACTATAGTAGACTGTCAAGAAGATGACGACTTGGAGATACTAAAAGACAACCCAAACTTAAAAATCCTACAGATCCCTATACCGGACAGCGACAAGAAAATTTACTGTGATACTTCTACAAATTATAATCGACCATACATCCCTGCAAAGTTTCGGCAGAAAATATTTTCTTCAATCCATAATTTATCTCATCCTGGAATAAGATCCACGATAAAATTGATAACACGACGTTTCATACGGCCCAATATGAATAAAGACTGCCAACTATGGACTAGAGCATGTTTATCTTGCCAAAGATCTAAAGTTCACAGACATACACAGTCATCTTTGGGAGAATTCAAAGTACCTACACACAGATTCCAGCATTTAAACATAGATCTGGTGGGTCCGCTATCTCTTTGCAAAGGATTCAAATACCTTCTAACCATCATCGATCGTTATACACGATGGATCGAAGCGGTACTGTTAGAAGATCAATCAGCAGAATCTATTGCTAAAGCTTTGATTTATACTTGGTTTTCACGCTTTGGAATTCCGAATCGCATAACATCTGACCAAGGTCGGCAATTTGATAGCCAACTTTTTCAAGCTTTAGGAAAATATCTTGGTTTTCATACAAACACTACAACTGCGTACCATCCACAGGCAAATGGCCTGATCGAAAGACAACACCGAACTTTAAAAGCAAGTCTCAAATGTCACCTACTCGAATCAAAATCATGGCTGGAAGCATTGCCTTTCGTTCTTTTAGGCATAAGATCTGCTATCAAGGAAGACTTACGTTGCTCATCCGCAGAACTTGTATATGGAACTCCTTTAGCATTACCTGGTGAATTCTTTTCAGCAGTACCTCATATGAAACAGTCTGAATTTTCTCAAAACCTTCAGAAAATAATAAGAGCTATGAAGCCAAGTTCTACCACCACCCATGGAAATAGAACAGTCTTTGTTTCTAAACATCTTTCCAACTGTTCTCACGTATTCCTATACAACAACATTAATAATTCGTCGCTACAGCCTGTCTATCTTGGACTGTATCCTGTAAGAGCAAGAAAGGATAAGTACTTCGATATTGAAATCGAAGGAAAAGTTAAAAGAATTTCAATAGACAGACTAAAGCCATGTTTCCTAGTGCAAGATTATGATATTCCTTTCCAAAACTTCCATTCCAAGAAAGCGGAACTTGGGGAAACACCTGCACTCAAGAACACTGAAGAAAATTCAGAAACTCATCATAAAACCAAGACTACTAGAACTGGCAGACATGTGAGTTTTCCCAGTCACTTTGAAGACTATATTCCATAATCGCTGTCACTAGGAAGGGGTGTGTGTAGTGCCGCTTCAGTTCCGTCAAGTTTCTAATTAAATTTAGTTAAAGCGGAATGGCAACACCTGCTAGTCTCCGCAAAGAACGAAGTAAATAAACTTCGAGTTTTTGTCACGCGATGCTACGTGCATGTAAAATGTAAATAAATCTTATGAATAAGAATCTATAACATCGTAAGGAATAAAATATTGGTTCCATTGGAGTCAGAGAAGTGTTATTTTTCTATATTTGCACACCAGACACTTCACCCTACATTAGTAATTTAAGAAGTTTTCTCTGCTATTCTTCAAATAGTTGTGTGTCGATGAATGTTCTACTAAGTATTTTTTTTCCTTTAATAGATGACAACTGCAGACCACAATATCATCAACAAAATTTGGTTAGTATTTCAAAATTTTAATCATTTTTATAAATCTTTTTAAAACGCAAAAATTGATGAATTGCAATTATTATGATTTCATGTTTGAATTTGAATAAACATATTATAGACAAAAAATTATCATTTCTTTAATTTTTGTCTTGTTTTATATGGATCTCTTGTAAGTAAAATTGATACACATGTCACTCTGTCTCTTCTGCAATGTTTTTTGGGAGATAAAATATCTATTTTGTTGATTTACTCACTTTGTTGTTTTCAAGCAGTCAAAGAGCAAAGCAGCATAGTATAACAGTTTTATTCTGTCAACTTTCTGAAAGTTATTAGCTTCACTATCCATCTTATCACTTGAATTTTCTCTTGGAACAGATGTATCCAAGCTCCCAAAACATGTTAAACTGATACTAATCTGTTACTGCATTATACAATAGGTATGTCTGTTTCTGTAAACATTTATTATATTTCAGGGATCATCTTCAGTAAACAATTACAGAATATCTGATGGAAGCAATGAAAATTTTGCAGTTATAGAGAATGATGAAATGCCTACTGGTATTATATGCTATCTTTTAATTATGCTTATTGCCATTTTATGATTATGCAAAATAAAAAATTATCTCTGATTGTATAAATATGTCAGAAGAAATTGTTGAGTAAATCATACTTATTTCATACGATTTCTTCTCATTTTTCCCCCCTAAATTTACTTTAGTAAACTCTACATCACAATGGCATTCTGCAGCTGAAACACCACAATGGCATTTAGGGAAACGAAAAAGTTTGTATTCTAGTTATATAAAATTACAGTATATATGCTTCTAAAAGCCTTATATGTTTTTGACTTATTTATATGTGTCTAAATAAACAAGGAAAACCATATAGTATAAAATTATAAGATGTAAATGAAAACAATGAATTGTATAATTTATTATTTTTGTTGTAAATAAATTACCCTTATGGAATTCAATAATAACATTCAGGAGGGGGAGGGAAAATATACGTGAAATGTTCTAAATTAAATGCTCTGGTAATCCATTTTTTAAATAATTATTACTTGTGTAATTGATATTAAGGTAAGAAGTTCTGTTGTACACAAGATATGGCTATCTTCATACCAATTTATGGCTCGCATTCTTAAAAATTTTCATCTAACATGTAAGTAAAATTCTACCATTTAAGAAGTACAGTATATATAGTATTCAAATTAGTGTAGTATGCAAATTCGAAAAAAAAAAAAAATATGACACTTTCTTTTTCATCATCCAGTAAACTCAACAATCCTCTTACAATTCATTGTGAGAAAAAAAGTGTACTTTATACAAAAACATTAATAAAAAAATGACTGTTGAATCCAGAAGATGGAAATATGCATGAACTGAGATAAATAACTGCTGCCTGCATGTTGCACATAAACAAATTTTGGCAACATTTTAGTTTGTCACATACATAACTCTGTGCATGAATACTTTTTGGAGGGTAGGTGGATAATCAGAAAGAACCAATAAAATAGATATTAATCATTAAGAAGTGTTTCTATTGCTTTTAAATTATTCATTTGAAAATTATATAATTATCATCTAAGACACAAAGATGGCAGTTTTCCAGATCAAAGATCTTTCTAATATTAAAATTTGTACGTTATTGTTTATAGGAAGGAGATAAACGCTGTAAACTAAAAATTATCTAAAACTCTTTTAGTAACTTATTGTTTGTTTTCTAAATGTGAAGGGAAATATAATATGAACAGTAAAACTTATCACAGCAATTACTTCTAACAATGAACACTCTAATTCAGAAGTCAAACAACAAAAATCAGCGTTAATTTACAAAACTTTCACAGTGAATTTTCTGTGAAAGTTTTGTAAATTAACGCTGATTTTTGTTGTTTGACTTCTGAATTAGTATTTATTCGGCGTGTTATTGTTGTCTTAATTAATGAACACTCTGCCAGACGATGTTAGTTTAAATAAAATTGAGGATTACTGGTACTTGTATTTTCTATGTTGATGACATAATCAGAAGACTAACATCATCTTCTTGGCTTAGTGATAAACAGCAACATCATTTTATTCAGAGGAACTTACCATCAGGTAGCAAGACTGTGGAGGAAATCCATAATATTGCTGGGAAATATGTCATAACAGGCCTTTATGGAATTTTCACTTTATATTTAAGAATAGCTTCTCTTAATAAGCATGTAAGGATTATGTTAATTTTATTAACAGTTAAATTTTGAGTTAAACTTCCTTTCCTATCGCTTCTTAATTTCAACTTACCACTTCCGGCCAGAACGTAGTTTTAGAATCACGTCTGAATGCTAATGAGGAAGAGCGGTATTTAACAACGAAGTTTTACTGTCTTAGTGAGAGAGATACCAAATATTCTGGCTAGCACACGTCCGCCTTTTTAGGCTACTCTCTCGTAAGCTATTATTACGCTCGGCCGTACTTTAGGCCCTTGATAGTTTCGCAGTCAATTAGCATTAAGGGGCCAGCTCTTAATTTAGTTTATTTCTTAATCTTTTAAGTTGAAGCCTGAGTGTTGGCTGTATTGTACAACTTTAAGTCGGAGTTCTGTTAAATCTTATTTGAATAATAAAGGGTCTTTTAACCCTTTCCAAGTTTATTTACCGTCTCACGAACTCAACGATTATTCGCTTCCTAGTTCTTAAGATTCTCCACTTTCAACTGTAACTTAGAATTACACAGTGGGGAATCCTACAAGCATGTTCAAATAAAACCGAAACTATATATTATATATTAAATTTTTAAATGATAATTTAAAAATTTTTATTTTTAGATACAGGTTCTACAATCAGAAATAAAAGAATGAGAGAGAAAAGGAAAAGAATGGAAATGGAGGAAATTGAAGATGAAGAAAAGGACATCATTCAGACTCAAAAAAATATCTGCAATTTATTAGCTCAGATGCACAATTTATTTGAGAAATCTGTAGAAAATCAAAGAACTTGTATTGAAAATCAAAGAAAAATTATTGAAAATCTATTCTCAATCATAAATATCTTGAGAAGAATGAAATTATTCTCAATCATAAATATCTTGAGAAAATGAATAAAAAAATTTTAATATAACTTTATTTTCTATTCTAATATATTTTTTAAAAACATAGTTTTGAACTCAATACTGAATCATAACAAAAACTGATGTCTTTGCTTAAAATTTAGAAATCCACATATTTCTTGATTAGTTTTGGCATTATCAGATCTTTAATGATTATTGCATATTCACTTTTGACCAACTTCATGTAATTTTATTGTCATTGAAACATGTCAGAGTGCTCAATGTCATGAGCTTACGTGACCATTGCACATATTTCAAATCATCATTGCACTTCTGTACCTAATTTTTCCTGATAAAATGCTATTTCCATATGCCCATACATCTCGCACAGCATGTTATAACACTCCCTTGGTGTTTTTCCAAGTTTGAAACAAAATTTTACATTGCTGCATTTCACCTGTAGCAGCATTGCTGTGCTGTTCACATTATTTGGATAATGTGTACACAAAAACTGCACAACCCTTTAATACAAAACCCTTTAATTTTCTCTATTTACAATGACTTCCGTACTTCGGAATACACCGACCCGCTACTTGGGGTCAAAACGTAAAAGTATAAAAATAGAACTAAACTCTAATTTAACTTTAAAATAATACACGTGGAAGATTGGCCTTATAATAACAGGAAGCATATGTAGTACAGAGAACTGTGAACACTACAATACGTTTAAATTTATCAAGAGGATTAAAACCTCTGGCCTGGAAGGCAAACAGCAACTGCGTAACTTCTAAGGTAAGCGGCCTGCTTCGACTCACTGCTTCCTCTCTCTCGCTTGGCAAAAAGCCACAACTTAAATACTTGGCGTTCGCCAGACAAACTTTGCATAAAAACCTTGACGCTTATAATTCTGGCCGGAAGTAGAAAATAAGAAGTGATAGTAAAGATTTAAAATAAAATAAACGTTAGTAAAACTTAAGATCCTTACACACTTACTAAAAGAGAAATCAGAGGGATAAAAAGAAGTTTTATTGAAAAAGTAGCATGGAGCGCAATGCGACTGAAGGCCGAAACATCCCTGTGATGGGTGTCCAGCAAGAAACATTCGGTCTTTAATAGGGGATATGATCTCCCCTGACTGCTAGGCAGGTTTCACAGCGTCTGCCCATGCTGAGAATGAGGGTGTCAATGAGTTGTTGAGGCATTGCTGCCCATTCGTCTTGCAGTTGCTCCGGAATCGTTACTGGTGGTAAGGTACGAGCTGCCAAGCGTCTACCTAGAGAATACCATACATGCTCGATGGGATTGAGATCCGGAGATCGTGGCGACCAATCCATACGTTCAATATCCTCACTCTCTAAGAGCTGTTCGGCAGCTATTGTGCTATGACATGGTGCATTGTCGTCCATGAAAAGGAACTGCGGACCCATAGCGCCTCTAAAAAGACTCACATATGGAAAAAGAATCTCGTTACAATAACGAGTCCCGTTGACTGAACCTGCGTCGAAAATGTGAAGGTATGTACGACTACCAAGCATGATGCCTCCCCAAACGAGAACACCGCCACCTCCATACCTGTCCCTTTCAATGATGTTCGAGGGATGATTGCGGCTTCCCCGCTCTCTCCAGATGAGTATGCGATGAGAATCGCTACTCAGACTGAATCTGCTCTCATCTGTAAAGAGTACTCGTCCCCATTCATTGTCTCTCCAATTCCGGTGTTCCCGGCACCACAGAAAACGCCTTCTCCGATGGGCAGGCGTTAGAGGTACACACCGTACAGGGCGTCGTGCAAACAGACCACCACCGTGCAGTCTTCTGGCCACGGTAAAACGCGATATCGGTCGTCCAGTCGCCTGTGTTGTGTGTCTAGCGATTTCTCCTGCTGTCTGCCGCCTGTTTCTTCTGGCCTGTAAAGCAATATACCAGTCATCTGCGGGTGTGGTTCCTCGTGGACGACCACTACTAAACCCCCGGATAGCTGTTCCTGTCGTTTGAAATTGTCTCCAAAGTCGTGAAACGATGCTGTGAGCAATTCCGAACTCTGCAGCCACACTTGTCACATTGCGGCCTTCCTCCAACTTCCCAATGATTCGACCTCGGTAAAAGCATCCAGATGTCGTCTAACAGATTGATTATTTGCCATTTCTCGCTGAGGCAGCAACTCGGTGTGATTTTAACTGCTATACGGCGTGCAATCTCTTTGCCAGAAATACTGATCTTACACCGACAACATGCTTTATACTACTCAGACACTCCCCCATTACGTCTACCTGCATATCTGCGCATGTGCTACCGTACATCACCTTACTTAATCTCCTGATTGGTGTTTCTGTCCGCTCTGCCTCTTCGTTCAGCTGATATGCTAATTTTTCGACTTCGTCCTTAATTTTTGCACACCAGTGTATATAGCAGTTAAAATCCACTAGTGGTCAAATGGATAAAAAAATTAAATCCCAGTATTTTGTAAATCCAGTAAAAGCATAAATATGTTACTAATAAAACTACACATTATGACCAATGTATAATGATACTGATCATTACATTTTAAAAAATACTTTTATTTCACATAATAATCAAGAGATAATGAAATAACACTGAAGAAAAAACTATATAGATGATCTTACCATCTTCGAGAGGTAACACATTGGTCATAGAACTTCTTGGATGTTCTAATTTTCGTCAAAGAAAATCTGCAAGTATCCTAAAAGCACTTATTTTCTGAAAGCTAACCAAGCATACTATATAGACAGTCACAAAAACAAGTGCCATTGGGACTCCATACAGTACAGGCCAATACTATATTAAAATATACGAACGTCAATATACACTCATAATATTTTTGCACAGATATAAAACCATCATTTAACTGCAAAACTCAAATTTAAACTTTTGTTTTAATAATAAAATATACAAATTATTCCTAAGAAAATTTCAGCCATTAATGAGATAAGGGAATTGAATATAATAAAATTCCTTAGACAACAAAAATTAAAAATAATTTTATAAACCTGCTTGGAACTGAAAACATTAAACATTAGAAAAATTCAGATTTGACTATGGTTACACACACGATTAAATATAAAATATTTCTATCAAAAATATTTAAAAGATTTAATACCAGAGATTTTCTTCTTATTATAAAAATACACAGGTTTTATGCCAAAGTAAGCAGAAAAATAGTTGTCCATAAAAGCTGCTTCACATGTCTTTCAAAATCTGAGCAAATGGAAAAAATGAGCTTTTTAATTCTGCACATTCAAAGACAAATATTCTTTAATCTAATTGTCAGAATCTCTGGTTATAAGTATTTTACATCTCTTTTTAGAAAGCTTAACTCTAAGCACTAGAACATAATTATAATTAATATAATATTAGTTTGTATATAAAACACTTAATTTAAATAACACAGCATGCAGTGTAAAGCAGCAGAAAATGACTAAAATAATTAAAAAAATCAAGTCAAATAACAACACCTATAACAACAGCAAATTCTGGAAATCAAATGGCAGACAATGATCTGTATGTCTATTGGCATAAAAATGCATAAATATGCAAAGATCTATTGGCATAAAAATGCAACTAAGGCAACCTTTCAACCAATATCGCCAGGTACACTTTCCGTGTTTGTCTGTACATAATTGTGCAAATTGTGTAATCATCATTTTGGAAACTTCCCTGTGGAAAAAACATAAAATACATTCAGAACCTTCAATATATATATATGAAATGAATAAAAAACCACATTTTTATTTAAATTTGTGAAATTTATTCTTTTATATATATATATATATTCTTAAACAGTAATTAATTATATATATATATATATATATATATATATATATATATACTATTTAAAATACTATTTAAAATTATTACATATATACTATTTAAAAATACTTTATTAAATTTTCATATATATATATGAAAATTTAATAAAATATTTTTAAATAGTACAGACATGAATAATGTTATGCATGATTACATAAATAAAGTATCTAATATTACATACAACGAGGCCTGGCACTGGGTGGTCAAATTTATAGAGTCATCGGCTGACAAAATTTTAAGAGCAGCAAAGATTATGCAAGGTGAACATTATGCATTGACTCAAAATTCTCTGAATTATGAATCATATTGAAGCTTCATATGCAATATGATATCTACTCAAAGCTTTCCCGTTAACAATTATATAAAATGAGACGGGAACTTTCCAAAATCTCATTTTCTTTCAAGTATAATCATATAATTTACTTACGATCATTATTATTTGTCGGCCAAACTTTGAAATCGATGGGAATAAAGAAGTTCTCAGAATTGTCAAATTAAAAAGATTTTTTTTAAACTGCATTTGAAAAATAACTATGACTCAACGTTGATGCAAATATTTACAAAATACAATAAATAACTGCATATATTAATGGCAAAAACAACTATGATAGGGCAACATTAAAGCATGATTAAAATGAAAAAAATCCATTTCTCAGCTAATCACTAGCTTTATAACATTATATGACATCTGTTTGAAAGACAACAATTCTGATTTTGCAATTATTCTCTTCTAATGAAACACATTATATTAGAAATAAAAAAATTCTGAGATAATTTCAGATGGATTTTAACTAATAGCCAATGCATTAATGTGATAATATAAATGCATACATGTATGATAATTCTTATCACCAGTAGTGAAAATCAGACATTATACTGCAGTTAACAGCAATACAAAAGGCATTTGAGTAATATGAATGAAATCTTTTCAACAGCACATAATAGCAGCATTAACATTTAATACAAAGATAGATAAAAGTCAGAAGACGGTTGCATTACAGAAAATATACGAAATTAAGCTGAACTTTTTTATTTCCAATGCTGATTTTTCTTTAGATATTCTCTATTTATTTCAACTAAGGAACTATTTCATAATAATGATAAAAGTACAAATATTTACAAACTTTCGATAGCATAAAATTATTACTATTAGAAAAATAAACGTTTTATTTGTATGTATATAGAATACTAAATTTAGAAATGAAATTAGAAAATGCTTATACGTAAAAAACTTATGCTGGAAAGTAATATATGCCTGTTAATAAGTAAGCAATAATTCCCAAAATATTTCGGCTTTTCTTACAGCATCTATCATATACACACCTGAATTTCCATAGAATATCCAGCAACATTTAAATAAAGCCTCATTTCCTAGCATGAATTCTTACAGCCAAGCGAATCATACCATTACCGATAATTCGACAGAATTGTACTGATCTTTCAAACGCCAGAAATTAATCATGATTGTGATTTTGCCGGTCATCAAAATAATATAACTTCAGCCATCTTGTTTACAAAAATGCTGTTAAGAGAGTTTGCAGGCACTCCGATCTGGTCGCAAAATTTGCTATAATCGTGACGACGTTTTCAGAGGCATGTCTGAATTCAAAGCGTCGCACTTGAATTCGGTTTACCAGCTAACAGGCAGTTGCGACTGGTAACGTCGCACTTGAATTCGCCCCTAAATACGTGTAGGCAACACTTATTATTGGTCATAATAACTACAACTACTTCTACTAGATAATAACTACTACTTTCACTTCACCTTTAGTTTCACTTTAGTTTCTAAGTGTTTTCATGCATGAAATCAGTAAGGAGTTAGTGAGGGCTACAAAGAATAATAAAGATGTTATATATGGAAAAAATTGATTCTTGCTTTTGCTGTTTGCCTGCTGACCTCGGAATTATTGATAAAGATGGTAGAAAGTGAAGAATCGGCGATTAAAGAAAAAATAGCACGGGTAAGTGTTAAAATACCTCCCTTTTGGGCTGAAATGCCAGAGATATGGTTTTATCAAGTAGAAGCACAGTTTTCTATTTGTGGAATAACTGCCGAGGAAACTAAATTCAACTACTTAGTTTCGCAATTGGAAGCAAAATTTGTTGAAAGTTTATGGGATATTATAAGTGACAATAGCAAAACCAAATATACTGCTGCTAAAGAACGTCTCTTGAACACTTTTAAGGAAAGTGAAAATAAACGTTTACAGAGACTGCTAACAGGCATAGACTTGGGAGACAGTAAACCTAGTCAACTTTTACAAAAAATGCGAAATCTTGCTACCGATGGCATTTCGGATAAAGTTCTTAAAACACTATTTCTGCAGAAAATGCCAGATTCTGTGCGCAACATTTTAATCGTTAGTGATGAAGATATCGAAAAACTAGCTCTGATGGCGGATCGTATCATCGAAATGCAACCAAAACAAGAATTATACTGTGCCAGCAGTATTGTTTCTCCAGGAGCAGATGCTATTGCTGAATTACGACAACAAATTGCAGCTTTGGATAATAAATTCGAAAAACTAACTGTCACAAGGAATTCTCGTCCTCGCTCAAGAAATAGCAGTCGATCATTTAATGATCGAAGTAAGTCTCGGAGCCAATATAACCCTAATGGCAAGTACTGTTATTTCCAGTTTCGTTTTCGAGAAAAGTGTTTTCCTGATAGATGCAAAGCCCCCTGTGCATGGAAAAACAACTCCCCGGAAAACGAAAATCAGCAGTAGAATTAGCGGCAGACTCTGCTGCTGTAAACAAAGAAAATTGCCGTAAATTCCGCTTATTTATCACGGACAAAAAAACAGGCTTACATTTTCTGGTTGACAGTGGAGCAGAGATAAGCCTTATTCCTCGTACTTCTGAACACAAACTTATTAGTGACTATAAATTATATGCCGCAAATAATACAGAAATTGATACTTTTGGTACAGAAATTTTAATTCTTGATCTTGGTTTACGCCGAGAATTTCAATTCCCATTTATTGTAGCAAAAATTAGTAAACCCATATTAGGTGCAGATTTTTTAAATAAGTTCAATTTATTGATTGATATAAAGCATAAAAGGCTAATTGATGGTGTGACGAACCTTGCAGTTTATGGTGACATCGCACCCATCTCTATTAATGAAACTATAAATACAATGGGCAGCTTATCTAAATATTATGATTTATTTGCTATGTATCGTAGTATAACAAAACCAAATTTTCTTATTTCTACTGTAAAGCATAATGTGAAACATCATATTATAACTAAAGGACAACCTGTAAGTTGTAAAGCAAGACCATTAGCCCGTAAACGGTTGGAAATAGCTAAAAGAGAATTCAAATATATGCTGGACAATAACATCATTAGTCCGTCCAGTTCAGAATGGGCAAGTCCCCTACACATAGTGACAAAGAAAGACGGTTCTTTCCGCCCATGTGGGGATTACAGAAGACTGAATGATTTAACTGTACCTGATTGTTATCCCATTCCTCGAATTCAAAAGTTTCAACATATTTTAACTCATAAAACTATATTTTCTAAAATTGATCTCTTTAAAGCGTATTTTGATATTCCAGTAGCAGATGAAGATAAAGAAAAAACTGCCATCATCACACCTTTTGGTCTTTACCAATTCAATGTCATGAGTTTTGGTCTCAAAAATGCCCCCGCGACCTTTCAGAGGTTCATCAATGAAGTTTTTTATGGCCTAGACTTTGTGTTTCCATATTTGGATGATGTGTTGATTGCCTCTTCTTGCGAGGAAGAACATCGTTTACATCTTAAAACAGTTTTCCAGCGTTTAGATAAGTATGGTCTCCGAATTAATATTAGCAAATCAGTTTTGGGAGTACCTGTAATAGATGTTTTGGGCTATCAAATATCTGCTGAAGGTTCAAAACCTCTTAAACAAAAAAATAAAGCTATCATAGAATATACATTGGCGGAAACTATACACCAACTTCGTTCCTTCTTAGGAATGATCAATTTCTATCGTAATTACATCAAAAATGCTGCAGAAACTCAAGCTCCTCTTCATGAACTTTTGAAAGGATCTACAAAAAAAGATGGACGTAAAATACTATGGACCAATGAAACCAGGAAAAGTTTTGAAAACTGTAAACAAGATATTGCTCAAGTAGCGTTGATGGCCTACCCCAATTCGGATTACCCTCTGGCACTTCTCACAGATGCATCCGATTTGGCTATTGGGTCAGTTATTCAACAAAAAGAACCAAATGGATGGAAACCTATTGCATTTTTTTCAAAAAAGCTTAATGATGCCCAGAAAAATTATAGCGCTTACGATCGCGAGCTTTTGGGTATATATTTATCCGTTAAACACTTTAAACATTTACTTGAAGGCCACGATTTTACTATTTATACGCATCATAAGCCCTTAACGTTTGCTTTTAAGCAAAATAATAACAAAGCCTCTCCCAGACAATATATCTACAGCTACAATATATCTCACAATTCTCTACTAACCTACGCCATATAAGTGGTCAAAACAATGTGGTTGCAGACAGCCTATCTAGAATTGAGGACATCGATTCACCTGTTGTTGATTTTGACCTGATAGCAGATGCACAAATTAATGATGATGAACTGCAACAGTTGAAATTACATTCCAAATCATTGCATATTAAACAGCACCAATTACCATCAGGAAAACTCTTATATTGCGATACCTCTACTTCTAATATCAGACCATTCATACCTAAAACCTTTCGGATGAAAATATTTAATGCAATTCATGGTTTAGCTCACCCTGGAATCCGAAGTACTGTAAAAGAGATTACAAAAAGATTCATTTGGCCGGATATAAAAAAAGATGTTAAACAGTGGGCTCAAACTTGTATCGATTGTCAGAAAAATAAAGTAACTAAACATACAAAATCAGCATATTCTCAATATCAAGCACCAGACGAAAGATTTAGTGTCGTGCACATTGATTTAATTGGGCCTTATTCAGCTTCTAATGGATACACTTATTGTTTGACGTGTATTGATCAGTTTACCTCTTGGATGGAAGTGGTACCGTTATCAAATATCACAGCAGAAAGTATAGCAAGAACCTTTTATGATCATTGGATAACATGATTTGGTGTACCTTCTTGTGTTATTACTGACAGAGGAACTCCATTCATTTCAGAACTGTTTCAAAATTTGGCTTCGCTATGTGGAGTAAAAGTAAACCATACAACTTCTTACCATCCTCAAAGTAATGGGAAAATTGAACGTCTACACAGTACTTTAAAAACAGCTATTAGATGTCATAATTCTCTTCATTGGACAGAAACATTACCAACAGTTCTTATGGGTTTGCGAGCTGCTCTACATGAGGACTGTAAGTATACAATAGCTGAAATGGTTTATGGCAAAACTATTAAATTACCTGGCGAATTCTTTGAAGAATTAAACATGCCAATATCTAATGGATAATTTTGTAAGTAATCTTCGAAATCAGATGGCTCTCTTAAAGCCCTATCAATCCAAATCCAAATGTAAACAAAAGATTTTCATCCCAAAAGATTTGTACACATGCTTGCATGTGTTTCTGCGGGTTGACAGAGTGAAAAAATCTTTGGAGCCCCCATATGAAGGACCCTTTTTGGTACTGCAAAGAACCCTTCTATCAAATAAAAATAAACAAGTTAGTATCTCTGTGGATAGGTTAAAACCAGCCTATGTGTTACAACCTAATGAACTTTTGTCTCCAACTTCAAAAAGTAATCATACACCTGTGCCAAGTAAGCAAACATCAGTGCCAAGTCAGCAACTAGAACAACCTAAAAAATTAACACGATGTGGAAGACAAGTAAAACTTGCAGTTCTTTTCAATGACGTTATTGACTCTTCTTGAACTTATAACTTTTTCATATTAAGTTAAGGCCCACCAGCGGCCGAGCGGTAAAGTCGCTGAACACTGGTAGTTCGGTCCGAGGTTCGAATCCCGCGAACGGGCTGGCTGCATGGGTGTTTTCGTGGTTTTCCCCATGTGTAACGTGTATACGAGCCAGTTTCCCTTAGAAAGTCCTCCACGAAGGCATCACTCCCCTTAGGCAGATAGCCCTAGTGTGCTTTGCCATAATTAAATACACCAACACCATATTAATTTAAAATTTAATTATGTTTTTCTTTGTGTACATAATTTCAATTTATATATTTGTATCAGTGTTATTTGTATAGATATTTGTATCTTCTCTCCCCCCATGTTTTCAGAGTAGCGTAACTTTGTTACTGGTAGGGGAGTGATGTAGGCAACACTTATTATTGGTCATAATAACTACAACTACTTCTACTAGATAATAACTACTACTTTCACTTCACCTTTAGTTTTAGTTTAGTTTCTAAGTGTTGTCATGCATGAAATCAGTAAGGAGTTAGTGAGGGATACAAAGAATAATAAAGATGTTATATATGGAAAAAATTGATTCTTGCTTTTGCTGTTTGCCTTTTAAATTATTATAAAAAGAACTTAGCAAGCAACCACATACGTTTTATTTTCTTAATAACTTCTTTATCAATATGATCTCATCATTTTAGTTTTCTCTTTTTGTTTACAATACATTTAATTTAATATTTTATTTATTTATATCATAAGAACGATAAAATTTAATTCAGTGTCTCAAGACCTGGCCAGCAGTAGCCATTTTTAAGCTTTCGCCACTACTAAGGCCAGAAGTGGTGGTCATTTTATCATGAAGGTGCCTAATAAGCTGTTACGAATACATTAATTGTTTTAATGCTTATTTTATTATTATTATTTTATATTTCCTTGGTCGTAACCAAGTCTCACTTAGGTTTTGTTAGTGAAGTATTCAAGTTCTAGAATGATGTGGCAAGGTTATTGTTTACTTTCGTGATAATAAAGTTTGTTTACATGTTGAAACTTGTTTAATTCTGTGAATAACTGGTTTTATTCTGTGAATAATCACCGCACTTATAGTTTTTATGATAGTAACTGTTTTAAAACTATAATGCGAGTCTTTTATTAAAGGCTACTTTATGCTAAAGTTTCAATTATTCTTGTTAAAACCTAGTAAACCTAGTAAAGTCGATGACTTTTCTTTTGTAAGTTTTAACATTTTTGGCGTGCGCATCCAGCTTATTTTAGTATTTAAGATGTTTCAAGTAATAAAAGGATTTTTAAAAAAAGATGATTTTAAAGGTGATATTGGTTGATCTAACTCCTGATTATGAATAAAACAGCACGGACCAGCATTTACTATAAAAATATATTTTATTTTACACATAGGAATGAGACGCATACCGGGAGCATTGCGTAGCGGTCCTTCTCCTTCCAAAGGCACCTGTCAAAAGAGACTCTGAGGCGAAAGAGAAATTGTAACCTTGTTTATTTTAGATTAAACTATTAGATTTAAATAATTATTTAGATTGCATCGCAAATTTATTAGTATGTAGGGTTTATATTTATTTTAACTAACATTTATTTTAAGTTTAAACTACTTTCCTGCCAAGCCTTACTTTCCCCTGGAACTGCCAATGCCAGAGTATGTAAATTTTAGTAGAACGCGCAAGGATTCAAATTATCAGCGGAAGTATTCTGATTTAAATAGAAAGGAAACGAGTTCGAGGTGTGATATTCTTACTTCACGAGCGCGGAGGTAGTTGGCCAGAAATTGAAGAACCCCGCGTTTCGGCCTGTGTGCTTGCCTGGAAGTATTGTTAATCGTTCGACGTGATCTTCAAGTTTGCTGAATTAGCAGCGGTATTGTAAAACGCGGTGAGGTTAGTTACTTTTAGAGAGCCTCGTAGTTAGAGTCTTGTCTTTAGTTTCTTTTCAGGTTATTATTTTTATTTGACCGCCGAGTTGGCGCAGTTTGTGAGCGTCAAGAGCACGCACTTGTAATTTATTACGTTGAATAAAAAGGGACTTAAACCCTTAACAAGACTCTGTCTTTTATCCAGTTTTCACAGTCACCTCTTGGTTGCGTGCAAGTTGGAGGCGCGCAACGCTACATTGGCGCCCGAACACTTATCGAACTAAAGTGGCCGAAAATCGGATGGAAACCGCTGGACAACACCAAGAAATGACAAGCCAACTGGAAGGATTTGGATACCTGGTCCAGACTTTGAGAGCGTCAATCAAGCCAAATGTCAATTTCGACGGAAAAAATTCGGTGGCGAGATTTCTAGAAGGCCTAGAAAATCACTTTCAGCTCTACCCTGTGCCTGAAAGACAAAAAGTTGCCATCGCCACATCCGCACTAAGAGGACAGGCCGCGCTATGGTGGAAAAATATAGGCAAATTTTTATTAGGGGAATTTGGAAGCCAGGCATATACATTTGAAAATTTCAAAAAATCGTTATTAAACGCCTTCCCCATAGTGAAAGATCGAGCACGGCTGGAAGCCGAACTATATAGTTTCTATCAACGGGATATAGAAGAATTGACGGACTTTATTCTACGAAAAATTAAGCTGACGGATATGCTGTATGGGAAGAAACCCGATTCGGAGATTATTGAAATAATTTTACCAAGATTGTTACCCGCTGTTCAAGACTACTTTGAAATTAGAAACCCAAGCACATTGCAGGAGCTCTTCGAATTGGCGGTGAAGTTTCAAAATCGCAGAATAGCGGAAAGAGCCAGAGGGGCAACGTATTCTCAAAGTACCCGAAGGAAATCTTCAAATGAGGAAAACAGAAATGGAAATCTCTCTTATGGGGGAAAGAGCTATCAAGCTAACTCATCGAAACTCGAAGGTCAAGACCCAAAAAGAAAATTCGAAAATAAACATCCGCGTACTCAGAAGGCACAGATTGAAAGGAAAGCTTTAAACGAGTAGAGGGGCCTGTGAAAGGGAGGGTCCAGACACCGGAAGTTTTAAAAAAACCCTCAAATAGACATTTAAATACGGTCATCGTAAAAAACTCACAGCTACCAATTATAGTGAAAATTTCTTCAAAAAGAATTTTTATAGGGTACGATTATTTAAAACCAAAAATACTAAAATTATAGCGGCGCAAGGAAAAACATGTCACTGCATCGGGAAATTATCATTAAACTTACAGGTAAAAGAGGAAAGCCTCAAAGTATTAATTTTTATAGTGAAAAATCTGCAAAAGCCTCTTATTTTAGGTATGGAGTTTTTAAGGGCAGCGAGGGCCAAATTGAATTTTCAAGACAGTTCCGTGGTGCTGGAGATGGACCAGAGGGTGGTGGAACCTGTGGAGACACCGCAAGTGGACCTTAGCCATCTGAATGACCATGAAAGGCAAGCAATACAGCAAGTGGTGAGTAATTTTTCTAACTTGTTTTCAGAAAAACCAGGAAATTGTCAAATAGTCACGCATAAGATTCAATTAAATGCCGAAAAACCTTGTAGGACTAAACCTTATCGGTACGACAAACAAAAAGCCGTAATCATCGAAGAACATATTCAGGAGATGTTAAAGAATAAAATAATAACGCCCATAAATAGTGAGTACGCGAGTCCAGTCGTACTACGTAGGAAAAAGAACGAGTTTCCTCCTTCGGATAAAAGGGCTTGGAGGTTTGCTATTGATTACAGAAAACTAAATAGTATTACTAAATTTCCAGTTTACCCTTTGCCGGTTATAGACGAGATCATTAGACAGATCAAATCGACAAGATACATGTCTACTTTGGACTTAACGTCTGGCTACTATCAAATAGCTATGAGACCCGAAGACATACATAAAACCGCGTTTATAACAAAATCGGGCACTTATGCATTTTTACGCATGCCCTTTGGGTTGTGTGGGGTCCCATCAACATTCCAGAGAGCTATGGACATTGTTCTAAAGCCTGTCCTAGGAAAATCAACTTTAATTTATCTAGATGATATAATTATAACGAGTAGTACGTTGGAACAACACATTAATGATCTAGAACAAGTTTTTAAATTATTAAAAGAGGCCGGTCTTACAATTAACGCCTCAAAATGCAAGTTCGCAACTAAAGAACTTAAATATCTCGGTTATAAAATTTCGCAAAAGGGTATAGAAACGCAAGATTCAAAAATAAAAGCTATCAAGAATTTCCCACCGCCCAACACCGCCAAGAAACTTTCTTCTTTCCTTGGGTTATGTTCTTACTATCGATCTTTCATAAAAGATTTCGCTAATATTGTTGAACCACTCTTAGTAATCAAAAGAAAAAGGGGTAAATTTACGTGGACAGCGGAAGCAAACACAGCATTTGAAAGATTAAAAGAAGCGCTCATTAATGCCCCTGTTTTCAAATTCCCGGAGGGGGACGAAAACCTGGAAATTGCAGCAGATGCGTCAGACTATGCGGTGGGTGCGGTTCTTATGCAAAATAACCATCCTCTGGCATTTTTTAGAAAAACATTGAATCAGACACAAAGGAATTATACAGCTACAGAGAGAGAAACATTAGCCGTATTAATGGCTGTACACAAATTTCGAGTTTATTTCGGCAAAGCGCCAGTCTTTTCGGATCATGCGGCTGTTGGTAGACTTTACTCGGGGAAAAACCTAACGCCCAGGTTAATAAGATGGGCTATAAAACTCCAAGAATATAATATCAGAATAAAATATAAACCGGGTAAGGAAAACAATGTAGCTGACGCACTTTCTCGTATAAAACTGGACGATGAAGGAAATGAACTTAAATGCGCTGTGTTGACTTCAAAAATTTTAGATTCTAGAGATACGATTATTACTGAACTGAAAGCTAATCCTGAATTTGGAAATATCTATGCATATTTGAAAGACCCCCGAAAGCTTTGAGCACACAGACATCGATGCGATAAGAAATAGAGCAGAAAACTATGAAATAATAGATAATTTATTATTTTATACGAAAACAACAAACGAAAATCTTGAGTAAAAACCAGTCATCCCAGCCTCGCTTCGATTAAGCATTCTGAAGGAATTACACGACGCGAAAACAGCGGGCCATTTAGGGGTCAGAAAGACTTTAAAAAGGGTACGCGAGGCGATATATTTCCCGCAATTATACAAAATAGTAACGGCGTATGTCAGGTCCTGCAATCAATGTCAGTTAATAAATGATATTAATTACAGCCCGGCCGGGTACTTAAATAGCATTCGCGCTACATTTCCGAAGGAAATTTTAGGCATAGATCTTCTTAGTCCCTTTCCCCAGAGCGAGTTAAATAAAAATCGTTTTCTTTTAGTAATAGTAGATTATTTTTCAAAATGGACAGAAATTGTTCCACTTAAACGCGCGTCAGCCAAAACAGTCGCAGATGCATTCTTACACAGATACCTTTTAAAATACGGTGCACCGATAAAAGTCATTAGCGATAACGGAAAACAATTCATTAGTCAAATATTTGAAAACATACGCAATGGACTTGGCATACGCCATATCAAAATGGTTCCGTATAGACCACAGGCAAACATAGCAGAAAGAGTGAATAAAAACATAGTAAAAATAATTCGCAGCTACGTGAGCACACATCACAAGCGCTGGGATGGCTACATAAATGAATTAGCTTATGCTTTAAGAACGGCAAATCACGATACTACGGGAAAAACCCCAGCAGAATTATTTTTAGGCCGAAAATTAATTACGCCTTTAGATAAATTATTCTTTGTGCAACAAAGAGAGCAAGAGTTTAAACAAAAAGATGTGCAAAAGCTTATTGATCAGGCGCTTAAAGCTCGGATACGGTAAGAAATAAGCAGAAAACATATTATGATAGAAAACGCCGTGAAGCAGATTTTAAAGTTGGGGATAAAGTATTGAAGCGGAAATTTTCTCTATCAAGTGCCCCAGACAATTTTACGGCAAAGCTAGCTCCAAAATTTGAAGGTCCCTATGTAATTCAGGAAATCAAAGGAGTAGTATTATATCTTAAGAACGAGAGAGGGGAAATCTGTAAAGCAAGTCCCAACCAGGTGAAAAAAAATACTATAATCCAAATGATTTTGAAATCCTTAAAGGTTTCTTGCAGGACTCAAGTCTAAACGAAGTAGAAGGTCCAGAAATAACAACTATTCCACCACCCAAGAAGCAGAGAACTGAAGAGAGACCTAGCCCTTCTACAACCCGGACGACGGTATCAAAAAGAAAATATAACTTTCAAACTCCAGCATTTAAGAAAAACAAGAATACAGATGCACCGCGTAAAGAAACCGTGGTAAAGAGCAAAACACCACCTACAACGGATCGCAGGAGAAATTATACATCAAGGAGAACGCGCACACGGCCACAGAGTCAGGTGCCAGCAAGGCCGCCGTTCCGGAAACTGAAACGGCAACAGGAGGAACAAAAATACCAGGAACAGAAGAAATTCAAGAAGGACTCCAGACCGGAGGACGTCAAGACCAGCCGTCCCATGGAAAAACGGAAATGCCAACAACCAGACGATTACTCCGCCAAGAGGCCAGCATGTAGAGGACGCAAAAGAAAAACTAATGTGCAAAAGAAAAACTAAACTAATCTAAATTGATTAAGAAAATAAATTTTTGATGTGCTCAAAGGCTTAAGCCTTTGAGTACATCAAAAGTTTAACAGATTCATATGCATTATGCTATGTACATACATACATACAAATTCTTTTTCTTGTTATTAGACATCTGGTAAATTTTTGTTTTTTGAAATTTTAATGTTAGGTACTTTGTTCATCAACTTTGTAAAAAGTGATCTTGTTCATCTCATGTATATTCTAGCTGCTTTCTTTGCAAGCTGATCTGCTTGATTGGAATAATGTTTTTCAAAGTAGAAATAATGCACGAATTTTGGCTACCATTCAAAGACGATAGGTTGGGTACCGATTTCTTTCTAAATCCATACTTTTGGATTTTGTCGCTGCCCAATATTTTTTATAAAGGAATGCACATAGCAAGCTTCTAGAAACAGATTTATTAGCCTTCAGAAGGTATTATAAACGGATGAAGTGAGAAATGAATAAAACAATGACTCTTTCTCAATATTAGAGTACTGCATCCAGTAAAAAATGATCTGCGAAAACAATTCCTCATTTTGCCAAATTTTGATGCATCGCGTAAAGATGCAAACTCCTCAACAACAAACTAATCCCCGAGTATACGTTTAACCTTAATATAGACGCAGTATAAGCAAGAATAGCTAGAATGTTGTTGACTTTTACATCGTGCATTCTCAACTATCTGATGAATAGAATTGTGAAGAATAGACATTTTCCATACAATACCCATGATTTAATGTGAATATTCAGCTAGAGTCCATTATCATAATCGAAGAACAATAGACAGCCAGCAGAAATAACAGCTGCTCCAGATACAAGGCGTATACAGCTTTGAAATTCTCAACACTCCACGAAATATGGTGCAGTTTTCGTATCTTACTGTAGAAAAATGAAATGACAACTGAGACTTTATTATGTTCAATGAATTATGTGATATGTGCCTACTAAGTGCACTGCGTGTGCTCGGTGAAAATTTATACGGCATTTCTTATGCATCCAGATATTCAAATATCTACAGACGATGCATCACATATGGAAGGTACTAACTAAACCAACGTTTACTGTATTACTTGTATCTTTGAATAGGAAGAGATACTGCTACAGAGGAACTGTAGAGAAAGATGAAATGAACTTTTATATAATTCGTAGCTTTTCAGCGTTACTAAATACTAATAAAAACTATCCTTAGCAAGCATTATTCTGCAACAACCAATTGGCACAGAATGCAATTAATGTAATTAATATTTTACTTTACAAACTCTTCTATGAATGTTTTGGCTTTTTACTACACGAGCAAAAATTTCTGAAGAATTTCCTTTTAATTATCACCATTCAGCAAGAAATCGCGCCTTCTAAAATTTTGACCTGTGGAGGTAAAACTGCAACCGAGAATAGTAATGGTTATAGTAAAAAGTTTAACTTAGAATTCTAGAGATATTCATCTTTGATGCGACTCTGTAACACAATTGTTAAGAATAAGTTCACAAAAAAGGTAAGCGGACTGTAATATCACTTGTGTATTTTACATAACACTTTCAAATAGAAATGCCGTCTCCGTGACGACACAGCACACGTCACTCTTAGCAGTGTAATTAGCAATTACACTCATGTCCATAAATTAAGGATAATTCGGAGTCACGCGGAAATCGAACTCTAAAATAAATATATGACCTGTAAAATCACTACACACATCTTCAAGAATCATATGCAAATTTCGGGAAGTAACCAGATGACACAGATGGTACGTCACAATAACAAGAGTGTAAGAGAGTGATATATAAGGAATACAGGCAAAGAAGTAAAATTGTTCTCAAGCGCTTTATAAGCATTTCAGTTCAATAACCGAATAGTTATGACACAAAGGACGCATCTGGATGATTTTTTACGTGGTAGAATTATCGGCCGTCTGGAATGTGGGCGTACCCAACTGGAAGTATCAGACGAACTTGGAATTGCCCAGAGTGTCATCTCCACGCTTTGGCAACGATTCCAAGATGATGGTAATGTGAGTAGACGTTACAGCACAGGTCGCCCCAGAGTTACAACGCCGAATGAGGACCGGTATTTGGCAGTTACTGCCAAAAGAAACAAGCAGAGCACAGCCCCAGACCTGTCTCATCAGCTCTCTTCAGCCACTCGTACGACAATTTCAAGGCAGACCATGTACAGACGCTTAGGGCAGATTGGTCTATATGCTCGTAGACCTGTCAGATGCGTTCCACTTACTGCAACTCACTGTCGCCTGCGGTTAGCCTGGAGTAGAGAGCATGCATTGTGGACACCGCAACAGTGGGCTTGTGTGATGTTTTCCGACATGTCCAGGTTTAGCTTACAGTCTGATTCTAGCCGGACTTTCATATGGAGAGCTCCAGATACCCGTTACCACCAAGAAAACATCACTGAACGACACCGTTACGGTGGTGCAGGAGTGCTCGTTTGGGGTGGAATTATTCTGGGTTCCAGAACTGACCTGCATGTTCAAATTGGAACCATGACAAGCCAAATCTATCGGGACGTCATTCTGAAACAACATGTACGTTTGTTTCGTATTTTACTCGTAGAGCTAGATTTCTTAATTACTGCATGGTGTGGCATGTAGTATGCCTGACTTGGGGACTCTGAACCACAGATGCCCATGTGCCCGAGATCCAAGTATTCCTTCATGAAATGTTTATACATATCATATGTATCAGGAGATCTTAAGAGATTTCTCTCTAAAGATTTAAATCTTTGTAAAGCAAGATCTTTAGAATTACCCAACCTTGAAGGGTTATCTTTAAATGGAAGTTTCACTACATAACGACCATTTTGATCACGGAAGTGTGTTGTTTTAAAGAACTCTTTACATTTTTTATCTTCACTTGAAATACGTTTGACTTCCGGAATGGAGTCTAAAGACCAAAATCTTTCAACTAATTCGTTTGTATTCAACTGAAGATTATTCACTGTAAAAGTGTTAGTTAGATTCGAATCATCAGTAATAGTGTTCCCGGAAATGATCCAACCCAACTGAGAACAAACTGCAAAGGGTAATGATTCTCCTCTCTTTATGATGTCCCTCTTAAGCATAGTAAAAAATACATTTACACCTAACAAAATATCTATAGGTTTTCTTTCATAGAACTTAGGATCAGCTAAGACTAGATCGTCAAAATGATTCGCAATTTTGAAGGAAGCGACACGTTAGGCACATCTGAAGTTATCTTTGGAATAACGAATGCATATGTTCGAAATTTGGAATTTGACTCAAAGCGCGGGGCAAAAATTAATTCCACTTCTCCACTTGTTACAGTGTTGAACGAACCAAGGCACGATACTTCAATTTTTTTGTTAAATCTACCTAACTTTAGTTTACTGACACACTCTTCACTTATAAAGCTGGCTTCACTGCCACAGTCTAGTAAAGCCCCGCAAGGGATGGCTTTACCATTGGAATCAATAACTTTAATCAGAGCAGTGCACAGTAATACACGTTTCGATTCACCTTTAGAATAACTAAATTGTCCTGTACGTGTTGTGGCATTTGTAACGACTTCATTCTTTGGTAAGAACACTTCGGCTCTGGGGGGGGAAAGTGAGGACGTTTGTTTTGGTTTCTCATTTTCACTAGTTTTGATATTTCGATCAAAATGAAGAACAGTATGATGAGGTAACTTACACGTCATACATTTATGTAAACTATGACAGTTTTTCACTAAATGAGGCTGAGAAGATAAACAATTAAAACAAAGTTTGTGTTTCTTAACAAATTCGATTCTTTTTTGGACACTTAAGTTTAAAAACTTACCACATTTGGGAAGAGAATGATCTTCCTTGCACATTATACAACTGTTTTTACTCGACACTAAAGAAATTAATTTGGAATTAGAAAATTTCCTAAAATCTTTAGGTTGGTTTCTACTATTCTGAAGGGTTCTAGCGTGGTCTTTTAGAAACTCGAGTAAATTATCTAAAGTACAGTCGGCCACAAAAGTATTCGAACACCGGTACCCATTCAGAAAATTTACTTTTCCGTTGAGAAACAAAATTGTCTCCAGAGTCCATCTTGGTTCGATAGACAAAAAAAAACAAAAGGATGGCTCATGTCCAAAATTGGCTAGGTGCATGAAACAAAATACAACATGACCTATCTGGGTGAGATGGGAAACAAAATGGCTGCTCACGTGATCCATTATTGCGCTCAGAGAAAACGCAAAGTGTGGCTGCGGCTCGTCTCGGTTCGCGAAGAGTGAAAACCCAAAACGGTCTGCAGTGTCTATCTTTGTTGGATGAGAAAACAAAAGGATGGCTCATGTCCAGTTTATTTAGGTGTGGGAAAACATATAACGTGACCTATCTGGATAAGATGTCCCCAGCGATCCAGTATAGACTTCTTCCCCAACTGCAATAGATGACATCTATAAACAATTTCATTGAAATCTCCTCGAAATATAAGAAACAGCTAGCTCGTGAAATTGTAAGGTATTCCCAAAAAATTCCACTTCTTGAAGAAGGAAAAACATCCTAGATGCAGATGAGGTAGAGAGAGAAAAAGCACGTTGCACTATGGAGAGCCCGCACGGTTCTGAACAGAAAACGTGGAATGCTTTTATAGAAAAGAGTTGAAAGTGAAAGTAAAAGCCGATTGGAAATTTTTCAATTGGTTACCGACTGGGAAAAAATTTTCAGAGCTCAGAAAAAAAATTCTGAGATGTAAAAAAAAAAAAAAAAAAAAAAAAACTTTTTGTTAATTTTTATCATGTCTTCTAGACATGATAAAAATTAACCCTACCCCCCTTTTGTGTGGGAATGTTGTCTCACTGTTTCTAAAAATAGACCATGACTCATTCTAGGAATTATATGTTTTAAAAAGGATGAGTTTAAAGTTTATAAGATAAGTTTTTAAAAAGGATATGTTTTAAAAAGTCTTTGGGTTTCTCCATTCCAAAGTAAACAAAGTGAAGACATCAAATTAATAGAAAAAAAAAGGAAGAGTTTTTTTTTTTTATTAGCTCTGGAAATATTTTTCCAATTCAACAGCCAAGAAATATTTCCAGCCAATACAATTTCATTTTTACTTTCACTTTCAATTCATTTCTTATATCTATAAGAACATTTCATTTTTCTGTTCAGATCAGTGTGGGTTGTTCAAGATGCAGCATCTCTACTCCATCCCACAACCAGGAAAAAAAGATGTTCTTTCATGAGATGTTCTTTTGGCTTTCGAAAACAATGATGACATGATGATTGTAATACATTTCGGTTCTCATGTCCCATGCTTGAACTCAGAATTATTTCCAGAACTCTGAGAATTTTTCCTAGTCAGCTCGATAACCCAACTTTCGTATATTTATTTTTTAAGCCACTCGAGTTTCGACTTCGGATCCGTGTGTGCTGTGCATTCAACCTGGAGACACATTCCCTGAGCTCTAAGAAAATGTTTCCCAGTAGACTCAATCCCTGAAATGGATTAAAAAAATTCTTTCATACATTTTTAAAGCTCAAGAGTGTTAGCTGTCATGGAAAGAGCCTTTTTTTTCCCTGAGATCTAAGAAAATGTTTCCCAGCAGACTCAATCGCTGAAATGGATTAAAAATAAATTCTTTCATACATTTTTTAAACCTCAAGAGTGTTAGCTGTCATGGAAAGAGCCTTTTTTTACCTGAGCTCTAAGAAAATGTTTTCCAGCAGACTCAATCGCTGAAATGGATTAAAAATAAATTCTTTCATACATTTTTAAAGCTTAAGCGTGTTAGCTGTCATGGAAAGAGCCTTTTTTTCCCCTGAGCTCTGAGAAAATGTTTCCCAGCAGACTCAATCGCTGAAATGGTTTAAAAATAAATTCTTTCATACATTTTTAAAGCTTAAGCGTGTTAGTTCTCATGGAAAGAGCCTTTTTTTCCCCTGAGCTCTAAGAAAATGTTTCCCAGCAGACTCAATCGCTGAAACAGATTAAAAATAAATTCTTTCATACATTTTTAAAGCTTAAGCGTGTTAGTTCTCATGGAAAGAGCCTTTTTTCCCCTGAGCTCTAAGACAATGTTTCCTAGTCCACTCAATCGCTGAAATGGATTAAAAATAAATTCTTTCATATATTTTTAAAGCTCAAGCGTGTTAGCTGTCATAGAAAGGGCCTTTTTTCCCCCCAGCCCACTCAATCGCTGAAATGGATTAAAAATAACTTCTTTCATACATTTTTAAAGCTCAAGCGTGTTAGCTGTTATAGAGCTGCAGATGAGGTAGAGAGAGAAAAAGCATGTTGCACCATGGAGAGCCCACACGGTTCTGAACAGAAAACGTGGAATACTTTTATAGAAAAGAGTTGAAAGTGAAAGTAAAAGCCGATTGGAAAGTTTTCACTTGGTTGCTGACTGGGAAAAAATTTTCAGAGCTCAGAAAAAAAATTCTGATATGTAGAAAAAAAAAAAAAAAAATCTTTTGTTAATTTTTGTTATGTCTTCTAGACATGATAAAAATTAACCCTACCCTTCTTTTGTGTGGGAATGTTGTCTCACTGTTTCTAAAAATAGACTATGACTCATTCTAAGAATTATATGTTTTAGAAAGGATGAGTCATAGTCTTTGGGTTTCTCCATTCCAAAGTAAACAAAGTGAAGACATCAATTTAATAGAAAAAAAGGAAGAGTTTCTTTTTTTTTTCAGCTTTGGAAATATTTTTCCCATTCAACTGCCAAGAAATATTTCCAGCCAATACAATTTCATTTTTACTTTCACTTTCAGTTCATTTCTTATATCTATAAAAATATTTCATGTTTCTGTTCAGATCAGTGTGGGTTGTAAAAGATGCAGCAACTCTACTCCATCCCACAACCAGGAAAAAAAGATGTTCTTTCATGAGGAATTCTTTTGGCTTTCGAAAACAATGATGACATGATGATTGTAATACATTTCTGTTCTCATGTCCCATGCTTGAACTCAGAATTATTTCCAGAACTCTGAGAATTTTTCCTAGTCCACTCGATGACCCAAATTTCGTATATTTATTTAAGCTACTCGAGTTTCGACTACTCATCCGTGTGTGCTGTGCATTCAACCTGGACACACATTCCCTGAGCTGTAAGAAAATTTTCCGAGCCCACTCAATCGCTGAAATGGATTTAAAATAAATTGTTTCATACATTTTTAAAGCTCAAGAGTGTTAGGTGTCATGGAAAGAGCCTTGTTTTTCCCTGAGCTCTAAGAAAATGTTTCCCAGCCCCCTCAATCGCTGAAATGGATTAAAAATAAATTCTTTCATACATTTTTAAAGCTCAAGAGTGTTAGGTATCATGGAAAGAGCTTTTTCATTCCACAGCCCACTCAATCGGTGAAATAGATTTAAAATAAATTGTTTCATACATTTTTAAAGCTCAAGCGTGTTAGCTGTCATGGATGAAATGGATTTAAAATAAATTGTTTCATACATTTTTAAAGCTCAAGCGTGTTAGCTGTCATGGAAAGGGCCTTTTTTTCCCAGCCCACTCAATCGCTGAAATGGATTAAAAATAAATTCTTTCATACATGTTTAAAGCTCAAGCGTGTTAGCTGTCATGGAAAGAACCTTTTCTTCCCCAGCCCACTCAATCGCTGAAATGGATTTAAAATAAATTGTTTCATACATTTTAAAAGCTCAAGCGTGTTAGCTGTCATGGAAAGAACCTTTTTTTCCCCAGCCCACTCAATCGCTGAAATGGATTAAAAATAAATTCTTTCATACATGTTTAAAGCTCAAGCGTGTTAGCTGTCATGGAAAGAGCCTTTTTTTCCCAGCCCACTCAATCGCTGAAACGGAACAAAAATAAATTCTTTCATACATTTGTTTAAACCTCAAGACTGTTAGCTGTCATGAAAACTGAAATTTATGTCACGGTTTGTGTGTCACACGTCGTGAACGGTATGATTTGAGGTGAAAATTGAAAACCCGGTATGAAAAATCTCTTTAACTTCACTTTAGAAGAAGGTGTGGGATAGAGAGATTTCGTCATGGGAAAATATCTTTCAATGTCCGTCGATGAAATCCAAACGAGGGCTCCTAGCTTTTCAAATGCGAAACATTTTCCCCTAAAAGGAGGAATGATTTCTCTTCTGTGAGAAGTCAAAAATTGGAAAAAAGCTTGTGTTCACAGAAGCTCTTTCTAGAACAGTGGTCCTGGGTCCAGATGAGGTAGAGAGAGAAAAAGCATGCTGCACCTTGGACAGCCCGCACAGTTCTGAACAGAAAACTTAGAATACTTTTATAGAAAAGTGTTGAAAGTGAAAGTAAAAACCAAATCGTCTTGGCTGTAGAATTTTCACTTGGTTGCCGACTGGGAAAAATTTTTCAAAGCTCAGAAAAAAAAATTTGCGATGTAAAAAAAAAAAAAAAAAAAAAAAAAAAACTTTTTGTTAATTTTTATCATGTCTTCTAGACATGATAAAAATTAACCCTACCCCCCTTTTGTGTGGGAATGTTGTCTCACTGTTTCTAAAAATAGACCATGTATACCAATATACTACAAACGGACTTGAACGCCTGTTCTCAGTATGTAGCTATACAAATTTGAAGGGAAAATTAAAAAAAAGACATCTTTTTGGGGAAAAGGGAGTAAATTTGTATAGGAATATACTACAAACGGAATTTAAGGCCTGTTTTCAGTATATAGCTATACAAATTGGAAGGTAAAAGAAAAAAAAAATAAAAAAATAAAAAAAAAAAAATAAAAAAAAGACATCTTTTTTTGGGGTTAAGGCAGTGAATTTGTATAGGAATATACTACAAACGGACTTTAAAGCCTGTTTTCAGCATATAGCTATACAAATTGAAAGGTAAAAAGAATAAAAAAAAAGACATCTTTTTTTTTTCGGGAAATGAAGTGAATTTGTATAGGAATATACTACAAACTGACTTTAATGCCTGTTTTCAGTATATAGCTATACAAATTGGAAGGTAAAAAAGAAATAAAAAAAAATATACTACAAACTGACTTTAATGCCTGTTTTCAGTATATAGCTATACAAATTGGAAGGTAAAAAAAAAAAAAAAAAGATATCTTTTTTGGGGAAAAGGAGTGAATTTGTATAGAAATATACTACAAGAACATGAAGAAAAGAACATCATGGGTCCAAGAATTGAAAGTAAAAGTCCAAAAACGAAATGTTAACGACTGGAAAGAAAATTTTCAAAGCTGAAAAAAGATTTAAAAAAAAAAAAAAAAAAAAAAAACTTCCTTTTTCTTTCTTAATTTGATGTCTTCATTCTTTTGACCTTGTAGAAATAAAAAAAGTGAAGACATCAAATTAAGAAAGAAAAAAGCAAGGTTTTTTTTTTTTTTTTTTTTTTAATGTGTTAAAATTTTTCCAGACCTCTGAGAATTTTTCCCAGTCGGTTTCTAGAAGCAGCTCGTTAATGTATTTAAACCACTCGCGTTTCAGTTTCAGATCAGTTTGTGCTGTGCACTCAACGTGGATACACGTTTCTCACTCTCCTGGGAAGAGCTTCTGTGAAGGTATGTGAACATTTTTTTCTTACTCTTTTGTATTTCATAGACTACAAATATTTATTGAGTCACCCATTTTATTGAAATGTATTCTTATTTCCTTTCAATACTTTGAGGTAGGGTAATATTTTTCCCCCTGCTACTGT
This sequence comes from Stegodyphus dumicola, assembly GCF_044657685.1. Lineage (NCBI taxonomy): Eukaryota > Metazoa > Arthropoda > Arachnida > Araneae > Eresidae > Stegodyphus > Stegodyphus dumicola. The sequence continues at coordinate 102,106,558 of NC_140769.1, forward strand.
TTTTGCTTTTCAAGGCTAGAAATGTTTTACTCAATAGCTGTTTTTATAGAAAACATGCTATTATTTCATATACTGATATATTTTGTGAAATTTTAACAAATTCCTTTCAAGAAGCCAAGATCTCGTGATCCACAGCTGGCTAGAACCGTCAGTGTAATCGGATCACGATTGTTCCATCCTATACTGATATATTTTGTGAAACTTTAACAAATTCCTTTCAAGAAGCCAAGATCTCGTGATCCACAGCTGGCTAGATACGTCAATGTAATCGGATCACGATTGTTCCATCCTATACTGATATATTTTGTGAAACTTTAACAAATTCCTTTCAAGAAGCCAAGATCTCGTGATCCACAGCTGGCTAGACCCGTCAGTGTAATCGGATCACGATTGTTCCATCCTATACTGATATATTTTGTAAAACTTTAACAAATTTCTTTCAAGAAGCCAAGATCTCGTGATCCACAGCTGACTCCATTAGTCAGGAAAAACGGATCAGGATTTTATCAATCGTATACTGATATATTTTGTGAAACTTTAACAAATCCCTTTCAACAGGGCAAGATCTCGTGATCCATAGCTGGCTAGAGCAGTCAGGATCAATGGATCACGATGGTTCCCTCGTATACTGATATATTTTGTGAAACTTTAACAAGGCAAGATCTCGTGATACACAGCTGGCTAGACTAGTCAGGATTAACGGATCACGATTTTATCAATCGTATACTGATATATTTTGTGAAACTTCTTTAACAAATGACTTTCAAGAAGGCAAGATCTTGTGATCCGCAGCTGGCTAGAGCAGTCAGTATAATCGGATCACGACTGTTCCCTCGTATACTGATATATTTTGTGAAATTTTAACAAATGACTTTCAAGAAGGCAGGATCTCGTGATCCAGAGCTGACACAATCAGTCAGGATTAACGGATCACGATTGTTCCATTGTATACTGATATATTTTGTGAAACTTCTTTAACAAATGACTTTCAAGAAGGCAAGATCTCGTGATCCACAGCTGACTAGACCCGTCAGAATTAACGGATCACGATAGTTCCATTGTATACTAATATATTTTGTGGAACGTTAACAAATCCTTTTCAAAAAAGGCAAGGTCTTGTGATTCACAGCTGACTCCATCAGTCAGAATAACGGATCACGATGGTTCCATCGTATACTGATATATATTTTGTGAAACGTTAACAAATGACTTTCAAGAAGGCAGGATCATGTGATTCAATAGAATTGTTCAATCGTATACCTGGCATATTCTGATAAAACAACAGAATGATCCAATTTTGAATACGATCCGAATATGTTTTTATAAAATCCATTTCATATTTTGTAAAACGTGAACGACTGACTTTCAAGCTGGCTGCATGGGTGTTTTTTTTCGTGGTTTTTCCCCATGTGTAACGTGAATACGAGCCAGTTTCCCTTCCAAAGTCCTCCACGAAGGCATTTCTTAAGGCAAATAGCCCTCAAATGCTTTACCGTCCTCCGAATCGACTTGACCTCTCTCCAAATTCCACGGTGTCATTTGAACAATCGAGTCGGCTGTTGGAAAAAAATGTCTGACAGCTGAAAACAATATCTCCACACACCTTCACAAAACCTCTTTCCAGGAGGAAGAAGCGTGTATTCAGCTCCAGTGCACAGAACAGACTGATTTAAAGCAGAAACGCGAGTGGTTTAAATAGATGAGAACCCTCTATAGAAGAAATATGAATATATCTGGTTTTGTGAATCAAGCCGACTGGGAAAAATTCTCAGAGCTCAGAAAAAAAATTCTAAGATGTAAAAAAAAAAAAAAAAAAAAAAAAACAATCTTTTTGTTAATTTTTATTATGTCTTCTAGACATGATAAAAATTAACTTCCTTCTCTTTTTGTCTGGGAATGTTGTCTCCCACTTTCTAAAAATAGACAATGACTCATTCTTTCTAAAGAATAGAATTCCAAGAAAAGATTGGATGAGTCATGGTCTATTTTTAGAAAGTGGGAGACAACATTCCCATAAAAAAGGGGGGGTGAGTTAATTTTTATCATGTCTAGAAGACATGATAAAAATTAACAAAAAGATTGTTTTTTTTTTTTTTTTTTTTTTTTTTTTTTTTTTTTTAACATCTCAGAATTTTTTTCTGAGCTCTGAAAATATTTTCCCAGCCGATGTCATTTCGTTTTTCGACTTTCACTTTCAACTCTTCTCTTTTCTATAAAAGTATTTCGAGTTTCTGTTCAGAACACTGTGGGCTGTTGAAAAGGCAACACATCTCCCTCTCTACATTAATTGGGAATCCAAGATGTTCTAAAAAAGAATTCTTTGAGAATCTCTTAACCTTTCTAAACTTTAGACGAGCTAGCTGGATATTTCTTCATTTCTTTTTCAAGTATGGGTTCAAAGGATTCTTTTAAATAGTTGCAAGTAAGACGTTGTATTATTTTCTGTTGATCATGAATCTATTAAAAAATTTCAATGCCTAGTTTTAGGGCTACCTATACCCGGCATGATTCATATGTTTTACTCTACGTTTTAGATGAGACCCTCTCTTAAAAACATGATTTTCCTATTCAAAGTTGAAATGAGTTTCCAAAAGCATGATCCTTTTAAAGAAAACATGTGTGTTTGTGTAGGTGTGGTGGGACGGTTAGCTTTCTTTCTTACGAGATAGTCATCTCCACGAGATGTGTTTTGGATATCTTCTCCAGTCTCTCTCTTTACCCAATCTCATGATATTCTTTAAGAATTTCTTAGCCATTTGTCAATGAAGGAGATTATAATTGAAGAATTTATGAATTTGGGAACATGTCACCATGGCAAATCTAAAATCTTGGCACTGGATACTGGAAAGCCCCGCTCTGATTATAATTCTGAGTTCTAGCATGGGACATTTTTTAAATCAATAAGCTAAACTATTTTTTCTAGTCTCATATTCTCTCGTGACTAGGGTTCCAGATTTGGGTAGAGAGAGACATGTTGCCTCATCAACAGCCCGCACTGTTCTGAACAGAAACGTGGAATGCTTTTATAGAAAAGTGAAGAGTTGAAAGTGAAAGTCGAAAAACGAAATGGGATCGGCTAGAAAAAATTTCTCAGAGCTCAGAAAAAAAATTCTGAGATGTAAAAAAAAAAAATCTTTTTGTTAATTTTTATCATGTCTTCTAGACATGATAAAAATTAACTCCCTTCTCTTTTTGTCTGGGAATGTTGTCTCCCACTTTCTAAAAATAGACCGACTCATCCTTTCTAAAGAATAGAATTCCAAGAAAAGATTGGGTTCTGGTCTATTTTTAGAAACGGTAAGAGAACATTCCCAGATAAAAGGGGGGTGAGTTAATTTTTATCATGTCTAGAAGACATGATAAAATTTAAAAAAAAGTGTTTTTTTTTTTTTCATCTCAAAATTTTTTTCTGAGCTCTGAAAATATTTTCCCAGCCGATCTCATTTCGTTTTTCGACTTTCACTTTCAACTCTTCTCTTTTCTATAAAAGTATTCCACGTTTCTGTTCAGAACACTGTGGGCTGTTGAAAAGGCAACACGTCTCCCTCTCTACCCTAATCGGGAATCCATGATGTTCTTAAGAAGAATTCTTTGAGAATCTCTTAACCTTTCTGAACTTTAGAAGAGCTAGCTGGATGTTTCTTGATTTCTTTTTCAAGTATGGGTTCAAAGGGTTCTTTTAAATAGTTGCAAGTAAGACGTTGTGTCATTTTCTGTTGATCATGAATCTATTAAAAAATTTGAATGCCTAATTTTAGGGCTACCTATACCCGGCATGTTTCATATGTTTTACTTTACGTTTTAGATGAGACCCTCTCTTAAAAACACGATTTTCCTATTCAAAGTTGAAATGAGTTTCTAAAAGCATGATTCTTTTAAAAGAACATTTGTGTTTGTGTAGGTGTGGTGGGACGGTTAGATTTATTCTGTTACGAGATAGTCATCTCCACCCTCTCGTGGTCGCTGAAATCTCGTGATGGCTCAAGTGAAAAGGGTTCGTTTATTTTGACTCACAACCACGTTATATTTTTTTGGATATCTCCTCCAACGACTCGTGGAACTCTTTTCTCTGAAATCAGGTATGTTTAGCAAGCCCTCTGAAGTGAAGCTCGGAATACTTTGACAAATCCTGTCGAGTGGATTCTGAAACCATTTTTAAAGGATCTCAGAGAAATACCTATGAAGACAATAGCAACGTGTCGTTTTTCTCGGAAAGGATGAAGCAGGCTCATGGTGAGAGATGTTGCTGTAAAGTGTTTTTTTTTCTTAGAAATTTGAAAAAAAATAGAGAGTAGTAAGACACAGTCTCTTTTTTCGAAACTGAGTAGGAGGGTCATTTTGAGATGAGCTGGAAAATATTTTCTGAGAGATTTGTAAAAAATTTTTAAAAAATTAAAAAATATATATATTATATAATATATATATTATATAATATATATATAATATATATATTATATAATATATATATATATATATATTATATAATATATATTATAAATACTTTTTGTTCATTTTTATCATGTCTTCAGACATGATAAAATGAACGACATATCTCTTTTCTCTTTGAAACCTCTTTCAACCTATCTCGTCATGTTTCTCAAGTAACATTTTTTTCCTGAAAAGCTAATTTCTTTAGAAACCTAAGACAACTCCTTTCCTGAAAAGCTAATTTCTTTAGACACCTAAGACAACAGGTAGAGACATACTTCGAACCAAAAAGAGAGTAGAGATCCTTTTGAATAATGTCGAATAGACAAAACACGAGTAGCCATTTCAGTTCTATGCTTTTTCTTAGGGACGATCCACGAAAGGGTCCTCTTTTGTTCACGACCCGTGGTTCACCCATGAATGAAACACGTAGGCTCGAAACTTTCTAACATCTCTACCTCCACGGTGCAGTTTGAAAGGAAGGTGACCCACCCATCACCCCAGCTATGAAATGAAACGTCAAAACAGTGCACTCGTTCTAGAATAAGGGCTCTACAGCACAGACTCAACAGAAACAAAACGATAAAAACTTTCATAGATCCCAGAGAGTGGATGCTTAAAAATAAGGTGATGTTTCGTCGATCAAATCAGCTGGAAATAAATGTCTAAGAGCTGTGAAGAATGGATGGCCTACCTTCACAAAAGCTCTTTCTAGGAAGGAAAATTATGTATCCAAGCAGAATACACAGCACAGACTGATGTTAAGTCGAAACTGGAGTGATTTCAATACACAAGTATGAATTCGTTCTAATAACCCTTTAGATAGGTCTTGTTTGACTCATCGAGTCGAGGGGGAAAACATTGACGTGTTGCTTTTCCAACAGCCCACACTGTTCTGAACAGAAACGTAGAATGCTTTTATAGATAAGAGAAGAATTGAAAGTGAAAGTAAAAAAACGAAATCAGATCGGCTGGGAAAATTTCTGAGCCGAGAAAAAATTCTGAATCAGAAAAAAAAAAAAAAAACTCTTCCTTTTTCTTTATTAATTTGATGTCTTCACTTTTTGACATTCTACAAGGTCAAAAGAGTGAAGACATCAAATTAATAAAGAAAAAGGAAGAGTTTTTTTTTTTTTTTTAATCTCAGAATTTTTCCTGAGCTCTGAAAAATTCTTTCCCAGCCGATCTCATTTCGTTTTTCGACTTTCACTTTCAACTCTTCTCTTTTCTATAAAAGTATTGCACGTTTCTGTTCAGAACACTGTGGGTTGTTGAAAAGGCAACACGTCTCCCTCTCTACCCTAATCGGGAATCCATGATGTTCTTAAGAAGAATTCTTTGAGAATCTCTTAACCTTTCTGAACTTTAGAAGAGCTAGCTGGATGTTTCTTCATTTCTTTTTCAAGTATGTGTTCAAAGGATTCTTTTAAATAGTTGCAAGTAAGACGTTGTATCATTTTCTGTTGATCATGAATCTATTAAAAAATTTGAATGCCTAATTTTAGGGCTACCTATACCCGGCATGTTTCATATGTTTTACTTTACGTTTTAGATGAGACCCTCTCTTAAAAACACGATTTTCCTATTCAAAGTTGAAATGAGTTTCTAAAAGCATGATTCTTTTAAAAAAACATGTGTGTTTGTGTAGGTGTGGTGGGACGGTTAGATTTATTCTCTTACGAGATTGTCATCTCCACCCTCTCGTGGTCGCTGAAATCTCGTGATGGCTCAAGTGAAAAGGGTTCGTTTATTTTGACTCACAACCACGTTGTATTTTTTTGGATATCTCCTCCAACGACTCGTGGAACTCTTTTCCCTGAAATCAGGTATGTTTAGCAAGCCCTCTGAAGTGAAGCTCGGAATACTTTGACAAATCCTGTCGAGTGGATTCTGAAACCATTTTTAAAGGATCTCAGAGAAATACCTATGAAGACAATAGCAACGTGTCGTTTTTTTCGGAAAGGATGAAGCAGGCTCATGGTGAGAGATGTTGCTGTAAAGTGTTTTTTTTTTCTTAGAAACTTGAAAAAAAATAGAGAGTAGTAAGACACAGTCTCTTTTTTCGAAACTGAGTAGGAGGATCATTTTGAGATGAGCTGGAAAATATTTTCTGAGAGATTTGAAAAAAATTTTTAAAAAATTAAAAAATATATATATTATATAATATATATATTATAAGTACTTTTTGTTCATTTTTATCATGTCTTCAGACATGATAAAATGAACGACATATCTCTTTTCGCTTTGAAACCTCTTTCAACCTATCTCGTCATGTTTCTCAAGTAACATTTCTTTCCTGAAAAGCTAATTTCTTTAGACACCTAAGACAACAGGTAGAGACATACTTTGAACCAAAAAGAGAGTAGAGATCCTTTTGAATAATGTCGAATAGACAAAACACGAGTAGTCATTTCAGTTCTATGCTTTTCCTAGGGACGATCCACGAAAGGGTCCTCTTTTGTTCAGGACCCGTGGTTCACCCATGAATTAAACACGTAGGCTCGAAACTTTCTAACATCTCTACCTCCACGGTGCAGTTTGAAAGGAAGGTGACCCACCCATCACCCCAGCTATGAAATGAAACGTCAAAACAGTGCACACGTTCTAGAATGAGGGCTCTACAGCACAGACTCAACAGAAACAAAACGATAAAAACTTTCATAGATCCCAGAGAGTGGATGCTTAAAAATAATGTGATGTCTCGTCGATCAAATCAGCTGTAAATAAATGTCTAAGAGCTGTGAAGAATGGATGGCCTACCTTCACAAAAGCTCTTTCTAGGAAGGAAAAGTATGTATCCAAGCAGAATACACAGCACAGACTGATGTTAAGTCGAAACTGGAGTGATTTCAATACACAAGTATGAATTCGTTCTAATAACCCTTTAGATAGGTCTTGTTTGACTCATCGAGTCGAGGGGGAAAACATTGATGTGTTGCTTTTCCAACAGCCCACACTGTTCTGAACAGAAACGTAGAATGCTTTTATAGATAAGAGAAGAATTGAAAGTGAAAGAAAAAAACGAAATCAGATCGGCTGGGAAAATTTCTGAACCGAGAAAAAATTCTGAATCAGAAAAAAAAAAAAAAAAAAAAAAAAAAAAAAAAAAAAAACTGTTCATTTTTCTTTATTAATTTGATGTCTTCACTTTTTGACATTCTACAAGGTCAAAAGAGTGAAGGCATCAAATTAATAAAGAAAAAGAAAGAGGTTTTTTTTTTTTTTTTTTTTTTTTTTTTTTTTTTTTTAAATCTCAGAATTTTTCCTAAGCTCTGAAAAATTTTTTCCCAGCCGATCCCATTTCGTTTTTTGACTTTCACTTTCAATTCTTCTCTTTTCTATAAAAGTATTCCACGTTTTTGTTCAGAACAGTGTGGGCTGTTGAAAAGCTAACATGTCTCCCTCTCTCTTTACCCAAATCTGGAACCCATGATGATCTTAAGAAGAATTCTTTAAGAATCTCTTACAATTCCTGAATCTTAGACAAGCTGAATGTTTCTTTTTCGTATTTCGAAGCTGTTGATGGATCAAAGAAGAAGATTTCAATGGACTGACTTCATCGTTCTAGGATAGAATATTTTTTCGAAATCTCTTCCTACTTTCGTCTACACAGAAATGCTTTCAACGAAAGTTAGGTCCTCTTTTACATTTCCTTTTTAAATAGTTATTCAAAGGGATTTTCGTTCTGCTGATTCAGGTTTCCCGCGCTTCACGCTACCCATCCTCACCCATTCCTAAAGGATCTCAGAGAAAATTGAAAGGGAGATCGCGAAAAAAAGAAATACCCTCCAGTGAACACAGTTCCAACGACAGTGGATAGATTTTTTCGGTCCTTCCAGTGATATCCCCGGTGACCGATAGGTTTTTTAGCCACATGGGTGTCACGAAAAGGCACACCATGCCTGTTTCCCTCCCTAAAATGTTTCTTCGGAAAAGGGAAAGTTTTTTTCCCACCCCTTTGGAGATTCCTTTTCCGAATCGATACCCAAACCCATCGGCCAGAAAAATAAATTTTTTTAAGGGGCTTGAGGGCTATTTGCCTTAAGAAATGCCTTCGTGGAGGACTTTGGAAGGGAAACTGGCTCGTATTCACGTTACACATGGGGAAAAACCACGAAAAAAAACACCCATGCAGCCAGCTTGAAAGTCAGTCGTTCACGTTTTACAAAATATGAAATGGATTTTATAAAAACATATTCGGATCGTATTCAAAATTGGATCATTCTGTTGTTTTATCAGAATATGCCAGGTATACGATTGAACAATTCTATTGAATCACATGATCTTGCCTTCTTGAAAGTCATTTGTTAACGTTTCACAAAATATATATCAGTATACGAGGGAACCATCGTGATCCGTTATTCTGACTGATGGAGTCAGCTGTGAATCACAAGACCTTGCCTTTTTTGAAAAGGATTTGTTAACGTTCCACAAAATATATTAGTATACAATGGAACTATCGTGATCCGTTAATTCTGACGGGTCTAGTCAGCTGTGGATCACGAGATCTTGCCTTCTTGAAAGTCATTTGTTAAAGAAGTTTCACAAAATATATCAGTATACAATGGAACAATCGTGATCCGTTAATCCTGACTGATTGTGTCAGCTCTGGATCACGAGATCTTGCCTTCTTGTCTTCTTGCCTGCCTTTAACAAATGCCGAAAAAAAGTCATTTGTTAAAATTTCACAAAATATATCAGTATACGAGGGAACAGTCGTGATTGGATTATACTGACTGCTCTAGCCAGCTGTGGATCACGAGATCTTGCCTTATTGAAAAGGATTTGTTAAAGAAGTTTCACAAAATATATCAGTATACGATTGATATAATCGTGATCCGTTAATCCTGACTAGTCTAGCCAGCTGTGGATGACGAGATCTTGCCTTGTTAAAGTTTCACAAAATATATCAGTATACGAGGGAACCATCGTGATCCATTGATCCTGACTGCTCTAGCCAGCTATGGATCACGAGATCTTGCCCTGTTGAAAGGGATTTGTTAAAGTTTCACAAAATATATCAGTATACGATTGATAAAATCCTGATCCGTTTTTCCTGACTAATGGAGTCAGCTGTGGATCACGAGATCTTAACTTCTTGAAAGAAATTTGTTAAAGTTTCACAAAATATATCAGTATAGGATGGAACAATCGTGATCCGATTACACTGACGGGTCTAGCCAGCTGTGGATCACGAGATCTTGGCTTCTTGAAAGGAATTTGTTAAAGTTTCACAAAATATATCAGTATATGATGGAACAATCGTGATCCGATTACACTGACGTATCTAGCCAGCTGTGGATCACGAGATCTTGGCTTCTTGAAAGGAATTTGTTAAAGTTTCACAAAATATATCAGTATAGGATGGAACAATCGTGATCCGATTACACTGACGAGTCTAGCCAGCTGTGGATCACGAGATCTTGGCTTCTTGAAAGGAATTTGTTAAAGTTTCACAAAATATATCAGTATATGATGGAACAATCGTGATCCGATTACACTGACGGGTCTAGCCAGCTGTGGATCACGAGATCTTGGCTTCTTGAAAGGAATTTGTTAAAGTTTCACAAAATATATCAGTATATGAAATAATAGCATGTTTTCTATAAAAACAGCTATTGAGTATAACATTTCTAGCCTTGAAAAGCAAAAACAGTAGCAGGGGGAAAAATATTACCCTACCTCAAAGTATTGAAAGGAAATAAGAATACATTTCAATAAAATGGGTGACTCAATAAATATTTGTAGTCTATGAAATACAAAAGAGTAAGAAAAAAATGTTCACATACCTTCACAGAAGCTCTTCCCAGGAGAGTGAGAAGCGTGTATCCACGTTGAGTGCACAGCACAGACTGATCTGAAACTGAAACGCGAGTGGTTTAAATACATTAACGAGTTGCTTCTAGAAACCGACTGGGAAAAATTCTCAGAGCTCTGGAAAAATTTTAACACATTAAAAAAAAAAAAAAAAAAAAAAAAAAAAAAAACCTTCCTTTTTTCTTTCTTAATTTGATGTCTTCACTTTTTTTATTTCTACAAGGTCAAAAGAATGAAGACATCAAATTAAGAAAGAAAAAGGAAGTTTTTTTTTTTTTTTTTAAATCTTTTTTCAGCTTTGAAAATTTTCTTCCCAGTCGTTAACATTTCGTTTTTGGACTTTTACTTTCAATTCTTGGACCCATGATGTTCTTTTCTTGATGTTCTTGTAGTATATTTCTATACAAATTCACTCCTTTTCCCCAAAAAAGATATCTTTTTTTTATTTTTTTTTACCTTCCAATTTGTATAGCTATATACTGAAAACAGGCATTAAAGTCAGTTTGTAGTATATTCCTATACAAATTCACTTAATTTCCCGAAAATAAAAGATGTCCTTTTTTTTTATTTCTTTTTTACCTTCCAATTTGTATAGCTATATACTGAAAAAAGGCATTAATGTTAGTTTGTAGTATACTCCTATACAAATTCACTTAATTTCCCGAAAAAAAAAGATGTCTTTTTTTTTATTTTTTTTACCTTCCAATTTGTATAGCTATATGCTGAAAACAGGCTTTAAAGTCCGTTTGTAGTATATTCCTATACAAATTCACTGCCTTCCCCCCGAAAAAAAAGATGTCTTTTTTTATTTTTTTTTTATTTTTATTTTTTTTTTTTCTTTTACCTTCCAATTTGTATAGCTATATACTGAAAACAGGCCTTAAATTCCGTTTGTAGTATATTCCTATACAAATTTACTCCCTTTTCCCCAAAAAGATGTCTTTTTTTAAATTTTACCTTCAAATTTGTATAGCTACATACTGAGAACAGGCGTTCAAGTCCGTTTGTAGTATATTGGTATACATGGTCTATTTTTAGAAACAGTGAGACAACATTCCCACACAAAAGGGGGGTAGGGTTAATTTTTATCATGTCTAGAAGACATGATAAAAATTAACAAAAAGTTTTTTTTTTTTGTTTTTATAGATCAGAGACGAGTTGAATGGGAAAGTGAAAACGAGTCGGTGGAAACAAATTTCTGCGAGTTGAGAAAAACCATTCTTGTATCCAAAAGCCTATATCCAGGTGAACTACCCAGCACAGACTGATCTGAAGCTGAAACTGGAGTGGTTTAAATAGCTAACTAAGAGTTCTTTCTAGAAACAATTTGGAAGTCTTGTTTTGATCATCGAGTGGACTGGGAAAAAATTCTCAGAGCTGAGAAAAAAAAATTCTGAGATGTAAAAAAAAAAAAAAAACTTTTTGTTAATTTTTATCATGTCTTCTAGACATGATAAAAATTAACCCTACCCCCCTTTTGTGTGGGAATGTTGTCTCACTGTTTCTAAAAATAGACCATGACTCATTCTAGGAATTATATGTTTTAAAAAGAATGAGTTTAAAGTTTATAAGATAAGTTTTTAAAAAGGATATGTTTTAAAAAAGTCTTTGGGTTTCTCCATTCCAAAGTAAACAAAGTGAAGACATCAAATTAATAGAAAAAAAAGGAAGAGTTTTTTTCTTTTTTTCTTTTTAATAGCTCTGGAAATATTTTTCCAATTCAACAGGCAAGAAATATTTCCAGCCAATACAATTTCATTTTTACTTTCACTTTCAATTCATTTCTTATATCTATAAGAACATTTCATTTTTCTGTTCAGATCAGTGTGGTTTGTTCAAGATGCAGCATCTCTACTCCATCCCACAACCAGGAAAAAAAGATGTTCTTTCATGAGATGTTCTTTTGGCTTTCGAAAACAATGATGGCATGATGATTGTAATACATTTCGGTTCTCATGTCCCATGCTTGAACTCAGAATTATTTCCAGAACTCTGAGAATTTTTCCTAGTCAGCTCGATAACCCAACTTTCGTATATTTATTTTTTAAGCCACTCGAGTTTCGACTTCCCATCCGTGTGTGCTGCGAATTCAACCTGGAGACACATTCCCTGAGCTCTAAGAAAATGTTTCCCAGTAGACTCAATCCCTGAAATGGATTAAAAAAATTCTTTCATACATTTTTAAAGCTCAAGAGTGTTAGCTGTCATGGAAAGAGCCTTTTTTTCCCCTGAGATCTAAGAAAATGTTTCCCAGCAGACTCAATCGCTGAAATGGATTAAAAATAAATTCTTTCATACATTTTTTAAACCTCAAGAGTGTTAGCTGTCATGGAAAGAGCCTTTTTTTACCTGAGCTCTAAGAAAATGTTTTCCAGCAGACTGAATCGCTGAAATGGATTAAAAATAAATTCTTTCATACATTTTTAAACCTCGAGCGTGTTAGCTGTCATTGAAAGAGCCTTTTTTTTCCCTGAGATCTAAGAAAATGTTTCCCAGCAGACTCAATCGCTGAAATGGATTAAAAATAAATTCTTTCATACATTTTTTAAACCTCAAGAGTGTTAGCTGTCATGGAAAGAGCCTTTTTTTACCTGAGCTCTAAGAAAATGTTTCCCAGCAGACTCAATCGCTGAAATGGATTAAAAATAAATTTGTTCCTATATTTTTAAAGCTCAAGAGTGTTAGCTGTCGTGGAAAGAGCCTTTTTTTTCCCTGAGCTCTAAGAAAATGTTTCCCAATAGACTCAATCGCTGAAATGGATTAAAAATAAATTCTTTCATACATTTTTAAAGCTCAAGAGTGTTAGCTGTCATGGAAAGAGCCTTTTTTTCCCTGAGCTCTAAGCAAATGTTTCCCAGCAGACTCAATCGCTGAAATGGATTAAAAATAAATTCTTTCATACATTTTTTAAACCTCAAGAGTGTTAGCTGTCATGGAAAGAGCCTTTTTTTACCTGAGCTCTAAGAAAATGTTTTCCAGCAGACTGAATCGCTGAAATGGATTAAAAATAAATTCTTTCATACATTTTTAAACCTCGAGCGTGTTAGCTGTCATTGAAAGAGCCTTTTTTTTCCCTGAGATCTAAGAAAATGTTTCCCAGCAGACTCAATCGCTGAAATTGATTAAAAATAAATTCTTTCATACATTTTTTAAACCTCAAGAGTGTTAGCTGTCATGGAAAGAGCCTTTTTTTACCTGAGCTCTAAGAAAATGTTTCCCAGCAGACTCAATCGCTGAAATGGATTAAAAATAAATTTGTTCCTATATTTTTAAAGCTCAAGAGTGTTAGCTGTCGTGGAAAGAGCCTTTTTTTCCCTGAGCTCTAAGAAAATGTTTCCCAATAGACTCAATCGCTGAAATGGATTAAAAATAAATTCTTTCATACATTTTTAAAGCTCAAGAGTGTTAGCTGTCATGGAAAGAGCCTTTTTTTCCCTGAGCTCTAAGCAAATGTTTCCCAGCAGACTCAATCGCTGAAATGGATTAAAAATAAATTCTTTCATACATTTTTTAAACCTCAAGAGTGTTAGCTGTCATGGAAAGAGCCTTTTTTTACCTGAGCTCTAAGAAAATGTTTTCCAGCAGACTGAATCGCTGAAATGGATTAAAAATAAATTCTTTCATACATTTTTAAACCTCGAGCGTGTTAGCTGTCATTGAAAGAGCCTTTTTTTTTCCCTGAGATCTAAGAAAATGTTTCCCAGCAGACTCAATCGCTGAAATTGATTAAAAATAAATTCTTTCATACATTTTTTAAACCTCAAGAGTGTTAGCTGTCATGGAAAGAGCCTTTTTTTACCTGAGCTCTAAGAAAATGTTTCCCAGCAGACTCAATCGCTGAAATGGATTAAAAATAAATTTGTTCCTATATTTTTAAAGCTCAAGAGTGTTAGCTGTCGTGGAAAGAGCCTTTTTTTTCCCTGAGCTCTAAGAAAATGTTTCCCAATAGACTCAATCGCTGAAATGGATTAAAAATAAATTCTTTCATACATTTTTAAAGCTCAAGAGTGTTAGCTGTCATGGAAAGAGCCTTTTTTTCCCTGAGCTCTAAGCAAATGTTTCCCAGCAGACTCAATCGCTGAAATGGATTAAAAATAAATTCTTTCATACATTTTTTAAACCTCAAGAGTGTTAGCTGTCATGGAAAGAGCCTTTTTTTACCTGAGCTCTAAGAAAATGTTTTCCAGCAGACTGAATCGCTGAAATGGATTAAAAATAAATTCTTTCATACATTTTTAAACCTCAAGCGTGTTAGCTGTCATTGAAAGAGCCTTTTTTTCCCCTGAGCTCTGAGAAAATGTTTCCCAGCAGACTCAATCGCTGAAATGGATTAAAAATAAATTCATTCATACATTTTTAAAGCTTAAGCGTGTTAGCTGTCATGGAAAGAGCCTTTTTTTCCCCTGAGCTCTGAGAAAATGTTTCCCAGCAGACTCAATCGCTGAAATAGATTAAAAATAAATTCTTTGATACATTTTTAAAGCTTAAGCGTGTTAGTTCTCATGGAAAGAGCCTTTTTTTCCCCTGAGCTCTAAGACAATGTTTCCCAGTCCACTCAATCGCTGAAATGGATTAAAAATAAATTCTTTCATATATTTTTAAAGCTCAAGCGTGTTAGCTGTCATAGAGCTGCAGATGAGGTAGACAGAGAAAAAGCATGTTGCACCATGGAGAGCCCACACGGTTCTGAACAGAAAACGTGGAATACTTTTATAGAAAAGAGTTGAAAGTGAAAGTAAAAGCCGATTGAAAAGTTTTCACTTGGTTGCCGACTGGGAAAAAATTTTCAGAGCTCAGAAAAAAATTCTGAGATGTAAAAAAAAAAAAAAAAGAAAAAAAGTCTTTTTGTTAATTTTTATCATATCTTCTAGACATGATAAAAATTAACCCTACCCCCTTTTGTGTGGGAATGTTGTCTCACTGTTTCTAAAAATAGACCATGACTCATTCTATAAATTATATGTTTAAGAAAGGATGAGTCATGGTCTTTGGGTTTCTCCATTCCAAAGTAAAAAAAGTGAAGACATCAATTTAATAGAAAAAAAGGAAGAGTTTCTTTTTTTTTTCAGCTTTGGAAATATTTTTCCCATTCAACAGCCAAGAAATATTTCCAGCCAATACAATTTCATTTTTACTTTCACTTTCAATGCATTTCTTATATCTATAAAAACATTTCATGTTTCTGTTCAGATCAGTGTGGGTTGTTCAAGATGCAACATCTCTACTCCATCCCACAACCACGAAGAAAAGATGTTCTTTCATGAGGAATTTTTTTGGCTTTCGAAAACAATGATGACATGATGATTGTAATACATTTCTGTTCTCGTGTCCCATGATTGAACTCAGAATTATTTCCAGAACTCTGAGAATTTTTCCTAGTCAGCTCGATGAACCAAATTTCGTATATTTATTTTTTAAGCCACTCGAGTTTCGACTTCCCATCCGTGTGTGCTGTGCATTCAACCTAGACACACATTCCCTGAGCTCTAAGAAAATGTTTCCCAGCCCACTCAATCGCTGAAATGGATTAAAAAAATTCTTTCATACATTTTTAAAGCTCAAGCGTGTTAGCTGTCATGGAAAGAACCTTTTTATCCCTGAGGTCTAAGAAAATGTTTCCCAGCCCCCTCAATCGCTGAAATGGATTAAAAATAAATTCGTTCCTATATTTTTAAAGCTCAAGCATGTTAGCTCTCATGAAAAGGGCCTTTTTTTTCCCCAGCCCACTCAATAGCTGAAATGAATTAAAAAGAAATTCTTTCATACATTTTTAAACCTCAAGAGTGTTAGTTCTCATGGAAAGAGCCTTTTTTTCCCCTGAGCTCTAAGAAAATGTTTCCCAGCAGACTCAATCGCTGAAATGGATTAAAAATAAATTCTTTCATACATTTTTAAAGCTCAAGCGTGTTAGCTGTCATGGAAAGGGCCTTTTTTTTCCAGCCCACTCAATCGCTGAAATGGATTAAAAATAACTTCTTTTATACATTTTTAAAGCTCAAGAGTGTTAGCTGTCATGGAAACTGAAATTTATGTCATGGTTTGTGTCTCACACGTCGTCAACGGTATGGTTTGAGGTGAAAATTGAAAACAAGTATGAAAAATCTCTTTAAGTTCACTTTAGAAGAAGCTGTGGGATAGAGAGATTTCGTGATGGAAAAATGTCTTTCAATGTCTTTCAATGTCAGTCATGGGAAAATGTCTTTCAATGTCCGTCATGGAAAAATGTCTTTCAATATCATGACATCTCCTTTCAAATAGGATTGAAGGATTTTTCTTAAACTATGTTGAAATCTTGATCGATCCAAATTACAGATGGGAAATTCTGATCCATAGATGGTTCATCCAATTTCGCTAGAACCAGATAAACGGTTGCTGATGAAATCCAAACGAAAACCGTAGGTTTTCAAACAGGAAACACTTTCCCCTAAACGTATAATGATTTCTATTCTGTGAGACATTAAAAAGTGGAAAGAAACTTGTGTTCACAGAAGCTCTTTCTAGAAGAGTGGTCCTAGGTCCAGATGAGATAGAGAAAGAGAAAAAGCATGCTGCACCTTGGATAGCCCGCACGGTTCTGAATAGAAAACGTGGAATACTTTTATATAAAAGCGATGAAAGTGAAAGTAAAAGCCAAATCGTCTTGGCTGTAGAATTTTCACTTGGTTGCCGACTGGGAAAATTTTTCAAAGCTGAGAAAAAAAAAATTTGAGATGTAAAAAAAAAAAAAAAAAAAAAACAATCTTTTTGTTAATTTTTATCATGTCTTCTAGACATGATAAAAATTAACCCTACCCCCCTTTTGTGTGGGAATGTTGTCTCCCTGTTTCTAAAAATAGACCATGACTCATTCTAGGAATTATATGTTTTAGAAAGGATGAGTCATACTCTTTGGGTTTCTCCATTCCAAAGTAAACAAAGTGAAGACATCAATTTAATAGAAAAAAAGAAAGTTTTTTTTTTTTTTTTTCAGCTTTGGAAATATTTTTCCCATTCAACAGCCAAGAAATATTTCCAGCCAATACAATTTCATTTTTACTTTCACTTTCAGTTCATTTCTTATATCTATAAAAACATTTCATTTTTCTGTTCAGATCAGTGTGGATTGTTCAAGATGCAGCAACTCTACTCCATCCCACAACCAGGAAAAAAAGATGTTCTTTCATGAGGAATTCTTTTGGCTTTCGAAAACAATGATGACATGATGATTGTAATACATTTCTGTTCTCATGTCCCATGCTTGAACTCAGAATTATTTCCAGAACTCTGAGAATTTTTTATTGTCCACTCGATGACACAAATTTCGTATATTTATTTAAGCTACTCGAGTTTCGACTACCCATCCGTGTGTGCTGTGCATTCAACCTGGACACACATCCCCTGAGCTCTAAGAAAATGTTTCCCAGCCCTCTCAATCGCTGAAATGGATTAAAAATAAATTCTTTCATACGTTTTTAAAGCTCAAGAGTGTTAGGTATCATGGAAAGAGCTTTTTCTTTCCACAGCCCACTCAATCGGTGAAATAGTTTTAAAATAAATTGTTTCATACATTTTTAAAGCTCAAGCGTGTTAGCTGTCATGGATGAAATGGATTTAAAATAAATTGTTTCATACATTTTTAAAGCTCAAGCGTGTTAGCTGTCATGGAAAGGGCCTTTTTTTTTCCCAGCCCACTCAATCGCTGAAATGGATTAAAAATAAATTCTTTAATACATGTTTAAAGCTCAAGCGTGTTAGCTGTCATGGAAAGAACCTTTTTTTCCCCAACCCACTCAATCGCTGAAATGGATTTAAAATAAATTGTTTCATACATTTTTAAAGCTCAAGCGTCTTAGCTGTCATGGATGAAATGGATTTAAAATAAATTGTTTCATACATTTTTAAAGCTCAAGCGTGTTAGCTGTCATGGAAAGAACCTTTTTTTCCCCAGCCCACTCAATCGCTGAAATGGATTAAAAATAAATTCTTTGATACATGTTTAAAGCTCAAGCGTTTAGCTGTCATGGAAAGAGCCTTTTTTTCCCAGCCCACTCAATCGCTGAAACGGATCAAAAATAAATTCTTTTATACATTTGTTTAAACCTCAAGACTGTTAGCTGTCATGAAAACTGAAATTTATGTCACGGTTTGTGTGTCACACGTCGTCAACGGTATGATTTGAGGTGAAAATTGAAAACCCGGTATGAAAAATCTCTTTAACTTCACTTTAGAAGAAGGTGTGGGATAGAGAGATTTCGTCATGGGAAAATATCTTTCAATGTCCGTCGATGAAATCCAAACGAGGGGTCCTAGCTTTTCAAATGGGAAACATTTTCCCCTAAAAGGAGGAATGATTTCTATTCTGTGAGAAGTCAAAAATTGGAAAAAAGCTTGTGTTCACAGAAGCTCTTTCTAGAAGAGTGGTCCTGGGTCCAGATGAGGTAGAGAGAGAAAAAGCATGCTGCACTTTGGACAGCCCGCACAGTTTTGAACAGAAAACTTAGTA
Source organism: Stegodyphus dumicola (assembly GCF_044657685.1). Lineage (NCBI taxonomy): Eukaryota > Metazoa > Arthropoda > Arachnida > Araneae > Eresidae > Stegodyphus > Stegodyphus dumicola. The sequence continues at coordinate 102,125,285 of NC_140769.1, forward strand.
TACTTTTATAGAAAAGTGTTGAAAGTGAAAGTAAAAACCAAATCGTCTTGGCTGTAGAATTTTCACTTGGTTTCCGACTGGGAAAAATTTTTCAAAGCTCAGATAAAAAAATCTGAGATGTAAAAAAAAAAAAAAAGAAAAAAAAAAAAAAAAGAAAAAAAAACTTTTTGTTAATTTTTATCATGTCTTCTAGACATGATAAAAATTAACCCTACCCCCCTTTTGTGTGGGAATGTTGTCTCACTGTTTCTAAAAATAGACCATGTATACCAATATACTACAAACGGACTTGAACGCCTGTTCTCAGTATGTAGCTATACAAATTTGAAGGTAAAATTAAAAAAAAGACATCTTTTTGGGGAAAAGGGAGTAAATTTGTATAGGAATATACTACAAACGGAATTTAAGGCCTGTTTTCAGTATATAGCTATACAAATTGGAAGGTAAAAGAAAAATAAATAAATAAATAAATAAATAAATAAAAAAAGACATCTTTTTTTTCGGGGGGAAGGCAGTGAATTTGTATAGGAATATACTACAAACGGACTTTAAAGCCTGTTTTCAGCATATAGCTATACAAATTGGAAGCTAAAAAAAAATAAAAAAAAAGACATCTTTTTTTTTCGGGGGGGAAGGCAGTGAATTTGTATAGGGATATACTACAAACGGACTTTATGCCTGTTTTCAGCATATAGCTATACAAATTGGAAGGTAAAAAAAATAAAAAAAAAGACATCTTTTTTTTTTCGGGAAATTAAGTGAATTTGTATAGGAATATACTACAAACTGACTTTAATGCCTGTTTTCAGTATATAGCTATACAAATTGGAAGGTAAAAAAGAAATAAAAAAAAAGACATCTTTTTTTTTTCGGGAATTTAAGTGAATTTGTATAGGAATATACTACAAACTGACTTTAATGCCTGTTTTCAGTATATAGCTATACAAATTGGAAGGTAAAAAAAAAATAAAAAAAAGATATCTTTTTTGGGGAAAAGGAGTGAATTTGTATAGAAATATACTACAAGAACATCAAGAAAAGATCATCATGGGTTCAAGAATTGAAAGTAAAAGTCCAAAAACGAAATGTTAACGACTGGGAAGAAAATTTTCAAAGCTGAAAAAAGATTTAAAAAAAAAAAAAAAAAAAAAAAAAACTTCCTTTTTCTTTCTTAATTTGATGTCTTCATTCTTTTGACCTTGTAGAAATAAAAAAAGTGAAGACATCAAATTAAGAAAGAAAAAAGGAAGGTTTTTTTTTTTTTTTTTTTTTTTTTTAATGTGTTAAAATTTTTCCATAGCTCTGAGAATTTTTCCCAGTCGGTTTCTAGAAGCAACTCGTTAATGTATTTAAACCACTCGCGTTTCAGTTTCAGATCAGTCTGTGCTGTGCACTCAACGTGGATACACGTTTCTCACTCTCCTGGGAAGAGCTTCTGTGAAGGTATGTGAACATTTTTTTCTTACTCTTTTGTATTTCATAGACTACAAATATTTATTGAGTCACCCATTTTATTGAAATGTATTCTTATTTCCTTTCAATACTTTGAGGTAGGGTAATATTTTTCCCCCTGCTACTGTTTTTGCTTTTCAAGGCTAGAAATGTTGTACTCAATAGCTGTTTTTATAGAAAACATGCTATTATTTCATATACTGATATATTTTGTGAAACATTAACACATTCCTTTCAAGAAGCCAAGATCTCGTGATCCACAGCTGGCTAGACTCAACAGTGTAATCGGATCACGATTGTTCCATCCTATACTGATATATTTTGTGAAACTTTAACAAATTCCTTTCAAGAAGCCAAGATCTCGTGATCCACAGCTGGCTAGATACGTCAGTGTAATCGGATCACGATTGTTCCATCATATACTGATATATTTTGTGAAAATTTAACAAATTCCTTTCAAGAAGCCAAGATCTCGTGATCCACAGCTGGCTAGACTCGTCAGTGTAATCGGATCACGATTGTTCCATCCTATACTGATATATTTTGTGAAACTTTAACAAATTTCTTTCAAGAAGCCAAGATCTCGTGATCCACAGCCGACTCCATTAGTCAGGAAAAACGGATCAGGATTTTATCAATCGTATACTGATATATTTTGTGAAATTTTAACAAATCCCTTTCAACAGGGTAAGGTCTCGTGATCCATAGCTGGCTAGAGCAGTCAGGATCAATGGATCACGATGGTTCCCTCGTATACTGATATATTTTGTGAAATTTTAACAAGGCAAGATCTCGTGATCCACAGCTGGCTAGACTAGTCAGGATTAACGGATCACGATTTTATCAATCGTATACTGATATATTTTGTGAAACGTCTTTAACAAATCCTTTTCAATAAGGCAAGATCTCGTGATCCACTACTGGCTAGAGCAGTCAGTATAATCGGATCACGACTGTTCCCTCGTATACTGATATATTTTGTGAAATTTTAACAAATGACTTTCAAGAAGGCAAGATCTCGTGATCCAGAGCTGACACAATCAGTCAGGATTAACGGATCACGATTGTTCCATTGTATACTGATATATTTTGTGAAACTTCTTTAACAAATGACTTTCAAGAAGGCAAGATCTCGTGATCGACAGCTGACTAGACTTGTCAGAATTAACGGATCACGATTGTTCCATTGTATACTGATATATTTTGTGAAACTTCTTTAACAAATGACTTTCAAGAAGGCAAGATTTCGTGATCCACAGCTGACTAGACGCGCCAGAATTAACGGATCACGATAGTTCCATTGTATACTAATATATTTTGTGGAACGTTAACAAATCCTTTTCAAAAAAGGCAAGGTGTTGTGATTCACAGCTGACTCCATCAGTCAGAATAACGGATCACGATGGTTCCATCGTATACTGATATATATTTTGTGAAACGTTAACAAATGACTTTCAAGAAGGCAAGATCATGTGATTCAATAGAATTGTTCAATCGTATACCTGGCATATTCTGATAAAACAACAGAATGATCCAATTTTGAATACGATCCGAATATGTTTTTATAAAATCCATTTCATATTTTGTAAAACGTGAACGACTGACTTTCAAGCTGGCTGCATGGGTGTTTTTTTTCGTGGTTTTTCCCCATGTGTAACGTGAATACGAGCCAGTTTCCCTTCCAAAGTCCTCCACGAAGGCATTTCTTAAGGCAAATAGCCCTCAAATGCTTTACCGTCCTCCGAATCGACTTGACCTCTCTCCAACTTCCACGGTGTCATTTGAACGATCGAGTCGGCTGTTGGAAAAAAATGTCTGACAGCTGAAAACAATATCTCCACACACCTTCACAAAACCTCTTTCCAGGAGGAAGAAGCGTGTATTCAGCTCCAGTGCACAGAACAGACTGATTTAAAGCAGAAACGCGAGTGGTTTAAATAGATGAGAACCCTCTATAGAAGAAATATGAATATATCTGGTTTTGTGAATCAAGCCGACTGGGAAAAATTTCTCAGAGCTCAGAAAAAAAATTCTAAGATGTAAAAAAAAAAAAAAAAAAAAAAAAACAATCTTTTTGTTAATTTTTATTATGTCTCCTAGACATGATAAAAATTAACTTCCTTCTCTTTTTGTCTGGGAATGTTGTCTCCCACTTTCTAAAAATAGACAATGACTCATTCTTTCTAAAGAATAGAATTCCAAGAAAAGATTGGATGAGTCATGGTCTTTTTTTAAAAAGTGGGAGACAACATTCCCATACAAAAGGGGGGGTGAGTTAATTTTTATCATGTCTAGAAGACATGATAAAAATTAACAAAAAGATTTTTTTTTTTTTTTTTTTTTTAACATCTCAGAATTTTTTTCTGAGCTCTGAAAATATTTTCCCAGTCGATCTCATTTCGTTTTTCGACTTTCACTTTCAACTCTTCTCTTTTCTATAAAAGTATTTCGAGTTTCTGTTCAGAACACTGTGGGCTGTTGAAAAGGCAACACATCTCCCTCTCTACATTAATTGGGAATCCAAGATGTTCTAAAAAAGAATTCTTTGAGAATCTCTTAACCTTTCTAAACTTTAGACGAGCTAGCTGGATATTTCTTCATTTCTTTTTCAAGTATGGGTTCAAAGGATTCTTTTAAATAGTTGCAAGTAAGACGTTGTATTATTTTCTGTTGATCATGAATCTATTAAAAAATTTCAATGCCTAGTTTTAGGGCTACCTATACCCGGCATGATTCATATGTTTTACTCTACGTTTTAGATGAGACCCTCTCTTAAAAACATGATTTTCCTATTCAAAGTTGAAATGAGTTTCCAAAAGCATGATCCTTTTAAAGAAAACATGTGTGTTTGTGTAGGTGTGGTGGGACGGTTAGCTTTCTTTCTTACGAGATAGTCATCTCCACGAGATGTGTTTTGGATATCTTCTCCAGTCTCTCTCTTTACCCAATCTCATGATATTCTTTAAGAATTTCTTAGCCATTTGTCAATGAAGGAGATTATAATTGAAGAATTTATGAATTTGGGAACATGTCACCATGGCAAATCTAAAATCTTGGCACTGGATACTGGAAAGCCCCGCTCTGATTATAATTCTGAGTTCTAGCATGGGACATTTTTTAAATCAATAAGCTAAACTATTTTTTCTAGTCTCATATTCTCTCGTGACTAGGGTTCCAGATTTAGGTAGAGAGAGACATGTTGCCTCATCAACAGCCCGCACTGTTCTGAACAGAAACGTGGAATGCTTTTATAGAAAAGTGAAGAGTTGAAAGTGAAAGTCGAAAAACGAAATGGGATCGGCTAGAAAAAATTTCTCACAGCTCAGAAAAAAAATTCTGAGATGTAAAAAAAAAAAAATCTTTTTGTTAATTTTTATCATGTCTTCTAGACATGATAAAAATTAACTCCCTTCTCTTTTTGTCTGGGAATGTTGTCTCCCACTTTCTAAAAATAGACCGACTCATCCTTTCTAAAGAATAGAATTCCAAGAAAAGATTGGGTTCTGGTCTATTTCTAGAAACGGTAAGACAACATTCCCAGATAAAAGGGGGATGAGTTAATTTTTATCATGTCTAGAAGACATGATAAAAATTAACAAAAAGTGTTTTTTTTTTTTTTCATCTCAAAATTTTTTTCTGAGCTCTGAAAATATTTTCCCAGCCGATCTCATTTCGTTTTTCGTCTTTCACTTTCAACTCTTCTCTTTTCTATAAAAGTATTCCACGTTTCTGTTCAGAACACTGTGGGCTGTTGAAAAGGCAACACGTCTCCCTCTCTACCCTAATCGGGAATCCATGATGTTCTTAAGAAGAATTCTTTGAGAATCTCTTAACCTTTCTGAACTTTAGAAGAGCTAGCTGGATGTTTCTTCATTTCTTTTTCAAGTATGGGTTCAAAGGATTCTTTTAAATAGTTGCAAGTAAGACGTTGTATCATTTTCTGTTGATCATGAATCTATTAAAAAATTTGAATGCCTAATTTTAGGGCTACCTATACCCGGCATGTTTCATATGTTTTACTTTACGTTTTAGATGAGACCCTCTCTTAAAAACACGATTTTCCTATTCAAAGTTGAAATGAGTTTCTAAAAGCATGATTCTTTTAAAAAAACATGTGTGTTTGTGTAGGTGTGGTGGGACGGTTAGATTTATTCTCTTACGAGATTGTCATCTCCACCCTCTCGTGGTCGCTGAAATCTCGTGATGGCTCAAGTGAAAAGGGTTCGTTTATTTTGACTCACAACCACGTTGTATTTTTTTGGATATCTCCTCCAACGACTCGTGGAACTCTTTTCCCTGAAATCAGGTATGTTTAGCAAGCCCTCTGAAGTGAAGCTCGGAATACTTTGACAAATCCTGTCGAGTGGATTCTGAAACCATTTTTAAAGGATCTCAGAGAAATACCTATGAAGACAATAGCAACGTGTCGTTTTTTTCGGAAAGGATGAAGCAGGCTCATGGTGAGAGATGTTGCTGTAAAGTGTTTTTTTTTTCTTAGAAATTTGAAAAAAAAATAGAGAGTAGTAAGACACAGTCTCTTTTTTCGAAACTGAGTAGGAGGATCATTTTGAGATGAGCTGGAAAATATTTTCTGAGAGATTTGAAAAAAATTTTTAAAAAATTAAAAAATATATATATTATATAATATATATATTATAAGTACTTTTTGTTCATTTTTATCATGTCTTCAGACATGATAAAATGAACGACATATCTCTTTTCTCTTTGAAACCTCTTTCAACCTATCTCGTCATGTTTCTCAAGTAACATTTCTTTCCTGAAAAGCTAATTTCTTTAGACACCTAAGACAACAGGTAGAGACATACTTTGAACCAAAAAGAGAGTAGAGATCCTTTTGAATAATGTCGAATAGACAAAACACGAGTAGTCATTTCAGTTCTATGCTTTTCCTAGGGACGATCCACGAAAGGGTCCTCTTTTGGTCAGGACCCGTGGTTCACCCATGAATTGAACACGTAGGCTCGAAACTTTCTAACATCTCTACTTCCACGGTGCAGTTTGAAAGGAAGGTGACCCACCCATCACCCCAGCTAAGAAATGAAACGTCAAAACAGTGCACACGTTCTAGAATAAGGGCTCTACAGCACAGACTCAACAGAAACAAAACGATAAAAACTTTCATAGATCCCAGAGAGTGGATGCTTAAAAATAAGGTGATGTCTCGTCGATCAAATCAACTGTAAATAAATGTCTAAGAGCTGTGAAGAATGGATGGCTTACCTTCACAAAAGCTCTTTCTAGGAAGGAAAAGTATGTATCTAAGCAGAATACACAGCACAGACTGATGTTAATTCGAAACTGGAGTGATTTCAATACACAAGTATGAATTCGTTCTAATAACCCTTTAGATAGGTCTTGTTTGACTCATCGAGTCGAGGGGGAAAACATTGACGTGTTGCTTTTCCAACAGCCCACACTGTTCTGAACAGAAACGTAGAATGCTTTTATAGATAAGAGAAGAATTGAAAGTGAAAGAAAAAAAAGAAATCAGATCGGCTGTGAAAATTTCTGAACCGAGAAAAAATTCTGAATCAGAAAAAAAAAAAAAACTCTTCATTTTTCTTTATTAATTTGATGTCTTCACTTTTTGACATTCTACAAGGTCAAAAGAGTGAAGACATCAAATTAATAAAGAAAAAGAAAGAGTTTTTTTTTTTTTTTTTTTTTTAATCTCAGAATTTTTCCTAAGCTCTGAAAAATTTTTTCCCAGCCGATCCCATTTCGTTTTTTGACTTTCACTTTCAATTCTTCTCTTTTCTATAAAAGTATTCCACGTTTTTCTTCTGAACAGTGTGGGCTGTTGAAAAGCTAACATGTCTCCCTCTCTCTTTACCCAAATCTGGAACCCATGATGATCTTAAGAAGAATTCTTTAAGAATCTCTTACAATTCCTGAATCTTAGACAAGCTGAATGTTTCTTTTTCGTATTTCGAAGCTATTGATGGATCAAAGAAGAAGATTTCAATGGACTGACTTCATCGTTCTAGGATAGAATATTTTTTCGAAATCTCTTCCTACTTTCGTCTACACAGAAATGCTTTCAACGAAAGTTAGGTCCTCTTTTACATTTCCTTTTTAAATAGTTGTTCAAAGGGATTTTCGTTCTGCTGATTCAGGTTTCCCGCGCTTCACGCTACCCATCCTCACCCATTCCTAAAGGATCTCAGAGAAAATTGAAAGGGAGATCGCGAAAAAAAGAAATACCCTCCAGTGAACACAGTTCCAACGACAGTGGATAGATTTTTTCGGTCCTTCCAGAGATATCCCCGGTGACCGATAGGTTTTTTAGCCACATGGGTGTCACGAAAAGGCACACCATGCCTGTTTCCCTCCCTAAAATGTTTCTTCGGAAAAGGGAAAGTTTTTTTCCCACCCCTTTGGAGATTCCTTTTCCGAATCGATACCCAAACCCATCGGCCAGAAAAATAAATTTTTTTAAGGGGCTTGAGGGCTATTTGCCTTAAGAAATGCCTTCGTGGAGGACTTTGGAAGGGAAACTGGCTCGTATTCACGTTACACATGGGGAAAAACCACGAAAAAAAACACCCATGCAGCCAGCTTGAAAGTCAGTCGTTCACGTTTTACAAAATATGAAATGGATTTTATAAAAACATATTCGGATCGTATTCAAAATTGGATCATTCTGTTGTTTTATCAGAATATGCCAGGTATACGATTGAACAATTCTATTGAATCACATGATCTTGCCTTCTTGAAAGTCATTTGTTAACGTTTCACAAAATATATATCAGTATACGATGGAACCATCGTGATCCGTTATTCTGACTGATGGAGTCAGCTGTGAATCACAAGACCTTGCGTTTTTTGAAAAGGATTTGTTAACGTTCCACAAAATATATTAGTATACAATGGAACTATCGTGATCCGTTAATTCTGACGGGTCTAGTCAGCTGTGGATCACGAAATCTTGCCTTCTTGAAAGTCATTTGTTAAAGAAGTTTCACAAAATATATCAGTATACAATGGAACAATCGTGATCCGTTAATTCTGACAAGTCTAGTCAGCTGTGGATCACGAGATCTTGCCTTCTTGAAAGTCATTTGTTAAAGAAGTTTCACAAAATATATCAGTATACAATGGAACAATCGTGATCCGTTAATCCTGACTGATTGTGTCAGCTCTGGATCACGAGATCTTGCCTTCTTGTCTTCTTGCCTTCCTTTAACAAATGCCGAAAAAAAGTCATTTGTTAAAATTTCACAAAATATATCAGTATACGAGGGAACAGTCGTGATCCGATTATACTGACTGCTCTAGCCAGCTGTGGATCACGAGATCTTGCCTTATTGAAAAGGATTTGTTAAAGAAGTTTCACAAAATATATCAGTATACGATTGATATAATCGTGATCCGTTAATCCTGACTAGTCTAGCCAGCTGTGGATCACGAGATCTTGCCTTGTTAAAGTTTCACAAAATATATCAGTATACGAGGGAACCATCGTGATCCATTGATCCTGACTGCTCTAGCCAGCTATGGATCACGAGATCTTGCCCTGTTGAAAGGGATTTGTTAAAGTTTCACAAAATATATCAGTATACGATTGATAAAATCCTGATCCGTTTTTCCTGACTAATGGAGTCAGCTGTGGATCACGAGATCTTGGCTTCTTGAAAGAAATTTGTTAAAGTTTCACAAAATATATCAGTATAGGATGGAACAATCGTGATCCGATTACACTGACGTGTCTAGCCAGCTGTGGATCACGAGATCTTGGCTTCTTGAAAGGAATTTGTTAAAGTTTCACAAAATATATCAGTATAGGATGGAACAATCGTGATCCGATTACACTGACGAGTCTAGCCAGCTGTGGATCACGAGATCTTGGCTTCTTGAAAGGAATTTGTTAAAGTTTCACAAAATATATCAGTATATGATGGAACAATCGTGATCCGATTACACTGACGTATCTAGCCAGCTGTGGATCACGAGATCTTGGCTTCTTGAAAGGAATTTGTTAAAGTTTCACAAAATATATCAGTATAGGATGGAACAATCGTGATCCGATTACACTGACGGGTCTAGCCAGCTGTGGATCACGAGATCTTGGCTTCTTGAAAGGAATTTGTTAAAGTTTCACAAAATATATCAGTATATGAAATAATAGCATGTTTTCTATAAAAACAGCTATTGAGTATAACATTTCTAGCCTTGAAAAGCAAAAACAGTAGCAGGGGGAAAAATATTACCCTACCTCAAAGTATTGAAAGGAAATAAGAATACATTTCAATAAAATGGGTGACTCAATAAATATTTGTAGTCTATGTAATACAAAAGAGTAAGAAAAAATTTTCACATACCTTCACAGAAGCTCTTCCCAGGAGAGTGAGAAGCCTGTATCCACGTTGAGTGCACAGCACAGACTGATCTGAAACTGAAACGCGAGTGGTTTAAATACATTAACGAGTTGCTTCTAGAAACCGACTGGGAAAAATTCTCAGAGCTCTGGAAAAATTTTAACACATTAAAAAAAAAAAAAAAAAAAAAAAAAACCTTCCTTTTTTCTTTCTTAATTTGATGTCTTCACTTTTTTTATTTCTACAAGGTCAAAAGAATGAAGACATCAAATTAAGAAAGAAAAAGGAAGTTTTTTTTTTTTTTTTTTTTTTTAAATCTTTTTTTCAGCTTTGAAAATTTTCTTCCCAGTCGTTAACATTTCGTTTTTGGACTTTTACTTTCAATTCTTGGACCCATGATGTTCTTTTTTGATGTTCTTGTAGTATATTTCTATACAAATTCACTCCTTTTCCCCAAAAAAGATATCTTTTTTTTATTTTTTTTACCTTCCAATTTGTATAGCTATATACTGAAAACAGGCATTAAAGTCAGTTTGTAGTATATTCCTATACAAATTCACTTAATTTACCGAAAAAAAAAGATGTCCTTTTTTTTTTATTTCTTTTTTACCTTCCAATTTGTATAGCTATATACTGAAAACAGGCATTAAAGTCAGTTTGTAGTATACTCCTATACAAATTCACTTAATTTCCCGAAAAAAAAAAGATGTCTTTTTTTTTATTTTTTTTACCTTCCAATTTGTATAGCTATATGCTGAAAACAGGCTTTAAAGTCCGTTTGTAGTATATTCCTATACAAATTCACTGCCTTCCCCCCGAAAAAAAAAGATGTCTTTTTTTTTTATTTATTTTTATTTTTATTTATTTTTTTTTTCTTTTACCTTCCAATTTGTATAGCTATATACTGAAAACAGGCCTTAAATTCCGTTTGTAGTATATTCCTATGCAAATTTACTCCCTTTTCCCCAAAAAGATGTCTTTTTTTAAATTTTACTTTCAAATTTGTATAGCTACATACTGAGAACAGGCGTTCAAGTCCGTTTGTAGTATACTGGTATACATGGTCTATTTTTAGAAACAGTGTGACAACATTCCCACACAAAAGGGGGGTAGGGTTAATTTTTATCATGTCTAGAAGACATGATAAAAATTAACAAAAAGTTTTTTTTTTCTTTTATGTTTTTATAGATCAGAGACGAGTTGAATGGGAAAGTGAAAACGAGTCGGTGGAAACAAATTTCTGCGAGTTGAGAAAAACCATTCTTGTATCCAAAAGCCTATATCCAGGTGAACTGCCCAGCACAGACTGATCTGAAGCTGAAACTGGAGTGGTTTAAATAGCTAAGTGAGAGTTCTTTCTAGAAACAATTTGGAAGTCTTGTTTTGATCATCGAGTGGACTGGGAAAAAATTCTCAGAGCTGAGAAAAAAAAATTCTGAGATGTAAAAAAAAAAAAAACTTTTTGTTAATTTTTATCATGTCTTCTAGACATGATAAAAATTAACCCTACCCCCTTTTGTGTGGGAATGTTGTCTCACTGTTTCTAAAAATAGACCATGACTCATTCTAGGAATTATATGTTTTAAAAAGAATGAGTTTAAAGTTTATAAGATAAGTTTTTAAAAAGGATATGTTTTAAAAAGTCTTTGGGTTTCTCCATTCCAAAGTAAACAAAGTGAAGACATCAAATTAATAGAAAAAAAAAGGAAGAGTTTTTTTTTTTTTATTAGCTCTGGAAATATTTTTCCAATTCAACAGCCAAGAAATATTTCCAGCCAATACAATTTCATTTTTACTTTCACTTTCAATTCATTTCTTATATCTATAAGAACATTTCATTTTTCTGTTCAGATCAGTGTGGGTTGTTCAAGATGCAGCATCTCTACTCCATCCCACAACCAGGAAAAAAAGATGTTCTTTCATGAGATGTTCTTTTGGCTTTCGAAAACAATGATGACATGATGATTGTAATACATTTCGGTTCTCATGTCCCATGCTTGAACTCAGAATTATTTCCAGAACTCTGAGAATTTTTCCTAGTCAGCTCGATAACCCAACTTTCGTATATTTATTTTTTAAGCCACTCGAGTTTCGACTTCCCATCCGTGTGTGCTGTGCATTCAACCTGGAGACACATTCCCTGAGCTCTAAGAAAATGTTTCCCAGTAGACTCAATCCCTGAAATGGATTAAAAAAATTCTTTCATACATTTTTAAAGCTCAAGAGTGTTAGCTGTCATGGAAAGAGCCTTTTTTTCCCCTGAGATCTAAGAAAATGTTTCCCAGCAGACTCAATCGCTGAAATGGATTAAAAATAAATTCTTTCATACATTTTTTAAACCTCAAGAGTGTTAGCTGTCCTGGAATAAGCCTTTTTTTACCTGAGCTCTAAGAAAATGTTTTCCAGCAGACTGAATCGCTGAAATGGATTAAAAATAAATTCTTTCATACATTTTTAAACCTCAAGAGTGTTAGCTGTCATGGAAAGAGCCTTTTTTTACCTGAGCTCTAAGAAAATGTTTCCCAGCAGACTCAATCGCTGAAATGGATTAAAAATAAATTTGTTCCTATATTTTTAAAGCTCAAGAGTGTTAGCTGTCGTGGAAAGAGCCTTTTTTTTCCCTGAGCTCTGAGAAAATGTTTCCCAGCAGACTCAATCGCTGAAATGGATTAAAAATAAATTCATTCATACATTTTTAAAGCTTAAGCGTGTTAGGTGTCATGGAAAGAGCCTTTTTTTACACTGAGCTCTGAGAAAATGTTTCCCAGCAGACTCAATCGCTGAAATAGATTAAAAATAAATTCTTTCATACATTTTTAAAGCTTAAGCGTGTTAGTTCTCATGGAAAGAGCCTTTTTTTCCCCTGAGCTCTAAGACAATGTTTCCCAGTCCCCTCAATCGCTGAAATGGATTAAAAATAAATTCTTTCATATATTTTTAAAGCTCAAGCGTGTTAGCTGTCATAGAGCTGCAGATGAGGTAGAGAGAGAAAAAGCATGTTGCACCATGGAGAGCCCACACGGTTCTGAACAGAAAACGTGGAATACTTTTATAGAAAAGAGTTGAAAGTGAAAGTGAAAGCCGATTGAAAAGTTTTCACTTGGTTGCCGACTGGGAAAAAATTTTCAGAGCTCAGAAAAAAATTCTGAGATGTAAAAAAAAAAAAAAAAAAGTCTTTTTGTTAATTTTTATCATGTCTAGAAGACATGATAAAAATTAACCCTACCCCCTTTTGTGTGGGAATGTTGTCTCACTGTTTCTAAAAATAGACCATGACTCATTCTAGGAATTATATGTTTAAGAAAGGATGAGTCATGGTCTTTGGGTTTCTCCATTCCAAAGTAAACAAAGTGAAGACATCAATTTAATAGAAAAAAAGAAAGAGTTTTTTTTTTTTTTTCAGCTTTGGAAATATTTTTCCCATTCAACAGCCAAGAAATATTTCCAGCCAATACAATTTCATTTTTACTTTCACTTTCAATGCATTTCTTATATCTATAAAAACATTTCATGTTTCTGTTCAGATCAGTGTGGGTTGTTCAAGATGCAACATCTCTACTCCATCCCACAACCACGAAGAAAAGATGTTCTTTCATGAGGAATTTTTTTGGCTTTCGAAAACAATGATGACATGATGATTGTAATACATTTCTGTTCTCATGTCCCATGATTGAACTCAGAATTATTTCCAGAACTCTGAGAATTTTTCCTAGTCAGCTCGATGAACTAAATTTCGTATATTTATTTTTTAAGCCACTCGAGTTTCGACTTCCCATCCGTGTGTGCTGTGCATTCAACCTAGACACACATTCCCTGAGCTCTAAGAAAATGTTTCCCAGCCCACTCAATCGCTGAAATGGATTAAAAAAAATTCTTTCATACATTTTTAAAGCTCAAGCGTGTTAGCTGTCATGGAAAGAACCTTTTTATCCCCGAGGTCTAAGAAAATGTTTCCCAGCCCACTCAATCGCTGAAATGGATTAAAAATAAATTCGTTCCTATATTTTTAAAGCTCAAGCATGTTAGCTCTCATGAAAAGGGCCTTTTTTTCCCCCAGCCCACTCAATAGCTGAAATGAATTAAAAAGAAATTCTTTCATACATTTTTAAACCTCAAGAGTGTTAGCTGTCATGGAAAGAGCCTTTTTTTACCTGAGCTCTAAGAAAATGTTTTCCAGCAGACTGAATCGCTGAAATGGATTAAAAATAAATTCTTTCATACATTTTTAAACCTCAAGCGTGTTAGCTGTCATTGAAAGAGCCTTTTTTTCCCCTGAAATCTAAGAAAATGTTTCCCAGCAGACTCAATCGCTGAAATGGATTAAAAATAAATTCTTTCATACATTTTTTAAACCTCAAGAGTGTTAGCTGTCATGGAAAGAGCCTTTTTTTACCTGAGCTCTAAGAAAATGTTTCCCAGCAGACTCAATCGCTGAAATGGATTAAAAATAAATTTGTTCCTATATTTTTAAAGCTCAAGAGTGTTAGCTGTCGTGGAAAGAGACTTTTTTTTCCCTGAGCTCTAAGAAAATGTTTCCCAATAGACTCAATCGCTGAAATGGATTAAAAATAAATTCTTTCATACATTTTTAAAGCTCAAGAGTGTTAGCTGTCATGGAAAGAGGCTTTTGTTCCCTGAGCTCTAAGCAAATGTTTCCCAGCAGACTCAATCGCTGAAATGGATTAAAAACAAATTTATTCATACATTTTTTAAACCTCAAGAGTGTTAGCTGTCATGGAAAGAGCCTTTTTTTACCTGAGCTCTAAGAAAATGTTTTCCAGCAGACTGAATCGCTGAAATGGATTAAAAATAAATTCTTTCATACATTTTTAAACCTCAAGCGTGTTAGCTGTCATTGAAAGAGCCTTTTTTTCCCCTGAGCTCTGAGAAAATGTTTCCCAGCAGACTCAATCGCTGAAATGGATTAAAAATAAATTCATTCATACATTTTTAAAGCTTAAGCGTGTTAGCTGTCATGGAAAGAGCCTTTTTTTCCCCTGAGCTCTGAGAAAATGTTTCCCAGTCCACTCAATCGCTGAAATGGATTAAAAATAACTTCTTTCATACATTTTTAAAGCTCAAGCGTGTTAGCTGTCATAGAGCTGCAGATGAGGTAGAGAGAGAAAAAGCATGTTGCACCATGGAGAGCCCACACGGTTCTGAACAGAAAACGTGGAATACTTTTATAGAAAAAGTTGAATGTGAAAGTAAAAGCCGATTGAAAAGTTTTCACTTGGTTGCCGACTGGGAAAAAAATTTTCAGAGCTCAGAAAAAAATTCTGAGATGTAAAAAAAAAAAAAAAAAAGAAAAAAAGTCTTTTTGTTAATTTTTATCATGTCTTCTAGACATGATAAAAATTAACCCTACCCCCTTTTGTGTGGGAATGTTGTCTCACTGTTTCTAAAAATAGACCATGACCCATTCTAGGAATTATATGTTTAAGAAAGGATGAGTCATGGTCTTTGGGTTTCTCCATTCCAAAGTAAACAAAGTGAAGACATCAATTTAATAGAAAAAAAGAAAGAGTTTTTTTTTTTTCAGCTTTGGAAATATTTTTCCCATTCAACAGCCAAGAAAAATTTCCAGCCAATACAATTTCATTTTTACTTTCACTTTCAATGCATTTCTTATATCTATAAAAACATTTCATGTTTCTGTTCAGATCAGTGTGGGTTGTTCAAGATGCAACATCTCTACTCCATCCCACAACCACGAAGAAAAGATGTTCTTTCATGAGGAATTTTTTTGGCTTTCGAAAACAATGATGACATGATGATTGTAATACATTTCTGTTCTCATGTCCCATGATTGAACTCAGAATTATTTCCAGAACTCTGAGAATTTTTCCTAGTCAGCTCGATGAACCAAATTTCGTATATTTATTTTTTAAGCCACTCGAGTTTCGACTTCCCATCCGTGTGTGCTGTGCATTCAACCTAGACACACATTCCCTGAGCTCTAAGAAAATGTTTCCCAGCCCACTCAATCGCTGAAATGGATTAAAAAAAATTCTTTCATACATTTTTAAAGCTCAAGCGTGTTAGCTGTCATGGAAAGAACCTTTTTATCCCTGAGGTCTAAGAAAATGTTTCCCAGCCCACTCAATCGCTGAAATGGATTAAAAATAAATTCGTTCCTATATTTTTAAAGCTCAAGCATGTTAGCTCTCATGAAAAGGGCCTTTTTTTCCCCAGCCCATTCAATAGCTGAAATGAATTAAAAAGAAATTCTTTCATACATTTTTAAACCTCAAGAGTGTTAGTTCTCATGGAAAGAGCCTTTTTTTCCCCTGAGCTCTAAGAAAATGTTTCCCAG
This sequence comes from Stegodyphus dumicola, assembly GCF_044657685.1. Classification (NCBI taxonomy): domain Eukaryota; kingdom Metazoa; phylum Arthropoda; class Arachnida; order Araneae; family Eresidae; genus Stegodyphus; species Stegodyphus dumicola. The sequence continues at coordinate 102,141,392 of NC_140769.1, forward strand.
CAGACTCAATCGCTGAAATGGATTAAAAATAAATTCTTTCATACATTTTTAAAGCTCAAGCGTGTTAGCTGTCATGGAAAGGGCCTTTTTTTTCCAGCCCACTCAATCGCTGAAATGGATTAAAAATAACTTCTTTTATACATTTTTAAAGCTCAAGAGTGTTAGCTGTCATGGAAACTGAAATTTATGTCTTGGTTTGTGTCTCACACGTCGTCAACGGTATGGTTTGAGGTGAAAATTGAAAACAAGTATGAAAAATCTCTTTAAGTTCACTTTAGAAGAAGCTGTGGGATAGAGAGATTTCGTGATGGAAAAATGTCTTTCAATGTCTTTCAATGTCTGTCATGGGAAAATGTCTTTCAATGTCCGTCATGGAAAAATGTCTTTCAATATCATGACATCTCCTTTCAAATAGGATTGAAGGATTTTTCTTAAACTATGTTGAAATCTTGATCCATCCAAATTACAGATGGGAAATTCTGATCCATGGATGGTTCATCCAATTTCGCTAGAACCTGATAAACGGTTGCTGATGAAATCCAAACGAAAACCCTAGCTTTTCAAACAGGAAACACTTTCCCCTAAACGTATTAATGATTTCTATTCTGTGAGACATTAAAAAGTGGAAAGAAACTTGTGTTCACAGAAGCTCTTTCTAGAAGAGTGGTCCTAGGTCCAGATGAGATAGAGAAAGAGAAAAAGCATGCTGCACCTTGGATAGCCCGCACGGTTCTGAATAGAAAACGTGGAATACTTTTATAGAAAAGCGATGAAAGTGAAAGTAAAAGCCAAATCGTCTTGGCTGTAGAATTTTCACTTGGTTGCCGACTGGGAAAAATTTTTCAAAGCTCAGAAAAAAAAATTTGAGATGAAAAAAAAAAAAAAAAAAAAAAAAAAAAAAAAAAAATCTTTTTGTTAATTTTTATCATGTCTTGTAGACATGATAAAAATTAACCCTACCCCCCTTTTGTGTGGGAATGTTGTCTCCCTGTTTCTAAAAATAGACCATGACTCATTCTAGGAATTATATGTTTTATAAAGGATGAGTCATAGTCTTTGGGTTTCTCCATTCCAAAGTAAACAAAGTGAAGACATCAATTTAATAGAAAAAAAGAAAGAGTTTTTTTTTTTTTTCAGCTTTGGAAATATTTTTCCCATTCAACAGCCAAGAAATATTTCCAGCCAATACAATTTCATTTTTACTTTCACTTTCAATGCATTTCTTATATCTATAAAAACATTTCATGTTTCTGTTCAGATCAGTGTGGGTTGTTCAAGATGCAACATCTCTACTCCATCCCACAACCACGAAGAAAAGATGTTCTTTCATGAGGAATTTTTTTGGCTTTCGAAAACAATGATGACATGATGATTGTAATACATTTCTGTTCTCATGTCCCATGATTGAACTCAGAATTATTTCCAGAACTCTGAGAATTTTTCCTAGTCAGCTCGATGAACCAAATTTCGTATATTTATTTTTTAAGCCACTCGAGTTTCGACTTCCCATCCGTGTGTGCTGTGCATTCAACCTAGACACACATTCCCTGAGCTCTAAGAAAATGTTTCCCAGCCCACTCAATCGCTGAAATGGATTAAAAAAAATTCTTTCATACATTTTTAAAGCTCAAGCGTGTTAGCTGTCATGGAAAGAACCTTTTTATCCCTGAGGTCTAAGAAAATGTTTCCCAGCCCACTCAATCGCTGAAATGGATTAAAAATAAATTCGTTCCTATATTTTTAAAGCTCAAGCATGTTAGCTCTCATGAAAAGGGCCTTTTTTTCCCCAGCCCACTCAATAGCTGAAATGAATTAAAAAGAAATTCTTTCATACATTTTTAAACCTCAAGAGTGTTAGTTCTCATGGAAAGAGCCTTTTTTTCCCCTGAGCTCTAAGAAAATGTTTCCCAGCAGACTCAATCGCTGAAATGGATTAAAAATAAATTCTTTCATACATTTTTAAAGCTCAAGCGTGTTAGCTGTCATGGAAAGGGCCTTTTTTTTCCAGCCCACTCAATCGCTGAAATGGATTAAAAATAACTTCTTTTATACATTTTTAAAGCTCAAGAGTGTTAGCTGTCATGGAAACTGAAATTTATGTCTTGGTTTGTGTCTCACACGTCGTCAACGGTATGGTTTGAGGTGAAAATTGAAAACAAGTATGAAAAATCTCTTTAAGTTCACTTTAGAAGAAGCTGTGGGATAGAGAGATTTCGTGATGGAAAAATGTCTTTCAATGTCTTTCAATGTCTGTCATGGGAAAATGTCTTTCAATGTCCGTCATGGAAAAATGTCTTTCAATATCATGACATCTCCTTTCAAATAGGATTGAAGGATTTTTCTTAAACTATGTTGAAATCTTGATCCATCCAAATTACAGATGGGAAATTCTGATCCATGGATGGTTCATCCAATTTCGCTAGAACCTGATAAACGGTTGCTGATGAAATCCAAACGAAAACCCTAGCTTTTCAAACAGGAAACACTTTCCCCTAAACGTATTAATGATTTCTATTCTGTGAGACATTAAAAAGTGGAAAGAAACTTGTGTTCACAGAAGCTCTTTCTAGAAGAGTGGTCCTAGGTCCAGATGAGATAGAGAAAGAGAAAAAGCATGCTGCACCTTGGATAGCCCGCACGGTTCTGAATAGAAAACGTGGAATACTTTTATAGAAAAGCGATGAAAGTGAAAGTAAAAGCCAAATCGTCTTGGCTGTAGAATTTTCACTTGGTTGCCGACTGGGAAAAATTTTTCAAAGCTCAGAAAAAAAAAATTTGAGATGTAAAAAAAAAAAAAAAAAAAAAATATCTTTTTGTTAATTTTTATCATGTCTTGTAGACATGATAAAAATTAACCCTACCCCCCTTTTGTGTGGGAATGTTGTCTCCCTGTTTCTAAAAATAGACCATGACTCATTCTAGGAATTATATGTTTTAGAAAGGATGAGTCATAGTCTTTGGGTTTCTCCATTCCAAAGTAAACAAAGTGAAGACATCAATTTAATAGAAAAAAAGAAAGAGTTTTTTTTTTTTCAGCTTTGGAAATATTTTTCCCATTCAACAGCCAAGAAATATTTCCAGCCAATACAATTTCATTTTTACTTTCACTTTCAATGCATTTCTTATATCTATAAAAACATTTCATGTTTCTGTTCAGATCAGTGTGGGTTGTTCAAGATGCAACATCTCTACTCCATCCCACAACCACGAAGAAAAGATGTTCTTTCATGAGGAATTTTTTTGGCTTTCGAAAACAATGATGACATGATGATTGTAATACATTTCTGTTCTCATGTCCCATGATTGAACTCAGAATTATTTCCAGAACTCTGAGAATTTTTCCTAGTCAGCTCGATGAACCAAATTTCGTATATTTATTTTTTAAGCCACTCGAGTTTCGACTTCCCATCCGTGTGTGCTGTGCATTCAACCTAGACACACATTCCCTGAGCTCTAAGAAAATGTTTCCCAGCCCACTCAATCGCTGAAATGGATTAAAAAAAATTCTTTCATACATTTTTAAAGCTCAAGCGTGTTAGCTGTCATGGAAAGAACCTTTTTATCCCTGAGGTCTAAGAAAATGTTTCCCAGCCCACTCAATCGCTGAAATGGATTAAAAATAAATTCGTTCCTATATTTTTAAAGCTCAAGCATGTTAGCTCTCATGAAAAGGGCCTTTTTTTCCCCAGCCCACTCAATAGCTGAAATGAATTAAAAAGAAATTCTTTCATACATTTTTAAACCTCAAGAGTGTTAGTTCTCATGGAAAGAGCCTTTTTTTCCCCTGAGCTCTAAGAAAATGTTTCCCAGCAGACTCAATCGCTGAAATGGATTAAAAATAAATTCTTTCATACATTTTTAAAGCTCAAGCGTGTTAGCTGTCATGGAAAGGGCCTTTTTTTCCAGCCCACTCAATCGCTGAAATGGATTAAAAATAACTTCTTTTATACATTTTTAAAGCTCAAGAGTGTTAGCTGTCATGGAAACTGAAATTTATGTCTTGGTTTGTGTCTCACACGTCGTCAACGGTATGGTTTGAGGTGAAAATTGAAAACAAGTATGAAAAATCTCTTTAAGTTCACTTTAGAAGAAGCTGTGGGATAGAGAGATTTCGTGATGGAAAAATGTCTTTCAATGTCTTTCAATGTCTGTCATGGGAAAATGTCTTTCAATGTCCGTCATGGAAAAATGTCTTTCAATATCATGACATCTCCTTTCAAATAGGATTGAAGGATTTTTCTTAAACTATGTTGAAATCTTGATCCATCCAAATTACAGATGGGAAATTCTGATCCATGGATGGTTCATCCAATTTCGCTAGAACCTGATAAACGGTTGCTGATGAAATCCAAACGAAAACCCTAGCTTTTCAAACAGGAAACACTTTCCCCTAAACGTATTAATGATTTCTATTCTGTGAGACATTAAAAAGTGGAAAGAAACTTGTGTTCACAGAAGCTCTTTCTAGAAGAGTGGTCCTAGGTCCAGATGAGATAGAGAAAGAGAAAAAGCATGCTGCACCTTGGATAGCCCGCACGGTTCTGAATAGAAAACGTGGAATACTTTTATAGAAAAGCGATGAAAGTGAAAGTAAAAGCCAAATCGTCTTGGCTGTAGAATTTTCACTTGGTTGCCGACTGGGAAAAATTTTTCAAAGCTCAGAAAAAAAAATTTGAGATGAAAAAAAAAAAAAAAAAAAAAAAAAAAAAAAAAAAAATCTTTTTGTTAATTTTTATCATGTCTTGTAGACATGATAAAAATTAACCCTACCCCCCTTTTGTGTGGGAATGTTGTCTCCCTGTTTCTAAAAATAGACCATGACTCATTCTAGGAATTATATGTTTTATAAAGGATGAGTCATAGTCTTTGGGTTTCTCCATTCCAAAGTAAACAAAGTGAAGACATCAATTTAATAGAAAAAAAGAAAGAGTTTTTTTTTTTTTCAGCTTTGGAAATATTTTTCCCATTCAACAGCCAAGAAATATTTCCAGCCAATACAATTTCATTTTTACTTTCACTTTCAATGCATTTCTTATATCTATAAAAACATTTCATGTTTCTGTTCAGATCAGTGTGGGTTGTTCAAGATGCAACATCTCTACTCCATCCCACAACCACGAAGAAAAGATGTTCTTTCATGAGGAATTTTTTTGGCTTTCGAAAACAATGATGACATGATGATTGTAATACATTTCTGTTCTCATGTCCCATGATTGAACTCAGAATTATTTCCAGAACTCTGAGAATTTTTCCTAGTCAGCTCGATGAACCAAATTTCGTATATTTATTTTTTAAGCCACTCGAGTTTCGACTTCCCATCCGTGTGTGCTGTGCATTCAACCTAGACACACATTCCCTGAGCTCTAAGAAAATGTTTCCCAGCCCACTCAATCGCTGAAATGGATTAAAAAAAATTCTTTCATACATTTTTAAAGCTCAAGCGTGTTAGCTGTCATGGAAAGAACCTTTTTATCCCTGAGGTCTAAGAAAATGTTTCCCAGCCCACTCAATCGCTGAAATGGATTAAAAATAAATTCGTTCCTATATTTTTAAAGCTCAAGCATGTTAGCTCTCATGAAAAGGGCCTTTTTTTCCCCAGCCCACTCAATAGCTGAAATGAATTAAAAAGAAATTCTTTCATACATTTTTAAACCTCAAGAGTGTTAGTTCTCATGGAAAGAGCCTTTTTTTCCCCTGAGCTCTAAGAAAATGTTTCCCAGCAGACTCAATCGCTGAAATGGATTAAAAATAAATTCTTTCATACATTTTTAAAGCTCAAGCGTGTTAGCTGTCATGGAAAGGGCCTTTTTTTTCCAGCCCACTCAATCGCTGAAATGGATTAAAAATAACTTCTTTTATACATTTTTAAAGCTCAAGAGTGTTAGCTGTCATGGAAACTGAAATTTATGTCTTGGTTTGTGTCTCACACGTCGTCAACGGTATGGTTTGAGGTGAAAATTGAAAACAAGTATGAAAAATCTCTTTAAGTTCACTTTAGAAGAAGCTGTGGGATAGAGAGATTTCGTGATGGAAAAATGTCTTTCAATGTCTTTCAATGTCTGTCATGGGAAAATGTCTTTCAATGTCCGTCATGGAAAAATGTCTTTCAATATCATGACATCTCCTTTCAAATAGGATTGAAGGATTTTTCTTAAACTATGTTGAAATCTTGATCCATCCAAATTACAGATGGGAAATTCTGATCCATGGATGGTTCATCCAATTTCGCTAGAACCTGATAAACGGTTGCTGATGAAATCCAAACGAAAACCCTAGCTTTTCAAACAGGAAACACTTTCCCCTAAACGTATTAATAATTTCTATTCTGTGAGACATTAAAAAGTGGAAAGAAACTTGTGTTCACAGAAGCTCTTTCTAGAAGAGTGGTCCTAGGTCCAGATGAGATAGAGAAAGAGAAAAAGCATGCTGCACCTTGGATAGCCCGCACGGTTCTGAATAGAAAACGTGGAATACTTTTATAGAAAAGCGATGAAAGTGAAAGTAAAAGCCAAATCGTCTTGGCTGTAGAATTTTCACTTGGTTGCCGACTGGGAAAAATTTTTCAAAGCTCAGAAAAAAAAAATTTGAGATGTAAAAAAAAAAAAAAAAAAAAATATCTTTTTGTTAATTTTTATCATGTCTTGTAGACATGATAAAAATTAACCCTACCCCCCTTTTGTGTGGGAATGTTGTCTCCCTGTTTCTAAAAATAGACCATGACTCATTCTAGGAATTATATGTTTTAGAAAGGATGAGTCATAGTCTTTGGGTTTCTCCATTCCAAAGTAAACAAAGTGAAGACATCAATTTAATAGAAAAAAAGAAAGAGTTTTTTTTTTTTTCAGCTTTGGAAATATTTTTCCCATTCAACAGCCAAGAAATATTTCCAGCCAATACAATTTCATTTTTACTTTCACTTTCAATGCATTTCTTATATCTATAAAAACATTTCATGTTTCTGTTCAGATCAGTGTGGGTTGTTCAAGATGCAACATCTCTACTCCATCCCGCAACCACGAAGAAAAGATGTTCTTTCATGAGGAATTTTTTTGGCTTTCGAAAACAATGATGACATGATGATTGTAATACATTTCTGTTCTCATGTCCCATGATTGAACTCAGAATTATTTCCAGAACTCTGAGAATTTTTCCTAGTCAGCTCGATGAACCAAATTTCGTATATTTATTTTTTAAGCCACTCGAGTTTCGACTTCCCATCCGTGTGTGCTGTGCATTCAACCTAGACACACATTCCCTGAGCTCTAAGAAAATGTTTCCCAGCCCACTCAATCGCTGAAATGGATTAAAAAAAATTCTTTCATACATTTTTAAAGCTCAAGCGTGTTAGCTGTCATGGAAAGAACCTTTTTATCCCTGAGGTCTAAGAAAATGTTTCCCAGCCCACTCAATCGCTGAAATGGATTAAAAATAAATTCGTTCCTATATTTTTAAAGCTCAAGCATGTTAGCTCTCATGAAAAGGGCCTTTTTTTCCCCAGCCCACTCAATAGCTGAAATGAATTAAAAAGAAATTCTTTCATACATTTTTAAACCTCAAGAGTGTTAGTTCTCATGGAAAGAGCCTTTTTTTCCCCTGAGCTCTAAGAAAATGTTTCCCAGCAGACTCAATCGCTGAAATGGATTAAAAATAAATTCTTTCATACATTTTTAAAGCTCAAGCGTGTTAGCTGTCATGGAAAGGGCCTTTTTTTTCCAGCCCACTCAATCGCTGAAATGGATTAAAAATAACTTCTTTTATACATTTTTAAAGCTCAAGAGTGTTAGCTGTCATGGAAACTGAAATTTATGTCTTGGTTTGTGTCTCACACGTCGTCAACGGTATGGTTTGAGGTGAAAATTGAAAACAAGTATGAAAAATCTCTTTAAGTTCACTTTAGAAGAAGCTGTGGGATAGAGAGATTTCGTGATGGAAAAATGTCTTTCAATGTCTTTCAATGTCTGTCATGGGAAAATGTCTTTCAATGTCCGTCATGGAAAAATGTCTTTCAATATCATGACATCTCCTTTCAAATAGGATTGAAGGATTTTTCTTAAACTATGTTGAAATCTTGATCCATCCAAATTACAGATGGGAAATTCTGATCCATGGATGGTTCATCCAATTTCGCTAGAACCTGATAAACGGTTGCTGATGAAATCCAAACGAAAACCCTAGCTTTTCAAACAGGAAACACTTTCCCCTAAACGTATTAATAATTTCTATTCTGTGAGACATTAAAAAGTGGAAAGAAACTTGTGTTCACAGAAGCTCTTTCTAGAAGAGTGGTCCTAGGTCCAGATGAGATAGAGAAAGAGAAAAAGCATGCTGCACCTTGGATAGCCCGCACGGTTCTGAATAGAAAACGTGGAATACTTTTATAGAAAAGCGATGAAAGTGAAAGTAAAAGCCAAATCGTCTTGGCTGTAGAATTTTCACTTGGTTGCCGACTGGGAAAAATTTTTCAAAGCTCAGAAAAAAAAAATTTGAGATGTAAAAAAAAAAAAAAAATCTTTTTGTTAATTTTTATCATGTCTTGTAGACATGATAAAAATTAACCCTACCCCCCTTTTGTGTGGGAATGTTGTCTCCCTGTTTCTAAAAATAGACCATGACTCATTCTAGGAATTATATGTTTTAGAAAGGATGAGTCATAGTCTTTGGGTTTCTCCATTCCAAAGTAAACAAAGTGAAGACATCAATTTAATAGAAAAAAAGAAAGAGTTTTTTTTTTTTTCAGCTTTGGAAATATTTTTCCCATTCAACAGCCAAGAAATATTTCCAGCCAATACAATTTCATTTTTACTTTCACTTTCAATGCATTTCTTATATCTATAAAAACATTTCATGTTTCTGTTCAGATCAGTGTGGGTTGTTCAAGATGCAACATCTCTACTCCATCCCACAACCACGAAGAAAAGATGTTCTTTCATGAGGAATTTTTTTGGCTTTCGAAAACAATGATGACATGATGATTGTAATACATTTCTGTTCTCATGTCCCATGATTGAACTCAGAATTATTTCCAGAACTCTGAGAATTTTTCCTAGTCAGCTCGATGAACCAAATTTCGTATATTTATTTTTTAAGCCACTCGAGTTTCGACTTCCCATCCGTGTGTGCTGTGCATTCAACCTAGACACACATTCCCTGAGCTCTAAGAAAATGTTTCCCAGCCCACTCAATCGCTGAAATGGATTAAAAAAAATTCTTTCATACATTTTTAAAGCTCAAGCGTGTTAGCTGTCATGGAAAGAACCTTTTTATCCCTGAGGTCTAAGAAAATGTTTCCCAGCCCACTCAATCGCTGAAATGGATTAAAAATAAATTCGTTCCTATATTTTTAAAGCTCAAGCATGTTAGCTCTCATGAAAAGGGCCTTTTTTTCCCCAGCCCACTCAATAGCTGAAATGAATTAAAAAGAAATTCTTTCATACATTTTTAAACCTCAAGAGTGTTAGTTCTCATGGAAAGAGCCTTTTTTTCCCCTGAGCTCTAAGAAAATGTTTCCCAGCAGACTCAATCGCTGAAATGGATTAAAAATAAATTCTTTCATACATTTTTAAAGCTCAAGCGTGTTAGCTGTCATGGAAAGGGCCTTTTTTTTCCAGCCCACTCAATCGCTGAAATGGATTAAAAATAACTTCTTTTATACATTTTTAAAGCTCAAGAGTGTTAGCTGTCATGGAAACTGAAATTTATGTCTTGGTTTGTGTCTCACACGTCGTCAACGGTATGGTTTGAGGTGAAAATTGAAAACAAGTATGAAAAATCTCTTTAAGTTCACTTTAGAAGAAGCTGTGGGATAGAGAGATTTCGTGATGGAAAAATGTCTTTCAATGTCTTTCAATGTCTGTCATGGGAAAATGTCTTTCAATGTCCGTCATGGAAAAATGTCTTTCAATATCATGACATCTCCTTTCAAATAGGATTGAAGGATTTTTCTTAAACTATGTTGAAATCTTGATCCATCCAAATTACAGATGGGAAATTCTGATCCATGGATGGTTCATCCAATTTCGCTAGAACCTGATAAACGGTTGCTGATGAAATCCAAACGAAAACCCTAGCTTTTCAAACAGGAAACACTTTCCCCTAAACGTATTAATAATTTCTATTCTGTGAGACATTAAAAAGTGGAAAGAAACTTGTGTTCACAGAAGCTCTTTCTAGAAGAGTGGTCCTAGGTCCAGATGAGATAGAGAAAGAGAAAAAGCATGCTGCACCTTGGATAGCCCGCACGGTTCTGAATAGAAAACGTGGAATACTTTTATAGAAAAGCGATGAAAGTGAAAGTAAAAGCCAAATCGTCTTGGCTGTAGAATTTTCACTTGGTTGCCGACTGGGAAAAATTTTTCAAAGCTCAGAAAAAAAAAATTTGAGATGTAAAAAAAAAAAAAAAAAAAAATATCTTTTTGTTAATTTTTATCATGTCTTGTAGACATGATAAAAATTAACCCTACCCCCCTTTTGTGTGGGAATGTTGTCTCCCTGTTTCTAAAAATAGACCATGACTCATTCTAGGAATTATATGTTTTAGAAAGAATGAGTCATAGTCTTTGGGTTTCTCCATTCCAAAGTAAACAAAGTGAAGACATCAATTTAATAGAAAAAAAGAAAGAGTTTTTTTTTTCAGCTTTGGAAATATTTTTCCCATTCAACAGCCAAGAAATATTTCCAGCCAATACAATTTCATTTTTACTTTCACTTTCAATGCATTTCTTATATCTATAAAAACATTTCATGTTTCTGTTCAGATCAGTGTGGGTTGTTCAAGATGCAACATCTCTACTCCATCCCACAACCACGAAGAAAAGATGTTCTTTCATGAGGAATTTTTTTGGCTTTCGAAAACAATGATGACATGATGATTGTAATACATTTCTGTTCTCATGTCCCATGATTGAACTCAGAATTATTTCCAGAACTCTGAGAATTTTTCCTAGTCAGCTCGATGAACCAAATTTCGTATATTTATTTTTTAAGCCACTCGAGTTTCGACTTCCCATCCGTGTGTGCTGTGCATTCAACCTAGACACACATTCCCTGAGCTCTAAGAAAATGTTTCCCAGCCCACTGAATCGCTGAAATGGATTAAAAAAAATTCTTTCATACATTTTTAAAGCTCAAGCGTGTTAGCTGTCATGGAAAGAACCTTTTTATCCCTGAGGTCTAAGAAAATGTTTCCCAGCCCACTCAATCGCTGAAATGGATTAAAAATAAATTCGTTCCTATATTTTTAAAGCTCAAGCATGTTAGCTCTCATGAAAAGGGCCTTTTATTCCCCAGCCTACTCAATAGCTGAAATGAATTAAAAAGAAATTCTTTCATACATTTTTAAACCTCAAGAGTGTTAGTTCTCATGGAAAGAGCCTTTTTTTCCCCTGAGCTCTAAGAAAATGTTTCCCAGCAGACTCAATCGCTGAAATGGATTAAAAATAAATTCTTTCATACATTTTTAAAGCTCAAGCGTGTTAGCTGTCATGGAAAGGGCCTTTTTTTTCCAGCCCACTCAATCGCTGAAATGGATTAAAAATAACTTCTTTTATACATTTTTAAAGCTCAAGAGTGTTAGCTGTCATGGAAACTGAAATTTATGTCTTGGTTTGTGTCTCACACGTCGTCAACGGTATGGTTTGAGGTGAAAATTGAAAACAAGTATGAAAAATCTCTTTAAGTTCACTTTAGAAGAAGCTGTGGGATAGAGAGATTTCGTGATGGAAAAATGTCTTTCAATGTCTTTCAATGTCTGTCATGGGAAAATGTCTTTCAATGTCCGTCATGGAAAAATGTCTTTCAATATCATGACATCTCCTTTCAAATAGGATTGAAGGATTTTTCTTAAACTATGTTGAAATCTTGATCCATCCAAATTACAGATGGGAAATTCTGATCCATGGATGGTTCATCCAATTTCGCTAGAACCTGATAAACGGTTGCTGATGAAATCCAAACGAAAACCCTAGCTTTTCAAACAGGAAACACTTTCCCCTAAACGTATTAATAATTTCTATTCTGTGAGACATTAAAAAGTGGAAAGAAACTTGTGTTCACAGAAGCTCTTTCTAGAAGAGTGGTCCTAGGTCCAGATGAGATAGAGAAAGAGAAAAAGCATGCTGCACCTTGGATAGCCCGCACGGTTCTGAATAGAAAACGTGGAATACTTTTATAGAAAAGCGATGAAAGTGAAAGTAAAAGCCAAATCGTCTTGGCTGTAGAATTTTCACTTGGTTGCCGACTGGGAAAAATTTTTCAAAGCTCAGAAAAAAAAAATTTGAGATGTAAAAAAAAAAAAAAATCTTTTTGTTAATTTTTATCATGTCTTGTAGACATGATAAAAATTAACCCTACCCCCCTTTTGTGTGGGAATGTTGTCTCCCTGTTTCTAAAAATAGACCATGACTCATTCTAGGAATTATATGTTTTAGAAAGGATGAGTCATAGTCTTTGGGTTTCTCCATTCCAAAGTAAACAAAGTGAAGACATCAATTTAATAGAAAAAAAGAAAGAGTTTTTTTTTTTTTTCAGCTTTGGAAATATTTTTCCCATTCAACAGCCAAGAAATATTTCCAGCCAATACAATTTCATTTTTACTTTCACTTTCAATGCATTTCTTATATCTATAAAAACATTTCATGTTTCTGTTCAGATCAGTGTGGGTTGTTCAAGATGCAACATCTCTACTCCATCCCACAACCACGAAGAAAAGATGTTCTTTCATGAGGAATTTTTTTGGCTTTCGAAAACAATGATGACATGATGATTGTAATACATTTCTGTTCTCATGTCCCATGATTGAACTCAGAATTATTTCCAGAACTCTGAGAATTTTTCCTAGTCAGCTCGATGAACCAAATTTCGTATATTTATTTTTTAAGCCACTCGAGTTTCGACTTCCCATCCGTGTGTGCTGTGCATTCAACCTAGACACACATTCCCTGAGCTCTAAGAAAATGTTTCCCAGCCCACTCAATCGCTGAAATGGATTAAAAAAAATTCTTTCATACATTTTTAAAGCTCAAGCGTGTTAGCTGTCATGGAAAGAACCTTTTTATCCCTGAGGTCTAAGAAAATGTTTCCCAGCCCACTCAATCGCTGAAATGGATTAAAAATAAATTCGTTCCTATATTTTTAAAGCTCAAGCATGTTAGCTCTCATGAAAAGGGCCTTTTTTTCCCCAGCCCACTCAATAGCTGAAATGAATTAAAAAGAAATTCTTTCATACATTTTTAAACCTCAAGAGTGTTAGTTCTCATGGAAAGAGCCTTTTTTTCCCCTGAGCTCTAAGAAAATGTTTCCCAGCAGACTCAATCGCTGAAATGGATTAAAAATAAATTCTTTCATACATTTTTAAAGCTCAAGCGTGTTAGCTGTCATGGAAAGGGCCTTTTTTTTCCAGCCCACTCAATCGCTGAAATGGATTAAAAATAACTTCTTTTATACATTTTTAAAGCTCAAGAGTGTTAGCTGTCATGGAAACTGAAATTTATGTCTTGGTTTGTGTCTCACACGTCGTCAACGGTATGGTTTGAGGTGAAAATTGAAAACAAGTATGAAAAATCTCTTTAAGTTCACTTTAGAAGAAGCTGTGGGATAGAGAGATTTCGTGATGGAAAAATGTCTTTCAATGTCTTTCAATGTCTGTCATGGGAAAATGTCTTTCAATGTCCGTCATGGAAAAATGTCTTTCAATATCATGACATCTCCTTTCAAATAGGATTGAAGGATTTTTCTTAAACTATGTTGAAATCTTGATCCATCCAAATTACAGATGGGAAATTCTGATCCATGGATGGTTCATCCAATTTCGCTAGAACCTGATAAACGGTTGCTGATGAAATCCAAACGAAAACCCTAGCTTTTCAAACAGGAAACACTTTCCCCTAAACGTATTAATGATTTCTATTCTGTGAGACATTAAAAAGTGGAAAGAAACTTGTGTTCACAGAAGCTCTTTCTAGAAGAGTGGTCCTAGGTCCAGATGAGATAGAGAAAGAGAAAAAGCATGCTGCACCTTGGATAGCCCGCACGGTTCTGAATAGAAAACGTGGAATACTTTTATAGAAAAGCGATGAAAGTGAAAGTAAAAGCCAAATCGTCTTGGCTGTAGAATTTTCACTTGGTTGCCGACTGGGAAAAATTTTTCAAAGCTCAGAAAAAAAAAATTTGAGATGTAAAAAAAAAAAAAAAAAATCTTTTTGTTAATTTTTATCATGTCTTGTAGACATGATAAAAATTAACCCTACCCCCCTTTTGTGTGGGAATGTTGTCTCCCTGTTTCTAAAAATAGACCATGACTCATTCTAGGAATTATATGTTTTAGAAAGGATGAGTCATAGTCTTTGGGTTTCTCCATTCCAAAGTAAACAAAGTGAAGACATCAATTTAATAGAAAAAAAGAAAGAGTTTTTTTTTTCAGCTTTGGAAATATTTTTCCCATTCAACAGCCAAGAAATATTTCCAGCCAATACAATTTCATTTTTACTTTCACTTTCAATGCATTTCTTATATCTATAAAAACATTTCATGTTTCTGTTCAGATCAGTGTGGGTTGTTCAAGATGCAACATCTCTACTCCATCCCACAACCACGAAGAAAAGATGTTCTTTCATGAGGAATTTTTTTGGCTTTCGAAAACAATGATGACATGATGATTGTAATACATTTCTGTTCTCATGTCCCATGATTGAACTCAGAATTATTTCCAGAACTCTGAGAATTTTTCCTAGTCAGCTCGATGAACCAAATTTCGTATATTTATTTTTTAAGCCACTCGAGTTTCGACTTCCCATCCGTGTGTGCTGTGCATTCAACCTAGACACACATTCCCTGAGCTCTAAGAAAATGTTTCCCAGCCCACTCAATCGCTGAAATGGATTAAAAAAAATTCTTTCATACATTTTTAAAGCTCAAGCGTATTAGCTGTCATGGAAAGAACCTTTTTATCCCTGAGGTCTAAGAAAATGTTTCCCAGCCCACTCAATCGCTGAAATGGATTAAAAATAAATTCGTTCCTATATTTTTAAAGCTCAAGCATGTTAGCTCTCATGAAAAGGGCCTTTTTTTCCCCAGCCCACTCAATAGCTGAAATGAATTAAAAAGAAATTCTTTCATACATTTTTAAACCTCAAGAGTGTTAGTTCTCATGGAAAGAGCCTTTTTTTCCCCTGAGCTCTAAGAAAATGTTTCCCAGCAGACTCAATCGCTGAAATGGATTAAAAATAAATTCTTTCATACATTTTTAAAGCTCAAGCGTGTTAGCTGTCATGGAAAGGGCCTTTTTTTTCCAGCCCACTCAATCGCTGAAATGGATTAAAAATAACTTCTTTTATACATTTTTAAAGCTCAAGAGTGTTAGCTGTCATGGAAACTGAAATTTATGTCTTGGTTTGTGTCTCACACGTCGTCAACGGTATGGTTTGAGGTGAAAATTGAAAACAAGTATGAAAAATCTCTTTAAGTTCACTTTAGAAGAAGCTGTGGGATAGAGAGATTTCGTGATGGAAAAATGTCTTTCAATGTCTTTCAATGTCTGTCATGGGAAAATGTCTTTCAATGTCCGTCATGGAAAAATGTCTTTCAATATCATGACATCTCCTTTCAAATAGGATTGAAGGATTTTTCTTAAACTATGTTGAAATCTTGATCCATCCAAATTACAGATGGGAAATTCTGATCCATGGATGGTTCATCCAATTTCGCTAGAACCTGATAAACGGTTGCTGATGAAATCCAAACGAAAACCCTAGCTTTTCAAACAGGAAACACTTTCCCCTAAACGTATTAATGATTTCTATTCTGTGAGACATTAAAAAGTGGAAAGAAACTTGTGTTCACAGAAGCTCTTTCTAGAAGAGTGGTCCTAGGTCCAGATGAGATAGAGAAAGAGAAAAAGCATGCTGCACCTTGGATAGCCCGCACGGTTCTGAATAGAAAACGTGGAATACTTTTATAGAAAAGCGATGAAAGTGAAAGTAAAAGCCAAATCGTCTTGGCTGTAGAATTTTCACTTGGTTGCCGACTGGGAAAAATTTTTCAAAGCTCAGAAAAAAAAAATTTGAGATGTAAAAAAAAAAAAAAAAAAAAAAAAAAAAAAAATCTTTTTGTTAATTTTTATCATGTCTTGTAGACATGATAAAAATTAACCCTACCCCCTTTTTGTGTGGGAATGTTGTCTCCCTGTTTCTAAAAATAGACCATGACTCATTCTAGGAATTATATGTTTTAGAAAGGATGAGTCATAGTCTTTGGGTTTCTCCATTCCAAAGTAAACAAAGTGAAGACATCAATTTAATAGAAAAAAAGAAAGAGTTTTTTTTTTCAGCTTTGGAAATATTTTTCCCATTCAACAGCCAAGAAATATTTCCAGCCAATACAATTTCATTTTTACTTTCACTTTCAATGCATTTCTTATATCTATAAAAACATTTCATGTTTCTGTTCAGATCAGTGTGGGTTGTTCAAGATGCAACATCTCTACTCCATCCCACAACCACGAAGAAAAGATGTTCTTTCATGAGGAATTTTTTTGGCTTTCGAAAACAATGATGACATGATGATTGTAATACATTTCTGTTCTCATGTCCCATGATTGAACTCAGAATTATTTCCAGAACTCTGAGAATTTTTCCTAGTCAGCTCGATGAACCAAATTTCGTATATTTATTTTTTAAGCCACTCGAGTTTCGACTTCCCATCCGTGTGTGCTGTGCATTCAACCTAGACACACATTCCCTGAGCTCTAAGAAAATGTTTCCCAGCCCACTCAATCGCTGAAATGGATTAAAAAAAATTCTTTCATACATTTTTAAAGCTCAAGCGTGTTAGCTGTCATGGAAAGAACCTTTTTATCCCTGAGGTCTAAGAAAATGTTTCCCAGCCCACTCAATCGCTGAAATGGATTAAAAATAAATTCGTTCCTATATTTTTAAAGCTCAAGCATGTTAGCTCTCATGAAAAGGGCCTTTTTTTCCCCAGCCCACTCAATAGCTGAAATGAATTAAAAAGAAATTCTTTCATACATTTTTAAACCTCAAGAGTGTTAGTTCTCATGGAAAGAGCCTTTTTTTCCCCTGAGCTCTAAGAAAATGTTTCCCAGCAGACTCAATCGCTGAAATGGATTAAAAATAAATTCTTTCATACATTTTTAAAGCTCAAGCGTGTTAGCTGTCATGGAAAGGGCCTTTTTTTTCCAGCCCACTCAATCGCTGAAATGGATTAAAAATAACTTCTTTTATACATTTTTAAAGCTCAAGAGTGTTAGCTGTCATGGAAACTGAAATTTATGTCTTGGTTTGTGTCTCACACGTCGTCAACGGTATGGTTTGAGGTGAAAATTGAAAACAAGTATGAAAAATCTCTTTAAGTTCACTTTAGAAGAAGCTGTGGGATAGAGAGATTTCGTGATGGAAAAATGTCTTTCAATGTCTTTCAATGTCTGTCATGGGAAAATGTCTTTCAATGTCCGTCATGGAAAAATGTCTTTCAATATCATGACATCTCCTTTCAAATAGGATTGAAGGATTTTTCTTAAACTATGTTGAAATCTTGATCCATCCAAATTACAGATGGGAAATTCTGATCCATGGATGGTTCATCCAATTTCGCTAGAACCTGATAAACGGTTGCTGATGAAATCCAAACGAAAACCCTAGCTTTTCAAACAGGAAACACTTTCCCCTAAACGTATTAATGATTTCTATTCTGTGAGACATTAAAAAGTGGAAAGAAACTTGTGTTCACAGAAGCTCTTTCTAGAAGAGTGGTCCTAGGTCCAGATGAGATAGAGAAAGAGAAAAAGCATGCTGCACCTTGGATAGCCCGCACGGTTCTGAATAGAAAACGTGGAATACTTTTATAGAAAAGCGATGAAAGTGAAAGTAAAAGCCAAATCGTCTTGGCTGTAGAATTTTCACTTGGTTGCCGACTGGGAAAAATTTTTCAAAGCTCAGAAAAAAAAATTTGAGATGTAAAAAAAAAAAAAAAAAAAAAAAAAAAAAATCTTTTTGTTAATTTTTATCATGTCTTGTAGACATGATAAAAATTAACCCTACCCCCCTTTTGTGTGGGAATGTTGTCTCCCTGTTTCTAAAAATAGACCATGACTCATTCTAGGAATTATATGTTTTAGAAAGGATGAGTCATAGTCTTTGGGTTTCTCCATTCCAAAGTAAACAAAGTGAAGACATCAATTTAATAGAAAAAAAGAAAGAGTTTTTTTTTTCAGCTTTGGAAATATTTTTCCCATTCAACAGCCAAGAAATATTTCCAGCCAATACAATTTCATTTTTACTTTCACTTTCAATGCATTTCTTATATCTATAAAAACATTTCATGTTTCTGTTCAGATCAGTGTGGGTTGTTCAAGATGCAACATCTCTACTCCATCCCACAACCACGAAGAAAAGATGTTCTTTCATGAGGAATTTTTTTGGCTTTCGAAAACAATGATGACATGATGATTGTAATACATTTCTGTTCTCATGTCCCATGATTGAACTCAGAATTATTTCCAGAACTCTGAGAATTTTTCCTAGTCAGCTCGATGAACCAAATTTCGTATATTTATTTTTTAAGCCACTCGAGTTTCGACTTCCCATCCGTGTGTGCTGTGCATTCAACCTAGACACACATTCCCTGAGCTCTAAGAAAATGTTTCCCAGCCCACTCAATCGCTGAAATGGATTAAAAAAAATTCTTTCATACATTTTTAAAGCTCAAGCGTGTTAGCTGTCATGGAAAGAACCTTTTTATCCCTGAGGTCTAAGAAAATGTTTCCCAGCCCACTCAATCGCTGAAATGGATTAAAAATAAATTCCTTCCTATATTTTTAAAGCTCAAGCATGTTAGCTCTCATGAAAAGGGCCTTTTTTTCCCCAGCCCACTCAATAGCTGAAATGAATTAAAAAGAAATTCTTTCATACATTTTTAAACCTCAAGAGTGTTAGTTCTCATGGAAAGAGCCTTTTTTTCCCCTGAGCTCTAAGAAAATGTTTCCCAGCAGACTCAATCGCTGAAATGGATTAAAAATAAATTCTTTCATACATTTTTAAAGCTCAAGCGTGTTAGCTGTCATGGAAAGGGCCTTTTTTTCCAGCCCACTCAATCGCTGAAATGGATTAAAAATAACTTCTTTTATACATTTTTAAAGCTCAAGAGTGTTAGCTGTCATGGAAACTGAAATTTATGTCTTGGTTTGTGTCTCACACGTCGTCAACGGTATGGTTTGAGGTGAAAATTGAAAACAAGTATGAAAAATCTCTTTAAGTTCACTTTAGAAGAAGCTGTGGGATAGAGAGATTTCGTGATGGAAAAATGTCTTTCAATGTCTTTCAATGTCTGTCATGGGAAAATGTCTTTCAATGTCCGTCATGGAAAAATGTCTTTCAATATCATGACATCTCCTTTCAAATAGGATTGAAGGATTTTTCTTAATCTATGTTGAAATCTTGATCCATCCAAATTACAGATGGGAAATTCTGATCCATGGATGGTTCATCCAATTTCGCTAGAACCTGATAAACGGTTGCTGATGAAATCCAAACGAAAACCCTAGCTTTTCAAACAGGAAACACTTTCCCCTAAACGTATTAATGATTTCTATTCTGTGAGACATTAAAAAGTGGAAAGAAACTTGTGTTCACAGAAGCTCTTTCTAGAAGAGTGGTCCTAGGTCCAGATGAGATAGAGAAAGAGAAAAAGCATGCTGCACCTTGGATAGCCCGCACGGTTCTGAATAGAAAACGTGGAATACTTTTATAGAAAAGCGATGAAAGTGAAAGTAAAAGCCAAATCGTCTTGGCTGTAGAATTTTCACTTGGTTGCCGACTGGGAAAAATTTTTCAAAGCTCAGAAAAAAAAAATTTGAGATGTAAAAAAAAAAAAAAAAAAAAAAAATCTTTTTGTTAATTTTTATCATGTCTTGTAGACATGATAAAAATTAACCCTACCCCCCTTTTGTGTGGGAATGTTGTCTCCCTGTTTCTAAAAATAGACCATGACTCATTCTAGGAATTATATGTTTTAGAAAGGATGAGTCATAGTCTTTGGGTTTCTCCATTCCAAAGTAAACAAAGTGAAGACATCAATTTAATAGAAAAAAAGAAAGAGTTTTTTTTTTCAGCTTTGGAAATATTTTTCCCATTCAACAGCCAAGAAATATTTCCAGCCAATACAATTTCATTTTTACTTTCACTTTCAATGCATTTCTTATATCTATAAAAACATTTCATGTTTCTGTTCAGATCAGTGTGGGTTGTTCAAGATGCAACATCTCTACTCCATCCCACAACCACGAAGAAAAGATGTTCTTTCATGAGGAATTTTTTTGGCTTTCGAAAACAATGATGACATGATGATTGTAATACATTTCTGTTCTCATGTCCCATGATTGAACTCAGAATTATTTCCAGAACTCTGAGAATTTTTCCTAGTCAGCTCGATGAACCAAATTTCGTATATTTATTTTTTAAGCCACTCGAGTTTCGACTTCCCATCCGTGTGTGCTGTGCATTCAACCTAGACACACATTCCCTGAGCTCTAAGAAAATGTTTCCCAGCCCACTGAATCGCTGAAATGGATTAAAAAAAATTCTTTCATACATTTTTAAAGCTCAAGCGTGTTAGCTGTCATGGAAAGAACCTTTTTATCCCTGAGGTCTAAGAAAATGTTTCCCAGCCCACTCAATCGCTGAAATGGATTAAAAATAAATTCGTTCCTATATTTTTAAAGCTCAAGCATGTTAGCTCTCATGAAAAGGGCCTTTTTTTCCCCAGCCCACTCAATAGCTGAAATGAATTAAAAAGAAATTCTTTCATACATTTTTAAACCTCAAGAGTGTTAGTTCTCATGGAAAGAGCCTTTTTTTCCCCTGAGCTCTAAGAAAATGTTTCCCAGCAGACTCAATCGCTGAAATGGATTAAAAATAAATTCTTTCATACATTTTTAAAGCTCAAGCGTGTTAGCTGTCATGGAAAGGGCCTTTTTTTTCCAGCCCACTCAATCGCTGAAATGGATTAAAAATAACTTCTTTTATACATTTTTAAAGCTCAAGAGTGTTAGCTGTCATGGAAACTGAAATTTATGTCTTGGTTTGTGTCTCACACGTCGTCAACGGTATGGTTTGAGGTGAAAATTGAAAACAAGTATGAAAAATCTCTTTAAGTTCACTTTAGAAGAAGCTGTGGGATAGAGAGATTTCGTGATGGAAAAATGTCTTTCAATGTCTTTCAATGTCTGTCATGGGAAAATGTCTTTCAATGTCCGTCATGGAAAAATGTCTTTCAATATCATGACATCTCCTTTCAAATAGGATTGAAGGATTTTTCTTAAACTATGTTGAAATCTTGATCCATCCAAATTACAGATGGGAAAATTCTGATCCATGGATGGTTCATCCAATTTCGCTAGAACCTGATAAACGGTTGCTGATGAAATCCAAACGAAAACCCTAGCTTTTCAAACAGGAAACACTTTCCCCTAAACGTATTAATAATTTCTATTCTGTGAGACATTAAAAAGTGGAAAGAAACTTGTGTTCACAGAAGCTCTTTCTAGAAGAGTGGTCCTAGGTCCAGATGAGATAGAGAAAGAGAAAAAGCATGCTGCACCTTGGATAGCCCGCACGGTTCTGAATAGAAAACGTGGAATACTTTTATAGAAAAGCGATGAAAGTGAAAGTAAAAGCCAAATCGTCTTGGCTGTAGAATTTTCACTTGGTTGCCGACTGGGAAAAATTTTTCAAAGCTCAGAAAAAAAAAATTTGAGATGTAAAAAAAAAAAAAAAAAATCTTTTTGTTAATTTTTATCATGTCTTGTAGACATGATAAAAATTAACCCTACCCCCCTTTTGTGTGGGAATGTTGTCTCCCTGTTTCTAAAAATAGACCATGACTCATTCTAGGAATTATATGTTTTAGAAAGGATGAGTCATAGTCTTTGGGTTTCTCCATTCCAAAGTAAACAAAGTGAAGACATCAATTTAATAGAAAAAAAGAAAGAGTTTTTTTTTTCAGCTTTGGAAATATTTTTCCCATTCAACAGCCAAGAAATATTTCCAGCCAATACAATTTCATTTTTACTTTCACTTTCAATGCATTTCTTATATCTATAAAAACATTTCATGTTTCTGTTCAGATCAGTGTGGGTTGTTCAAGATGCAACATCTCTACTCCATCCCACAACCACGAAGAAAAGATGTTCTTTCATGAGGAATTTTTTTGGCTTTCGAAAACAATGATGACATGATGATTGTAATACATTTCTGTTCTCATGTCCCATGATTGAACTCAGAATTATTTCCAGAACTCTGAGAATTTTTCCTAGTCAGCTCGATGAACCAAATTTCGTATATTTATTTTTTAAGCCACTCGAGTTTCCACTTCCCATCCGTGTGTGCTGTGCATTCAACCTAGACACACATTCCCTGAGCTCTAAGAAAATGTTTCCCAGCCCACTCAATCGCTGAAATGGATTAAAAAAAATTCTTTCATACATTTTTAAAGCTCAAGCGTATTAGCTGTCATGGAAAGAACCTTTTTATCCCTGAGGTCTAAGAAAATGTTTCCCAGCCCACTCAATCGCTGAAATGGATTAAAAATAAATTCGTTCCTATATTTTTAAAGCTCAAGCATGTTAGCTCTCATGAAAAGGGCCTTTTTTTCCCCAGCCCACTCAATAGCTGAAATGAATTAAAAAGAAATTCTTTCATACATTTTTAAACCTCAAGAGTGTTACTTCTCATGGAAAGAGCCTTTTTTTCCCCTGAGCTCTAAGAAAATGTTTCCCAGCAGACTCAATCGCTGAAATGGATTAAAAATAAATTCTTTCATACATTTTTAAAGCTCAAGCGTGTTAGCTGTCATGGAAAGGGCCTTTTTTTTCCAGCCCACTCAATCGCTGAAATGGATTAAAAATAACTTCTTTTATACATTTTTAAAGCTCAAGAGTGTTAGCTGTCATGGAAACTGAAATTTATGTCTTGGTTTGTGTCTCACACGTCGTCAACGGTATGGTTTGAGGTGAAAATTGAAAACAAGTATGAAAAATCTCTTTAAGTTCACTTTAGAAGAAGCTGTGGGATAGAGAGATTTCGTGATGGAAAAATGTCTTTCAATGTCTTTCAATGTCTGTCATGGGAAAATGTCTTTCAATGTCCGTCATGGAAAAATGTCTTTCAATATCATGACATCTCCTTTCAAATAGGATTGAAGGATTTTTCTTAAACTATGTTGAAATCTTGATCCATCCAAATTACAGATGGGAAATTCTGATCCATGGATGGTTCATCCAATTTCGCTAGAACCTGATAAACGGTTGCTGATGAAATCCAAACGAAAACCCTAGCTTTTCAAACAGGAAACACTTTCCCCTAAACGTATTAATGATTTCTATTCTGTGAGACATTAAAAAGTGGAAAGAAACTTGTGTTCACAGAAGCTCTTTCTAGAAGAGTGGTCCTAGGTCCAGATGAGATAGAGAAAGAGAAAAAGCATGCTGCACCTTGGATAGCCCGCACGGTTCTGAATAGAAAACGTGGAATACTTTTATAGAAAAGCGATGAAAGTGAAAGTAAAAGCCAAATCGTCTTGGCTGTAGAATTTTCACTTGGTTGCCGACTGGGAAAAATTTTTCAAAGCTCAGAAAAAAAAATTTGAGATGTAAAAAAAAAAAAAAAAAAAATCTTTTTGTTAATTTTTATCATGTCTTGTAGACATGATAAAAATTAACCCTACCCCCCTTTTGTGTGGGAATGTTGTCTCCCTGTTTCTAAAAATAGACCATGACTCATTCTAGGAATTATATGTTTTAGAAAGGATGAGTCATAGTCTTTGGGTTTCTCCATTCCAAAGTAAACAAAGTGAAGACATCAATTTAATAGAAAAAAAGAAAGAGTTTTTTTTTTTTCAGCTTTGGAAATATTTTTCCCATTCAACAGCCAAGAAATATTTCCAGCCAATACAATTTCATTTTTACTTTCACTTTCAATGCATTTCTTATATCTATAAAAACATTTCATGTTTCTGTTCAGATCAGTGTGGGTTGTTCAAGATGCAACATCTCTACTCCATCCCACAACCACGAAGAAAAGATGTTCTTTCATGAGGAATTTTTTTGGCTTTCGAAAACAATGATGACATGATGATTGTAATACATTTCTGTTCTCATGTCCCATGATTGAACTCAGAATTATTTCCAGAACTCTGAGAATTTTTCCTAGTCAGCTCGATGAACCAAATTTCGTATATTTATTTTTTAAGCCACTCGAGTTTCGACTTCCCATCCGTGTGTGCTGTGCATTCAACCTAGACACACATTCCCTGAGCTCTAAGAAAATGTTTCCCAGCCCACTCAATCGCTGAAATGGATTAAAAAAAATTCTTTCATACATTTTTAAAGCTCAAGCGTGTTAGCTGTCATGGAAAGAACCTTTTTATCCCTGAGGTCTAAGAAAATGTTTCCCAGCCCACTCAATCGCTGAAATGGATTAAAAATAAATTCGTTCCTATATTTTTAAAGCTCAAGCATGTTAGCTCTCATGAAAAGGGCCTTTTTTTCCCCAGCCCACTCAATAGCTGAAATGAATTAAAAAGAAATTCTTTCATACATTTTTAAACCTCAAGAGTGTTAGTTCTCATGGAAAGAGCCTTTTTTTCCCCTGAGCTCTAAGAAAATGTTTCCCAGCAGACTCAATCGCTGAAATGGATTAAAAATAAATTCTTTCATACATTTTTAAAGCTCAAGCGTGTTAGCTGTCATGGAAAGGGCCTTTTTTTTCCAGCCCACTCAATCGCTGAAATGGATTAAAAATAACTTCTTTTATACATTTTTAAAGCTCAAGAGTGTTAGCTGTCATGGAAACTGAAATTTATGTCTTGGTTTGTGTCTCACACGTCGTCAACGGTATGGTTTGAGGTGAAAATTGAAAACAAGTATGAAAAATCTCTTTAAGTTCACTTTAGAAGAAGCTGTGGGATAGAGAGATTTCGTGATGGAAAAATGTCTTTCAATGTCTTTCAATGTCTGTCATGGGAAAATGTCTTTCAATGTCCGTCACGGAAAAATGTCTTTCAATATCATGACATCTCCTTTCAAATAGGATTGAAGGATTTTTCTTAAACTATGTTGAAATCTTGATCCATCCAAATTACAGATGGGAAATTCTGATCCATGGATGGTTCATCCAATTTCGCTAGAACCTGATAAACGGTTGCTGATGAAATCCAAACGAAAACCCTAGCTTTTCAAACAGGAAACACTTTCCCCTAAACGTATTAATGATTTCTATTCTGTGAGACATTAAAAAGTGGAAAGAAACTTGTGTTCACAGAAGCTCTTTCTAGAAGAGTGGTCCTAGGTCCAGATGAGATAGAGAAAGAGAAAAAGCATGCTGCACCTTGGATAGCCCGCACGGTTCTGAATAGAAAACGTGGAATACTTTTATAGAAAAGCGATGAAAGTGAAAGTAAAAGCCAAATCTTCTTGGCTGTAGAATTTTCACTTGGTTGCCGACTGGGAAAAATTTTTCAAAGCTCAGAAAAAAAAAATTTGAGATGTAAAAAAAAAAAAAAAAAAAAAAAAAAAAACAATCTTTTTGTTAATTTTTATCATGTCTTGTAGACATGATAAAAATTAACCCTACCCCCCTTTTGTGTGGGAATGTTGTCTCCCTGTTTCTAAAAATAGACCATGACTCATTCTAGGAATTATATGTTTTAGAAAGGATGAGTCATAGTCTTTGGGTTTCTCCATTCCAAAGTAAACAAAGTGAAGACATCAATTTAATAGAAAAAAAGAAAGAGTTTTTTTTTTTTCAGCTTTGGAAATATTTTTCCCATTCAACAGCCAAGAAATATTTCCAGCCAATACAATTTCATTTTTACTTTCACTTTCAATGCATTTCTTATATCTATAAAAACATTTCATGTTTCTGTTCAGATCAGTGTGGGTTGTTCAAGATGCAACATCTCTACTCCATCCCACAACCACGAAGAAAAGATGTTCTTTCATGAGGAATTTTTTTGGCTTTCGAAAACAATGATGACATGATGATTGTAATACATTTCTGTTCTCATGTCCCATGATTGAACTCAGAATTATTTCCAGAACTCTGAGAATTTTTCCTAGTCAGCTCGATGAACCAAATTTCGTATATTTATTTTTTAAGCCACTCGAGTTTCGACTTCCCATCCGTGTGTGCTGTGCATTCAACCTAGACACACATTCCCTGAGCTCTAAGAAAATGTTTCCCAGCCCACTCAATCGCTGAAATGGATTAAAAAAAATTCTTTCATACATTTTTAAAGCTCAAGCGTGTTAGCTGTCATGGAAAGAACCTTTTTATCCCTGAGGTCTAAGAAAATGTTTCCCAGCCCACTCAATCGCTGAAATGGATTAAAAATAAATTCGTTCCTATATTTTTAAAGCTCAAGCATGTTAGCTCTCATGAAAAGGGCCTTTTTTTCCCCAGCCCACTCAATAGCTGAAATGAATTAAAAAGAAATTCTTTCATACATTTTTAAACCTCAAGAGTGTTACTTCTCATGGAAAGAGCCTTTTTTTCCCCTGAGCTCTAAGAAAATGTTTCCCAGCAGACTCAATCGCTGAAATGGATTAAAAATAAATTCTTTCATACATTTTTAAAGCTCAAGCGTGTTAGCTGTCATGGAAAGGGCCTTTTTTTTCCAGCCCACTCAATCGCTGAAATGGATTAAAAATAACTTCTTTTATACATTTTTAAAGCTCAAGAGTGTTAGCTGTCATGGAAACTGAAATTTATGTCTTGGTTTGTGTCTCACACGTCGTCAACGGTATGGTTTGAGGTGAAAATTGAAAACAAGTATGAAAAATCTCTTTAAGTTCACTTTAGAAGAAGCTGTGGGATAGAGAGATTTCGTGATGGAAAAATGTCTTTCAATGTCTTTCAATGTCTGTCATGGGAAAATGTCTTTCAATGTCCGTCATGGAAAAATGTCTTTCAATATCATGACATCTCCTTTCAAATAGGATTGAAGGATTTTTCTTAAACTATGTTGAAATCTTGATCCATCCAAATTACAGATGGGAAATTCTGATCCATGGATGGTTCATCCAATTTCGCTAGAACCTGATAAACGGTTGCTGATGAAATCCAAACGAAAACCCTAGCTTTTCAAACAGGAAACACTTTCCCCTAAACGTATTAATGATTTCTATTCTGTGAGACATTAAAAAGTGGAAAGAAACTTGTGTTCACAGAAGCTCTTTCTAGAAGAGTGGTCCTAGGTCCAGATGAGATAGAGAAAGAGAAAAAGCATGCTGCACCTTGGATAGCCCGCACGGTTCTGAATAGAAAACGTGGAATACTTTTATAGAAAAGCGATGAAAGTGAAAGTAAAAGCCAAATCGTCTTGGCTGTAGAATTTTCACTTGGTTGCCGACTGGGAAAAATTTTTCAAAGCTCAGAAAAAAAAATTTGAGATGTAAAAAAAAAAAAAAAAAAAAAAAATCTTTTTGTTAATTTTTATCATGTCTTGTAGACATGATAAAAATTAACCCTACCCCCCTTTTGTGTGGGAATGTTGTCTCCCTGTTTCTAAAAATAGACCATGACTCATTCTAGGAATTATATGTTTTAGAAAGGATGAGTCATAGTCTTTGGGTTTCTCCATTCCAAAGTAAACAAAGTGAAGACATCAATTTAATAGAAAAAAAGAAAGAGTTTTTTTTTTTTTTTCAGCTTTGGAAATATTTTTCCCATTCAACAGCCAAGAAATATTTCCAGCCAATACAATTTCATTTTTACTTTCACTTTCAGTTCATTTCTTATATCTATAAAAACATTTCATTTTTCTGTTCAGATCAGTGTGGATTGTTCAAGATGCAGCAACTCTACTCCATCCCACAACCAGGAAAAAAAGATGTTCTTTCATGAGGAATTCTTTTGGCTTTCGAAAACAATGATGACATGATGATTGTAATATATTTCTGTTCTCATGTCCCATGCTTGAACTCAGAATTATTTCCAGAACTCTGAGAATTTTTTATTGTCCACTTGATGACCCAAATTTCGTATATTTATTTAAGCTACTCGATTTTCGACTTCCCATCCGTGTGTGCTGTGCATTCAACCTGGACACACATTCCCTGAGCTCTAAGAAAATTTTCCGAGCCCACTCAATCGCTGAAATGGATTTAAAATAAATTGTTTCATACATTTTTAAAGCTCAAGAGTGTTAGGTGTCATGGAAAGAGCCTTGTGTTTCCCTGAGCTCTAAGAAAATGTTTCCCAGCCCCCTCAATCGCTGAAATGGATTAAAAATAAATTCTTTCATACGTTTTTAAAGCTCAAGAGTGTTAGGTATCATGGAAAGAGCTTTTTCTTTCCACAGCCCACTCAATCGGTGAAATAGATTTAAAATAAATTGTTTCATACATTTTTAAAGCTCAAGCGTGTTAGCTGTCATGGAAAGGGCCTTTTTTTTCCCAGCCCACTCAATCGCTGAAATGGATTAAAAATAAATTCTTTAATACATGTTTAAAGCTCAAGCGTGTTAGCTGTGATGGAAAGAACCTTTTTTTCCCCAGCCCACTCAATCGCTGAAATGGATTTAAAATAAATTGTTTCATACATTTTTAAAGCTCAAGCGTGTTAGCTGTCATGGATGAAATGGATTTAAAATAAATTGTTTCATACATTTTTAAAGCTCAAGCGTGTTAGCTGTCATGGAAAGAGCCTTTTTTTCCCAGCCCACTCAATCGCTGAAACGGATCAAAAATAAATTCTTTTATACATTTGTTGAAACCTCAAGACTGTTAGCTGTCATGAAAACTGAAATTTATGTCACGGTTTGTGTGTCACACGTCGTCAACGGTATGATTTGAGGTGAAAATTGAAAACCCGGTATGAAAAATCTCTTTAACTTCACTTTAGAAGAAGGTGTGGGATAGAGAGATTTCGTCATGGGAAAATATCTTTCAATGTCCGTCGATGAAATCCAAACGAGGGGTCCTAGCTTTTGAAATGGGAAACATTTTCCCCTAAAAGGAGGAATGATTTCTATTCTGTGAGAAGTCAAAAATTGGAAAAAAGCTTGTGTTCACAGAAGCTCTTTCTAGAAGAGTGGTCCTGGGTCCAGATGAGGTAGAGAGAGAAAAAGCATGCTGCACTTTGGACAGCCCGCACAGTTCTGAACAGAAAACTTAGAATACTTTTATAGAAAAGTGTTGAAAGTAAAAACCAAATCGTCTTGGCTGTAGAATTTTCACTTGGTTTCCGACTGGGAAAAATTTTTCAAAGCTGAGATAAAAAAATCTGAGATGTAAAAAAAAAAAAAAGAAAAAAAAAAAAAGAAAAAAAAACTTTTTGTTAATTTTTATCATGTCTTCTAGACATGATAAAAATTAACCCTACCCCCCTTTTGTGTGGGAATGTTGTCTCACTGTTTCTAAAAATAGACCATGTATACCAATATACTACAAACGGACTTGAACGCCTGTTCTCAGTATGTAGCTATACAAATTTGAAGGTAAAATTAAAAAAAAGACATCTTTTTGGGGAAAAGGGAGTAAATTTGTATAGGAATATACTAAAAACGGAATTTAAGGCCTGTTTTCAGTATATAGCTATACAAATTGGAAGGTAAAAGAAAAATAAATAAATAAATAAATAAATAAATAAATAAAAGACATCTTTTTTTTTCGGGGGGAAGGCAGTGAATTTGTATAGGAATATACTACAAACGGACTTTAAAGCCTGTTTTCAGCATATAGATATACAAATTGGAAGGTAAAAAAAAATAAAAAAAAAGACATCTTTTTTTTTCGGGGGGGAAGGCAGTGAATTTGTATAGGAATATACTACAAACGGACTTTAAGCCTGTTTTCAGCATATAGCTATACAAATTGGAAGGTAAAAAAAATAAAAAAAAAGACATCTTTTTTTTTTCGGGAAATTAAGTTAATTTGTATAGGAATATACTACAAACTGACTTTAATGCCTGTTTTCAGTATATAGCTATACAAATTGGAAGGTAAAAAAGAAATAAAAAAAAAAGACATCTTTTTTTTTTCGGGAAATTAAGTGAATTTGTATAGGAATATACTACAAACTGACTTTAATGCCTGTTTTCAGTATATAGCTATACAAATTGGAAGGTAAAAAAAAAATAAAAAAAAGATATTTTTTTTGGGGAAAAGGAGTGAATTTGTATAGAAATATACTACAAGAACATCAAGAAAAGAACATCATGGGTTCAAGAATTGAAAGTAAAAGTCCAAAAACGAAATGTTAACGAGTGGGAAGAAAATTTTCAAAGCTGAAAAAAGATTTAAAAAAAAAAAAACTTCCTTTTTCTTTCTTAATTTGATGTCTTCATTCTTTTGACCTTGTAGAAATAAAAAAAGTGAAGACATCAAATTAAGAAAGAAAAAAGGAAGGTTTTTTTTTTTTTTTTTTTTTTAATGTGCTAAAATTTTTCCAGAGCTCTGAGAATTTTTCCCAGTCGGTTTCTAGAAGCAACTCGTTAATGTATTTAAACCACTCGCGTTTCAGTTTCAGATCAGTCTGTGCTGTGCACTCAACGTGGATACAGGCTTCTCACTCTCCTGGGAAGAGCTTCTGTGAAGGTATGTGAAAATTTTTTTCTTACTCTTTTGTATTTCATAGACTACAAATATTTATTGAGTCACCCATTTTATTGAAATGTATTCTTATTTCCTTTCAATACTTCGAGGTAGGGTAATATTTTTCCCCCTGCTACTGTTTTTGCTTTTCAAGGCTAGAAATGTTTTACTCAATAGCTGTTTTTATAGAAAACATGCTATTATTTCATATACTGATATATTTTGTGAAACTTTAACACATTCCTTTCAAGAAGCCAAGATCTCGTGATCCACAGCTGGCTAGACCCGTCAGTGTAATCGGATCACGATTGTTCCATCCTATACTGATATATTTTGTGAAACTTTAACAAATTCCTTTCAAGAAGCCAAGATCTCGTGATCCACAGCTGGCTAGATACGTCAGTGTAATCGGATCACGATTGTTCCATCATATACTGATATATTTTGTGAAACTTTAACAAATTCCTTTCAAGAAGCCAAGATCTCGTGATCCACAGCTGGCTAGACTCGTCAGTGTAATCGGATCACGATTGTTCCATCCTATACTGATATATTTTGTGAAACTTTAACAAATTTCTTTCAAGAAGCCAAGATCTCGTGATCCACAGCCGACTCCATTAGTCAGGAAAAACGGATCAGGATTTTATCAATCGTATACTGATATATTTTGTGAAATTTTAACAAATCCCTTTCAACAGGGTAAGGTCTCGTGATCCATAGCTGGCTAGAGCAGTCAGGATCAATGGATCACGATGGTTCCCTCGTATACTGATATATTTCGTGAAACTTTAACAAGGCAAGATCTCGTGATCCACAGCTGGCTAGACTAGTCAGGATTAACGGATCACGATTTTATCAATCGTATACTGATATATTTTGTGAAACTTCTTTAACAAATCCTTTTCAATAAGGCGAGATCTCGTGATCCACTACTGGCTAGAGCAGTCAGTATAATCGGATCACGACTGTTCCCTCGTATACTGATATATTTTGTGAAATTTTAACAAATGACTTTCAAGAAGGCAAGATCTCGTGATCCAGAGCTGACACAATCAGTCAGGATTAACGGATCACGATTGTTCCATTGTATACTGATATATTTTGTGAAACTTCTTTAACAAATGACTTTCAAGAAGGCAAGATCTCGTGATCGACAGCTGACTAGACTTGTCAGAATTAACGGATCACGATTGTTCCATTGTATACTGATATATTTTGTGAAACTTCTTTAACAAATGACTTTCAAGAAGGCAAGATTTCGTGATCCACAGCTGACTAGACCCGTCAGAATTAACGGATCACGATAGTTCCATTGTATACTAATATATTTTGTGGAACGTTAACAAATCCTTTTCAAAAAAGGCAAGGTATTGTGATTCACAGCTGACTCCATCAGTCAGAATAACGGATCACGATGGTTCCATCGTATACTGATATATATTTTGTGAAACGTTAACAAATGACTTTCAAGAAGGCAAGATCATGTGATTCAATACAATTGTTCAATCGTATACCTGGCATATTCTGATAAAACAACAGAATGATCCAATTTTGAATACGATCCGAATATGTTTTTATAAAATCCATTTCATATTTTGTAAAACGTGAACGACTGACTTTCAAGCTGGCTGCATGGGTGTTTTTTTTCGTGGTTTTTCCCCATGTGTAACGTGAATACGAGCCAGTTTCCCTTCCAAAGTCCTCCACGAAGGCATTTCTTAAGGCAAATAGCCCTCAAATGCTTTACCGTCCTCCGAATCGACTTGACCTCTCTCCAACTTCCACGGTGTCATTTGAACGATCGAGTCGGCTGTTGGAAAAAAATGTCTGACAGCTGAAAACAATATCTCCACACACCTTCACAAAACCTCTTTCCAGGAGGAAGAAGCGTGTATTCAGCTCCAGTGCACAGTACAGACTGATTTAAAGCAGAAACGCGAGTGGTTTAAATAGATGAGAACCCTCTATAGAAATAATATGAATATATCTGGTTTTGTGAATCAAGCCGACTGGGAAAAAATTCTCAGAGCTCAGAAAAAAAATTCTGAGATGTAAAAAAAAAAAAAAAAAAAAAAAAAAAACAATCTTTTTGTTAATTTTTATCATGTCTTCTAGACATGATAAAAATTAACTTCCTTCTCTTTTTGTCTGGGAATGTTGTCTCCCACTTTCTAAAAATAGACCATGACTCATTCTTTCTAAAGAATAGAATTCCAAGAAAAGATTGGATGAGTCATGGTCTATTTTTAGAAAGTGGGAGACAACATTCCCATACAAAAGGGGGGGGTGAGTTAATTTTTATCATGTCTAGAAGACATGATAAAAATTAACAAAAAGATTGTTTTTTTTTTTTTTTTTTTTTTTAACATCTCAGAATTTTTTTCTGAGCTCTGAAAATATTTTCGCAGCCGATCTCATCTCGTTTTTCGACTTTCACTTTCAACTCTTCTCTTTTCTATAAAAGTATTCCACGTTTCTGTTCAGAACACTGTGGGCTGTTGAAAAGGCAACACGTCTCCCTCTCTACCCTAATCGGGAATCCATGATGTTCTTAAGAAGAATTCTTTGAGAATCTCTTAACCTTTCTGAACTTTAGAAGAGCTAGCTGGATGTTTCCTCATTTCTTTTTCAAGTATGGGTTCAAAGGATTCTTTTAAATAGTTGCAAGTAAGACGTTGTATCATTTTCTGTTGATCATGAATCTATTAAAAAATTTGAATGCCTAATTTTAGGGCTACCTATAACCGGCATGTTTCATATGTTTTACTTTACGTTTTATATGAGACCCTCTCTTAAAAACACGATTTTCCTATTCAAAGTTGAAATGAGTTTCTAAAAGCATGATTCTTTTAAAAAAACATGTGTGTTTGTGTAGGTGTGGTGGGACGGTTAGATTTATTCTCTTACGAGATTGTCATCTCCACCCTCTCGTGGTCGCTGAAATCTCGTGATGGCTCAAGTCAAAAGGGTTCGTTTATTTTGACTCACAACCACGTTGTATTTTTTTGGATATATCCTCCAACGACTCGTGGAACTCTTTTCCCTGAAATCAGGTATGTTTAGCAAGCCCTCTGAAGTGAAGCTCGGAATACTTTGACAAATCCTGTCGAGTGGATTCTGAAACCATTTTTAAAGGATCTCAGAGAAATACCTATGAAGACAATAGCAACGTGTCGTTTTTTTCGGAAAGGATGAAGCAGGCTCATGGTGAGAGATGTTGCTGTAAAGTGTTTTTTTTTCTTAGAAATTTGAAAAAAAAAATAGAGAGTAGTAAGACACAGTCTCTTTTTTCGAAACTGAGTAGGAGGATCATTTTGAGATGAGCTGAAAAATATTTTCTGAGAGATTTGAAAAAAATTTTTAAAAAATTAAAAAATATATATATTATATAATATATATATTATAAGTACTTTTTGTTCATTTTTATCATGTCTTCAGACATGATAAAATGAACGACATATCTCTTTTCTCTTTGAAACCTCTTTCAACCTATCTCGTCATGTTTCTCAAGTAACATTTCTTTCCTGAAAAGCTAATTTCTTTAGACACCTAAGACAACAGGTAGAGACATACTTTGAACCAAAAAGAGAGTAGTCATTTCAGTACACAAAACACGAGTAGTCATTTCAGTTCTATGCTTTTCCTATGGACGATCCACGAAAGGGTCCTCTTTTGTTCACGACCCGTGGTTCACCCATGAATTAAACACGTAGGCTCGAAACTTTCTAACATCTCTACCTCCACGGTGCAGTTTGAAAGGAAGGTGACCCACCCATCACCCCAGCTATGAAATGAAACGTCAAAACAGTGCACACGTTCTACAATAAGGGCTCTACAGCACAGACTCAACAGAAACAAAACGATAAAAACTTTCATAGATCCCAGAGAGTGGATGCTTAAAAATAAGGTGATGTCTCGTCGATCAAATCAGCTGTAAATAAATGTCTAAGAGCTGTGAAGAATGGATGGCCTACCTTCACAAAAGCTCTTTCTAGGAAGGAAAAGTATGTATCCAAGCAGAATACACAGCACAGACTGATGTTAATTCGAAACTGGAGTGATTTCAATACACAAGTATGAATTCGTTCTAATAACCCTTTAGATAGGTCTTGTTTGACTCATCGAGTCGAGGGGGAAAACATTGACGTGTTGCTTTTCCAACAGCCCACACTGTTCTGAACAGAAACGTAGAATGCTTTTATAGGTAAGAGAAGAATTGAAAGTGAAAGAAAAAAACGAAATCAGATCGGCTGGGAAAATTTCTGAACCGAGAAAAAATTCTGAATCAGAAAAAAAAAAACTCTTCATTTTTCTTTATTAATTTGATGTCTTCACTTTTTGACATTCTACAAGGTCAAAAGAGTGAAGACATCAAATTAATAAAGAAAAAGAAAGAGTTTTTTTTTTTTTTTTTTTAATCTCAGAATTTTTCCTAAGCTCTGAAAAATTTTTTCCCAGCCGATCCCATTTCGTTCTTTGACTTTCACTTTCAATTCTTCTCTTTTCTATAAAAGTATTCCACGTTTTTGTTCAGAACAGTGTGGGCTGTTGAAAAGCTAACATGTCTCCCTCTCTCTTTACCCAAATCTGGAACCCATGATGATCTTAAGAAGAATTCTTTAAGAATCTCTTACAATTCCTGAATCTTAGACAAGCTGAATGTTTCTTTTTCGTATTTCGAAGCTATTGATGGATCAAAGAAGAAGATTTCAATGGACTGACTTCATCGTTCTAGGATAGAATATTTTTTCGAAATCTCTTCCTACTTTCGTCTACACAGAAACGCTTTCAACGAAAGTTAGGTCCTCTTTTACATTTCCTTTTTAAATAGTTGTTCAAAGGGATTTTCGTTCTGCTGATTCAGGTTTCCCGCGCTTCACGCTACCCATCCTCACCCATTCCTAAAGGATCTCAGAGAAAATTGAAAGGGAGATCGCGAAAAAAAGAAATACCCTCCAGTGAACACAGTTCCAACGACAGTGGATAGATTTTTTCGGTCCTTCCAGAGATATCCCCGGTGACCGATAGGTTTTTTAGCCACATGGGTGTCACGAAAAGGCACACCATGCCTGTTTCCCTCCCTAAAATGTTTCTTCGGAAAAGGGAAAGTTTTTTTCCCACCCCTTTGGAGATTCCTTTTCCGAATCGATACCCAAACCCATCGGCCAGAAAAATAAATTTTTTTAAGAACCTTTCTACTCCTGAAACCCAATATAAGATACGTATTCATTGTAATATTTTTAATAAATTATGCATACATGTATTTTACGAGGTTATTTATTGTTTCTTACAATGCTTCGTAAATCTTAGGTAAAGTAGCTTGGAAGAACCGTATTATTATTTCTTTCTTCTAACCTCTTACAACTATATTGTTTAAAGTTTCTAAGGAATTTCTAATACATTGTGTATTTAGCTAAAGCCTGTGACAAGATGAGTTTAACTCCCCAAAACAATTTATATATAGGCAGTTTGAGTTAGCTGGATCCGTGGAAATAATTAGATAATATTTATGTCACGTAAATATTTGCTAACAGGTGTTTCGTTTCCTTCTTATCATGCTATTTCAACCATTTTGTTTAGCAATCATCCATCTCAAATAAAAAGGATTTGACGAGACACAAATAGTATTTAAAAGATTGATGAAATAACACTAAAGTCTCATGTTGTTGGAATCAGTTAAGAAATTTAGAGTTCACAGACTAGTTCATCCAATTTGTTAACAATATTAGAATGAATACGTATATTTGTAATACATTTCAGGAGTAGAAAGGTTCTTAAAAAAATTTATTTTTCTGGCCGATGGGTTTGGGTATCGATTCGGAAAAGGAATCTCCAAAGGGGTGGGAAAAAAACTTTCCCTTTTCCGAAGAAACATTTTAGGGAGGGAAACAGGCATGGTGTGCCTTTTCGTGACACCCATGTGGCTGAACAACCTATCGGTCACCGGGGATATCTCTGGAAGGACCGAAAAAAATCTATCCACTGTCGTTGGAACTGTGTTCACTGGAGGGTATTTCTTTTTTTCGCGATCTCCCTTTCAATTTTCTCTGAGATCCTTTAGGAATGGGTGAGGATGGGTAGCGTGAAGCGCGGGAAACCTGAATCAGCAGAACGAAAATCCCTTTGAACAACTATTTAAAAAGGAAATGTAAAAGAGGACCTAACTTTCGTTGAAAGCATTTCTGTGTAGACGAAAGTAGGAAGAGATTTCGAAAAAATATTCTATCCTAGAACGATGAAGTCAGTCCATTGAAATCTTCTTCTTTGATCCATCAATAGCTTTGAAATACGAAAAAGAAACATTCAGCTTTTCTAAGATTCAGGAATTGTAAGAGATTCTTAAAGAATTCTTCTTAAGATCATCATGGGTTCCAGATTTGGGTAAAGAGAGAGGGAGACATGTTAGCTTTTCAACAGCCCACACTGTTCTGAACAAAAACGTGGACTACTTTTATAGAAAAGAGAAGAATTGAAAATGAAAGTCAAAAAACGAAATGGGATCGGCTGGGAAAAAATTTTTCAGAGCTTAGGAAAAATTCTGAGATTAAAAAAAAAAAAAAAAAAACTCTTTCTTTTTCTTTATTAATTTGATGTCTTCACTCTTTTGACCTTGTAGAATGTCAAAAAGTGAAGACATCAAATTAATAAAGAAAAATGAAGAGTTTTTTTTTTCTGATTCAGAATTTTTTCTCGGTTCAGAAATTTTCCCAGCCGATCTGATTTCGTTTTTTTACTTTCACTTTCAATTCTTCTCTTATCTATAAAAGCATTCTACGTTTCTGTTCAGAACAGTGCGGGCTGTTGGAAAAGCAACACGTCAATGTTTTCCCCCTCGACTCGATGAGTCAAACAAGACCTATCTAAAGGGTTATTAGAACGAATTCATACTTGTGTATTGAAATCACTCCAGTTTCGAATTAACATCAGTCTGTGCTGTGTATTCTGCTTGGATACATACTTTTCCTTCCTAGAAAGAGCTTTTGTGAAGGTAGGCCATCCATTCTTCACAGCTCTTAGACATTTATTTACAGCTGATTTGATCGACGAGACATCACCTTATTTTTAAGCATCCACTCTCTGGGATCTATGAAAGTTTTTATCGTTTTGTTTCTGTTGAGTCTGTGCTGTAGAGCCCTTATTGTAGAACGTGTGCACTGTTTTGACGTTTCATTTCATAGCTGGGGTGATGGGTGGGTCACCTTCCTTTCAAACTGCACCGTGGAGGTAGAGATGTTAGAAAGTTTCGAGCCTACGTGTTTAATTCATGGGTGAACCACGGGTCGTGAACAAAAGAGGACCCTTTCGTGGATCGTCCCTAGGAAAAAGCATAGAACTGAAATGGCTACTCGTGTTTTGTCTATTCGACATTATTCAAAAGGATCTCTACTCTCTTTTTGGTTCAAAGTATGTCTCTACCTGTTGTCTTAGGTGTCTAAAGAAATTAGCTTTTCAGGAAAGAAATGTTACTTGAGAAACATGACGAGATAGGTTGAAAGAGGTTTCAAAGAGAAAAGAGATATGTCGTTCACTTTATCATGTCTGAAGACATGATAAAAATGAACAAAAAGTATTTATAATATATATATTATATAATATATATATTTTTTAATTTTTTAAAAATTTTTTTCAAATCTCTCAGAAAATATTTTCCAGCTCATCTCAAAATGACCCTCCTACTCAGTTTCGAAAAAAGAGACTGTGTCTTACTACTCTCTATTTTTTTTCAAATTTCTAAGAAAAAAAAACACTTTACAGCAACATCTCTCACCATGAGCCTGCTTCATCCTTTCCGAAAAAAACGACACGTTGCTATTGTCTTCATAGGTATTTCTCTGAGATCCTTTAAAAATGGTTTCAGAATCCACTCGACAGGATTTGTCAAAGTATTCCGTGCTTCACTTCAGAGGGCTTGCTAAACATACCTGATTTCAGGGAAAAGAGTTCCACGAGTCGTTGGAGGAGATATCCAAAAAATATAACGTGGTTGTGAGTCAAAATAAACGAACCCTTTTCACTTGAGCCATCACGAGATTTCAGCGACCACGAGAGGGTGGAGATGACTATCTCGTAAGAGAATAAATCTAACCGTCCCACCACACCTACACAAACACACATGTTTTTTTAAAAGAATCATGCTTTTAGAAACTCATTTCAACTTTGAATAGGAAAATCGTGTTTTTAAGAGAGGGTCTCATCTAAAACGTAAAGTAAAACTTATGAAACATGCCGGGTATAGGTAGCCCTAAAATTAGGCATTCAAATTTTTTAATAGATTCATGATCAACAGAAAATGATACAACTTCTTACTTGCAACTATTTAAAAGAATCCTTTGAACCCATACTTAAAAAAAATGAAGAAACATCCAGCTAGCTTTTCTAAAGTTCAGAAAGGTTAAGAGATTCTCAAAGAATTCTTCTTAAGAACATCATGGATTCCCGATTAGGGTAGAGAGGGAGACGTGTTGCCTTTTCAACAGCCCACAGTGTTCTGAACAGAAACGTGGAATACTTTTATAGAAAAGAGAAGAGTTGAAAGTGAAAGTCGAAAAACGAAATGAGATCGGCTGGGAAAATATTTTCAGAGCTCCGAAAAAAATTTTGAGATGGAAAAAAAAAAAAAAAAAAAAAAAAAAAAAAAAAAAAAAAAAAAAACACTTTTTGTTAATTTTTATCATGTCTTCTAGACATGATAAAAATTAACTCATCCCCCTTTTATCTGGGAATGTTGTCTTACCGTTTCTAAAAATAGACCAGAACCCAATCTTTTCTTGGAATTCTATTCTTTAGAAAGGATGAGTCTGTCGATTTTTAGAAAGTGGGAGACAACATTCCCAGACAAAAAGAGAAGGGAGTTAATTTTTATCATGTCTAGAAGACATGATGACATGATAAAAATTAACAAAAAGATTTTTTTTTTTTTTTTTTTTTACATCTCAGAATTTTTTTTCTGAGCTCTGAGAATTTTTTCCCAGTCGGCTTGATTCACAAAACCAGATATATTCATATTATTTCTATAGAGGGTTCTCATCTATTTAAACCACTCGCGTTTCTGCTTTAAATCAGTCTGTACTGTGCACTGGAGCTGAATACACGCTTCTTCCTCCTGGAAAGAGGTTTTGTGAAGGTGTGTGGAGATATTGTTTTCAGCTGTCAGACATTTTTTTCCAACAGCCGACTCGATCGTTCAAATGACACCGTGGAAGTTGGAGAGAGGTCAAGTCGATTCAGAGGACGGTAAAGCATTTGAGGGCTATTTGCCTTCAGAAATGCCTTCGTGGAGGACTTTGGAAGGGAAACTGGCTCGTATTCACGTTACAAATGGGGAAAAACCACGAAAAAAAACACCCATGCAGCCAGCTTGAAAGTCAGTCGTTCACGTTTTACAAAATATGAAATGGATTTTATAAAAACATATTCGGATCGTATTCAAAATTGGATCATTCTGTTGCTTTATCAGAATATGCCACGTATACGATTGAACAATTCTATTGAATCACATGATCTTGCCTTCTTGAAAGTCATTTGTTAACGTTTCACAAAATATATATCAGTATACGATGGAACCATCGTGATCCGTTATTCTGACTGATGGAGTCAGCTGTGAATCACAACACCTTGCTTTTTTTGAAAAGGATTTGTTAACGTTCCACAAAATATATTAGTATACAATGGAACTATCGTGATCCGTTAATTCTGACGGGTCTAGTCAGCTGTGGATCACGAAATCTTGCCTTCTTGAAAGTCATTTGTTAAAGAAGTTTCACAAAATATATCAGTATACAATGGAACAATCGTGATCCGTTAATTCTGACAAGTCTAGTCAGCTGTGGATCACGAGATCTTGCCTTCTTGAAAGTCATTTGTTAAAGAAGTTTCACAAAATATATCAGTATACAATGGAATAATCGTGATCCGTTAATCCTGACTGATTGTGTCAGCTCTGGATCACGAGATCTTGCCTTCTTGAAAGTCATTTGTTAAAATTTCACAAAATATATCAGTATACGAGGGAACAGTCGTGATCCGATTATACTGACTGCTCTAGCCAGCTGTGGATCACGAGATCTTGCCTTATTGAAAAGGATTTGTTAAAGAAGTTTCACAAAATATATCAGTATACGATTGATAAAATCGTGATCCGTTAATCCTGACTAGTCTAGCCAGCTGTGGATCACGAGATCTTGCTTTGTTAAAGTTTCACAAAATATATCAGTATACGAGGGAACCATCGTGATCCATTGATCCTGACTGCTCTAGCCAGCTATGGATCACGAGATCTTGCCCTGTTGAAAGGGATTTGTTAAAGTTTCACAAAATATATCAGTATACGATTGATAAAATCCTGATCCGTTTTTCCTGACTAATGGAGTCAGCTGTGGATCACGAGATCTTGGCTTCTTGAAAGAAATTTGTTAAAGTTTCACAAAATATATCAGTATAGGATGGAACAATCGTGATCCGATTACACTGGCGGGTCTGGCCAGCTGTGGATCACGAGATCTTGGCTTCTTGAAAGGAATTTGTTAAAGTTTCACAAAATATATCAGTATAGGATGGAACAATCGTGATCCGATTACACTGACGAGTCTAGCCAGCTGTGGATCACGAGATCTTGGCTTCTTGAAAGGAATTTGTTAAAGTTTCACAAAATATATCAGTATATGATGGAACAATCGTGATCCGATTACACTGACGTATCTAGCCAGCTGTGGATCACGAGATCTTGGCTTCTTGAAAGGAATTTGTTAAAGTTTCACAAAATATATCAGTATAGGATGGAACAATCGTGATCCGATTACACTGACGGGTCAAGCCAGCTGTGGATCACGAGATCTTGGCTTCTTGAAAGGAATTTTTTAAAGTTTCTCAAAATATATCAGTATATGAAATAATAGCATGTTTTCTATAAAAACAGCTATTGAGTAAAACATTTCTAGCCTTGAAAAGCAAAAACAGTAGCAGGGGGAAAAATATTACCCTACCTCGAAGTATTGAAAGGAAATAAGAATACATTTCAATAAAATGGGTGACTCAATAAATATTTGTAGTCTATGAAATACAAAAGAGTAAGAAAAAAATGTTCACATACCTTCACAGAAGCTCTTCCCAGGAGAGTGAGAAGCGTGTATCCACGTTGAATGCACAGCACAGACTGATCTGAAACTGAAACGCGAGTGGTTTAAATACATTAACGAGTTGCTTCTAGAAACCGACTGGGAAAAATTCTCAGAGCTCTGGAAAAATTTTAACACATTAAAAAAAAAAAAAAAAAAAAAACCTTCCTTTTTTTTTTCTTAATTTGATGTCTTCACTTTTTTTATTTCTACAAGGTCAAAAGAATGAAGACATCAAATTAAGAAAGAAAAAGGAAGTTTTTTTTTTTTTTTAAATCTTTTTTCAGCTTTGAAAATTTTCTTCCCACTCGTTAACATTTCGTTTTTGGACTTTTACTTTCAATTCTTGGACCGATGATGTTCTTTTCTTGATGTTCTTGTAGTATATTTCTATACAAATTCACTCCTTTTCCCCAAAAAAGATATCTTTTTTTTATATTTTTTTACCTTCCAATTTGTATAGCTATATACTGAAAACAGGCATTAAAGTCAGTTTGTAGTATATTCCTATACAAATTCACTTAATTTCCCGAAAAAAAAAAGATGTCTTTTTTTTTTATTTCTTTTTTACCTTCCAATTTGTATAGCTATATACTGAAAACAGGCATTAAAGTCAGTTTGTAGTATATTCCTATACAAATTCACTTAATTTCCCGAAAAAAAAAAGATGTCTTTTTTTTTATTTTTTTTACCTTCCAATTTGTATAGCTATATGCTGAAAACAGGCTTTAAAGTCCGTTTGTAGTATATTCCTATACAAATTCACTGCCTTCCCCCCCGAAAAAAAAAGATGTCTTTTTTTTATTTTTTTTTTACCTTCCAATTTGTATAGCTATATGCTGAAAACAGGCTTTAAAGTCCGTTTGTAGTATATTCCTATACAAATTCGCTGCCTTCCCCCCGAAAAAAAAGATGTCTTTTTTTTTATTTTTTTTTATTTTTTTTTTTACCTTCCAATTTGTATAGCTATATACTGAAAACAGGCCTTAAATTCCGTTTGTAGTATATTCCTATACAAATTTACTCCCTTTTCCCCAAAAAGATGTCTTTTTTTTAATTTTACCTTCAAATTTGTATAGCTACATACTGAGAACAGGCGTTCAAGTCCGTTTGTATTATATTGGTATACATGGTCTATTTTTAGAAACAGTGAGACAACATTCCCACACAAAAGGGGGGTAGGGTTAATTTTTATCATGTCTAGAAGACATGATAAAAATTAACAAAAAGATTTTTTTTTTTTTTTTTTACATCTCAGAATTTTTTTCTGAGCTTTGAAAAATTTTTCCCAGTCGGCAACCAAGTGAAAATTCTACAGCCAAGACGAGTTGGTTTTTACTTTCACTTTCAACACTTTTCTATAAAAGTATTCTAAGTTTTCTGTTCAGAACTGTGCGGGCTGTCCAAGGTGCAGCATGCTTTTTCTCTCTCTACCTCATCTGGACCCAGGACCACTATTCTAGAAAGAGCTTCTGTGAACACAAGCTTTTTTCCAATTTTTGACTTTTCACAGAAGAGAAATCATTCCTCCTTTTAGGGGAAAATGTTTCCCATTTGAAAAGCTAGGACCCCTCGTTTGGATTTCATCGACGGACATTGAAAGATATTTTCCCATGACGAATCCTCTCTATCCCACACCTTCTTCTAAAGTGAAGTTAAAGAGATTTTTCATACCGGGTTTTCAATTTTCACCTGAAATTATCCGTTGACGACGTGTGACACACAAACCGTGACATAAATTTCAATTTTCATGACAGCTAACAGTCTTGAGGTTTAAACAAATGTATGAAAGAATTTATTTTTGATCCGTTTCAGCGATTGAGTGGGCTGGGAAAAAAAGGCTCTTTCCATGACAGCTAACACGCTTGAGCTTTAAACATGTATGAAAGAATTTATTTTTAATCCATTTCAGCGATTGAGTGGGCTGGGGAAAAAAAGGTTCTTTCCATGACAGCTAACACGCTTGAGCTTTAAAAATGTATGAAACAATTTATTTTAAATCCATTTCATCCATGACAGCTAACACGCTTGAGCTTTAAAAATGTATGAAACAATTTATTTTAAATCTATTTCACCGATTGAGTGGGCTGTGGAAAGAAAAAGCTCTTTCCATGATACCTAACACTCTTGAGCTTTAAAAATGTATGAAAGAATTTATTTTTAATCCATTTCAGCGATTGAGGGGGCTGGGAAACATTTTCTTAGAGCTCAGGGAAAAACAAGGCTCTTTCCATGACACCTAACACTCTTGAGCTTTAAAAATGTATGAAACAATTTATTTTAAATCCATTTCAGCGATTGAGTGGGCTGGGAAACATTTTCTTAGAGCTCAGGGAATGTGTGTCCAGGTTGAATGCACAGCACACACGGATGAGTAGTCGAAACTCGAGTAGCTTAAATAAATATACGAAATTTGGGTCATCGAGTGGACTAGGAAAAATTCTCAGAGTTCTGGAAATAATTCTGAGTTCAAGCATGGGACATGAGAACAGAAATGTATTACAATCATCATGTCATCATTGTTTTCGAAAGCCAAAAGAATTCCTCATGAAAGAACATCTTTTTTTCCTGGTTGTGGGATGGAGTAGAGTTGCTGCATCTTGAACAACCCACACTGATCTGAACAGAAAAATGAAATGTTTTTATAGATATAAGAAATGAACTGAAAGTGAAAGTAAAAATGAAATTGTATTGGCTGGAAATATTTCTTGGCTGTTGAATGGGAAAAATATTTCCAAAGCTGAAAAAAAAAAAAACTCTTTCTTTTTTTCTATTAAATTGATGTCTTCACTTTGTTTACTTTGGAATGGAGAAACCCAAAGACTATGTCTCATCCTTT
The DNA here is from genome assembly GCF_044657685.1 of Stegodyphus dumicola. NCBI lineage: Eukaryota > Metazoa > Arthropoda > Arachnida > Araneae > Eresidae > Stegodyphus > Stegodyphus dumicola. The sequence goes on from NC_140769.1 coordinate 102,185,943, forward strand.
CTAAAACATATAATTCCTAGAATGAGTCATGGTCTATTTTAAAAAAAAGGGAGACAACATTCCCACACAAAAGGGGGGTAGGGTTAATTTTTATCATGTCTTCTAGACATGATAAAAATTAACAAAAAGATTGTTTTTTTTTTTTTTTTTTACATCTCAAATTTTTTTTTCTGAGCTTTGAAAAATTTTTCCCAGTCGGCAACCAAGTGAAAATTCTACAGCCAAGACGATTTGGCTTTTACTTTCACTTTCATCGCTTTTCTATAAAAGTATTCCACGTTTTCTATTCAGAACCGTGCGGGCTATCCAAGGTGCAGCATGCTTTTTCTCTTTCTCTATCTCATCTGGACCTAGGACCACTCTTCTAGAAAGAGCTTCTGTGAACACAAGTTTCTTTCCACTTTTTAATGTCTCACAGAATAGAAATCATTAATACGTTTAGGGGAAAATGTTTCCTGTTTGAAAAGCTAGGGTTTTCGTTTGGATTTCATCAGCAACCGTTTATCAGGTTCTAGCGAAATTGGATGATCCATCCATGGATCAGAATTTCCCATCTGTAATTTGGATGGATCAAGATTTCAACATAGTTTAAGAAAAATCCTTCAATCCTATTTGAAAGGAGATGTCATGATATTGAAAGACATTTTTCCATGACGGACATTGAAAGACATTTTCCCATGACTGACATTGAAAGACATTGAAAGACATTTTTCCATCACAAAATCTCTCTATCCCACAGCTTCTTCTAAAGTGAACTTAAAGAGATTTTTCATACTTGTTTTCAATTTTCACCTCAAACCCTACCGTTGACGACGTGTGAGACACAAACCATGACATAAATTTCAGTTTCCATGACAGCTAACACTCTTGAGCTTTAAAAATGTATAAAAGAAGTTATTTTTAATCCATTTCAGCGATTGAGTCTGCTGGGAAACATTTTCTTAGAGCTCAGGGGAAAAAAAGGCTCTTTCCATGAGAACTAACACTCTTGAGGTTTAAAAATGTATGAAAGAATTTCTTTTTAATTCATTTCAGCTATTGAGTGTGCTGGGGAAAAAAAGGCCCTATTCATGAGAGCTAACATGCTTGAACTTTAAAAATATAGGAACGAATTTATTTTTAATCCGTTTCAGCGATTGAGTGGGCTGGGAAACTTTTTCTTAGACCTCAGGGATAAAAAGGTTCTTTCAATGACAGCTAACACGCTTGAGCTTTAAAAATGTATGAAAGAATTTTTTTTAATCCATTTGAGCGATTGAGTGGGCTGGGAAACATTTTCTTAGAGCTCAGGGAATGTGTGTCTAGGTTGAATGCACAGCACACACGGATGGGAAGTCGAAACTCGAGTGGCTTAAAAATAAATATACGAAGTTTGGTTCATTGAGCTGACTAGGAAAAATTCTGAGAGTTCTGGAAATAATTCTGAGTTCAATCATGGGACATGAGAACACAAATGTATTACAATCATCATGTCATCATTGTTTTCGAAAGCCAAAAAAATTCCTCATGAAAGAACATCTTTTCTTCGTGGTTGTGGGATGGAGTAGAGATGTTGCATCTTGAACAACCCACACTGATCTGAACAGAAATATGAAATGTTTTTATAGATATAAGAAATGCATTGAAAATGAAAGTAAAAATGAAATTGTATTGGCTGGAAATATTTCTTGGCTGTTAAATGGGAAAAATATTTCCAAAGCTGAAAAAAAAAAAAAAAAAAAAAAAAAAAAACTTCTTCCTTTTTTTCTATTAAATTGATGTCTTCACTTTGTTTACTTTGGAATGGAGAAACCCAAAGACCATGACTCAACCTTTCTTAAACATATAATTCCTAGAATGAGTCATGGTCTATTTTTAGAAACAGTGAGACAACATTCCCACACAAAAGGGGGTAGGGTTAATTTTTATCATGTCTAGGAGACATGATAAAAATTAACAAAAAGATTTTTTTTTTTTTACATCTCAGAATTTTTTTCTGAGCTCTGAAAATTTTTTCCCAGTCGGCAACCAAGTGAAAACTTTCCAATTGGCTTTTACTTTCACTTTCAACTCTTTTCTATAAAAGTATTCCACGTTTTCTGTTCAGAACCGTGTGGGCTCTCCATGGTGCAACATGCTTTTTCTCTCTCTACCCCATCTGCAGCTCTATGACAGCTAACACGCTTGAGCTTTAAAAATGTATGAAAGAAGTTATTTTTAATCCATTTCAGCGATTGAGTGGGCTGGGGGGGAAAAAGGCCCTTTCTATGACAGCTAACACGCTTGAGCTTTAAAAATATATGAAAGAATTTATTTTTAATCCATTTCAGCGATTGAGTGGACTGGGAAACATTGTCTTAGAGCTCAGGGGAAAAAAAGGCTCTTTCCATGAGAACTAACACGCTTGAGCTTTAAAAATGTATGAAAAATTTATTTTTAATCTATTTCAGCGATTGAGTCTGCTGGGAAACATTTTCTCAGAGCTCAGGGGAAAAAAAGGCTCTTTCCATGACAGCTAACACGCTTAAGCTTTAAAAATGTATGAATGAATTTATTTTTAATCCATTTCAGCGATTGAGTCTGCTGGGAAACATTTTCTCAGAGCTCAGGGGAAAAAAAGGCTCTTCCCATGACAGCTAACACGCTTGAGGTTTAAAAATGTATGAAAGAATTTATTTTTAATCCATTTCAGCGATTGAGTCTGCTGGAAAACATTTTCTTAGAGCTCAGTTAAAAAAAGGCTCTTTCCATGACAGCTAACATTCTTGAGGTTTAAAAAATGTATGAAAGAATTTATTTCTAATCCATTTCAGCGATTGAGTCTGCTGGGAAACATTTTCTTAGAGCTCAGGGAAAAAAAAGGCTCTTTCCATGACAGCTAACACTTTTGAGCTTTAAAAATGTATGAAAGAATTTATTTTTAATCCATTTCAGCGATTGAGTTTATTGGGAAACATTTTCTTAGACCTCAGGGAAAAAAAAGGCTCTTTCCACGACAGCTAACACTCTTGAGCTTTAAAAATATAGGAACAAATTTATTTTTAATCCATTTCAGCGATTGAGTCTGCTGGGAAACATTTTCTTAGAGCTCAGGGAAAAAAAAGGTTCTTTCCATGACACCTAACACTCTTGAGCTTTAAAAATGTATGAAAGAATTTTTTTAATCCATTTCAGGGATTGAGTCTACTGGGAAACATTTTCTTAGAGCTCAGGGAATGTGTCTCCAGGTTGAATGCACAGCACACACGGATGGGAAACCGAAACTCGAGTGGCTTAAAAAATAAATATACGAAAGTTGGGTTATCGAGCTGACTAGGAAAAATTCTCAGAGTTCTGGAAATAATTCTGAGTTCAAGCATGGGACATGAGAACCGAAATGTATTACAATCATCATGTCATCATTGTTTTCGAAAGCCAAAAGAACATCTCATGAAAGAACATCTTTTTTTCCTGGTTGTGGGATGGAGTACAGATGCTGCATCTTGAACAACCCACACTGATCTGAACAGAAAAATGAAATGTTCTTATAGATATAAGAAATGAATTGAAAGTGAAAGTAAAAATGAAATTGTATTGGCTGGAAATATTTCTTGGCTGTTGAATTGGAAAAATATTTCCAGAGCTATTAAAAAAAAAAAAAAAAAAAAAAAAAAAAAAAACTCTTCCTTTTTTTTCTGTTAATTTGATGTCTTCACTTTGTTTACTTTGGAATGGAGAAACCCAAAGACTTTTTAAAACATATCCTTTTTAAAAACTTATCTTATAAACTTTAAACTCATCCTTTTTAAAACATATAATTCCTAGAATGAGTCATGGTCTATTTTTAGAAACAGTGAGACAACATTCCCACACAAAAGGGGGGTAGGGTTAATTTTTATCATGTCTACTAGAGATGATAAAAATTAACAAAAAGGTTTTTTTTTTTTTTTACATCTCAGAATTTATTTTCTGAGCTCTGAAAATTTTTTCCCAGTCGGTAACCAATTGAAAAATTTCCAATCGGCTTTTACTTTCCCTTTCAACTCTTTTCTATAAAAGCATTCCACGTTTTCTGTTCAGAACCGTGCGGGCTCTCCATAGTGCAACATGCTTTTTCTCTCTCTACCTCATCTGCATCTAGGATGTTTTTCCTTCTTCAAGAAGTGGAATTTTTTGGGAATACCTTACAATTTCACGAGCTAGCTGTTTCTTATATTTCGAGGAGATTTCAATGAAATTGTTTATAGATGTCATCTATTGCAGTTGGGGAAAAAGTCTATACTGGATCGCTGGAGACATCTCATCCAGATAGGTCACGTTACATGTTTTCCCACACCTAAATAAACTGGACATGAGCCATCCTTTTGTTTTCTCATCCAACAAAGATAGACACTGCAGACCGTTTTGGGTTTTCACTCTTCGCGAACCGAGACGAGCCGCAGCCACACTTTGCGTTTTCTCTGAGCGCAATAATGGATCACGTGAGCAGCCATTTTGTTTCCCATCTCACCCAGATAGGTCATGTTGTATTTTGTTTCATGCACCTAGCCAATTTTGGACATGAGCCATCCTTTTGTTTTTTTTTGTCTATCGAACCAAGATGGACTCTGGAGACAATTTTGTTTCTCAACGGAAAAGTAAATTTTCTGAATGGGTACCGGTGTTCGAATACTTTTGTGGCCGACTGTACCTAATTCATCTTTTTTCAAAGTTCTTTCTCACCAAAATTTTATGTTTTTATTTAATTTCTCAGTTATCAGATAAACAAAAAGAACATGAGAAAGATCAGAAACTTCTATCTTAAGAGTTCTCAAAGAGCTTACACATTCATTCACTACATCAACACAATGTAAAATATCTTGGGCTGAATCAGAAACATTTGGCAAATTAAACATTTTACGGATTAATGCATTAGTTAATTCTCGTTTATTAGAATAACGTTCCTGTAAAAGTTGTAAGGATCCTAAGTTTTACTAACGTTTATTTTATTTTAAATCTTTACTATTACTTCTTATTTTCTACTTCCGGCCAGAAATAAAAGCTTTTAAATTATTTATGCAAATTTGTCTTGCTAACGCTAAGTACTTAAGTTGTGGCTTTTTGCCAAGCAAGAGAGAGGAAGGTGTTATTAGAAGCAGGCCGCTTGCCATAGTAGTTTTACTCGTTTGCTGGTTGCCTTCAAGGCCAGAGGTTTTATCCTCTTGATAATTTTAAACGTATCGTAGTTTTAGCAGCTCTCTGTACTACATACGGCTTTTTGTTAATTAACGGCCAATCTTAAAGTAGGCACTTGTATATTAATCCAAAGTTAGTTTAGTTAGAGTTTTAGTTAATATTTTTATATTCTTACGTTCAGACCACAAGTGGTTGGTCTCTGTATTCCGAAGTCCGGAAATCTCTGTAAAGATAGAAAAATAAAGGGTTTCATATACCCTTCCTGTGTGTATTGTCTACTTCACAATTTATTGAACATAGCTTTAGTAAGCTCCCTGTTTCGAGTCAGGACAGTTCATGTTTCCAAGGCAAGTAAAGAGGAATACCAGTCCTGATAGTGGTGCCCGACGAAGGAGAATAACCATGGCCGAGTTTCAAGAAGAACCTGTGGTGCCTGCAGAAGCGGCTCAGAATCCAGAAATGCCAGCTGCCGCCCTGGAAGGATTAGGGTACATCGTACAGACCATGCGCGCATCGATGAAACCAGAAGCAACATTTAATGGAAACTCACCGGTAACCAGTTTTTTGGGAAAATTGGATGACCACTTCATGCTGTATCCAGTCCATGAGTTCCAGAAAGTCACCTTAGCTACCAGCGCTTTGAGGGGCCAAGCGCTTAATTGGTTCAAATGTATAGGCAGAAGCCTCTTGGGTCAAGCGGGAAGTCCCACCTATACTTATGAAAATTTCAAGACTACCTTAGTAAAAGCCTTCCCTGTCGTAAGAAATCGTTCCAAATTAGAAGCGGAACTCTTCAGCATATACCAGAAACGAATTGAAAATCTCTTAAGCTTTATTTTAAGAAAATTTCACGTCTTCAAACTCTTGTATGGAAGCCGTCCGGATCCTGAGATAATCCAAGTAATTTTGCCGAGGTTACTTCCCCAAGTACAAGACTTTATTGAATTAAGGAATTCGACTACACTGGAAAAGTTATTTGAGCTAGCAATCCAGTTTGAAAGTAAAAGAACGGCGGACATTGAAAGAAGACGCCAGTATGAGCAACGAAGCCAATTTGGTGCGCCAAGACCACAGCAAAGGCAAGAACACGGCTACGGAAGCAAAGCGAATCAGTGGGCAAGGAAACCCGAGTATCCAAAAACAACCGGCGAACTTCGACAGTTCAATAGTAAGCCAGAAAAAAAGTCTGAAGGCCAGCGGAAAAAGAAGGAAGGCATGGAAAGGAAGAAACAAAATTTAAACTAAAACGGATTTCTGCTGATAGGAGGGTGCGGAAATCCGAAGGCCAAGAAAACCCCTCTTCCTTCAAGTTAAATACAGTTATGGTGAAAAATTTGACTCTTCCAAAGATTGAAGTTTTGGTAAATAACATCCCAGCCACCGCACTCCTGGATACAGGCGCGCAGTGTTCCTGTGTGGCAGAAGATTTTTTTAGGAAGTATTTCCGTAGATACAGCATATATAATTCGGATAATACGACAGTGTTAGCTGCGCAGGGAGAAAGATGCAAATGCATAGGTAAAATACCCTTATATTATCAGGTTCAATGTTCCTTCTAACCTTCTTCGGGAACATGCAAGGACCTGACTCAGAACAGAGAGCTTACTAATGCTATGTTCAAAACTGTGGGAAGTAAACAGGATACACAAGAAGGGTATACAAAACCCTTTATTTTTCTCTATTTACAATGACTTCCGTACTTCGGAATACACCGACCCGCTACTTGGGGTCAAAACGTAAAAGTATAAAAATAAAACTAAACTCTAATTTAACTTTAGAATAAGAAACGTGGAAGATTGGCCTTATAATAACAGGAAGCGTATGTAGTACAGAGAACTGTGAACACTACAATACGTTTAAATTTATCAAGAGGATTAAAACCTCTGGCCTGGAAGGCAACAAGCAACTGCGTAACTTCTAAGGTAAGCGGCCTGCTTCGACTTTCTGCTTCCTCTCTCTTGCTTGGCAAAAAGCCACAACTTAAATACTTGGCGTTCGCCAGACAAACTTTGCATAAACACCTTCACGCTTATAATTCTGGCCGGAAGTAGAAAATAAGAAGTGACAGTAAAGATTTAAAATAAAATAAACGTTAGTAAAACTTAAGATCCTTACATACTTCCCGCCAGAGTTAATTAGTTTGAAACTGAGGTCTAAAACGACCTTGTTGAAAACTTTTAGCTCTAGAATCTAACGCGAGACCAATCTTTTACAAATATTTTTCGCTAGAAACTAGAAATTTAAAAGAAAGAACTTTTTTTTTACAATAGCAGCTCCCAGGATATACAACAATTTTTTTTCATCTGTACTGCATCTAAACAGGAGCTTTTATTCAATTCTGGTTCCTTCCAGAGATCTGGAAGGAAAACTAGTTTAATGAAATGTTACACAATGAAATGGCAAGTAACATATACAATTATACTTCTCTTAACATTCTTATTTCATTCATGACTATTTTAATTATCTCTCCCCGTGCTCTCTGACATGTGTTGTAAAAGAACACCAAACACGAATGTGTTTCTGTCTACGTGTTCCACACTTCCTCCTACAATCAAAACACTAACGTGTTAAAATTCAACATAACAAGACCTCTTAACACACCCTAATTTCAACTCTAAACCCTGAGGTACTATTCTGAAAGTGTCTAACTCTAAAGTGTAGCGTCAGAGAGCCTAACTACATCATTCAACCTTTAACACATATTCGCCATGCTTTAGTCTTTTTACAGTCACACGAATAAAAAAATTTTAACATTCACTTTTACCATATCACGGTATTTCTTAACATTTAAAATAACAGTTCACATTGTATATAAGAACATATCAACATGCCGTTAATTTTACACATTTGAAAACATACATTAGTAGTACATTGTTAACTTCTATTCTTTTCAAAGCAAGTGCCAATTCTTTCTACATTGAAATACTACATTTCAAAAAGTCATTCAGACTAAAACTTCTCTTTTGCTAGAATGTTTTAAATAAAATTTATACAATAACTTTTTTTAATATTTAAGTCTTTACACAACGCTATTATACATCAACTTTAGTTTTACGCGCGAGTAATTTAAAAACATAATACGAAAATCGGTAACAACTCATTTCTCGCCCTTTTGGCGATAAAGGTAGACCTCGCATGAGGTAAAACATCTTGAAATCTGCCACTTGCAGTAAGAATGAAAGATTAACTTAAGTTTGCAAAGTAACATAAAATTTTACTTATCTTTGTGATATTCGGACATTCTTTTCTGGGCCCAGTCCTGAAAGGTAGTGCAGATTGTTGTTTGATTTATCCTCCTTCTTGTACGGGCTCGCCCTTCAGTGCCTTCCTCTAGATGCTTTCTTTTTTCTCCAGTTCGGTCACCCTTGAATACCTTCTTTTTCGCCTCTGCCTGTGGTCTTGGCCGTTTGATGGCAGCTGGTCTTGGCGGAACCGGGAACCTTCTTTCGTGTTCCTGCTTGGACCTCGTTGCTGGCCGTTCAAATTTTCCTTGTAACTTTTCCTCCGCCGTTGATGGCCCTTCCGCAGTTCGGCGGCATTTGCTGCGGAGAGTCCTGTCGGATGAGTAGATCTTCCGTTTTAGAGCCGGGTTATAGTTGCCGTCATTTCTCCTGGTTCTCTACACATACGTCGTCCTTCTCCCTTCTTCATTCTGGGGGTGTTCGTGAACTCTCTTTTCTGGACGGTGGAACGGCTTCTTTTTCTTGCTACCTTCAATTTTTCCGCGGGGAAATTTTCTTTTCACTTGCTCCTGCCTCTTAGTGGCTTGCCCTTGTACTTGTCGTTTTTCCACATCTTAATTTTTCTATATCGCCCATTTTAAATTCTGGGGCTCTTTGTTGAACATAAAATAATTTATCTAACGCCGTTATAATCTTTCTGCCTAGAAATAACTCAGCAGGAGTTTTGCCCGTTGTATCATGTTTTGCGGTCCTAAGGGCGAAAGCAAATTCATTGACATAGTTATCCCAGCTTTTATGAAAATTTTTAACATAACTACGGATAATTTTCACTATATTTCTATTGACCCGTTCCGCTATATTTGATTGCGGCCGATACGGGACCATTTTTAAATGACGTATGCCCAGTTTTTGGCACATGTCTTCAAATATATTACTTACAAATTGAGGACCATTATCCGATATAACTTTTAGGGGCGCCCCGTATTTTAAAATATATTTATTTAGATTAGAATCTGTAACTAATTTCGCGGAGGCTCGTTTTAAGGGAACAATTTCGGTCCATTTACTAAAATGATCAACCATAATAAGGAGATAGCGACTTTTATTTAACTGACTTTTTGGGAAAGGGCGCAATAAATCGATGCCAATTATTTCATTTGGAAATTCGGATTTAATACTATTTAGAAACCCGGCCGGGCGGAAATTAATATAATTAACTGCTTGACATGTTGGGCAGGACTGGACATACGCCCTTGTTAACTTTTGCAGTTCAGGAAAGTAGACTGCCTCGCGTACGCGTTGGATAGTTTTTCGAATACCAGCATGAGAAGCTAAAGGGCTGTCATGGAGCTCCTGCAGGATATTTAATCTAAGACTAGCTGGGATAACAGGTCGAAATTCGTTGTTGGAATTCGTAGTTTTTGTATAAAATAATAGACCGTCTATTAGTTCGTAATGGGCCGGCCTATTTCTTATCGCCACAATATCTTGGTGGCTAAAATTTTCAGGATCCTTCAAATACTCATAAATACTTCCAAACTCAGGATCCTTACCCAGTTCGGTTATTACAGTTTCTCGGGAATTTATTGTACACGCGGTAAGCATTGCCATCTTTACGGTATTGCCTTGTTCGTCTATTTTAATCCTTGATAGGGCATCTGCTACGATATTTTCCTTTCCAGGGGTATGCTTGATTACCAGATTATATTCTTGCAGCTTGAGTGCCCATCTTATTAACCTTGGGGATAAATTTTTCCCTGAGTACAATCTAGTTACCGCCGCATGATCAGAGTATACTGTTATCGGCGCCTTTCCAAAATAGACTCGGAACTTTTGCACTGCTAACAGAACTGCAAGTGCCTCTCTCTCGGTCGCGGAATAGTTTCTTTGTGTTTGATTTAAAGTTCGGCTAAAAAATGCCACGGGCTGCTGATTTTGCGAAAGTACCGCTCCTACCGCATAATCCGAAGCATCCGCTGAAATTTCTAAATTTTCATCCTTTTCAGGAAATTTCAACACAGGGGCTTGCGTTAATGCTTGTTTTAATTTTTCGAAAGCACTATTGGCTTCGGCCGTCCACGAGAATCTTGCCTTTTTCCTTTTTAATTTTAACAATGGCTCAGCGATAGCCGCAAAATCTTTTATAAAGGACCTATAATATGAACAAAGTCCTAGAAAAGAAGAGAGCTTCTTTGCTGTGTTTGGAGTCGGATACTTTTGTACAGCGATTATTTTTGATTCATCTGTCTCGATCCCTTTTTGAGATATTTTGTAACCTAAATATTTTAATTCAGGGGCTGCAAATTTGCACTTTTCGACATTAACTTTTAGACCGACCTCATTTAATAAAGAAAACACCTGTCTTAAATCCTGTACATGTTGGTCGAGCTTATCACTAGTAATAATGATATCGTCTAAATAGATAAATGTGGACTTTCCAAGAAGAGGTCTTAACACAATGTCCATGCATCGCTGAAATGTTGCCGGGGCGCCTGAAAGGCCAAACGGCATACCCAAAAATGCATAAGTGCCAGACTTGGTTATAAAAGCAGTCTTAGGCACGTCCTCAGGCCTCACCCCTATTTGAAAATAACCAGTCGTTAAGTCTAAAGTCGTCATAAATTTGGTTGATTTTATGTTCCTTAAAATTTCTTCTATGATCGGTAACGGATATACCGGATATTTCGTTATGGAATTTAATTTACGGTAATCAATAGCGAATCTCCACCTTTTTGGATGCTCCAAAGGATAGTCATTATTTTTCTTACATAAAACCACCGGGCTAGCATAACTACTTGAGATGGGCGTTATGATCTTTTTACGTAGCATATCGGTAATATGCCATTCTATAATTTTTTCCTTATTCTTATCATACCGGTATGGTTTTTGACGAACTGGCAATGCATCTCCGGTGTCAATACTATGGTTAGTAACCTGAGTAAATCCTGGAATATCACTAAATAACGAAGCAAATTCACTTACCACTTGTCGGATTCTATCTTGCTCGTCATTAGGCAGGTGGTCAAGATTTACCATCGGTGGTTCAGCCTTTTCAGTACGAACTGGTCTCATTGTCAGCTTAAGGGACGCTTCATTAAAATCCAGTGTTGCTTGTCCGTCTGAAAGAAAATCTATCCCTAAGATTAAATGTGCTTGCAGATTCTTTACTATAAAAAACATCACCTTTATTTGTTCGTCCTTCATACGGATATACAAAGGTACTTTACCTACGCACTTACATTTTTCTCCTTGCGCCGCTAACACTGTTGTATTATCCGCATTATATATGCGGTATTTGCGAAAATACTTCCTAAAAAAATCTTCTGCCACACAGGAATACTGCGCGCCTGTATCCAGGAGTGCGGTGGCTGGGAAATTATTCACCAACACTTCAATCTTCGGAAGAGTCAAATTTTTCACCATCACTGTATTTAACTTGTAGGAAGATTGGTTTTCGTGGCCTTCGGATTTCCGCACCCTCCCGTCAGCAGAAATCCGTTTTAGCTAAAATTATTTTTCATTTCCGTGCTTTCCTTCTTTTTCCCCTGGCCTTGAGACTTTTTTCCTGGATTGCTATTGAACTGTCGACGTTCGCCGGCTGTTTTTGAATGCTCGGGTTTCCTTGCGCACTGATTCCCTTTGCCTCCGTAGCCGTGTGCTTGAGTTTGCTGTAGTCTTGGCGTACCAAATTGGTTTCGCTGTTGATATTGCCGTCTTCTTTCAATGTCCGCCGTTCTTCTACTTTCAAACTGGATTGCTAGCTCAAATAACTTTTCCAGTGTAGTCGGATTTCTTAATTCAATAAAGTCTTGCACTTAGGGCAGTAACCTCGGCAAAATCACTTGAATTATTTCAGGATCCGGACGGTTTCCATACAAGAGTTTGAAGACGTGAATTTTTCTTAAAATAAAGCTTGAGAGGTTTTCGATTCTTTGTTGATATATACTAAAAAGTTCCGTTTCTAATTTCGCACGATCCCTTACAACAGGGAAGGCTTTTACTAGGCCAGTCTTGAAATTTTCGTAAGTATATGTGGGACTTCCTGCTTGACCCAAGAGACTTCTGCCTATACATTTGAACCAGTTAAGCGCTTGGCCCCTCAAAGCGCTGGTAGCTAAGGTCACTTTTTGAAACTCGTCCACGGGGTAGAGCATGAAGTGGTCATCCAATTTTTCCAAAAAACTGGTTACCGGTGAGTTTCCATTAAATGTTGCTTCTGGTTTCATCGAAGCGCGCATGGTCTGGACGATGTAACGGAATCCTTCCAGGGCTGCAGCTGGCATTTCTGGATTCTGAGCCGTTTCTGCAGGCAGCACAGGTTCTTCTTGAAACTCGGCCATGGTTATTCTTCTTCGTTGGGCGCCACTATCAGGTTCAATGTTCCTTCTAACCTTCTTCGGGAACATGCAAGGACCTGACTCAGAACAGAGAGCTTACTAAAGCTATGTTCAAAACTGTGGGAAGTAAACAGGATACACAAGAAGGGTATACAAAACCCTTTATTTTTCTCTATTTACAATGACTTCCGTACTTCGGAATACACCGACCCGCTACTTGGGGTCAAAACGTAAAAGTATAAAAATAAAACTAAACTCTAATTTAACTTTAGAATAAGAAACGTGGAAGATTGGCCTTATAATAACAGGAAGCGTATGTAGTACAGAGAACTGTGAACACTACAATAAGTTTAAATTTATCAAGAGGATTAAAACCTCTGCCCTGGAAGGCAACAAGCAACTGTGTAACTTCTAAGGTAAGCGGCCTGCTTCGACTCTCTGCTTCCTCTCTCTTGCTTGGCAAAAAGCCACAACTTAAATACTTGGCGTTCGCCAGACAAACTTTGCATAAATACCTTCACGCTTATAATTCTGGCCGGAAGTAGAAAATAAGAAGTGATAGTAAAGATTTAAAATAAAATAAACGTTAGTAAAACTTAAGATCCTTACAATATATTCGTATCAAGGACGAGCAAGTAAAGATCATGTTTTTTATCGTAAAAAATTTCCAAGCACATGTCATTTTAGGGATAGATTTTTCTTTCAGAGGCGGAAGCAACGCTGGATTTTAACGAAGCGTCCCTTAAGCTGACGATGAAACCAGTTCGAGAAGAAAAAACAGAACCACCGACATAAACCTCGACCACCTGCATAAGGAAGAGCAACAAAATATTCGACAAGTGGTAAGTGAATTTGCTTCGTTATTTAGTGATATTCCAGGATTTACTCAAGTTACTAACCATAGTATCGACACCGGAGATTCACTACCAGTTCGCCACAAACCATATCGATATGATAAGAATAAAGAAAAAATTATAGAGTGGCACATTCGAGATATGTTACGTAAAAGGATCATAACGCCCATCTCAAATAGTTATTCTAGCCCGGTTGTGTTATGTAAGAAAAATAATGACTATCCGGTAACACATCCGAAAAGGCGGCGTTTTGCAATTGACTATCGTAAATTAAACTCCATGACTAAATATCCGGTATATCCGTTACCTATTATTGAAGAAATTCTAAGGAACATAACTTCTACCAAATATATGACTACGTTAGACTTAACGACTGGTTATTTTCAAATAGGTGTTAAACCGGAAGATGTGCCTAAGACTGCTTTTATAACCAAGTCTGGCACATATGCATTCTTGCGTATGCCGTTTGGCCTTTCAGGGGCACCGGCAACATTTCAGCGATGTATGGACATTTTGCTAAGGCGTGTTCTTGGAAAGACCACATTTACCTATCTAGACGATATCATTATTACTAGTGATAATCTGGACCAACATGTACAGGATTTAACACAGGTGTTTTCATTATTAAAAGAGGCCGGTCTAAAAGTTAATGTCGAAAAGTGCAAATTTGCAGTCCCTGAATTAAAATACTTAGGTTACAAAATATCTCAGAAAGGAATCGAGACGAACGAATCAAAAATAATCGCTGTGCAAAAGTATCCGCCGCCAAATACGGCGAAGAAGCTGTCTTGTTTTCTAGGACTTTGTTCATATTATAGGTCCTTTATAAAAGACTTTGCAGCTATTGCCGAACCATTGTTAAAATTAAAAAGGAAAAAGGCAAGATTCTCGTGGACGGCCGAAGCCAATAATGCGTTTGAAAAATTAAAGCAAGCATTAACGCAAGCCCCTGTTTTGAAATTTCCTGAGAACGATGAGAATTTAGAAATTTCAGCGGATGCTCCGGATTATGCGGTAGGAGCAGTACTTTCGCAGAATCAGCAGCCCGTGGCATTTTTAGTAGAACTTTAAATGAAACTCAAAGAAATTATTCCGCCACTGAGAGAGAGGCACTTGCAGTTCTGTTAGCAGTGCAAAAGTTCCGAGTCTATTTTGGAAGTGCGCCAATAACAGTGTATTCTGATCATGCGGCGGTAACTATATTGTACTCAGGGAAAAACTTATCCCCAAGGTTAATAAGATGGGCACTCAAGTTACAAGAGTCTAATTTGGTAATCAAACACACCCTCGGAAAGGAAAATATCGTAGCAGATGTCCTATCCAGAATAAAAATAGATGAAGAAGGTAATACTGTAAAAGCTGCAATGCTCACAGCATGCACGATACATTCCCGAGAAACTGTAATAACCGAATTGGGTAAGGATCCTGAATTTAAAAGCATTTATGAGTATTTAAAGGATCCTGAAAATTTTAGCCACCAAGATATTGTGGCGATAAGAAATAGGGCGGCCCATTACGAACAAATAGATGGTCTATTATTTTATACAAAAACTACGAATTCCAGCAACGAATTTCGACCTGTTATCCCAACTAGTCTTAGATTAAATATACTGCAGGAGTTACACGACTCCCCTTTAGCTTCTCATGCTGGTATTCGAAAAACCATCCAACGCGTACGCGAAGCAGTTTATTTTCCTGAGCTGCAAAAGTTAACAAGGGCGTTTGCCCAGTCCTGCCCAACATGTCAAGCAGTTAATTATATTGATTTCCGCCCGGCCGGGTTTCTAAATAGCATTAAATACGAATTTCCAAATGAAATTATTGGCATCGATTTATTGCGCCCTTTCCCAAAAAGTCAGTTAAATAAAAGTCGGTATCTCCTTGCTATGGTTGATCATTTTAGTAAGTGGACAGAAATTGTTCCCTTAAAACGAGCCTCCGCGAAATTAGTTACTGATTCTATTTTAAATAAATATATTTTAAAATACGGGGCGCCCCTAAAAGTTATATCGGATAATGGTCCTCAATTTGTAAGTAATATATTTGAAGACATGTGCCAAAAACTGGGCATACGTCATTTAAAAATGGTCCCATATCGGCCGCAATTAAATATAGCGGAACGGGTCAATAGAAATATAGTGAAAATTATCCATAGTTATGTTAAAAATTTTCATAAAAGCTGGGATAACTATGTCAATGAATTAGCTTTCGCCCTTAGGACCGCAAAACATGATACGACGGGCAAAACTCCTGCTGTGTTATTTTTAGGCAGAAAGATTATAACGCTGTTAGATAAATTATTTTATGTTCAACAAAGAGCCCCAGAATTTAAAATGGGCGATATAGAAAAATTAATTAAAGAAGCAAAAAAAGAACACTGAAGTAGCACAGACAAAACAGAAGCTTTATTATTATATGAAACGACGGGGAGTAACTTATAAAGTAGGGAATGAAGTGTTAAAAATTAAGCATTCACTTTATTCAGCACCAGAAGATAAAACTGCCAAGTTCTAACCACGATTTGAAGGACCATATGTCATAGAAAAAGTAACTCAGGCTGTAGTGGTGCTAAAAGCCAAGAATGGTGAGACCTGCACCGCAAACTTTGACCAGATAAAACCATTCTACAATCGTAATAAAATGCCAATATTTCAAGATCTTTTGCAGGATCCGGCACGGCAGGCACAATCTCCAGAGGTGGAACAATGACAATCACAAGGGCAAGCCATGAGTAGACAGGTACAATTGAAAAGAAAGTTTCCCCGTTGGAAATCTGAAGGTAACAAGAAAAAGAAGCCGTTCCACCGACCAGAAAAGAGAGAGCACGACCATCCCCAGAATGAAGAAGGGAGAAGTTCGACCAATGCAAAGCGAGCCAGGAAAAATGACAGCAACTATAACACGGCTCCAAAACGGAAGATCTACCCATCGGATAGGAGTCTACGCAGCAAATGTCGACGAATTGATGAAGGAAGACCAGCTGCAGATGCAAAGAAGCAAGAAAAATTTGAACAGCCAGCAAAGAGATCCAAGCAGGCACGAGAGAGAGTTGTCCCGGTTCCGCCAAGACCAGCTGCCATGAAACGGCCGAGACCACAGGCAGAGGCCAAAAAGAAGGTCTTCAAGGGTGACCGAACTGGAAGGAAAAGAAAGTTCATGGAGGAAGGAACAGAAGGGCGAACCCGTACAAGACGGAAGATCAACCAGACTGTAGTCTTCGCCACTTTCCAAGCCTGGGCAGAAAAAAGGATGTCTGAATATCACAAATATAAGTAAAACTTTATGTTACTTTGAAACCTTAAGTTAATTTTTCATTCTTACTGCAAGTGGCAGAATTCAAGAAGTTTTACCTCATGTGAGGCCTACCTTTATCGCCAAAAAGGCGAGAAATGAGTTGTTACCTATTTTGATATTGTTTTTCAATTACTCGAGAGTAAAACTAAAATTAATGTATAATAGGAATGTGTAAATACTTGAATATTGTAAAAGCATTGATAATTTTTGAGAAAAGTACCTTAAGAAAATTGTAAAAGTTATTGTATAAAATTTTATTTAAAAGATTCTGGCAAGAAAGAAGTTTTAATCTGAAAGACTTTTGAAATGTAGTATTTCAATGTAGAAGAATTGGCACTTGCTTGGAAAAGAATAGAAGTTAACAATGTACTACTAATGTATGTTTTAAAATGCGTAAAATTAACGGAATGTTAATATGTCCTTATATACAATGTGAACTGTTATCTTCAAAGTAAGAAATACTGTGATATGTTAAAAGTGAAAGTAATGCCAAAAATTTTAACTTATTCGTGTGACTGTAAAAAGAGCAAATTATTGTGAATATGTGTTAAAGGTTGAATGAATGTAATTAGGCTCTCTGACGCTACACTTCAGAGTTAGCCACTTTTCAGAATAGTACCTCAGGGTTTAGAGATGAATATAAGGTGTGTTCTGAGGTCTCGTTATGTTGAATTTTAACACGTTAGTGTTTTGATTGCAGGCGGTAGTGTTGAACACTTGTACATAGACACGCTCGCGTTTGGTGTTTTCCTTTACAACATATGTCAGAGAGCACGGGGAGATAATTAAATAACGTCATGAATGAAATAAGAATGTTAAAAGAGAAATATATGTATTCATGTTACTTGCCATTTAATTGTGTAACATTTCATTAAACTACACTGCTCAAAACACTTAAAGGATATTGCTGTTTTAGGTGGATCTTGTGGCTTGGAATCTTTTTAGCTGATTGATACATGGTCGACAGACGTAGTAGGTTATATGAGAATAAATTACACATGTTTGGCAGAAAAAAATGCATTTTATTGCGCATTTGTGTACAAAAGGAAAAAAGCACAATTTGAGCATATGAGAAAGAAAAGAATAAGAAAAGATGTTTTCTTCAAAGGAAATCATTTTCAGTAGAGGGTATTGTTTCCACGGACGGCCAGCAACGTTGAACACCTTTGAGGCATGGAGTCAATGAGTCAATCACGAGTTGGGGTATTCTGTCCACTCTTCCAGAAGAGCTCTTTCCAGTTCTTGGAGAGTTTGTGGGGGTGGTTGGCGGCCAGCAACTCGTCTTCCTAGAGCGTCCCAAACGTGCTCTATTGGATTCATGTCTGGAGAACACGCTGGCCATTTCATTCGTACGATTCCTTCCTCGAAAAGGAAATCCTCCACCAGGTTAGCACGATGTGGCCTGCAGTTATCGTCCATTAAAATGAAGTCATCTCCGATTGCTGCAGCGTAAGTGACTACAATAGGTCTGAGGATCTCATCCCTATATCGGCGACCAGTCAGAGGTCCATCTCGAATGATGTAGAGGTCTGTGCGCCAGTCAATGGAGATGCCACCATACACCAACACTCCCCCACCGCCAAATCTGACATTTTCGTGCACGAACGCAGGATTATTCCTACTGCCACGGCCCCTCCAGATGAAAATACGTCTATTATCAGGATGAACAGAAAAACGGGACTCGTCAGAAAAAAGAACATTGCTCCATTCATTTCTCCTCCAGTTCACATGCTCTGTTGCCCACTTCCTGCGGTCGCGACGATGCCTTGATGTTAGTCTAACACATACCATCGGTCGGCGAGCATACATAACTACACCATGGAGTCGGTTTTGGACAGTCTGAGTTGAAACCGTGGTGCCAGTAGCCGAGCGAAGGTGTTGTTGGAGAAGAGTAGCATTCATATTTCGGTGTCTCCGAGTCGTTAACACTAAATAAAGATCTTCATTGGGCGTTGTTGCCCGTCTACGACCTTGTCCTGGTCTTCGGCCTGCACTTCCAGTTTCTAAAAAACGGTTCCAGATCCTGGAAATCACACTTTGTGACACTCCAATAATGGCTTGCGGTACTTCGGCTTTAGTTTGGCCCCCTTCTAATCTACCAACAACTCTCCAAGCTTCTAAATCGGTTAAATGACTTCGCTGAGACATTGTACTCATCGAAACAAAGCAGTCATTGAATGCCGATCATCCTTGTATTCATTGTCTTTTGTTCAGTTGAAAGTCAAATTTCATTCGCTGCCGCTGAAGTGACGTTTTTGACGTCGAACTCAAAATTAGCATACTCCACAGTTTGAAAATCAGAAAAATTTGCATTTGTGATTCTCTTCTTCCATTTTCGGCAAAAAAAATTTCGCTTATATCTTTATTTTACATAAAACTTACAATACCCTTTAATTGTTTTGAGCAGTGTAGTTTTCCTTCCAGGTCTCTGGAAGGAACCAGATTTCAACAAAGAAAATCCTGTTTATAGATGCAGTACAGATGAAAAATCTTGTCCATGGAGTTGATAATGTAAAAACGACTTTTTTAATTTCTAGTTTCTAGTGAGGAATGTTTGTAAAAGATTGGCCTCGCGTTAGATTCTAGAGCTAAAAGTTTTCAACAAGGTCGTTTTAGACCTCAGTTTCAAACTAATTAACCCTGGCGGGAAGTATGTAAGGATCCTAAGTTTTACTAACGTTTATTTTATTTTAAATCTTTACTATCACTTCTTATTTTCTACTTCCGGCCAGAATTAAAAGCTTTTAACTTATTTATGCAAATTTGTCTTGCTAACGCCAAGTACTTAAGTTGTGGCTTTTTGCCAAGCAAGAGAGAGGAAGGTGTTATTAGAAGCAGGCCGCTTGCCATAGTAGTTTTACTCGTTTGTTGGTTGCCTTCAAGGCCAGAGGTTTAATCCTCTTGATAATTTTAAACGTATCGTTGTTTTAGCAGCTCTCTGTACTACATACGGCTTTTTGTTAATTAACGGCCAATTTTATAGGCACTTGTATATTAATCCAAAGTTAGTTTAGTTAGAGTTTTAGTTAATATTTTTATATTCTTACGTTCAGACCACAAGTGGTTGGTCTCTGTATTCCGAAGTCCAGAAATCTCTGTAAAGATAGAAAAATAAAGGGTTTCGTATACCCTTCCTATGTGTATTGTCTACACAATTTATTGAACATAGCTTTAGTAAGCTCCCTGTTTCGAGTCAAGACAGTTCATGTTTCCAAGGCAAGTAAAGAGGAATACCAGTCCTGATAAAATTGCAAAGCTATATCATAATTAGCATCAGAAATAGGAATTGACTCAATAATAGACAGAGCCTTTTTTTACAAGAAGCCTTTAAATATTGAAACTTCTGACATTTATAAATATTCGGATTGTTATCTACACTAGCCTTAAAAAGATCATAGAAACTAATCCACTCATCTATATTTTCCCCTGTAAAGGTAGAAAGTTCTAATTTTGGTAATCGAACGTCAGACGAATTTAGTTTTGCTACACTACTTGTTTCGATAACAGAGTCACTGGAAAGATTCTGTAACTTTTTATTTATAGTTATCCATAATTCATCTAAAGTTTCTTGTATTGTTTGTTGTTCCGTAATGAATGTATCACAATCTTTTTCAGGACACAACAAAAATATTTCCTCATAAATAGAACGAAGCTCACTGTTAAAAGCATTTAGTTTCGTTTCGAACAAATTTACCTCTAAAATTTCTGCTTGTTCTAAATTCGATTTTAACTTGCCTTTAAACGTTGTTATGTTGCTTTTTAGAACCTTCTTTTTAGTTAAAACTGGTTTCAAATCAGCCATCATGAATAACAATAAATATTATACTAACAACTCTAGCAAAAGAAGATGAAATATTGGAACGTACTCACCCCAATGTTGAGGTTTCTACGCTGCACCATGCCTCGGGAATACTCCACAAATCGAAACTGATTTCACCACAGATGCCCCACGCATAATCCACAAATCGAATCGAAAGTACACTAAGCTGATTATTAATCCACAAATCGAAAGTGATTTAACTTGCTAATATTTGAATAAATCACATCATATCCAAAGCTCGCTAACTCTTCTCTCCGGCTCGACGGACCAGGAATGTTAAGAATAAGTTCACAAAAAAAGGTAAGCGGACTGTAATATCACTTGTTTATTTTACATAACACTTTCAAATAGAAGGAATGCCGTCTCCGTGACGACACAGCACACGTCACTCTTAGCACTGTAGCAATTAAAAAAAAAATCAAAAAGGAATAGAATACAAATCACATAATTTATGAGTTGAAAGTTCGTTACCATAGCAACCAGAATTGAATCATCAGGCAGCAACGCCATCTAATGTTGCAAAGACACATTAGTAATTCGTTTGGTAACAAAAAATACTAAACAACAATATTTTATGGAATTTTAAATGTATTACTTCAAAATGCATGCAAACATTACAAGATGTCAATAGCACATTATGAATAAATCCTGTATAGCGTATCACTGTTGCTCAGTAAACCACATTGACCCAAAGTTATTCAAAATTAGCAAATTTTATTTCCTGTAGGCTAGGAAATTTCCTATAGGTTATCAAATTTTATTTCTTGTAGGCTAGGAAATTTCCTATAGGTTAGCAAATTTTATTTCCTGTAGGTTTTTAATACTCATAAAAAGTTTTGCTCCGATCAAAAATACTAATTGTAATCTATCTTTATCATCAGGTTTTCAGTTTTAGATTTAGTTCTTTTTTTTAGGGGGGGGGGTTCAAGAGATGACGTCAGTGGCTTCATTTTCAATCAATTTTTAGTTAGAATATTGTATTTTTCTATGATGGAACTGGAGGAGAAGTATGCCAAAATAAAATTAGAAAGTATGCATAAAAGAAATTTTAATTTGGCTAATTTAAGATATAATTTTTACCCAACACTACTGAAAAAAGAAAGACATGTTGCGGATCGTCGTCAAAATCGAAAGAATTTTTTCAAAAATCTACCCCAAACTATAACAACTTTTTTTTTTTTTTAAATCTACCCCAAACCTTTTTACCTAACTTAAAATTTTCTCTGTTGTTTTTGTACAACAAATTTCGTTTTCATTACTTTCCGCTCTCGCAGCTGGAGAGGAACGATTAAATCAACTTTCGAAACTACAGGCCTGCAAATTTACTGAAATTATTCCGATTCCTGTTGCTTACAGTCAGTTTTCTTAACATGAATACACATCTTTGAGATAAATTATATCATAAGTTCTGAAACAATGCAGAAATATAGTGTGCTATAATCTTAAGAAGAAATATTTATAGAAATTTGCGGGTTTCTTGAATGCACAAGTGTTAACACAAGTGTGAGTTTTCTCTACGTATACGTAATGATATAGGCGGATTCGCAGTCATAAAAGGCCGGTTAAAAATTTTTTGATAGCTGAAATTATTTGGAAAAAATTGAAGTTGTATATGTTGATGGTAGATAGATGTGTAAAGTGAATGCTTGGAATAACCCGATTTTAATATTCCCTTTTATTCTCGCTGAAAAAACATTTCATTAAGCCAACAAAAATAAATTGACGCAACAAGCGTCTATTCTAGAACTTTTTACGTTTTTTATGTCATTGCGGTAAGAAATGAAGCAGAGGAAGCGCATCTAATTAACAAAAAAGTACAGAGCTAATGCACTATGTTCAAGATAAAATCTTAATTCGAAGTGACTTAGTTTCGGTTTTAATGTATTTTGATTGGCTAATAACTTTCTAAAATTATTATTAGCTAAAAGCTTATCGAAGATTCTGTGTTATTAGCGTTAAATAAGATTATATAATATAGAATAATTTTGAAATGACGCTGTTTGGAGATTTACTATGAACAGTCACTATTTTTTAGAATTGAAAAGGGAAATAGCGAAATTAAAATGGTTAGTTATAGGCCTATTGCAAATTAAAGTTAGAATTTTCTTTTTTATTTTACATTTATAAGTTAGAAATATGAAACATGGAAACTGCATAACCCTCGCATGTAGAGAAGTGTATGAGCATTATTTTGATTGCTAAAGGATAAGCTGGTTAGGATAAGAGGCATTTAGGATAAGCTGTATTTCTGTTTTGAATGATAATCGATAGAGCTTGAAAAGAGGGTTAGAGGAAACCGGAACATCAAACCGGGAATTTACACATATTGTTTAAGTCGAGACATCCTAGATATAACGGAACAGACTGTTTGCATGATTTTGTGTAGGATTTATATTTTTATCATTCGTATGGTTTCCAGTAGTGGAAGCATATAATTTTAAGAATAAGACTGTAAAATATAAAGCAATTTTATGGAAAAAATTCATCTGTTGTGAGTTAAGCACATATCCAAAACTTTTTAAAATGTTTTATCAATTATACACAGTTGGGTTGATTCAAAACACCTCAGTCAAATCCAACCAATCAGTGGTTAGACTGCACCTCATGGCAATACGACTAAATTCATAACAGAAGGTTAAGAGATAGCATTTTTCGCTGTGCTTATATCTCATGTAATTCCTGTTGTTACTACGCAATATAAACTCATGAAGTTTATGTGCCTTTTCGTTGACGATTATGACATATCTACTGAGTATCATTTTTTTTTCATATAGTGTGATTCCAGACTCCTATTGAACATTGTTTAGCTTTTTCAACATATGCTCATCAACTACGCACCTGTCGTAAGAAAAATATTAGCCAAAACCATTGTTTTATTTGATAAACGTGTATGTGGCATACATGCATTTCATCTGTACAGAAAAAAGAGTTAATAAACTGTGAATACCATTTTTCATTTCTATTACCATTTCTCGCAGATCAGCCGCCTAGGAAGGTTTTTTTTTAACCTTGTGGTATAAAAATTCCTATATTAATCTTACTTTCTGAAAAAAAAATATACGGCAAATTTTGAAGCTTAGTGTAATGAGAAAGGCTCTTTTCTGCATGGTCATATTTGAAAATAGAAGCTTCAGATATTAAAATTAGTATGTGGGGTCTATTGAGTCTCGAGATTGTTATGAACCTCATGTGCTTCGCATCTTTCAAGAATGAAAGCTTACGTAAGTGAAACTATTTATTTCGTACTGCATATTGCTTGTATCGCAGGCATTTTATATATAAAATAACTTTTATTTTATGCGAAAACGATGAGTTCAATATAAAATATTTTTGTTATTACATTTTGCTACCATTAAAACTCCATTTTACTAGAGTTTATTTTATGAGAAACTCCATTTTACTAGAATTTATTTTATGAGTTCCATTGAAAGCGAAGCGCAGAATAACTGATTCCGAATTTATCTCTTGATATTGATGAAAAACATTGTAATTTTTTATGGCATTAACCAATTAATTTTTGGCATGAGTTTAAATTATCTTTAAAAAATGATATTGCGGGCATCAAACTATTTACTCATCACTGTTTTCTAGAAATATTCTTTAGTTTTCAAAGGTCTGTCTCCAGTTTTGACTCTTTCTCAATAGGATCCTTGATCCAGTGACATCTAATCTTTCTCAAAAATCAGCAGTTTCCATTTCCTTCACAAACAGTGATATTAAAGTAATTGCAAAGTTTTCTCTTATAGTAGCTGCTCGTGAGACTTTACCCATTAATGCCCATCCGAGATGAGTTTCAACTGCAGCTAAACTTGAGGCAAATATTTTTCTCCACCCGTCAAAAGAAAACATGTAATAGCACTGATGAAAGCATGAATTATTAATATGATATTTTATACTCTTGTATATTAACCAGGGGCAAGTCATTTCATGCTGTTTAGGAAAAAGGGATGTCACAGATGATTCTGCCATCTCACAAACCATATTTAGTCATTTGATACCTGCACCCGACTATTTTATTATTTCAGTAGAAATAATTATTCCAAGAGCAAATTTTTAAATTACATTTGCATTTAAAGAGTGCTTAGAATGTAAAAACTAAATATTACGTTTCTAAAGTACCAACTGTACAAACGATGAAAATCATTTTAAAGGAAGTTTACAGCATACTTTTTTAAAAAAATCAGGTTTCAGAATATGTGATGATAATTTGAACACATTATTATTATTATTATTATTATTATTGAATATAATGAAAATTATATAAAGGTATATTTATTTATTCCGAAATCATTTTTAGATATTTAAATAATTTATACTATTAAAATCTGAACGAGTCTGTCTGCTTGTTTGTGGCATTATCTCTTCCGGAACTGCGGGGAATTGAGGTTCGAGAGAGGTACCCCCGGATTTTAAAAATTCCTGGGAAGCTTTTCAGCCATTCTCCTCTTCGAATTTAATCAGCCGAGATATTAATTAAAAACTCTGAAAACGCTAATTTTCGCACTCATTTTTCTGAGTGGAAACAGTCTCGCGAGCTGTTTCCACTCAGAAAAAACCTGCTTTATTTCGAAAAGTGTTGCTACTGCTCTCTTTCAAATTGTAGAGTTTGTTTATAAAAAAATTCGGAAATTTTACAAAATATGAAACAAAAATAGAATTTGACAAACGTTAAATATATTCTGAGTTATATATATTATTCTGAGTTATATATTACGTTAAATATATTTGTTATATAAGTCATATTCTGAGGTTGAAGAAAGCACGGGATTGCATGTCGAAAATGTTTCGTTAATATCGGCATTTTAAATAAATAGTTGCTGTTGGCAGCTTTCTTATTTGATTTTTGTATAATTGACATGGTATGCTATTGCCACGTTAACTCCTTTATCGATATTGAGAAAATGTGGTTACATTACATTAAATTTAAATCATCATATCATACGTATACGTGTTAACATGATGTGTCAAGGTTTTGTTTCCTGGTTTTGCAACAAAAAAATTATTTAGGAATTGGTTGGAACTTGGAAGGAACGAACAGATTTCATTCATATTGAAATGTTTCTACAAATTTTTATTTTAGGTGTACATAGAATTTATATATTTTGCTTTGGCCTCAGCCCGCTCATCTGGCGGGCTTGCCCTCTAGTATTCATTAAAAAGTGGATTAATTAAATTATTATTTCGTAAAGTTTCTGGTAAATCATCATATCAGGAAAGTTACCTTAATGAATTGTATTGCTACATGTTATGGCGAGTCGCCCAGCAAGATTCAGAATTATCTAATCTAATTCACAGATTATTTTCAAGTCTTGGAGAGGAATTTAGCTGCGATCTTTCTCCTTGTTAATGATGTCTGCTTTACTGTGTAGAGACATTAGGATTTTTGGAAGCCAGCGAGATGAAAAATTAGCAACCGCCTTCGCCGGGAATCGAACCACGGACTTCTGGAATACCGGCCCAGTGTGCAGAACCACTACACCACGAAGGACGCTTGGAAAGTGGGAGAAATACCTTATATACTCCCCTTTTTAAAGGGCGACTAGGGTTTTAGGGAACCTATTCGCCAAACCCTGAGTGCGGAGAATCATCATCCACAGCTCTTTTAGTTCGGGCGCCACTGTAGAATTCCTCACTTTGGAATTCTAATTTAATGTTGTAAGTGAAGAATCTAAGAACTGATAAGCGAATAATCGCTTGAGTTCGGTGACAAGAAACAATAAGATAGAAGGGTAACTAACCCTTTGTTATTTCAATAAGATTTAACAAAACTCCGCCTGGGAGTGTACAAGCAAAGCCCGCACTTGGGTTTGAACTTAAAAGACTAAGAATTAAACTAAAACTAAGATTAACTAAAGAAGTATAGCCGAAGCTATCAAGGTTCAAATCGAGTTGGCCCCTTAACTTATTTGACTACGAAGCTTAGCAAGGGCCTGAGTACGGCCGAGCGTAATAACAGCTTTGAGAGAGAGAGTGGCCAAAAAGGCAGACGCGCGTAAATCAGAAACTCTGATTTTCTCTGACTCAGTAAGTAACTTCGTGGTTTAAATACCGCTCCTCCTCATTAAATATTAAGCAAGATTCCAAAACTACATTCTGGTTTTTCTTAATTCTACATTCTTAAAATTTAACAGTTAATTAAATTAACATAATCCTTACAACTGAATGTTACATTTTTGGACACTTGAGTAATGTAAATTGGGAAAATACATTGACAAATTATACTCAGATGGGATGGAATACAAACTATTAGTATTTTCTTTCATGAATTAACGTGTTGTATTTAAGTAAGATAACACTTATCTAAATATTTATTTTGTTCCAATCCTGCGTGTTAAAAACTCATAGCCATAGTCTGATGTTTAATGTTTGACAAACATATCCTCCTAAGTGTTAAATTTTATCTTCGCATTTTTATCAGATAAAGTTTGTTTTTATTCTATTTTATAAGCTTGCACACATACACAAATAAAAATCTACTAAGTTTATTTTTATTTTATATTTAAATCCTCAATATTTCTTCATGACCGCTTGCGAGTTTTTGCGCAATATTGTTTGAAAATGCCTGTTCTCTGCAAAGCATATTCAAATGAACTGCTCTCTTGAATGATAATAATTTTATTCAGAGTCTATAGGGAAAGGAATCAAGCAAATGATATGCAAGACATTTGACACTGTTGCCTCACATTAAAATATAAGATATGCCTTTCAGCTTAGCAGTTCATAAATACAGCTTATCTGCAATTTTACATAAATTTATGTTTGTAAATATCAATATATTTGGCTGCAAAATTTTGATATGTTAATGGCAGCTACAAACAAATAATATCCATTTGAAGACAACAAAGGTTGGATGTCTTTGCTAGCATAAACTAAGTCCAATCTCTTTACAGACATGGAGCGAACTATCGCTTCGTCCGAACAGAACTACGAAGTCTTATGAAGGTTTTAAAACAAATCTTTTTATTAAATCAGAACTGGAGCATAAATGCACAGCTAGCCTTCACAAATCAATCAACCACTTGTAGTAATGTAGCTTGAAGTAATAATAAATTCAAATTGAACACTTAGTAACTATGGGCTAAACAAATGATTTAACGCGAAGTTGGATCAAACTTCTCCCGGGTGTAACAATTTAAAAGTCTCAACTATAATGCAGAGTCAAAGAATACAATCGTATATAAGCTAGCTAACCTAGCAACATGGCCTCGAGAGGCAGAAACACACTCTCTCTGTAATAATTGGAAAATCTAGTTATATTTTCTGGAACTAATTTACATTCTGGTAGCTAAACGGAAGAGAGAAGTGATAGTACAGATTCAAATTATGAAACAACTGGTTATTTAAAGTAATAGGAACCTTGTAATTTGCAGAAATTTTCTGGTGACTGAAAATATTTGCATATTACGAAAACAAATTATAAGGTTTTTATTATTGTAAATATTTTCCTATTATTTAAAAAAATTTAAACTTCATTGACCCTCCAAATCACTGCATATGAAAATTTGAAAGGAAGTTTAGAAATTTTAAGTGATGAATTGTGCACTATAGAAAACTACAAAATTAACCTAAAAAGCAATTTCTGTGAAAAAACTTAAAAGTATTTTAAAGAATTACGAATAAACAAAATTGCAGTTTATGTTACTTAATAACCATACATATTCTTTGGGAACAGATCATGACGGAAGTTAATGCCAGCGACCTAAAAAATTTGTTTTTGTATGAATGCCATTTATTATTTCACCATTTATTAGTCTAATCTGTTCCTGTGCAGTGAGTTCACAAAAAGTAAGGGATCTAGTTGCGTTTGTTTTTCTGAATAATTTACGATATACGGGAATTTCTACAACTGATGTTTATTTATGTAAGGAAAAGAAGTATTATATAGATACGTAGCCTGTCTCACATTGCTCAGGGATTTTTACAGGACTCCAGCCATCAGAATTTAAGCGAGCATCCAGTTGTTCTCAAATTTCTTTCTTAATTTCGAACATTAATAAACCAGAACTGAATTCTCTGTTTTTCCCTCAAACATCTCTAGCTACCAAGAAGTGATCCGACATCCTCTTTTCTTTTCAAAAGTCGTATTTAAAAAAAAAAAAAAAAAAAAAAAAAAAAGCCTGAACAAACAGACACATTGTTTATTAATTAAGGATATTTAAGCATTCTCACTGGTTTTTGTACTATCGTTTAATATCAAAATATGGGGTTGCGGAAGCGGAGTTTCTAATGTTTTCGTTGGACGGAAGCCTTAATGATTTGATTTAAACGGGCTTTTGAAAATAACATTTCACAATCGTGCGTTAGCAATTGTTAAACGAGAACAAGCCGCTTATTACGCCACTCTCATACCGAGATATTTTCGCATGGTAGGGAAATACGACCCCCAAACCTGACATTGCGAAAGATATTCTTTTCTCAACATTGCTCTACTTTGCTAAATATTGCTACAGGAGGAATGATATGAAGTTGTTCAAGCCTTCTTTCGCAAGTTTTAAGGGCCGTTCAGATTGGGGTTTATCTGAGCTAACGGAGTCAGTTCCATGAGTCGGCTAGCTCCGCTATGCAAGCAGTTCAGATTTTTCAACTCCTGCGCTATGGGAAAAAATGGTTTTGGATATAAATCGGCTAAGTCAGTTGTCTCCGTTAGCTCAGATAAACCCCAGTCTGAACGGCACTTTACAGACTTGGAAGACACGATTTTATTCTAAACGTTGAGAAAAAATGGCTCCCATCAAAGAATGATTCCACCATCGGATAGAGAATAGATTCACATTTGTCCGTTATAACTCCCAGTGGCTCAAACTTCACAGTTTAAAGTTTGTCATAGAGAGATATGAATGATAATTTTTGGTTGGATTATAGAGACATTACTAACTTCAACGACTCGTTGACATATGATTCCACCAAAATGTTTTCTACACCGAAACGAGGCTTTAAATTATCTACAGTCTTTGCCTAATTTGCTCTGGTTGGTGAGAAACTTTCAACTATCGCTCTTGCTCCGGAATCAATGACAGTTTATAGCAATAAATATTGGAATTAACTTTCAGAAGCAATATCTTCTTTGTCAGTATGTTCAGTTTGGCTCTAAAAGAGTAGCCTTTCTTTTAAATGTCGCCCAAACTGTCTGACCTGTCATTTAGGCAAAGTAAACTGTTTCTCTGAACTATTCATTTCTAAAATTGACTGAGAAATCATACCTTTGTTTCGAGCTTGAGCTTGTATTCTCACTAATTCTGCTTCATTGTTTAGTTTAATTTTCTCTAATTTAAACTCTTGATCTTGTTTCTTTCCCTTTAACACAAATTCTTGATCTTGTTTCTTGATTCTATCGTCAATAATATTCCCAAAATTCCTTTAACAAAATCTGGGTCACTTTTATACTCATTGCTATGAAAATAATATTCTTTAAATTGGGATTATTGATGATAATGGCACAACTTCGCCAATTCATAACACCCCGAAGAACAGAGCCGAGGGTCTTGAGCGTCTGCTTTTACCATCGTATGCCTCAGAAGTTTTAACTTACATAATTATTACAAGGTACGTCCATAAAATAACCGGAGGTATTTTTATAAATAAGAAAAATATTACTAACCTTCAAATAAATTTTTCTTTTTCAAAATAAACGCTAGATGAGTATATATAATTTTTTCAAAGTTTTTCATATCATCGAAACACTGTTTATACGCTTTGGCACTAACAGTTCAAAAAATATGGATAAGATTTGATTTAATATCTGAGAAATTTTCAAATCTCCATCATGACTACCTTAAACTTCGGAAAAAGGAAAAATGATCGGGCGATATGTCGGAAGAATATGTCGGTTAATTTATCACTGCAATTGAATGCTAAGCACGATATTGTTGCACAGGCAATATTTTATGATTCCTAGCATTATTGTGTGTGTGTGTGTGGGGAAACCTTGTCCAGAATAAAAAGAATTTCTTCCTAACTCACCTTATCCTCTTTCTTAATAGGAAAAAACTTTTTTTTTTTTTGTAAAAGTACTGATTAATTGATTGATTTTCAAGAAAAAATGTATGGTGAATGGGTCCCATATAATAAAAAAATGCAATCAGCATCACCTTACTTTTTGATTTGGTATCCGTGCTTTATGTATGTAGGAGAAGGCGCTCATTTCTACAGTGAAATTTGTCTTTTTATTTCTGGGTCGTATTGCAGACAAGAGGTGTGATCTCTCGCTGGTGATAGAGTTTAAGAATTGTTGGTATTTTTCCATTATACCCCCGTAGTAACGGGAAAAAAATAATTACTGTCGTCAGAAACTATTAAAAATAGCATAGACATTTTATTTACATTTTATAAACTAAATAATAATCATTTATTGGGAAAATGTATTTAAACGCCAATGTATATTCCTGGCAGAAACTGCTTAGCAATCGCTTCGAAAGCGAAAAAATTGGAGAAGCGAAAAAAATCATAAATAATTGATAAACATCGTAACTCATTATTTTGTGGGAGTGACATCGACAATAATAAACGATAAAAATAGTACTGTTTTTTACTTCTCCTCAAGAAACATGCTATTCCTTTAGGATATTTGTTAAGACTGCGGGGGTATAATGGAAAAGTACTGAATTGTTATCCTGTCCCTCAGTAATCTGCAAATCTTCCCAGCAAGTTTCGTCTTCTTTTTACCCTTCTGTCAAAATCTGAAGCACAAATCCAGCACAGATTTGTCTCATTTTCAGATTTTTAATTAAACATAACTTGAATCCTTCTTTGCTTATCCCAAGTATTTCTGAAAGTTGCTGAGTTGCTACAAAGCTATCAACTTTTAACAAAGGAAGAATTGTCTCCACATTTTCCTCATTCTTCGAAGTTAAAGGTTCTCTTTGGTAAATCTCCAACGCTTTCCCGCCCACATTTAAAGCGCTTGCACCACTCATATACTTGTGTTTTTAATAATGATGCATCCCATAAACTGCTGGAATCATCCCTAACGTTTCGATAAGAGATTTATATACTTTGTAAAAATTTAATATAATAAAATTAATGTTTGTTAATAATTTAATACTTGTTCTAATCTCGAAGCAATTTTTTTTTGTCCGAAGTCCGGCGTTCTCATATGCAAACGATAAAACAACCAGTTTAAACTGGCTTTAACAAGAGTTGAGATGTTAGTCTTTATAAATATACATTTATTCTTTAATTTTGTTTTATCATTTCATTTTTTAATTTGTGCGTTTACTTTATGGACGTACCTTGAATGTCATCGGAAATAACTGTCAAGACTGCTATTCCTTCTAATTGCCTTTGGAAACATTACCGGAGTCCTGAGTAGGAATAGGAAGCTTGAAGGGTAAACTTTACCCTTTATTTCTCACAGCGTACAGCCGTACGTTGGGATACAGAGACCAGCAGTTTTGGTCTAAAACTTAGAACATAAGAAATAAACTAACCTAACTAAATAAGAACTATATTTAAATGCTTTACAGAGACTATTAATGCGAAGAATGTCCTTTTAACACTACCTATGTAGTGAGCGAAATGCAAATACTACAATACTTCTAAGTATATCAGCAGGAACTAAGTTCTGGCCTTAAAGGCAGACATGAACTTGTGGCAGGGTAACAAGAAGGCTCTCTCCTCTCTTGGTTAAAAGCCATTTCTTAAATACCTTTACAGCTTGCAATTCATCAACATAAGATTCCCTCTCGCGCTTATTCTAGCCGGAAATGAAAAATCAGACAGGATAGCAAAAGTTTCAAAATAAAATAAACGTTAATAAAACTTAAAATCCTTACATAACTATACAGACAAACGCGACGTTAATTTTCTTTCCTCTGTAAGGCGATTAGTTGCTGAACAATTCAGAATTTTTTTTAAATACAAGTTTCAACGTTACAGCGAACCACAACGTGAAATGATGAAGTGCCACCCTCTTGCGTACATTAAAATTACTAGTAGCATGGGAATATTCATTCCATTTCAACCATCCAAGTATCATTTTTCCACTGGGTTGTGCTCCTCTAAAACGTGCTCAAGTGTATTTGTGTGGCAAGTGTGAGAATTTGTGTAATAATATTATTAGTGACACATTTCAATGGATTTTGGGGATTATAACTGCCATCCAGTTCTACATCAGAGAAATAACGAATAAGCAACGAAGCGGCAAGATAAACCTTCTGATAATATTTCTTCAAATACAATTTTTGTGCCTATATCATAATTTGGTTGTAGGTAGTTTCATGATTTAATCAAATTTCATAGAGTAACTTCTCGTTCTCTCTTTTCGGTAACAACACCGCAGGATCCATTGTTGTGTCACTGCAACTGTTGTTGTGACAGCAATAACTTGTCTTTTTCAAAGGCCTCAAAGTGACATTCGCGTGAGCCAATGTTTTGCATTTTTAACTTAATTTTTCTCTGGTCCAGTTGCAATTTTATTGTTTGGACTTCGGTTCTGTAGACATCGCAACTCTAATATTAGATTAAGACTTACATGTTAAAGCTTATAAAGCTGTTTTAGTCTTAATATTGCTGCTTTTCTATTAGTGTTTTGTTACACTATTTCATTTATATACTTATAATTATGCATAATAGTGTTTTCTTCCCAGAAAGATTACATAGCATTTTGTCTGTAAGATACATACCTTGAGTTTGTTGCTGTTGTATTCTTAATTACTGTCCTTCAAGAATAGCATATCTTAATATAGTATACCTATTATTTTGTTTTTATTATTTTTAATACGTTTCATCAGGTATTCCTGCATTTGAAATATGGATTTAGATATAGCGAACTGAATTGAATACAAATGAACTGAAATAATAGGATGTAGTTAATTGCCAAACATTCTTCGTTATTATCAGCGCACTGCTTCACCTTCGGAAGACTTCCAAAAGACCTTCAAGAGGACTTTTAAAATTACTAAAACCACCAGTATTATTTAAGTGCAACAATAGAAATTCAAATAGAAATTAAATGTCATTTCAAGAAGGCCTAAAAACAGGCTTGCCCACAACACAACTTCAGAAGAAGCTCAACAGATCTTTTTAAATTCTTACGAACCAAAATATTGAAATATCACAAAGCTATAGAAATTTTCAAGAAACTCAAAACACGCTTACTTGTCACGCGCACGGAGCAAGTAGAACTCCTACAAGCACTGAAAAAGGCTGAAGAAATTTGCTCTCTCCAGTCTGTATACAACGCAACCACAGATACAATAACCAGAGAATTAGTAGCTCTTACGACTAGAAGCAATACTAAAATGTTAGTACAGCATACTGAGATGCGATCAAAAATCTCAAACTGGCGCTTTTTATATATTACAAAAAAGACCAAATGAGAGATCAACTACAATAAGAACTTTCACAAGTTGCACCGCTACAGGACTTCGGGCTCAGAAATATCAACTCTTCGCGCAGTCCAGAAGAAAGTCATCACGGCTGAGTGACATTACAAAGGAGAATTTCGCAAAACTGGAAAATTCCCCGAAAAAGGATAGAGCTCGTAATTAGTAAACACAAAAACCCTAGTACAACGAAAGCCGAGGGTGCGCATTACATAATATACAAGCTACAATAAAGAAAGAAGATCTAGAGCACATTCTAGCCACAGAATTCAACCTCACCCAAACCAGAGTAAAAGGTCTTGTATCGCATTGTGAGATGGAATAAGACAATATTCAGTACATAATTGCGTTAATAATATTTTGTTGGATTTTAATTTATTGAGACTTTGGGAAAGAAGTCATAGTGTCTGTTTCTTCAGAATTCCAAGCATCTTCCCACAGACTCTTTGCATATTTCCGAAGATTATATTTTGAAGAGAAGCAGGATTAGGTATACATAAACGATACTGGCAGTATGATGAGAACGAGAATTTTTGGCTATTTGATGTACTATTTCATTTATATAACAGGGACTAGCATAGGTTTTTAATCCATCTATTGAAAATATTTAGTACTTTCTTGGACAGTAGCGACCTAAATCATTAAATATTAGATTTTGTAAATTTTCACAGGAAATTACCGAGAAATTGAACTATCAATATAGATGCTTTCCGAATAAGAAGTTTTTCAGAATCCTATTTTGTAGCAAATAGTTATGCTTGAAATATTGAATTAGATTTCCGTAATTTTACAGCATTTTTCTAAATGATATCATTTCCAATTAAATCCAAACGCACGATGTGATACTTAAAGTACTATTAAGTGTTGGATATATTTGATAAAAAGAGATTTATTTTCATTAGCGCTCACAAAGGGAGTATGAGTGGGTTAATACCAGATATATTGAATAGGCCATTTGTCGGAGCTGTTTTAAAACCTGTGTAATTAAAGGCATATCGAAATATTGTAAGACCTTGTAAATTACAATATTTCGATTTCGATTCACATTCAACAAGGTGACGCAAGCTGAAATTGCATTACAAATAACTGATGCTGTAACCATTACATACCAAATCTTCAAGAGATCTGATGTTTAACCTCAAGTTTTTTATGTCATTCGTAACAAATTGTAATAGAAATTTTGTTATTGATATTAAGATCATTAATGTATAGAAGCCAACACTGATCCTCATCTAAAATGACTCCCAAACATTTATTAGAAACGTATTAGAAATAATAAAAATGAATGTTTCAGAAACTTTAAAAGGCTCTAGTGTAGAATTGGGTGTCCCTTCGATTAGCGACAATTTTTAAAAAATTTTGGCGATGAAACCTCACTTCTGATTACCATGATAGTTTTCACTTTGTTTTAGCTTCCTGATTTTATTTAAATGAAAATAGATAGATTGATGTGTACATGGACAAATTTAAGGAAGTGAGCAAAGCCTAGTTCGTGCAATTCAAGGATGTTTTTTTAAGTGAAAACAGATCGATGGACACAGAGTTTGTGCAATTCTTTGACTTCTTATTTTGGTTTTGTGTAGCTGCCATCTTGAAATTGTGACTTCCTGGCACCGATCTTAACGTCAAAAAAGAATCGCCAAGAAAAAAAGGGCACCCAATTGTAAATTTTTACCTTTTAAACTTTTATGGATTTATCAATAATTTAAAAAAACATAGCATGAAAGACTTTTTGCTTTGCCTAATAGAAGAGCTTCGCGTTTTTCTAATTGTAATTATAATTGGTGAGTTACAAATTGTGCTGATATTACTTTCTTTTTGGCGTGGTTTTCTACTTCATCTGTAGTGTGATGATTCCAAAAAACACTGGAAAACAATGTACATACTTCTTGAAATGTACATACTTCTTGATTTCTGCAGATCAATATTATTAAAATTTCGCAAGGCACGAATCTTCTGCACAACCACTGGCTGTATTATTAAAAACAAAATTTGATATATTTACATGTTATAATAATAAGTAACTGTGACAATATTTAAATTTTCCCAAATTTACCTATATTAGGTTGGGTTTCAATTTTATATGGCTTTAATAAAATCTTGCACCTGACTAGAGGACGAAATATTCAGCATATGGAGGATTGTAATTATTTAATAATAATAATAATAATAATAATAATAATAATAATAATAACAATAATAAAAGAACGAATTTAAATACGAGTTGAATATTTGAATTTTTCTAGCTAACCACAAAGACTAACTGCAAATTATTATATTTTAAGTACGTAACAATTTGCAATATTTTATTAGTATTACAATGCATCAGCATGTAATCTTAAATTTATTATATAAATCATATTAGAGATTTTAAATAAATATCTGCTTCGTCACAAAAACGTGAATGTAAAATAGACATCATCATTTGTTATCTGTTTTGAAAAGTGATAAATAAATAATGATTTGTTCTTATTAATACTATATTTATTGGTACTAGTTTTAATACTGAAAACTATATTGTATATTATGGTGATAGTGCGAGATTTACACCTTTTAGAAACGTATTTTATTTACATTATTTTATATCTTTACTTGTTCATTTTTTATTTAATTTTTTTGTTACTTTTTTTAATTATTTTGTGACGCATGAAAATATTTTTAAAGGCTTCTAATTATTTGTATCAATGACAGAGCGAATAGTAAAATACAGATTTTTAACGATTGTATAATTAAACAGCACATATACTTTTCTTCCTCCAAGAATATTAATTTCATAAAAGGCTTTAAGAGTGAGGCAATTTTGATTTCTAAATTTGCCACTTCCTATAAAACAAACCTAGAGTTGGCCTGTAAATTGTTATGGACTCCAAGTTTTGGTCACATTAGCTGGTTAAGGCTAGACATAAAACAATATTTTTACGAAATGAGACAGACGACGAGCTTTGACAGCAGCATGGATATTTAAAGATTGTTGTCTCATGGGAATTAAAATTCTTTATTATGAAATTATAAAATGCATTAACTTTTTTCCAGACTCCACATGCAATCCTGGCATTTACGATCTTCAAGTTTCGCCAAACAAAACCTTCTCTATGTCTGACATTTGCATGACAACTGGATGCCCCCAAACAGGTGATATTTAAGTTTTCTTCTTTGTAGTTTCTTTTAAAGGCATAATAGATAGTTTGTGTTGTCCGAAACAAATGCGCTTGTTAATTAATGAAAGCATGTTTGATTTATATCTCCACACGACATTTAATTTTATCAACATCTTAGAGGATTTATAAAGTTTCAGAACTAACCACCTGATACACGTCACTACCATTAGCTACTGTGATTAAGAATTAGTTTATAGGCTGTGAAATGTTTATTAAATGAAAGCATTTCCTTCGAAAATGGCGCTAGAGCCATTGGAACCGGCACAGCCTTAACGAATGGCAGAATTTAAGTACGGCAAAATTTTATCGGCACTGGGTCAATTAATTTAGATGGAGGTGAGAAATTGCACCGGTCGACCGCCGACGAAAATATAGCTCCACACCTTTTCCATCCTTTTTGAATTATGGAACAAATAGATAAGATTAAAATTTAAATTTTAGAAGCCTATCATTGCTTGTAATTTCATTTGATATTGTATACATTATATCAAGATAATAATACAAAACGATAATACAGAAACAAGTATAACACATAAAGGGTATAGTATAACACATAAATGTTAGTTTAGTATACATAATATGTTTAGTTTAGTATAACACATAAATGGTAATAGTACTTATAATATGATAAAAAATGATAATTTAGTTTACTTTCTCTTCGAAGAATACTCACATCGACCTGATGCGACCCATCTCCTCTGGTGGTTTTGAATGTGTAATGTTATTAGTGGAATGCATCTAATCTATGAATTGTAAATATTTTTTTGTACATCTAATGCCTTTTTTCAGTTCTTTGCAAACTGTTAATTTATTTTCTCAGTTTCTGTCGGCATGGGTACTGTCTCTTGATCGGCCATTCTCCACCAGGCAATGGTCCACCTTCCTTTATATACGAAGTGATCTATCTATATATTACTTCTTTATGCCCTAGTAAGATATTCATCAAGTTCATTAATGTGATGCACCTATACTGTCATTTGGCCATACCGTCATCATTAGTGTGATGCACGGACTTATACTGAGCGCCGCCTGAGATAATCACTGACCTGACTCTGTTGTAAAAGGTTTACAGTGTTAATAGTCATCCTGACAGAAGGGATTATTTCTTCCGTATAAAAATATAAATCTAGATATTACATGGTCATACAAGGCCTGTGTATAAGCATAGATATGTTAATTACAAACATTGTCTTGTACAAGTTACATGTGATAGCTATATAAAATCATGACAGTTATGTGCACATTTAAACATTATCCGAATTCATATTTACAGTGCTTTTACTGAGATAATCAAGGTAAACTTGTAATTCATTTACACATTGAATGGATTTTCAATGTCATGATTAACTCCTTTACAATATTATTTTTAACCAAGTACATACAAAATGGATAGTAACAAGCTTACATTACAATAGTTTTTGCTCTTACAGTCCTGTTACTATTCTACGGGGTGATCTACTTTTCTAATGTTGATTTTCAGTTGTTAGTACTATCTGGCTTAAATTGGGTAGGGAGTTATGTGACTCAATTTTCTGGTACTTCAGCTAAATTGCTTGGAAACGTTGCAACTGCTATTAAAGTTGTAGTACCTATCAAGGGAGTGTCTTTGTTACTGTTCTATTACTTGGATATTACTGCAAGAGTCAACTACACTAATCTGCTGCTCCGGTAACTGCGAGTTGTCAGCTCATTGTACTCCACTTTTGTAAGGCCTGTCCCCAGCACTTTGTTTTGCTTTTAAAATTATACAGCGAAGATACAATTCTTAAGGGAGGGGAGAATCTCTTAGTACCTTGCTGAGCATAGCCTGATCACCTCCTCTATCTTAGTTTTCGTCTGCTTGTTGACGCAGATATTCTCCACCCACTGCAGCCAGTATTCACTGCTTGGAATTTTTAAATACAGTTATGCAGTTTATCGGTTTGTGGGTAGTTGAAGAGGTAGGGATCTGCATCACCTACCGCACCACATTCGCACAATTCTGATGCTCGTTTGCCGAATCTCTTAAGATAATGTGGGAAGGGATCGTGGCCAGTGTAGAATTGAGTTTGTGCCCCGCTGTATGTTTTAAGTGAGCATGTAACTTTCGAAAAGAACTTGTAAGTTCTAATCCCTATGTTTTTCCTTTCCCATCTTTTCTGCCATTCTTGTAAAAGGCTATTAAGCGTAATTTTTTTTAAATAGGACTGTGGCACACTTACTGCGTTTTTCAGTCTACTGAGTCATTGGCTGCTGATTTCGCAAGCAAGATCGCCGCTTCGTTGCCACATGAGCTGAAACCCAGATCAGGATAGGTCTGTCATCTCGTGGGATCCTTAGAAGAATTTTCTGTATATCTTGCACCAAAGGACTCCTTGTCTTATGCCCTCGGATGGACTCCAAACTTGAGGCAGAGTCGCTATATATGTTGACCTTTGTTCCTAATTTGATGTTTTGCCATATTGATGGCTGCTTTTAATGCTAGAAGCTCCGTCTGAAAGACGGTATTTATGTCTGCCAGTGTCTTTCCCAAGTTTTAACCACTTCTCCTTCTTGGAGTAGACAGTAGGCGCAGCCTATGCCCTTCTTCTTTGAGCCAAGTGTATAGATAGCTAATGCTTTCTCATTTGACTGGGTGTATTGTGTGGGATAAATCTGTATCTGCAGGTTGTCTAAGCATGATCGCCTTGCGCTTCTCATTGTCTTTGTGGTAGAATGTCTTTTGCCACAGAGAGAGGTTATTTTCCAGACGCAATGTCCTTACTAATAGTGATTCTCTCTCCACTAGAAGATCCAGTGGAGGGATATCTTCCAGCACTTGCAGTGCCGCAGTTGGGGATGTTCTGTAACCTTTGCATATTATCAAAAGTTGCATTCTTTGGATGGCGAGTAGCTGCCTCCTCATATGGGCGGTAAGCTTCCTTCACCATATGGAAGCGCCATATAATATGATCTTTGCTGAGATTGTTCTGTACCAGCTTTTGAGCATAGTGATTGGAGTGCCCCAATGAGGTCCTGTTGTTCTAACCATGGAATTGCAAAGCTGATTTATTTTCTGCTTAAGCTCTTTAATGTGAGATACTCAGGAAAGCCTATTCTTAATTATAATACCAAGGTATTTAAGGTCGGTGACCTCTTTTATAGAGACTCCATTTAGCTTGCTGTTGGGATTTCTATTTCGCGCTCCATGCCTACATATAAACAGTTGTTTACTTTTATCTGCTGAGATATATAATTTGTGCTGATTTGCACAGCTTGCAAAAATATTGATCGCGTTTTGTGTCTTTAACCTAGTATCCGTGCTATCAGAACTGACCAATAAAAAGTCTTCCGCTTACGCCTGGATATCCACTCCTTGCTGCTGGTCATAGAACACAAAGGCTGTGCTCCCTAGAATATTCCAAAGCGTAGGTCCCAAGCAGGAACCCTGAGGACAGCCTCTTTCCAACTTGACTTTGAGTACATCATTGACCGTTGTAACCTGTATCCAACGATCCTGCAAGTAGCTGCGTATAAGATTCAGGATTTCCTTTGGGAATTTCATGGTGTCTAGGCATTCGAGTACGTCTGGCAACCATAACGAGTCGTTTGCCCCTTTGATGTCCAACGATATAACCAGTGTGTCCAAATCGTTGTCATTGTTATGCTCTATGTTATCTAGTAGTTGTTTTAAGGCATTGTCTCTGGACTTTCCTGCGCAGAAGCCATATTGTTTTTCGTTTATAGACTTGTTCCTGTACATGTGGAAATTAAGGCGCTGTAGAATTACTTTTTCTAAACTCTTACTGATTGAAGGCAGTAAGCTTATATACCTATAAGATGCTGGGTCTGACGAATCTTTGCCCTGCTTGTGAAAGAGCGCTATTTCGACTAGTTTCATGCTTCTAGGGAAATGTCCGAGTCGCCAGCAGGCTCTGCATAGTTTTGAAAACAACCCTGAGAATTCTTTGTGAATTTCTTTAACAATAGTATTATCTATTTCCTAGAGACCTGGTGCTTTTTTGTCTGCTAAGGCTTT
This sequence comes from Stegodyphus dumicola, assembly GCF_044657685.1. NCBI lineage: Eukaryota > Metazoa > Arthropoda > Arachnida > Araneae > Eresidae > Stegodyphus > Stegodyphus dumicola. The sequence continues at coordinate 102,227,040 of NC_140769.1, forward strand.
GATGATAGTATGAGCTTCGTGGTCTGTAGGAAGAGTAATATCTCTGTTGCTGCTTTTCCAATTAAACTTCTGCCTTATATCTGTGGGAGTTACTAAATCAATTTTCACCTTGTCTTTAACAAAAATTGTTTCTAGGATAGTGTTTAGAGCTTCTGTTTTGCTTTTTGCATCTTGTTTTACTTTAGCGGTAAGTTGTAGGGGTTGAAAAACCTTATTGGTGGCTATTTGCTGTAATGTACCATAGGTTGCTGGCACGTTACTGCAGTGCTTACGCCATGACTCTTGTTTCGTTGCCTTGATTTGTTTTTTTTTTGCATTGAGCTACTTCCTTCCTGTAGAGTACCGACTTAATATTTTCTGTTCTTTATCATTCTTCGCTTGCACCTGTCTTCTCAGGGCTCTTTTTTTGCTTCTTCTTTCCTTGAGGTGGTTGCTCCACAACGATGTAAATGTTTTCGGCTTAATAGTTCTAAGTTTGTAGGAAGCTCTTGCTGATGAGTTAATTTAGTTATGATGAAGGCATATGTAGTATCCAGCTTCTTCGGGGAGTCGCAGTTATCCAGTTGTTCCAAGATTTCCCTCACCCATGGCCTGAGGTAAAATTGTAAAGCATTGTGCCTTCCGTAACAGGTCTTGAAACGTCTTTTTGTTAGGTACGTGAGTCTACTATTGATCTCATATTGAATTATACGATGGTCATTCAGAGAGGGTATGTCCATTATCTTTCAGTTGTTCCCCGCTCCCCGCGGACACTGATGATGAGACAAATGTGATATCTGGCCAGCCTTTTGCTTTTCCATTGTCGAATGTTGGTTGAGAGTCTTTTTTATTTATTACTGTCATTCCGTGAGCTATCGCATATTCTAACAATTTCTGCGTTCTGCGATTTTCTTTTTGTGCTTTCCATAAGGGGTTGGTGGCGTTAAAGTCACCAGCCATTATGGTATTCTGGAATGTACGTAGTAAGGCTGGGTTTAATTCCTGCAGCAGGCATTCAATTTGCATGCTTGGGGGAAAGTAAACGCAAGTGTATGTTATTTTCATGTTGGAGGATTCAATCAAGTTTCTTACTGTGTAATCTTTCGTATACAGAAGCAATGGACTTAGAAGGCCGATATACAAAATGGCTGCCATTCCCGTGCTGGAGGCGTAGGATTTACTTGTTGAAGGTTGGCCAAGAAGTTTGCCCTCCCTCATGTAAGGTTTTTGTAAGAGTGCCGGGTTTGCTGCACTGGAGGACATCACTTTCATGAAACTGAGTGTGGGTGCTCTTTTTGATGTTGGACCGATCTCTGCTGTAAACCTTCTCTGTTATTGAATGCACTCCTTTGCTGATCTCATTCTCGCCAATTCTTGTCTGTAACATGGACATTTCGATGCGCTGCTGGATGTTGTGTGTCGAAGTTGCTACCTGGCTTCTTGTTCGCGAGGCTGCAGTTCAAACAGTTGTTGGTAATTGAGCCGCCCTTTTTTATCGGGTGTCCTTTGCCACACTTGGATCAGGCTGTATCCGACTTGCAGTAACGTCTGTAGTTCCCTAATTGTTGGCAGTTGTTACACCGCTTCACCTGGAGATATTCTTTGAAATTGCAGACACAAAGTCCAATGCAGATTCTTTTCTTTTCTAATAACTGTTCGGCCTGTTCTTTTGCAACAACCACTAGCCAATGTCAGGTGTTATCTTCCTTTGGGTAGGAACGAATAGGGAATATAATCTCTTTCGTGTTACCTGGGAACAAATTGGAGAAAGCCTCTGTGATATCTGTAGCTGTACTGTCTTGTGGCACTCCAAAGACTATTATGGTACGCCTAGGTGGTCTGGGCACACTTACACTTAATGAGTTATCTAATTCCGGAATTTCACTGATGGCGGTCCTGAGTTTGTCCAAGTCTGTCTTCACTACACCTGATGAATAGTTCCTGGGAGCGCTTAGGCCTTACTCGGACGACTTTAATCCCCACTTTGTTAATATTACGGACTAGCTGCTTCTGGACGTTTTCAGTCTTTACTTTTAATAAGTAGTTGGTAGTCAGGATGTCGATGACATCCTGACCACCAACTGTGATGCACCTATACGGTCACATTTGATGGTACATATAAAAACGCTTCAGTAGCATTAACATATGTACCTAAGGGTACCCAATAGTAATAGGCATGAAAAGCGTGCGTTTGATAATTAAAGATCGTGTCTTTAGGCTTCATTAGATGAGGATTTCCTTCTCCTTTCTATTAAATGGCATCAGTCTGAATACAGGGAGGCTGTATTCCTTGAGGCTGATTTATGCATGTTCTTCACTGCGTTTTAAATCTTGGATTTTTATTTAATAACTCTACACCTGAGATCGTGTTATGCTTTGTTAAACTTTTACAGACGATACTTTGAATAAATCACAGGTATACAAGCGGTTGAAAAATGAGGATATGTCAGTGAAAGACTTCTATATGCATTGATGAACAGAAAGCACTAAGAAAAAGGGAGATAGACTAATAACGAAGATCATCGAAAGACTGTTCCCCAGATTTCTGAAGAAATTCTCGGTTATGTTAAATTAGGTTAAGGGTAAGAAATTCAAAGCCATCTGCCTAGGAGAAAGGATGCTTTCGATTTGAGGAGAACAGAACAATATCCACATTAAACATGGGGAAAAGCACGAAAACTCCCATGCAATCAATCTGCCTGTTCGCCGGAATTCGAAGCTGAATCGAAATCCCAATACTCAGTGACTTTACCGCTCGGCCCCGGCCCGTCAATTCTAGGAAGAGAAGTAATAGGGCTTGTGTCTCATTCAGGCTATTAACCAAATCTTCTTCTTACGCAGAATGACATTTTTCTATTTTTGTATTGCTACTATATTTCTAAGAAAAATTCCCAAAAGGCAACTCGGTTGGCAACCTCTTTCTCCAAATGTCTGCATCTGATGTTGTTTGAAAGCGATCTATTTACATCTCCTTCATCAGTCCATAACTGACATTTGCATCTCTTGCTTGGAGGTTTGAAAGCGATAAAAACTTTTGAAACTTTTCAAACATTTGAAATTAAGTAGTTTCTTTGGAAAATTACTGGTGCTCCTTTGGTCATTAAGAAAGGTACAATCTACAAAGACTTAAAATTATGCATATGAAGGAAATAGTTATAATCTTAATGTAGACTTCTACAACAAAGTTATTATCTCTCAAATTGTAAACTACTCTGAGAATTAAAAAAAATAAGCTTTTTGAACGTTGACATCACTATCCGTCTTTTATAAATACCACTTCTACCGAGGTATTCATTAGGTACTTCGAGTATACAGTCTGTATGCTTTCTCATTTTTTCTACTTATCATTCGAATTTCTGTTCAAATGGATCTTGAAAAGGTTTTACCTCACAGAGTCTTAAGCTTCAAATTTTTCTAATGCGTAGGATTTTTTTTTTGGTAAGACAATCCCGTTAGTGAGATTCTGTCATTTGATGTATCCAAATTTAGATAATCTCAAGCTCATGACATAACGCTGTCATTTCTAGTGCTCACTCCTACATAAATTTTCGTATCAATATAGCCATTTTTTTATTCCATTTTGGTTGCTGATAAAACTTATGTGGGCATAGGACAGTAAAACATATTGTCGCTTCCGTAATAAATTTCAGTTACATGAGAAACTGCTTCTTTTTCGAAATTGCACACTGAAAGAATATTGGCATCATTCCAGGATGTTCAGCGCTAACCATCAATCTTTATTGAGCACTGATATAAGAATTTAATCGCAATAAAATTTGTAGTTGTAGCTTTAGTAATTCACACTGTACTTTTATATGAAGTTCCTGCCTTTCCAGCTGCTGGGAAAACTTTTAGTAAAAATTTAAAAGTTTTCTAAAATACAATTCTCTGTACTGTAGTTAACACTCCCTAGTACATGAGAAATTCCCAAACACATACCGAATTAAAAGTCGGAACTTTTCCAGCGTACAATCACATTCTCATTACAGCGTATAATTTCTTCAGCAAAATGAAGATTTCGCAATACACAACAATTACACGAATTATCGACTATGATCCGACAATCGAAAATATAGTCTAACGACCGAGAACTATTCACCACAATGCGCACTGGTAATTTTGTATATATCCTATATGTTTTTCATTCTGCCCCAGAGTCAGTTTATTCTAGATCGCGTTTCTTATAATATCATGTAAGACCTTCATGCAGACTACCTGCGCAGTTGAAGAGAACTTATCTAGAAACTATAGCATCAAGAGTTCTTCACTTGATCCGGACAACTTTGAGTATCAACTATTATTCTATAAATATTTTTGCATTATATCTCTTGTGTTTTATTGCAAATTTGTTTTGCACTTTTACGCCAACAGAATGTGGAACTAGGAATCTCAAATCTCATCCTATGCATTAAATTCTTCATTTTTCATTTCAAATTTGGCATTCTTACGACATTCTTTCCCATTTCGTCCGTTCGAATGACTGTGCGATTGCACATAATTTTTAAATACTATGAAAGGCTCCAGGGTACCCTTCTGATGGGCTAGCAAATACATCCTAATGCAGAAGCCAGTAGAAGAAAGGAGTTTTAAGCTGCTAAAATTAGTTGATGTTCTTTTATTAGTATTTACAGCATAGAAATAGGTATAAAACTGTGAAACATATCTATATTTTACTGCTAAAGTTTCTGTCTACAGGTTAATATTTGACCATCAACTTTAATATCTATTATGTTCTCTTCCAGATGCTGACATCTTAGTGGATTTGCGTCGGCTAGATAATTTCCTTAAAAATGCTTCGGACTGCACTCTGTGTCTAACACCCGAATGTTTTCAAACAGGTGAAGTGAATTTGAGATTTTATTATCAGATGTTTCTTTAAAAGACATAATGTTCTTTGCTCACCTCTTAGCAAAATATTTGATTGTTAAAAATGGGTTATACCTGCAACGAAACTGTTCATTTTAAGCTACCGTTTGTAGATAGCTACATGGACGTATTATTTTCTCGCGTAGTAGTAGGACACCGACAGTATTCGCTTTGACATCGACTACTCTGGAGAGATGGTCGATTACAGAAACTTGAATGTTTTATTTGAATGAGCATATTTTTTCTTTATTTGAGACCTAGAGCCTAAAACAACAGAATTAATAAGAACTAATAACTTAAATTTTGCTGACGTATTGAAATATCTTAAGAAATTTAAAGTTTTAATTCATTCTAAAATATTTTAAGAAATTTAAAATGAATTAAAATTTCATTTATATTTAAATCATATTTTATTAAATTTTATCATATTTAAGATTAATTTATGTTGCTACCAAAGAACTGAAGTACATTTCTATGGAAGAAAGAAGTGAAATTTATTTATTAATGTTCTATTAAATGTTCGTTATTTCATTTTGAAACTTTCTTGATTTTCGTCTACAATTTTTAGAGAAATTACAGACTGAAAGAATTAAAATTTGTTTTGATTATATTTCAATCTACTTTCTAAAATATCATTTAGTCCTTGTTCTGCATTAGTTTACATTATGTCCAACGAAGTTACATTACATGATTGGTACTTCCTACTATTCTGTTAAAAATGTATTAAGTCTTGCTTTAAGATGCCTAAATTATCCGTGCAAATAATATAACGTTGCTGATAACATAATAAGTATTAAAACGTCACTGAGACTACTAGTACCAAATGGTAATCAACCCGATTCTCTAACGAATTGAATAATGCTTAAAATTAAAATGATCAACCAACGTACCAGTATCATGTACAATGTCCATTTCTAGTTTTCAATCCTCAATCTGTCTCAATAATTGTTTTGAGATATTATTATTGATGTTAACTCTTGTCGATCTCATGGAGAGAAAAGGTTTTTTTCTGTTCAATGGTCTGTCTCAAGTAGTTTTTATTTCTCTCATTTTTTAAAAACTATTTCTAAAAGTAAACATTGATCAGCGGAGTGCATCTGTAGCAGTTTGATATCAAGATGTCAGTTTTTATTTTCTTACTTACCTATGCATATTTTTAAGTATAATTTTTATGTTTTTTAATATTTTTTGTATTCTTAACGTGATGAAGTTATACAAACATATTGTAACACTTCAGATTGGCAACGAAAAAAAGAGAGCCAAAAGATTTAAAATAAAATACATTATTGATGTTTCTTTTTTTTCGAGTATTTCTTTTACAAAATAAGATAATACGTAATTATTATTCTGGAATGCCCCAACTGCAGCTACATGTCCACCACACACATTTTTTTCCTCTTTACCTTTCTGTATCATATTACCCAAGAGGCTGATGTCACTGTTAACGCTAAATTTTATTATTAGATATAATAATTAAAAAAAAATCTGATGTGTACACCACATCACTTCCTTGTACGGAATATTAAATTATACGCATTTTTTCTTGAATTTCATTTAAATTGATTGGATTGAATTTAATCTACTTCGTCGACAGCACATAAACCACAATAGAATAAATGCACTCTTTGAAATTCACTATATTTGTTCACTATAACGACACTCTGAATGCACAAAATTTATATCATTTGAAGAATTATCGTTGCCACATGTTCTATTCAAATACTATAATGAAGCTAAAACGATCTATGAAAGAAATTAAGCAAACAAAACAGAAAAGAAACAGTTTTTCACAGACGATTTAGTATTTCTCATTCAATTAATTCAGTTCTCACTTCGCGACAAGGCAAAATTACATAAAAACTCAAAATATCTGCATTAAAATTTACGAAGTAAATCTTAAACACTTATTTCCTCGAAAAATTCAAGAAAGGATTAAGCATGATTTAATTCGCGATAATACATGAAGGCGTTATCTTTGTTGTTGCAAAGCCTAGTCTCTCTAGATTGGCAAAAAATCTGCTATTCCGGTGTTTCAATTGCGAACAAACATGTCCACCATGTTATTTAAAAATTAGGCTTAACCGCACTTAAACAGCTTTTAAATTATTAATTAATTCTCCAAATATTGCTTGCAGATTTCCTAAAGGCATAAAAACCTTAACCGGAAGATAAAAACAACATAATTCAATCATTTTTAAAGCAAAAAATATACAATTTACAAACATATAAGAGTAAAGAAACTGAGATCACTGAGCCTGGTAACAGAGTCGATATATATATAAATATATTTATATACGTTTGGTGAGGCCGATTGCAACCAAAATACGAGGTGCACATCTACAAGTTATAGCAGTCCTATATACAAAATTTCAACGTTCTGAGGCCACTCGTTTTCGAGTTATGCGAGATACGTACGTACATACGTTCGTACAGACGCCACGAAAAATTCTCTTCAGAATTAATTCTAAAGCAGTTTTATAATTTTTTTGGAGGAAAAGAGGCTTTTATTCTGTCCTTACGTACAGATATCACGCAAAAGCATCGTTAAATTGCATTTGATAGCGGTCAAAATGAATATTTTCGTTGAAATATGTTGCCTGAAACTTTTCGCGATTACAATACTTCCTTTTTACTTCGTACAGAAAGTAAAAAACAAAATCCGAAAGATTTCAGATTTTAAATTACGTCCAAAAGGACGTTTCTTAGCATTTTGTGTATTACCTTATTAAATATCATGTTCTTAGCATTTAAACCATAAAATTCAGTTCAAGAGGAATATCGCAAAATAATTTTAAAATGCGCATATCTTTAAAATTTCCGATATACAATCTCCCGCGCTGGAAATAAAAAAATGTTTTTTCTGTACAACGTTGCCATTGCTCGCTTTGAAATCCTTGAGTTTGTTAATCAAAAATTCGTTAAAGTTTTACAAAATGTGAAATTGATAATAAAACAAATTCCAAATTTCAAATTTGAGCTTCCAGATGCCATATTCGCCGGAGGATTACGTTATTCAAATTTTGATGGCTCTAGGTACCCTTATTTTACCACAGTGCGGGAAACATACACACATTTATACAGATTCTTCATTATTTAATTTCTTTAAATATAATACAGGGCGATAAAACAACAATTTAAAAAGTGAAACAACACTTGTAGTGAAACTATTATTGCCGAAACGAAATTTCCTTCTGGGCAAATTGTTTCTTTGCACTAATCTATAAATATAAAGAAGAAAGTCTGTGTGTTTGTCCTCTAATAACTCAGTCATTACTATAGCTATCGTCGCCAAATTTTCTACGATTCTTTACTGGGTCCTGGAAAAGGCCGATATCCATTCCCCCCAAATAGTTAAAGTCAGAGATATTAATAAAAAACACAGAAAAACGGTAATTTTCGTCCTCTTTTTTCCGAATGGCAACAATCTCGTAAGCTGGAGATGGAAATCTGCTTTATTTAGAAAGTTGTTGCCACTGCTCCCTTTCAAAACCTAGAGTTTGTAAGTTTTACAAAATTTATACATATAAAGAAGAATGTTTGTTTGCTCGCGTTATTGATTTCTGATCAATTATGATAATTTTTTGCCACTTTTAATCGACTAAAAATAAATATAGGTGAAACATTGGGTGGAACTTAAGCTTTTACGACCATTTGATTAGAAAGACGAAAATAATTAAAACCAGCATGCCATTGTTGCTGATATAATGAGAGAAAGAATTAGATTATTTTTCTTTCGACATTTTTTATGTGGGTTCCATATCGCATCAGACTGAAAAATGCATGACTATGAATCGTATTTTTTTTATCGTTAATTAGAGAGGGATTACAACGGTATCGTTCTTTCTGTTGTTAAATGCATTGCTCTCAAACATAACTGCCATCGGGTACTTCTGCTAGTAATAACTAAAGTAAACAGCAACTAAAGTAGGCAACTCTTGCCTTAAAACTTATTCATCTTATAATCTTAAAATGTCTTAAAACTAACATTAAAATAGTTTATAAAATACAAATTTTAAAGTTAGATCATAATAATAAGGCGTATTATATCCTACGGATTGTATTAATGGAATCTGAAAATTCACTATTTTAAATACATTAAAGTACCATTTCGTCTGTTTTCCAAAATTTAACGAGCATAAAAAAGAAATATGGCAACACTTAACACTCTGTAAACATGAATACTGAACAGCTGACTTGCGTTCATAGCACACACATTCGCCCTTTCTAATATAAATTTTCTAACCAAATTTTTTAGCATAATTGTTAATTAAAAGAAGCAAAATTATTATTTTTAAATACATAAATTTTCCTACAGGTAATAGTGTGTAAAGAAGTCCAGTTCTTAAACGTGTGTTTTTAAATGATTAACTTGCACTGATGTCAATTTCACTTTTATAAAGTTGAAAATAAATTATCTTATCGTCAATTAGCATCATCTGTTAAATGTTGTTCGATGTTGGCATAACTGTTGATTAATAATAACGCTTAAGTAATTAAGTTTGAAACAAAAGTTGGCTGATCCGCAGTCTTATGCTTCAGACATATTTTCACCATATACAGGAAAAAAAATGAACATGTCGATATTAAAATATGATCGTCAAATGTGTCAGTGCACAAAGAAACTAGGATACTAGCTAGCACACACACCCACAAAGACTGAATTGAACTAAATCTCAAAATTAATTTAGTGCTGTACCATTATGAAGACAATTGTTACGATGAGAAGCTGAGAGTATCATTGGAAAAGATTGAGGACAGGAGTGAATCTGTCTTCTTCCCTAGGTGAGTGATGGATTTTTTAAGTAACCAGTCTTGCAGTGTTTTGATGAGAAACTTTAAATGATTTGAAAATGATGAGTCTGGCAGTGGGTATGGGAATTTTTAAAGTTAAACTTTGAAAGCGATAATGCGTGTGAATACTTCGAACACAGTGAAATTAGTAGGTCGTAATCTTAATAACTTAGTTTATATTACTGCAGACACAAACGAATTTACTTAACTTCTCGTTGTTAAGCTAATAAAATCTCAGAAGAGGTGGAATCTTTCCGCCTATGCTTCTGATTAAATTTAAAAAAAATCTGCTATCCTGTGGGTAAACCCACGAAAATTTAGCACGTATTATTTAGACACTAAATGCCAAAATGTATATAAACTAAAATGAATGTTGAATGAATAAATAATTGTGCACTGAATTTAAAAATATATATATACATATACACAGCATGATTATAAGAAAACTTCCTGGATATATGAATTCCTAGTGATCTATCCGCTTAACGAATCGAAATGAAATTTCAGATAAAATTATTTGAAGGTACGCGCTTAAGATTGTGAATATTTGAAATAGAGCTATCACAGTTACGGTTACAATGAAAACATTTCGAAACTTTCGAAGAGCAACATCCACTTTTTTCCTGTGCAAATAGATCAGATCACTGAAAAGTGATAAATGGCATTGGAATGATACACGTTGACGAAAACAGCTGGGGTGAAAAATTTGCAAAGAAAAGCATAGTAAAGGACCAATGACAGCACACGAGAAGAAAGGGATTACAAGTTTTCAACTCGCCCGTCTGCAGAAGATAACGCATTGCATGCGGGAAGGAGATTGTTGACAGTGATGAACGTGATATCGCAGAAAGAATCTGCATAACTTCACTTTTTATGGCATCTTTCAATTCTGACAAATTTCGTGGATTTGATGAATACATCGTAAATTTCAGATAACCACCTAGAACCAGAAATCACTCGGAGTGAGGTCGGGAGATCGTAGTGGCCATGAAATTGCCAAGTTAAGGAGATATGGCTCTATCTTGAAACTCTGTACACGTTGAAAGCTTATTAATTCCAATAAGAGTTTATTCCCTCTCGTCTTTTGTGTTGCCGTTGGTCTTTTGCAATGAAAGTGTTTACGTCTGAACTTTTTTACGGACGTGTCTGCGTGTATCACACCTGTATGCTTATGTTTACGTTTTATGTTGCCTTGTACGTCTGTGTTACGTCATATATGTTTACGTCAGCAATCGAACGTGTATTGTTCCAAAGCCATTTATTCTTTCCAATGAGCTCGGAGTAAAAGTGGGTATTGTCATTCGGGAATTTTTAAATGTTTTCACTTTAACCTGGAAAGCTTTACTGTTTTAATTCATCACAATTTCGAGCGCATATCTTCAAATAAAAGTATCCGAAATTTTAGTTCTGTCGAGTTATATATATATATATATATTATTTATTTTATTCTTCCTTTTACTCTGTAGTTCTGTGCAAATTTCTTTTGCATTTGAGGAATTTGAGTTCGTGATTTTCACTTTATATACGTTTAACTGTGTTTTGCATGCATGCAAATCCGGCTAGGAAACCTCTGAAAATTTATAAATAGCTTGGATGAGTTAATTTTGTAATTATTAAACATACATTCTCATAGGCACGTATAGCCGTCTAGCTCCTTTATTTTAATTTTTATTCTCTTGAAAATGCAGAGAAGAACCATTTTCTCTTTTTATCTTCCTTCCTGTTAATATAGATCCACACAAACTATTCAAATAACAAACACATAAATTCCTCTAATATGAATATTCTCCATTTTAGCATTAAATTTACTGTTTAAGTACAGGGCATTCATAGAAATATTGCGTCTTTTTTCTAGCCTTTTTGGAAATTTCAAGTTCTTTTGTATTTTAGAATTTGGAATCATTATTGAAGATCGAAGGTATTCCTTTTGTGGTTGCTGAAGATTTTTCTCTCCACTCTTCTAGCTGCCCAGATCTCATCCAATTTAGATGAATCTGTGGATCCTTGCGATGATTTCTACCAATTCGCATGCGGGGGGTGGGAGGAAAGACATACCGTTCCGACGGGCAAAGATGACGTTTCCGTCTTTTCAGAAATTGAGGATGATGTACCACACCAGCTCAAAGGTAAGAAAATAAGCTTAGAGTTTTGGAAATAATTTGATATTAAGCATGGCTGATAATACTGGTATAACAAGACTAATCAGTATAACTGTAATTTTTTCATAGCACTGGAAAACTGTTCCATTTCGTTTCTCGATATAATGATGAATATTCGTATTGCTTTATGAAAACACACACACACACACACACACACGGAAAAAAAAATTAAATGATTTTAACCTTCTACCAGAAGGTTTTTTTGAGGTTTTATATGATCTCGCTGACATCACAAATTACCAGTCTGCTCTTACACTCACTCCTGCTTATACATTTTCTTTTTTTGCCTTTTTAGCTTTATTATTAAGCATCGATTTCTTCGCATTTACGCCGCATAAAATTCAACAGCAAAAATACAAAATACTTAAAAACAACATATCTTTAGAATTCCCAATAGAATGTTAGGGCTCCCCTGCTTGTTTTATTTGTTCTATTATTTCTTCAAAAACTGGTTGCTCGTGCGTTCAGCCGCCTATAATAGTTATCATAAAAAAGAAAAAAGTATATAATGAGTCCATCTAGTGTCATTTAATAAAGTATTTAATATTTATGATTAGAAACCTCATGATTTTAAAGCATTTTTATTTAAATTAATCATATTAAAAGAAGAAAAAATGCTTTTAAGTACTGTGTTAATTGGTTTTGATTCACTTAGTTTGTTACTCATTAAACTTCTAGATTAAATCTACTTCTAGTTAAATATCTTAGGCTTTACTGAATGGTAACAGGCTGAGACATGGAAAATCTGGCGTTTGGGCGTGCAACTCATCGTTTTCAAACAGCCAAATTTGTTCATTAAAACTGAAAGAAAATATTTTAGATTTTGCTGAATGTAAAATATTTTTCTGTCTGGCGAGCAGGAAATAATGTTTTATTTCGAACGGTGATACCACTTCTCACTTTCGAATGGCTGAAGTTGTTAATTAAAACGTCGTTAACTTTGCACTGTGAGGTATTTCTTCCGACTTCCTTGCCTTCCTAGTGTGCTTTCGGGGTGTAGTAGTCAGCACACTCAGCCGGTATTTCAGGTCCGTGGCTCAATTCCCGGCGAAAGCGTTGCTAATTTTTCATCTCTTCTGCTTCCAAAAATTACCTAATGTCTCCACAGAACAAAATATGAAATAAATATAAAACAAATTGGTAATTCAAAATTCGGGTTTCGAGGAGCACATGATCAGGTGGCACATATTACGCATATTAAAAATTTGATGGCTGTAGGTGCCGTCGTTTTCCTACAGTGCGAGAAACATACATACATTCATGCAGATTTCTTCGTTATGTAATTTTTTTTAAATAATACATGGCGGTAATATTTAATGGCAACTATTTGAAAAGTGATTGTGAGACACAAAAGTGAAATGGACAAAATTCGTGTTTCGAGAGTACTTCTGATGCTAAAAAAGAAAAAAGGAAAACAGAAAATTTACCGTTTTACTGTAGCAACCTATGATCTTCACACAAGATCTTCACACCTTTGGGTGCAGTCCAAACCATTACTGTGATCCCAGATTCCAAATCATATTTCACTTAGCATTTAATAATGGAAAATGCTAGGCTAGAGTGGTTGTAAATACCTCAGAAAGTCAGAATTCAGGACTCTTAGAAGTCCTTTTGAGCGTGGTAATTTAAGGTCATAATTTAGTCTTATTTGTAACACACTCTCAGTGCCTAAATTTCAAATAATTTAACTTTCATTCGAGACGTAATAAAAAACCTAATTTTTAGTCATTCGTTCGAAAGTGCATACTTTAAGTCACAGTTAATTTTAAACTGGCTTTAAGGATATGCACAGAGAATGTTAAATTACATATTAAGCAACTATATGATTTAAAATGCTAAAAACAATGAGACCTCCGCAAAATTTTGCCATCAGGGCATTTGCAGTGCATCGCCTTAAAGACAGCATTTTCGCTACCGAGTCTGAATTTATCTCTTGTTTTCCGAAAAGCCTCCTCTTTGATTACATTTAACTACTCTGATAGTTGCCTGGCTCATGTGACACGGCCTTCTTCATTCTACTCATCTCCTGTTTTGCCCCCTAGCGGACTTCAGCTGATTGTTATTAACATGATGAGACTATGAAGCTGTAAGGAACGCTATTTTAGTTTCAAACTAAATAGTTTGGTTCAGTAACTTAGCTTTTCTATCTTCCCTCCTTTCCTGCCAGAATGCTTTTCAGTTTCGCGTGATATCCAAAGTAAGGTAGAATGTTCGGTGATATTTAAGTTTTCTACACTCGTTACCATAAATTAAGGAAAAATTACAAAAAATAGCGATAACTCCATCAAAAATAAGCCAAACCGTGTAAAATTTGAATATGTTGCCAAGTAAGAGTAGCTGAGTAAAACTGTGATATGCAAATTAGTGGCACTGCTTTCAGAATACGTCATCTGCGAGGAACATAAAAGTTCATTTTTGAGAGCAAGCCCATATATTTCACTGTGACAGTGACATCAGAAATCTGAGATAGCCAATTCGTAACAATAACCTCCAGGCATCATTTGCCTGCAGAACTGCGATGGAGAGCCATTGGGAGACTAGAGGCACTTGCTGCAGCCATCGGAAGGTTTGTGTCAATGTTAACTCTGCGTAGAAGGCTTCACGAAGGTGGTCTGTATGCGAGGCGACCAGCCATTTGTGTGCTGCTCACGTCACGCCATAGGAGGGACCTTTTTCAGTGGGCACGACAACATGTCCACTGGACGCCTGATCAATGGAGGGCAGTTCTCTTTACGGATGAGTCCAGGTTTAGTCTAGAAAGCGATAGTTGGCGTTATTTGATATGGAGAGAACCTAGAACCCGTTATCATCCGTCAAACATCCGTGAAAGAGATGCATACGGAAGAGGCAGTGTCTGTGTTTGGGGTGGCATCTCTTTGGGTGGACGCACAGACCTCCATGTCTTTCCAAGGGGAACCGTGAATGCTCAGATTTATAGAGGTGACATCCTTGATGCTTATGTGCGCCCATATGCCGGGGCAATAGGTGATGCTTTCCTGTTACACGACGACAACGCAAAACCACACAGGGCTCGCATCGCAGATAATTATCTTTAACAGGAAACAATTATGCGCATGGAGTGGCCAGCTCGATCCCCGGACTTGAATCCTATCGAGCACGTTTGGGATGCTTTAAGGAGACTTCTAGCTGCTTTCAATCCGTCCCCCTCAAACCCTTGTCGCGCTTGCAACTGCTTTGCAAGAGCAATGGCTCTCGCTTCCCATGGAACTGATAGACCGCCTAATTGAAAGCATCATACATCGCTGTATGTGCTGTATTGCTTCTAGAGGCGATCATATTCCATACTGAAGGTACTTTTCCTGTAGCAAACTGACACCTTCGATTTGTTCATTTTATACATGTGCTAATTTCTATACTAACATATTTGTGTGGTAATTTCTTTTTATGTTATTTGATACCTTACTATGTGTTGTAAATTGTGGGTAAATTTCATTAAATTCTATATATCTTATTTGATACCTTACTATGTGTTGTATATCGTGGGTAAATTTCATTAAATTCTATATGTAACTTTTTCAGTAATCTTGATTTTTGTGATTTTTCCTTAATTTATGATAAACAGTGTATTTTACGGCCTTGCATTTTAATTGCCGGTTTCTGTACGTCGATGTACGGTTGTGTCATCGATGTACGGTTGTACGTCGATGTACGGTTTGTGTACGTTTGTGTACGGTTGTGTCTAAGAGCTAACTTACTTTAATTGTCTCTGTGCAGCTTTGGCTGTGTATTTAATTTAGTTTTAATTTTATATTTATATTCTGAGTTGAGTATTGGGTAAGTTTGTAAGTACCAGAAGTGCCGTCTCTAAATCATTGAATAAGAAGGTTTTTTTTTACTCTTACCACGTCTTGCCATTGATACAGTTTGAACTTTCCGAATAGTCCCTTCACAGTTCAAATAAAGATCTAGCCAGCAAAAGTAAAGTGAGTTTAGCTAGAATCTTATAAAGCATTTGATGAATATTAGGTATTTTGGAAGCAGAAGATGTGAAAAATGAGCAACGCCCTCGTCAGAATCGAACCATGGGCCTCTGGAATACGCATCCAGCATGCTGATCACTGCACTACAAAGGCATGCTAAGAAGGCGGGAGAAATATTTTACAGAATTAGCTTGTTAAGGCCATATGTCTTGGCCACATAAGCATAATCATTCCCCTGTTGGATTACTAGACATTAATTATTTTTAACTTCTGAATTCTTAAATTTTATTTTTAACTAACAAACTGTTTCCTTGGCTTACAAAACTAAAAACAACATTAATCTACCCTTTTTTTAAATTTTCCCGTAGTTTTTGGATAAATTTCTTAATATTGTTACGGATTTGGTATTTAAATAGCTTATGTTAGTTGAATTATAAATTAAATGGTTTTATTTCCCGCGCAGTGCAGCGCGTGACGAATATTAAAAGAAAGCTAAGCCCGAAAATGGAAAATACAAGAGCGCGTGCATGAAACATTTAATAAATATCTCTTTTTGATTTCGAGAAAGTACTAGAAAATTCTCGCGCGCGATTTTAAAATCTTATAAAAGGAGGAAAACTTCTCAGTTTGTAGGAGTTACTTAGTTTGTTGTTGCTTAGAAAACTGCTCTTCTTGACTGTAGCGAATTCGCAGATTAGCTTTCTCTAGCTGTTTTGAATTAAGTTCTTTTGAACGTTTGAGTAGTTATAAGATAACTACGTGAGATATTGTAAAACTGAAAGAATATCTGAGGGAATTTAAGAATTTTGTGATAATAATAAATTTTTTTGTTCATTTTTCATCGGACTTGTGCTTTTATTTCGTAACGAACCCGTACGCACGCAACAATATTTTACATCGATTGGGAATTTTCTATAATACAGGTAAATGCTTAATAACTGAATAGAAATATTGTTGTTAACCTTGTAGAGACATTAGGTATTTTTTTTGGAAGTAGGCAAGATGAAAAATGAGCAATTGCCTTCGCCGGGAATCAAACGACGGATCTCTGGAAAACTGGCTCAGCGTGCAGAACCACTACACCACGAAGGCACGTGAGGAAGGCGAGATAAGTACCTTTTATAACCTAGCTATCAATGATTATGTTGCGGCAAAGCCAGCGAACTATTAAAAATAACATTACCCTTTTTGTGAATGGCATCAGTTACGTTTTTGTATTTATAAAATCTCTTTTGCTTGTTCTATACTTCATGTTTATGTTAGGAAATAAATAAGTATAAAATACTATCGCCTAATATCTGATGCCGAAAAAACCATTTACGAAACAGGACCTTGAACTTATACTTCCTATTGTTGGTTTATTCTTGATGAATTATTTTACTTCCGACTTTAAAACTTAGTTTTGTTTTTGTTCTTTTCTACTACTCGGGCAATGGCGCCGACCGGTGAAGCTGTAGACAAAATGACCCAACTGAAACGAAAGCGGATAGCCGTGCGAATTAATGTTTCTTGCTTTTCTACTGAAATTGATACTTTGAACGATGATTTCTCAATTGAGAAAGTTGAATATATTTGTAATCGCTTAACAACTGCTTTAAATGATATGAAACTAATAGATAACGAAATTCGCAAATGCCTTTCTGACGATGAATATGAAAATGATAATTTGCAGTGTGAAAACTACATAGATACTGGTGAATCTACAATTTTCAAAGCACGAAAAATTATGCAAAATAAATAATCATCAACTACAAATAATGTTACTGCTTCGAATATGGATACCAATGATTTAACGATGACATTTGGCGACCCTCCTACTACAGTACCTATGACTCAACCATATACAGTTAAATTGCCCAAAATTAAACTACAGTCATTTACAGGAGAAATTGAACAGTGGCAATGTTTTTGGGAACAGTTTAAATCTTCTATAGATGCCAATCCTCATCTTTCTGTTATTGATAAACATGTTTTTCTCAGAGGTTATTTAGATGGTGAAGCTAAACGCCTTGTTGATGGAATTAGTGTAATAGGAGACACCTATGAAAGAACAAAAAAATTGTTGGAGGAAAGATATGGAAATAAAGATCGAATTATCCAATCACACTTAGATTACTTAGAACATTTAAATGTTATTCAAGACCCATCTCCTACGCATCTAAATGATGATCTTTACATAGAATGTAACAGAAGAATTCAAGCTTTAACTGCTCTGGCTGAAAATATTGAAGCATACGGTAGAATCCTAGTGCCAAAAATTATTCGTGCATTCCCCAATGATATTTGTTGCCGCTGGATTATCTATGCCAAACGTGAAAAACTAAACGAAGGTAATATTACTAGATTGATGCAGTTCTCGGCAGAAGAAGTGGAAGGTGTAGTTGCAGCACAAAGAGTTAAAGGTACGTCTTTTTCTGATCACACCGTAAAGTGCACTGTAGAAACTTTTAATATCAATTCCAAAACAGTAAATAAACGTAAGAAAATTTCACCATTTGTTCATTTTGTGATACTACAGGGCATTGGCCTCAATATTGTAAAACTGTTACAGACTATGATACTCGTGTTCAGAAACTTAAAACTTCAAATCGATGCTTTCTGTGTACTAACCGTGGTCATACAGATTCAAAGAAAAGAAAAATACTGCATGGTGCACTAAATGCAAGAAAAGGCATCATGTTTCTATTTGTTCTCCTGTTGAAAACAATCAACTGCGGATAACTAACAGTGCTGTAAATCACATAACCTTTCCTAAAACAATTTTTACACTTTTGCAAACTGCTCGTGTGTATGTTACTGGCCACACAAGCATTACTAAATTAACACGCTGCATTTTGGATGGTGGTAGCCAAGCAAGTTTTGTTCATACAAACCTCATTGAAAACCTTAAGCTTAAAGTTGTCAGTTCTGCCTCACTTTCAGTTCAAGCGTTTGAATCTTTTACTTCACAAGAACAACGTAGATGTGTTCAACTGTCGCTTTCAAGTTTGTGGAGCAGCCAAGCATTTTTGATCTCCGCATTTGAAAGCTCCAATTCCTATACTACACATCCTACTGCTCCACTAGAAATAGTTCACTTTGCTCAGAAGAAAAGATTGAGAATTGCTGATCCACCGCACGACTCTTCACTGCCCATAGAAATACTTATTGGTGGTGATCATTATTGGCGAATTGTTTCCACAGAAGCTCCAATCAAATGATCAGATACGTCGCTTCTGGGAATTAGACTCCGTAGGGATACAAGATGCGCAGAAACGAAGAATGACTACTCGAGATGGAGAACTTTTATCAGAATTTCACAAAACTTACAGCACTGAAGACAATCGAAGAATTGTGTCTCTGCCTAGAAAACCATTGGTCCCACCTTTGCCTACAAACAAAATTATAGCGGAAAACAGATTTCATTCTCTTCAAAAAAGACTTGCATCTAGTGATGTGTTAAAGACACAATATGACAAATGCATGCTGAATTACATTGAACAAAAGCATGTTGAAGTTTGTTCCATAGATGAATACAATGAGAAGCCAGTATATTACCTTCCTCATCATGCTGTACGAAAGAAAACGCAATCTGAAACCAAGTGGAGAATTGTGTTTGACGCTTCCTCGCATGCTGCAGGAATGATTTCACTGAACGATACCTTGGAAGCTGGCCCGAATCTTCTTCCTGAATCTATTGGTTGCAGTTAAGATTTCGATTACATGAATTCGCTGTTACATGTGATGGTAAGCAAGCTTTTTTACAGTTGTCACTACATAAAGAAGATAGGGAAGTCACAAAATTTTTCTGGTACAAATTAAAATCTGATTCATCTCAACCTACTACTTTTACAGATGAAATAACTGTTTACAGATTTACTCGTTTACCATTTGGCCTTACTTGCAGTCCGTTTTTACTCTGTGCTGCGACACGAGAATTGGCTGCTAAACATATCGCAGAATTTCCAATTGCTGCACGAATGATATATAAACATCTCTATATGGATGACTTTCTTGCTAGTATGGAAACTGAATCACGCATTAGCTATATCACGAGATCAAGAATTTAATGGCTATAATAAAATTGCCTATAAAAAAGTGGGCTAAAAACTCTTTGAAACTCAAAGATGTACTACAAACACATGAAGAATCTCACAAAACGGAAACAACTGTCTTAGGTATTGGCTGGAATACAACTTCTGATACTTTGAAGCATGCATTCAAGACTTCCCTCTGTGGTTTTGCAGACAAACCACTAACAAAGAGATGGTTACTTTGCTGCATTGCTAGTTTTCATTATCCGTTAGACCTTTTTTCACCGTTTACTATTCTTGGGAAAATCTTATTCCAAGATACATGGATTCTTGGAATCAAGTGGGATGAATTACTACCTGCTAATTTATCAACTTTATGGTATGCAGCTGTGAAAGAACTTGATGATATTTGCACCCTTCAAATTCCTCGATGCATAGGGATTTCATCACATGTTCCTTTTGCTATTCATGTGTTTTGTGACGCATCTGAACGTGCCTATGGTTCAGTTTTGTACATTGTTACCTTTAAGGGTGACCAATCGAATGTGAATTTAGTGTGTAGTCGCAACAAACTAGCTCCTATAAAGAAAGTTACCTTACCTCGCTTGGAGCTCTTGGCGGCCCTGATGGGAGCACGATTGTTGCAACATTTATTGTGCTGAAACAAACATCTGTTCGTCAAATGCAACATTGGGGAGTGATTCTCAAGTTGTCTTAGGGTGGATACGCAGTGACTCCAACAAATGGAAAACTTTTGTTAGCAACAGAGTAACAGATATTATTTCCTATACCAATCCTTCACAATGGAGACATTGCCCTGGCGAAGACAAACTTTCTCGAGGTGTTTCACCATCAACATTAAAAAACCTGGAAATCTGGTGGAACGGCCCTCCGTAGTTAGTCAAATCTCTAGAATATTGGCCTCATTCTGATACTATTTCTAAAGATTACAGTCATAACTTCGAGGCAAAGAAAGAAAAAGTTCAGACCCTTCACATCGTATCTACTCAACCAATCATAAAGGCTGGAAACTACAGTTCTTACGTTCGATTGTTACCTTGTAACATCTTGGATTCTTCGCTTTATTCACAACTGTAGGAAACAAGAAAAGTTAGTGGGTGAATTACATACCACAGAACTGAATCAAGCTCGTATTTATTGGATACAGACCGTTCAGAAAGAATCTTTTCCTTCAGAATATGAAGCTCTGTTGACAGGAAAATCACTCCCTAAGAAATCAAGGATATAACCCTTTTTTCAAGAACAATATTATACTTCTTGGTGGTCGACTACAGTTTTCTGATTTATCTCACGCTGAAAAACATCCCATATTATTGAACAGTTCTCATCATTTTAGAAGCCTACTGATACGCCAAACACATTTACGAATGCATCATCTCGGTGTTCGGATTGTACTTTCTCAGCTTCGTTCAGAATATTGGATATTAAGAGCAAGACAAGCCATTTAAAAGGTGATAAAGACTTGCCTTTCATGTAAAGTACTGAAGCAAAGAGAAGTGAACAGATAGAAGCTCCATTACCAGCTGAGCGAATTCAAAAGTCATCTCCTTTCGAAACTACCGGAATTGATTTTGCTGGACCACTCTGTGTAAAAAATAATAACTCCGTTACAAAAGCTTACATTGCCATTTTCACATGTGCTACAACTCAAGTTATCCACTTAGAATTAGTTTCCGATCTGCGTGCTGACGTCTTCCTACTTGCATTACAACGTTTTTTCTCTAGACGTTCACTTCCTCATACAGTGTACACTGATAATGCCACAACGTTCTGCGCTGCGGATAAAGAGCTGAAATTATTGTGGGATACTATATCCTCTGCCAAGGCACAACAGTTTTATGCCCACCACAGCATGGAAATTTTTCGCCCCGGAGCGGCTTGGTGGGGAGGATGGTGGGAAAGATTGATAGGCTCAATTAAGCGATGCCTTCGAAAAACATTAGGTAAGGCTCTTTTGGATGACGCTGGTTTGATCACTGTATTATGTGATATTGAAGCCGCTCTTAACAGTAGACCGATTGTCCACGAATACGGAATAAAAGATGACTTTAACACCCTCGCACTTCCTCATAGGATAGAAATTAACTACTATTCCTTCCAGCTCCACAAATCTTGAAACAAATTTAAATCGTATGTGGAAGAATCGTCAACATTTGATGGACTCTTTTTGGAAAAGATGGCAAAAGGAATATTTGATGGACTTGCGTACATTTCATCAAGTGCGGAATCCATCTGAAACAAACAAATAAAATATGGAAAAAATAAAAAGTATAAATAAATAAATAAGTATAAAGTACTATCTCCTAATAGATTATAATTATGTAATTCCTTACAAGGAAATAAGGAATATAATTAAAATTTTTGGCATTTTATTTACTTTCTGTTTTCAGATCTCTTAGAGCGGAATTTGCCAGCCAACGCAAAGCGTTATATTCGAATGACAAAAGAAATGTATGACTCCTGCATGGATCTCCGTAAGTCTAATTTTTAATTCGATCTCTATTATTTTAATTCGGAAGTATATATGACAGAAATTATCAGAATACGTTTCTTTTAATAACTTTAGGGAAATTATAAATTGATACAAGCGCATTATAGATCCATAATTTATTTTTGACAGTGAATTCCCCCATACTGTTTTTTTATACTGTTTTTTATATTCTAATGACAAAAGAAATGTATGACTCCTCCACGGATCTCCGTAAGTCTAATTTTTAATTCGATATCTATTCTTTTAATTTGGCAATATATATGACAGAAATTATCAGAATGCGTTTCTTTTTAATATCTTTAGGGAAGTTATAAATTGATACAAGTGCATTGCAGATCCATAATTTATTTTTGACAGTGAATTCCCTCATACTGTTTTTTTTTGGGTAATTTAAATATAATTAGGTATCAAACTACCTTTACAAAACATTCCTGTGTTTTAGAAGAATTCTCTGTTCACACTTCCTAGACATTTGGATTTCAGGAGCACAGAGAAAAGGTAACCTTAATTAAAAGATTTACTGAAACAATTGACGTAGTACTGAGACAATTGATGTAGTAAAATTAAAATTGAACAAAAATTATCCACAACATTCTGGGGGTCTCAGATATACAAATATTTAAATGTGTATATCTTACCAATCTCCAGCTACTGCAGCTTCTGGCCTCTATTCCTACGCGTTAATAAATACAAAATCATTTACCAAAACCCAGAATAGTACTCAGGGGGACATTTCAGGAACAATTTTCTAGTGAAATTTTAGTCACTTGCCAGAATTGGCTAAATTTTTAACATGCAAGCTAATCAACTTTTAATCTGTATTTAGTATTAAGCTATTTATGCGATACTGTTGCGAGCGTATTGGTTAGTAATGGATTGAATACATACAGAATTGATGATAGCTTGATAAAATTTATTTTCCCAAAAGAATCAGTTTACAGTTCTGAAACTTTCCACAAAAGCACTCGCAGAGCTCTTCTCAGCAGGACAGAGCACAATTTAGTAATTATCACTTCAAACTACTAATCCCGTTAAACACAACGCAAAGCGCATCCAAAGAACAAAACTCGCACGAAGATGTCTTAATAATTCGAAGTCAACTCTGAACTAAAAAACTGAGAAATGATGCTCTCTTAGGTCTTATAGCTTTGCCTGTCCGCCAGAAAATCTTTAGTGCCTTCTATTTCTGTAAACTACTGGAAGGCATATACGGTTAAATATAAGTTACATAGAAGGGTTACAATTACGGTTACAATTACATATAGGGAACAATTACATTTATTCAATTATAGTACCGATTACAATTATACAGGGACCGGACCAAAATGTTGCCAAATGATCGCCAAGTTTGGTGACTTTTGGCGATATCTCGTCAAATGTGGCAATAAAAAAATTAGTTAAGTTGGCAAAAACCATTGCCAGCTCGGCGATATCTCGCCAATTTGACGAAATAGCCATTTACTTTAATGTTAAACAGACTTGTCCTGTAATCTTATTTTTCCGGCAGAGTTTCCTCTCTAGAGGAATTTCATGTTACATTATACAAAAGATAATACAATTTTATATATAATTTGATTATAACCTTTTATATATTTAGAAAATTCATAACAATATTATCGCTTCACTGTATATTTTATTTTAAAATATTTACCATTTTTAACTTATAATCAACCTGAAGTGAAGTAGGAATTTTTGAAGATGTGTACTATGCGTAATTTGATTTTCAAGCTCACTTTAAAAAGCATGGTATTTCTCTTGCGTTATATTTTCTCCTGTAAAATGTTGACCATTTTGAACGTTCCGGGAAATGAAAAACAAGCAGCAGTCTCTGCATAATTATCGTTCATTCTTTAGTAACTTTCATATCTTTTCTTTCTAAAATTTTAACCATATTTAACTTACCATGAATTGAGGAAGTAGTAGCCTCTTATTCAGTACCACGAATTTTGCATACTGAGCGGAAATGTATCACTGGTCACCAAATGAAATTATCTATTGGGAAACAAAAATTTGAAGATACAATGCGAAAAGCTGCAGAGGAAAAAAAGGATCTTCATGCTGATAATTAGTTTATGGTTCCAGAATTTCTCTTCTTACTACTTTGCGTTTCATACATCGATAAGATCAAGAACTAACTTTCACCAGGGGATGCAATGCACACAGTTAAATATAAGTGAAAACACATTGATTGGAAAAACTATATGACAGAAGATTGTAGATTGACTTTCACCAAACACTCGAAAGGTAAATTTGGTAGAAAGGAAAAAATCAGGATTAACGAAGATCAAATTTCAGATTACGAAAATCAGTCCTCAAATGAAAGAATAATGTGGGTGGAATTTTACCGAAATAATTATCTTTTCGAGAAACTTTTAGTATGACGAACGAATGTTTCTTTTTGCAAATATTAAACAAAGGCATCATATTGTTACGAATTTGGTTTTTAAAAAGCTAATGTTAGTTCAGTTATAAATTTAATGGTTTTATTTCCCGCGCAGTGCAGCGCGTGACGAATATTAAAAGAAAGCTAAGCCGGAAAAATAGAAAATACAAGAGCACGTGCATTTACCATTAAATAAATAAATATGTCTTTTTGATTTCGAGAAAGTACCAGAAAATTCTCGCACGCGATTTAAAAATCTTATAAAAGGAGGAAAAACCTTTCAGTTCGTAGTAGTTGCTTAGTTTGTTGTTGTTTAGAAAACTGCTCTTGTTGATTGTAGCGAATTCGCGGATTAGCTTTCTTTAGCTGTTTTGGAATTAAGTTCTATTGAACATTTGAGTAATTAAAAGATAACTACTGTGAGATATTATAATACTGCACGATAATTTGAGGAAATTTATGCATATTTCTTGTGATAATAACAAATTTTTGTTCATTTTTCATCGGACTTGTGCATTCATTTCGTAACGAACCCGTACGCACGCAACAATATCTCTGAAGGAGAGGATAACAAATCATGTGCATAATGAGAATACAATATATCTGGATTACGTGTGCGTTTATCAGAGCGAATTCAAAATATATCGAATATCAAAATTTTGGAAATATTATTAGAAAACAATATTTCCAAAATTTTACAATGTGTCTAAAAGCATCAGTTTTAGATCCAATATCTGGCGCAAGCATATAAAAATTTAAATGATTCTGAGGTGCTACCACATGGTACCACAAAAGGCAAAGAAGAAAGGCTTGTCAGTCCTTAAAATGATCAGTTACTTGATTGCTTGTAGGGATTCTTCATTTTATCTATTAACTAAGTGTGGAGGAACCTAGTGAACATACTAAGCGAATAATTGCTCAAGTCCAAAAACAGAAACCTAAAACTCAAGAAGGGTTAATTACTCCATATTGCTCACGATAAAGATGCACAGACGGTCCCTTTCTCAGAACGTACAACAAAATCTCTACTTGGGCTTAAAAATGTAAGAAATAAGAACTTAGCTTATGACTAACTAAAGCGATTTAGCCGAAGCTAACACAATTTCTAACTAGTTGACCCCTAATATTAAATTAGCTAGCGAACCTATCTAGGGCACGCAATACGGCCGAGCGTAGTAACAGCTTAGAAACACGTAGCCCAAGGGCAAACGCGCGCGCGCTATTCAGGAAATCTAATAGAAGAGATAGAAAAGTGTGACAAACTTAAAAATAACTGTTATAAACTTAGGATAAAGAAGCTTAATAGCAACAATTGGCGTGAATGATGGCCTTCTGGAAAATAAACAAATGATATTTTCTCTCGCATATTTACGGTTTTTTATTTTTTAAAAGGTGCCATAATATTCACCAAATTAATTTTAAATATCGTCAGATTTCAGGTTGAATAAGGAAACATTCTGAAAGGTTGATACAACTGTTTTTCAGATATTGATTCTCCCGTTATTTAAATCAGCATAATTTTGCATGGCTAATGGGAAGAAACAAAATGAAATATACAGGAAATTGTAAACCGTTGTGTTTTTCCTATGAAAAGATGTTCTTGAATGTCTTGAAATAATTTTTTCTTATGCTTTTTTCCCAGCGGAAATTTTTAAGCGGAGGCACAGCTACAAATTAGGCCTATTTTCGAATCTATATACTATTAGGCGCTTCATGAACGAAAAACTATTTTTACACATATACCTTACTAAGAAAGTCATCGTATTAATATGGACAACAGCCAGAAGAAATTTACAGCAAGAAATAATTTTTTAGTTTCCTGCAAAGTTTAAAAGAAAAGGAAAAAATTCTTCCTTTTAGAGGTTGTTCCTTAAAGTTACTCTCGTACTCTAGAGACAATCTTTACGAAAGTTTGAGGACTACCGATTTATAAAATATAAGTTTCAGCAATCTTTCTATCTTACATTAGGGGTTACGTGAACCACAGTTCGAAGATCTGTAAATTGCTGTATTATACAGTATAATCTGTAATGAGTATGTATGATCTACAATGTTTGAATATTTTTTCGAAATATGAAATATTTAAAGACCAATTTAATTACTTATTAATGTACGATTTACTCTTTTGAAAGAAAGCTATTAATATGCAATGCTCGAAATTTATGCTGTTTACTTATGCTGAGCAGACCGACAATTAAATTATTTCACAAATTTACCAAAATATTGTTACGAATTTGGTATTTAAAAAGCTAATGTTAGTTCAATTATAAATTAAAATGTTTTATTTCTCGCGCAGTGCAGCGCGTGACGAATATTAAAAGAAAGCTAAGCCGGAAAAATTAAAAATACAAGAGTGCGTGCGTTAAATAAATAAATATCTCTTTTTGATTTCGAGAAAGTACTGGAAAATTCTAGCGCGTGATTTTAAAATCTTATAAAAGGAGGAAAACATCTCAGTTTGTAGTAGTTGCTTAGTTTGTTGTTGTTTAGAAAACTACTGTTGTTGATTGTAGCGAATTCGCGGATTAGCGTTCCTTAGCTGTTTTGAATTACGTTCTGTTGGACATTTGAGTAGTTAAAAGATAACTACTGTGAGATATTGTAATACTGCATGATAATTTGAGAAAATTTAAGCATTTTTGTTGTGATAATAATAAATTTTTGTTCATTTTTCATCGGACTTCTGCATTCATTTCATAACGAACCCGTACGCACGCAACAATTTTTGGTGGCAGCGGTAGGATTTGAATGCCAATAACAAGAGCGATGGAAGAACAATTCAGGCAAATGATGACTGCATTTGCTGCTTTCCAAGAAAAGATGGAAGGGGCCGTCAACTCCGTTAAGGAAGAAATGAAATTGGGCCAGGAATCCGTTAAGGAAGAAATGAAATTGGGCAAGGAATCCGTTAAGGAAGAAATGAAATTGGGCCAAGATTCCGTTAAAGGAGAGATGAGATCCGTTAAAAAGGAAATGGAAGCCGTTCACGAAAAGTTGGAAGCTGGTCAAGTAACATTTAAAGAAGACATAAAAGCTGTACAAGAAAAGATTGAAGCAGGTCAAGTCGAAATGAAAAGAGAAATAACCTGCGTAATAGAAAGTAAATTTGAGGCTATGGAAGACAGAATAGGAGCTGTCGAAAATAAAGTCGGGCAAATTGAAGAAAAGGTTTCTTCTGTCAAAGATGAAATAGAAGATAGAGTGTCGGCTGTGGAGCAACGAGTCGAAGGAAGAGTTTCGGCCTTCCAACAACAAATTGAAGAAAGAGTTTCTGCCGTCGAACAACAAATTGATGATAGGGTTTCTGCTGCCGTCGCCAAAGAAGTTGACAGCCTAAAGAAGTGCATAGCGACGGTAGGAAACAATTCTGAAGGTTTCAAATTTTTATCAATGCCTGCTCGTTCCGTTCTGAAACTATCTACATATGATGGGAAGACCTCCTGGCAGGTGTATAGGACACAATTTTCTATCGTTGCGGATGCGAATGGATGGGATTCCCAAGCTAAGGCCTGTCATCTCGCCGCTTCTCTGAGAGCAGACGCAGCGGATATCCTGCAGACGCTTCCCGAAAATCAAAGGCTAGATTTCGAAGCTCTATCCGGCGCTTTGGAGCTGCGCTTCGGCGAGAAATGTTTAAAAGACTACAGCAGGCTCCAATTAAAATCTCGTCAACAGAAGCTCACCGAAACGCTTCAGGAGCTCGCCACGGATGTTGAAAGGCTGTCACATCACGCCTTTTCGGAGTGCCCGACAGAAACAAGGGAAATCCTGTCCCTGCAATATTTCATCGATGGCATCCGGGACCCTGTAATACAGAAAGCACTGCGAATGGCGGATGTTAAAGATCTGAAAAGCGCTTTAGTGTATGCCATGAAATTTGAGGCAGCCCAGCAAGCCACCCGTCGAGACCGCCATCCAGTCAGAGCTGCTCAAGTCCAGGAGCCAGGGGATCAAGTCATTGCTCGTCTAGACGATTTAACTAGACAACTGAACGCCTTGAGACAGAATATTGGTGACAAGAAACCGACCGTAAAGTGCTGGAACTGCGGTGCTGAAGGACACATACGACGAAACTGCAGAACACCCCAGGGCACGGATGCTAAGACCGCTCCTAACAAACAGCAGGGAAACTAATTAGTGGCCATCTCGCGGGGCGGAGGTTGCCAGATCATGAAAAGCCCCAGTTTAAAGCGCTTCAGATTTCTGCAGTGAGAGGCGGCAGTAATGGACGTTTCATAATAGGACATATTAATGGAGTTCCCTGCAATATGACGATAGATACAGGAGCCAACGTTACCATCATCCGAAAAGATTTGGCTCAACAACTGGGAAGCAAACTTATCTGGACGCCGCCCTGCGTTACCCTACAGACTGTGTCCGGTGAGAAGATCAACATCGATGGAAAAGTAAATGCTAACATCACGTTTGGAAGTGCCGCTTACCATCACACGGCATATGTAGCAGAGATCACTGATTCTTGCATACTCGGATTGGACTTTCTAAGGAAATACAATTTTTCCTTGGACTTTAAAAATAACGAATTGCATTCTACATCTGAGGACATAGCGTTATTTGGAGTCAATGATGAAGTTAAATCTGTCCATAAAATCATAGCACAAGACAATATCACAATACCGGCAAGAACAGAAATTTTACTTCCTGGATCCATAGCCGAAAACAGAAATTTCCGCTACGGCATCATAGAATATCCTAATAACTGTAATATCCCAAAAGGAGTACTAGTAGCCTCAACACTCGTCGACCTATCCAGAACGGTTATCCCGGTGAGAGTCGCCAATGTAACTGAGAAGGCGAGAGTTATTAAGAAAGGTGAAGTGGTTGCAACATGTACTCCAGTAACCACCGTTGAAAGAAAGAGTAACATCCAAGAATCCGTGTCTCCAGAAAGCATTACATCAGAGTTACTTCAGAATGCGCAATTAAACGATGAAGAGAAGAATGCTGCCGATCGCGTCGTTAAAGATCTTCAAGATGTTTTCTCCCGCTCGTATTCTGACGTGGGTCGAACTAGTTTGATACAACATAGAATAGATACCGGTGATCATCCCCCGATCAAGCAACATCCAAGACGTCTACCGTTTGCTAAACAGGAAGAGGTGCGAACACTGTTAAAAGATATGGAAGAAGGCGATGTCATCGAGCCTTCAGTAAGTCCATGGGCATCTCCCATCGTCCTAGTCAGAAAGAAAGACGGCTCAACAAGATTTTGCGTCGACTATCGCCGGTTGAATGAGGTTACGAAGAAAGACAGTTACCCTCTTCCTAGAATTGACGACATTCTAGACACTCTTTCTGGAAGCAAGTGGTTCTCAACACTTGATTTAAAGAGTGGGTATTGGCAGGTAGAAATACAGCCTGAAGACCGAGAAAAGACGGCATTTACTACGGGACAAGGGCTTTGGCAATTCAAGGTGATGCCGTTTGGACTGTGTAATGGCCGGCAACATTCGAACGTCTTATGGAAACTGTTTTGAAAGGCCTTTCCTACGAAGCCTGCCTCATATACCTGGACGACATCATCATCGTCGGAAAGAGTTTTGAAGAACATTTAGAAAATCTTAGGAAGGTGCTTCAGAAACTGAAAGAAGCCAATCTGAAGCTGAGTCCCGCTAAATGCAAATTGTTCCGAAAGGAAGTGACTTACCTGGGACATGTCACCTCTGCAGAAGGTGTGCGCACGGATCCTGAAAAGGTATCAGCCGTTAAATCCTGGAAACGTCCCGAAAATGTCCATCAGCTGAGAAGCTGAGAAGCTTCCTAGGGCTTTGCACCTACTATAGGAAATTCGTGAAGGACTTTTCTTCCATCGCAAGACCCCTACACAAGCTGACAGAGAGCAACCAGAAGTTCTTGTGGACAAAAGAATGCGAGGATGCATTTAACAACTTAAAGGAGGCTTTAACATCTGCTCCAATCCTGACGTATCCTCAGCTTGACCGACCATTTATTCTCGACACCGACGCGAGTAATGAAAGTGTTGGTGCTGTTTTGTCCCAAGAAATAGACGGCCAAGAACGTGTAGTGGCATACTGGAGCAAGTGCCTGTCTAAACCGGAGAGGAATTATTGTGTCACCAGGAAAGAGTTGCTAGCCATAGTCAAAGCTGTAGAACAGTTCCATCACTATCTATACGGCAGAAAATTCCTGCTCCGCACCGATCATGCATCATTAACCTGGCTTTTAAATTTCAAGAATCCTGAGGGTCAAATAGCCAGGTGGATACAGAGACTCCAAGAATATGACATCACTATCCGTCATCGTAAGGGATCATCACACGGAAACGCCGACGCCCTGTCTAGAAGACCTTGCCAAGAAAGCTGCCGATATTGTTCCAGGGTGGAAGCGAAATACGAGCTGCTGACTCCGGTCGCAAGACAAATTACAACATCAACATCGGCTGATCGAGAACCGTGGAGTGATGATGAAGTCAGGAAAGACCAGCTGGAAGACCGCGACATTAAATCCATAATTGATTTAATGGAGTCATCAAACAGAAAACCTACCTGGCAGGACATTTCTATCTGTAGTCCTACAACCAAACAATATTGGGCACTCTGGGATTCACTTCACATTCGAAACGGCGTCTTATACCGGAAATTCGAATCGGATGATGGGAAGACGTTCCGATGGCAACTTATACTTCCAAGATCCCGCATTCCTGATGTCCTTAAAGAGTTACATAGAACCCCTACTGGAGGTCACTTTGGAATAATGAAGACCTTGCAGAGAGTTCGTGAGCGCTTTTACTGGAATAATGCAAAGGATGACGTGCAAAAGTGGTGCCGATCTTGCGATGCCTGTGCAGGTCGGAAAGGACCGAGGAGACGCAGCCGAGGCAAGCTGCAACGTTACAACGTAGGGGCGCCTTTTGAACGTATCGCCTTTGACATCCTGGGACCTCTGCCACGAACTGCTGATGGCAACAAATACATACTCGTTGTCATTGATTACTTCACCAAGTGGCCTGAAGCTTATCCTATTCCTGATCAAGAGTCAAGAGGCTGTCACAGTAACTGAGGTAATGATACAGCACTGGATTTCCAGGTTCGGAGTGCCTCTTCAGTTACATTCCGATCAGGGAAGGAATTTTGCCTCGACAGTAATCAAAGAACTATGCAAACTACTCGGCATTGACAAAACTCAAACGACGCCATTGCATCCCCAGTCGGACGGCATGGTAGAGAGGTTCAATCGAACCATCCTTAATAACCTCTTATTAGTGGTTTCCAGAAACCAACAGGACTGGGACAAGAAATTACCACTCTTTTTACTGGCTTACCGCAGTGCTGTCCACGAGACTACCGGCTATTCTCCATCACAGATGCTCTTCGGTCGTGACCTTCGTCTGCCTTGTGATCTATTGTTTGGCCGCCCTCCGGATGCTCCTTCATCGCCTGAGGAATATATTCAAGATCTCCAGGCCCGGTTTGAAGTAATGCACAACTTTGCACGAGAGCGAGTCAACTTGGCGACGGAGAAGATGAAGACCCGCTACGACACAAGAGCTACTGAACATCAGTTCCACGAAGGAGACAAGGTGTGGTTGTGGAATCCGACTCGACGGAAAGGACTTTGTCCGAAATTACAGTCACCTTGGGATGGCCCGTATACAGTCCTAAAAAGACTGAATGACGTCGTGGTTCGGATTCGTAAGTCTTCGACTCTAAACCTAAAGTCGTTCATTACGACAGGTTAGCTCATTACTATGGCCATAGTACGTAATGTAAATAATTGTAAATAGTATCAGACCATGGTCCTTTTTGTTTATAAATGGGTATTTGATTTGATTTGTATTTAGTATTTGATTTTCATTTAGTATTTGATTTGTATTTAGTATTTGATTTGTATTTAGTATTTGTTTTGTATTTAGTATTTGATAGCATTTGATTTGTTTAAGTTAGTTATTGCATTTATTGTTTATATTGTTTGATATTGTAATGTAATGTTTATGCCTCAGTTGCATTTATGCCACAGTTGTAAGTTTAGCTTCCTGTCCAGGGATTGTACTGCCCGGGACGTGCAGTCCTTGGGAAGGGGGCAGTGTTACGAATTTGGTATTTAAAAAGCTAATGTTAGTTCAATTATAAATTAAATGGTTTTATTTTTCGCGCAGTGCAGCGCGTGGCGAATATTAAAAGAAAGCTAAGCCGGAAAAATTAAAAATACAAGAGCGCGTGCGTTAAATAAATAAATATCTTTTTTTGATTTCGAGAAAGTACTGGAAAATTCTAGCGCGTGATTTTAAAATCTTATAAAAGGAGGAAAACATCTCAGTTTGTAGTAGTTGCTTTGTTTGTTGTTGTTTAGAAAACTACTGTTGTTGATTGTAGCGAATTCGCGGATTAACGTTCCTTAGCTGTTTTGAATTACGTTCTATTGGACATTTGAGTAGTTAAAAGATAACTACTGTGAGATATTGTAATACTGCATGATAATTTGAGAAAATTTAAGCATTTTTGTTGTGATAATAATAAATTTTTGTTCATTTTTCATCGGACTTCTACATTCATTTCATAACGAACCCGTACGCACGCAACAATATGTTTGACTTAATTTGTTGTAAACTACAGTTATGATTTCAAAATGAAATATAGAAAATAGCTTTGCAATGTTCAAACTAAAAAAATTAAATTAAATTAAATTGCTAAATTTCATTATTTTAGCATTTACTTATTAAATCAAATCTAGAGATGCCAACGTCTTCCCAAATTATAATACTTAATTAAACAGAATTGACATGGATTAAATCAAAATTAAGAATTTAATAAATAAATTATTTTTTTAAGCACTAACTCGAGCGCCTTTTCGTAAAAGAGTAATCAAATAATTCTTCATATAAGCCAGGGAAGGAAAAATCACTGTTTAATACACTGACAAATATCAACTTTGGATCGAAACTTTCGTACAAACTTAGAATATTAACTGTTGTTATGATAAGCTAGCAAGGAATCATAAGTTTCTTAAATAATCGCAGTACCTCAGTTTCTGCTAACCATTTTTGCAAGTTAAGTTTTTATCTTCAAATATGAAGAGCATTTTAAATCTGAGGTCAATTAAAATGAACTTTCGGAACAAAATAAGCTTTTGACGTAAACATCCATTTTGGATTACAGTGGAACCTCGAGCTACGAGTTTAATTGGTTCCAGCACTAAGTTCGTATAGCGAATTTCTCGTATCTAGAAACATACTTCGCCACTGAAAATAGTGGAAATCCAGTTAATCCGTTCCACACATCCAAAAGTCTCATTCCCATCTCATCTTCAGTCGATACACTTCGTGTTTTTCCGAGAAGATCCAAGTACAGTTTCTTAGGCTTAGCACAAATGACAGCTTCCGAGACCGAATCGCCTTTTAACTGCTTCTCGTTAATTCACAGCAACAGCTTCTAGGAGTTTGCGACGGTGCTTGGAAATAACGGTAACTCCTTTGGCCACATCAAGTTTCTTAATTTCTACCTTCTTCTTCAGAGTAGTGCAGATCGTCGATTTCGAACGACCGTAAGTCTTTGCCGATTCCTTCACTCTCACACCTTAATCACGCTTATATTTATCTATAATTTCATTCTTAATTTCAACGGTCATCGTTTCCTTCGTTTTCTTTCAGCACTATCTGAGGCAACAATCTTCTTGGGAGGTATCGTGAAATAATTATTTTCACCTTAAATGTAAAAAACAATCAACTCACAATCGCATAAATACGTAGATCAAAGAACACTGAGTGATCTGACGAGGAGATTCCTCGTCTCGAGCCAGATCAGTAAACGCGACACTCATACCCACTGCTTGGCTCCTTGCTCATAACTCGAGTGAATGCTTGTATTTAGAGACGAATTTTTCGCTCATACTTTCCTCGTATCTCGAATTTCACGTATCTAGAGGTTACAATGAACTGAATCCATTCACCAGTTTTGGGTAGCTCTTCTATGAAATTTAATATAATTCTTTCAGTTTAATTATGGTGTGGGTCTGACATTTTGGTTCTTTGACTCCTTTAATTAGAATAGTAGTAATCTCTTGGAGCATTTAACATAGTAAAGCGTTACGTACATGAAACAGTAGAAATAACTGCTTATATTTTGTATATCATTTATGAGAGGGTAAAGGAAAATAAGCGCCTACGAGAGACTTGCTGCTTCTGATTAGGTTAATGAAACGTCTTAACATTAGACTTGCACATTTTTCTTTTGAACTTCTAGTCTGTGCTCACATAACATTTCTTCATTTTTCTAGAAAGCATCGAACAGGTGGATAGCGAACCACTGAAGAAGGTTTTGAAGGAATTTGGAGGTTGGCCGACTGTGGAAGAAAACGTCGACCAGACAGATCGCGAACCACTAACGGACGGTTTGAAGGATCTTAGGCTAGCTGTAGAAGAAAGCAGCGAGCGGGCAGATCGCGAATTACGCAGGGGGGGTTTGAAAGATTTTAAAGATAAGCTGGCTGAGATTGGAAGCACCGATCAACCGGATCGCGAATTACGCAGGGGGGGTTTGAAAGATTTTAAAGATAAGCTGGCTGAGATTGGAAGCACCGATCAACCGGATCGCGAACCACCAAGGAAGGGTTGGAAAGATTTTAAAGGTTTGCTGCCTACACGAAAAAAGAGCTGGGATCCGACTTCTTTTGATTGGATGGATACTCTCATCAAAATGCGCAAGAAGGGCTTCAATCATAATATCTTTATGAGTTTGTCTGTGACCAAAGACGGTGAATCTCATTACCTAGAGGTACGTATGCATGCCTTAACAAGATGTACTTGATAATTTTATCGTTCATTTCGCTCAGAACAAGTTCTTTTACTAAGAAAGCATGATTTAGAACTAAATTTAATTGTGTTAAACAGTTTTGTGTCGAAAAGAATTAATAAAATTTAATTTGAATTATTTACGAGATTGTATGCAATAATTAAAGCGAATTCTAAAAACAGCTTCTTAAAAAAAAATCTGTAGATTAAGAAATAGGCGCTGAAATGCAGAATTCTTGAAAAAGAATGAGACAAATTCGAAGTTCTGTTTCGTAATCAAGCATCTTTACGAAATGAGCCATTCATCATTTGGAAGAATAGGTTTCTAAGCTTTCAAAAGTTGTTAGCAGTGTCTGTGGATGCGTTGCCATTGGTGAACATTCAGTTGTAATTTTACACTCGAAATGGTAAAACTGCCGAAAATGGTATTCTGGATTCTGGAGTCTGCGAACATTCGACAGTGGTTTCTGCAGTTTCAAGACAATGGATACCTGGATAGAGTAACATGTCCTAGACTGCCTCGAATTTCGCAAAAAGAAATTGAAGAAAGTCCGGGATTCATTTCAGCGTAGTTTACGGGTTACGTCCACGATTTTAGTTAACTGCCAGCTTGTGATCCTTCAACCTACCTGAATGCTTGCATAACAGAAAATGAAGCTTCATTACCAGGAGTAGGCGATTTGCCTGGTTGAGCTGTTGAGGGTCCTTCCTTGTCAAAGAGTCCTCCGCACTTAATTGCCAAAACTGGTAAATTTAATCTTGCAACTACACTCATGTCCATAAATTAAGGATAATTCGGAGTCACGCGGAAATCGAACTCTAAAATAAATATATTACCCGTAAAATAACTACACACACCTTCAAGAATCATATGCAAATTTCCGGAAGTAACCAGATGACACCGATGGTACGTCACAATGACGACAGTGTAAGAGAGTGATATATAAGGAATACAGGCAAAGAAGTAAAATTGTTCGCAGGCGCTTTATAAACATTTCAGTGCAATAACCGAATAGTTATGACACAAAGGAGGCATTTGGATGATTTTTTAAGTGGTAGAATTATCGGTCGTCTGGAATGTGGGCGTACCCAACTGGAAGTATTAGACGAACTTGGAATTTCCCAGAGTATCATCTCCAGGCTTTGTCAACGATTCCAAGATGATGGTAATGTGAGTAGACGTTACAGCACAGGTCGCCCCAGAGTTATAACGCCGAATGAGGACCGGTATTTGGCAGTTACTGCCAAAAGAAACAGGCGGAGCACAGCCTCAGACCTGTCTCGTCAGGTCTCTTCAGCCTCTGGTACGACAATTTCAAGGCAGATCGTGTACAGACGCTTAGGGCAGATTGGTCTATGTGCTCGTAGACCTGTCAGATGCGTTCCACTTACTGCAACTCACTGTCGCCTGCGGTTAGCCTGGAGTAGAGAGCATACATTGTGGACACCGCAACAGTGGGCTTGTGTGATGTTTTCCGACGAGTCCAGGTTTAGCTTGCAGTCTGATTCTCGCCGAACGTTCATATGGAGAGCTCCGTTACCACCAAGAAAACATCATTGAACGACACCGTTACGGTGGTGCAGGAGTGCTCGTTTGGGGTGGAATTATTCTGGGTTCCAGAACTGACCTGCATGATCAAATTGAAACCATGACAAGCCAAATCTATCGGGACGTCATTCTGGAACAACATGTACGTTTGTTTCGGGGCGCCATGAGCGGACAATTTGCGTTTATGGATGACAACGCCCGTCCTCACCGTACAAGCATCGTAGGGAATGCCTTCAATCGGAGGATATCACCCGTATGGACTGGCCAGCATTCTCACCGGACTTGAATCCAGTAGAACACATGTGGGACATGCTTGGCCGACGAGTTGCAGCCCGTCAACCTCCTCCTACATGTCTACCGGAATTTAGGAGAGCATTGCTTTTTGAGTAGTGTAATATCCCCCAAGATCAGATCGATAATTTGATACTCAGCATGCCTAGGCGTTGTACGGACTGTATTGCATCGTCTGGGAGACATACAATGTATTAACAATCATACCAACCATGTAATATTGGTTCTTTTGTAAATAGGTTTTTTTTTTGTAATTTGCTCCAGGGAGAAAAAATCGCTAATTGTTTTAATAATATCAAACATATAGCATCTTTTTTTGCTCTTTACCTTTTGTTTAAAAAATAAGCTTTACAAATAAGTCAAATTTGTTTTGCTTCTAACTCTTCCTTTGCCTGATTTTGCATTATCCTTAATTTATGGACATGGGGGTATTACGTGAAAATTTCAGATATCGTCAGAGGCTTGTGAGGGCAACTACTATTTGAAATTAATAAAATATAACTTCGTGGAATTAGTTTATTCTTGAATAAGGCTTGAATCATAATTATAGGCATTTTAGAATTTTTATACCTTTGCTTTCAGCATTACTTTTTTTAAATCATATACCAGTTTCCAAAAACGTAATATTTTAGCAATATACATGCAATGAGCTCCACAGAATATTAATAAAATAATAGTATAATCAGAATTAACCCTTAGGCAGTTACGACAGTTACGAGATGAAGTAAATCTTTCTCCTCAATACGTGTCATATCTGTCAGTCGTATCTCTGTAATTCGAGCTGTGTTTGTTTGTGCTCCCACCGGTGCATAACTGGAATGTGAGCTGAGCTCGTTGATGACTGTCAAAAGGTTAAAAAGCGTATCATTCTAGTGATTACTAAAGTTTATGAAAATAATTTTATTTCAGTTTGCCATATAAAAATACCCAGGAAAAGATAAAATTACAGTATTTTTCGCCTCTTGATTCTGGTTATTATGGTACACCTGCATTCAGTATCTTAACTTTCATGGTAATACTAGATATTTACTAAGATAAATAGTAAATAATTGATTTAATTGCTGAAAACATTTAAATCACAAATACAAGTTCTTCAAAAGTTAAGTAACAGTTTTTTAATACTGATCCCAAAGCTATGAATTTTTTAAATCATACAAAAAGGCAAATTTTAATTATGATAATGAATAATTTTTAGAAGTATTTTTGATTTAAACAACAAATTATCTTTTTTTAAATAAATTTGGCTTTGGAGCAGTAGCTTTTAAGCGTTAAAATGGCAACAGCTTGCAAGAAAGTCTCACAATTTGAAACATCAGAATTTGAAATGGATGTCAACGAGAAATAATTTTGACATTGGCACAATCAGAGATTTTGCTGCTCGCAGCAGTTTCTGAAATTGGTATCCCGCTCTTCACCCGCCAAGAAGCTGCAAAGTGTATAATGTATTATAATAATGTAATTATTTAAAACGATTTTCAAGAAAAAGTTAAAACAGACATAAAAATGTGCTAATTTTTTAAACGTAATTTTTGTTTTCTGAAAACTTACGGTGCTTCTTATCGGCTAGTGAAATCGTCGATAAAGGAACTTGTTTCTTTATTCCATTTGCTGTTTAGTCAATATTGGAACATTTCTTAAAGGGAAGGTACTCATTTGTTGGTCTTGGGTCTTCTTAATCGACTTTTATGCAAAAGAATACTTCTGTCATAATTAGAAGCAATTGCAGCAAATGTGAGAAAAATTACCAGTAGTGTTTAAAATATTTGGAATTGAAGTTTAAAGACTATATGTTAGAACAATAAAGAAGTAGAAACGGATTAATTTCTACTTTTTTATTTTCCTTAGTTAGAAAAGAAATAAATCTCTGAAGTATTTTTTAACCAAGAATTCTTTCTTACTAATGTTAAGTTGAATTTCGTGTTTTTCCTTCAAAAAGTTTGATAAAGAGAGAAAGGTATAACAAAAATGTGAAGTTTTTGAAATCTCGTTATGGTTTTTTCAAATACGCTGTCAAATTAAAAAAATTTCCCTCCTCAGTTCAATTTCGCAAGTCAGTTATCACCTTGCGAACTGATTATCGATTTACGAACAGCTTTTTCTTTCTATCTCACCAGTCTACAATAATTGTAACTCTACAATAATTATAATATTGTCTACAATAATTATAACATTATAACTCGCAGAAAAAGTGCTGCCCTCCTAAAAACGTGCCGCTTGGAGCGCGCGTCGTTCCTATAGCTGCACCTTGCAGTTTGTATAATTTTAAATATTAAATCGAATAAAAAACAAAAATATCCTTTATAACAGTATTTACATTTCAAGGGTTTGTTAACCACATATACCTATATTTTACTTATCGGATAATAAGATTGTGAAAAATGTTTTCTAAATATGTTGCAGCAAATACCTACTTAACAATTCCACAGAATTTGTCCCATGAATTCAATTTTTATGATTATTTAAATGATTAATTATTATTATTGTACGATTTCTTAATTTCTTGAGGAATTTATTAATATCATGCCTTTCTTAGAGTGCAGAAGTAAATTATATAAATTAAGCTTTCAAATTGTCATAAATACTGTGATTTGGTAACTTCTAACAAAAGTAATGTAACTTAAAATTGTGAGTAAAATGTCAGGAATACAAATATTTTTCGTTACTACGCACAAAAGTGATTGTAATGCAATCTGGATTTCTCAAAGAATTTTAGGGAGCTTATGCGAATATCAGTAAAAACCTTTACTCAAGCACAGTGTTAAATGCAGGTATCTGGAGGATATAACTTAAGTTACAACTCAAACTTCTAGCTTCTCAAAGCTGGATACTAAAGGTTGACGGTCAATTGTTGCCTTTCTTTAATCTCTGTTATTCTGTTGAAGTATAAAAAAATAACTATAAGCGTTTCAAAAAATTGGTCCATTATTTAAAATAAATCATTCATTGAATCGATTAAGTACAAACTAAAAGTGCTAAAACTTATTCACAGCTATTTGGACCATTAAACATTATTTGCTGCAAATAGCAAAATTCAAAACAAAATTCGCTTTCACAGAACCTAAATTCGATATATTCTTGTAACAAAGATTTTTCTATTAATTGTTGGCGATTACACTGGCGTTCAGAATTGAGAGAATTTTCACATTCGATCGATTACCACGAGAATTAATGGACAAATTTTAATGAAATTCTCATGGACATAAATTGGAAAAATACAAAAATGTGGCAAAGACAGTAATGGTAACTGCGCATGATTGTGCATGAAGGGCTCATCTGCTCATGAAGGTCTAAATCAAAGGATGAAAAGTAAGATAGGGTTAAAGTACTCTCTAACAGTCATATAGCTCATACAAGTCACTTCATATTAGAATTGAGACAGTTTATGAGACCCTGTGACAATCGGCCGCACTCCTTTAGGTCCTAGAAGATTCTGGAAGTTGGAAGATGAGTTACAATTACCTTTCTAAGAGTGTTCCAGATGTAATACACAAAGGATGAAAAGTAAGATAGGGGTAAAGTACTCTCTAACAGTCGTATAGCTCATACAAAGCGACTTCATATTAGAATTGAGGCAGTTTATGAGACCCTGTGACAGTCGGCCGCACTCCTTTAGGCCCTAGAAGATTCTGGGAGTTGGAAGATGAGTTACAAGTACCTTTCCAAGATTTTTCCAGATTTAATACACAGCATGTAGGTCTGGAGGTCTGACTGCCAATCCATTCGGTTCATAATTCTCCCTTTTCACAAACTCAACCAGCAGTTCAGCCTTATGTGGACGAGCTATATTATCTATAAAAATAATAAGAGCCAATTCTTTCCCTAAAAACGTAAATACAGAAGTAAAAATGTTGTGTATTTGCAAGAACTTTTGATGTTTGCGTCCTGCTGGCCACCCATGCTCAAAACTCATTTAGCATGAAGTAAGGTATAAATGCAGGGACCACTTATTATTTACCCTGAGTAAGTAGGTATAGGCACCTTACACTAGCTATCTAGGTTAGCAACACCTTCCTGGGACCCACGGTACCATTCTGGTGCCGAGGTGCCGCTATTATCTGGTGCAACCGATATCACAAGCTCTGTCACCGCTGGGGGTGTCACCGGTTATCTTGCGATATGTTTAAATCTACTTTGGCTGGTGGAGTATTTAACTGCATGTTCTTTATACCTAGCCATTCATTGCTGGCAGATAAAATCCATATACTGAGTTCTTTTACACACTTTGGTTATTGTTCTGCACTTTCGATTTTTTAAAGCATCTGTGATTTAATCATGTTGATTCGTTGACTTGCTGGTATGCTTAGGTGCTTCGCACCATTTATATGGAGTTTGGGTGTAATTTGAAATGCTTTCATTATTTGCTGCAACCGATTTCAACTAGAAATTCAAACAATAATCATTGGGCCTTTCTTTGCATATTGATTTGAGTGGGATCGCTCTGTGTTGCAAGGTTTAGACCCGTCAATGTTAGAATATCCATTATTTGGGTTACGCACTTCCTCATATGGCTATCATTGATTGCGAATCTGATGTACGGTGTCACATCTTGTTCTAGTCTGGGTCTTCTCAGGTGCAGACTTATTGTAATGGTGCATGTGAATAGGTAATGCTCTGAATCCACCTTCTACCCACATACACATAGATCTCAAATTGCGAGATTCCTCTTGTAGAAATATCAGGGAAAAAGACCATGGCCTTAGATCAGCCATGTTATTTGTCTACTTGCGACGTTTGGGGTGGAGTTTATTCTTAGAGTATGAGGTAGAGAACATTGACTTGGACCTACCATCACTGAAGAATTCCATCACTGAAGAATGCAGATGAATACCGATACAGTGCTTCATATCTTTGTCAGAGGCTCAACGACTGTTGCGATGTATAGAAAAGTGATTTCAGAGCTCTTTTTTTTTTTTTTTTTTTCCCTGAGGTGCAATTGATCTTCAATTCATTTTTATGATGACAATGCTCATTCACTGAAGACAAATTTGGTGGATGATCTGGAAATTGACGATATCAACCAAATAAATTGGTCAGCGAGATCTCTAGACCCATATCCTATAGAACCTATCTGGGAAGCCTTCCGAAGTGCAGCTGCAACTTCTCCTCCCCTTCATAGAACCCTGCCAAATGAAACCAGCGTTGTTGAAAAACTGGGACAAACTGCGGCAGAGACTAATAAACTACTCCATTTCCACTATTAAGGCACATTGCGAAAGCTGTATACTTAGCAGAGAGAACTATACCCGCTATAACGTTATTCTTATTTGACCTTGTAATTGTGTCTTACACCCTTCTTGCGCTGACGAGCCTTACATACAATAACGTGTGCATTGTGATTTATTCCCACCCCAAATTTCATTAAAATCCGTTACTCCGTTCTGGAGATAACCAATCA
Organism: Stegodyphus dumicola; assembly: GCF_044657685.1. Taxonomy (NCBI): domain Eukaryota; kingdom Metazoa; phylum Arthropoda; class Arachnida; order Araneae; family Eresidae; genus Stegodyphus; species Stegodyphus dumicola. The sequence continues at coordinate 102,269,684 of NC_140769.1, forward strand.
AATGTGAAAATTCTCTGAATGTCGGCTTAAATACCGTAAGTTGTAATGTTGTTATAAAGTAAATGTTTGAATTTAATCACACATATTAAAAATGCCGTTTTAATCTTTAAAAAAGGGATTTAGGTTCATAGTAAGAAATTTAAATTGATTTGTTTACCATGCTACACAAAATTTTATTTTGAAACCTTAGCTTTAAACGAAACGCCTAACTGAAAAATACGACGAATCTTTCTATGTATTCTATCGATCTTTCTAAGGAAATAAACTTTACAAGTGTATTGTTTCCAAACATATATCTTACATTATTGATTTACAACTTCTTTTATAATGTCAGTTTATTTTAATTTACTAACACAATCATAATGTTAATTTTCTTTCACTTCCTAATGCATTTTATTAAGAACTAAAGCTTGAAAAATGCGGACTATAAATTTACTCAACATATTGTATCTATTAAACCAACGAAAGAAATTCATTGTTAGGGGTAACCACGTTAGATCACATTTCAATGCCTTAACCGTAACCCTTCCTCAGTATAAAAACTTTATGATATAATCTCCTTAAAACTCTCATCATAGCAGATCAGTAATACCACCTTAACCCGTGAAAATCACATTTTGAATACGAAATACAAATCCCAATTTGAATACAGATATAATGTTTTTTTTTTTCTGCCCATAATTTCAAAGACTATATTTGAGGAACCTATGAAGCAAACTGAATATTGCAATTTAAATTTTTGTGACACTCATATACACTTTTCAAAAGCAAAATGACAAATTTTAAAATACTTGACTCCCTGAGATTTTCCTATTATGTTACTTAACACAGAACACATATCTTTCACTGGTTTTCCAGGGAAAGAATGTATCATGTATAGGGTATAGGTCTAATGTATCATGAATAAAGTATGATTAATCCTATTTCACAATAAAATCTTATCAAATTTATTACTTTATCTGAGCTATAATGCAATTTATATAATCAACCAGAAATTTTGTTACCAGGGATGGAATGTATACTATCTGTAGTATCTTTATGTGTAATGTAAATAAGACTAAGTTTCGCTTACCCAGATATCACTCGTATGCTTAACTTTAAAAGTTAAACTGAAAAACTAATTGAAGGTTTTGCCTTGGAAGAAGTAACATGATTTCCATTTTAAAATAAACAGTAATAACGTCATTTGAAAGCATTTGCAAAGGTCAGTAGGCAAACAAAGTTGACGTCACCTACTACACAAGTGGTACAAAAGAAGTCACAAAGGGAATAGTTGCTAGTTAGGAGTCACTGACGTCAAACAATAGCAAACCTTATAACACCTTAGAATCTGCTTTAAAAATTATAATTTTTTTTTATTTTATGTAATACAGAACTGATTTTAGTTTGATTATAATAAAATATTCTACCTTGGCCATGTCTATTGATGATGCCTACTGATAAAGCATATTAAACTGAGCTCTTTTGGGTGAACGTTAAAACCTGAATCCTTTCCGATTCTTTTATTTTTATTTTCCTTTTAGTTGGATCAACCGTCATTAGGAATAGCTCGTGAACATCTGATAAGTGGATTATTAGATGACGTGAAATATGCTTACTTCCAACTGATGCTAAAAGCTGCTTATATATTGATATACGATGATGAGAAATTAGAAAATTATATTCTCGGACAATCTTCTCTTTTGAGTAAAGAACTAAGAGAAGTTCTCGATTTTGAAACATACCTTGCTAAAGTAATTATTTTTATTTTTACCTCAAATCCTATCGTTTTTGTTTTTAATATTTGATTACTTTGTTAATATTACATGCAAATTTCAAATTCCTTCATACTGAATGTACAATTTTTAATTTGTTTTCATATGAGAATGAATACTAGTGGTAACTTATCAAAGTTTCGCGTGTAATTAAAATTTTATTCTATGTTCAATAACAGTATGTACCATATGAATTTAGAAGCAGATATTAAATATTTTCTGTATTTTAATAATACAGAAACCTTTAATAATTTATGAAAGTTTGAATAAATTAGAAAGTTTAGATATGGCTATGATAACAAGCTCTTTAAGTTGTCACTTTCTAAATGATTTATTGATTCTTTAAAATGCAAGTAACCCCCCAGCATATGTACTTAGAGTTTAAATAATGCATTAAAGTCCCTTCTAAAAAAGTAAATAAATAAAGAAATAAAAGTAACTCTCCTAATATATAAAAACCTTTCGAATATTGGATGGTATAGTATACAGTGCATTGCGAAAGATCGACAGTAATTTTACATGCATACGCAGAACTTCAGGAAAAGCCTCCATCCGTGCTAATAATGGACATGATTGTATAAAAGTGTGTTAATCTATGAATGGATTGGGCTGGTAATTTGACGTGTTTAGATTCTCCGAGTTCCAGTAGTTACCTTGAATGCATCTCTTTTTCGATTTCGATTGTTTACGACTGCAAATTGTGGAGGATGGCTAATCTTATATTTCAGGCTTCGCATTTTGCAATAGCTCTAATGTCCCACGAAATCGGTAGAGTAACCTCTCTCCACGTTCAAATTCAGTTTGAGGAAGACACCACCTCATTCTAATGGCTGTTTCCAAGTCTGAATTCGCTTGAGAGATTATACTTTTACAGACGTTACTAGCTCTGTTATACTGACGATAAAGTTCTTTTTTCTTTCTTTTTTTCAATTAGCTTTAATCAATAGTGCGTAACTTTGTTTTTATTCAACTAGTATACCTATCACATGTGCATAAATGATTCTAGAGTTCTGGTTTATAAACTCTCGATAATTTATTTCAGCTGGCTTTTCAGTTTGGTAGTTTACGTTCTGTACCATTAGTATCAAGCCAATCAGTTCCATCCTGTTCAGATCGGCAAAAAATTAGACTTCTGTGCACTTCCATGTAATATCCTTTATTATCAGCATGGCTGGCGAGAAATTCAACAGTCTTGTTAACCTCATAACGTCATCAGCTTGGTTGTCAAAAACGTCTCGTAGTTCAACAACTTTGAGATACATTTTCAGTGTCAGCAAAACGACAGCTATCCTCGGCAGACAAAACCGAATACCACATTGTTACGCAGATTTAGCCTTTGCTCTATCGTGTTTATCCGCAAGCAGAAAATAGTTCACAATTTTGGAGGTTAAACGTTTGCTTTCAGACTTAATATTTAGAGTTTAGATCCAACTCATGTTAATTATTTATGATTAATTTTTATTTATGTATTGCGTATAAAACAGCTCGTTGAAAATTTCAACTCTGATAACCTGCTAGTCTTGTGAGTGTCATCGAACAGCAATAAAACTGATTACAAAATTTAACGAGAACTAACTCCATCATTCAAATATGAAGTCTTCCGCTAAAAGCGCACTGCCTTTGTTATCGGCTGTTGGAGCGTAACATGGCACTATGTTTATGTGCCTGTGTTTATAAAATAAATGCAATAAAATGAAAAATATTGTAAGTAAAGAGTTTGCTATAAAAAGGAAGAAAATAGTATACAGCCGTACGAAATTACGTTTTGGAAAATTAGGCAGAATGAAATTATAATTGCCAATCACAAGAGGCTTGACTTAAAAGTAAACAAAAGGTAAACTTAGAAAAGTATTCATTTTATAAACTTTTAAGGATGATCAAACTGACCAAACTTTAGTCTTTCTTTATCCACCTTTTTTACTTTTAGTATTAAGGTAACTTTACTTTTGGGCCACAAATGAAAATATTACCCCATTGCCTGAAACTGGGATGGCAATAAATTTTATTCAGTAATCATTTAAAGTATATGCATTTAAACGAGCGCTAACTGTATACTAACTGCGATCATGCAATGAAAAGTATGGTGTAATACAACACGTTGTCATTGCAAATGAAAGTAAGCATTCTTTTGTGCAACAGATATTATTTCATTTATATTTTCTACAAGACATTTCCTGAGTCCCTGAATTTTGCCATGCAAAGCGCTTTCTTTAATATTATTACGAATAAAACACTTTCCTAAGCCCTGGACTGATTCGCATAAGTGGAATTTTCTTGGAGGGAAAGTTTTCAAAAGACCAATTATTTAAACCCTTCCATTTTTTCATTCTTCTTGCACCTTAAGCCAACGTTTGCAAATCTGGCTGGCATATGACTTATTAGGAAATAAATAGATATTTTGCATTTCGCTCAGCTAACGGGACGGCTAATCACTGGGTTGTTAACCTATCGTTTAGAGAGCATAGTTATGCAACTATGAATATTTTGAAGACACACTGCACGTCTTCCACACATTTCTTCGATTTATAGCAAGTATGCTAGTGGCCGATGTCCTATTTTGAGAGTTCTGGATTTTGATCAGAGAAAGACTAAATCAAGAGGGAATGGGCAATATTCAATATGGTATAAAGTAAATCAATATTAGTTTTAATTTATAAGTGCATGAGATTACGAGTTAGATGATGAGTTCAATTGCCAGTTATTGATGAGACTTACTGCTGCTTCTCATTATTCTTGACCACTTAATTCAGAAGTCAAACAACAAAAATCAGAGTAATATTTTTCAAATTTTCACAGGACTAGTTTCGATGGTTTTACCGAACCATCATCCTCAGCTGCAAAAGCGCAAATGAACGAGATAAGATATAATGATTAGATAAGATAAGATAAGAAAGCCTGGATAGGAGATAAGCCACTGGCGCCATCTGTTGATGAAACCAGAACTAAAACATAATTTCTCTAAAGGCTCAAGGCAAAGATGGATTGGAATTAGGGTCGTTAACTAGAACAGAAAGATTTTTTTGAATGTGAAATGCCCCTGAAAAATCCAGTTCACCAGTGGAAGATGTTTTTTGAATAATGTTGGCAGCAGAAAAATTTAAAGTGTGATTTTCGGACCAACAATGTTGGGCAACAGAAGACTTCAGTGTTTCCTTTTTTCTAACATATGCCTCATGTTCCTTAACACGAAATCTCAAGGTTCTGTTAATTTGGCCAATGTAAATTAAGCCACACTGGCAAGAAATCCTGTAAATACCCCAGGAATTCATATCCGGAATGCGGTCGTTGAGTATGGAACTCGAATTTTATTGATGGGAGAATAAACTTCAATTTTTCTGCTGCCAAAATTATTTAAAAACATCTTCCATTGGTGAACTGGATTTTCTGTAGGCATTTCACATTAAAAAAATCTTTCAGTTCTAGTTAACAACCCTAATTCCAATCCATCTTTGCCTTCAGCCTTTTTAAAAGAAATTATGTTTTAGTTCTGGTTTCATCAACAGATGGCGCCAATTGCTTGTCTCCTGTCCAGATTTTCTTAGTTTATCTTATCTAATCATTATATCTTATCTCGTTCCTTTGCGCTTTTGCAGCTGAGAATGATGGTTCGGTAAAACCATCCAAACTAGTCCTGTGAAAATTTGAAAAATATTACGCTGATTTTTGTTGTTTAACTTCTGAATTAGTGTTTGTTCGGCGTGTTGTTGTATCTTAATTCTTGACCACTTCTTTTACAGATTTTTCTGAGGCATATTAATGGCGAGGGAATACTTAGGTCTTTAGATAAGAGAGAAGTTTCATCTTATTTTGCTCAAATATCCACTAATTCATCATTAAAGATCCTTCATGTGCCAAAACTCAGTACAGAGAATAATTTTTAAAAACTAACATATTCTTATTATTTATTAAGAAAGCTTAAAATAACTTTTTTTCTTTGGATCATTAAGAAAAGATTTTTTACTTAAAGATCTTCCAGAAATTTACAATTTTATCACCTATACTTCTAGGTCTAAATATCAGCGTTTTTAGAAATTGCTCTAAACTGCCTATTTCCTTTGAAATTTTAAATACGATTTTAGGTCAGTTCGCTTTAATTTACTCCTATTAAAGGAAGATCAATGTTAATTTTATAAAATCAACTTATGTTTCTTCTCTAACGCATTTACAAATTTTAAAATAACAAAATTTACGTTTTGTGTGAGAAAAATCTTGAAAACTGATAAATAGCTCAAACGAATGCTCATTTTATCGTTTATTTTCATTATTGACTCAAACTTTTTGTTTTTCTATTTGATGTGGTAAATGTGCTTTTAGCTGAACATTTTTCTCTCCATAGATTTCAACAGGCAGACAAAAGGGACAACAACCCCCAAAGTTACGTTTTACCGTAAAGGAGCTTCAGAAGGAAGTACCAGAGGTTAAGTTATTGTTTTATAAAACCTTTTATTCATAATTTACTAACTTTAAAACTAACCGTAAATTAAAAAAAATAAGTCTCATTCGTATAAGTTATAAAGTATATTATAAAGTTATACACAACATAATATATGGCACATTAAAAAAGGGTTTTCAGTTCGCGAATATAAATGTGTACTTAAAACCAATAAAACTTCATCAGATAATCGCATTTAATCCCTTGTTATATATAATGCAACAAGTAATTAGTTTTCGAAGCGTAGACATCAAATGAATACAAAAATCCACGAGTCATACGATGAAATAATATGAATATAATTCGTTTGATTATGTTGCTGCAGCAAATATATTCTTTTGCTTCCAAGTTTTATAACATAATTGAATGCGGCGTAGGAAATGTAGTAAAGTTTTTCATGATAAATACTTCCTAAGATGATCATTTCTTAGTGTTGCTAACATTTTTGAAAATTCAATTACATTACGGTTTTTAATACACAGTCTTAAAAAAACAACTAAAGCATAGTGCATCGAAATTCTTTGCAGGGACTATCTTCACAGCACAGGTGTATGGGTGAAACTAGCGATGTACTAATAGTCGACTGGTAATGATTTCCCATACTAACTAACCCTTAAAATATGTTTTCAAGACCCTTAAAATATGTTCGCTTTATTAGAGTTTACAAAGAAAGACTGAAAAGAGCCGCTCACCCGGGAAATATTTAGTGACACTGACTAGCGTACCTGGGACTGGCTTCAAATCTTGGTAAAGGCATGGATACTCATAAATGTATGGTAGCATTTCGGCTGCCCTGCTCCGAGTAAACTTAATCTCACTACAGGTCGACTCTACCTTTGGGGACGTCGTGGAGGTTCAACCTCCACTATTGCCCTCCAGTAGAGCCGCGCACCACCTGGATATGACACCAGGCAGCACCGGTCGTCTAATGCTCCTGCCAGTCGCTCGGGCGAGCCCGTCGCAGCGGGACATTACCCAGCGACCCCGGGGGATAACCCCCGGGTTACTAGCACCACGCCGCGCTAGGACATGCCAGACTCCGAGACCGGCCAATGAGTGACCTTTCCCAGAGCCTTCAGAACCACCAAGTTCATAAATTTTATACCCCCGTGGCCGAGACTGCCTAGGTACAGATCCTAGCCAGTAGCTTCGCAGAATTCTCTACGTCGACCCCCGGGGGCATAAATGTATGGTGTCTGTGCGGCATGGGGACATTCAAAATATGCAGCGAGTCGAAATGCCTCTCGAGAGGTTGTTAGTAAGGGAAGAGGGAAGAGGGGCGGAAGATCGTCAGGGGATCTCTCTTTCAAATTTGGGGGCGGAATCGAACAAAGTCGTGCTAAGGCCTTGTGATCTGTGAATTCTTATTGCATTGTTTTTGGTGAACATATGAATTATTCATTATCTGACACTAGGTCTTCACTCGTTCTAACTTGTATAGTATATTATGGCTGAATTTAATTAAAATTTTTCTTGCTTTGTTATGGTTGTCGACGTTCCAAAGTATTTTTTTCTTATTTCTCCAATCGATCAATTTACCAGCCACTTGCTAACGTCTATGTTCTTACGCAGCATTCCACGCGCTCCTATTTTGACTAAACCTGACATTTTCTAAGCCTGCAGTTAATGAAGAATTATCCTCATTTTTCTTTAAAGCTTCCCTTGTTTGTTTAGTTAAGTACCGCGGGCAGTCTATTTCATCTGTGGAATATAATCTGATATCTGACTGTTCCATACTTAGAAACATTGCATTATTGAGCTGGTTACACATATTTTAAGAGGCAGGCAAAAATACCGTTTTGTCAGGCATCGCTTAAAAATTATTTATAATATCAATTAATCGTTAATTTTGGTTTAGGGATTCTAATTTTATTTGACTTAACCTCGATAATAATGTAGTTTTTTTTAAAGTTTTAGAATTTTAAAGGGACGTAAAATAAAAACAGGAAGTTTAAACAGCTATTTTTAATTATTAAACAATATAAATGTTTAATTCTTATTTTAAAGTATATATTCATGTTTCGTCTTTTTACTACTATTGTTTTATTTGCATCTGGCATCTGTTTCGTTACTTAAATTTGAGTTACTAAACCAAAACCCTTTTATCGTTTGAAAGTTTACATTCTTTTCTCAATATCGCTGTAGTTACTTTATCGCCGTATTTAGCGGCGAACCCACTACCAAAATGAATAAAGAGCCGGTCCTACAATCTACCTCTGCGCTATCATTTCCTCTATTATAAACAGGTTTTGATTCTTTACTTTCGGCAAAGTTGATTAGCATCTGAGTGGCGCGGAATTCGGCGATCGGTATTAAGTCATCTACTGGTGACGTTGTCAAATGCTCGTAATGAGTTTATTTGGTTTAAAGTCGATAATAATGTAGTTTTTTCATGTTTTAGATTTTTTCTTTGTATATGCTTAATGATCTACTTTGATGCCAAATTTCAAGTATCTAAGTCGTTTAGAAGTGGTCTAGGTTTCTGATGTCTGTCAGTCAGTGAGTGATAAAAATGACACTTTTCAGACCTCAACAATTCCATAACTATAAGAGGTAGATCAAAGAAACTTGGGTCTCTCTGGGTGCTCAAGGGAGCTCTATTATGTATACAAAATTGTTTGTAGGTCTATAAGTTTTTGAGTAATGGAGGAGTCGAAAGTAGCTCGAAATGTTTCATGTAAGATACACATGGCCGGTGTCTCGCTGTTTTCTTTTCCGTCTGTTCCGAACTGGGCTGACACACTGGCACACACTGGACTGACATTTAGACACACTGGTGTGGGTCTACATTTCATGTCTCCCAGTTGATGTTTGTGAAATTGCGAGGGAAAATCAGAAATGTTACTTAAATTTTGCACACTAGTGTATTTTGAACACAGAATTCCCCGAAAGTCATGTAAAACTGCTTCTTTATTTTGCCTTTGACTTCTTTATTTTGCCCCTAATTAATCTGAAGATATTTTCCTTCTGAAGTAAGAGCACTACCGTGTGGAGAAACGAATTTTCCTCAGTTGCTCACTCTTTCTCTATTTTTCTCTGTCGAGGCAAAGTGAGACACATTTTCGATCATTACTGACAATGCCAATTTAACTCAGGGCTGAAAGAAATGTTATAAGCGAAACAGAATTCGGTTCAGATATTTCGTAGGTTGGAACATGTAGCATTTCGCTGTCATATCCTTATAACGATTACAAGATAATAATTGCCTAATAAGCTTCTTCTATCCTGTTCACCCTTAGAATTTACCTCTGTATGGCGAGGAAATATAACTTTTGCTAATTTCTGACGACCAACGCAAGATGCAGCACAAAATGTAAAAGTTAACACATTATTTCCTCTTCATTAGCAAGTTTAACTTAGTACAATAAAAGCGCAATAGTAAAGCTGTTCTTGGCACAGCAGCTTCCTGGAACTTAGAGTAAATTAACTAAATTACAGTTCCAGTAAACTTTGCAAAACTATAACTCTCACTGGTCGCCAGAGTTTATCTAACATTTAAACCTTCCAGCCACGTCGATCATCTGTTGTGATCAGCGGTAGAGTAAATTAACTAAATTACAGTTCCAGTAAACTATCCAAAGCTACAACTCTCACTGATAGTCAGAGTTCATCTAATATTTAGACCTACGAGCCACGCTAGTCATCTGCTGTGGTTAGCGGTTTCTTCCTACAAGCGAACGATAACAGTGCCACTGCCAATTTAGTATAAATCATGTCCATAGCTGCCCAGCCGGTATAGTGTTTAGTGACGCTGAATCAAAGAGACATTCTTTGGCTGAATACCCTACCAATGGGCCCGAGTTCGAATTCCAGGAAAGAAATGTATGTTTGCAGAGATGAGGGTAGAATGACTGTGTGGCAAGGGGGACACTCAAGATACATGGCAAGCCGAAAGCCATCCTCGAGAGGTTAGTGTTAGAGGAAGAGGGGTGGGAGACACCTTCGGACCGCTCCGCGGGATATTCTCCCTCGAAATTGGGGCGAAAACTAAATAGTTTGCTAGTTTCTGCAATACCAAAGATACCGGCTCATTTTTTACTTTTGACACGTCTAATGTAATGCAATTTTCACTAAAATCCGGCGAACTCCTCTATTTATGTCACTTTAAAGATCCTGTACTTTCGAAAATACTTATATAGAAAAATTGAGCGTAGAGGAAACTTTGATCACTCTCTGAACCAGTTAACGGTTTAACCGGTATACCATTCAACAATATTTGCAACTAAGATGTTCTAGATTTTCTACTGCTTAGAGGATTTTTCAGAATTTATGGACGTATGACCTCCACTACCCGTTTTTTCTCTTTTTTGGTGAACATTATCAGCTTGACCTTTTACAGGATATTTCCTAATCATCTCTTCGATCCTCTCTGCAAAACTACAACAAAAATATTTCTGTTTAGTCTGTATTCATTTTCTAACCTTCGACTTTCGCACTTCATAGATAACCGAAACAGCTCGTTTAGTGACTTAGGACTTCTAAGTTCAATAAAATCTTGTTCTTTCGGAAACAATCTGGGAAGAATTCTATTTGTTTCCCCACCATGATACAACCTACAAATTTCAATCTTTCGTACAATGAATTTTGTCATTTCCTCGCCTTCCATTTGAAATCTAATATACAGTTCATTTTCTAATGTTATTTTATTGTGCGGAAAATGCTTTTAAGACGGCTTGTATAAAATTTTTATATGTGTCGGCGGACCGACCAGACTAGTTAAGGTTTTAGCAATATACTTAAACCAAATTATAGCTTGGCGTTTAAAAGCTGATGCCGCTATAAATGTTTTATGGGGATGTGGTACTTCGTACAGTAAAGAGATTAACTTGTAGAGACATTAGGTATTTTTTAGAAACAGGGAAGATGAAAAATTAGCAACGCCTTCCCCGGGAATCAAACCACGGACCTCTGGAATACCGACCTAGCGTGCAGACTACCACACCACGAAGGAACTCTAGGAAGGCGCGAGAAATATCTTATAAACTCTTCGAAAAAACGTACAAACGACTACGATCCATCAAAACGTTTGTCTACCTCTGCAGTTACTATAAAAACGTATATAATTTACCTAACCCCTTTAATGGGTCGTTCGCTTTCCTAGGATCGAATCCAGCTGAGGTTAGCATATTTCTTTCCAGTACAGGCATTTCATTTGTTCTTTGAGCCATTTTACTGATCTGTACCAAATACCTTCAAAATACAGTACAGTTTTACTGAGAGTTAATTCACTAAATCGTAACAGCATTTTTGAAACATTATATCATTATTTCTTTTTTTTACAATTTAGCACTACCTTAATGCGATCGCCAGTACATTCACAAAACGCTTATGTTGGATTTTCAGAATTTTTTTCTCGTAATTTTATACCTAGCTCTATGGATTTTAAAATATTAGGTGCCAATTAATTCCGCAGAGGTATAGCGATGGAAATGGCATATCAAAGTTCATGCAGGCAACAACACAATAAAATTAAAAATTAAATGTGCTCTACTTGAGAACTGTCACAACATTATAGTAAAGATAACAGTCTATCTGACTAAACATTAGTTTGAGAATAAAAATTCAGAACTCAGTTTTACTCTAGGAGCAGCAACAAATCTATCTAATTTTAACGTGTTTAAACTTTCGACAGTAGCCTACGATTTTGGACAAGTAACTTCACTAGAAGCTCTACGTCGCCCAGGATTTGCAGAAGTAGTAACCAACACCTAATACCTTGCGGCTCCATCGTTCAGACACTGCAATGCCCACACTCGGATAATCGCCTTTCAGACAAACAACTCATTTCGATTTAACATATATATATATATATATGTTGTATGATCTTAAATTCATTTAGTGCGAAAACAAGTTACTACTACTATTGTTTAGGAAAAAAATTATATATATATATATATATATATCTGTAATGTTTTCAGTTATTCCAACACATCGTGGGCGAATGGTGAGGCTATTCCATTACACGTTCTGGCAGATGGTTGACGAAGCTGGGATGATTGAAGTACGGAGAAAAATGACGACACAGGACTTTTCACTTTTAACAGCAAGCATATCTTTATTTTAATTTATAGCAGATGACTTTTCCAGATGAAGTTAATCAAATAACTTATTCAGTAATTGAACTATTAGATACGACTGAGTTTAAATTTTAATACATCATAACGTTCTAACAAAGAAAGAGGAGCATAGCGGAAGCCTTAGCAGGACGAAGGCGAGAAGGCATCTGTCTAGAAGAACTTATGACTCAGCATTTATATGAATGGTTATGTAACAGAGTAGCTTCTAGAAAAATGTAGAAAACTTATGACGCAGCATTTATATGAGGAGGTTATGTAATAGGCGTGAATGTTCTAGCAGGTACTGGGTTAGGGGACGATCCTGAATTGCAGAAAAGTAATTAAAGGTTGCTGGTTCGCAGAGAGCAAAGCCATCGTATTTTTTTTTTATTTTTTTTTATTTTACATCTTCCCCCCCCCGTCAAAAAGAGAGGCCTGGGTTAAAAGCGTTAGTACAGGAGTGAAGCAAAAGTATGAGAAAAGACATGAAAACATCCAGAACATAGCGTACAAGCTTTAACTATGGCCTATCATAGTTCATGACTTTCTCATATAAAATTTTGACTTTATAGCATATGAAATTTTGAACATTAAAACAATGAGTTATAAATAATGACTCATTAACTTAAAATTAATCATATATACAATATATGATTAATTTTAAGACTATAACATAATAAATATGGAATACTGATAAATAAATAAGTGATAATTACAAAAGTCCTCAATTTTGTTAAAAATGTCCATTTTGTTTTTTGAAAGTCCTTTTCATAAAAAGAGTTCGAATAGAATGAAAATATCTGGTAAAATCTCTAAATGCCAGATAGTCCACAAATATGATGCCTGTTGATAGTTCACAAATATGATGCATGTTGATAGTTCACAAATACGGTGAAACCATATTTTCTGAAGCTTACTCCTATTATTATATGCTGTTAAAATGTAATTTATCAGTATAGAAATAAGTATCATAAATATTTATGTGCATTACATTTAATTATAAGTAATGATTGTGTAAAAGTTTATTTTGTGATATTCTGTAATAACAAGAACCTTCCCTGAAGAATTATGATTATGTGAATTCTCAAACAAAAAGACTTTTGGATTGAAATGCTGAAAAATTCAATAGGACTCTAAAAATTAAAAATTTATTAAAAAAAATTGATATTTATAAATTATACTTTACAGGACAAAAATTTTATGATTTATGTTTTTTTTTTTTTACATTTGTAAGTGCTTTAACTCTTTCTCTTTAAAAAGGCTTCTCTGTCGCTACACCTTTTTCTTTTTGAAGAAAGAATATGTAAGGTAAAATTGTATGAATCAGAATTATAATATAACTATAAACATAAATTATTCCTCTCTATTCTAAAATCGTAATAACTTATCTGCATTGCGTCATTCAAATTAATCATGCGATCTTACGTAACCGTTAATACCAGATGCCTCTTGACAACCAATCACCGAATTGTAAACGAAAACTTTTCTCTTCGCGTGCTTCCATCTTTCATAACTAAGCACTTCAGCTTTTGCCCTCTACTCTGCTGAGATGTAATTTCGCTGGCTTGCTTTCCTTCTCAACAATATCAAAAATGTAAATCTGTTGTGGAAAGGCACGACTAAAGTGCAAAGTGATTGTGGCCACAAATATCAATTGGAAATAAAAATGGAATTAAAATCGCCTCGACTGCCAAGTTCTTTAAATACTACGCAATCAAATTCTTCTTCAGTATGAGTCTAATCACGTACCTACAGTGTTCCGTCTTTTCCTTGTGCTTTTAATATTACAATTAAGCCGGTAGGATTTGGAAATAAAAATGGAATTAAAATCGCCTCGACTGCCAAGTTCTTTAAATACTACGCAATCAAATTCTTCTTCAGTATGGGTCTAATCACGCATCTACAGTGTTCCGTCTTTTCCTTGTGCTTTTAATATTACATATATATATATATTCCTACGCTCATCTCAGAAAGCTACATAACCTATGGAGAAAACGATCTGCTTGACTACGTAAGAACTGCCAGTAAAGATGCAAAATAAAAGCAGCTCGTTAGTTAAAATTAACTAATTTTTCAGAGAGCTGTCATCTTCCTTGGGCATAAGTGTCGACCTGACATTTCGAGATTCACAAGCATCGCAGGATTCCCATCACTTTTTTACATCGACATGATCCTAGTAGAAACGTTAGGGGAATCAAGGAAGAAACGTTAGAAGAATAACGTTCTTGAACGTTAGGAGAACGTTCAAGAACGTTAGGGAGAATCTTCGTTACACCAAAATGATCCCCCCATAGGTATGCTGAACGCTAGTTCTGACAGAACACAAGTGTTTCGACATCTCGGTGAAATGAGAGGCAATTTGAAAATCTGTCCGTCGTCAGCTTTTCATTTGCGGTAATCTCAAAACGGGAAGAGATTCTCACAAAGAACAATATGTTTTCGTCGTCTGACTAATGGCTGCTATTTCTTCCTAACCGGTTTTTCATTCGTTGTTTAAATTAATTCTATTAACGGCCTGACTTCACAATCTTCCATTTGGGTTTTTGTAACTGGGCTTATAATTTGGGCTTTTTATACAGTTAAAGTTAAGAAACTTTTGAGGAATGACACTTTTGTGACACTGAAATTCCAATTGCTTTGCAAAATAAATAAATATTTGAGTTTAAGTTTTTGGTTTCAAAATCATCAGATTTCCTGGCTCATTCTTTAGAAACTGAAAACAAAATTTTATATTTACCATTCTTTAAAAGAGTCCTAAATTCATCATCGTTAAATCAATTTTCTTATTCATTTTGAGGTTTATTTTGCTTTTTATGTTTTATGATATGTTGGATAACAATTTGAGTGCGAATAAAAATGCAAAACTTTCTTTTTATTTTCTGGCAGATAAACTGGCTTAAATATCTCAATGGCTTATTGAATTATAACATCACTGAAGATAAAATGTTGCTTATTGGTGACATAATGTTCATTAAGAAATTTGGTAGTCTCATCAATAAAGAGCCAAAGAAGTAAGAAATATTCATATGGGGTATTACGTGACATCTATTGCTATTTCAAAACCGAATTCCTAAATTTTCAATGTAAATCACCGAAAAAACAGAGAAAGAGACCCTGGAAGGAAAGAGTTAAGAGAGAATATATCAGAATTGGCGTGGTTATATTAAAATTTGAATGTTTCTCATTTCTGATTCATCCAAATAAAATACGGTTGATCTTTTGGAGCAAAACACTGAAAATAGTAGTTTAAGTTTTAATTTAAAATTAAATTATTATTAATTATTCGTAATTATACTTCTAAAATAAATTTATATATGTTGTGACGTCGTGGATGCTTCAGTGGGAACGGAATCAACACTGCTAGTGGTGATGCATCACTTTTTATTCACACAACATAACACAGATACAACATTTAATTAATACATTTAGAAAACTATAGTAGATATCCGAGCTGGTGACACGATCAGAGACGTTAACGAAGATGGCACTCGTCATCACTCGACGAACAAAGTCTCCACACCTCAGCTCTCTGGCGGAGCTTCCCAAAAACTCTCTCTCACAGGCGTCTGACCAGAAGGCTCATCTCTTTACGCATGCCTATTACTCAGTTACGCCGATGCCATTCACAGTTCTTTAAAATAGGTGTTAAAAATGAATTATAGTCCGCGTAGTGTGCGGAATCTGCTAACGAAGTTCTCTCTAGTCGAGAGCATCATAGGTCTTTCTAGCAGAGAGTTCAGGAGCATTCTTTACAGACTAACTCCTTCCACCTCCAGATTTTGTTTTCCTCGGACACAGAGAAACAAAACTTTTTTTTTAAAGTTCCTGCAGGATAAAATACAAGTTCAGGCTGGCATTCGCTACACACAAACACCTTCCGCCTCCAGTTTTTGTTTCTCCGGTCACAGGAGAAGTAAACCTTCACAGTTCACAGTTTATGGTTTCAGTAGATTGTTCAACATTTTACCAGTTAATTTTAAACCACACTTTTACAAAGGCTCTCCACTCTTATAACCAGGCCATCATAAAAAAGACATATAAAAATACATATACAATATATGAAAAACGAACACTCAAATTTTTGTCTTTAAGAATAAAGCTAACAATTTACTATACACTATGAATCTTTTAAAAAATACAATATATATAATCAAATAACAAGAAAATTTAAAAGAAATTATAACTAGTCTATTTAACTGACATGTACAGAGTTTCTACTTAAGCAGTCTACATTTAAGTTGTCACTTCCCTTTTTATGATGTATCGTAAAATTATAAGATTGTAAGGCTAAGGCCCAGCGTAACAATCGACCATTTCTACCTGCATTATTTTTTAGCCATACTAGGGGATTATGGTCCGTTCGAATTGAAAATTTAGTCTGCCCATCTATATACACTTTCAGTTTTTTTATTCCATACAGAATTGCGGCACATTCCTTTTCAGTGGTGGAATACTTCCGCTCACTATCTGTAAATGTTTTACTGAGATACAATATGGGATGTTCTTTCCCTTTATCATCCTTCTGGGCTAAAACAACACCATATCCTTGATCTGATGCATTTGTCCGTAGTATAAATGGTTTAGAAAAATCGGGTGCATGTAGCACAGGCCTACTAGATAGCTTTTCTTTTAACGATTTGAATGATTCGTTACATTCATCATTCCGAACAATTTTACCCTTTTTGTTATTCCCTTTAACAAACCTGTCCAAGGTGCGGCTATAGCAGAAAATATAGGTATATATTGTCTGTAGTATCCAGCTAACCCTAAGAAAGCTCTAATCTCAGTTTTAGTTGTGGGAACAGGAAAATTTTGAACCGCTTCAATTTTTAGTTCTGCTGGAGAACGTTTTCCTCGACCTACTATGTGACCGAGATATTGCACTTCTTCTTGCACAAACTTGCACTTAGAGGGTTTAATAGTTAAATTGGCTTTTCTTATTCTTTCTAAAATTTCATGTAAATGTTGTAAATGTTCCTCCCACGTTTCAGAAAAAATAGCAATATCATCTAAATAAGGGGTAGCATATTTCTCACATCCGCACAATATTTCGCTCATAATTTTACTAAAATAATAAGGAGCATTTTTAAGCCCAAATGGCATGCGCAAAGGCCTATATACGCCAAAATTTGTAGCAAATGCAGCAATTTTCTGGGCTCTAGGGGTCAGCGGAATTTGCCAATAACCTTTAGTTAAGTCTATCAAGGTGATAAATTTGGCTGCTGCAACAGTTTCAACACGTTGCTCTATATTGGGGATTGGGTAGTACTCAGTACGCGTTATTTAGTTTAATTTTCTGTAATCAATACACGGCCTAGGATCCCTACCTGGTGCTTCAACAAAGATCATGGGTGAAGTATACTCAGAGGGTCCTGGTTCAATAATCTTGTATTTTAACATTTTTTCAATCTCGACATTAAGAATTTCGTTCTGTCGATTTGTCATTCTATAAGGTTTATGCTGTACGCGTTTGTCACTGATTAGTTCGATATCATGTTCGACTAAATTTGTTTTTCCTGGAATATTCGAAAATATAGCAGAAAACTTTACCAACAACTTTCCCAACTGCAGGATTTATTCATCACTAAGTCTTTCTTTAAGATTATCTTTTGCTATTATTTCATTAAAATCAAACACATTGGGGTCGGTTAACATATAAGGAAAATCCTCCTCTAATTCCGAGGGTTCAACTATCTCCTCGTTGTCAAGGTGCACCATGTTCAAAAGTTCAGGTCTCTTATGATAAGGTTTTAACATATTGATGTGATACACTTTATTCCCTTCCTGATTCCCTTCAAAACTAACCACATAGTTTGTTTCTGATAATCTTTTCTCTATTTTCCCCGGCCCTTTCCATTGAGGAGCGAGTTTATGGGTTTGGTTCAGTGCTAATACTAATACAGAATCTCCTTGCTGGAATTCCCTTTTCACGGCATTTTTGTCATACGATTTCTTTCTTTTGTCTCTCACCTCTTCCATTTTCTCTGTAGCTAATTCTCTGCTTTTGTTTAACCTATTGATTAATTCGAAAACATATTCTATTACGGTAGCTTCTTCTTCCTGAGGATCTAACCATTTTTCATACAATAATGCGATAGGTGTTCTGAGGTTGGTCCCGCACACTAATTCAGCTGGACTAAATCCAGTACTATCATGCGTTACTGTTCGCAGGGCAAAGAGAGCGGCAGGTAATTGTACTTCCCAATTTGGGACAGCTTCAATACATAATACCTTTAAGACCCTTTTTATTGACCTATGGAACCGTTCTACAGGATTGCTCTGGGGGTGGTAAACCGAACTTCTGGAAATTTTTCTACCAAACCTCTTCTAAAATTCAACGGTTAAGTGACTCATAAAAGATTTCCCTTGATCAGTTTGAACCTCCCTTGGAAAGCCCATCCGACTAAGTACCTGCAAGATTGCACTTATAACAGATTTCGAAGTTATATCCGGTACCGGGACGGCGTCAGGATATTTAGATGCTAAGCACATAACTGTAATAAGATATTTATTACCTTCAGTAGATGTAGGCATAGGCCCGCAAGCATATACATAAACCTAACTAAAGACTTCCGATATCACAGGTACTATTACCAACGGTGCTTTCTTTTTGTCACTTGCATTTCCTACACGTTGACAGGAGTCGCATGTTTTAACGAATTCCTCAATGTCTTTATAACAATTTGGCCAGAAAAAATGTTTTAGTAACCGGTCTTTCGTTTTCAGAACTCCTAAGTGACTTAAAGTTCCTTCATGACAAATTGCTTTAATTTGCTCTCTGAGGTTTTCTGGAACAACAATTAAATGTTCTTCTCCTCCTAACTTATTTACTTTCTTTTTTACTAAAACCCCATTTTTAATCCCATAACTTGTTTTACTTCTGCTTTTTACTAGTTCTAATAAAGGGGCAAGTTCTTTACATTTTTGTTGTTCATCAATAAAAGTACTTGAGTCTATTTGAATCGCAGGACTTGTTGGGACACAAAGGTCGACAGGAGGCAATATCTCTCTGTTTTCAGACATCTCATGAGCATCGTCCTCCTCTTCCAATTCTAACTCATTCTGCTCAGAATTTTGATTCGTCTCACATAAATTTTCCGCTTCCTTAAATTGTCGTGCTTGAGATCGAGTAACGACCGCATTAACATTCCCGACATACGACGAAAAAGTTTTCTCAGTCCCTCTGAGAAGAGCCGCTGTCTGGTTGCCTAGTATATATCGCCCTTGGTCTAAGTGGTCTCCTATAACAGCTGCTTGGGTGGTTACTGTACCCAAATCGCATTCAATATCTACTTCAGCAACAGGTAAACAAGTCATATTATCATCCAACAAATGTCGAACCCACACGTGTTCCCCCTTCATTCTATCTCTGTCTACATATTTCTGACAAATAATATCTACCGTTGCTCCCGTATCTCTTAGAATAGGTACTTCAAAATCATTTACTCTTCCATTTAATGTATAGGGATCTAACAGATTCTTCTCTGATCTCCCGCTTATCCGATACAAATCGGCCTTTGGGGTTTTAAAATTAGGGCACTGAGGATGTAAATGGTCAAAAGATCCACATTCATAGCACTGGAGTCTTTTTCTCCTATCAAAATTCGAGTCCGACTTTTTCCCAACATTGCGTGCATTATAATCTTTTTTAAATTGTGTGCCTTGAGGGTTTTTTTCTATTTTTGAAAACGTTACCAGTGGACTGAAAAACACCCATTTGTCTACCTGATATTTTCGTGTTCATTTCACCCAATTTCGTTTTCCCAAACATCGTCTTTTTCGCATCTTCAAATTCCTCTATTTTACCCACCAACTGTTTTGGTGAAGTGATCGTGGACCATTCATCTATAAAATGTTCCTTAAACTCATTAGGCGTGCGCCTTTTAATCTGATCTACCAACATTAAATCCTTGAGTTGCTCAAATGTTTCGATTTTTAATGCCTTGAGCCACCCATCTAAAAAGTCTTAATTTCGTGAGAAAAATCGTACCACGTAGCATCCGGATTTTTCTGAGTCTTAACAAGAAGTTGCCGAAACTTCTCCGCACTTAACTTAAATCTTTTAAGTAGTAATTCTTTAATATGTTGGAAATCTCTAGCCTGTTCTTCAGGCTCCCTAGCAATTATATTATTTACCTCAACCGGAAGGACACCAATGAGATATGACACCCATTGATCCGTGGGCAATTTTAAAACTTTAGCTTGCCTCTCAAAAAGTTATAAGAATAAACTGATATCATCAGTTTTTAAATTAAACTTGGGCATAAGTTTCTGAAAATTCTGATTAAATACCGTTTCACCTCCAGGTTTAGCATATTCAGTGTTCTGTTTTGCTTTAAGGCATTCTAGTTCTAACTGTTGCTTTTCAATTTCTTCATTTTGTTGTAGTATCTGAAATTCTCTCTCCCTAGCTTCCTGTTTTAACTGTAGTTCTTTCGTTCTTGTTTGCTTCTCTAAGTTTTCCTTTCCTATCCTATCAGTCATAATACTTTCTAACAAATTTTTAACAAATTCTTCCTCATAATTTTTACTATTCGTTATTAATTGTTTTAAATCTATCACTTTCATATCTTCTAAAGCTACTTCCCCAAGTTCTGAAGCGACAAGGAATAGATCCTTTTTTTAGCTTTCCCCAAAAATGCCATTTTCACAAAAGTAATTGCTCAAAACAAATCAGAACTCAAATAGTTATTCACAAATAATACACACATAAAAATATATCAGAGATATAAAAAACATTAACTTTTCTTCTTTCTTACAAAATTAAGCAAATGAAAATAAAAGATTAATTAAAGCATTAATCATTTTGAATTTATTTCCATTAAAACACAAAACGAATAAACATCCTTGCTGAATATTTCGTATAAAAAAAATAATAACAAATTCTTTTCATTTAGTACAGCCAGACAGAAAAAAAAGTGGAGTGGCGCCACCTTTAATTAACTATCGTTTTCATGACAGGTACTTCCGTTGGCAACCACATGGCTAACGCAAATACTACGTAAATCGATAGGTGCAGGTTTAAATCAGAACACTATTAGAACATTTCTTTACTGCTCAAAGTTTTAATTTTTATACAATGAAATGATAAAAATTTAACATTCTACTTATCAGAAAAAAACACATCATATTAAAATACAGCACTGGTGTGCTTTCATGAGAAAACCAAAGTAACAAGTTTTTAATACATTCAACAACTTATTTCTTTCACAAGAACTTAACATAAATTTTCTTCTAATGACTTACAAATGAAAATTGCAATATTGCACTGATGTGCTTTCACATATACACAAAATAAACAGTTCAGATTCTATCACACCAATTTATAGCTAAACTTTAAACATAAATACACTGATGTGCTATTTATTTACGGGAATGGATTTTTCCCATTATCATACAAAAGAAAAATATCTCGTTAGATATATAAATGCAACACTTTGATTGTTTTCAAAAACCTCTTATGCACTGACATGCTATAAAATGCACAGATGTGCTACGAATTCATGGGAAAATGTTTTCCCGAATATACCACAAAAGGAAAATATCTTGTTAGATACATAAACTCGTATGCACTGACGAGCTACTTCTGTTTTAGGAATTTATTTCCCGAATAAGTAATAAATAACTACATTATACTCTTCAGGCCTGGAAATGAATATTCTGGAGAACACATACCTGGTCTCTTGTCACACAAATCTCGTTGGAACGTCCAGTTTTTATTTATTTTTCGTCTGTGACGTCGTGGATGTTTCAGTGGAAACGGAATCAACACTGCTAGTGGTGATGCATCACTTTAATTACAGCACATATCACAGATACAACATTTAATTAATAAATTTAGAAAACGGGAGTACATATCCGAGTTTGTGACACGATCAGAGACGTTAACGAAGATATCACTCGTCATCACTCGACAAATTTAGTCTCCACACCTCAACTCACTGGCGGAGCTTCCCAAACTCCTCTGACAGACATAATAAATTTATATATGACATAATAAATCTGACATAATGAATTTATATATGTTGTGACGTCGTGGATGCTTCAGTGGGAACGGAATCAACACTGCTAGTGGTGATGCATCACTTTTTATTCACACAACATAACACAGATACAACATTTAATTAATACATTTAGAAAACTATAGTAGATATCCGAGCTGGTGACACGATCAGAGACGTTAACGAAGATGGCACTCGTCATCACTCGACGAACAAAGTCTCCACACCTCACCTCTCTGGCGGAGCTTCCCAAAAACTCTCTCTCACAGGCGTCTGACCAGAAGGCTGATCTCTTTACGCATGCGTATTACTCAGTTACGTCGTTGCCATTCACAGTTCTTTAAAATAGGTGTTAAAAATGAATTATAGTCCGCGTAGTGTGAGGAATCTGCTAACGAAGTTCTCTCTAGTCGAGAGCATCATAGGTCTTTCTAGCAGAGAGTTCAGGAGCATTCTTTACATTGTGTATAATAAATTAATTAGTAATAATCAAAAATATTATAAATAATTTATAATTATAACTAATTATGTAAAATTATAATATAAATTTTTTAAACAAATTCTATTAAGTGATAAAAACATAGAAATATATAGCAATTATTGTTAGCTTTAATTTTGAAGAAACGTTTTTTACGATATAAAATAATCATTAAAATGAAAAAAGAAACTTTCTTAAAAACAGAATGTTAAACCATAATTTTTTACTTTCCTTCTGAAATAAGAATTTCTTTGTTATTAATTAAAATCTTTTAATGTATTATAATTTAAAAATTTTGTAATTAAGAAAATTTTTCTCCATTTCTGTTTTTGGTATCAAAGCAAATAGAAATAACAAAAAGTCTCGGTTTTAAAGTCACTGCAGCTTCACTTTAACAAATTTGTACGGCAAAGTAAAAAGAACTGAAATCTGAACTGAATGTTTACATAAGGAAATCATAGTAATTTATGATGAAATTTATGAATAATCTTAATTAATGGGAAACTTTTTAAATTTGATTTTTCCTTTAATTTGAGACAGTGATCTGCAATTCCTTCGTTGATTGTCAGCTCACAACGCTTTCCTTTAACGTAAACTAATTAGCATTATCCTCATCTTTAATGTGCTGCTAGTTCATCAAGAATACGGATAACTTAAGTCTGTAGTGTTAATTTTCCTATTTTATTTTGTGATCTCAAATACTGTACATAACAGGAAACTATACTAAATAAATTACAGTTGAAAACAAAATTTAGGTAAACTTAAACGCAATACGCTAAATAAATGGCAATTAATTTCTATACACACAACTTATTAAGAACATGCAGTGAAACCACGAGGTTCACTCTACATTCTTTCAGGTAATATTAAAAAAATTTTATGAATGTACTTTATAAGGTAATGGTAAAGCAATATAAGTTATTTCAAGATATTTTTATATTTATATCAAATTATTCTTATGCAAACAGTTTTTCAGATAAAAGAATACCTAGACCCTATGTATATAGCATCAATAAGGAGTTCAAAATACCGTGTGTGTGGCAAGTAAAATAGTGTGGCAAGAGACCACAAAGCACAATCTTAATTTCTATTAAATCTTATTTAACAGACTTATACTTGTTTTAAATGATATTTAAAACAATATTTAATACTTAAATGAAAATATAAAATTTAATATTTAATTGAATTTTAATATTTAAATAAAATTAAATTTAATATTAAAATTGATTGAAATTTATGTAAATAAAGCAAATAACGTGTTTTCAAGTGTTTAGTTTTATACATGTGTATAATAAATATTTTAGAAAGTGCATAGTGAGTACAGAACAGAAGTTATCTGAGAAAAAAATGTAACTTTTATGACCTATTTTATCAAATAAACTAAATTTTCATGTACCAAAATTTATAAATTAAATTTTTACATAATATATGCTTAGCCCAAATAAAAGTTTATGCAAAAAAATTTGCTCATTATCATCTTCTTCACAATTCTCATTGTATTCTTAATTCTGACCTTCTACAGATGAAAGTACAAATAAATCTAAAGCTTCTTTTGACAAATTTTTGAACTTGAATTTACAAGATTGCTAGTTATAAAGGGTCTGAGCTCAATAAAAGCAAGTTAGAAACATATTAATTGCATTGATCTTGACAACAATTTTTTGAATTGTATTCGCTGTATATTTAAAAATATTTTTTCGGATTTCTCGAGTTTCTCTGTTAATTTTTTATTTGACACAAATATGGCTTCACACTATATCTAGCAATACGAAGAACATCTTCTTTGAAAAATTAACTATGTGATCTCTTGAAATAACTTTAAAATTAACTGCACTTTCTAATCAAATCTACATCTACTTTTGTGAATGGCAACGAGAACTTAAGGTTAGATGGAAAAAGTGAGAGGAAGCAAAGAAGGAAAATGCTTGCCGTAATTCTGTCATTTCAGTTGTTAAAAGCCGCTTAAGATTGCTTGAGATGAATGCTTATAATATAATTATAACTTCTGAATGAGGTTTTCGTTTTGCTTATTTGTTTCTTTGCCGCCTCCTTTGCTTTGCCACATTTTTATTGGAAACTTGTAAGCTAAATTTAGCAGATATTTGGAGAAATGTATCCATTCATGTTGTAGGATTTTTTTTTCAAATTTTGTTTCGCTTTTTACACTAACTTTGTAGAGACATTAGGATTTTTTGGAAGCCAGAGAGATCAAAAATAGGCAACCGCCTTCGCCGGGAATCGAACCACGGACCTTTGAAATACCGGCCCAGCGTGCTACCGTTACACCACGAAGTCACGCTAGGGAAGTGGGAGAAATACCTTATATACTCCCCTTTTTAAAGGGCGACTAAAGTTTTAGGGGACCTAGTTGCAAAATTCTGGGTGCGGAGAATCATCATCCACAACCCTTTTAGTTCGGGCGCCACTTGTAGAGACATTAGGATTTTTTTTGGAAGCCAGAGAGATCAAAAATAGGCAACCGCCTTCGCCGGGAATCGAACCACGGACCTCTGGAATACCGGCCCAGCGTGCTACCGTTACACCACGAAGTCACGCTAGGGAAGTGGGAGAAATACCTTATATACTCCCCTTTTTAAAGGGCGACTAAAGTTTTAGGGGACCTAGTTGCAAAATTCTGGGTGCGGAGAATCATCATCCACAACCCTTTTAGTTCGGGCGCCACTTGTAGAGACATTAGGATTTTTTTTGGAAGCCAGAGAGATCAAAAATAGGCAACCGCCTTCGCCGGGAATCGAACCACGGACCTCTGGAATACCGGCCCAGCGTGCTACCGTTACACCACGAAGGCACGCTAGGGAAGTAGGAGAAATACCTTATAACTGGATCTATAATAAGACTGTCTAACGATTTACTACCTCACAATTAAAATAACTATAAGTCAGAAGAATGTGCAAACAAATCTTTTTATTTAAAACTATGAAATTAACAAATGTACGACTTTTGCTTACGCAGTAATTTCCGTCACTTGCAAGTTTGAACTAACTTATAACTTATAACTTATAACTTATAACTCGTCATCACTCGACAAATTTAGTCTCCACACCTCAACTCGCTGGCGGAGCTTCCCAAACTCCTCTGACAGACATAATAAATTTATATATGACATAATAAATCTGACATAATAAATTTATATATGTTGTGACGTCGTGGATGCTTCAGTGGGAACGGAATCAACACTGCTAGTGGTGATGCATCACTTTTTATTCACACAACATAACACAGATACAACATTTAATTAATACATTTAGAAAACTATAGTAGATATCCGAGCTGGTGACACGATCAGAGACGTTAACGAAGATGGCACTCGTCATCACTCGACGAACAAAGTCTCCACACCTCACCTCTCTGGCGGAGCTTCCCAAAAACTCTCTCTCACAGGCGTCTGACCAGAAGGCTGATCTCTTTACGCATGCGTATTACTCAGTTACGTCTTTGCCATTCACAGTTCTTTAAAATAGGTGTTAAAAATGAATTATAGTCCGCGTAGTGTGAGGAATCTGCTAACGAAGTTCTCTCTAGTCGAGAGCATCATAGGTCTTTCTAGCAGAGAGTTCAGGAGCATTCTTTACATTGTGTATAATAAATTAATTAGTAATAATCAAAAATATTATAAATAATTTATAATTATAACTAATTATGTAAAATTATAATATAAATTTTTTAAACAAATTCTATTAAGTGATAAAAACATAGAAATATATAGCAATTATTGTTAGCTTTAATTTTGAAGAAACGTTTTTTACGATATAAAATAATCATTAAAATGAAAAAAGAAACTTTCTTAAAAACAGAATGTTAAACCATAATTTTTTACTTTCCTTCTGAAATAAGAATTTCTTTGTTATTAATTAAAATCTTTTAATGTATTATAATTTAAAAATTTTGTAATTAAGAAAATTTTTCTCCATTTCTGTTTTTGGTATCAAAGCAAATAGAAATAACAAAAAGTCTCGGTTTTAAAGTCACTGCAGCTTCATATTTCACTTTAACAAATTTGTACGGCAAAGTAAAAAGAACTGAAATCTGAACTGAATGTTTACATAAGGAAATCATAGTAATTTATGATGAAATTTATGAATAATCTTAATTAATGGGAAACTTTTTAAATTTGATGTTTCCTTTAATTTGAGACAGTGAACTGCAATTCCTCCGTTGATTGTCAGCTCACAACGCTTTCCTTTAACGTAAATTAATTAGCATTATCCTCATCTTTAATGTGCTGCTAGTTCATCAAGAATATGGATAACTTAAGTCTGTAGTGTTAATTTTCCTATTTTATTTTATGATCTCAAATACTGTACATAACAGGAAACTATACTAAATAAATTACAGTTGAAAACAAAATTTAGGTAAACTTAAACGCAATACGCTAAATAAATGGCAATTAATTTCTATACACACAATTTATTAAGAACATGCAGTGAAACCACGAGGTTCACTCTACATTCTTTCAGGTAATATTAAAAAAATTTTATGAATGTACTTTATAAGGTAATGGTAAAGCAATATAAGTTATTTCAAGATATTATTATATTTATATCAAATTATTCTTATGCAAACAGTTTTTCAGATAAAAGAATACCTAGACCCTATGTATATAGCATCAATAAGGAGTTCAAAATACCGCAAAGTGTGGCAAGAGACCACAAAGCACAATCTTAATTTCTATTAAATCTTATTTAACAGACTTATAATTGTTTTAAATGATATTTAAAACAATATTTAATACTTAAATGAAAATATAAAATTTAATATTTAATTGAATTTTAATATTTAAATAAAATTAAATTTAATATTAAAATTGATTGAAATTTATGTAAATAAAGCAAATAACGTGTTTTCAAGTGTTTAGTTTTATACATGTGTATAATAAATATTTTAGAAAGTGCATAGTGAGTACAGAACAGAAGTTATCTGAGAAAAAAATGTAACTTTTATGACCTATTTTATCAAATAAACTAAATTTTCATGTACCAAAATTTATAAATTAAGAAGAAGATGATAATGAGCAAATTTTTTTGCATAAACTTTTATTTGGGCTAAGCATATATTATGTAAAAATTTAATTTATAAATACCAAAATTTATAAATTAAGAAGAAGATGATAATGAGCAAATTTTTTTGCATAAACTTTTATTTGGGCTAAGCATATATTATGTAAAAATTTAATTTATAAATTTTGGTACATGAAAATTTAGTTTATTTGATAAAATAGGTCATAAAAGTTACATTTTTTAACAGAAATAGCGTCAACAACGGAACAACGGGCAGCGTTGCTGTTAGGGCTCTCTCTTTAATGCTCAAGAACTCTCTTCTTAGATACACATAACTGATTTGCATCCTGTTAACGATTGAGGAAAAGTAAAGGCATTGGTGCAAATAGAATAATAAGGATAATTAATAATAAGGATAAATGAATTATAATAATGATTAATTAATAATAATGATTAATAAATTATAATAATGATTAATTAATAATAAGGATTAATAAATTAATAATAAGAATTAATTAGCATAAACCTTGCAATGTAATGTTGATATTCCAAATTGTAAGTTTTAATTGTTTATTACTTTACTGATCATTCTGTCAATAGAAGTAAACTCTTTTATCTTCTCACCACAAATAATAGCATTGCTGTGTTAATTATTCTGTAAAAAGCTACTGTCATGCGTCATTCTTGTTTTGATATTAAAAATGCATAGCATTTAAATGAACTGAAGTCTGCATCCAATTACGATATATTTTCAATTATATATCTTCTGAGCTTCCTACATGCAACCAGTTAGACTTGAATCCAGACTTTAGGTAGGATATTTGCCAGACTTTAGATAGGATAATTTTCAGTTGTGTTCCTCTAGAGGCTCCTGAAAACATGCAGTAGTGTTTTTGATGTATTCATAAAAGAAATTAAATGTTCTTTAGACTTATTCTGAATAGACCTTAGGATGTTTAAATGTTAAAAATTTGAGTCATAATAAGTATTGAAATGCACATGTTGTCAAACATACAACTATTGCAAGAAAATCATATTCCTTTGCAGAAAGATCATTTTAAAAGAAATCGGAAAAAACTAAAATTTGATCTGGTTCTGTAATGAATATTTATTATCATCTTGCAAACAGAAATGCTCAATCTGAATCTGCACTAAATTATAAGTTTCGATTCATTTTTATTCTAATTTTTTATGAAGAACATTCTACAACTGTAAATTTTAACAGATGAATGTTTTACCTTTATTTACAAAATGTTAAATATGTACAAAACATATCATATTTCCAAGAGAACTAGCCAAATTAGTTAAAATGAAAGAAATATAAACTATATCAAATATTATTCGTCAAAATATTCGGGTAGGAAATCCTGCTTATCATTCCCCTTAAATTCTGGTTAAGGAATGAGAGGGGTTTGCGTTATGGGATTTAAAACATTCTCTTTCTTATGTTTCGAAGTATTGATTACACGAAAGTAGCAACAGATGTCTTTCTAGAATTTCAGATTTCGATTAAAGACCTAACTTTAACGTATCTTGCAGAGTACGCTCCGTTCTGAATGCATTTTTGCGATAAAATACCCTAAAAAAATAATTATAAGCAGCGAAGTTACTACAATTAAGTTTCGCCTATAAGGCTACTAGAAATCACCACATGCATTTTTCTCTTTTAAGACTATTAGAAATCTGCACTTGAACTATGTATACCTGTACTAAATGTTATCAGAGAGAGCCTGAACATATACATTAATCGAGAAGTACATGATCAATGATAAAAATGATATTTTTTCTTTATTCTTAACCTTGCCGCAGGTCAAAGAAAACAAAAACAACAACAACAACAACAAAAAAGACTTAAGGGTTATACAAATCGAAAAGACATGGGGCTCGCGGGCCTCCAGTTTCCCCACTGATAAATTATCATTTAGAATTCAAATAAAATTTCTAGAAATTATATTTCTGCTTATGAATTTTTCATTTAATTAATAATGACGAAGCCCTGAAGGGTTGTCTGTCTCCTGAAAGAAGTGAGAGCTTTCCAGAACATTTGAAGGGAAATTGGCTTGTTCTGTTTGTTAACGATGGAAGAAACCAAGGAAACTCAATTATATTTGTTAAAATGAAATTAGGATCGAAGTGGTAATATTCAGCTATCTTATTTACTGGACCATTTAAGGATTTCAAAAAAATGATATGAACTGAAATTTATAAAATTTAACCAAGAATAAAATCTATTCAGTTCACTAGTACCTCATTTTTGGTTTTTAGTGTTTGTTAATATTCATTTACCAGAGCAACAGCAATTGCACAATAAGGAGTATTCTGATCTCGCTGACAATACGAACGCTAATTCGTTTGCACTGCCAACATTTATTCCGAACATTTGTTCTATAAGCTAAAATTTGCTAAAAATACTCATTGCCGCAAAACGTGTTTAATTTTCTACAAAATGGCGTAGAGAGCAGCATTACCAATTAGTCATCCTTATTAAGCGTGTGTTGGACATTCGTTGCTGGCTAGGTGATAAATGATTTTTCAGAAGCTGTGCCTTTAAGGTTTACAGTAATTAAGTTAAAATACAGTCAAAATACCCATCGCCAAACTATATGTTAAGAACGAATACTGCTATGTAGTATCGTGCAAACCATTACAGAGTAGCAATTATGCCATTAGCTTTAAAAAGAACATCACGTAGAGCATATTTATTACTTAGTTAAATGAAGAATGTTTGCTTTTATTAAAATATACATCCAATTGTTTTAGTTTCTGCTTAGAATTGTAATACGTATGACATATTTTTGCCCATTTGAAACTTACAAATGCATATATCTGCATGATTATAGTAGTCATAATTTAAATTTGTTAATCATTAAATTTTACGTAAAAATTTGTATTAGAAATAATTCAAAATGCTTGGATATTGTTATCAAATTTCTCGCTAATCTTACTTTTTGCCATTCTTGTAAGCCTTGAACTACTTATTTATTTTCTTGTTTTTCATTTGACTCTCAAACTGTAAATACGTAAGGACACGTAAAAGGGGAAAAAAGCAAAGTTAGATCATGATGTTTCCTTTGGTTTGGTAATTTGTTTTCTTTTTTTCTCCAGAGTGGTGGCCAATTACATGATGTGGAAAGTTGTACAAGAATCTTTGCCGTTATTATCGAAGAACTGGAGAACTCTTCCAAAGAGGTCGGTGAGAGAACCAGTAGTCCCAGAAGAGCCTCGATGGAAATATTGCCTGCCTTCGATTAGGAATAACTTGGGAATAGCCATTGATGTCTATTATGCTGAGCACTATTTAAACCTAGATAACAAGGATTATGTAAGTGCTAAAACCGTTTGCCCGATACTGCATATACATAGCTTGTAACCAATCCTGCTTATTATTATATCTGTGCACTTCCTTGCCTTGGCTGATTCCAAACTCAGTACACATGACTCATTAATTTATTTTGTTTGCTGAATAAAGTGCATAAAGCATTTTTAATTCATGAGTATCATACAAAATGCTCCAGCACACTAGTTGAGAATATTGGCAGCTTCTGTTTGTATGAAGCATAAAACGTCACATTATTCTAAAGACCAATTAAATTACAGCTTATATAATCAGAAAATTAATAAAATTTAGAGATTGTAACTGTATCGCATTTGTTATAATCCAAAGTTAGCTTGTATTAAAAAAGATAACTATATAGAATTTAAATAAATATTAATTATGCCCTCCTCTTAAATTTCTTTCACTACAGAATATATATAAAACATAACATTAAATCTTATTATTAAAAGATAGCTTATTAGAATATTCAGTTTTAATAAATCATTTAATAAAATAATTTTATGCTTTCAACTCCAACAGAAAATATACCTATACAAATATTATATTTACAAATTTATCAAAAATAATGAAAGTATCCTTCAGTATCCTTTGCCTAATTCAGTTATATATATATATATATATATTGTTTCATTACTAGAAAAGAAGTAGAGAAATGTTTGATTTTGGATATTGTTATTGAATTTCTGTCCGTTGAATTCAAGCTGATTTCACTCAGCTTGTTTCTTTAAAAGATTACTTTCGCTCTTGTTATTTTAGGTGGTAATTTATAGGTAAATTGCAGAAAATAAACAAAATCTTTTTTAATTAAAATTTGAAACTATGCATTACGAGTGATTTCTTGTTATATTAAATATGAACGAGTTAAATGTACCTTCAGGGCTATCAAATTAATGGTTTAACTATTAAATTTATCTTCATGGATATCAAATTAACGGTTTAATATAAAGTTAAATGATTTTGCTTTTTCGTGTCTAGTCAACTGACAGTTCGCCTACTGCAAAGGCCATTTCTGCTACTATAGTTCAGTAGTCGGTATTAACACGTTTGTTGAGCAAACGTGCCTTTCCCTGGAATTTTATAAGAAATAAATTTACCAGTATTTTCATGTCAAGCATCACATGAAAACGTCAAGAAATGGAGTACCATTCTATTCCACGCTGCAAAAAATAAAGACTATAGCAATTATACTAATTAGCACATGTAGTTTTGCTAAAGGTACAGCTAATTTAATTTTCTATCTTTCTGAAGTCCTTATTGCACTTTTTTATTACTGGTATCATATTACCCGAGCAATGTTCTCAATGTTTGCAATACGGGACATTTACGACAATATATATTGCTTAGATGCAAATAGAAGAATTTCTGTTACATTTGAAGATATTTTTGAAGATTGCATAAAGAATTCTTGAAATCTGCCATCTAGGATCAAAATTTGAGCTATTTTTAATTGCAGAAATCTTTTCCCCATAGTCCATATCACGTATATACCAAGTTTCATCAAAATTCGATAGGCAGAACGGGTTCTGCAGGAATCTGAATAGAGTCACTTTAATTATAACCACCCTGTATTTTCTAGCCATTTGGTCTACGATGTCAGTGGTAAGCATGATGGAATAGTGAAATCTTATGCTTTTAAGATTTTCCCAGATATTTAGAGCACTTTCTGTTACAGAATGCAAAATGCTAAAGAGAAGAATATGTTTGTACATTTTATCATTTTGTATATTACCAAAATTGTTCTTCTGATACGTGTTGTTGAATAAAGTTTAGTATATCAGTTTCCTTAACGGGTATAGGTCTTCCCTTCTTGCTCTGTTTGTTATTCCGATAACTTTTTTCTGTGAATAGATGTCACGCAAAACTGTATTACTTTTTAAATGACTGCAATGTCACAGTGCTTATATTTTACAGAATTGCTTCAGTAAACTAGTATATATATTTAAAGTAACTATCTTACACTGCAGAGCTTTAATATATTTAAATAATTGCATTAAGCATTTCGGTATCGCAGTCGCTCCCCTAACCGCATTACCGTCTGAGCGACGTTATTTCAATATAAATATTTAAAAATGTGAAAAAGCTTTTAAATGTTATATTTCGCTCTATGTTGACGAAGAGCCTCACTAAACAAAGAAAAACATTTTCACCTACATCTAGGTCTATTAATGTGGGATTATTGCTACCAAATATAGAAACTAATTTCTTTAGCCAAACCACCTTTTATGCCATATTTCTCTGATTTGCTTAGTGTATAATACAAAATCGGGAGACATGTGTTCTAAGGATATATTCTGAGGATGTATTAGTCCATCAATGACCCTTCTATTCTGGCTTTTACATATGAAACAGCTTTCTACAAATGGGCTCTTGAAAATGAGAGAAAATTTGTCATTTTTCAATCTTTCCTAGCTTTTGCTATAGCAATATGTAGAGTGAATCTATGTATATTCATATTATGCAACATACGTATATTATGTTATAAAAATATTTATATTTTATTAAATATGTATATTATATAAAATAGCGTAACCTACTATATAAAACAGCTACAATGAATCGGGCCTGTGTTATTTATTCCTTTGAAATCTTTGGACTTATTCTACATCAGTTATAAATAAGAGATTCTTCATATCTGACGCCTTTATTAAGTCATTTTCTATTTTTTCGAACACACCATCAGACCCAAACTAGAGGTCATGACGCACAGGAACGATCAAAGTTTAGGTTAGGTTACTTGATGAAGGGAAAGCAACTGGAGAGCTGTGTGCGTGTGGAGAGGGATGCCTCTTTGTGGAGGACGCTTTAAAAGAAACTGGCTCGTATGGGGTTATACATGAGGAAAACCACGGAAACTAACCATGCAGCCCACCCGTTCACCGGCATTCGATCTCAGGTCGAAGAATGAGTATTCAGCGACTTTATCGTTCCGTCGTTGGTGGTGTGACGATACAGCTACTAGCATCCCCGCGGGCAGAGGTGCTGAATTATAACTTCCTGTTTGTTCGCGGACGAAATGGACCATACCTGAAAATGCAGGACTGCAAATAAAATCCCCTGGGAGTTTCCGGACACAAGGAACTAATTATGTTTCTCTTCGCATATAACAAAACGAGTGAAATCTTTGTGTAAGAGATCTTCATGTGATTTTGAGGTGACAGGACGCATCTTTTACGTTCTAAACCACGCCAGTGGTTTCGGTAGAACAATAGTTTTTTTTTATGCTGTAACTACAGTAAAAAGCACGCTTTTTTGCGTCCAATCTGCGTTAGCGGATATTGTATGATTTAGGGCTGTAATGATCAGTTATTTTTATGTTTTAATCAAGAAATCTATTTTAGTTTATCAAATAAATAATTTAAAAGACAACCTGTCTTTCTTTCACCCGACACGGGTGTACTGACGTTACAGCTATAATAAATGGTGGCAGCGGTGAGATGAGAAAATCCATGCAGAAATTACAGACCGTCAGGCTCTAAAAATTCATCTCAAGATTGTAGGACAGTCATTGTCCGGATATCAACAGTGTTTTGCAGATATTACAGACCGTCAGGTTCTGAAGTGCAGCACGAAAAGTTACGAACATCAGTTCGAAAAAGTGATTACAGCTCTCCGAAGCGACGAGATGAGAAAATCCATGCAGAAATTACAAACCGTCAGGCTCTAAAATTTCATCTCAAGATTGTTAGACAGTCATTGTCCGGATATCAACAGTGTTTTGCAGATATTACAGACCGTCAGGTTCTGAAGTGCAGCACGAAAAGTTACGAACATCAGTTCGAAAAAGTGATTCTCTCCGAAGCGACGAGATAAGAAAATCCATGCAGAGATTGCAGACCGTCCGAGTCTGAAATTCATCTCGACTTTGTAGGACAGCCATTGTCCGAACATCATCAAGTGTTTGTAGATAGTACAGACCGCCAGGCTCTGAAGTGCAGAACGAATTTACGAACATCCGTTCGAAAAGTGATTTACAGCTCTTCGAAGTGGGGAATAGAATCCACGAAGAAGTTACGGACATCAGTCCAGAAAAAGAGGAACGACAGTCTCCGGAAATAAGCTCATCTTTAAGCGCGGTGATAAAGGTGTTACTTGTGCGATCATCTTTGTGTTCGAGAAATTTACCGCAGTGAGCGTGTGGGACAATCATTGTCCGAAGATCATCAGATCATTGTGATGTGTAGGGTATTGAAAAAGTGATATGTGGGTGATCACCCTTGTGATCGAGAAAATTTAGATCATCAGATCTTGTGTGTGTGCGTTATAGGTGCCTGGATCATCAGTGTCCATAAAATCTTAAATTGAAGTCTCCAATCCAGACGGGTAAGTACCTTGGATTTTTATATTGAGGCAGTAAAGTAATTTAATTTATCTCTGTAAATCAGTATGTAAGTTCACATAACTGTTTTAAGTCAACTTGTTCCTGTAAAGCTTAAAGAAATGTGCTTTTTGGTTTTTATGTTACAATAAGAAAGTATAAAATTTAGAATTTAAACCTGTGTTAATAGATTTTTTTTTAATATCTGAAATGTTAATGTGTTGTGCTTAAATTAAACTTATATATTGGATTGTGTAAAGGAGTAGAATTACTGTAACTTGAAGGTTTTAATGTTAGGTGGCATTCTGACATATCATTTCTAAGACGTTTTGAATGTTATAAATATTAGAATTTCAGTTGTGTCAAACTTTTATTTGTGTAAGAACTGAGAATTTTTTTTTCCTATTGAAGGAGTAAAAGGTGAATGATAAAACCCCCAGTATCTTTCCTTTTAACTGTTGTCATATTAATGTTAATTACTAGCATATGGATAGGTATTGTGTAATTTATTGTATTTCTGAATGCATATTTTAACATATCCCAAATTTTGAGGAAAGTATATTGTATTATCATAAGCAAGTGTGTTTTACGCAACTGAATTTAAAGCTTTTCAGAGGATAATATTATTTGTAGTTTCATACGTCCTCAAGTAGACAATTTTTGTTTTTATTTTTGAATGCATAATGTGCATATTATAGTGTAAACTGTCTTGTTTTGTCTAACATCTGTAAAATAGGTTGTGAAAAAATTATAAAAGTTTAATTTTTACTCTCTCTTGTGAAAATGATATCTGTTTAAATCAATTGTGTGTATCTGTAGTGTGAGGGAGCTAAAATTGTTAGGATCATAATTTTGGTTATATCATGGCATTCTTAGCAAAAGTTAGGAAAGAGGATCTTAAATCCTTGGCTGAAGAGTTAGGGGAAAAAGTTAGTCCTGAACTTAGGATATTGGATTTAAGGCAGCTGATTATGGGAAATGAATCCTATGAGGAGGAACTAGTGAAAGGCCTGTTAGAAAATATCATTTCAACGAGGCTTGAGAGAGAAAAAAAGGAGCAGGAGAGAATTAGGAAGGAAGAAGAAGAGAGGCAGGATAGAATTAGAAGAGAAGAAATGGAATTTGAATTATCCAAGTTACGTTTACTAGCCGTTAACGGAAATGACTCTAAAATTGGTGGGAATGAAGAAAATTGACTAAAAAAAGCCGATGCGATCTTAAAAAAATGATGCCAAAATTTGATCCTGAAGAGAACGATATCAGTTTGTATCTAGTCATGTTTGAGCGCCAAGCAAAGCGCGCGAATCTTCACCAATCAGAATGGGTTTCGGTTTTATTGACAATTTTGCCAACTGACATAGTTCAGCTGATTATGCGAGAACCAGAACAGCAGGCTTATGATTACGCTTATATAAAAAGGATACTGCTTAAAAGGTTCAAACTTAGTCCAGAAAATTTCGCATCAAATTCGTGCAATCTCAGAAACACCCCCAAACCACTTGGAGAGATTTTGCCTTGGAATTAAGGAATTACTTTGAAGAATGGATTGCAGGTTTGGAAGTTACGGATTTTGAACTTTTAAAGGAGCTCATGATAACGGACCAAATGAAACGTCGTGTAAATGCCGAAGTGCGGCAACATTTTATTGACGAATGGTCGAAGATAACGACTCCAGAGAAATTAGCGGAAATGCTGGAAGAATATGAAAATGTGCGTGAATCCCGGAAGAAGATCTATCCTGTTCATAGTTCGGAGTCACAAAGGGGAAATACAAATAATTTAAATTCGAGGGATCCGAAAAAGTATCACCAGTCTAGAGGAGAAGATAGATATGCCTCTGACAGAAAGGAACATCTCCGGAATCAGGATGAGCGTCAATTTGATATGAGAAGACCAATTAAGTGTTATTCTTGTGATTCAACCCAACACTTAAGGCCTCAATGTCCGGGAATTAAAAAGGATCTCAAAACTCCGTTTATTGTAAATAGAGTCCAGGAGATTGAAGAAGATTGTTTAGCCCCGTATCTAACGATGGCTAAAGTGAACGGTTTTGATCTTCCAGTTTTGAGAGATACCGGGTCATGCATTGACGTAATTTGCAAGAAATATCTCACTCCTTCGATGCTGACGGGCGAGACTGTTTGGGTCAAACACCCGTTTGATGAGGCCCCAATTTGTGTACCCTTAGCAAACGTTACGATAGAAAGAACTTTTGGCCAAGTAACAACAAAATCAGCGGTCACTCGAAATGAATTGGAACATTATCTGTTAGGAAACAGAACCGCCGAAAAATTAGCCGTAGATCAACACGATAAACTTTGCTTTCAGGTGAAAACAGGTATTCGAGCTCCGAGTCAATCAAAGAATGAAATGGGGAAAGGTTGTCCACTGGAGTCTGAACGCGGCGAACTCGAACCCTCAAGCGAAGTTTCTCCCCTCATTATAGAAAGGGGTAAAGTCTTGTCTCAAACACAAAGGATAGAGAAAACCAATTTCTTTCTGCCTGAAACGAAAGTGAATGAACTATCACTGCCTACAATAAAATATTCTTTTATAGCGGACTTACAAAAGAAAAGTGACGTTGTAAAGCCATCTTGTGACTTAGTCGCGTTAAACGATCACAGTAACTCTTTGGGAAAGGTGTACAAGTTAAGAATTACCTTTTCGGTTCGGCACGAACAAGAAACTGTAGATAAGCTAAATGACGTTTCGTACCAACCAGACTCGGGAGGTTTGCGAATGCCTAGAAATTCCGTAGGAGAATTGCCCAAGACACCTAGTAGTGTAAATTTACCAGTAGAAGAATCCCCAGTTTATCATTTATCTATACTAGTGCCTGATACTGAACGGTCAAAGGGGATTAAATATAGCTACTTCATGAATGATGTAAATCCAACTTGTAATGAAGTGGTTTTTTCTGATGTTAAAGCCAAATTAAAAGTACATGCTTATTTTGAGGTCAAATGTAGTAGTTCTCATCCAGGTGCTGGGTTACCATTGAGAGTTTATCACAAACGGAAAATTAAAAATCTGCAAGCTTTCCCTTTTGAGCCTGGCTAGATATATAATTAATATTAAATTTAGGAATGTATGTTCCATTTTTCAGAAAATTATACGTTCTTTATTTGTATGTGTATAATTAAGTTTATTTCTCAGTATTATGTTGATTATATGTTTGTTTTTTTAATGGCCTCAATATAGTTCTTGTTATGTTTATCCTTGGTACTTAGCCCAGTGTTGCTGTAAAATGTATTAATGCTAATAACTGCTAATTAGTTTACTTTGAAAACTTGCTGTGATAGCTACCAGGAATTGGAGTTCTGGAAACCCCCGCTCCCCGGGGAGAAAAGGGGTTGTGACGATACAGCTACTAGCACCCCCGCGGGCACAGATGCTGAATTATAACTTCCTGTTTGTTCGCGGACGAAATGGACCATACCTGTAAAAGCAGGACTGCAGATAAAACCCTCTGGGAGTTTCCGGACACAAGGAACTAATTATGTTTCTCTTCGCAGATAACAAAACGAGTGAAATCTTTGTGTAAGAGATCTTCATGTGATTTTGAGGTGACAGGACGCATCTTTTACGTTCTAAACCACGCCAGTGGTTTCGGTAGAACAATAGTTTTTTTATGCTGTAACTACAGTAAAAAGGACGCTTTTTTGCGTCCAATCTGCGTTAGCGGATATTGTATGATTTAGGGCTGTAATGATCAGTTATTTTTATGTTTTAATCAAGACATCTATTTTAGTTTATCAAATAAATAATTGAAAAGACAACCTGTCTTTCTTTCACCCGACACGGGTGTACTGACGTTACAGCGGCTTTAGTCAAAAGTTTGGTGGGCGTTGGTCAAAGATTTGGTAAGCTTAATTTTTAAAAGAAGCACGATGCAGGCAGTGAAACATGGCAGTGAAACAGTATTGATGGTTTGATCATAGGTGGTCTGACCTTTATTAGACACATCGATGTAAACTGATATCATCGAAGTCATACATCAATTTTCAACCTCTGAATCTCGGAATCTAGTATTATTTCTGATGAATTACCATTGACAACAACTAAGACCATCCCTTTCTGTTATCGATGACGCTCAACTAATATTGAAGACCTGGCACGACATTTTATCAAAAACTTTTGAAAAGTCCATGAAAGAAGCCGGGCCTTTCGTTGGAAGCTATACACTGAAAGCTGATGTTCGATTTAAATAAAGGATAACATTACGTTTGCTCAGTTTTTCAAGGATATGGTTAAGCATGGAAAAACCGTACAAATGAATGATTATCCAACAGCAGTAGTATAGTCTCCTACAAGGGGAGCTATAATTGTAGAAATCTTAAAGAATGCCTTGTAGTTAATAATGTCTTAATCGTTAGTAGTGACGAAAGAAAACAAATTTCTCAAATCCGCCAGCCAAATGTTTCTGAGCATATGGGCTTTATTAAATCTATATGTTGTCCATACAGGAAGCCGTATCAAAAGATCAGGAGTATGTGTACAAAACTGAACTTTAGAGTTATTTGATATATAATACCTTTATTTATAAAATGCTTTAAAATATTTATTGAATTCTTAATAAGCTTTAATATTTTAAATTTTTTTACTTAGTCGGAATGTTTATTCATAAATACCAAAGGAAGTTTACACGTATAGATATCAGAACCGTTCAGATGACATGCGGTTTTTACCGGTTCTGAGGAACACATTTTTACATTAAGTGTATATTATTTGCTATGATGTTATTAATAAAGTAATTTTATAATATTTGTTTTTATATTCTTTTAGGCCGAAAATATTTATAAATTTGTTAAAATAGAACTTTTAAAAGCCTTCAGGAATGACGTTTGGAAGGAATCAGAATCTACGTACAGAAACATGGTTTGTCAGATTTTCTTCTTTTATTTTTATAGTCACATTATTAAAACAACTTACTTAAGAACCAGGACGGCTATTGCTTGGCAGTACGGATAATAGTCACACGCTGTATAATCAACGCAGTGAGATTTCAGAAAATTGTTGCAGGAACCCGAAGCCAAGTAGTATAAAGCAAACTGAAGAGTTGGGATAGGTTGTAAAGCAGTATTTAATGTGCATTGAATTTACTATAGTGTTTATTGAGAGTAAAGAGCACGAACATATTACCATAGTAAGCATGACTTTCTCGTAAATATTCAGAGCTAGAATTGGCATACAAACTTTATGCTTTCTGAATCTATACGCAGAGAAGAGAAGAGCATTAATAATTGCATTTCTTGTTAAATATAAAAGTAACAAACTACAAAATGACAAATAATACCTTCTCAAGTCTCAATACATTGAGATGCACATATGTAATAACATAAAATTGCTCTTTTAACGCAATCCAAGATTATGCTAAAACATTTTCAATTTTTACTGCAACAGCTGTGTTAGGTTCAAATAATGTTATCTACCTCTATAGCAATCAAACTAAGGTAATACATAGAT
Organism: Stegodyphus dumicola; assembly: GCF_044657685.1. Lineage (NCBI taxonomy): Eukaryota > Metazoa > Arthropoda > Arachnida > Araneae > Eresidae > Stegodyphus > Stegodyphus dumicola. The sequence continues at coordinate 102,310,541 of NC_140769.1, forward strand.
TCTGTGAGATGAATTTTCACCTATAGGATTTTAAATCTGTATCTCAATCAGAAACAGATATAAGACAAAAGTTTATTTTACCTCACCACTTGTGAGTGTTAAATTAATAATATGCAATACAGTATTACCAATCGTCTGGATCTGGTCTAAACACAAGCTTCCGTCAAACTGCTAGCTTCCCCTAGAGTGGAACATAAATTAAAATGTTCTAATTACCAATTCCGAATCTCTTCTTGTATCACACTGTCTAATTCAAGATCAGAATCGGGATCGTCACAGAGAGAGAAACATTATACGGGAAGGCAGTTACAGTTAGAAGGACAAACCTCTCCCAGAAAGCTGTACTGAGAGTGTTGTTGTTCTGGGACTCTACTGCCTAAGCAGTGATTCCAAAAGCAATTATAGAATACCTTATGAAAACTAAGAAGGAATGGTATATGAAATGTGTCCCTCCCTGGAGGTCTCGGAGGGCGAAAAGAACATAAATTTGTGCTTTCTTTCTTTCTTTCTTTCCACCGACAGCGAGGCAGCCGGTCCACTGGGTAGTTAGCATATCGGCCAGGTAGCCCCGCTGACGGAAATAACTTGAACAAAAGACACACTTATAAATACATATTGTGCTCAAGACGACTGCTGGGGGCAGTGCAAACAAATGCTGGACGAAGACGATAGCGCATGATGGAAGAAGGGTGCGTTGCGGGCGTGAAGAACAATTCCAGTTACATATTTACAGAGTAATGGATAGGTGGTTACAAATACTAAAAGTAATAAGAAGTAAAATACTAGAAAGTAAAACAATGCATAAAATAAAAAAAAGGCAAAACAGTGGAAACAATACATAAAATAAGGCAAAATACATAGTTCAAGGTTCATAATTCAAGGTTTACAGTTCAAGAAGATAAATATATACAGGGAATAAGAAAAGCCGAATAAGCTAACTTAAGATAAAATTAATTCGCTACAGGTACAGAGCATACAGGGGCTGTGCTGGTGACGAGGATGGTGGCTGAGAATTACTCCAGCCTGTCTGAGATTATGCGTGCAATGTTTATGCAATCGCATATGCGTTTCAATGCATTGCGATTTTTTGAAGTAGCTTCGGCCCATGCATGGATGTGGTTTGCTACTGGTTGCCTAAGATGATATTTAGTGGTCTCTCTGCAAGCGAACAGATAGTGGTCCGGATCTCCTACCATCCCGCATGAGCAATGCTCGTTTTCGCGTCGTCTGAAGCGATGCAGGTAAGTCATGAAGGGACCATGTCCTGTTAGATACTGAGTGAAGTGAGACGAGCCAGATTTTAGAAGCCGGCAGACTTTTGGAAAAAATCTGTAAACTCTTCTGCCGGTGGTTTCTGTCTCCCACACATGTTGCCAACGTTTGAGTAATTCTCTCTCGAGCTCAGCTTTTAAGAACGAACCTGGGAGAGGCACGTTAAGTGTGCAAACGTGGGGGTCAGTTGCTGCTCTTTTGGCTATTGCATCTGCAATTTCATTACCCAGTATTCCAGTGTGGGCAGGTACCCACTGGAGTTCAGGCCTATAGTATTTAGGTGTTCTTAGTAAGAGTTTTTGTATGGCCCTGACGAGTGGATTTTTACTACATTTGCCTTGGATTGCCTGGAGGCTAGAGGCTGAGTCTGAATATATACTGGAATAGTTATTTTCCAGTGCGTAGACAAGTGCAGCTTTTAATGCAATCAGTTCAGCCTGAAAGACTGAGTTGTGGTGCTTAAGCTTTCTTTCCCAGGTCTTTAAGATCTGGTTCCCAAGTAGAACACAGTATCCGCTACCGGTGCCACATTCTCCCTTGGAACCATCGGTGTAGATTGCAGTGGCGTTGAACCACGTTGGTGACCTGCAGTTAATCGAGATATTGAATTCGGCCGGGTGGCAAGGTGGCTCGGGAATGCTTTGCTCATAGTCAGTGTAAACATAAGTCCTATCCCATAAACTTATTGTCTCTTTGAGTCGGAGCACTCGCACTATTGCACTCTCGCGCTGAGCTAAGAGATGCAGAGGCGGTAGTCCTGAAATCACGTTTAGAGCATTAGTGGGCGAGGTTTTATATCCTCGGGTAATGCTCAGGAGGAATGGTCTTTGTGCTGAGCGTAGCAGATTCTCCATTTTAGTAGTGATCGTTATGCCCCACATGGAGGCTCCATGTAGTGCAATACGTTCAGCAACTACAGAGTACCACGTCTTAAGCATCCTCGAAGAAACTCCCCATGTTGGAGCATGGAATGAAATATCCTGTGAAGTCGTGCCTTGACCTCCTTTAAATGTGGCATCCAAGTCAATGTGTCGTCAATTATAACTCCAAGGTACCTCAAGTTTCTGACTATTTTAATATTTTTCCCATGAAGGTTGATGCACGGGGTTCTTCGATGGCGCTTACCTGGACAGATAAGCATACCTTGGGTTTTTGAGTTGGCAATAGTTAACTTATGGTCATTGGCCCATTTGGCCATCTTGTCCATTGCTTGTTGTGCCCTAGTCTCATATGCGTTGCGGCTGTGCCCTTTGGTTACCAGCAAAAAGTCATCGGCATAAGCCAGTATTTCCGTGTGAGGATCTGTGTTAAAGAGGGTCAGCGCTGTGTCCGCTACAAGATCCCAGAGCAGTGGACCCAGACAGGATCCTTGAGGACAGCCTCTATTGATGGAACGTGAGTGTACTCCTGCGTCCGTAGTGGCTTGTAAGCGGCGATCACTTAGGTAGCTGTAAATAAGGTCAAAGAGAATCTTAGGGCTACCCATGTCCTGTAATCTCTTCAGTACATCGGGCCACCACAACGAGTCGAAAGCGCCCTGTATATCCACAGAGATAATGAGACTAATAAATTTGTGCTCAGTTTCTTCTAACTTTATAGTAAAACTGCTCGTCACTCGAATCTGTGTAAATTCCGGAATGACAGAACTTCGTTTCAAAATTAGGCGGACAGGAAAGATGGAAATTTAATAACATTTAGATAAAATGTCTGAAATCCTTATTGCCTTCATTTAAATAAACTGACTGGCTACATAATGTTGCAAACGCACAGGTCGTTTTCCTAAATGATTCAATAATGTGCATGCTTCCAACTGTATTTCTTTTGATCTTATAGACACATATGCAGAAGGATATAATGCTTTTATGGTTCGGGTAGATTTTTCAACATCCCTGTGCCATTTGTCTTTAAAATACATATCTCTTCTTGCATGGATTGCTTCCATTTTTTTCTAATTGTCATCCAATAAGCTTCGTGTTACAATGCTGCAGTCTTCTGCCTCCTCTAACTGTGCTGAAAATGAAATGATATTGTATAGTTCGGATAGTATACCTTTGGTATTTCAAGTATATAACGTTTTTGTCGTATTTTAAAAAGTGTCTCTTTATCTGAATTATCAGTAAAAGGAATTAGAATGTCAGTATTCTTTGGATCCTTTAGTATAAAATCACTCTTTGATTGAATACTGTATTGTCGGTATCGGTGCCCATCAAGAGACAATCATTTCATTACTTTTTCATAATTTAACCGTGATACCTTAAATAGAAGGGTCATAAAGTTGTGTGGCTCACCAGCGGCCGAGCGGTAAAGTCGCTGAACACTGGTAGTTCGGTCCGAGGTTCGAATCCCGCGAACGGACTGTCTGCATGGGCGTTTTCGTGGTTTTCCCCATGTGTAACGTGTATACGAGCCAGTTCCCCTTAGAAAGTCCTCCACGAAGGCATCTCTCCCCTTAGGCAGATAGCCATAGTGTGTTTTGCCATAATTAATTACACCTCCACCCTAATTAATTACACATTTGCATAATTAATTACATCCCACACCTTACCAGCTAAAGTTGTGGCTCTCTTCTTTTGGTATATGTACATATGGTCGGAGTATCAAATGCTTGTACATGGTTAATAGATTTGTTTTGTGCCATTTCTCATAAGAAGGGACACTAAGAATTTTTTGTTATCAAATAGTTTTATAGATGATTTACTGTCATGAAAATTTCACAATCATTTCATTCCTTTTTCATAATTTAACCGTGATACCTTAAATAGAAGGGTGATACCTTCTTATATGTACATATGGTCGGAGTATCAAATGCTTGTACATGGTTAATGGTTTTGTTTTGCGCCATTTCCCATAAGAAGGGACACTAAGTTTTTTTTGTTATCAAATGGTTTTATAGATGGTTTACTGTCATGGAAATTTCACCTTAATTAGACTACCAGTTTCCTCCTAATAGCAGATTAACTCTTTTCAGTAGATTAACATATTTACTGATGATCTCAATTAATATACGATTAATGAAATGAAAGAGATAGGTGAAATTTAAGACAAGGCAAAATTTTAAAATTAAGAATTTGATTGATGTAGATTTGAACAAAACACTATCGGTACTTACGTATTATCGCAACCACCTTAGCAGAAGTCACCAAACACTGGCAATCATCATGCATATAACAGTTCTTTAGATGACATATCCATTGTAAGTTGTTATCTAAAAATTCACCGAATCGCCTTTTACTTCCGTAAATTTTTGTCAAACTACGCCAAGATGGTTGCTCTAATACGTAAGTACCCTCTATCTGTTTCTAAGGCAATGATGTGCAGGTTATCTTTCTTTTTCTTCTCACAAAATGTTTTTGAATTCGACATGTGTGTTCTGTCATTCCTTAATTTCCATGATGTCGGGAGTAGTTAATATTTTTAATATTTCGAGGCGTCGCTGTGTTACGTAAAAATTTTTTTAAAAATCCTAAATAGTAATGAAATAAAAGAAATTTTCGCTGTACACTATACAATTCCGTTTCATAATAAATTACTTTATTATGAATTTAGCAATTTTTCACTTAACTTCTGATGTCGAAGTAGGGAAAATAGATTTTTCATGGAATTTTGTTACAAGAATCTTACCTAGATAGAAAACTTCTATAGTTACAGCTTCCTGCTAGAGCTCACGTATGTCTTATTTACAATAATTATAATTTCCAAATTTTCTGTTTTTTAAAAAAATCAGAAAACTTATTGTAGAACTGGAAAATTCTGATTAATTCAATACTATGTCTTTAAATGCTTAGCTATTTAAATATTTATGAAATAAAGAACTCCATTCAAGCACAGTATTTAGATTTCAAATTTAAATTTCTGTGAAAATTAATAATATATCTAAATTTTAAACAAAATAGCCATTACTGTGAGAGAAATCTCTAAAATCTTAAAACTAAAATTCCTGTTTCACACTTCTCAAGTGTGCGTGTGTGTGTGTGTGATTATGGCAAAACCTCGAGGGCTATCTGCCTAGGTTACAGCCGAAAACATCGTGGCAAAAACATCGCGGACGAAAACGTCGCAGAGAAAACAACGCAAGGCGAAAACGTCGTGCTACAAAACATCGTGGGAGAAAACATCGCAAAGAGAAAACATCGCAGTTCTAAAACATCGTGGTACAAAACATCGTCGTCGAAAATAAAGCGGTTAAAAAACTTCGCAGTTTGAAAACATCGTCGTCGAAAATATCGTGGTAAAAAATAAAGTATCTACAAATCATCGCATGACGATAACATCGCAGACATGCTTTTTTTAGGATTTAATAACTGTAAATAGATATTCCCATAATGATTTGAGAGCGCAAGATGTAAAGAATAATAATTTTTACTTTCACATTTTTTGATTAACTAATAAATTTTTGCTGAAAAAGTAAGAAGGAAACATAAGCATAGAAAATTAAATGCAACTTATACATTATACTTTTTATGAAAAATTACCAGTAAAAACTTTATAAAAATTATTTATTAATGGTCTTTGTTAGTTAACTATGTCGGTTTAAAATTCTATTAAGTTCTATAAGTTGCATTAATTTTCTATGCTTAAGTTTCCTTCTTATTTCCTCAGCAAAAATTAGTTAATATAAAATATGAAAACAAATTATCCTACTTTCTATTTTGCGCTCACAAATTGTTATGGGAATATCTATTTACAGTTATTAAAGTCTGAAAAAAAGCATGTCTGCGATGTTATCGTCACGCGATGATTTGTAGATACTTTATTTTTTATCACGATATTTTCGACGACAATGTTTTTAAACTGCGAAGTATTTGAACCGCTTTATTTTCGACGACGATGTTTTGTACCACGATGTTTTAGAACTGCGATGCTTTCTCTTTGCGATGTTTTCTCCCACGATGTTTTGTAGCACGACGTTTTCGCCTTGCCTTGTTTTCTCTGCGACGTTTTCGTCCGCGATGTTTTTGCCGCGATGTTATCGGCGGACACCATCTGCCTAAGAGGAGGGATGCCTTCATGGAGGACTTTCTAAGGGAAACTGGCTCGTATACACGTTACACATCGGAAAAACCACGAAAACACCCATGCAGCCAGCCCGTTCGCGGGATTCGAACCGCGGACCGAACTACCAGTGTTCAGCGACTTTACCGTTCGGCCGCTAATGGGCCTCACACTTCTCAAGAAAAAGCAGTTTTGACTGCGGAATTTTCAAACTTGGAAATCTGTAAGTTCACCCAGTATGTAAACAGTATATCTACAATGTTTAAATTTGCACAAAATAAAAGTTAAAGAAAATAGCATTTTTATTTCTTAGTCTCAATCTACAATCTTGGTAGGTCTGCATAGCTTTTGGCGCTTTCATACTGTTGCTTGATTCCTACGTAGATCTCGTTTTTTTTTTTTTTTTTTTATTTCGTCTGGTTACATTTTGCTATTTTTCTATTATTATTAACGTAATTTCGTTTGAAATGAGACTTCAGATTAAGGAATTGGATGTAACCTAATTTGTAGGAGCTAAATCTGGTAAATAGGAGTTGAATCGGATGTATATTGTTTAACAATAAGACTCTTTTCTTCGTTACAGTGTGTAACATGATGAGAATGGAAATATATAAAGTCTCACTATTGTGAAGGAGATACCAGTTACACGATAGGTATTTTTTGCAACTAACGCGCTGAATTCTTTTCAGAAATTTGTGCATTATGTGTTTACAAAATATAGAACATACCATCTGGCCTTCAAGAAAAAATTCCTTGTGAACTATCCTTTTTCAATCACAAATTTCACCAGCATTATCTTCACTCCAGATTTCTGAAACCGAAGTTTACGTGGACGTAGTAAACTTTTTAAATCATAAGCAATGACTGCTATTGTATTTCAAATATAAACACATGACTGCCATTGTATTTAAGGATAATAAGCAAACCACAAAAACTCTCTTCAGGCTATCATGACTAATGTCTGCATTTTGGATTAATCGTTTGCTAAGCTTTGCTCAGCATGCTTTCTAATAGATGACAAGAGATATTCACAGGCTCAAAAGAAGATATTCACTGCATAGCAACAAGAGAGGATACTTTAAGAAGATTAAATTAAGATGCTACAGTAATTAATGCTTCAATTATTGCATAGCAGGCTTAGTGAAATTTGTTAAATGAGCAGGTTTGTCAAAAATTTTACAGACACATTATATGCTCACTATTTCAAAACCTACGATATTCAAAAGCATGCTTTGAAATAATCGCATATCACATAAGAGGAAATCAATGTGTAATAACAAAAGAAAGAGTTTGTGAGTATGTGTGAGTTTATGCATATACTACACTGGTGTGCAAAAATTAAGGACGAGACGGTTTTTTCAATTTAACTTTGTACAAAAGCTTTCCAAATCAACACATTTAATACCGTAAGATCCCCAATACGTAAGGACATGAGTAATGTAAGCAACACTTACTAAAAGAGAAATCAGAGGGATAAAAAGAAGATTTATTGAAAAAGTGGCATGGAGCGCAATGCGACTGAAGGCCGAAACTGCCCTGTGATGGGTGTTGAGCAAGAAACATCCGGTCTTTAATAGGGAATATGATCTCCCCTGACTGCTAGGCAGGTTTCACAGCGTCTGCCCATGCTGAGAATGAGGGTGTCAATGAGTTGTTGAGGCATTGCTGCCCATTCGTCTTGCAGCGCCAATCGAAGCTCCGGAATCGTTACTGGTGGTAAGGTACGACCTGCCAAGCGTCTGCCTAGGAAATCCCATACATGCTCGATGGGATTGAGATCCGGAGATCGTGCCGGCCAATCCATACGTTCAATATCCTCACTCTCTAAGAGCTGTTCGGCAGCTACTGTGCGATGACATGGTGCACTGTCGTCCATGAAAAGGAACTGCGGACCCATAGCGCCTCTAAAAAGACGCACATATGGAAGAAGAATCTCCAGATGAGTATGCGATGAGAATTGCTACTCAGACTGAATCTGCTCTCATCTGTAAAGAGTACTCGTCCCCATTCATTGTCTCTCCAATTCCGGTGTTCCCGGCACCACAGAGAACGCCTTCTCCGATGGGCAGGCGTTAGAGGTACACACCGTACAGGGCGTCGTGCAAACAGACCACCACCGTGCAGTCTTCTGGCCACGGTAAAACGCGATATCGGTCGTCCAGTCGCCTGTGTCGTGTGTCTAGCGATTTCTCCCTCTGTCTGCCGCCTGTTTCTTCTGGCCTGTAAGGCAATATACCGGTCATCTGCGGGTGTGGTTCCTCGTGGACGACCACTACTAAAACCCGGATAGCTGTTCCTGTGGTTTGAAATTGTCTCCAAAGTCGTGAAACGATGCTGTGAGCAATTCCGAACTCTGCAACCACACTTGTCACACTGCGGCCTTCCTCCGACTTCCCAATGATTTGACCACGGGTAAAAGCATCCAGATGTCGTCTAACAGATTGATTATTCGCCATTTCTCGCTGAGGCAGCAACTCAGTGTGATTTTAACTGCTATACGGCGTGCAATCTCTTTGCCAGAAATACTGATCTTACACCGACAACATGCTTTATACTACTCAGACACTCCCCCATTACGTCTACCTGCATATCTGCGCATGTGCTACCGTACATCACCTTACTTAATCTCCTGATTGGTCTTTCTGTCCGCTCTGCCTCTTCGTTCAGCTGATATGTGCTAATTTTTCGACTTCGTCCTTAATTTTTGCACACCAGTGTATATGTTTCTCTATGCATCTCAGAGATCAGTAGGAGAGCTAAGAAATTTCGAAAAAAGTTTCTCGAGAAAAGATCCTACGTTTCTAGAATTGAAATTCGATTCATATATTGTTTAGAGATATTATATGGATTTTTCGCACTTATCTTTGTTTAGGAAGCGAATCGTTACTGAATTTCAAACATTTCGTCATTGTAATTAATTGGAAAGACTTAAATTTTCACTTTCAAGGAGGAAAAAGTATTTTGCATAATATAGGGTCCATCAGAAAAATGTATACGCATTGTAACAAAAGAAACGTTTTTGCTGTGATTGCAGCACATGCTAATGAAGGTTTGATCCAGTTTATCAGAATCTGCGCTGAGTCTGAAAATTTGAGAACTATATTTTCTACTCTTTTAATCAAATATACTAAATAATAACTGACAGCATATAATATTATGTCACCTCAACGGCTTTTTTGGAACAATTATTTGCTAAAGAACGCATTTTTCTATGCGTTTAATTACTTGTTTGTGAATAGCGAACATATACGATCACAGTTTCTAAAGCTGAGCAAAGAATATCAGTAAAGATTTGCTGTAAATCTATAAAAAGAAAACATTGAAATATTGCTTTAAGCATATGGGGAACAATCATTAACTTGATCAAATTTTTTCTGTTGCTACGATGATTTCATTATAGACGTGAAGGTGTTGATTGAGAACATTGCAGTGGTTGATCTTCGCAATTAGAAAGGATGAGAGCATCGGAAACGCTTGTAATTGTTCCTGAAAACTCGCCACCTGACCTTTCTATCAATTGATTCAGTGATCTGATTTAACGATAACTGATTAAATTGACCACAACAAAGAAATTTGTCTACAGAATTATAGTTGAAAATTTCGAAAAACGAAACATTTTGTTTTCGTTTTGTCCTTCATACCTTATAGACCTTAAGATAGAACTTTTGCATGTAATGAATTTGTCCAAACGACAAACATTAATCTTGAATTTTTCAAACACACTCTGCCTGGAGATGGAGCCTGGTGTTTTGCTTACGATATGAAAAAAGAAGAAAAGGAAAAAAAATGCCTTCTTCTGTTTGGAAAGATTCACCAAGAATAGAGAAGCGTTAATTTCAAAGTTCTTCAGTAAAGACCATTTTAATGACTCTCTCTCATTGGAAAGTGATAAGAAATTAATTTTTATGGAACAGACGATGAACTTAGTATTTTAAAAAGTGCAACGGACAGCCATCTAATGAATCCAGCGCTCTAGACTTCAAAATGCGCAATCAAATGAGCAGTTTCTGCTGCACGATAGTCATCTAATTCCACTTTTGACCATCAGTTCCTGGCAATGAAAAATACCACAATTTTCAGCTAGCTATGTTATGTCACAGCTTTAACAGTTAGTGATATTTTTTCTTCCCTAAAATACTAAGTCTACCTCATTATTTTAACAGCATTAAAGTGATTCCGGAAACCGTACCCTCAGACGTAAACAGTATTCTAAAAAGTAGGTTCTGTGAGGAATCAAGCGACTGTATTCACGTGCCAAGCATTTTGTGGATTTATTAAAATTGTATATAAAGACAAAGGAGTACGGATGCTGTTTTCTTCACTTTTTGATTTTGTGCAAACGTAATCCTAAAACTGCATAGACAATCTGTGCATAATATGAATGAAACAACTTCCATTAAAAATGTATTATGTTTTTGCATCCTTAATGTGAGAACTAGCCGTAATTTTTTTGTTTAAATTAAATCAGCCAATTGATGACCATTTTAATTGAACGATGTAACTTTATCAGGCAATCTGTATTTTGGATGGAATAAATATATATGATATGTAACTGTAAATTCTATAAATACAAAAAGCGGAAGGCCTGCAAATGTACTTGCAACGCGGTTTTGGGAGTAACATACCTAATTTGTTTATATTCTGTAGGTTGATTCCACAACAGCGTACATTGGACATCCAGACATTCTTATAAATAGATCTTTTCTTGAACTTTTGTACAGTAACGTAAGTGAAAATTATTATCTATTTGTAAATAAAATTTTCTAAGTAGCAAACTTAAGGATATTTCAAAATTCCTTTCTAATATAATTTAATTCACCTCATTGTTATTTTACAGTTAACACTGGGAAATGAGAGTTACTTTGACAAAGAAATGAAAGTGCGCAAGTGGTCAGCTGATTATTCCTTCCTTCGTCTTCAAAGACCCGAATTTAGTGAAACGTAGGGTAGCATTTTTTATTCTAGTAAATAAATAGTTTTATTTCTCTTATTATCACTGTTGAACAAACATTCGAAAGGTGAATGTTATGGAGCTAGAATCGTATTTTCTTATATACTGAGGGTCTCTGAAAATGTAAACAATATTTATTTATATTGTTGTGTAGGGTCGTTCTCTCTTTTCTCACATAAACTAAATTAGATCCTACAATGAACCTGGCGAATTCTCGCACAGGCGTGAATAAATACCAGCACAGAAGAAAGGTGAAAGTAACCTTTTATTAAATTTCAAATAGTTAACAGAAAGGCACGATCTTCGTGCATTACAATGGCGCCGTCAAACTTGCGGTGAAACTAAAAGCATAGAATATAATTCAAGTCAAATGTTTAAAATAAGTAGTGCTGAATAGCACGAAGTTAAGCCTAACAGGTTGACTCACAAAAACCAAACAGGCCTGGTGATTATCCGAATGGCCAAGAGGGTGACTAGTGTAACAGCGAAACAACAACAAAAACGTGCGCTGGCTAGTGAAAACACGCTCTGAATCAAGGAGGTTAGAATAGAAGGAGGGAGGGTTCGCAGTTTCCTCCACTCTCGGAGAATGAAACTCTACCGAACAAGTGGCGTCCATGTTTGTAACTTCAAAACATTGCATTACTGCAGTGAAACGTACGTGTTTTCAAGCTGTTCCGTGCATGTATTTTCCAGTAAAAATATGTTAAATTTATAATAAAATGCTTCGCTATTGTTAGTTTTTTGTTTTAAAGTTATAAAGATGATATCCGTAATTTACTACGTACAGAAAATCATTAAGAAATAGTTCGAAATCTAAATGCATGGGCATAACATTAAAGCCTTTAAAAAGGATGTTTCTGCATATTTCAAGAATTTGTTTAGGTTTTATTAGCAACCTGTTGGGTGTACGTTTCAATTTTTCCTTTGAGAAGTGATATTTCTGATTTATTCACAATAGTGTAATTTATTAAAGAATCATTTAAAATAATTTAACCTGAAATTAATAGCAGATAATCATCTAAAATATAGTCACAGGTTGCATTTTTTTAAATGAAAGTTTTAAATAAATTCTTTTCATAACAAGAGAATAAATATTAATAAAATAAAACAGATTTATGCGAATTCAGTGATTTCAGTTCATGCGCGTTTTGTATATATGAATCTCAAAGAAATTGCCTTGAATTGAGCTGAATTACAGAAATATACCTATATAAATTTTTGGATACATCTTTCCACATGTTCAGTTGTGTAAATTTTTACTTACTTTTATCGCTTTACTGCCCACAAATTAGTAAATTTATGCAAAAAAATTTTAACAGCAGAAAAGTTAATTTATCTTGATCAAATGCACAAATTATATTCCTAACAGTTCACAAAACTTTAAAATGAATAATAATTAATACATAAAGAATCGCTATGCTGCCCACAAATTTGTAAATTTATGCAAAAAAATTTTAACAGCAGAAAAGTAAGTTTATCTTGATCAAATGCACAAATTATATTCCTAACAGTTCACAAAACTTTAAAATGAATAATAATTAATACATAAAGAAAAACATTACTTTATTTAACACCTTTACAATTCATAAAAATACTAACAATTGATTTCTTACTTTTAATGAAAATTATAAAACGAATTACCTAAAACGTTCAAATTATACAGTTTAAATCCTAGCATATATCATTGTATGTTAAGGAATGAAGTTACCAGCAATAAACAGAAACATTAAAATGTATTTAAGATATTTTGATTATTATTGAGTACTTTTATCACATCTGGAAAGAAAACAACATGACATTTTTAACATATTTATCAAATTACATAGAAAAAGAAAATCAATACTTACGAATGAAAAGTAATCTTAGGAATATTTTTCGAAAATCTATTTGTGCATCCATATGCAATACAAGCTGACATGCTTCAAAAAGAAAAGAAAAAAAATAATAATGCAATTACAGATTCCCTTGCGCAAGTCACAGCGATAACAGGAACATGGCCGCCGAGCTTCACCGTTTGAGTTGAACCTTCCCTCCTTCTATTCTAACCTCCTTGCTCTGAATAAACTCAGAGATTCAGCCGTTGAAATACGCACTTCACTTAACTTTAAATTTACATCCTGGCGAGAAAGTGGCGGCGAAGTTAAGAAGTTCAGTGCAGATATCAAACTTAAAATAAATTTGTTATGCAAAATAAGGGGAACCCTATAATTTAATTAACTTTTATTTCGGTGTTAATAATAGTTATATTAGTTTACGTCAGAATGAAATATGGAACATCTATCATAAAATCCCTAGCTTACTGGCGTATTCGCTTGGCTTCCCGGTGATACTGTGTTTCACAAGCATCAAATGTTGCTGTCTGGCAATAATAATTTAAATGGTGATATTCCATTTTCTCTTTGTCCCTTTGCATCACCACTGCATATGTAAGGCTTACGTAGGAAAAGAATTCAGTTTGATCGAGAAAGCACCAGTGGAGGTAATACAAGAGAAATTTGCCTCTAATAAGGTATTTCTACTATTACTGCAATGCCGAATATTGCAATATACCATTACGGCCACGAAATCTCTCAAAGGGTTCTTTATTCGCGTCACGAATATTTGATAAGAAATAATTCAAAAAGGAATAATTCGAAAAGGAATTTTCCAGTGATTCATTGAAATAGATGTAATTATAGTATAAAAATGCACCGAAAAAATGCACATAAAAGTCTCAGAAAAAAGTAACATGCAATAAAACTGATACAAATATACCAGCTCATAAAGAGCTATTGATGATTTTTAATGTAATAATAATAAAAGTAAAATCTGAAAGCTTTCAGATTTTATATGACGCCCAAAGAATCTTTTTTTACCATATTGTGTGTTACCTCTATTTATTCAATATCATGTTCATCGCTTTAAACCACATAAAATTCAATTCAACAGCAATATTACAAAACAATGTTTAAAAACAATATATCTTTAGAATTTCCGATAAACAGTCTCACTCACTGGAAATAAAAATGTTGTTTTCCGTGCAGTATTGTGAAATCGTTGAGTTTGTTAATCAGAAATTCGTTAAATTTTACAAAATATGAATCAGATAGTAAAACAAATTCCAAATTCGGGCGTCCAGGTGCTCGGGTGATGTTCGGGTGAAGGATTACGTTATTCAATATTTGATGGCTCTAGGTATCGTCGTTTTTTTATAATGCGAGAAACATACATACGTTCATGAAGATTCTTCATTATTTAATTTCTTTAAATAAAATATAGGGTGATGATGTTTCGTGGCAACAATCTGAAAAATGAAGCTGACGTTTACAGCGAAACAACGCAAAATGCCCTTCCGAAATTAACCGCCATTCTGGGCTACCACCTCTTTGGGCTGAAAAGATTTCAGCTGCTAATTCTCATTTTCTTTTGTAACCAAATAATTGCCCAGATGTTGGTTATTGACCACAATTAAATTAAATGTGTTTTTATAACCTGTATTGAAAGCGTTCTAATAATGTAGGGTTTCCCTTAGTTTGAACAACCAATTATTTTAATTTTGGTATCTTTTCTGAACTTATTTACCCTCGCATTTCCCGCATTTCCTCGCTGAGATGCAAATCAAGTTAAGGAAAGAGGGTATTTAAACAGAAGAATTGAAAAGGTTAGACAGCGTCATTTCGCTAGTATAGCGCACATTTGCTATTTTAATTTTAATTGCGGCTGCGCTCTCTGGCCGTTTAATAAGTATATCGACACTGGTGTAGCGCTTACGCGAAAGCACCCGTCTGCAAACGTTGTTTGCCTGAGCCGGTGTAGGTTGCTGAGTCAGCCTGTTAGCCTTTTGAGGCCGGGGCTTTGGTAGCAGTAAAAGCTACCAAAAGACGGGAAATCTTGAACCGAATGCTTTCCCCCCGTTAAGAAATACCTCCTATTTGCAACAAAGATTCTTGTGTAGTTTAATGGATTCTCAGAGGGGTGCATCTATGTCGCAAAAGGGAGATCTTTGAAAGAGATAAGTGGTTGAAAACCCAGGGACGTCAAATTTGACATATCACCCCACTTTTCAGCCTGTAAAATGGGAGAAAAAGACATGGCCAATAAAGTGGACAACCCCGTCCATTCAAACAGGGAATACAACTGCCAATATATTGGCCATCCGTCTACAAAAGGTTAAGTTGAATTAAATTTTGAAGTCTAGCACTACTTCTTACATTTCGAAATTGTTCTTAAATTTTCGTTAAGTTCTCACCACAAGTAGCCAGTTTTTATTTATTTATTTATTTTGTATGCACGTAGTGCTCGCCTTTTTGTTAAAGACTTGAGCTAAATAAAAAAGGGCTTTTATATCTTTCATCTGTTGTGCTACTTTTCATACTTGTGCGAAACTCGCCTGGCCAAACTAGACATTTTGTGTGATACCAAAGAAGATAGGATCTTACAATAATAGTTTATAATAGTGTTCTTGTTTTTAAAGTAAGTATTCTCAATAAAAAGTTTAAAGTTCGTAATTATATTTTGTTCTAATATAAATATAGCTAACCTAAAAGGGATATATAGTTATTTTCCATTCTAGGGCAACTCGTGCCGCAAACATTTCTCGATAAAGATATATATTTGCTAGGTTGATGCATCTAGCAAGTAATGACGTTCATTATAAACTCATTCCAACTGTGGTGAAATATCTAAGCATAAGAATTATATCTCTAAGGATTTCTTTCAATAATAATAATAATAATAATAAAAAAAAAAAAAAAAAGAAAACCGAAATAAAATGACAGGGTTTAAAATTTTTTCTTTAAAAATAAAAACACTGTTACAGGAGATAAAATTGCCCATTTAATTTAATGGTGGCCGGTATTTAACCTTGGTGTATGTAATGATTTTGTAGAAAATTATTTGATGAATGTTGTTTGATAACAGAACAAAATTTAAGCTATTTCTCACGTTCTTGCGCAAGTTCCCTTTAACTTTCGGCTGAAGTGTTCTGTATTATGAAGAACATATGCCATATGACTTAACGGTGATGTATCGCGATGTATTTTGTCTCTCTAAATGGAGAATAAGTCTGATCTTTAATTTCATTTTTTTCCATTTTGAGACAAGAACAAAAAGATCCTTTATTAATCTTAATTGAATTAGATGTAATATCTTTCACCTGGTTTTATTTCGGTTAAAAGCTATTATAAAATGTAAACTTATTAAATGATTAGGATTAGTTCTTGCTGTCGTTTGGTGGACGTTGGGCTCTGTTATAAATCTAAAGTTTAATGCAAGTGTTTGATTTTTCTTTACATATTAAAATATTTGCATTTAATTTTTCTATTTAATATTTTCTTATTTCATTGATTATACTTTTCCGTTTTTGTTTATGAAGTGCATCTTACGAAATTATATTAAACAATAATTCCTTCCTATTTGCACATGATTATTTTATACGAATACAGTTTGTTTAATTCCATTTGATGTTTATAATTATTTAACACTTGCATGTTCAGCTTATAGCACAATACCCGATTATATTTTGCTAATTTTTCAAGATGTCACAAAACCTGCTATTGGTTGCATATAGCCATATTAATAGCACAAATTATATTAATAGCAAAAAAAAAAAAAAAACCATTATTTTTTTCCTGTTTTCAAATTTTATTGTATTGATAATTCTTACTTACTTCAATAGAAAATTAAAATGATGAAGAAAGACTTACCGGACTTTGTAAAACTTTACACATAAGCACTAGGTTTTGTGACATGAGTAGTTTTCTACACTTGTTTTAATGTAAAATTAGAAAATTTCCAAGTAGTAGTAAAAAGAAATGGGGATTATCTTTAATTCCTCATCTTTAACATTTTTATTTGAAGAGTTTTTAACTAATATCTATTGATTTAATTACAAAGAAAAATGTATTATTACATAGGAAAATTGTCGTTAAAACCAAAGGACTTCATTTGGTTTTTATGTTTCTTTGCAGTTGGCTGGAGCACGCAAACATTACATCTGTAAAGTACTTTTATAACCATAAGAAATCTACCTTTGGTGAGATATGTTTTTCTTTTTACTCTCAGTTTCGTAGTTATAACATTGTTCGTTCCATATATACAAACAGAATGACTGAAAAATTCCAAGACGAAACTTTTTTTTGGAAGATCGCTGTGTTTGAACTTACATTAGGAGAGTGAGGTCATATTTGGTGACAGTGAATGGAACTACCTAATAAATTTCACTGAAACGGATGAGGAAAACGTCTGTATGACGGAATGGCAGAGATTTGATTTGATTTTGTATTAGATTTGGGAAGAGCCACAAGGAAATACTTGACATATTTCTCTGTACATATGTTGATTAAGTATTTACAATGCTTCAGTATTTCAATGTATGATATGACTTGACATGAAGAAGTGTAATTGAGGTATCGCTGGACCTAGTTAATATATAGAACAACGTCATACCGATCGATGTATACCAAGAGCCACTCTACGCGCTATCAGTTGACTATCCGCTGTGCTTTTAGTGCTATCAACACTGTCCGTATTTCAGTGCGAGATATAACTTAAGTGAGTAACATTGAAGAAATCCAAGTAAGAAATTTCAAGCAAGTTATCCAATACAATTATGGTTATCAAGAATTTGAATTTATCGGAAGAGAGTGAAAAGTGACTATTATGTAAGCATCTTAAAAACTGCTTGTGTGAAGCAATGCTGATTTAAAAACACTATTTGCTCAAGAATCATTGCTCCTAGACAATACCCGATTGCACACTGCTGTGATATTATGAATTCTGTTTGAAATTGATCTTTCATCACTGGAATAAACAGCACAGAATCTAGACTTAGTGACATGTGATTTCTGCGTGTTCTCAACATGGGCATGCAGTGGCGTAGCTAGGGTGGGGCAAGAGGGGACATCTGTCCCCGGGCGCAGCATCCAGGGGGCTCCAAATTGATGCTACGAAAATTTTTAATGGTATGTTTTCCATTCTTGGCACACAGAAAGGGGCGCAAATTCTTCAGTTGTCCCCGGGCGCTGAAAACCCTAGCTACGCCACTGTGGGCATGGCAATCACATAGAGAAAATTTTTCTCCGAGGAAGAAGTGGAAACTTCTGCACCAGCAGTGCTGAAGTCAATATCACAAAACAGGGCTCTTTCATATCTTTGAGTAGCCATAAAATGCGATGAAAATTGCAATTACTAAATTGTATTCATAAAATAAAAGGAAAAATAACATGCCACCTAATGCCAGTTTGAACAGGAGAATCAGTTTTAAAACATTTCAATCAGTTTGATAGTAATTTTGACACACTGATGTTTTTCAGTTTTAGTTTTAGAAGAAATAAAGCAAGTTTCTTGTTAAAATTAATGTTACAGAAATAGAAACTGAATTTTTCAGTATAGAGAAGAAACATAGAAAGATACACTCCTTTTTAGTCTGAAATGATGCGAGATATTAATATTTAATCAGGAGCAGCCGCAAATATTGCTTTAATATATATATATATAAACTTTGGAGCTTGTAGATAATATACTTTAAACCAAAATAAGATGACCTTATACAACACTTTTAATAACGTTATTATGTTTTGTACATTTTATACAAAAGAAGGTTTAAAACTTTCATTTTAACATTTTAATTTTCTAATAAATCGGCTGATAAAAAATATTATAAGTCTCTAATTCCCTCAAAAGCATCCAACCAATGCTATCAAAAGAATATTCCTTTTAAATCAAAAGAATATTATTCTTAAGTCCATTTTAAATACTTGCAGAAAAGATTAATAATTTGTAATATCTGACTTTGCTGAGATTTTCTTCTGTTTTTGTGCCCTTCTAGAAGTTTAACTAAGAGATCAAGTATATTGCTGCTCTTGAAATAAAATTTCTGTAGAACTTGTGTAATCCCCAAAGTCGCTCAGTGTATGTATAAAGAGAGAAAGGAATCATTAAGTAGTTTTAACTTTTTGTATTAAGTGTCTAATTCGTTCCGAACAAAGTTTAATACCAAGAATTTCCAAAGTTTCTAAGTCATATGTGCATTCAGAAGACTTCATATAAAGGCCCTAATCATAGGCACGCATTATTAAAGTTCCAAAATCTTGCAGATGTATGAAAAACCGGAAGCAAAAGGAATATTACCTGCAAAAGCGCACAAATGCTCGTAAAACCATCCATTTAAACCATACTACAAAGCCCAAATTTTCCTTAGGTCAAAAGGCGGTGGAATTGTAGTCTTTTTTACATTCGAGGGTTAACTGGTAACTGATGATAAGCTCTCATAATACATGGAGACAAATTATTTCTGTATAACATAGAGATAAAATCTAAAATATTCAGTTTTCTATAATGATTATAAACAGTCTGGTTATTTAAAGTTGGATAATCACCTGCTGGTATCCAATCTGCACGGCGTTTTGGGGAGCAATAAAGAAGAATAATCGCTTTTTTAGGTTCTCATGTGATTAAATCAAATACGGATTGAAATTCCACTTTTACAATCTATCCTGCGTGGTCTTGCAGCAATCGGTGAACCGGTTTCTCTGAGGAGAAAAACATTGTGTTCAATCTTTTGATCTGGCTGAAAACGGTTAAATATATACGGAAATTCGAGCAATAATTTATGATAGATGCTATTTTCATTAACGATTTTAATTCAATAAATTGTTGTTTACCGAAGTTTTCCCTCCAGATATGAGTGAGTTGCAGCATCCATCATTCTGAGGATTAGACTTCTGATTAAAATTAAGTGAAACATCTGCACTTAATCTCTTATAGAAAAAGGCTTATTTAAAAGCTCGATGTAATTGAAAATCGCGTGTTAAAAGTTCTTGGCCATAAAGTTTGATCTAAGTTGAGTGTGCGCTTGTTAAAACGTTGTCAAAAACGATTTTTTGCATTTCTCTGAACATGACACAAGTGAATTTGAAACAACAGATCTAGGATCAATTAAGAATACTAAATTGTCCAATTATCTTTAAGAAATAAGCATCAAAATACACGTTACTATTACAGCTGGGCGATTCGTTTTCTTTTGTAAATTAACAAAGCGAACAAAGCTTCTTTGTTTTTAGTACTAAATTATGTTATCAAAAGTAAATAACAGATTTGAAGCTGCTTCTAGTAAAAGAAATATTCCCCGCTGGCAGATAACTACGGCATTCAGAACAGCTACAGCTTCAATTAAGTTAAACTTCTCAATTCTGCAAAAATCGCAACTTCATTGCCAGGAATCGGCATTACTTCTAAAATTCTATGAGAAGCGTTTGCTACTATTTCAACTGTTAGCAGTATAAGAGCATCTAATATAGATTTAGTATAGTAAGGTAAATTATGCACAAATAATTCGAATTTAGGGATCTTCTGAAAACTTCTACGGATCTAAATGTAGTTTCATGCAGCGCCCAAAGTTCCAATAGTTTCCTATCGCCAAGTTGATCATCAGGTTTACGAATGTTATTGCGATGAATCGGTTTTGGTTTACAGAGGGTATACACAAATTTTTGTATCGATTTTACAAAGATTTATATATAAATAAACCTTAGAATTTTATTTTCTAATATGTTCAGTCCGATAGCTCTTTTGTTGAACTATCATTTTACACCTTGATTTCGAAGATAAAAGTCCTTTTCTTAAAACAACAAGGTTGATTTTTTTTCCAGTCCTCCTTCGCAATCTTCCAGAGTCCATCCAATGTTTTGGGAAGCCTTTTATAATGAGCTTGCTTTAAAAGTCCAAATGCACAGGGGACCCATCAGAGGACTTGGATGAGATACACTTAGAGGGAATAGCTTCAATTCCGGTTTCACTTCTCAATTTTTTATAAAATAGAGCAGTAGATTTAGAGGTATGGCTCTGAGCCTTACCCTGATGGAATTTAATACAGTGAAGATTGTTTGGATAAAGAGATGGAATTTGT
Organism: Stegodyphus dumicola; assembly: GCF_044657685.1. Taxonomy (NCBI): domain Eukaryota; kingdom Metazoa; phylum Arthropoda; class Arachnida; order Araneae; family Eresidae; genus Stegodyphus; species Stegodyphus dumicola. Next base: position 102,331,645 of record NC_140769.1, read on the forward strand.
TCTTTAAAAATAAGCGTTAAAACTAATCAACAAGGTGTTAAATATATCAGAAATGTTAGTAATGCGAATTAATTTTGACATTTTTCTACTTTCCTTATTTGAAGTTTTCCGTTAAAAGAGAATCCAGTAATAACCACAAAACCTTTAGAAAAACTTTCCTTGTTTTCTCTGAACCAACATATTAAGTCTTATTCTCCTCTTTTTTGGGTAGTAAATCGATCTTTTTTCTTTTGCAATCAGATAAGTATATCCAAGCCTCATCAATTTTAACAATATATTTCCATTTTTCACCTTCCAAATAATTTTCACACTACAAGCTGCCTATAGTCTTACGCTGAGAAACATGTTTCAGCGTTAGGCGATGAACATCACGTTTTGTTTAGATTTCATTAGTTTTAAATCAAATTTTATAATTTGTTCACAGTTCCTACAGACATATTTAAAGATTCTGCATTAGGGATTACATTAGATTTTACATTAGGGATTACATTAGATTCTACATTAGAGATTACATTAGATTCTACATTAAGGATTACATTAGATTCTACATTAGGGATTACATTAGATTCTACATTAGGGATTACATTAGATTCTACATTAAGGATTACATTAGGTTCTACATTAGGTATTTAAAGATTCTCTTTGGGGCTGAATTTTCCTTTAAAACATGAGATGCGACTTTTAAAATCTGTATGAACCTTTTTTGAGTATGCATTTTTTGCCTTTTTTTCCCAAATCAGATGTAAACTTTGACGTTTCTTTCCTTTCACGTTAATTATGTCACGTAGGTTACGTGCAGAAATATTAAAAACATGCCTTTCACAAGTTTTTTTAACAACTGAAAGTATTTCTTTCAGTATTTTCTTCTGAAGTATTTCTTTTCGGACAGTGCAAAAGCCTTCGATCCATTCTTTATTCTTCAGCTTTAAAGAAAAGAGAATGTTTTTAATGCTGCAGACGTTAATTAAACCTTATTCCAATCTGATGCCAGTCATATGTAAATTTTAAAATTAATATTTAAATTCAATTATTAAAAGTCAAAATTGTTACAGAAATGAGTGAACATCGTCTGTATTTGATTACGGCAAAGCATATTGCGCTATCTGCCTAATTGAAGAGATGCCTTCGTGCAGGATATCCTTCACAACAACTGTCTCGTGCATACATTACACATAAGGGAAAACGAGGAAAATGTCCACTTCCCTTGCCTGGAATCGAATCTAGTTCGAAACTACCAGTAAGCGACTTTTCCGTTCAGCCGCTGATGGGCGTTGCAATGAATCACCAGTGCGTTCAATAAGATTTTGATTGAGACGCTCATAGAATTGAAGTATACGGACTAATAATGCCATATCATTTATTTGAGCGAGTATTATTTATTACTGATTCCGGGGAAAATTTGTTGCTATATTGAGTAAATCGCCAGTGAATACCAACTGGAAAGATACTTTTTCGCATAGGGAATCATAATGTGTATTGAATGGTATCTTAATAGCAGTTATCTCCTATATTTTAACAAGAACACGCCAAATTTAGCTACAATGATTAAAAAGTAATTACCTAATTAAAAAAAATTCAAGAAACCGTAAACATCTGAGATATCATTGTAATAAAATAAATATTTCAAGAATATTTCATGGGCTTTTACTTACAGATAAATGTTCTAAAACTCCAATTAAATATTTTTTAAAACTCAGCAACAAAATACAAACTAGAATAAATCATAACGAGAGTTATGAAACTTCGCTTGCCGTCAGTATTACAACATTTTTTTACGTCATCTTCGTTGGAATATTCTGGATATGCAGAAAAGCGTACAGTTGCTTGTTGTCATTCGTTTGTCACAATCACACTATTATTCTCCATGATAAGCGTCTTGTATATCTGGTGTTTAAAGAATCGAGTGTTGCACTAAATTAGTATGGCTTTGCTTGAACGCGCATAAAAAAAAAAATGCGAAGATAAATGAAGAGGTACGATATCATAAACATGGCTGATATTAAAAATTAGTACTGTTTCAGATGCACTTTAGAGAAATTCTTGAAACAATTCCATTTAAAGAGCTTAATGAAATTTTCCCCATTCAATTTTGGTATGTTTATTAAAATCTTGTTACATAAAATTCTATTTAAAGGACATTAAATGGATTAAAATTTTTTTCCTGACATGCTGAGTGTCCTGTAGCGAATATTTACTATACAATACTCGCAAAATCTGTTTCTAGGAAATCCATTCTCGAATTATATTTGAAACCCTATTTTTGAATAATTTGTACGTTAATAAATTATTTATTGATATAAAGCGGGAAATATTTATCTGATAATTTCCACAGATTTTTTAATTCTTGAACATTTTTATTGTTTAATAAAGTCTTTGATGAATTGGCTTTCTTATTAGTTGCTTAACCGTGCTCGGGAAATTGACATAAACCAGCTATGAATCGAAATTTTGTTAATTATTTTCTGCAGGTTTCACTAACTATAAAAAGTCTGATGTGTACACCACATGACTTCGTTGTACGGAATATTAAATTATACGCATTTTTTCTTGCATTTCATTTAAACTTATAGGTAAATCTTCGGATTATGGTAACTTGGCGATTTTTTGGCGAATTGGCGAAATTTGGCGACAGACCCTGATACAGCAACCTGCTAGATTTTGTTTCGGACGCCATTTTGTTTTCACAAAGTAAAGGCATTTTTTTTTTTAACTCAAATTTTTTTCCAACAATCTGCTAGCCGAATTACGCTTATGCTAGAACTTTAATGGAACAAAAGTGCTTAATCATGACGAAGATTAGGTGCGAAATTGTTTCTAAGTCCTTATTAGCTAAAATCAAGATCGGAATTTTCCGGAAAGTAGTGGAACAAACGTGCACAGAAATTTGTTTTTACAGGCCAAATTTATATATGAAACATGTAAATAATTTTTCTCATGAATTATAAAAATTTTCACGAAAATGCAGGAATAGCATATTAATTTACTTATTGCTTATATTTAGAACAATGCATAAAAATAATCTCTCCAAATGATTAAAAATACTAACTTACCATACTCCATACACTCATACACCATTCAAGCAACTCTTTTGGATGATCACATAAATGTAATAAAAATTTGGAATTTACTTTAGAAATGGCCATGTGATCCAAATATTGAGCAACATTGTTTCATACAAGATGGAATGAAGCTGAACATACAAAATGGTATGAAGTACTGCATATATTTTTGCAAATTTCCCCCCTTTTTGAATTAAAGAACTCTGATTCGTCCATAAATGTCACATGATATGTCTCATGATCTCTCATTTCTCTGAGACAAAATAATGTGTGATTGGAACTGTGTACTTCTCAGATTATTGCTAAAGTTCTAGCTACTAACCTTTATCGCCTTACCAAAATGTCGCCAAACTACCTATTACCATATTCCAAAGATTAGCCAACTTATTGGATTGAAGTAAATCTACATCGTCGATAACGCATAAACTGCAATAGAATAAATGCACTCTTTAAAATTCACTGTATTTGTTTACCACAGCGACACTCTGGCCCTAGGTTCACTTAACAGCGTTCCATTTCATTCATATTTTAACTCGGAATGAACAAAATTTATATCATCTTAAGAATTGCCTAATCTTTGCCACATGTTCTATTCAAATACTGTAATAAATATAAAACGATGTATAAAAGAAATTAAGCAAAGAAAAACAACAAAAAAGAAACGGTTTTTCACAGACAATTATTTCTCATTCAATTAATTCAGTTCTCACTTCCCGACCAGGCAAAAATACATAAAAATTCCAAATATCTATATTAAAAATTACCAGAGTAAATCTGAAACACTTATTTCCTCGAATAAATTCTGGAATGGATTAATCATGATTTAATTCGCTATAATAAAAGAATGCGTTATCTTTGTTGTTGCGAAGCTTAGTTTCTCTAGATTGGCAACAAATCCGCTATTTTGCCAAGTTTAAAATGTAAACAAACATGTCCGCCATCGCAAAATTAATTAGGCTTAGCGGCACTTAAACAACTTTCAAATTGTTGTTAACTCCACAAGTATTGCATGCAGATTTCCTAAAGGCATAAAAAACCTTAACCGAAAGATAAGAACAACATAATTCAATCCTTTTTAAAGCAAAAAATACACAATTTACAAACATATAAGAATAAAGAAACTGAGCTGAGCCGAGTAACAGAGTTGATATATGCATACATATAGTTATATACTTTTGGTGCAGCCGATAGCAACCAAAATACAAGGTGCACATCTACATGTTATAGCAGTCCTACATGCAAAATTTCAACGTTCTGAGGCTACTCGTTTTTGAGATATGCGAGATACGTACGTACGTAAGTACGCACAGATGCCACGAAACATTCTCTTCAGAATTCCTTTTAAATCAGTTTTATAATTTTTTCATGGGGAAAGAGTCCTTTATTCTGTCCTTACTTGCAGATGTCACGCAAAAACTTCATTAAATTGCATTGGATAGCGGTCAAAATTGATATTTTTGTTGAAATATGATACCCGAAATTTTTCGCGATTATAATACTTCCTCTTCGTACAAGGAAGTAAAAAGGAAATTTTTCGTGAATTTACTTTTTTTTAAAGAAAAGTCACATTTATCTGTAGAGGAGAAAAGGGAAAAAATGTAATCTGAAAACTTACAAAAGGTTGTTCTCCGATTCATTGTTTAACCTTCTAAAGCTTACGTTATTGCACAATTCGCCTATAAAATTTAGGATTAAAGACATACAAAATGTAAAGATGAAGAAATAAACATTTGTACTCTCCCGCCTTCAATGTATAACCTTCATAAGTTTATACAACACTTCACACGTTTGTACGATTAGACTCATTTTTTGGCAGAACTCTATATTTTGAAATATTGTTTAGTCTGATGCTGTAGTTACCTGAATATCTATGGCGTAATTAAAATAATAATCACTGAGGTGAGACTTCGCTTAAGAAAAAGATAGTAGTCTGCAAGTGAAAATCAGTTAAAAGGCTAGCTGGGAATAGTAAAATTTTTCTTCTCCAGAAATTATTTGATGAGAATGGGATTGTATGACAGCATATTACTGTGTAGCAAAAACTAGTTATTCGATTCATCTTTTAAGATTAACACGTTGAATTATCCTCAGAAAGCTAGGCATTACGTATACAAAGTATGTAGCTCAAGACATTGAAGACATTGAAGGTGCAGAGACTGACTTAATTCACTATTCTACTGAGTTCCAAATGTAAAGAAATAGCCTTTCGTTAGGCTCAACTCGCCACTTAAACTTTTAAATTGTTGACAATTCTACAACCATTGCATGTAGATTAACCAATGCGTAAAAACCTTAACCCGAACATGGAAACCACATAATTCAATCCTTTTTAAAGCAAAAAATGCACAATTTACCAACATATAAGAAAAGAAAAACTAAGCTCACCGAGCCAGGTAACAATGTGAGAATATATATATATGAATGGTGCAGCCAATTGCAACAAAAAAGGGAGGTGCACAAGTAAATGTTAAAGTAGTCCCATGTATAAAATTTCAATGTTCTACGGTTACTCGTTCTTGAGTTACAGGAAATACATACATACATACGTACGTACAAACGTCAAGGAAACAATCTCTACTGAATCCATTTTAATTCCAATTTACAATCCGTTTTGGCAAAAACAGTCCTTTATTTTGTCTGTACGTACAGATGTCACGCAAAAACTTCATTCTAATGGTTTCGAGAGCGGTTGAAATGGATATTTCAGTTTAAATATGATACCCGAAATGTTTCGCGATTACAATACTTCCTTTACTTTGCACATTTCTGCCAAGCCTCCAGTCCAAACCAGGAAAGACATCAATGAAGCTATTAATTACTTTAATAAAAATATCAGCTCTGCCATCAATAATTCTAAATCCTCAAAAGAAGAAGGAAATTTCCTTCTGCCTGCACATATTCGTCAAAAAATGAACTATAAAAATCGACTTCCAAAAATTTACCAACGTACTCAAAATCCCCAAGACAAAACCAGATTTAATACAGCACCTACACAGTTGAGAATCGCCTTGCGAAAATACAGAGATGAAAATTGGCAGAGGTTCGTTATGAAACTCTCCCATACGGATCAATCTGTTTGGAAGCTCGCTAAATCTTTAAAAGGCAATACAAAAAAAAAAAAAAAAAAAAAAAAAAAAAAAAAAAAAAAAAAATTGGCCCAATTGAAATGAATGATAAATTAATCCACAACTCTACAGAAATTAGTGAAAGCTTCGCTGACAATTATGAAAGTCAATTTCAATGCGAAAACTCAAGTCCAAATACTCTATCTACAGACTTACCTACCACAAACCAAGTGATCAATTTTCTCCAAACTAATACTTCTGCCAACAATAGCCCTACTACTCCAAAAGAAATAAAAGATATTACTAAAAAACTCAATACAAATAAATCTGCTGGTTACGATGCTATTTCAAACAAAGCTTTTAAAAATCTCCCCCTAAAAGGAATTGTTCTACTCACGAATATTATCAACTCTTGTTTACGTCTCTGCATTTTTCCGGAAAAATGGAATCATGCCATTATAATTATTATTAAAAAACCCAGCAAAAATAGCACTCAAATCTTAAGTTTCAGACCCATCAGTCTACTACCTGCAGCTGCAAAAATTCTAAAAAAAAAAATCATTCTAAAACGCATCCAAAATTTTATCAATAGTCATATTATTATTAAAGACCATCAGTCTGGATTTCGTACTGGTTTTTCTACTACACATCAAATTACACGCTTAGTCGAATGCACAAGAGAAAGCTTTAATAAAAAGGAAACTGTTGTGGGTTTATTTTCAGACGTTGAGAAAGCTTTTGACAAGGTCTGACATCATGCCCTCCTTGTCAAGTTTATTACACAAAGTTTTCTTGCTGAAACTATCATCGTAATAGCTGATTTTTTGAGCAATAGAACTTTTCAAACTAGGATCAACAGTTATCTTTCTTCTATAAAATCTATTAAAGCTGAAACGCCGCAGGGCGGTATCCTTTCACCAACTTTGTATAATATATTTACTAATGACCTAACATGAGCGGATTTTGCATTAGTTGCATGCTACGCTGATAGTACAGCTATACTATGCAAATCACTAAATTCACACATTGCTCATATCAAACTACGAGAGGCAACGGAACCCTTATGGAGTGGTTCATAAAATGAAAAATTAAAATTAATATTGAAAAATCCTCAATAGTCAATTTTAGTAAAAAAGTTCTCCTGGGAAATTTCGAAGACATCAAAATTAATAGCTCCATCGTGAAAAAAGAAGATCAGGTCAAATACCTCGGAATTCTCATTGATAAGCACCTTACTTTTAAGAATCATATAAAGTACGTCAAAGCTCAAAAAGGCCTTCATGGCACTTTATCCTATACTCGGCAGAACTTTACAGCTAAATAGTACTACAAAAAGGTTTATTTATCTTCAAACCATAAGGCCCATCGTTATGTATGCAGCGTCCGCCTGGGCAGCCACTGCGAAATCTAACAGACAAATTCTTCTATCATAGCAGAATATTCATTTACGTATCATCACTAACTCCCCCTGGTTTGTAAGAAATACTGTCATCCACAACAGCATTAAAATAAACTAGCGGGCAAGCCCGCCAGCTGAGCGGGCTGAAGCCCGCTTATCATTGTTCGTTTTTAAAAGATATCCTATGTTAAATCTGGCCGGTATTGAAAAGTTGAACCGAACTACCATTTTTTAGCGGCATTCCGCGGGCTTCCCCCGCTTTTTTCACCTATGCATCCAGAAGTTACCGCATACACTATACATATGCGGAAAATCACGAAAACACCCATGCTTCCAGCCCTTTCGCGGGTATTCGAAATTTGGACCGAAATACCAATGTTCAGCGCTTTTGGGCGGGAGCCCGCCCAAAACAGTGTTCACGTGTGCACGCAAAAGATACTGCGTACACCGTACACATGCGTAAAATCACGAAAACACCCCTCCAGCCAGCCCGCTCCCGATTCGAAAGTTGGACCGAAATACAATTTTTCAGCGATTTTGCGCGTGCTGTGCCCGCTTTATTCACGTATGCATGCTGAAGATGGTGCATAAACGATACACATGCGTAAAATCACGAAAACAAACATGGAGCCTGCCTGTTCGCCGGTATTCGAAAGTTGGATCGAATTACCAGTGTTATGTGGCTTTGCGCGGGCTCTGCCCGCTTTATTCACATATACACCCAGAAGATACTCCATACACTATACACATGCGTAAAATCACGAAAACACCCATGCATTCAGCCCGCTCGCAGGGGATTCGAAATTACCGCATTACCAGAACCGCATTACCAGTATTCTGTGCCCGCTTTATTCACGTATGCATCCATGAGATACTTTATAAACGATACACATGCGAACAATCACGAAAACACCCATGCAGCCAGCCCGCTCGCCGAGATTCGAAAGTTTGAGCGAACTACCAGTGTTCAGCGGTTTTACCCGGTATCCGCGCGCTGTATTCACGTATGCATCCAAATTTTATATACAGTACCCCGGAATTCGAAAGTAGGACCGAAATACCAGTGTTCAGCGATTTTGTGGAGCGGGCTGCGCCCGCTTTATACACATAAGCATGGAGAGGATACTGCATAAACGATACACATGAGTTAAAGCAAGAAAACACCCGGGGAGCCAGCTCGTTCGCCGACACCGAAAGTTGGATCGAACTACCAGCGTTAAGAGGTTTTGAGCAGGCTGCGCCCACTTTTATCACATATGCATCCAGAAATCACTTTATACACTATACACATGCGGAAAATCAGGAAAACACCCATGCAGCCAGCCCGCTCGCAGAGATTCGAATGTTTGACCGAACTACCAGTGTTCAGCGGTTTTACCCGGTATCCGCGCGCTGTATTCACGTATGCGACCAAATTTTATGTACAGTACCCCGGAATTCGAAAGTTGGACCGAACTACCAGTGTTCTGTAGTTTTGCGCGGGCTGCTCCCGCTTTATTCAAGTATGCATGCAGAAGATACCGCATACACGTTACACATGCGAAAAATCCCGAAAACACACATTGAGCCAACACGGTCGCTTGGATTCGAAAGTTGGACCGAACTACCAGTAATCAGAGGTTTTGAGCGAATTTCGGCCGCTTTATTCACTTATGCATCCAGAAGATGCTGCGTACACGAGGCACATGCGTAAAATCACGCAAACACCCATGGACCCAGCCCGTTCGCCGGGATTCGAAATTAGGACCGAACTACCAGAGTTCAGCTTTATTCATTTATGCATCCAGAAGACACTGCATACACAACAGATATGCGTAAAATCACAAAAAACATGAGTGTAGCCTGCCTGCTCACCGGGATTCGAAAGTTACCGTATACCATCTCAAAGGAGCAAAGAAAAATCTTTAATCTAAAAAAAAAAAAAAAAAAAGTGTGAATTTAATTTTTATTGGTGCGAACTTATTTAAAATATCATTTGCATTAAAAGATAATATCTAAATTAAGTGCACGTATCTAATAACATAAAAAAAATATATTATTCCAAAAAATCAAATTTATTATTAAAAAAATAACAACATATTTTTAAAAAATAGCTTTTTCAGATTTTTTAATTAATATCCCAGCTGATTAAAGTTGTACAACTTCAAGAACGTCATCATTTAAATTTAATGTAATATAATAACTTTTATTCAATATCAATAAAAGAATTAACGTGACAATCATCCTAACCTGAAATTAAAAAAAAATTGTGAAAAGCAGCTGTTTATTTAAAATGCCTACATTAACGAAATATTTTTAAAATACAGTTAGGTAACATGCAATCGCGTGCTTTATTCAACTTTAGAATATAACCTTGATTTGTATCTGCGGCGATTCAAGAAACTGTTGCAATCGGAAAAATGAGCCCGAAAATTAGCGTTTTCACAGTTTTTAATTAATATCTCAGCTGATGAACGTCCTACGAAGATGAGAATGGTATCATTGGATTCGTAGAATTTTTTGGAATCCGCAGACACCTGCCTCGAATTCCAACTCAGCGCCGTTCCATAGATATTTAAGAAAAAAGAAATTGACACGTGACCTTTCGTCAGCACAAATCTCGAGCGGAAGCAATTGTCATCCCCCCGGCGCTTTCGAAAAAGCAATTTTATCTCAGCTAATTCCGAGACGGTTGCCACTCCGAAAAATGAAATAACGTTTTCGCAGTTTTTAATTAATAACTCCGCCGATTATTGTCGTACGAAGATGGGACCGGTATCGATGGATTCGTTGATTTTTTTCGAATACGGGGATATGCGTTTCGAATCGCAACTCGGAGCCGTTCCGCAGATATTCGAGAAAAACGAATTTGGCACTCGGCCAAATCCCTAAAATAGGGGAAACCCGTGAAAGAAAGTGCAAAACGTAGGGAAATGTAGGGAGAAAATCAGTTTTTAATTAATATCTCGGCTAATTAAAGTCGCACGAAGATGCCGATGGTCAATCCGGCGAGCCACGGGCATTCTGAATCCAACGGTACCTTCCGCTAAGCTCTACACCCAGCCGTTCCCGAGGAGATGATGTTACAAACACACAAACAGACAGAGGCACACAGATTTTAATAGTATAGACTAGCGGGCAAGCCCGCCAGCTGAGCGGGCTGAAGCCCGCTTATTATTGTTCGTTTTTAAAAGATATCCTATGTTAAATTTGGCCGGTATTGAAAAGTTGAACCGAACTACCATTTTTTAGCGGCATTCCGCGGGCTTCCCCCGCTTTTTTCACCTATGCATGCAGAAGTTACCGCATACACTATACATATGCGGAAAATCACGAAAACACCCATGCTTCCAGCCCTTTCGCGGGTATTCGAAATTTGGACCGAAATACCAGTGTTCAGCGCTTTTGGGCGGGAGCCCGCCCAAAACAGTGTTCACGTGTGCATGCAAAAGATACTGCGTACACCGTACACATGCGTAAAATCACGAAAACACCCCTCCAGCCAGCCCGCTGCCGATTCGAAAGTTGGACCGAAATACAATTTTTCAGCGATTTTGCGCGTGCTGTGCCCGCTTTATTCACGTATGCATGCTGAAGATGGTGCATAAACGATACACATGCGTAAAATCACGAAAACAAACATGGAGCCTGCCTGTTCGCCGGTATTCGAAAGTTGGACCGAATTACCAGTGTTATGTGGCTTTGCGCGGGCTCTGCCCGCTTTATTCCCATATACACCCAGAAGATACTCCATACACTATACACATGCGTAAAATCACGAAAACACCCATGGAGCCAGCCAGTTCGTCGGGATTCGAAATTACCGCATTACCAGAACCGCATTACCAGTATTCTGTGCCCGCTTTATTCACGTATGCATCCATGAGATACTTTATAAACGATACACATGCGAACAATCACGAAAACACCCATGCAGCCAGCCCGCTCGCCGAGATTCGAAAGTTTGAGCGAACTACCAGTGTTCAGCGGTTTTACCCGGTATCCGCGCGCTGTATTCACGTATGCATCCAAATTTTATATACAGTACCCCGGAATTCGAAAGTAGGACCGAAATACCAGTGTTCAGCGATTTTGTGGACCGGGCTGCGCCCGCTTTATACACATAAGCATGGAGAGGATACTGCATAAACGATACACATGAGTTAAAGCAAGAAAACACCCGGGGAGCCAGCTCGTTCGCCGACACCGAAAGTTGGATCGAACTACCAGCGTTAACAGGTTTTGAGCAGGCTGCGCCCACTTTTATCACATATGCATCCAGAAATCACTTTATACACTATACACATGCGGAAAATCAGGAAAACACCCATGCAGCCAGCCCGCTCGCAGAGATTCGAATGTTTGACCGAACTACCAGTGTTCAGCGGTTTTACCCGGTATCCGCGCGCTGTATTCACGTATGCGACCAAATTTTATGTACAGTACCCCGGAATTCGAAAGTTGGACCGAACTACCAGTGTTCTGTAGTTTTGCGCGGGCTGCTCCCGCTTTATTCAAGTATGCATGCAGAAGATACCGCATACACGTTACACATGCGAAAAATCCCGAAAACACACATTGAGCCAACACGGTCGCTTGGATTCGAAAGTTGGACCGAACTACCAGTAATCAGAGGTTTTGAGCGAATTTCGGCCGCTTTATTCACTTATGCATCCAGAAGATGCTGCGTACACGAGGCACATGCGTAAAATCACGCAAACACCCATGGACCCAGCCCGTTCGAAGGGATTCGAAATTAGGACCGAACTACCAGAGTTCAGCTTTATTCATTTATGCATCCAGAAGACACTGCATACACAAGAGATATGCGTAAAATCACAAAAAACATGAGTGTAGCCTGCCTGCTCACCGGGATTCGAAAGTTACCGTATACCATCTCAAAGGAGCAAAGAAAAATCTTTAATCTAAAAAAAAAAAAAAAAAAAGTGTGAATTTAATTTTTATTGGTGCGAACTTATTTAAAATATCATTTGCATTAAAAGATAATATCTAAATTAAGTGCACGTATCTAATAACATAAAAAAATATATTATTCCAAAAAATCAAATTTATTATTAAAAAAATAACAACATATTTTTAAAAAATAGCTTTTTCAGATTTTTTAATTAATATCCCAGCTGATTAAAGTTGTACAACTTCAAGAACGTCATCATTTAAATTTAATGTAATATAATAACTTTTATTCAATATCAATAAAAGAATTAACGTGACAATCATCCTAACCTGAAATTTAAAAAAAATTGTGAAAAGCAGCTGTTTATTTAAAATGCCTACATTAACGAAATATTTTTAAAATACAGTTAGGTAACATGCAATCGCGTGCTTTATTCAACTTTAGAATATAACCTTGATTTGTATCTGCGGCGATTCAAGAAACTGTTGTAATCGGAAAAATGAGCCCGAAAGTTAGCGTTTTCACAGTTTTTAATTAATATCTCAGCTGATTAACGTCCTACGAAGATGAGAATGGTATCATTGGATTCGTAGAATTTTTTGGAATCCGCAGACACCTGCCTCGAATTCCAACTCAGCGCCGTTCCATAGATATTTAAAAAAAAAGAAATTGACACGTGACCTTTCGCCAGCACAAATCTCGAGCGGAAGCAATTGTCATCCCCCCGGCGCTTTCGAAAAAGCAATTTTATCTCAGCTAATTCCGAGACGGTTGCCAGTCCGAAAAATGAAATAACGTTTTCGCAGTTTTTAATTAATAACTCCGCCGATTATTGTCGTACGAAGATGGGACCGGTATCTATGGATTCGTTGATTTTTTTCGAATACGGGGATATGCGTTTCGAATCGCAACTCGGAGCCGTTCCGCAGATATTCGAGAAAAACGAATTTGGCACTCGGCCAAATCCCTAAAATAGGGGAAACCCGTGAAAGAAAGTGCAAAACGTAGGGAAATGTAGGGAGAAAATCAGTTTTTAATTAATATCTCGGCTAATTAAAGTCGCACGAAGATGCCGATGGTCAATCCGGCGAGCCACGGGCATTCTGAATCCAACGGTACCTTCCGCTAAGCTCTACACCCAGCCGTTCCCGAGGAGATGATGTTACAAACACACAAACAGACAGAGGCACACAGATTTTAATAGTATAGACTAGCGGGCAAGCCCGCCAGCTGAGCGGGCTGAAGCCCGCTTATTATTGTTCGTTTTTAAAAGATATCCTATGTTAAATTTGGCCGGTATTGAAAAGTTGAACCGAACTACCATTTTTTAGCGGCATTCCGCGGGCTTCCCCCGCTTTTTTCACCTATGCATGCAGAAGTTACCGCATACACTATACATATGCGGAAAATCACGAAAACACCCATGCTTCCAGCCCTTTCGCGGGTATTCGAAATTTGGACCGAAATACCAGTGTTCAGCGCTTTTGGGCGGGAGCCCGCCCAAAACAGTGTTCACGTGTGCATGCAAAAGATACTGCGTACACCGTACACATGCGTAAAATCACGAAAACACCCCTCCAGCCAGCCCGCTGCCGATTCGAAAGTTGGACCGAAATACAATTTTTCAGCGATTTTGCGCGTGCTGTGCCCGCTTTATTCACGTATGCATGCTGAAGATGGTGCATAAACGATACACATGCGTAAAATCACGAAAACAAACATGGAGCCTGCCTGTTCGCCGGTATTCGAAAGTTGGACCGAATTACCAGTGTTATGTGGCTTTGCGCGGGCTCTGCCCGCTTTATTCCCATATACACCCAGAAGATACTCCATACACTATACACATGCGTAAAATCACGAAAACACCCATGGAGCCAGCCAGTTCGTCGGGATTCGAAATTACCGCATTACCAGAACCGCATTACCAGTATTCTGTGCCCGCTTTATTCACGTATGCATCCATGAGATACTTTATAAACGATACACATGCGAACAATCACGAAAACACCCATGCAGCCAGCCCGCTCGCCGAGATTCGAAAGTTTGAGCGAACTACCAGTGTTCAGCGGTTTTACCCGGTATCCGCGCGCTGTATTCACGTATGCATCCAAATTTTATATACAGTACCCCGGAATTCGAAAGTAGGACCGAAATACCAGTGTTCAGCGATTTTGTGGACCGGGCTGCGCCCGCTTTATACACATAAGCATGGAGAGGATACTGCATAAACGATACACATGAGTTAAAGCAAGAAAACACCCGGGGAGCCAGCTCGTTCGCCGACACCGAAAGTTGGATCGAACTACCAGCGTTAACAGGTTTTGAGCAGGCTGCGCCCACTTTTATCACATATGCATCCAGAAATCACTTTATACACTATACACATGCGGAAAATCAGGAAAATACCCATGCAGCCAGCCCGCTCGCAGAGATTCGAATGTTTGACCGAACTACCAGTGTTCAGCGGTTTTACCCGGTATCCGCGCGCTGTATTCACGTATGCGACCAAATTTTATGTACAGTACCCCGGAATTCGAAAGTTGGACCGAACTACCAGTGTTCTGTAGTTTTGCGCGGGCTGCTCCCGCTTTATTCAAGTATGCATGCAGAAGATACCGCATACACGTTACACATGCGAAAAATCCCGAAAACACACATTGAGCCAACACGGTCGCTTGGATTCGAAAGTTGGACCGAACTACCAGTAATCAGAGGTTTTGAGCGAATTTCGGCCGCTTTATTCACTTATGCATCCAGAAGATGCTGCGTACACGAGGCACATGCGTAAAATCACGCAAACACCCATGGACCCAGCCCGTTCGAAGGGATTCGAAATTAGGACCGAACTACCAGAGTTCAGCTTTATTCATTTATGCATCCAGAAGACACTGCATACACAAGAGATATGCGTAAAATCACAAAAAACATGAGTGTAGCCTGCCTGCTCACCGGGATTCGAAAGTTACCGTATACCATCTCAAAGGAGCAAAGAAAAATCTTTAATCTAAAAAAAAAAAAAAAAAAGTGTGAATTTAATTTTTATTGGTGCGAACTTATTTAAAATATCATTTGCATTAAAAGATAATATCTAAATTAAGTGCACGTATCTAATAACATAAAAAAATATATTATTCCAAAAAATCAAATTTATTATTAAAAAAATAACAACATATTTTTAAAAAATAGCTTTTTCAGATTTTTTAATTAATATCCCAGCTGATTAAAGTTGTACAACTTCAAGAACGTCATCATTTAAATTTAATGTAATATAATAACTTTTATTCAATATCAATAAAAGAATTAACGTGACAATCATCCTAACCTGAAATTTAAAAAAAATTGTGAAAAGCAGCTGTTTATTTAAAATGCCTACATTAACGAAATATTTTTAAAATACAGTTAGGTAACATGCAATCGCGTGCTTTATTCAACTTTAGAATATAACCTTGATTTGTATCTGCGGCGATTCAAGAAACTGTTGTAATCGGAAAAATGAGCCCGAAAGTTAGCGTTTTCACAGTTTTTAATTAATATCTCAGCTGATTAACGTCCTACGAAGATGAGAATGGTATCATTGGATTCGTAGAATTTTTTGGAATCCGCAGACACCTGCCTCGAATTCCAACTCAGCGCCGTTCCATAGATATTTAAAAAAAAAGAAATTGACACGTGACCTTTCGCCAGCACAAATCTCGAGCGGAAGCAATTGTCATCCCCCCGGCGCTTTCGAAAAAGCAATTTTATCTCAGCTAATTCCGAGACGGTTGCCAGTCCGAAAAATGAAATAACGTTTTCGCAGTTTTTAATTAATAACTCCGCCGATTATTGTCGTACGAAGATGGGACCGGTATCTATGGATTCGTTGATTTTTTTCGAATACGGGGATATGCGTTTCGAATCGCAACTCGGAGCCGTTCCGCAGATATTCGAGAAAAACGAATTTGGCACTCGGCCAAATCCCTAAAATAGGGGAAACCCGTGAAAGAAAGTGCAAAACGTAGGGAAATGTAGGGAGAAAATCAGTTTTTAATTAATATCTCGGCTAATTAAAGTCGCACGAAGATGCCGATGGTCAATCCGGCGAGCCACGGGCATTCTGAATCCAACGGTACCTTCCGCTAAGCTCTACACCCAGCCGTTCCCGAGGAGATGATGTTACAAACACACAAACAGACAGAGGCACACAGATTTTAATAGTATAGACTAGCGGGCAAGCCCGCCAGCTGAGCGGGCTGAAGCCCGCTTATCATTGTTCGTGTGTATAAGAGTTGCCATCGTAATTTCGCCGTTATGCGAAAGTTGGACCCAACTACAAGTGTACAGTGGCTATGCGCGGGCTGCGCGCGCTTTGTTCACATATGCATGGAGAAGATACTGCATAAACGATACACATGCGTTAAAGCAAGAAAACACCCGGGGAGCCAGCTCGTTCGCCGGGACCGAAAGTTGGATCGAACTACCAGCGTTAAGAGGTTTTGAGCAGGCTGCGCCTGCTTTTATCACATATGCATCCAGAAAACACTTTATACACTATACATATGCGGAAAATCACAAAAACACCCATGCAGCCAGCCCGCTCGCCGAGATTCGAAAGTTCGACCGAACTACCAGTGTTCAGCGGTTTTACCCGGTATCCGCACGCTGTATTCACGTATGCATCCAAATTTTGTATACTGTACCCCGGAATTCGAAAGTTGGACCGAAATACCAGTGTTCAGCGGCTTTGTGCGGGCTGCGCCCGCTTTATTCACATATGCATGGAGAAGATACTGCATAAACGATACACATGCGTTAAAGCAAGAAAACACCCGGGGAGCCAGCCAGTTCGCCGGGACCGAAAGTTGGATCCAACTACCAGCGTTAAGAGGTTTTGAGCAGGCTGCGCCCGCTTTTATCACATGTGCATTCAGAAAACACTTTTTACACTATACACATGCGGAAAATCACGAAAACGCCCATGCAGCCTGCCCGCTCGCCGTGATACGAAAGTTTGACCGAACTACCAGTGTTCAGCGGTTTTACCCGGTATCGGCGCGCTGTATTCACGTATGCATCCAAATTTTATGTACAGTTCCCCGGAATTCGAAAGTTGGACCGAACTACCAGTGTTCAGAAGTTTTGCGCGGGCTGCTCCCGCTTTATCCAAGTATGCATGCAGAAGATACTGCATACACGTTACACATGCGGAAAATCACGAAAAAACACATTGAGCCCACACGGTCGCGTGGATTCGAAAGTTGGACCGAACTACCAGTGTTCAGGGGTTTTGCGCTTGTTCCCCCTGCTTTATTCCCGTGCGCATCCAGAAGATAATGCATACACGTTACACATGCGGAAAATCACTGAAACACACATAGAGTCAGTGTGTTGGCCGGGATTCAAAGTTGGACCGAACTACCAGCGTTCAACGGTTTTGACCGGGTTACGCCTGCTTTATTCACGTATTCATCCAGCAGATACTCCGTATACGATACACATGCCTAAAATCACGAAAACACGCAATCAGCCAACCCGCTAGCCGGGATTCGTAAGTTGGACCGAATTACCAGCATTCAACATTTTTTCGCGGGATTCATCCGCTTTATTCACCTATTCATCCAGAAGATACTGCATACACGGTACACATGCGTAAAATCGCGCAAACACCCATGGACCCAGCCCGTTTTCCGCGATTCGAAAGTAGGACCGAACTAGCAGTGCTCAGCGGTTCTGCGCGGACTGCGCCCGCTTTACTCGCATATGCATCCAGAAAATACTGCATATACTATACACATGCGGAATATCACGAAAACACCTATGCAGCTAGCCCGTTAACCGAGATTCGAAAGTTGAACCGAACTACCAATGTTCAGCGGATTTGCGCGAAGTTCGACCGCTTTATTCAATTATGCATACGCGTAAAATCCCGCAAACACCCACGGACCCAGCCCGTTTGCCGGGATTCGAAAGTAGGACCGAACTACCAGTGTTCGGTGGTTTTGCGCAGGCTGAGCCCGCTTTATACACGTGTGCATGCACAAGATACTGCATACGCGTTACACGTGCAGAAAATAACGAAAACACCTATGCAGCGCGCTTGTTCACCCTGATTCGAAAGTTTGACCGAACTACCAGTGTTTAGTGAATTTACCGCTCAGCCGCGAATGTGCCGTTGTATAAAGTGTAATCGCGAAAATTATCGCATTTATTATTGAAACAGTAGATTCGTTATTAAAATTCCTATATTTTTTATAAACTTCAATATAATCACTCAAAAAATTGTATCAATATATATATTAATGCAATTAATAATTCATAATTATTTATAATAAAAAAAGTTTCCATATACCATCTCCAAGGAAAATATGTTCAATTTAAAACCCCGAACGGAACTACCATTGTTCAGTGACTTTACCTCTCAGCCGCTAATGGGCTGTTGTAGAAAGTGTAATCGCGAAAATTTTCGGGTTTGTTTATTAAAACAGTATATTCATTATTAAAATTCCTTTACTTTTTATAGCTTCAACATAATCACACAAAATGTTATATTAATGCAATTAATAATTCGTAATTATTTCTAATAATAAAAGTTTCCATATACCATCTCCAAGGAACACACATATTCAACTTAAAACCCTGAACGAAAAATAATTTTATTCAAAAATTAAATTAGTATTTTAAATAGTAATTTCAGTTTCTCTTTTAAAAATCTGTAAAGAAAATATTTAATCTAAAAAAGAAACAAATCAAAAGTAAATTTTAAATATTGAAAAAAAAAAAAAAAAAAAAAAAAAAAAACCTAACAGAAATATATAACACGACACGTAAATTAAGTGGACGTACCTAAAACCATGAAAAAATATATCATTCGGAAAAATTAATTATTCCAAAGCATAATAACATATTTAAAAAAAATAGCGCTTTCAGATTATTTAATTAATATCTCAGCTGTTGAAAGTTATAGAACTCCAAGAACGTCATCATTTTAATTTAATGTAATATAACAACTCTTACTCAATATCAATAAAGAATTAACATGGCAATAACATATCGTGTCAATTATCTTAACCTGAAATTAATAAAATAGAAAAAGTAGCTGTTTATTTAAAATACTGACATAATCGAAATATTTTCAAAATACAGTGAGTTAACATGCAATCGCGTGCTTTATTCAACTTCAGAATATTAACCTTGATTTTTATCTCCGGCCGTTCAAGAAAAATGAGAGTAAAAATTAGCGTTTTCACAGTTTTTAATTAATATCTCGGCTGATTAAAGTCGTACGAAGATGACAATGGTATCAATGGATTCGCAGAATTTTTTAGAATCCGGAGACACCTGTCTGGAATTCCAACTCAGCGCCGTTCTATAGATATTTAAGAAAAACGAAATTTGACACGTGACCTTTCGCCGGCACAAATCTCGAGCGGAAGCAATTGTCCCCCCCCCAGCGCTTTCGAAAAAGCAATTTTATCTCACCTAATTCCGAGACAGTTGCCACTCCGAAAAATGAAATAACGTTTTCGCAGTTTTTAATTAATAACTCCGCCAATTATTGTCGTACGTAGATGGGACCGGTATCGATAGATTCGTTGATTTTTTTGGAACCCGGTGATATGCGTTTCGAATTCTAACTCGGCGCCGTTCCGTAGTTATTCGAGAAAAACGAATTTGGCACTTGGCCAAATCCCTAAAACAGGGAAAACCCGACCAAAAAGTGCAAAACGTAGGGAAATGTAGGGAGAAAATCAGTTTTTAATCAATATCTCGGCTAATTAAAGTCGCACGAAGATGCCGATGGTCAATACGGCGAGCCACGGGAATTCTGAATCCAACGGTACCTTCCACTAAGCTCTGCACCCGGCCGTTCCTGAGAAGATGATGTTACAAACACACAAACAAACAGACAGAGGCACACAGATTTTAATAGTATAGACTAGCGGGCAAGCCCGCCAGCTGAGCGGGCTGAAGCCCGCTTATCATTGTTCTTATATATAAGAGTTCCTAATGTAATTTGGCCGGTATTCTAAAGGTGGAACGAACTACCAGTGTCCAGCGGTTTTAACCGGATTATTCCCGTATGCATCCATACGGTACTGCATACACCTTACACATGCGGAAAATCACGTAAACACGCGTTCAGCCAGCCCGCTCCCCGGGATCGAAAGTTGGACCGAAATACCAGTGTTCATCGGTTTTGCGAGGGCAGCAACCGCTTTCTTAACGTATGCGTGCACAAGATACTGCATACTTGTTAACACATGCGTAAAATCACGAAATAACCTATGCAGACAGCCCTTTAACGGGTATTCGAAAGTTGCACTCAACTACCATTGTACAGCGGTTTTGCGCGGGCTGTGCCCGCTTTATTCAAATATGAATCCAGAACATACTGTATACACGATACACATGCGTAAAATCACGAAAACACACAGGGAGCCAGCCCTTTCGCCGGGATTCGAAAGTTGAACCGAACTACCAGCGTTCAGCGGTTTCGCGCCCGCTTTATTTACTTCTGCATCGATAAGACACTGCATACACGATACACATGCGTAAAATCACGAAAACACCCATGGAGGCAGCCCGTTCGCCGGGATTCGAAAGTTGGACCGAACTACCAGTGTTCAGCGGTTTTGCGAGGGCTGCACCCGCTTTATTAACGTATGCGTGCACAAGATACTGCATACTTGTTAACACATGCGTAAAATCACGAAATAACCTATGCAGACAGCCCTTTAACGGGTATTCGAAAGTTGCACTCAACTACCAGTGTACAGCGGTTTTGCGCGGGCTGCGCCCGCTTTATTCAAATATGAATCCAGAACATACTGTATACACGATACACATGCGTAAAATCACGAAAACACACAGGGAGCCAGCCCGTTTGCCGGGATTCGAAAGTTGAACCGAACTACCAGTGTTCAGCGGTTTTTCGCTGTCTGCGCCCGCTTTATTCATGTATGCATCCAGAAGATACTCCATACACTATACACATGTGGAAAATCACGAAAACACCCATGCAGCCAGCCCGCTCGCTTGGAATCGAAAGTTTGTCCGAACTACCAGTGTTCAGTGCCTTTACCGCTCAGCCGCTAATGGGCCCTGTTAGAAAGTGTATTCGCGAAACATTTCGCTTTCATTATTCAAACAGTATATTCGTTATTAAAAATCCCTCAATTTTTGATAAACTTCAACTTAATCACACACAAAATTGTATCTATATATATATTAATGAAATTAATAATTCATAATTATTTATAATAAGAAAGATTTCCATATGCCATCTCCAAGGAACGCATATTCATTTTTAAACCCTGAGCGAAAAAACATGTTTAATCAATACTTAAATTCGTATTTTAAATAGTAATTTGAATTTCTTTTTTAAAAATCTGGAAAAAAAATTTCATCTAAAAAAAAGAAAATTCAAAATTAAATTTTAAATATTGAAAAATAGTAGCTATTGTCATTGATTGTAGATTAACCCACTTAACAATGACATAAACCAAACTACAACAACAGCACCACTGCTGCAAGGAGTGACATTTGAGTTTAAGAAGTATTCTCTATTCGTATAAAGCTAATATTCAATTAAATTTCAATTGTAAAAAAGACGTTAAAATAATTATTATTGCTGCCAACTAATTCACAATATCATTTAAATTCAAAAAGGATATGTAAATTAAGTGGACGTAACCAAAACCATGAAAAAATATATTATTCGAAAAGATTAAATTTATTATTCCAAAAAATAATAACATATTTTAAAAAATAGGGCTTCAATTTTAAGTTAATTAATATCTCAGCTAATTAAAGTTGTACAACTTCAGGAACGTCATCATTTAAATTTAATGTAATATAACAACTTTTACACAATATCGATAAAAGAAATAACGTGGCAATAACACATCGCGGCAATTATCCTAACCTGAAATAAAAAAAATAGCAAAAAGCAGCTGTTTATTTAAAATACCTACATTAACGAAATATTTTCAAAATACAGTGAGTTAACATGCAATCGCGTGCTTTATTCAAATTCAGAATTTAACCTTGACTTTTATTTCCGGCCATTCAAGATTCTGTTGCAATCGGAAAAATGAGCGCGAAAATTAGCGTTTTCGCAATTTTTAATTAATATGTCGGCTGATTAAAGTCGTACGAAGATGAGAATGGTATCAATGGATTCGCAGAATTTTTTAGAATCCGGAGATACCTGTCTCGAATTCCAACTCAGCACCGTTCCATAGATATTTAAGAAAAAAGAAATTGACACGTGACCTTTCGCCGGAACAAATCTCGAGCGGAAGCAAATGTCCCCCCCCCCGGCGCTTCCGAAAAAGCAATTTTAACTCAGCTAATTCCGAGACAGTTGCCACTCCGAAAAATGAAATAACGTTTTCGCAGTTTTTAATTAATAACTCCGCCGATTATTGTCGTACGAAGATGGGACCGGTATCGACGGATTCGTTGATTTTTTTCGAATACGGTGATATGCGTTTCGAATCTCAACTCGGAGCCGTTCCGTAGTTATTCGAGAAAAACGAATTTGGCACTTGGCCAAATCCCTAAAATAGGGGAAACCCGACCAAAAAGTGCAAAACGTAGGGAAACGTAGGGGAAAAAGCAGTTTTTAATTAATATCTCGGCTAATTAAAGTCGCACGAAGATGCCGATGGTCAATATGGCGAGCCACGGGAATTCTGAATCCAACGGTACCTTCCGCTAAGCTCTACACCCGGCCGTTCTTGAGAAGATGATGTTACAAACACACAAACAGACAGAGGCACACAGATTTTAATAGTATAGACTAGCGGGCAAGCCCGCCAGCTCAGCGGGCTGAAGCCCGCTTATCATTGTTCGTTTTTAAAAGATATCCTATGTTAAATTTGGCCGGTATTGAAAAGTTGAACCGAACTACCATTTTTAGCGGCATTCCGCGGGCTTCCCACGCTTTTTTCACCTATGCATCCAGAAGTTACCGCATACACTATACATATGCGGAAAATCACGAAAACACCCATGCTTCCAGCCCTTTCGCGGGTATTCGAAATTTGGACCGAAATACCAGTGTTCAGCGCTTTTGGGCGGGAGCCCGCCCAAAACAGTGTTCACGTGTGCATGCAAAAGATACTGCGTACACCGTACACATGCGTAAAATCACGAAAACACCCCTCCAGCCAGCCCGCTGCCGATTTGAAAGTTGGACCGAAATACAATTTTTCAGCGATTTTGCGCGTGCTGTGCCCGCTTTATTCACGTATGCATGCTGAAGATGGTGCATAAACGATACACATGCGTAAAATCACGAAAACAAACATGGAGCCTGCCTGTTCGCCGGTATTCGAAAGTTGGACGGAATTACCAGTGTTATGTGGCTTTGCGCGGGCTCTGCCCGCTTTATTCACATATACACCCAGAAGATACTCCATACACTATACACATGCGTAAAATCACGAAAACACCCATGGAGCCAGCCAGTTTGTCGGGATTCGAAATTACCGCATTACCAGTATTCTGTGCCCGCTTTATTCACGTATGCATCCATGAGATACTTTATAAACGATACACATGCGAACAATCACGAAAACACCCATGCAGCCAGCCCGCTCGCCGAGATTCGAAAGTTTGAGCGAACTACCAGTGTTCAGCGGTTTTACCCGGTATCTGCGCGCTGTATTCACGTATGCATCCAAATTTTATATACAGTACCCCGGAATTCGAAAGTAGGACCGAAATACCAGTGTTCAGCGATTTTGTGGACCGGGCTGCGCCCGCTTTATACACATAAGCATGGAGAGGATACTGCATAAACGATACACATGAGTTAAAGCAAGAAAACACCCGGGGAGCCAGCTCGTTCGCCGACACCGAAAGTTGGATCGAACTACCAGCGTTAACAGGTTTTGAGCAGGCTGCGCCCACTTTTATCACATATGCATCCAGAAATCACTTTATACACTATACACATGCGGAAAATCAGGAAAACACCCATGCAGCCAGCCCGCTCGCAGAGATTCGAATGTTTGACCGAACTACCAGTGTTCAGCGGTTTTACCCGGTATCCGCGCGCTGTATTCACGTATGCGACCAAATTTTATGTACAGTACCCCGGAATTCGAAAGTTGGACCGAACTACCAGTGTTCTGTAGTTTTGCGCGGGCTGCTCCCGCTTTATTCAAGTATGCATGCAGAAGATACCGCATACACGTTACACATGCGAAAAATCCCGAAAACACACATTGAGCCAACACGGTCGCTTGGATTCGAAAGTTGGACCGAACTACCAGTAATCAGAGGTTTTGAGCGAATTTCGGCCGCTTTATTCACTTATGCATCCAGAAGATGCTGCGTACACGAGGCACATGCGTAAAATCACGCAAACACCCATGGACCCAGCCCGTTCGCCGGGATTCGAAATTAGGACCGAACTACCAGAGTTCAGCTTTATTCATTTATGCATCCAGAAGACACTGCATACACAACAGATATGCGTAAAATCACAAAAAACATGAGTGTAGCCTGCCTGCTCACCGGGATTCGAAAGTTACCGTATACCATCTCAAAGGAGCAAAGAAAAATCTTTAATCTAAAAAAAAAAAAAAAAAAAGTGTGAATTTAATTTTTATTGGTGCGAACTTATTTAAAATATCATTTGCATTAAAAGATAATATCTAAATTAAGTGCACGTATCTAATAACATAAAAAAATATATTATTCCAAAAAATCAAATTTATTATTAAAAAAATAACAACATATTTTTAAAAAATAGCTTTTTCAGATTTTTTAATTAATATCCCAGCTGATTAAAGTTGTACAACTTCAAGAACGTCATCATTTAAATTTAATGTAATATAATAACTTTTATTCAATATCAATAAAAGAATTAACGTGACAATCATCCTAACCTGAAATTTAAAAAAAATTGTGAAAAGCAGCTGTTTATTTAAAATGCCTACATTAACGAAATATTTTTAAAATACAGTTAGGTAACATGCAATCGCGTGCTTTATTCAACTTTAGAATATAACCTTGATTTGTATCTGCGGCGATTCAAGAAACTGTTGCAATCGGAAAAATGAGCCCGAAAATTAGCGTTTTCACAGTTTTTAATTAATATCTCAGCTGATTAACGTCCTACGAAGATGAGAATGGTATCATTGGATTCGTAGAATTTTTTGGAATCCGCAGACACCTGCCTCGAATTCCAACTCAGCGCCGTTCCATGGATATTTAAGAAAAAAGAAATTGACACGTGACCTTTCGCCAGCACAAATCTCGAGAGGAAGCAATTGTCATCCCCCCGGCGCTTTCGAAAAAGCAATTTTATCTCAGCTAATTCCGAGACGGTTGCCACTCCGAAAAATGAAATAACGTTTTCGCAGTTTTTAATTAATAACTCCGCCGATTATTGTCGTACGAAGATGGGACCAGTATCGATGGATTCGTTGATTTTTTTCGAATACGGGGATATGCGTTTCGAATCGCAACTCGGAGCCGTTCCGCAGATATTCGAGAAAAACGAATTTGGCACTCGGCCAAATCCCTAAAATAGGGGAAACCCGTGAAAGAAAGTGCAAAACGTAGGGAAATGTAGGGAGAAAATCAGTTTTTAATTAATATCTCGGCTAATTAAAGTCGCACGAAGATGCCGATGGTCAATCCGGCGAGCCACGGGCATTCTGAATCCAACGGTACCTTCCGCTAAGCTCTACACCCAGCCGTTCCCGAGGAGATGATGTTACAAACACACAAACAGACAGAGGCACACTACAGTGAAATCCAAAAAATTGCGAAATCCATAGAAATTGTGATCAACATGTAAACAACATTATCACAAATCTAGGAAACTATGATCATAGCATCATTCAGACAGTTAAAAGACCCTGCTCCATCTTTTATAACAACAATTGGAGATAGTGTTTTAAATTCTACTTTGCTGTAAATACTTCAACATTTTCTGACTGTGCCTGTTATACGGGACATGGACTTGATCTGGTACCAAGATCACGCTCACTTTTATTCGTATTTATCCAAGATTTACTATTTACTCAAGAATGCTGTTTTATTTTTACTTAATTAATTGTTTCGTATCGTATCTGTAATTAATTGTAAATACCTTCAAAATGCTGTCACATGCCCCCACGTGACTTGTAGAAATTTTGTGATTCGCCATCGGCCTGTCAATCATCGTTCTCATGCGATTCTAAATAACTGTGGGAACTTGTAAATATTTTATTAATCTATACTCTTCTGCATCAATTTCATCACTCATCAAAATCATACTTCAAAATATTTTACCATGTCTATTTTACGAATGTTTTGCTTATAACTTCTTAAGGAAGATACTAAGTTTCTTCTGAAACTCCTTTTACGAATGTTTTTTATGTCTAATAAGAGTACCCCAGTAGGGAAAATAACTGTGGAGTAAAGACCGAAAGGTCGAATACACGTCTCCACCGTAATTCATGTCAATTCACAAGGAAGTTAAAAAGGAGATTAATTTCGCTTTACAGCAAAACGTTATTACTCTTCTTTGCCCAACTTTTTAATCCATGAGAACAATATTCACTGAATCAAAGCAAACCATTAACTCCTTAGAAAACTATTAATTGTGAAATGTTTTTTAACTGTATTAACTGTATTGTAAGCAGACAATGCTTTAGAAACTCAGATATCCTCGTAATAAATACTGTAAATTATTGCTTGAGAGGTTTTTTTTAGAGTTTATTAAAGAAATTAGTCCCAAAATTATGTAGTTGCATTGCATATTTAAAAATTTAAAAATAACATATTGAACTCCAAATTTATGCTAATTTTATGCTTCTTTATTTCGGTATATCTTCAACAACTAACATTTATTTTCTAGATTTTCCTGTAGCATTATTACAAAAGCCTTTCTTCAATAAAGATAGGCCAAAGTAAGTTATTTATATACCTCATATATTTCTTTAGCTCTAATTGAAACGCAAATTGCTGTTATCTACTATTTCTACTATCTATGCTGTCAATGATTTTATTTATAATGATTATAAAATAGATGAGTTGATGATTTCAGAGATTTGTTGTCTTTTCAGAGATGAGTTGTATTAATTGATACACTTGTTTTAGCTACCTGAATTTTGGAACTATTGGTTTTTTGATTGGTCAAGAACTTACACGTGGTCTCATTGATAAAGGTGAAGCAATTACTTATATTAAAATATATCAGACTTATAAATTAACAAAGCATATCACCTATGCTGATTTCTAAAAATTAATAAGATAAAATTGCATTGCATTAAATTTTATTATAATAGTCAAATACTGGTTAATAGGTTAGTAAATATTTAAAGATTTTTATTTCAATACATTTGCAATATACAGTAGACCATAATATCACAAAAGAATTGCACCATTTAACAAAATTTGTATGATCAAATTATCGTTAGAAAACTGCATTTTTAAATTCAAACTAAAGTATTACGATAATTTTATGATCAGATTCAAACAAAATCGTTACAATGTAAATGATCAAATTCAAGTAAACCGTTACAAAACTTTGAAACAGATTCAAACAAAACTATTATAAAAACTAGATGATGAAAATGTACCGCTACAAAAACTGCTTGATCAAGCAAGCTCCTAAAAAAGTCATGAATTTTATCATACAATTTTTAAATTCTAGCCTAGACCTAATTCATAAAAAAACATAAAATTTCTCTCAAGAAATGGTATATGAGGCCCATGTCATTATTGAGAATTCTTTGAGAACTATCTAAAACACACATATAGCAGGCACTTTTCGTTTCTTAAGAAACATTTAGTGTATGTAATCAGATATTATCCTTCAAAACTGCCACAGAATAGATTGCAGCAGTACGTTCACACGGGTCGTTCTCGTGGCCCAAATACCTAAGACTTCATGTAACACAGCATACAATTATATTGAAAGTGACGGTTTATCACGTGATTCTTTCCAACAGCTGCGAATAAAATTTATTTATATGCGATTTACACTTGTGCTAAAAAACTAACAACAAAAAAGAAAATGCATTAATATAAAAAGGGCAAATAAACATGCAGTATTTATGGCTCTCAAATCCGGAACGGCTGCTTTTGTTTTCTGGAAGAGTCTAAGATTTGTAGGTATGGTATTTGAAAGTAGCGATGAGGAAGAGAGGAAAAGACGCTGCATTCATTTCCGACTCGTGCTTTGTGAGTGCAGCTAGCGTTTTGTTAGTACGAATTAAGATTTATTATTCTTATTTTTATTGATCGTCTGCTCTTTTTTAAATTTTGATTACATAATTTTAAAAATTCTGCGTTAAATTTATAAATAAGATCTGGAAAGAACTTGTTCTTTATATAAAATGGAATTAAAACTAAATTGTGAAGTGAATACAATGCTCTTTTCGTATAAAGATAGGCCTTTTAAAGCTCCATCAAAATGCATCATATCATACTAAAACACATTATTTTGTGTACCAGATTTTAAAAAAAGTTTATGTTTTTTTGTTATCATAGTAGCGATAAATATTATAAATATCAAAAACTTACAGTTGCAATTTTCTACAATACTTCAAGTAAATAAAAACTTTACAGTTACTTATTTGTAACTTCCCGTAATACTTAGTTAGTTTACCAAAATATAAGAGTTCTAGTAAATATTAGATTCCGTTGGAATAAACAAAATTATGTAATTTCGCCAAAACTTTAAGAAAATTAAATAAGCATACGTACAAGGTTTACATTTCAAACAAGTATTTCTCTTCAAAATATTTTGTTTGATGAATTGATAAAAATTAATCCGTCCTTAAACAAAATTTTCAATAAAACACAGAGCACAAAAATACGCAGTGAAACTCCTTCCACGGCTTAGGAATAAGCCAGCGAGCATATCTCTAGTGCGCACTTAGCCCACTAAAAGCCATTCCGCGATCTAAACTCTTCCCGTTGCAAGCCATTTCGGAACCTTTCCTTCCTCTTACCTGCGTAAATTGAACTCGCCTAACAAAACCAGCCGGTCCGGGATTAACTGTCTAGTTTTATATATGAGGTAGAGGTTGTATCGCTGAATGGAAACAAGAAACCAAAATTAGCATAAAACGCAATCCCGCAGTTACACTACAACGCCTTAAAAAGGGGCATGCCGCAACTATGTATCAGTTTACAAGCAGCGGTAGTTCCGTGTAGTCCTAAGCAACCAAAGTGGATAAAAAGAGCCGAAGACACTATCTGAAGGATGAAATCCGTTGGAGGGCTGTGGGAATGTTGCACGATAGTGCAAGACACTATGCTGTTGCGAGAAAGCTGAATGTGCATCGTAGTGTCATTGATAGGTTGTGGAATGGTTACCAAAGGGATCGAAACCCTTGCAGAAGACCTTGGATTCGGAGGATTACCACAGTGGCAGACGATCGCTTCTTATTGCTATGTGCAAGACGTCAGGGATACAAACAGCACGACAGCTGGTGTCATATCTTTCTGCTGCTGCAGGATGGCCCACATCCTCCTGTGCCGCATTGACTTCAAGAAGGTGGACTGTACGCCCGACGACGACCTGCGGATTCTGTTCCATTGTCTCCCTCGCATGTCAGTGCGTGGTTGAACTGAGTCCGTGAACATCGCAGCTGGACACCAGAACAGTGGGGCCGTGTACTGTTCGAGGATGAGCCTCGGTTTAACATCCAGAACGATTCCCGAAGCACAATGATATGGCGAGAGCCAGGGATACGCTCTAGGGTGCCAAAGATCATCGACCATTCCAGAGGAGGAGGCTTACTTGTATGGGCTAGGATATCATGGATCTCTACCTGACACTATTGTGCGTTCTTTCATTGTTGAAATGGGTACCTACGCTATATTTATGGACGATAACGCCGGTTTGCATAAAGCTCGAGTGATGTAGAGTTATCTGGAGAAGGAAACCATCCCACATTTGTCCTGGCCTTCTAGATCCCCGGACCTGAATATCTTAGAACATATGTGGGACATCGGATAGCAGATCGAATCGCAAGATACCCTCCACGAGCTCCGACATGCTATGATTGACAAGGATTGGGCGAAGTTGCCACAGCAAGGGATCAGTGACATTATTGCCATCTTGCCTCGCCATTGTCAAGCATGCATTTCAGCTAGAGGGTATCATAACCGTTATTAGCGTGCTGTTTCCATAACACATTATTCCGATCCATTAGATTTTTCGGGATATTGATGGTAGTAATACATGTGTTTTTGTATGTCTGTGCTTTATTATTTCCTAAGTTTTCTAGTAATGCCATAGCGACCTCTTGGATTAATTTCATGCATATTCATTGAATAGTTTTTGTTTTATTCAGTACTTTGCCTTTTTTGCTTATTTTTTTAACAGGAGAATTTATTCAGTATTTTGTCTTTTTGCTTATTTTAGGACCTGACAAGAAATGTTGACCAATATTTCTTGTCAGCTCCTAAATGCTCAAAATCCAGTTCTCGCATTTTATCAGGTTAATAAAAATGCTGTATCGTAAGTGATTAGTATCGTTGTGAGCAACGAGCTAGTACAGACCTCTTTGATAACTACACCAAATAACCAAAAAGATAAATATCAATAAATATGTCAACGAGATTGTCAAATGCATATTTAAGACGCAAAGGATCTTGTTGATAAAAAAGCCATTTACAGAGCAAAATGTAAAACTTAATAATTCTAGTTGCTGAAATTAATTACTAAATTCACTGAACTGACTCTCGGCCTCCGTGAAGCCGTATTTATAATGTCGCCTAGCAAGCTTCAAGAGGTTTGGTTTATTATTAGATTACGGTAAAGCACTCGAGGGCTATCTGCCTTAAGGGAGGGATGCCGTAGTGGAGGACGTTTTAAGGGAAACTGGCTCGTATACATGTTACACATGGGGAAAACCACGAAAACACCCATGCAGCCAGCCCGTTCGCGGGATTCGAACCTCGGACCGAACTACCAGTGTTCAGCGATGTTACCGCTCGGCCGCTGGTGGGCCCAAGCTCCTAAAATTTTGAGTACGCGTTTCCTTAAAAAATTTCTTGTATATCGCCGGTTTCGCAGTAAATCGTCAAATGTAGCCAAATGCTTTCAGCAGAGTTTCTGGCCTTATATCTGTTTTTAACTGAACTAACTTCACAATTCAATAATCGATCTACATACCAAAAATATAAAGTTTGCAACACGATACACGAAATAAGACTTTCAAACAGAAAACGTGGCCACAAATTTCATTAAACAAAAATACAAAGTAAAATTATTACAGAAATTGCCAAAACTAACAAACAAATTTATGAATTAAAATAATAAATGACAGTATAAAATACACACACAGGCACAAAAAATATAATCAAATAATTATTAATATTTACGTACATTTACAACAGTAAAATGCTGATATATGGAAGCTAGTCAAAAGTAAAATCGTATATTTAATATTTTAATGCTTTGGTGAAAAGCACACAAGCGGTAATCAGGCTCATATTAGTTTGAAGAAGTAATCCACGTTTGATATCTTGAATTTTTTTTTTCTGATGCTAGTCAAAGTACTACGAAAATATTTTACTGTTAATTTTGTTCAGAATCATGCCAGGAAAAGGATCAGCAACATTTTCTAGATATGCAGGGAATTTGATTTTCTTGTTTCATCTCAAAATTACTTTTAGAAACGTTATTTATTCTTCAATAGCAATCGAAAAGCAGTTATAAGTATTATGAAATCGGAAATGTGATCTATAATATATCCAAAGATACTAAGGACTTAAAACAGTATAAACGATATAAAAAGTGTAAAAGATTTTTATGTTTTTCTAACTTTATTTGTAATCCTAATAATTACGTCACAGGTCTCCATTACAAAAATGGTAAAACGAACTTATGGTTGAACCCAAATGTAAACTGCGCTTTTGAACCGACAGCAAAGTGTTTAATAAAACAGTACAGCAATTACACTGGCTACATTAGTAGTTCTACTGGATATTCTTTAAAGGTGAGTGTATTTAAAATTATTTAAAATTTTATCCTTTCATCTAGCTTGTATCCTGTTGGTCATCTTTGTATCTATAGGCAACTACCACTTATCCAGAGATCGGTTAAGAAGACCTGTTAAAAAAAAAAAAAAAATTATCGCAAAACGATGTAAAAGATTTCAAACCACCAAAGTAAAAAATTTGGTTGCAGAAAATACTAAAAAAGAAAGACACGTAGGATAACAATAGTGATAGTAGATAATATCGTAGCATTTATGAGTTATTTTTATATACAGCAGAACAAACCTTATTTAAGTGTGTCTAATATGAGATATATGTAAGCAATTGTACTATGTTGTTGTTGTTTTCTTGTCCATATTATATGGAACAATTGTTGCCAGAGCCTACTCCGAAGAGAGGTTGGACTTTCCATATCCAATTTTGAGGAAGAACGAGCCCTTCGGTACCATAGTAGGCTTCCCTAATCACTTTATCGTCTGGGCGATACAGACCACAAAATTGCCTGGGAATTGTACTATAAAAGCAATAAGTGATATTTTTACCAAGTTTGAACTAAATAGCACTGCTAAAGTTCACTTACAAATATTATTCATAAGCCATTCAAAACTTGAAGAGTCATTAGGCTATTTTTGAAGCTGGAGACATGATAATGAGCAAAGTTCTCGTTGGGACTTGAACATGGACCTCTCGAATACAGAACAAGTGTGCTAATGTTACATCACGAAGGTATGCAGAAAATCCTTTTAAAAGGCGACTGGGGCTTAAGAGAACCCAGTCGCCAAATCCTGGTGGTGAAGCATCCTCATCCACCACCTTTTAGTTTGGGTGCCATTGTAGAAACATTAGGACATTTTTGAAGCTGGAGACATAAAAAATGAGCAGTATTCTTGCTGGGACTCGAACCTGGAGCTATCGAATGTGCTCCGAATATGCTACTGCTATACCACGAAGGCATGCAGAAAGGAAGTAGAAAATACCTTATAGTCTTACTTTAATCGCTGTTAATGATGTTTATGCAATGTATTCTTTTTTTTAAAAATTTTTTTAAAATTTTAATCCAATTTTCACAATCAAGTGATTCATTAATCCAATTGAACTGTTCAAAAATGCAAGTAAATTGTTAATAACATTTTTAGCTAATTATAATACGGGTTACTTCTCTTCCTTGTGTTATCTGTTTTATTTCTTTATTTTATTATCTGTAGTCTGTTTCTTGTGTTATCTGTTTTTCTTTTTTGTGTTATCTTTGTTACTTCTTGTTAAAAGAGAAGCAAATCACGAAAGATAAATTATAATACATAACTGGTTTTAAAACGTGCATAAAGCTGCTACATGTTAAAGTTAATGAATATTTAAGTCTGCTACACATTCAAAAAAAGTGTTTAATAATATGACCTTCCCTCACATAAAACTCACCTTATCTCACGCAATATGATTTTTTTAATGAACAAACATAAAAAGATGATTAGTCATAATTAACAAATATGTGAATGGAAAGTAAAAAATAGATAGAAAATGGAAGAAAAATACTTAAGTAAAAATGATGATAAATTAGAATAATAAAAAAATGCAAATTCATAAAATCGAAGATAATACCTAAATCGTACAGTAATAAATCAAAATTTATAATCAAGAAAGCCCACTTTTTGAATTTGATGATTGGGTAGCTATATCAAAAATATATTAATGCTTCCACCATTTCGAAAATTTTCTAACAATCTGTCTGAGAATACGCTCTTAATCTCATAAAAATTATATAAGGTATTTCTCCAGTCTTCTTAGATTTCCTTCGTGGTGTAGTGGTCTGCACGCTGGGCGCGTGTTCCAGAGGTCCGTGGTTCGATTCTCGGCGAATGTGTTGCTCATTTTTCAAGTCTCCTGCTTCCGAAATAACCTAATGTCTCTACAGTTACATTTTGAATCATTCATTGTTATTCCAGAAGCTATGGATGTTAATCTCCGTCTGAGAGGAAGTGAGCTGCTGTCAATGGCTCTGATTCATCAGTTTCTTCAAACTTAATTTGATGGACTTCATAAATCATAGATAAAAACTTTCTTACTAACTTACTTTACAACTTTGAGTATAAACTTCCATTCAATGTGCTAATCGCTAAAATAATCTTGAACTTCTTTCTTAATAGAAATATTCCATAAGCATTACATATCTTTATCTCGATAGTTTTTACATTAACGGAGAATATTATGTAACAAACGTCGCTTTTTGCAATCTATCATATGAATAACAACTGAAAATCCTTAGTTATCATAGTGGGAAATATTAACTTTCATTCCTAGTAGTTTTTAAACTATCCAATTTAATTTGGATATTTCTCCTTTCCATTCTAACAATAATAATTGCTTATAATAAGTCGCTTTAAACAGCGTCATTTCAAATTTAATTCCTGTCTTATGATTCTTGCGTTTCACTCGTCGAGCAAAGATTTACGTAATGCTTCAGTCAGTAACGTTTTCAAATTTAGAAAACGAAACTTATTATTAACTAATAGACGTAAACTAAATTAAAACCCAATCATTGTACACGAAAGTTTCATCTTGGACGCATTGCATTCGAAATTAATTAAGATTAATGTTGCTGCGTTTCTTACCACATTATCTTTAATTCACTTAAGAATGGGCTCGCTTAGTGCTAATAAATAAGATGCATTAAAAATGCTTGTTGAGAAAATAAAGAGAGATCAGCCATGAGTGCCGGTACTTTTTTATGCATCTGCATGTTTTTAATGTCCAAATTTTTTCATATATATCTGTACATAAAATTCTTTCCATTTTCCATCTCCGGTATGCAGAGGCGCTGCGAACTTATTCTTTCGTTTTGTCGCTTAGCATATGTTCTCTGCCATGTATTAAAACTATTACAGGTTGGCAGTTCATCGCGCTTATGATTTCATTTTTGAGATGTTTGTTCTTGATAGCATATCTTATAAAATAATTTGTTTCACTTTCTGAAATCAAAAGTTTTAGATGATGAGGGAGCATTTAAATAAGCAGTGTTATAAGGTATTTATCCCTCCTTCTTAGCATGCCCTCATGGTGTAGTCGTCAGCACACTCGGCGCGTATTCGTGAGGTCCGTGGTTCCAGTCCCGACGAGGGAATTGCTAATATTTTACGTCTTCTGCTTTAAAAAAATTACCTAATGTCTCTACAGTGTTCAGGGCTGACTCTTGTTCCACATATACTCTGAATGGATGTATTGCCTTTGTTACACTTGCGGAAAAAGCATGGATGTTTGTAAGCGGCTAATGACTGTGCGGCAAGAGGCACTCAAAATATACGGAGGACTGAAAGTCTTCTTGAGAAATTGGTTAGGAGAAGAAAGGAGCTCCCATGGGTGCTATCCTTTAAAACTGGAGCGGAAACCCAACAGTTAACTAGATTCAGCAATACCACAATAACCAATGGTACTACAAAGGCGCTGGTCTAGCTTGTACCTGTATCTGTCACCGCAAATGAGATTCCTCTGGCTAGTTGACTAAAATTATCTGCCCTTAAAGGCGTTATTTCTAACCCTAAAGCAAATCGCGAAGGGCCGTATTTAGGCGAACGTCCAAAAGTATCAGTCTCTACGGGTGGACTAACCGATTTTTATTAAACTGACTTTTATTGACAAATTTGTTTTCTAATGTAAATTATAATTAATTACATTTTGAAAAATTATGTATTTGATTGGTGAATTATGTCTACAAATTATCCTGAACAATGTGGTAATCCCTTTATTTACAAAAGATAAAACTTTAATATACATTTAAATTAATATTATGTCTTTTGGCAGATAAATGGCACTGGTACACTACCACAAAATGTAGCAGACAATGGAGGTCTCATTGTAGCTTATAAGGTAAGAAAATAACAATTACTTCGAATCATCTCTTAGTCGGTACCATGAATATCAGCGCGAACTGAGTGTCATAATCTGTGAAGCAAGCTAGACAAATCGAGTTGCTGTCGACAATAACCGAATAAAGAAATTTTCGCCCCAGCTCTGTAATTTACCGATCATACTGTGGGAAACTTCACTAAGCGTTAAAATGTAAATAGCATGAACGTTATTTAAAATTCCATCCCACACTTTTTTACCTATTTCCTTGCTACTTAATTTACTGAACATACTGCAGGAAACTTTAGGAAACTTTAAAAATGTATGTCAATATGTTACTTAAAATTCCGTCCGACACTTTTTTGCTTATTTCCTTGCTACTTAATTTACCGAACATACAGTGGGAAACTTCACTAAGCGTTAAAATGTAAATGTTATGAATGTCACTTAAAATTTCATCCTACACAATTTTTGCTTATTTCTTTGCAATTTAATTTACCGAATATACTGTGGAAAACTTCACTAAACAGTAAAATGTAAATATCATGAACGTTACGTAAAATTCCATCCTACACTTTCTTGCTTATTTCTTTGAAGTGGGGGTATTAAGCCTGTGTAGTTAAATAAGATTTATATTTCCGTATATTTTGTATTTATGGAAAGTTTGGACTAAATTGTTTAGTTCAAAATTCTGCACTCTAAATTGTTTTATTTAAATTTTGCTCTGTTTTGTAAATCAGTTTGACATGTTTTACCTGCATTTGTTATTACTTAATTCTACTGAAATTTCTTTCTTCTAAATTTTTAGTTTATATCCGATAATAGTCACAAACGAGTTACAATTTAAAATATTAACAGTTTCAACGAATATTAAATTTCGTATTAGCACGAAACTGAACATATCTGAACATCTGGACTGATTTTTCAGTTTTTGACTTATTTGAAAAAAACTCTTGTATCATATTTTTTCTTTTCCTTTCTCTCTTCTGTAGGCTTATCAGTCATGGTTAACTCGCAATAGAGAACCGCAAATTTTACCAGGTGTAAATTATACGCCAAACCAATTATTCTGGATCAGTGCAGCAAATGTAAGTATTCGTTTAGAAAAGTGAATGAATTATCATGTCATTTGAATATTACAGCAAGTTTACATTGGAAAACACAAAACATTACAACTAGTTTTCCACAGAACATTACAAAAAGTACACTGCGCATAAAAAAAAAAAAAAAAAATACAGTTCTATACCTTTTGGTGTTCTACTGGGCCGATTAACGAAATTCAAATTGCGTGTCTCGAAAGCGTGACTTAGGATATACATTAGATTTATATATAGCATTGTTCTTATATAGGTATTCTGACACAAAATAGGTCTTTTTCTAAAATAATATGCCAATGTTTTTCCGTATTTCGTTTCGAAGACTCAAATTATGCCTAAATATTACATTTTGCAAAATCTGGAGCAAAATGTATGGAGAAATTCAAAAATTTATGAAGCCACATTTGGCGTTATTATCGCTTACAACAAATATGCAAAACCTAAGAAATTTTGAATTTAAAACTCTAATTTTTCGCAGGTATGCTTAGACATACATCTGCTTTAAGATGATGGCAAAACGTTTATAGGTTATAATTCAAATTTGTTTAAAAAAATTTATAAAAATTATTTAAAAATACAAATTTTAAAAATAAATCATAAAAAATACGTGAATTTTGTTAGGAATGAACCTAAATTTCGAAAGGTGAAGGTAAAAATCAAATAAGTTTAATGAAAAAAGAGATATTAATAAATATATACTACCAAATTCAATTAACATGAAGGAGCTAAAATTTTGAGAGCTAATCTTTTAAAAACTTCTCTTGCGATTTTTACAAATCTTCGCAGTTTGGCATAATTTGAGTCATAGAATCTAAATATGAAAACAAACTGACATGTCGTTTCCGGAAAAGGTTCGATTTTGTGTCAAATTACCTATGTTACAAAAATGCTATGTATAAATCTAATACATATGCTAAGTCACGCTTTCGAGACACGAAAAAAGCAAGTTGAATTTCGTCAATCCGCTCAATAGAACTGTCCCCTACTTTTTTTTTTTTTTTTTTTTTTTTCAGTGTACATTTACATAGAACATTACTACATTGTATACGAGGGTGGAAAAAACTGCGAGAAGGGTATGCAAGTAAATACGATATTCTAGAAATGTAAATTAATTCAGATGATTTAAAATTAGGCAAAAAACTCCCTATATTGGAGTAAGTTTCGAATAAGACTTTTTATGGATTTTTCATAGATTTCGAAGGAATTCAAACATAGGTCAGGAACAAAAAGATAAAAAAAAAAGAGTTTGTTTTGTAAAGGTGGGAGAAGTGATCCCATTTTATATAGAAATCGATTGGTAAAAAGAAAATGAGGTAGCACCATTTGTCAAGGAAAATAGTAACAAAAAATGAAAAAATTAAGATATTAGAGTTCCGAAAGCTTTATAAAGAACTAAATCGGAATTAATGTTATTTAATACAGAACCCAAATTTCATTTAATAAGAAAGACTCGCATTGTGAATAAAAAGAATATCAAAATCACTAACTAAAGAAACTTTTGGATAATTTTCTACTTGGGAATAATTCCAAAATCTACGTTAGTTTAAAGCTACTTTTTTGCCTAATTTAAAATTTTTCATCTGCGTGCGGCTATTCCATTTTGAACTAAGCTGATGTTTAATTTAGGTATAATTTTCAAGATCTGTTTCATATAAATATCAGTTTAAGATCTAAAATCTTTATTGCGTAGCGAAGAAAAACGGCAAGCCCATTTTATTTTATTTTCCTGATATGGTCATTTGTTATAAGTGCTTCACTACATTATAACTATTTCAGATGCTATGTCAGAAGCAAACAGACACATATCTCGAAAACCAAGTTCTTACAGGATCGAAAACTCCATCAAAAATTCGGTGAGGAACTATGACTTTTTGGTGTTATTATCAGCAATGTTGAAGTAGTATAATTTACCTTTTTATGCATATTGAAATAATAATCTCATATAAAGTATTTAATTTATAGATTTCCTTGAATAATCAGTTTTTTTTAAAAAAAAGTTGAAATGCTTGAATTAAACCGTATTTAAGTGTTCAAATTTTTGATGAACGTATTTAAAATGGTCTTCTTTTTTAGAGTGAATGGAGCAGTGGCTAATCTACGAGAGTTTGCCAACGATTTTAACTGCGCGGCTTCAGAAATGGATGCAACGAATATGTGTCGGGTTTGGTAGATTAGAAAAACGAATATAATTCTAATCCAAGTGGTAAAATGATATAATTGATGGAAGTATCATTATCATATCTATTTGCATTATTAGTGCAAGTGTGGTTCAGATACCACATTTAAACCATTTAAACAATTCAACAATTGTAAGAAATTTATTATCTTTAAATAAATTATTTAACCCTCCTTTGCTCACGATTCTTTACATTTTGCGAATATAAATCTAATCAGAGAAACTACATTATTTTCTCACATAATAATGTTGCATATTTTATCGCAAGACTAATGATGGATTTCTAGTACGAATAATTGTATGGGATGTAGAAGTAAAACAGTTGTTATTGCTGAGATTCATCACTAATTGTCTTGGCTTCCCACTAGTATCACCAGCTTACATTATTTCTATCAATGTGTTTAAGGAATATTAAATAAATAATGAAATTATAATAAACAAAATTTATTTCAAATAATTAAAATTACATATAAACGCATTATATTAATTTCTTGAATGCATGACTTATTTTAATTACAGCAGAGTATCCGTTTTTGTTTTCCTTATAATGGTTTAAAAATTTTACTAACAGTTTTAGCGTTAAGTAACTGTAACAGGAAGAGCCCAAATTTCTTTCATAATAATCATCAAATAATTCTTCCTTTTTAAACTAATTTCTTTAGTTTCTAACTACTTAAATATTCATGTAACTTTATAGTTCTGCTAGAATAGCTATGTATTTCTAGAGCTCACCATAATTTTCATTGCAAAGTTCGTCATGTTTTAGCAGTATAAATCCTGGAAAATCTGATAATGGCTGCTTTAAGACCTAATAACAACGAATGTGATTTCATTTACTTTAGAAAATCCGTGTAAGACGCCTATCTGTTCAAGATGTTTAGACGTTTAAGAGGATTTTTCGCAAAATTATCTCCAGTTTATTGAAGTTTTAGATTCTAAATCAGTCGCAAATAATTCTGTCACGAAAATGAATTCCAGTCACTGCGATGCTCCTACATGACAGCTGTTTTTGAGACATCTGTGTATATTGGAATGTAACTGATGTATTTATGCCTGTGCTCAAGAAAATATTTTCCATACATTCATTATCTCGTTAGTGGTTTCTCATAAGTAGAAAACATCTAGAAGTTGAATTGCTGGATTATTCGAAGGCGGGATATTAATTTGCTGTAGTGCCTGAGCCTTCAATAAGACATGAAATATTATTATATCAGTCGTTGAACTCTTGCAGGCAATGGAAGTATGCAAAGAGGCCTCGATTCGAATAACACGTTATAAGGGACTTTAAGATCATGCAGATGACCAGGGTGGTTAGGTTGTGACATCATACTAAAATAGCGATGAAGACATAACTGCTGTTGTCTCAACTGAGGCGATATTTCTGAGCAGTAGAAGCTCATGTAAAGCTCTATATATACATAAAAGTACAATAAGCTGTGTGCATACTCTCCGTAAAAAGATGTTCTGAAGGTTCAAGAACAAATCCTCAGAGCTTGATGTTGAACAGGATCTAGTAGCAATAATACACATAAAAGAGACTTCCAATTGTCCTAAGCCACAATTGTCCACAGCTTATCTATTTGTGACATTTTGAAAGAAGAATTAATTTAAAAGCAACAGATATTTCAAACAATAAGCTGTTGCTAGAAGTAAAACTAAATTAATTACTAGGTATATTGCTATTATTCAAAAAAACAAATGAATGTGTGTCAAAAACAGATGAATTTTAGAGAGCCTAAAGCAAGGGAATCTTATTTCAATATTATGATTAGGGAAAATTTAAATTTTAGTCTGGGAAAAAATTTAGACATTTGGAAGAAAGCAATTTAATGAAAGGTAACTGAATGGTACATACAAGCTTAAGAAATTCAGAAAAATCAGGGAATTTTGATTAAATGAAAATCGGGACTTTATTCTTCAAGCGAAATATATTTAAAAAGCTTTATACTTGCTGGTGCTGCCATCTAGTGAATAATCCAGAAGCTACATACAAGCTGAAATAACTTTTCGATTTTGGTAAATGCTTTTGCTGTGGTTTCGCTGTTAAAATTCGATCCAAATAAACATATTAACTGGTTAAAGCCTGAAATTTTTAAATAAACTAATGAATTGCACAGTACAATTACCCAAATTTGTTGATGTATTGTATGGAATGTGAGTTTGTTATATGTGAATATGGTGAGCAAATCAATATTTTCACAGGTTTTACGAGTTTGTTGAACTCTAATAACCATGCCAGATCACGAGCAAGAAAATGACACTTCCTCGTGACATTACTGAAAAAAGTAACAACTTCTGTAGTTAGATAAGCAGCTATAAATAACTCAACCAGTAAAACATATGTAAAGAAGTTGTCTTGACTACTCGAAGAATATCGCAGATAACCCAAATTAGTCACATAGAGCAGAATATTCTGAGTGAAAGCTCAATGTAATCGTATGACCTCCAACATTATCCGGTTAACCGAGGCTTGAATTTTACCCAGCCGTATTTACAATGTTGCTCAGCAATTCTAGAACCTTTGAGAAAAATCGATCCCTGTACTTTAAAAAGATGTTTTCTTTAAACTTCCAGAATGTCTACAAGTAGACGAAAAATTGTTAAATGTCGTGAACCAGGCAACAAATTATTCATATCTCAGATCCTAATTGACCTATTTCCACAATTTTTAAGTCGATTGAATCCGGATTGCTAAATCTATAATATAATGTATTAAATAAGCGCTTATAAAAATAAGTGGCTACACATTTGTCTAACAAAAATACTAAGTAAAATTATTCCATTATTTTTACTAAATACATAAATAAATAAATAAAACAGTACTTAATACTGTACAAATGCGCAGAAACCAAAATACAGTCATGCAAACACAAATATCTGCGTAAAATTTAAGTTTTATTAATAATCAGATCGTGATTGCAATAATGAGAAGCACTACAATGTTCTAATTATTAACGTGTAACATTTTACTTAACGTGTACATATTAAACATTTTAACATTATGTGTATAGACAGCGTTCGTTGGAGCCTCCAATGACACTAACAAAGGGAGCCCGAACGTAATGCCATCTATCGCGGAAAATAATCATTAAACGAGAAAAGTTAAGATATGAGAATTCTGAAAGTGTTAAAAAGGACTATATTAGAATTATTAATTACTTTATTTTTGACAAACTGAAGAACTACCTACAGGTAATTTCCTCAATGTAGTATCTGTTGACAATTTTCATGCGCTATTTTGATGTCAAATTATTTGAAAAAACATCTTTTCTCTGAATTCAAGCTTTTCAGCAGTAACAAAGAAGATTTTAACAAACTTTGTCTGCTATGAATTTGATTCATCCAGCCATCCAATTACTCCTTTTCTGTCCTTGGTATTCTAATTCAATGAATTTGCTGTTTGCTATTTCATGCCATAACTACTGAACAACAAGTAATATTTAAAATAAATAAATAAATAAATAAAGTCAGTTCCTACTTAGGTCAAAAAAGAAAATTTTTATTTTAGTTACTTTTTATTAGCATCATCAAAATTTTTTTGCTTATAAATTATGAAGCTGATGGGGGTCTATAATTTCTCATTCTATCCATCTCTTGTAATGCTTCATTGCTGCAAGGAACCTTTCCAGTGAGTTTCGAGCAGTCCAGTACTTCGATTAATATTCCATCCACTGAGTTCACACAACTCGAGGCGACATATGCTTGACCTGCTGCGAAGAGTATAATATTAATGGATTATTAATATTATATGTTGTGTTGTAATTTCTTTTCGCATTCTCCGTTTGTGAAGCAAGGTACATTTTAAAAGATTATATTTTAAACATATATTATTATCACGTCAACATAGAAATATGGGCAGAATTTTCGATACATAATCGGACATCACATCCGCTTCATTCAACTCTATAAAACTTCAATTCTTTAATTCCATACACTTTAAAAATCTTTAGAACTCTGTCTTACTGTTGCCACTTATTTTCGTTAAATATTACAATCCCATTTATCACAGTCATGTACTATTATTTATAAAATGTTATAAAATTAATTTTCACGGTACGTGAGAATTTCTAATAAACGGTCATTATTTTTAAGCGATATATTTAATAAAACAGCATATTTTTAATTCCGATAAACAGGAATAAATAAGTAGGGATTGACTTTAATATGTGAAAAAACTATATTAACATCAAGTGTCATCCACTACAAGTTTTTAAAAATGTATGAACTTGAGTGGATGAATAACGATTGAAAATTTGAACTAGATATAGGGAGAATGTGAACTAATAGTAGGAATTTAAAAAAATGGTTTCCTTTTACTCTTATTTGCATCATACGTTCAAATTTTTTTCCCTATGCTTTCTCAAATTATTTAAAATTGGTTGTTATTGTCAGTGGATTGTTTCCCCCAATCGTCGATATATCCTTAAAAATGTTCGATTTTCCATCCAAAAAACCCTCCCGCTCTTAGAAATAGCTTTAGTGACTTTCGGTTATTCCATTCCATCCATCTGTTAGTTATAAAGTAGGTGAGATTCTCCAGAATTTCGACTTTCATATCATTTTCTCACCTAACAATAAGGTTCGCTCTCCGATTTCTAATTATACTATTTATTTTAATTCTTGGAGAGTTTATAGAATATACTGTCAGTGTGGTATATCATATGTAGGCCAAACTATAATAGCATTAATATAAGGAATCAAGGAAATTTAATTTCTTGTTCGAAAAGAAGAAAGAAAATAGTATTTTCCATAGCTAATCTTAGTTG
The DNA here is from genome assembly GCF_044657685.1 of Stegodyphus dumicola. Taxonomy (NCBI): domain Eukaryota; kingdom Metazoa; phylum Arthropoda; class Arachnida; order Araneae; family Eresidae; genus Stegodyphus; species Stegodyphus dumicola. The sequence goes on from NC_140769.1 coordinate 102,375,882, forward strand.
AATTACAATTTTGATTCTGATTCTGCAAAATTTACTCATAAAACTTCTACTGGTGAACTGGATTTATTTAAAGAGTTTGTCACTTACAATTTTTTTTTTTTAATTAGTGACCTGAATTCCAATCCAGTAATTTCTAACGCTTTCAAAATTTTAATATCAGAGCTTTTCACATTTCAGTACTTTTCTCACCAATAAACTACTTGCTATGCAGCCAAACTCTTTAACTCAAATCTACAATATAGTACGAGAAAGAAAATGAATCCGTAAAAAAATGTAAACCTAGGAAGGCTACCGGAATGGACAGAATTTCCAGCACAATGTTATTGAACCTCCCAAGGAATATCAGCGCCCAAATGATGAGTGTCTTCAATGCTTGTCTCACACAGTGTTATTTTCTGTCACATTGGGAACTGCGAAGATGATCCTGTTCCCTAAAAATCTCAAGGACAGCAGCGGCGCTGAAAATTATAAGGCCCGTTAGTCTCACTTAAATCAATCGCAAAAATTTCCGAAAGAATAACTGCATCCTTATATGCAACAACGTAAACAATAACATAAATAAATTAAGTGATGAATTCGCTCTTGGGGATCATTTGTGCGGTTTCATCCATTGTGTGCAGTTTCCCCTTAGAACAGGATTGCAGTTGCGGGTATGAATAGCTAAATGTTGACGTTAAACAAAGGATAAGGAAGTTGCATTCAAATCAGAGGCACGTTATTTAACTAATCCCGAAAGTATTAAGCCATGCGCTAACGTGATGGGTGATCAGGTACAAAATAGACATAGGCGTTGGGACGACTTTCCCATGCCTGAATGCACGGACGTTACAGGCGACTTCGATATGAAAGAAATAAAAAGTCATAAGCTTTATTTATAAGATTTTTCCTCTGTAACCGAAGGTACAAACAGTATAATTTTAAAAATTTAGCTTTTGTATAAAGGATATGTAAAAAAAAAATGTCGTTTCCACATTAAGTTTGAAAATTGCAAATCAGATTAGGAAAAAATCGCTGCAGCATATTGTATTGACTTTTGCCATGAATGTTTGTACAAAATATGAGCTTAATAGCTTATTAGGAAATCCTTTAAAAACTGATTTTAATCATAGTGAAAAAAAACCAGGTAGTTAAATGAAGACTTATAAAAACAAGGTTAGTTTAAAAAATAAAACATTCTAGAAATTCACCAAATTAATATTTTTTTATCATTTTTACTTGTTAAAGTTGAAGAGTTTATTTTCCAATCTTTGGAAGTTTCAAATCTTTTTTAACAGATAAATTTTTGGATATTAGAATTCTAAAGTTCCATAAAAGAATATTATATCGCATACCACAATGAAATAAAGAAAATCACTTTTTAAAATGAAATAAAAGAAAAGGTACAATAGATTTTATTGCAAGTAGTTTTTGACCCTAATTAGTGCCGTTGTCGTTTAGATTAATCGGAAATAACGATAGTCCGAAAAAGACTGTCGTAATGACATCATAACCTTGAAACCGAAGAAGCGGTATTTACCGCTTCTGAGCACTTTTAAATAAAATGTAGAAAATGTCCAACTGATTAATATCTTTCATCATTCTTGTTTTAAAAATGGGCAAAGCGTTTGTTTTATAATCTCTGAAAATTTCAAAACTTTGTAGGTGTATTTGGTGGTGTATTTAATTATGGAAAAGCGCACTAGGGCTATCTAGCCTAAGGGAAGGGATGCCTTCGTGGAGGACTTTCTAAGGGAAACTGGCTCGTATACACGTTACACATGGGGAAAACCACGAAAACACCCATGCAGCCAGCCCGTTCGCGGGATTCGAACCTCGGACCGAACTACCAGTGTTCAGCGATGTTACCGCTCGGCCGCTGGTGAGCCTCAAAACTTTGTAAGCGATACATTTTTAGATATGGAAATTCTGAAAACTTAGACGTCAAATAATTGAAAAAAGAATTAATCGATTTTTCAAAAATTTGCAACAAAACAGAAATTAGATTCAAAATTTCATAAAAATGTTTATTTATTTAATAATTTTTAATTTATTCTTCGAAAACGAAATACGGTATAAATGACCGGAGAAAAACATCATTAGAAATGAAGAAATTAAACTACAGGTAATTATGATATAATTATCCGACGCATCTTTCATTTTCATTTTGGATTTTACGAAGGCATTTTTTTTATTTTACTCACTTGAATAAGGCAAAGTACTCGAGAGTTATCTACCTAAGAGGACAAATACCTTAGTGGCGAGATGTTTAGCTGAAATTCTCTTGTATTGATGTTACACAGGTACAGGTAAAAGTGTTGGAGTACCAGAAGCTTCATTTATGTTCGAACAGGTATAGTTCCCAAACACTAACCGACTAGAGCAAATAAAAAAAAAAAAAAAAAAAAAAAAAAAAACTATTGAAAATTCAAAATTCTTTGCAAATATATAAGTTATTATTAAGAGAGATGCATTGATTAAGAAGAGATAAAAAAAAGGAAGAATATTCAATACCAAGCAGCAGATGGACATAGCCTACATCGCCAGGACTACCTTCTCCAGTGGAACTACCGTCAGTGGATATTCATTCGTATCACAGGGATTTGTCAGTTTTGTAGATAAAAATACGTAATTATATAAATGCAAAATACATAAATACATAAGATGAAGGATATACATAAAATACATTAAAATAAACTGAAGAATAATACATAAAATATAAGATGAAACATAAATATCGTAAAATATCATATCATAAGATATAATAAATAGCATAAGATATCATAAAATATCATATGATAAAATTAGAATTTCAGATTTAGGGAAAAAGTTAAAACATATTGTTACGTGCGTACGGGTTCGTAATGAACTGAATGCGCAAGTCCGATGAAAAGTGAATAAAATTTATTATTATCATAACAAATAAAACAAAATGCTTAAATTTCCACAGATATGCGTACAATATTGCAAGATCTCACAGTAGTTAGCTTTTAAACTAATCAAACGTTCAACAGAATTCAAATAATTCAGTCAAATAGTTCAGTAATTCAAAATAGAAAAAGTTATAGTCTGATTTCACCGCGAATTCGCTACAGTAAACAACAACAGTTTTCTAAACAAACTTCGAATTGAAAGGTTTTTGATCTCGCTTTTATAAGCTTTTTAATCGCTGAAGCTTTTTTAAGCACGGGCATAGGCTGGTATTTTCTCGATTTTTCCCGAAAAGCAGTTACGAGATATCTATTTATTAAATGCGCGTGCTCCTGTATTTTTAATTTTTCCGGTGTAGCTTTCTCTTCAAATTTGTCACACGCAACATTGCACGAAATAATGAAACAATTTAAAAACAATTCTATTAAAAATAGCAAATTAAATCCAAAATTCATAACAATATAATATTATATAATACGTAATGTATCAAATAAAAAAGTTAAAAAATCTGAAAGGTTTCAGATTTTAAATTACGCCCAAAGGGGCGTTTTTTTAGCATTTTGTGTGTCACCTTTATTTATTAAATATCATGGTCTTCGCACTTGAACCATGAAATTCAGTTCAAGAGCAATATCCAAAATAATTCTAAATTGAGCATATCTTTCGAATTGCCGATACACAGTCTCACGCACTGGAGATAAAAATGTTTTTTCTGTACAACGTTGCTATTGCTGGCCTTAAAATCCTTGAGTTTTGTTAATCAAAAATTCATTAAAGTTTTACAAAATATGAAACCGATCATAAAACAAGTTCCAAATTTCAAATGTGGGCTTCCAGATGCTCATATTCGCAATAGGACTACGTCATTCAAAATTAGATGGCTCTAGGTACCGTTGTTTTATCACAATGCGAGAAACATGGATACATTTATGCATATTCTTAATTATTTAATTTCTTCAAATATAATACAGGGCGATAATATTTGGTGGACTCTGTTTGAAAAGTGAAACGGGCATTCAGAGTGATTCGACGCAAAATCGCAAAACGGAAACAATAGTCCCTCAGAGACAAAGCCCCTTTGTACTAAAAACAAAATAAAGTAATAAAAAGAATATGCTGCGTCATTAAAGTGATCCTGAATAAGAATTTATATAATAGAGTTCATGTTATTTTAAGTTCATATATTTCATGACTCATTTTTCATCATCACACAGGAGTTAGACACTGTGACTCCTTTTCTGATCAATTTTGCTGCCTTGACTGTATTTATATAGTCTATAGTTTAATGTGAATTTTTTAAGTCCTTTGTTGAGGAGATCTAGGCAGTAAGTATACGTTACAATCGGTGCAGTTTATCCTTTTTATTGATTGAAATTATCGGTAGGTAGTTTATACTAGCATCTTGCATTATTGCTGATAGTATGTCTCAGATTTAACTCGTTTGATTTCTTTTTGGTGTGAGGAATAGGAAACAGTTGAAGCAGGGTGATTGCAGTCAAAATTTGTGGCGAACTTTATATTGTTAATCCAACAATTGATGTTACATATAGGAAAACGCCTATGAAGACAAGCTCTTCACCATGTTTTGAGCTCTGGTCGAGCTACGAATATTCAGCGGTGGTAACCACTCGGCTACTGGATAAGACAAGTTTTATTCCATGCTGTGGGTTTGTGACATATTTTTTTAACTATTCCACTATATAAAAATTTAATGCTTTATTCCGAAAGTGGTTAATCCGTTTATAGTAAAGCGGAACTTCCCAGTTTTCTGCTTGATAGGATTTACTCTTCGGAAAGAATATAAAGTGAGCTATTTTAATCAAAAAATATCTATAAAATAATCGCTATTGTATCCATTTCGCCTTATGTAATCCGTTTCGCTTCGAAACGTACTATCTTTGGCTGCCAAAATTACTGCAGTTCCAAGCATCAGATTTAGTGCTTGTTTCGGGAAGAATTAAAAGGCGCTGCCGAGAGAAAAATACCCTCATCACTCATATGTAACAGCTTACCTCTTACCCCCTCCCTAAAATACGCTCCGAACTCAGTTTAATTAAAGTTAATCGCCTTAATTAGCTGCCCCGAGCTCAGATTATTCCTAGAAAGGGTACTAATTAAGTGTATTCTACAAATAAGGGAAGCTCCACCGTGACAAAGATCCTTTATAATTATGTTGCCCTCAGAACCTCGAGAAGATTCATCAAGCGCATACCCCCCCCTCCCCCCCCAAAAAAAAGAGAAGATTCGGGGAGAGGGTGTTTTATTGCTTTTTTATTCCTTATTAAAATGTGTGTTATCGTACGATTGCATTCCATTTTAGCACAAGTTTTATCTATTGTCTAGATGAATAGAAAGCTATTTTTTTTAGTTTCAGTAATTTCAGCTTAGATATATAATTTATAAAAAGGGGTATTAAAATAGAATGCCCATTAAAGGAAGTATTCTATATACTTCAGCTTAGGTTAACATACGGATACTAAAGGATAAACCTCATTAGGATAAGGGCAATTAATCTCGAAACGGCATTTTGCGTTGAATCGCTTGTGACGTCGTGGATGCTTCAGTGAAAACGGAATCAACACTGGTATTGGTGATGCATCACTTTAATTACAGCACATAACACAGATACAACATTTAATTAATACATTTAGAAAACGTGAGTACATATCCGAGTTGGTGACACGATCAGAGACGTTAACGAAGATAGCACTCGTCATCACTCGACAAATTTAGTCTCCACACCTCAGCTCGCTGGCGGAGTTTCCCAAACTCCTCTGACAGGCGTCTCAACAGAAGTCTCATCTCTTTACGCATGCGTAATTCTCAGTTAAGTCATTGCCATTCACAGTTTTTTAAAATTGTTAAAAATGAATTATAGCCCTCGTAGTGTGATCTCTAGTCTAGAGCATCATAGATCTTTCTAGTAGAGAGTTCAGGAGCGTTCTTTACAGACTAACTCCTTCCGCCTCCAGATTTTGTTTTCCTCGGACACAGAGGAAACAAAACGTTTTTTTAAGTTCCTACGGGATAAAATACAAGTTGAGGCAGGCGTTCACTACAAACACACACCTTCCGCCTCCAGTTTTTGTTTCTCCGGACACAGGAGAAATAAACCTTCACAGTTCACAGTTTATGGTTTCAATAGATTGTTCAACATTTTACCAGTTAATTTTAAACCACACTGTTACAAAGGCTCTCCACTCTCATAACCAGGCCATCATAAAAAAATACATATAACAATACATATACAATATATGAAAAACCAACACAGAAATTTTGTCTTTATTCATAAAGTCTCCACATAAAGATATATTCATAAAGTTAACAATTTACTATATAGTATGAATTAAAAAAAATACAATATACATAATCAAATAACAAGACAATTTAAAAGAAATGATAACTAGTCTATTTAACTGGCATGTACAGAGTTTCTACTTAGGCAGTCTACATTTAAGATGTCACTTCCCTTTTTATGATGTATCGTAAAATTATAAGATTGCAAGGCTAAGGCCCAGCGTAATAATCGACCATTTCTACCTGCATTATTTTTCAGCCATACTAGGAGATTATGGTCCGTTTGAATGGAAAATTTAGTCTGCCCATCTATATACGCTTTCAATTTTTTTATTCCATACTGAATTGCAGCACACTCTTTTTCAGTGGTGGAATACTTCCGCTCACTATCAGTAAATTTTTACTGAGATACAATATGGGATGTTCTTTTCCTTTATCATCCTTCTGGGCTAAAACAACACCATATACTTGATCTGATGCGTCTGTCTGTAGTATAAATGGTTTAGAAAAATCGAGTGCATGTAGCACAGGCTTACTAGATAGCTTTTCTTTTAACGATTTGAATGATTCATTACATTCATCATTCCAAACAATTTTACCCTTTTTGTTATTCCCTTTAACAAACCTGTCCAAGGTGCGGCTATAGCAGAAAACATAGGTATATATTGTCTGTAGTATCCAGCTAACCCTAAGAAAGCTCTAATCTCAGTTTTAGTTGTGGGAATAGGAAAATTTTGAACCGCATCGATTTTTAGTTCTGCTGGAGAACGTTTTCCTGGACCTACTATGTGACCGAGATATTGCACTTCTTGTGCAAACTTGCACTTAGAGGGTTTAATAGTTAAATTGGCTTTTCTTATTCTTTCTAAAATTTCATGTAAATGTTGTAAATGTTCCTCCCACGTTTCAGAAAAAATAGCAATATCATCTAAATAAGGGGTAGCATATTTCTCACATCCGCACAATATTTCGCTCATAATTTTACTAAAATAATAAGGAGCATTTTTAAGCCCAAATGGCATGCGCAAAGGCCTATATACGCCAAAATTTGTAGCAAATGCAGCAATTTTCTGGGCCCTAGGGGTCAGCGGAATTTGCCAATAACCTTTAGTAAAGTCTATCAAGGTGATAAATTTGGCTGCTGCAACAGTTTCAACACGTTGCTCTATATTGGGGATCGGATAGAACTCAGTACGCGTTATTTCGTTTAACTTTCTGTAATCAATACACGGCCTAGGATCCCTACCTGGTGAGTAGCATGATAATGGGGGTTCTGTGGCAGGAGGAGCTGAGGAGCTGAGGGCGTGGTTAATGACATCACAGAGGGCGGGGCCAAAGGCAACGTCATCACACTAGAGGGGCGTGGTCACGAGTGGAGTTGAGGTGTTGGTAGATTGCTGATTGAGTTGTAGACCTCCTGCTTTTCATTTAAAGTTAGTTTTTTTACATTGGCAACGGGAAATATTTTCTGCATCTTAATTTTGATGATATAGCGATGCTGCCCTCTCTTGACGAAAAAGTGAATTATATGTTTTAGAAATATATTTTTTAAGTCTGGTGTTAAAATTATTCAATGCGCGACTCTGAAAACAATGTAAAAGAAACAAATATAAAAAAGACTTTCCTTTAATGATAGTTCATCATGTCATGAAAATGAAATTACAAGATAATTTGTTTTTATTACTTAATTTTATTCTGATACTTTTATCCTTTCTAGTTTTAAATGAAACTTTAACTTATTTCTTAGGTTTTCTGTTCATAATAACATATTCATTTACTGTCATATTTTTTTAATACTTAACACGTTTCTAATTTGTAATATTTATTTAATTTCCACATACTATTTTTTTTCATACCTTTCATAAATTTCAGCATACCCTGATTTTTAACTTATATGTTATATTTCACAAACGTTCCCGCACATGCTGTTTATTTGTTACATTACTTAATTTTAGATGCAATTTCACACTTTTTTTAACGTTATAATGTTCAATATATTCTGAATTTTAACTTCATTTACTTTTTTTAAACCACTCTAGTATTCTATACACACTTTAACTTAGTGGTATGAAATTGTATTTAAAAAGAAACGTTTATTTTTCGTGATCTTAGTTCTTTTACTAAATTTTCTACAGAATTTCTAATTTCTTTCACGTGTTTAACAATATCTTCCTTACATTACCGAATATTTTTTAAAAAAACTTAAGTCTATAACTATTAATTGCTTTTCTTACGTTCATGATTTCCCTTCTGTGTTTATATTTCTTAATTCTAGCTTAACTTATTTATTATAATGTTTTTATTTCTGTCTCATCACTCGTAATTCCAACATTTTATCCCTTTTTATTCATTTTAACGATATGGATTGTTTTCATTTACTCCATATTCAAATATTTCCTTACAATTTTTATAATACTTGTTTTATTCCTCGATCATAATAGATCATCTACAGGTTTTACTCAGAAATTTCCATTCACAACTTCAGTCACAAACAACAGTTTAATACCATTTATATCTAAATGTATTTCTTTCTCATATAGTTTTATGGTCGTCTTCAAAGTTTCTAACATCATATTTAGTTTTAAATCCCGATTACCTTTAAGTGTGTTGATAATTTTCATTTCTAATTTTACAACCACGTTCAGTGTTTCATCCACACATACCAAAATATTTCTTACATTTTCTGATATTTAGTTTATGTCATATTTCAGTACTTCAAATGAATTTACACTGCTCACACTATTATTTTTTCATGTTTTAGAGACACTAACTATACTAATTTTACTATTTTTCCTGCACTAATTGCATCTATGTCAGCACTCATGCTAAACTAGCAATTGTTTTGCATCACATGCATAAAGAAATTCTTAAAACCAACTTTTTCAATATCGTACTCAAATTACTGTTTTCCAGATGGGAATTACCAGTATTCTTTGGTTTTACTCTGTTACATCTTTTTAAATTTTAACATCTTACTTTTAATTCTAACATACATCTTTTAAACAGATTTTTCTTTTAATGATAGCGTTACCTTATTTGTTCAAATTAATTCTTTCATTCACCTTCTTTACTACCTTTCAGTACCTTCATAATTCACTATGCAAACTCAATGTCTTTCACTGACATTCTGTTTAATAATACCACAAGTTTCCTTAATTGACAAAAAGCGAATTATTTCTCATTTCAAAATAGAACTACTATATTTTTGTACAAACATTACCTTTATCCATTCAAGCCACCCCTTAACCTGTAACTGACGTAGCGATAGGAAAGGAGATTCTTATCATATGCTCTTTCGACATTTGAGGTTTCTAGAACTTCTTTGACAAGTATATCAATACCATCAGAAAATATACTTAACACTTTTACCCAGTTTAAAGGCAACATACTGTTATAAGAATGGTTTTAGTTAAATTTATAACACAAATAAACGCATTTTGTGCTAAATAGGCATAAACATTTAGATTCAGAATATTTCTTTTTAATCCGATGTAAGACTTGAATTTCATTCATGATACGGATTGTCTCTTGATTTTCTTTTTGTTTACCTTACACTAATAGAAAATTTTTATTTTACAAGTTCAGCTTTTAATGAAATAGAAATAAAATCTACGATACACCTGCTGTTTTTAAGAAAAGGAACTTTGATATATTTCTGGAAATGTAAATGCTTTTAGAGTTTTCTTTCAATAACGTTGATTTTCATTACTTTACTAACTTCAATAATTCTCTTATTAGCTAATATGAATGAAAGAAGATTGTCAAAAATGTGACACAGTATAATTCTTACGAACATATGTACCTTTACCAGCATACAGATATTACCGATTGAAATGAAGAAAGATACAGATATTTTACTCCAATCTACATTAAATTAAAAAAAAAATATTTAAACTTTCATACATTCCAAAGAATAAACGAAAACTCAATAGATATTGTCATGTTTGCATATATGAGATAAAAGTTTTATGAATGGTATCTAAAGTAATGCTTAGAACTTCATAAAAGCGAACATTCACTATGTTAATACACATATCATCAGTTATTTACATTAATCAATGTAATATTAATCATTACATGTACTATATGCATATATATTTAAAGTTTAATTGTCTTACAATTGAATAATTAACTATTGAGAGAAAGAGGTTCATATCTTACACTATTTAATTCACATGGAACAAATTTTTCTATCAACCACATTGAACCACGTTTATTAAATTCGCCAAAGCTCTTTTATTTCTGCATTTTCACACTCACGACACATTTTAAATGTAACTATTGATTACCATTTCAAACACCGATATCATAACTCAGTGTAAAACTACATCATAACTCATTTTTTCCCTACTAACTACAATTTTATATATTCAAGAAGTACATCTAAGACATGATCATTTTCTATGTTCTAGCAAATCGATTCAATTGCGAACATACTATTAAGACTTGCGATTTTAGAAGACTTGCATGTATTAACGATGTCAACGTTTCTTTGTTTTTGTAAGATTCGTATCAAACCATGTCGCATTCGAATGTGGTGTAAGAGATCACTTTTTCTTTTAAACACTTGTAAACAATGGATGCAATTTATAAGAAGAGAAGTATCATGCTGTTTCAAAACATCATCATCAGCATATTTATTTCTGTTTCTTTTGACACCAGCAAAATTTTTTTTAAAAAAAAAAAGGTTCGTGAGATTTTCTTCAAATTCTGTTTTACTTGAAAAAAATGTCCGAACATTCAATACGATGTAAAGATTCATATTGTTTTAAATTCTTATGCTCACTAAATATTTTTTATCACGATTTACTCTTAAAAGTAACTTTATAAGTTTTCATATTCTTTTTACATGAAAAGAACTTGTGATTATTCACTACAAAATTCTAAGACGAGAAGCTTCGCGACTTTTCAAACTACAAACTTAAATTTCTTAGGACATACACTACATCTGATGTTTCTTTCATGAGATTTCAAATATCTCTTCAGATTACTCGTATTCAAGAAACCTTACAAATATATCACATAAGTTCAGCGAATAATCACTTCATAAACTCTTAAATTTTCAACACGAGTGAATCACATGAAGCATATACTGCACTGTAAACATACAATACTTAAAAAAATTGTTATAAAAAATAAAAATACATTCATTTCACCAAGAAGCTTTTCTATTTAAATACATTTATTTATTTCCAAAGAACAAGTTTCTGTTTTATACATAAAATATACTTAGAATTTTCTTTCATTAGTTAATATCAAATTAACAACAATATCCATTTACTGATATTTGATATACATGTTTGCTTTAAAATTAAAACTAAAATTTCAATATATTTCTATTAAAAAAAACATAATGAAAAAAAAAATACCCATAACATCAACCAAAGACAGAAATTTAAATAGAATAGCTGTACTTATATTAGTGCATTTTTATAATCTTCATAAGATTTCGATTCAAAAAACCTATTACAAAATAAATGAAACATTTTTTTCTACCTTAAAGAATCTCTTATATTTTTAAAATTAATACATAAAAATATATCTTCACCAATATATTTAATTCTGTCCTCAACACTTATTATAATGCAATCATGTCTTGTTTGTGAAGGATGATTTACAATGCAACCTTCGCATTTATATAGCTTTTTTATCACTGAATTTAATTCAGTTTTGATAGAGTTTATGAGTTCTTTAAAAAGTTCATCATCATCACTTACCATATCCGAACAATTCCTTTTACATTTGATTTGCAACGGTAAAATAATTTCAAAAATACTTTTATATAAAGTATTAGATACATCAGGAATAATTTCTTTCAATTTTTTAAAAATATCACAGTTTACTTTTAGGTATGTAGGTTTTAGTTTAAAAGAATTTTCATCTTGTTTAAAAACTTGTTGAAAAATACACTCACCTTCTTTGTTGAAAACTACCAACTCATTATTGCAAATGATGCTGGCACTCGTATGGACCAGATTAAATTCATATATTTTTGAGGAAAATTCTTGCCATATTGCAAGAGTTATAACAACACCGCGTGTAGTAGGGTATAATATTTTATTTTGTTCCACACATTCACGTAGATGAATGTTCATTCTGTTTTCAAACTGATTTATGGACACAAAATATCCCCATCCAAGAGTCCACTGTGCAATCAACTTCGAACTTTCTTTTTTCTGTTCTCGATTATTCGGCATGAAGATATTTTCAGGAACAGATTTCATATAGTGGGCAAACCAGTCATCCTCTGGAAGTTCATCCTCATTATCTTCCAAGCGTCGTTTTTTGATTTTCGAAATTTTTATGTTTCGGAATGTGATACTAATTCTAGGATCTTTAACGTCAGGTTGAGAGGGTATTCCATGCATCCAAAATTGGTTCGTTGGGGGGTTTCATTACAAGGAGAGTTCCATGAGTTAAGTCCACGCTTCGAGATGTGAAATTTCGCCTGGTAAATACCATTTGACGTTTTGCACCTAAACTGATGATAGGTATATCACTTTCAGGTTCGAGACAAGTTTCATTGTCTTTATGCGTTGAAATGTTCGCCACTCCGTCAGGATAATAGTTCAATAAAGCAAAATTATATTTTTTGCCAGTTATCGTTTCAACATAATCTTTTACATTTAGAAGAGTTTGAGTCCATGGTTCTGCACAAATGCTCGTTCCAGAGAATTCGTAACTAAGCCCTTCATCACCAAAACCGAGTACTTTTCTTCGTGGAACATACTGAGTCCCATTAATTTCAAAACTAATATTTTTAAAATCATAATTTGATAGTTCATCTAGCAAAATATCAGCTTCATTTCGTGAATAAAATTCTTCGTATAATTCCACATTTAACTCTGTATCACATATATTCCTCATATTCGCTTTTGAATCTAACGACAATTCTGAATGATATAGAAATACGTAGCATTCTTAAATAGCAAAAATTATCTAAAACATACATTAACGAAATGATTTCATCAACACTTATCGTAATACATTCTTGTCATGTCTTGTTTGTGAAGCCAGTCTTTCCGGCGTCATATGTGTAAAAATAATCATGATAGGATAGTGGGAAAGAGTTATAGTGTCCTAATGTTGTTATTCTGAACCTCGATTTTACATATATGCATAAGGAGAATCTTAAAAGCATCATCCACTTATCATGATAGAGTAATGGAAAATTTCTAAAACTCTGATAATCATACGCGAAAGAATGTATTATCTTAAGGTTGTTGTTGCTATTCCAAGTTTGACAATACATACAGAAGTGAAGGAAGATCCTTGATAAGCGCTGTAGACTTCACGTTATCATGATAACGTGCAGCACTCATCAAGGGTCTTCCTTCACTTCTGTATGTATTGTCAAACTTGGAATAGCAACAACAACCTTAAGATAATACATTCTTTCGCGTATGATTATCAGAGTTTTAGAAATTTTCCATTACTCTATCATGATAAGTGGATGATGCTTTTAAGATTCTCCTTATGCATATATGTAATATCGAGGTTCAGAATAACATCATTAGGACACTATAACTCTTTCCCACTATCCTATCATGATTATTTTTACACATATGACGCCGGAAAGACTGGCTTCACAAACAAGACATGAGAAGAATGTGTTACGATAAGTGTTGATGAAATCATTTCGTTAATGTATGTTTTAGATAATTTTTGCTATTTAAGAATGCTACGTATTTCTATATCATTCAGAATTGTCGTTAGATTTAAAAGCGAATATGAGGAATATATGTGATACAGAGTTAAATGTGGAATTATACGAAGAATTTTATTCACGAAATGAAGCTGATATTTTGCTAGATGAACTATCAAATTATGATTTTAAAAATATTAGTTTTGAAATTAATGGGACTCAGTATGTTCCACGAAGAAAAGTACTCGGTTTTGGTGATGAAGGACTTAGTTACGAATTCTCTGGAACGAGCATTTGTGCAGAACCATGGACTCAAACTCTTCTAAATGTAAAAGATTATGTTGAAACGATAACTGGCAAAAAATATAATTTTGCTTTATTGAACTATTATCCTGACGGAGTGGCGAAATTTTCAACGCATAAAGACAATGAAACTTGTCTCGAACCTGAAAGTGATATACCTATCATCAGTTTAGGTGCAAAACGTCAAATGGTATTTACCAGGCGAAATTTCACATCTCGAAGCGTGGACTTAACTCATGGAACTCTCCTTGTAATGAAACCCCCAACGAACCAATTTTGGATGCATGGAATACCCTCTCAACCTGACGTTAAAGATCCTAGAATTAGTATCACATTCCGAAACATAAAAATTTCGAAAATCAAAAAACGACGCTTGGAAGATAATGAGGATGAACTTCCAGAGGATGACTGGTTTGCCCACTATATGAAATCTGTTCCTGAAAATATCTTCATGCCGAATAATCGAGAACAGAAAAAAGAAAGTTCGAAGTTGATTGCACAGTGGACTCTTGGATGGGGATATTTTGTGTCCATAAATCAGTTTGAAAACAGAATGAACATTCATCTACGTGAATGTGTGGAACAAAATAAAATATTATACCCTACTACACGCGGTGTTGTTATAACTCTTGCAATATGGCAAGAATTTTCCTCAAAAATATATGAATTTAATCTGGTCCATACGAGTGCCAGCATCATTTGCAATAATGAGTTGGTAGTTTTCAACAAAGAAGGTGAGTGTATTTTTCAACAAGTTTTTAAACAAGATGAAAATTCTTTTAAACTAAAACCTACATACCTAAAAGTAAACTGTGATATTTTTAAAAAATTGAAAGAAATTATTCCTGATGTATCTAATACTTTATATAAAAGTATTTTTGAAATTATTTTACCGTTGCAAATCAAATGTAAAAGGAATTGTTCGGATATGGTAAGTGATGATGATGAACTTTTTAAAGAACTCATAAACTCTATCAAAACTGAATTAAATTCAGTGATAAAAAAGCTATATAAATGCGAAGGTTGCATTGTAAATCATCCTTCACAAACAAGACATGATTGCATTATAATAAGTGTTGAGGACAGAATTAAATATATTGGTGAAGATATATTTTTATGTATTAATTTTAAAAATATAAGAGATTCTTTAAGGTAGAAAAAAATGTTTCATTTATTTTGTAATAGGTTTTTTGAATCGAAATCTTATGAAGATTATAAAAATGCACTAATATAAGTACAGCTATTCTATTTAAATTTCTGTCTTTGGTTGATGTTATGGGTATTTTTTTTTTTCATTATGTTTTTTTTAATAGAAATATATTGAAATTTTAGTTTTAATTTTAAAGCAAACATGTATATCAAATATCAGTAAATGGATATTGTTGTTAATTTGATATTAACTAATGAAAGAAAATTCTAAGTATATTTTATGTATAAAACAGAAACTTGTTCTTTGGAAATAAATAAATGTATTTAAATAGAAAAGCTTCTTGGTGAAATGAATGTATTTTTATTTTTTATAACAATTTTTTTAAGTATTGTATGTTTACAGTGCAGTATATGCTTCATGTGATTCACTCGTGTTGAAAATTTAAGAGTTTATGAAGTGATTATTCGCTGAACTTATGTGATATATTTGTAAGGTTTCTTGAATACGAGTAATCTGAAGAGATATTTGAAATCTCATGAAAGAAACATCAGATGTAGTGTATGTCCTAAGAAATTTAAGTTTGTAGTTTGAAAAGTCGCGAAGCTTCTCGTCTTAGAATTTTGTAGTGAATAATCACAAGTTCTTTTCATGTAAAAAGAATATGAAAACTTATAAAGTTACTTTTAAGAGTAAATCGTGATAAAAAATATTTAGTGAGCATAAGAATTTAAAACAATATGAATCTTTACATCGTATTGAATGTTCGGACATTTTTTTCAAGTAAAACAGAATTTGAAGAAAATCTCACGAACCTTTTTTTTTTTAAAAAAAATTTTGCTGGTGTCAAAAGAAACAGAAATAAATATGCTGATGATGATGTTTTGAAACAGCATGATACTTCTCTTCTTATAAATTGCATCCATTGTTTACAAGTGTTTAAAAGAAAAAGTGATCTCTTACACCACATTCGAATGCGACATGGTTTGATACGAATCTTACAAAAACAAAGAAACGTTGACATCGTTAATACATGCAAGTCTTCTAAAATCGCAAGTCTTAATAGTATGTTCGCAATTGAATCGATTTGCTAGAACATAGAAAATGATCATGTCTTAGATGTACTTCTTGAATATATAAAATTGTAGTTAGTAGGGAAAAAATGAGTTATGATGTAGTTTTACACTGAGTTATGATATCGGTGTTTGAAATGGTAATCAATAGTTACATTTAAAATGTGTCGTGAGTGTGAAAATGCAGAAATAAAAGAGCTTTGGCGAATTTAATAAACGTGGTTCAATGTGGTTGATAGAAAAATTTGTTCCATGTGAATTAAATAGTGTAAGATATGAACCTCTTTCTCTCAATAGTTAATTATTCAATTGTAAGACAATTAAACTTTAAATATATATGCATATAGTACATGTAATGATTAATATTACATTGATTAATGTAAATAACTGATGATATGTGTATTAACATAGTGAATGTTCGCTTTTATGAAGTTCTAAGCATTACTTTAGATACCATTCATAAAACTTTTATCTCATATATGCAAACATGACAATATCTATTGAGTTTTCGTTTATTCTTTGGAATGTATGAAAGTTTAAATATTTTTTTTTTAATTTAATGTAGATTGGAGTAAAATATCTGTATCTTTCTTCATTTCAATCGGTAATATCTGTATGCTGGTAAAGGTACATATGTTCGTAAGAATTATACTGTGTCACATTTTTGACAATCTTCTTTCATTCATATTAGCTAATAAGAGAATTATTGAAGTTAGTAAAGTAATGAAAATCAACGTTATTGAAAGAAAACTCTAAAAGCATTTACATTTCCAGAAATATATCAAAGTTCCTTTTCTTAAAAACAGCAGGTGTATCGTAGATTTTATTTCTATTTCATTAAAAGCTGAACTTGTAAAATAAAAATTTTCTATTAGTGTAAGGTAAACAAAAAGAAAATCAAGAGACAATCCGTATCATGAATGAAATTCAAGTCTTACATCGGATTAAAAAGAAATATTCTGAATCTAAATGTTTATGCCTATTTAGCACAAAATGCGTTTATTTGTGTTATAAATTTAACTAAAACCATTCTTATAACAGTATGTTGCCTTTAAACTGGGTAAAAGTGTTAAGTATATTTTCTGATGGTATTGATATACTTGTCAAAGAAGTTCTAGAAACCTCAAATGTCGAAAGAGCATATGATAAGAATCTCCTTTCCTATCGCTACGTCAGTTACAGGTTAAGGGGTGGCTTGAATGGATAAAGGTAATGTTTGTACAAAAATATAGTAGTTCTATTTTGAAATGAGAAATAATTCGCTTTTTGTCAATTAAGGAAACTTGTGGTATTATTAAACAGAATGTCAGTGAAAGACATTGAGTTTGCATAGTGAATTATGAAGGTACTGAAAGGTAGTAAAGAAGGTGAATGAAAGAATTAATTTGAACAAATAAGGTAAGGCTATCATTAAAAGAAAAATCTGTTTAAAAGATGTATGTTAGAATTAAAAGTAAGATGTTAAAATTTAAAAAGATGTAACAGAGTAAAACCAAAGAATACTGGTAATTCCCATCTGGAAAACAGTAATTTGAGTACGATATTGAAAAAGTTGGTTTTAAGAATTTCTTTATGCATGTGATGCAAAACAATTGCTAGTTTAGCATGAGTGCTGACATAGATGCAATTAGTGCAGGAAAAATAGTAAAATTAGTATAGTTAGTGTCTCTAAAACATGAAAAAATAATAGTGTGAGCAGTGTAAATTCATTTGAAGTACTGAAATATGACATAAACTAAATATCAGAAAATGTAAGAAATATTTTGGTATGTGTGGATGAAACACTGAACGTGGTTGTAAAATTAGAAATGAAAATTATCAACACACTTAAAGGTAATCGGGATTTAAAACTAAATATGATGTTAGAAACTTTGAAGACGACCATAAAACTATATGAGAAAGAAATACATTTAGATATAAATGGTATTAAACTGTTGTTTGTGACTGAAGTTGTGAATGGAAATTTCTGAGTAAAACCTGTAGATGATCTATTATGATCGAGGAATAAAACAAGTATTATAAAAATTGTAAGGAAATATTTGAATATGGAGTAAATGAAAACAATCCATATCGTTAAAATGAATAAAAAGGGATAAAATGTTGGAATTACGAGTGATGAGACAGAAATAAAAACATTATAATAAATAAGTTAAGCTAGAATTAAGAAATATAAACACAGAAGGGAAATCATGAACGTAAGAAAAGCAATTAACAGTTATAGACTTAAGTTTTTTTAAAAAATATTCGGTAATGTAAGGAAGATATTGTTAAACACGTGAAAGAAATTAGAAATTCTGTAGAAAATTTAGTAAAAGAACTAAGATCACGAAAAATAAACGTTTCTTTTTAAATACAATTTCATACCACTAAGTTAAAGTGTGTATAGAATACTAGAGTGGTTTAAAAAAAGTAAATGAAGTTAAAATTCAGAATATATTGAACATTATAACGTTAAAAAAAGTGTGAAATTGCATCTAAAATTAAGTAATGTAACAAATAAACAGCATGTGCGGGAACGTTTGTGAAATATAACATATAAGTTAAAAATCAGGGTATGCTGAAATTTATGAAAGGTATGAAAAAAAATAGTATGTGGAAATTAAATAAATATTACAAATTAGAAACGTGTTAAGTATTAAAAATATATGACAGTAAATGAATATGTTATTATGAACAGAAAACCTAAGAAATAAGTTAAAGTTTTATTTAAAACTAGAAAGGATAAAAGTATCAGAATAAATTTGAGTAATAAAAACAAATTATCTTGTAATTTCATTTTCATGACATGATGAACTATCATTAAAGGAAAGTCTTTTTTATATTTGTTTCTTTTACATTGTTTTCAGAGTCGCGCATTGAAAAATTTTAACACCAGACTTAAAAAATATATTTCTAAAACATATAATTCACTTTTTCGTCAAGAGAGGGCAGCATCGCTATATCATCAAAATTAAGATGCAGAAAATATTTCCCGTTGCCAATGTAAAAAAACTAACTTTAAATGAAAAGCAGGAGGTCTACAACTCAATCAGCAATCTACCAACACCTCAACTCTACTCGTGACCACGCCCCTCTAGTGTGATGACGTTGCCTTTGGCCCCGCCCTCTGTGATGTCATTGACCACGCCCTCAGCTCCTCAGCTCGTCCTGCCGCAGAACCCCCATTATCATGCTACTCTGGTGCTTCAACAAGGATCATGGGTGAAGTATACTCAGAGGGTCCTGGTTCAATAATCTTGTATTTTAACATTTTTTCAATCTCGATTTTAAGAATCTTGTATTTTCTCGATTTGTCATTCTATAAGGCTTATGCTGTACGCGTTTGTTACTGATTAGTTCGATATCATGTTCGACTAAATTTGTTTTCCCTGGAATATTCGAAAATATAGCAGAAAACGTTACCAACAACTTTCCCAACTGCAGGATTTGTTCATCACTAAGTCTCTCTTTAAGATTATCTTTTGCTATTATTTCATTAAAATCAAACACATTGGGGTCGGTTAACATATAAGGAAAATCCTCCTCTAATTCCGAGGGTTCAACTATCTCCTCGTTGTCAAGGTGCACCATATTCAAAAGTTCAGGCCTCTTATGATAAGGTTTTAACATATTGATGTGATACACTTTATTCCCTTCCTGATTCTCTTCAAAACTAACCACATAGTTTGTTTCTGATAATCTTTTCTCTATTTTCCCCGGCCCTTTCCATTGAGGAGCGAGTTTATGGGGTTAGTTCAATGCTAATACTAATACAGAATCTCCTTGCTGGAATTCCCTTTTCACGGCATTTTTGTCATACCATTTCTTCCTTTTGTCTCTCACCTCTTCCATTTTCTCTGTATCCAATTCTCTACATTTCTTTAACCTATTGATTAACTCGAAAAAATATTCTATTACGGTATCTTCTTTTTCCTGAGGATCTAACCATTTCTCGTACAATAATGCGACAGGTGTTCTGAGGTTGGTCCCGTACACTAATTCAGCTGGACTAAATCCTGTACTATCATGCGTTACTGTTCGCAGGGCAAAGAGAGCGGCAGGTAATTGTACTTCCCAATTTGGGACAGCTTCAATACATAATACCTTTAAGACCCTTTTTATTGACCTATGGAACGGTTCTACAGGATTGCTCTGGAGGTGGTAAACCGAACTTCTGGAAATTTTTATACCAAACCTCTTCAAAAATTCAACGGTTAAGCGACTCATGAAAGATTTTCCTTGATCAGTTTGAACCTCCCTTGGAAAACCCATCCGACTAAATACCTGCAAGAGTGCACTTACAACAGATTTCGACGTTATATCCGGTACCGGGACGGCGTCAGGATATTTAGATGCTAAGCACATAACTGTAATAAGATATTTATTACCTTCAGTAGATGTAGGCATAGGCTCGCAAGCATTTACATTAACCTTACTAAAGACTTCAGATATCACAGGTACCATTACCAACGGTGCTTTCTTTTTGTCACTTGCTTTTTCTACACGTTGACAGGAGTCGCATGTTTTAACGAATTCCTCAATGTCTTTATAACAATGTGGCCAGAAAAAATTGCGTGAATCATCATCTTTTTTAAATTGTGTGCCTTGAGGGTGTTTTCTATTTTTGAAAACGTTACCAGTGGACTGAAAAACACCCATTTGTCTACCTGATGTTTTCGTTTTCAGTTCACCCAATTTCGTTTTCCCAACCATCGTCTTTTTCGCATCTTCAAATTCCTCTATTTTACCCACCAACTGTTTTGGTGAAGTGATTGTGGCCCATTCATCTATAAAATGTTCCTTAAACTCATTAGGCGTGCGCCTTTTAATCTGATCTAACAACATTAAATCCTTGAGTTGCTCAAATGTTTCGATTTTTAATCTCTTGAGCCACCCATCTAAAAATGTTTTAACTTCGTGATAAAAATCGTACCACGTAGAATCAGGATTTTTTTAGTCTTAACAAGAAGTTGCCGAAAATTCTCCACACTTAAATCTTTTAAGTAGTAATTCTTTAATATGTTGGAAATCTCTAGCCTGTTCTTCAGGCTCCCTAGCAATTATATTATTTACCTCAACCGGAAGGACACCAATGAGATATGACACTCAATGATCCGTGGGCAATTTTAAAACTTTAGCTTGCCTTTCAAAAAGTTCTAAGAATAAACTAATATCATCAGTTTTTAAATTAAACTTGGGCATAAGTTTCTGAAAATTTTGATTAAATACCGTTTCACCTCCAGGTTTAGCAAATTCAGTGTTCTGTTTTGCTTTAAGGCATTCTAGTTCTAACTGTTGCTTTTCAATTTCTTTATTTTGTTGTAGTATCTGAAATTCTCTCTCCCTAGCTTCCTGTTCTGACTGTAGTTCTTTCGCTCTTGTTTGCTTCTCTAAGTTTTCCTTTTCTATTCTATCAGTCATAATACTTTCTAACAAATTTTTAACAATTTCTTCCTCATAATTTTTACTATTCGTTATTAAATGTTTTAAATCTATTACTTTCATATCTTCTAAAGCTATTTCCCCAAGTTCTGAAGCGACAAGGAATAGATCCCTTTTCTTAGCTTTCCCCAGAAATGCCATTTTCACAAAAGTAATTGTTCAAAACAAGTAACTCAAATAGTTATTCACAAATAATACACATAAAAATATATCAGAGATATAAAAAAACGTTCTTCTTGCTTACAAAATTATTCAAATAAAAATAGAAGGTTAATAAGAGCCTTAATCATTTTGAATTTATTTCCATTCAAACATAAAACGAATAAACAACCTTACTGAATACTTCGTATAAAAAATAACAAATTCTTTTCATTTAGTACAGCTAGACAGAATAAACCCAGAGTGGCGCCAATAAATATAAACACCTTTAATTAACTATCGTTTTCATGACAGCTACTTCCGCTGGCAACCACATGGCCAACACAATTACTACGTAAATTCGATAGGCGCAGGTTTAAATCATAACACTATTAGAACTTTTCTTTACTGCTCAAAGCTTTAATTTTTATACCATGAAATGATAAAAATTTAACATTCTACTTATCAGAAAAAACACATCATATTAAAATACAGCACTGGTGTGCTTTCATGAGAAAAACCAAAGTAACAAGTTTTTAATATCTTCAACAACTTATTTCTTTCACAAGAATTTAACATACATTTTCTTCTAATGACTTAGAAGTGAAAATTGCAATATTGCACTGATGTGCTTTCACATATACACAAAATAAACAGTTCAGATTCTATCACACCAATTTATAACGAAACGTTAAACATAAATACACTGATGTGCTGTTTATTTACGGGAATGGATTTTTCCCATTATCATACAAAAGAAAAATATCTCGTTAGATATATAAATGCAACACTTTGATTGTTTTAAAAAAGTCTTATGGACTGACGTGCTATAAAATGCACTGATGTGATACGTGTTAATGGGAAAATGGTTTCCCGAATATACCACAAAAGGAAAATGTCTTGTTAGGTATATAAACCAAACACATTGCTTAAACTCGTATGCACTGATGTGCTACTTCTGCTTTGGGAATTGATTTCCCGAATAAGTAATAAATAACTACATTATACACTTCAGGCCTGGAAATGAATATTGTGGAGAACACATACCTGGTCTCTTGTCACACAAATCTCGGTGGAACCTCCAATTTTTATTTTCTTTTCGTCTGTGACGTCGTGGATGCTTCAGTGAAAACGGAATCAACACTGGTATTGGTGATGCATCACTTTAATTACAGCACATACCACAGATACAACATTTAATTAATACATTTAGAAAACGTGAGTACATATCCGAGTTGGTGACACGATCAGAGACGTTAACGAAGATAGCACTCGTCATCACTCGACAAATTTAGTCTCCACACCTCAGCTCGCTGGCGGAGCTTCCCAAACTCCTCTGACAGGCGTCTCAACAGAAGTCTCATCTCTTTACGCATGCGTAATTCTCAGTTAAGTAGTTGCCATTCACAGTTTTTTAAAATAGGTGTTAAAAATGAATTATAGCCCTCGTAGTGTGATCTCTAGTCTAGAGCATCATAGATTTTTCTAGTAGAGAGTTCAGGAGCGTTCTTTACACGCTTAAATAAACTAGATAATGAAGAATCTGCATAAATGTATGTATGTTTCTCGCGTTGTGGAAAAACAACGCTACCTAGAATCATTAAATTTTGAATAATATAGTCCTCCGTCCAAACATGGACACCTGGAAGCCCAAATTTGTTTTGTTGTATATTTAATATTTAGTAAAACTTTAACGAATATCTGATGAAAAAACATAGCAATTTCAAAGCGAGCAGTGACAGCACTGTAGGGGGAATAAGACATTTTTATTTCCAGCGCGCGAGGCCCTCTATTGAAAATTTTAAGGGTATGCTGTTTTTGAATGTTTTTAGCCCAAACTGGCGTTAGCCCAAATGCTTTCGAAAAGTGTATGTGTCTACAGATAAAAATCTGTAAGATTTCAGATTTTATTTTATTATTTCTTTAAGGTTACTTATTCGTTTATGCATATATCTAAATTTAACTCCGCATTAGCACCACAAAGGGGAAAATTTAAAAAAAAAAGTAGGTAAAAGAGAAAATAAAATAAAGTAATAAAATTAAGTGAACTTTCAATTAAGTGGAAAATTTAAAAGAGAAAATAAAATTAAGGGAACTCAGTAATTTAAATTGAGAAGGAAATTCCAAAAAGCAGAGTACTTAGCACATTGAGCGCGGCGCCAGTGCCTGGGGACCGTCAGTGAACTTTCCGCGTGGCCGGCGTCGGTCCCTGGGGGCCGGCACTGGAATTTTCGTTTGGCTGGCGTCGGTCCGCGGGACCGACAGTATTAAAGTTAAAAAATAAATATAGTCTCAATGAAATGTGATCAAATTTAGTTTTATGAAATGTATTGAAACGTTCTAAACAAAAATACGGCTTTGCTCGCTGCCGGCTGAACAGAAAGGACAGCAAAATTCGGCGCCGCGCTCAATGCATTAAAAAGTTCAGAAAATATTGGTGGTGAATTATACAGACGGTACTTCAAAGTGGCCTGAAATACATTCATTTGCTGAACATCATAAACGCAATCAAGGAAGAATATGATTAACCTCTTCATCGCCGTTACCGCAACTGCATAATTACTTGAAGCAAGTCCAAATCGCTTTAAATAGCTCTTAAAATTGCCCTGTCAAGTCAAAAATTGAATGAGTTTAAAAGCTATGGAAAGTTGGTCAACTTTAATTCCGTAACAAATCGTAGGCACAAAACGTTTGGTCCATTGTGTTCAGATATTTTCTGTTACAAATACAGATAGCATCATTTCAAGAAAGGTGCTTCCAGTGAAAAATAGGAACACGGAGATTAAAATGTATGTGGAGTTTCGTAGCTGGCATTGCTAAAGAATCAGTCTCAGATTTCCAAAATTTACAGTGTCTACGAACGTAAGCAAAAGGAATGTCTATATGAAGATCTTGCAAGGTCTTAATAATAACTTGAATTTCAAAGCAAGTTTCTCTGCAATACAAATTTTCTGTAGTAATTGTAGAGAAAACGAGAATCGCTACATATTGAAACGCGTATTGATCTCAAACCACTATAAGAATTTTGAATCCAATTCACAGCAAGATTTAAGCAAAGCAACTAAGCCTGAAAACCAAATCTTTAGTTAAGTCATACTAATAGAGTTTACAATCCGTTTTAACCGAAATCGAAGCATACTACACATAACTGGTGTGAAGGTACGGATAATAGGGATTTTGAATTCATGAAATTTGGATAGAAATGAGTACAAAAACAATAATTTGAAACAATCGTAGTTTGAACATACTACCAACAACTGTTAAAAAAATTATAAGGAGCTAAGTGCGGCGAACTGAAGCCAGATGAAAAACGAACTTTCGCTATTTTCTTTGCGTGGTAGAGCGGATATGTATCACAAGGCGAAAGGACTTTACATAGCCACAAGTAATGTGTAGCAAAGCAATTAGATAACATATAGTTTAAAGTATCACAGTGAAGTATATGCCAATTATATTGATATAAACATTTATTATACAATGATTACTTTCGACTTATTGTATATTATAATTTAAGCTTCAAGAACCAGCTTACACTGGAAAATTAAATGCGACATTGACAATTGACAAGACCATTAACGTACTAACAACTGACCTACAGAATGCCTGGGAAAATTCAATCATTACCGGCCGTTAAAATCATGATATTGTTATTTTACCTCCAAACATCATAGCCAATATTCGCCTACAAAGCAGCCTAAGGAAACAGTGGTAAAATTTTGGGATCTTAACCTGAAAGTTCAAATTAATTCGTTGAACAGAACCTTTAAAGAACAAATTAAGGAATATAAAAGAGTGATGTAACGAGAAGATAAAAAATCCGAACCTAAAGGATAGTTTCTTTTGAATTATAGTTAGACGGATAAAAGCACCCAAAGAAGTCAACAAGCCTAACAGAGCTAGACTTAGTTGAGTGTGTATTCAGAAGTGGTAAGGAAAACCACCTAGTTCTAGCCAACGATGTCGAACAGCAGTTAATTCGAAATGTTCAGCATTGAATTTCATAACCTAAAGAATGGGCGGTCTATATAAGAATTTTCGTAGTTTTCGTCTGTGTGTAACGGGAATATGAGTCAGTTTTTACGAAAGCATTTGTATCCCTC
Organism: Stegodyphus dumicola; assembly: GCF_044657685.1. Lineage (NCBI taxonomy): Eukaryota > Metazoa > Arthropoda > Arachnida > Araneae > Eresidae > Stegodyphus > Stegodyphus dumicola. Next base: position 102,401,913 of record NC_140769.1, read on the forward strand.
AACTAAAAGCTCTTCCGTGTTCAGGTAATATAATTCAATCCAATGCTAAATGTTTAGCAATCTGATCTGAAAGGATGAAGCAAGATATTAAATATTCGCATTGAGCCTCGAACACTTATTAACTGGTCAAAGCTTAAAATTCGTGATGAAATAATAATATTTTAAGAGAATGAATAATAAAATAAGCTACACTATTTGAAAACGAAAACAACAATACAGTCAGTAATTTACCTCGAAAAATAAATGTTAAAATATGCCCAATATTTAACGTGTGTCTTTTCCAAAGTTGTAACTGTAACTTATTTCAATTGGTAATTTTTAATGTTTATTATTTTAAGTTCAACTTATTATAATATTATTTTTAAGAAACCTTGTTCTTATTTTAAGATTTATTTAAATTTATTCTTTTGATTCAATTGCTACTTTATTAATCTTGGTAAGAAGGGTTATTTGCCCTCATCACTTTTTTTAAATGGAATCTTTTTTCTGCTTGTAATTTTGAAAAAAAAATTCTATGGAATTGGTAAAGAATTAGATCTTTGAAAATAACGTTTATACTAGAAGCTATGTTTGAACTTCAGAAATGTTGGAATTTGAATCTTTCATTCAAAATTATTTCGTGATCTATTTTCCGAGATAAGGCGGTCACTAAACTCTGAGTGCCTGGCTTGGTAGAAAGGGGGGCATTCCGATTTTGGTAATTTTGCGAAGGTAGGAAAGAGAATGTGTTCACTATCGTGCGACCATCGAAAAACAGACTTACCTAACATGCCAGGCATTGTAGCTTGTTGATCTTCAATTAAGGACTCTACTGTGTTAAAAAAAATGAAGCGAATCTTATTAAATATGTAATTGCTGTTACCCTAGTGTTTTCCACTTGAGAGGGCGGAGACATCTTGGGGTTTATAAGAAACTGCAATGAGTAGATTTCTAAGCCAGAAAGTTTCATTCGAAGTTGAGAAGCTGAAGCAAAAGTTGGAGAGTTTTCTCGTTTGCAAAGGCAGAGCTGATGAAAAAGAGAAGAATGGATTGTTTGATGCCATCGAATAAACGGAGCCTCCAGCTGCTAGTTTAAATTGTCTTAAAACAATTCGTCAATTTTTTTTTTGTTCTAGTTCGTGCTCCTTCAGTGCAGCCGTTTGAGCGAAGTAGGAGTCACCCTTAGGGGAGAGCCACGTCTGTCCAAGTATACAAAAATTTTTGAAATCGAAAAGATTAATCAGCAACTTGTTAGCAAAACGTTAATTAGCAATCAACTAAAGTGTTAGCTTTGGAATTTAAGTAAAATTGCGAAATTATTTCTTCAAAGAAACTGACTGATCAGTTGGTAATCCAAAGTATTCACCGATAAAAACTTTCTTTATTGTTTGAAACCCAGTTAATGTGAAATGCTTTTACAGGGTGGCTAAAAAGTTCGTCGCTAAACTTAACATACTGGTCTGTCATGCCATAATAAGGATGATTCACATAGGAACTTGTGTCCGAAAATGCGAAAGACGAGAGCTAGAGGTCAATGTTCGTAAGCTTATGGGAGAATGGAAAGCGGGATCAGTTCAAGAGAAGATGTTGCAGTAGAAGGATGAATCTGTTTACTAATTAAGAATTGGTCGATATGCATTATTTATATGGAGCGGCGAACCAGTCGTATGGCCACCGCAAACCTTTGACCTAGCTCTCCTGGGTTTATATCTATGGGGCTACATGAAGTCCATGTTATCCAAGACGACCGTAATATCGGACATGGATCTCGTCGTCAGGATCGTGGAAACGGCGACAGGTGTCCGTGACGTACCTGCCCATTTTCAACGGGTCCATAAATCCATGCATCGACGTTGTGAAATATGCATTGTAGCGAATGGAAGGAATTTTGAATATCTTCTGAGATTTAATCATGTTCTTTAATAAAAATCATATTAATACCTCTTTGGACTTGCTTTCTTTCGCCTGCCGACTTTGCCCTCTAGTGATTCCCTTCAGAATTTCATAATATTACAGATTAGTATGTTAGGTTTTGCAACGACCTTTTGAGACACCTAGCAAATGGAAACTGCTGGATGGCTTGAAACTAAATATTATTTTAACTTCAACCTTAAGCCACTTACGAATAACTTAATCTTTTCTATTTCCGAAGCACAAATGCATTTTATAAGCAGTGTCTGTAATTATTATTCCAATAACTATTCATATTGAAATATATGCAGTGCTGAAATTTGAAAAAACAAAATAATATGTAAAGGATTTATTGGGATGGGCACCTCCTAATATAACTTTAGAGGTATGTAAATATTGTTCTTTTTTATAAGGCCTGCCATGCATCACCCGTGAACATTTCCCTAGGGTTACTGTAGTTCTAAATAGTAGACTCAAATAGTGAATGCTGTTCTTTGTAAACCTTGTAGAGTTTCCCTTATTTTTACACAACAAATTATTTGAAGTTTTGTTACCTTTCCCGAACCTCTCATTTTTCCCTCGCATTTTCTCGCCAGGACGCAAATTAAAAGTCAAGAGAAAAGAATATAATAAAGACGACTCTAGAAGTTTATTCAGAGCACGATTTCGCTAGCCAGTGCACGTTGCTGTTTTGTCCTTGCTGCTGCGGTGAGTTACTGGTATGCCTTTTTTAATAAGCATATCGCTGGGTAGGTTGTTGAGTTAGCCTAGTTAGCTTTAAATTAAATTGTTAGCCCAGCACTACTTATTACCTTTGAATTTACTGTGAAATTATTCTTAAGTTTCACCGCAAGACGTCGGTGTTATTCTAAGCACGAAGTACTTGCATTTGTGTTAAGAGTTTGATGAATAATTAAAGGATTATTTTATCCATCTATACTGGTATTCTTAATGCCTAGGCGAGAAGTCGGCAGGTTTCTTAGTGAGGTTTATTGAACTTTATGGTAGCAAAGAGAATTAGATCGTACAACCTAAACAAATTTGTTCTTTTAGCAGTTCATTTTAGTTTTAAAATACGCAAGGTTTCACTGGAATACTAAACTATGTTATTGCAAATTTAACGCAAAGCACATGCACACGTTATAAGGTATTTCTCCCACTTCCCTAGTGTCCCTTTGTGGTGTAACGGTAGCACGCTGGGCTGGTATTCCAGAGGTCCGTGGTTCGATTCCCGGTGAAGGCGGTTGCATATTTTTCATCTTTTCTGCTTCCTGTTAACCTAATGACTCTACAACGTTAATTTTTATTTTATTTGAACACTAGATCTATATTAAAGTTTTGCCACAATAACGGGATATGTGATTTTTGTTTGTTACAAAATTAGAGATTCAGTTTTGTTGCCAAGACGCGTAGTTATTTTACTTTTTATTCTTACACATTGCTTAAACAAAGTTTACTTTAAAAGATCGCTCAAGGAAATCCTGACTTCTTATTCCATTCCCGATAGGAGTAGCTACGAAGTATCTGTGAAAAAAAGCACTCGAACTTGTTGTTTAGTTCAAAATGTATAAGAAAAAAGTGCATTTTGAATATAACATCAAAATCGATACATGCTGACTTTCAGTTTCTCTTTTCCGAAGTTTCACTTTTTTCTCACTGCGGGCTTGGGATATATGAATGTTTGAACATATTGATAGGAAAAAAACTCTGAAGTGCGATCTTGACTTATTTGGGATGCCCGCTGAAAACTACTAGATTTCAACTGGCAATCGAAAAGATTCTAAAAAGAAATCTTTCCCTGAAATTTCAAGTTGACATCGAGAACTTAGTACGTGACTGGAAATAAGTTTAAGTCATATCTGGGAAGCATTCTCAAATTTAGTGTATAAAAAGGCTTAAAAATCTTATAAATGTGACTCTACAGCAAGAGTTTCTTTCAAAGAATGTTGCAAAAGTGGTTAAATGTAGCGTATAATGAATAAGCTGTTGCTTTTTATTTAAGCTGTTTCTTTCTAATAGCATTCTGTGGATTTGGTTTCATTTTATAGTTTCTGTTAGCTTTAATTTGTAATGAAATTTATAGAAGCAAGAGTCATCTGGAATATTTTCAGTTGTAATTAGTTGAAGTAATACTAATTTCAGTCTTTTAAATCTTTTAAATCGCTTCTTTAACTGGAAGCGTAACAAAATATGTTTAATTGCATAAAAACACTGATGTATCACAAGTTGTTGAATGCAATAACAAAAATTTAATTAAAATTACAAAATGTTGTTTGGAGAGATACACAGCTCACAGACAAAAAAAGATACCTCAAAGTGAATTATGAATACATACAAAATTACATTCTAAAAACTCAATTTGAGATTAATATTATAGAAAACTCAACTTCTTCAGAAACAAATGTAGATATTTCATAATGATGGAGGCGATTTTTCGAACTCGTATATTATTATCACACGGTGCTTACACATTCTTAAAGCTTTAATTATATTTTGAAAAGTAAGTCCCGTTTATATCCCGGCTCGAGTTGGAATCTGACAGGAAACGCAGGTCCTCGTAAGTGCATATCCGGCACAGAGTTACTTAATAGTAGAGAAACGAAATTTCTCTAGAATGGATTGATGGTAGTGAAAGATGAGTACGAGACTCTCGGAACTCTCCTCTGAGATATACTGCAGAGGAGAGTTACTGCAGATGGACCTGTAGAGATATACTGCAGATGGACCTGTAGAGATATACTGCAGATGGACCTGTAGACGCAGTGTGGTGGAACTGCATATATGAGACATTTTAAGAAACTTATGGTGTTCCGTTCATTTCTTCTTCTCCTGCCAGATAGGCTTGAGCTCACATTTATTTACGTTTCATATATGCTACATCCCTAACGTCTATCTTGATTATCTAAATGATTAAAAAAGGATATGTGATGGTAAAATTTCTCCCAAATTTCATTCATTTCGTTAGAAACAAATGAAAAAACCCCCAATTATTTATAGTTTATAAAATTCGATCTTTCTTGATAAAATATTTAATGCTAAATTTGCTTAGCTGATACATTTTATTCTAATTAATTTTATTTTCATAAGTTTTATCTAGTAAAAAGTATCCCTCTAAATTTTCTTTTCTTTTTTTTTTTTTTTTAAAGAAATTTTGCGATATTCTGATTGCATATGTCGCATCACGTTACTGATGTATTTTTTTTTATTGCTCTGTATATTCACCGGATTGAAGCAGCGTTGTCATGTGTATGCTCTATTCTGGATAATTTCAAGACTATGTAAGGCTCTGATGCTGATTTGAACGATGATATTTTTGTGATTCAGCTTCGTATTAGCGCAGAAGAACCTCTCGCTCTGTCCTGCATATAGATGAAATATACAGGGAACGTCTCTACAACAGAGGAAGATTATTACGCGTGATCCATCTTGAAGGAAATTGATCAAATTTACTAAGAAACCCCAGTATATAAGAGGTAATGCTAGATTAAATTTACAAGAAAATAAGTACGAGTGTTTGTCAATAGGGTAAGTACGAGCATTTGGCAAACTATACTATTAATTTTAGTATATTGTTAATAACTCCCTGCTAATAATATTTGTAAGGGTCTCACATGATAGTTTCACATGAGAGTTTGTAAGTCTAACTCACATGATAGTAAAGATAAAGGTTTTGTTGGTAATGTTAGATATAATAATTATAAAAATTTCAGCCTATTAGAAATAAATTTGATTCTATTAATGGAATTAATACTGATACTGAAAATAACGATTGCGCTATCAATAACACTAGTTCTTTCTACCCTTAAGGCTAGAAATGAAGGTAGTATACTTAGTAGGCGAAACGATGATAATTATAGTAGTAATAATGATAATCCTTAGTAGGAGTAATGGTGATAATGATAGTAATAATGATAACTTTAACGCTCCCCTCCTTTTTATCGCCTTCTGTAATGATAAATGTTGAATAGCATTTTGTTAATCTAAAACATTAGTCGCCAGGTTAAAGTTTGGTACTCGAATGTTCTCAAATAAAGAGGACAGAGAGGAGGCTCCCACAGAACACGGATATTAAGCATCCAAAATTTCACATTAACTGAAAACAAAACAATGTTTCATATATCGTTTTTAAGATCCAATTACTACTGAAGAGCAGTATCAACAAAATATATGAACACACCATTATACTACATTTCACAGTTACTATAGAAAAATAAATCTCTTACTCCTCAGAAAACTGGTTTTTTATCGCCGAGATTTTATATGTGAGTTTTCGTCCTTCACATGTCAATGGGGTAAGTTAATAGTGTATGCCTTAAATCAGTAAATTATGAATTAGCGGCAAAATTAAGATACCCCTAAGGGCAGTAATTGCGACTGTTGTCAACCAGTTTCCGACTAGGGCTGTTCTAAGTTTTAGATCCTGAAAGTATTAACCACTAAAACTGTAATAAAATCTGGAAACTGCTATTTATTTGCACTTACCAAACGTGACTGTATTACTGTTGCCCACTGTGAAATACTAAACTAAGAAAAAGTACTAAAAATTAAAAATAGCCTAAAAAGTAAACAAAATACGCCTAAAATAGTTATCACTAAAAGTTTATCAGCTAGTGTTATTTCATAAAAATATTGAATGTTTCTATTTAGTCATCTAATGGTTTCAATACCTTTTTATTTAAATTAATCACATTAAAAGTAAAACAAAAAGTTAAGAACTCTGCTTTTTGCTTTTAAATCGCTTAGTTTATTACTCAATAAACTTTAAGATTAAATTTGAAAGTATCTTAGCTTGATGGCAATAACCTGGTGCACGTAAGACAAAAGTATTTTATTATTTCCCCCCGTTGCAACACATTGATTTCACCAGTTTAATAATCAAAATTAAAATTTTTGGAAAATTTGACAATTAAAGTTTTTAATTATCAAGTTATATTATTAAAATTGAAAGATAAACATCTTGAATTTTTCCGAAAGGCAACAGTCTCACTCTGAAGATAAAAAAAATGTTTTATTCTGTACAGTGTTGCCACTGCTTTGCTTGCAAATGGTTGAGTTTGTTTATCAAAAATTCATTAAAGTTTCCCAAAATATGAAATATAAATTTCGAAAGTCAAAATTCGGACTTCCAGCTGCACATATTCTGGTGGAAATCTACGACATTCAAAATCTGATGGCTGTAGATACCGCCTTTTTTTTCACAACGCGAGGGACATACAGACATGCAGATTCTTCAACATTTAATTTCTTTTAAATGTAATACAGGGAGATAATATTTGATGGAAAAAATTTGAAGCGTGAACCTTCGTTTATAGTGAACCAACACAAAACCTCACGCGGACTCTAATGCACCTTTTTGGGATAAAGAAATAAGACATTATGATCTTATAAATGCACTGAAATAGAAAAACATTTAGGACTTTGTTAGGCGAATCTTACAAGCAAAATTCGATCGTATTACGCATTTTATAAACTTGCAAAGATTAATATAACGTGGTAAGGACGTGTGTCATAGGTCATCGCTAAAGCTTTTTGTTGCCTCTTTGCAAAACGTCATATATTTATATTTTAAATTTAGTTATAAAACTCGGCGATAGGAAAGAATCGAGTTGCCATTTGCAATGTCTTTCGAATTTAATAAGCAAACTCTAATATATTGTTAGAGCCTGAATTAAAAATGTTCACCTTTCACGCGGCAGGATTTTTCGTCATTAAGCAAAACGTAAGCTATTAAATTTTTCTTTCAAATTTATTCTGCTATTAATTAAGAAACTAAGCAATTTAAAAGTTATAAACGCGGATTATTACATTAAATATTATTACATGAAAACAGGACCCATAAAATAACGCTAGCTAAATTCATTAATATTTTCTGTATTCTTAGGTTCACGTCGTCGTTATTGTGTTCCTGCTATCATTTCTTACTAAAACCATTAGATGGACCCATATTCGTTTACTTTTTAGAAAAAAGCAGAATCTTTAAAACATTTCTCAACATTTTTAAACATTTCTAAATTCATTCTCTATTTAGTTTTTTGCAAATGGTGAAGAAATCGGGCAAACTGGGTAGTGATTTTCCGAAAGCTCATTTCCAAAATAAGACATAATTGGTAACAAATCGAGTACCAACCGTTACATTGTGCTGTATTAGTTTGCAGTGCTCTGCAGTTTATTCGAGCTTGGTAAAATTTTGCGTAATTCATCTTGAAGCAAAGTAACAGGAAAATTCTTATCTACCTAGGATTTCCAAAAACTACCTCTCCACACAAAATTAAGTCTTTTCACTCTGCGTCAAGGCTGCATAACGCCGGGCGCTTCCATTAATTAACATAAGAATACACATAAAGCATATCATTTATCGTCTAGTAGATAATTGTCACTAATTTAAGTTTGAAAAATGTACAAAAGTACGAACTACATTATGTTTTATTCGTACTTTCATTTGGAATGAAATATGGTTTGTGAAAATGTTTCATAAAAGCATTTACGTGCTAACTGAATCTTTTAATAATAATTCTTTATTCACCACTGACTTGAGTGAGTTTTTCTAGAAGCGCATATAGCAGATTAAAGCTTTGTCTTGATAAAGAAAAGAATGGACTAATAAACTTGTAACCTATAACACAGAAAATATTATAAGCAGTTCACTGGCGTAATTTTTTTTCCCGGGGATTTAAAGTTTAAAACATAGATCGTAAAATTCAATTGATCCTAAGTGGCATCTTTATTATAAATATAAATTCTAGGAATTTTCTTAAACAAGAATAAATTTTGAGAACTAAAATCAAATAGAGATTTTTCTAAAAGGCGCCGTTTAACATGTGATAAATCGAAATAAACAGTGCAAAAAGGAAATTAGCCTTCTTCCTTTCTAAATCATATTAAACTGAATTGGTTGTACTTCTGAGCAAGAATAAGGACATTTTCATTTTGTTTTTGAAAGCGTTTTATAAAAAAAAATCTTGACTACCTTTCTAACTTTAAACTATTACAGAGGTAAGCATTTGCAAAAATATTTAATGATAAGCTATAAAATACTTTATGTTTAATCTGAACACATAAAATTATTTTATTGAGGCAGAGTCGTAGGTTAGGTTTGGTTATTTAAAAAATGACACAGCATATGAAGACTATCTGCCTGAGGGTAGAGAGGCCTTCGTAGAGGACTATCCGAGGCAAACTGGCTTCTATTCATGCTACACATGAGGAAATCACCAAAACCCCTATACGCAAAGCCAGCCCGTTCGCCTGGCATCAAATGCAGGTCGAACTCCCAGTATTCAGCGGTCTTAACCACTCGCCTACTGCTGATGCGAGATAGGTATGTAAGAAAGCGGTGAATGGCAATGTATACTGTTTCTAGTAATATCATTTAGCAACATTTACTAGTGTTTGACTTGGATATACATATCAAGTTAGATTTAAATATGTTCACGCTAAAAATATACCTTGCAAAATGTTAAAAGATACGCAATGAAGTAAGATTTTACAATTGTAAGAAACTGGCAAAGAGTAAATACTAGGACCGATTATACAACGTGCGACACTTCTTGAAAGTAAAAAACATCTATTAATACTTTTACTGATTACGTCATTATAAAATTCCATTTCTTTTCCGTAGATCGTACGCCAATAGTTAGTGTCGGTTATATGCCGGTGTGGATTTTATGCCATGTCGAAGCCACGTTGTGTCGATGGTACACAGTGTAGATCCTACGCAGTATCTAATCTATGCAGTTCAATTTAGTTTAGTTGACAAACTGAACTGCACATATTAGGCCGCCTGCTTGATTTAAATGATTGACAGAGTATAGCATTTATTTTTATGCTTTCACTACAGGGTTAACTCCGCTTTTGAAAAAAAGCTTTCCATTATAAACTCTAGTAGAGAAATTTTTGAGATTAACACTTGTTGCTTTGCAAGTAACGTTTCATTGCTTTTCAGATATTCATTCTCGGTGGAGAAATTTGTATAAAACAGTAAGACAGAGTTTAGGTGTAAGTCGACGTTGAATTCTTGAGACTGTCTTACAAACAGTAAGACAAAGTCGACGTCGAATTCTCGAGACTGTCTTAAACAGTAAGACAAAGTCGAATTCTTGAGAGTTGATTAGGCACGAACTTTGAAGTATTTTATCTGAAGCCTATCCATATTTCATACATGCAGAAGCAAATGTTAGAGAATAGAAATGCTTTCTTCAGTTACGTTTTTTTATAGAAAATGCATACAAAATCTTTCACATCAGTTTATAAGGCTACCTACTGAAATGCAAAAAACGTTTATGGCCTATTTCCATAAGGAATAATTTTTCTTAGAATTTTGATTCATATTTGCTTATCATGGACTCTTATCTTACCTGCAGAGTGTAAATGAAATTGGGTTTGCACTCGTAAAAACGGTCATAATATATTTTTACCGAGCGAACCGGAAATCAGAGGTGCCTTTATTGATCGTAGGAAGATTTAAAGGCGGCTCTTAAAATTCCATCCTTCCTCAGGACAAAGAAGAAAAAAATACTCTTTCTTATCTTTCTGAGTATTTTATTGCTGCTGTGTTCGGAAACGAACAACTAGGCTGAATGTGTAATATACTTAAAATTCTTCATTTTAAAATATCTGATACTTTTTCTTTTAGGTTTTTCAAAACTAGGTCAGTTAATCATAAGTTAAACGTTTAATAAGTAACATTTTTTGAATTAATAAATTAGCATAATTTATTTCGAGTTGAATTAAATTAATAGGTAGCATGCAAATAGATGTATAAATGTTGATTTTGATATAATGCAATCTTTTTTTAAGGCAGAGCGTGTCGTATTAATGCATCGACTTACAATAATGTAACAAGGCTACGAAATCATTTTCATACTTTCTGACATCTCTCATTTTCCAGGTATGCATTGAAACCTCATCACCTACAGCCATATTCTAGAATCAAAGACTGTGAAGTTTATTTTATTTATTTATAATTTTTTATGCTAATTCGGCGGGCACTAACGGCATTGGCCACTTCTAAGGCCAGAGATGGTGGCCATTTTATTGTGGAAGCACCTGATAGGCGGACAATTTTACATCATGCCCATCCAGGATTTGAACCCGGGCCCTTCGGTAGAGCTGTCAGGCTCCCCTAACCACTATGCCGTCTGAGCGGCTCATCAAATTGTAAATTAGGGAGATTTAAATAGTAAGGGAAAATGTAAACTGAGAGAGAGAAAGAGTTTCATAAGGGGTTGCTTCTCTGATCACTTATAGAGGTGTTTTCCTTCTGAATAACCTTCATATTAGCTGTGTTGGTTTCGGTAAGTGGTTTTTCGCCATTTGATAGTATTTATGTTAAGCACCCAATCTTAATTAGGAATCGGAATTACAGGCATTTAATTTACTTATAATACTATACATCACCATGCTATACTTGCTATACATTACTATACTATACCTACTATACATTACTATACTATACTTACTATACATTACTATACTATACTTACTATACATTATTATACTATACTTACTATACATTACTATACTATACTTACTATACATTATTATACTATACTTACTATACATTACTATACTATACTTACTATACATTTTTACTATAATATACTTACTATACATTACCACCAAAGGGAAAAATGTCTTTGTGGAGAATGTTTTAAGGAAAATAGACTTGTCGCACATGGAATAGACACATGGGAAAAGTCATGAAAAACACAAGAAACAATCAAAATGTTCTACCAGGTTCGAAGGCGAATCAGACTAACCAGTATTCAGTGGTCTTACACCTTCAGACACTGATAAGGCTACACCTCTAGCACTGCGGCGGACGAGGGGCTGATTTCGAGCACGACAACCTCCTTGATATAGCATTTGCTGATAAGAGTACATTAAACGTCAGTACAGGAGATCACTTATCATATCAATTGACGTCCCAAACCAAATCGCTTCGTGATCGTTCAATACGATGTTGGAAAATTAAACATTATTCGATTATCTTCGTATTCCAAATCGATGTAGTATTAATGGGAAAGGTAATTTGTTACTAACTGCAAAGTGAGTGACTATGTTGATGAGCTTATTATAACCGCAGGCATCGAAGGTTTTTGAAACAAGAGAATATGCCATAAAGAAATACATGCACCCAAGATACAGTGCAACAAATGCCAGCGAATTCCTAAAGCTGATAATAACGTATCTGTAGCAGTGAGCGACCCGACGAGATGAAGCTACATAGTCGTTCATTACCATTCAGAGCACTGAAAAATATTGAAGAGGTAGCAGAATTCTGAAGAGGTATTATTTGATGGTGGAAAAATAATTTTTCTAGCAGATTCATTATTCGCTCCCTTACAAACGACGTAATTTGTTCGTTATTGCGCCCTTTGTGCCATAGTGATTTCGTATGATATGTTTAACGATGACAGATAACAAAATACTATTTTACGTTCTGCTCCAGCCGTTTGTGAATACGGCTAATACGGCAATTCAGAAGGAGGAACTCATCACACGCATGCGCTATCACTGTGAAATTCTAAACATTTGGCATAACATAACGCTACTTTGTAGTTCTTGTACGTTTCAGTTTATTCTCAGGATTTCTTCTTGATGTTGCAAGTTTTATAAACCAGAAGTACAGTTTACAGCTATAGTTTGATACTCGCTACTTTTTTTTAAATACTTAATTCAATTGTAAGTTTCAGGAGAAAATAACATAAACGGCAAATTATAATAGAAAATAAAGAACTAGTGAGTTAAAGCGTCATTTAAGATTAAGACAATTTACAGGCGTTATAAGTCAGCAACTTATAGTCACAACTTATGTGACAAAATTCAGCAACGCTGTGTATACCCCCTAACTTAGAAAAGTCAGAAAAACTCTGTACCTCACTTAACATATTTCCAACTCGAATGGAAAGACTTTTTACCTTAGGCGCTACCAGTGAAGAAAATAAATAAATATATTTCAGTTAAAATCTGATTTAAAGACAGCTTTATTTCTTGGGTTTAGGAAATATTTCAGAAAATTTTGAAGCTCTAAATTCAAAAAACAAACTCTACTGTCAAGGTATAAATGTCTGGGAACTTTTTTGCGATCAGTGAGAAAATGGTTTTATGTTTTATTACACGAAAAGTTTAAATCGATTTTTTACTGTTTTAAGTTCTTCATACAGTTTCAAGGATCTTCCACACAGCTTTATTTAAATCAACTCTATCTTCTTAAAGTTTTTTTCTATGCTTTTAGTAGAAACTGATACTATGAAAGGGGAAGGTAAGGAAGAAATTCAATCACAGAAGCAATTTTCATGTTTTAGTAAAATTGTTTCATGACTTCTTACAAAGAGCTGTGCTTTAGATAGGGGTACATTTTACCATAGTTATATAGTACATTTTACCATAGTGTGAAATTTTATTTTGTGAAGTAGCAATTTATTCTTCATAACTTTATTCATTTTCCAGTTTAATTTAATTTTTGTTCTCTTAGATTTATTACCTCTGTCTTCGTGCTTTGCCTTTTTACATCTGTATTAAAATTAAAGAATAAAAAATTAAGTAATTTTGCTCAACTTTGCGCATCAGAAATTTTGAGCAATTTTAACAGCATGTGCGAGGGCATTGTTCTGTTGAAATGCCCCTTAGATTCGAATATTTGAATGTGACAAAGCATACGAGGTATTAAATGCCTTTGTGGAGAATATTCTAAGTGAAACTGGCTTGTATTACCGTTTGACATAATAAAATAATTTTATTACTGCTTACTTAAAAGCATGGAAGCTTTAGTTTTTACATCTATCATTCATTAATACATTTATACCTTTGTAAGGTATATTTTAATTTTCTAACAGTGATTTTAATATAATTGGGCTTTTCTATCATTTCTCGTTTCAACTTACAACTCCTACCAGAATGAGTTTCTAGAATCGCGTTGAATGCAAATGAGTAGAAGTAGTCTATAAGGAAGGTTCAACTTACTTTCGAGGCTAGCTCTTGCTCTTGCTTGACTAGCGCGTGTTTGCCTTCGAGATAAGTCTTGTTAGAAGCTGTTACACTCGGCTGTATGTTACGTGTCTTTTAATATTAGTCGGCTAGTTTAAAATTAAGGTATACGTTAGATACGTGTTAGCTTCGGTTAAATCTTTTTTTAGATCTTTTTGTTATTTCTTATTTCTTATTTTTAAGTCCAAGTGGAGGCTTTGTTGTAAGCCCGAAAAAAGGAACCTACTGTATATCTTATTTTGAGCAACAAAAAGGGTAACTTGAGCGTAACCTTCTTCTTGAGTTTACGATTTGTTTGAACTAAGCGATAAGTTGTTTAACAGTTCCCTAGGTTCTCGACATTTACAGTACGACATCTCGAGTAGAATAAAAGTGAGAAACTCTACACCTTTGCAAATTTATAACATTTGTCCAATCTTTGCTATTATTTCAAAGACGTGCCAAATATTTTTGTGTCCAAATATACATAGCGAGGTTTTGGTTAACGGAGTACTGGCCAGGAGCTATATATACACATTAGCAAGAAATGTAATTAAACAGAAGAACGGCAACTTTCACAATACAAGCAGTTTTAAAAAAATCTGATGCGTACACCACATGACTTCCTTATACGAAATATTAAATTATACGCATTTTTTCTTGCACTTAAACTTATTGGATTGAATTAAATCTACTTCGCCGACAGCGCATAAACCCCAATAGAATGAATGAATTCTGTAAAATTCACTCTAATATTTGTTTACCATAGCGACACTCTAACGCTATATTCACTTAACAGTATTATATTTCGTTCATATTATAAATCATAATGCACAAAATTTATATCATTTAAAGAATAGAATTATCTAATCGCTGCCACATGTTCTATTCAAATACTATTATAAAGCTAGAATGATGTATAAAAGAAATTAAGCAAACAAAACAAAAAAGAAACAGTTTTTCACAGACGATTGAATATTTCTCATTCAATTAATTCTGTTTTCACTTTGCGACAAGGCAAAAATACATAAAAACTCAAAATATCTGTATTAAAAATTACGAAGTAAATCTTATATACTTATTTCCTCGAAAAAATTACAGAAAGGATTAAGCATGATTTAATTCGCAATAATAAATGAAGGCGTTATTTTTGTGTTCCGAAGCTTAGTGTCTCTAGATTGGCAACAAATTTACAATTCTGCTGTTTCAAATGTAAACAAATATGTCCGCCATGTTATTTAAAACTTAACCGCACTTAAACAGTTTTTAAATTGTTGATAATTGTACAAATATTGCTTCCAGAATTACGAAAGGCATAAAAACTTTAACCGGAAGATAAAAACAAAATAATTCAATCATTTTTAAAGCAAAAAATGTACAATTTACAAACATATAAGAGTAAAGAAACTGAGATCACTGAGCCGGGTAACAGAGTGGATATATTTATAAATATATTTATATACGTTTGGCGCGGCCGATTGAAACCAAAATACGAGGTGCACATTTACATGTTATAGTAGTCTTATATACAAAATTTCAACGTTCTAAGGCTACTCGTTTTTGAGTTATGCGTTTTTGAGTTATGCGTTTTTGAGTTATGCGAACGTATGTATGTACGTACGTACGTTCGTACGCACGTACATACATACGTTCGTACAGACACGAAAAATTCTCTTCGGAATTCATTTTAAAGCAGTTTTTTAGTTTTTTTTTGGGGGGGAACAGTCTTTTATTCTGTCCTTACGCATAGATATTACGCAAAAACATCGTTAAATTGCATTCGAAAGCGGTCAAAGGGGATATTTTCGTTGAAGTATGCTGCCTGAAGCGTTTCGCGATCACAATACTTCCTTTTTACTTCGTACAAGGAAGTAAAAACAATGGCAGTCTTATTAAATCCGAAATAAATACAATGTCAAATTCCAGTAAACAGTTTTACAGAAATTTATTCCTAGCTGCAGTTTCCAGGATTAAAAAACAAAGTGCATGAGTCTTCGAACCTGCATCTGCTTTTTATACTTTTATCTTGTCGGCCATGAAATTTGGCTAACATCGAGCAATGAAACTTGGCTACGATCAGACAGTGAAAGTTTTGCGGAGATCCCGTCAGAGTTGCGAGAATCGCTCTTGCGGAATTATAAACCGTACTTCTATCTGCAACTCTTAATATACAGTCTCCTTGCACAATCCATCCAGTAGTTACGCTGCTGAAGTATTCGACAGGTTTTGCTTTTTGTGCTTCGTAAAAAAGCTTTTGTCGGTTTCAACTATTTTCTTAGGCCCTCTGAGTTTACCAAGAGCTCTGTTTAGAAAGCTATAAGTAAAAACTTCGCGCAGGTAATTGTTCCCATCTATTACTGTTTTGATTGCCATATCAAGCAAATGTTTTCCCTCTAACAGCAGTTAATTCCCTTCACCAGCTGGAAATGAGTCAGCTGTAGAATCGGAGTGGTATCATCACAAATGTGAATCTACAGTCCCCAAACGAACTCATTTGATTCAAAATCTAAGAAAATAGTGCATCAATTTCTCTTCTTAAAAGCAAAAGATAACTCATCGAGAATCGTAGGGGTTACATCAAATGAAAGTGAAGATACTATAACTGTGCTATGACATCACGCTTATCAATAAATCGTGCGACAGTTTCAAGGTACACGGGATAAAATGTAAGTATCATAAATTCCTTCAGAATGGATCATGCCATTGCTTAGGAAGAATTTAATTGTGATTATTGGTCCTAAGAAAAGAAAACCACAGAAAATTTCACTACAAAAAATTACTTTATTGACGTTGACACTTCTTGTTTATTCGCAAAGCTAAAAAAACAGGCTACCTCATGTGGCCCACAATTTGATTCGGATGTCGCGCATTGGCCCACAATTTCCACTGAAGTTCGGTTAACCGAAAAAGGAACCAATATAAGCTCCAACTTTATATTTCCAATGAGAAAACATACCGTCGTCGTCAACTCATTTTGAACTTACGTTACTTGAAAAAAGATAGAATTGGAAAGACATACTCACTCGAAAACTTTTATTGACAATACCTACTTTCAAAATAAGCACATTGTTATAAGAAAGAACAGAAAAATGGCGTATTACATTTTAGCTCTGTAAGTCAGGTCATTTAAAAAATGACAAAGCACATCAGGGTTACCTGCCTAAGGGGACTGATGACTTCGGGGAGGACTTTCTAAGGAAAATGATTCATATTCACGTGACGCATGAGGAAAAACACGAGAACTAATCACGCAGCCAGTGTATTTGCCTAAGTTCAAAATGTCAAAAAATGAGATTAACTATCAGTATTGAGCAGTTTCATATTGCCAAATTCAAAATTAAAAAAATTATCTGTTGCTATTGACCATTGGTGAAGGAAAATATTTTTTACTAAACTCTGCTTCAAATATAAGAATGTGTTTTGAATCAAACACTGCACTAAATGTTTCAAAATTTCACGGGAAGAAGAGAATAATCAATGCCTTTTGATCTATAAGAATAAAAGTATTTTCAGTTATGAAATATCTTTGATAATCTTATAAAATGAAAATTTCACTGCGGCAAGTCATTGAATTGATTTTTATAAAATTTATTTTAGATGCATTTCAATTTTTCTGTAGCATCAATAAATCAAATCAATGTTTCATGGAGCCCTTGAATGAAATTTTCACTTAACTTAGATCTCCTGCATTTATTTAATTTTAATTATTCAACAGAAACAGCATATTAAGATACGTGTAAATTTTCGCTTGTTAAAAATTATTTCAAAATTCGAATAACCACAGAAATAGATGAGAATAATCCAGTGTTTAATGCTGTGAGCTATGGTTTCGTAGGGCATGATAAGTTGGATAGAATTCATATTTTATTGAAAAAAAAATAATTGTTCAGAAAAGTAAACAAGTGTAAATAGTTTAAATACCTGAAATAATGCAAATTGTGTTTAAAACACGAGTAATGCCGATCACCCAAATCACTAATAAAAAGAGGGACAAAGCCTAAAAGACATAATAGCTCAAACAAAAAACAGTACTGTCGTACGAATCTGAACTGGCTCCCCGCTCCTAAACAGCAGAATTTATAAGTTCACCCAGCATTTCTAGAAGATCCGAGAAATCTCTCTCCTCAAAAATGTATTTTTTGTAAACTTCCAGATTGTCTTCAAGTCCTGTCAGGAGAACTATTGCCAATATCTTAGGTTTTAATTGAGGTAGCTTTATACTCCCAACGTCGATTGATAGAGATTTACAAGGTATGCAACATAATGCAAGAAATTAATACTTACATGTAATTAAAAATGGCTATAAATTCGTTTAAACAAAAAGAAGCTAAAATTATTATGCGAAATGTAAAAAAGAAATGAATAAATAAATAAATAATTTATAATAGAAATCAAAACATACATTGAATAAACATATGACATTTAAAATTATAAATTCCGACTTTCATTTGCTTAGTTGGTATTTTCTTGCATGATGTAATTATTTATCTCAT
Source organism: Stegodyphus dumicola (assembly GCF_044657685.1). Taxonomy (NCBI): domain Eukaryota; kingdom Metazoa; phylum Arthropoda; class Arachnida; order Araneae; family Eresidae; genus Stegodyphus; species Stegodyphus dumicola. The sequence continues at coordinate 102,420,263 of NC_140769.1, forward strand.
ACAAGAAAGTATTATTATTAATTAATGAGATTTAGTACTATCACTAATTCAGAATATAAAGATTTTTTTAAGGGAGTCTAAACCTCCTAAAACATTACTCTGCTACGTTAACTTCTAAATGCGTCTATTGCCCTTTACATGTTACATATGAAGATCGTGTTGGAAGTGGTAATAAATCATACTTTTGGACGAACAAAGTAACGAAGAATTTCCGAATTTGTGTTAGAATAACCTTTCGGAGTTGCGTTTAGTTTTTAACCAGCTATTTTATTTTAACATCTTTCCTATTTTCCTCATTTCCATTTTCCTGCCTGACTATACATTTTGTAATGAAGTTTTAAAGAACTCTCGCTATTTTTGAACGAACATAAAACCTTTTTAGTCAAAACTTACAGAATAACTGAAAAAACATTTTTAAGCGCGCGCATCGTCTGCGGATATTCTTTGCGGATAATCGTCTACGGTAATTAACATTTCTTAGTGGAATTATGTTGCCAGCGTAGCAACGCAAATACGTTACAATTTCTAATTTGGGTGATCTTCAAATGAAATAGAAATAAGAAAGTATTTAAAGGATGATTTTAGAGGGTAGATTGAGGCCTTCTAAAGACCACACTGCTAATGATTTCCTTGCGAACACTATTCTGCGGAATTGCGTTATTCTCGTCATTAGACTTTTTAACCTAACCCTACGCCAGGCCAGCTTGCGACCTAATATCTTGCACCAGCTATCTATACTATTATCTCGAAAACTGCAAGTTAAGAGCTTCCTTCGTGAGAAACCTTCTTAACTGAAAGGATGGAATATGTCAAAGCGCTAATTTGTATTTTTTTATTTTGAAGAATTTGCTAAATTTAAGATCAATCAACAGATAGCAAGTTTGCCTGTCGATTGCCCAGTTCTTGGTGCATTAAAAGAAAAACGGGAAGTTGCATCAAGGTGTAATTACGTTAGCTAAAACACAGTTTAAAGTGCAAAAAAAGGACCAAATCAAGAATTTGGGAACAGAATTCTAAAAATAATTGCCTAGGTGAATATTATGCTAACGCTGATTCTTTGAAAAGTAAAACTGTGAACGTAAATCCAAAAATTACGACGAAAAACTTTAGAAACGTAGACATACTCCTCCTAGCAAAAGAGGCGCTACAGAAGCAGTAAACATAGCTTTTAATAATATTTCTTCCGAAATACTGGATAATATTTTTCTGTCACTTCAACAAATTATGCTAGAAGTAAAAAAGTACGATGGCTCCAATAATTTTAAGATCACGCATATAATATATATATATATATATATATATTTGCTATTGTAATTTAAACTTGTGGGTATCCTTGCCTGCTAAGTTTTGCTTGTCTTATATATATATATATATATATATATATATATATAATAAAATTCCATAGTCAAGAATACAATTAAAATTCTAACTGTATGTTCTTTTCATTTTTAATGGCGACGTTCTCTTATTTGAAAGTACGTGGAATTAAATCCACAGCCCCGTAGTCAAGTTGTTTTCCCCGCCTTTTTGTACAGGTACAGTTATAGAATGTTCTGGAACTATTTAAAGCGAACTGGATTGGCTGACGAGGCTGACGTCATTTCATGGAAGCTCCGCCTTTCCAGAGGCTATAAAAAGACTCGCAAAAGGAATATCGGGGCTTTTTCTTAAATGTCACAATGCAGTAAACTTTTTTTTTATTATTAAAATGTTATTAGTAGTTCTTTTTTATTTATTCCGGAGATCAGATTTTTGTAATTGCTATTTTCTCCTGAAATATAATAAATGGATCCTGTTTTTTAAAACTATCGTCTGATAATTTAAGCTACGACTACATTCATGATTCTTCAACAATCTATTTATTCCTGACAAAAGCTGGTACATCACATATATATGTAATAATAAAATTCCATAGTCATGAATACACTTAAAATTCTAACTGTATGTTCTTTTCATTTTTAATGGCGACGTTCTCTTATTTGAAAGTACGTGGAATTAAATCCACAGCCCCGTAGTCAAGTTGTTTTCCCCGCCTTTTTGTACAGGTACAGTTATAGAATGTTCTGGAACTATTTAAAGCGAATTGGATTGGCTGACGAGGCTGACGTCATTTCTTGGAAGCTCCGCCTTTCCAGAGGCTATAAAAGGACTCGCAAAAGAATATCGGGGGCTTTTTCTTAAATGTCACGATGCAGTAAACTTCATACAAAAAGTTATTAGTAATTCTTTTTATTTACTCCGGATATCTGATTTTGTAACTGCTATTTCTCCTAAATAATAATAAATGGATCCTGTTTTTTTTTTTTTTTTTTTTTTTTTTTTTTTTTTTTTTAACTTATCGTCTGATAATTTAAGCTACGACTAAAGCTGGTACATCACATATATATGAACATTCAAAATAAAAATACAGCGTTACATTTCATTCATTTTGTAACTCAGAATGCACAAAATTTACGAGGTGTATTCGGAAACTAAGCACCGTTTAAAAAAAAAAAGTAAAACAATTTTTTCGAATCAAATTTTATTTTTGCATGAAAATACATGTCTTAAACTATTTTTCAACATAGTTTCCGCCAATGATGAAACACTTGTCATAGCGGCTGACCAGTTTTTGTATACCATCGTCAAAGAAACTTCCCGCCAGTTTCGATAACCACGACTCCACAGCATTTTTCGTGTCATCGTCAGATCCAAAGCGCTTGCCAAAGCGCTCGCGCTTCATGTGCAGGAACAAGTGATAGTCGGACGGCGCCAAGTCCGGGCTGTACGGCGGGTGATCGAACTGCTCCCAATGAAACTGTCCAATTAATGATTGAGTGACACCAGCAGTATGGGGCCGAGCATTGTCATGGAGCAACACAATTCCATTACTGAGCATTCCTCTTCGTTTGTTTTGAATGGCGCGCCTTAGTTTTGTTTAAGTCTCACAATATCGTGCCGCATTAATGGTTTCACCTCTGAGAAGAAGTTCAGTAAGCAAAACGCCTTTCCTATCCCGGAAGACAGTGCACATGATTTTTTGTGATGACATTGTCACTTTGAACTTTTGTTTTTTCGGAGCATGAGTGTGTCTCCACTCCATCGATTGTTGTTTCGATTCTGGTGTGAAATGACACACCTAAGTTTCATCACCTGTCACAATTTGGTTTAAATAGTTTTCTCCTTCATCACTGTACTGCGTGAGAAATGTCAGGGCACTACCAAGTCCCTTTGTTTTGTGAACATCAGTGAACATTTTTGGAACTCATCGGGAACACAGTTTGCGATAATTCAAGTGGTCAGACACAATTTCGAACAAAACAGTACGTGAAATTTGTGGAAATGCCTCTAAAAGAGTTGTCATTGTGAAGCATCTGTTCTCATGAACTGCTTCATCAACTTTCCTTACCAAATCATCGGTGACAACAGAAGGCCGACCACTCCTAGCCTCGGCATGGACATTTGTTCTACCTGCATTAAACATTCTTACCCACTTTCTCACAATTCCATCACTTATCGCGTATTCACCGTAAACTTCTGTCACTTGAGATAAATTTCGGCCGGTTTAATATTCCTAGCATTCAAAAATTTGTTTACGGCACGAATCTCACAGTCAGCGGGAGAACTAATTGTCTTAAACATTTTGAATGTGCACAGCAAACTGAACACAACATAGAGCATCCAAAATGGCGACAATTGAAAGTCAGTGAACAAGAAAGACTAGTGCGCATGCGCGGGACGCCTACCACAGCGCTGCGACGGCGCTAGAATGAAACGGTACTTAGTTTCCGAATACGCTACGTATATCATCTTAAGAATTATTTAATCGTTACCACATGTTCTATTTAAATACTATAATAAACCTAAAACGATGTATAAAAGAAATTAAGCAAACAACAGGAACACAAAAAAAATACATAAAAACTCAAAATATATGTATTGAAGGTTATGAAGTAAATCTTAAACACTTCGAATAACTTCCAGAATGGATTAAACAGGATTTAATTCGTAATAATAAAGGAATGCTTTATCTTTGCTATTGCGAAGCTTACTTTCTCTAGATTGGCAACAAATCTAATATTCTGCTGTTTCGAATGTAAACAAACATGGCCGCCTTGGCCAAAATAATTAGGCTTAGCGGCACTTAAACAGCTTTTTAAATTGTTGATAATTCTAAAAATATTGCATGCAGATTTACTAAAGGTACAAAAACCTTAACCGAAATATAAGAACAACATAATTCAATCATTTTTAAAGCAAAAAATGCATAATTTACAAACGTATAAAGAAACTGAGATTACTGAGCCGAGTGACAGTGTATATATATATATATATATATATATATGTACACTGCAATATATACACATATATTTATATACTTTTAATGCGGTCGATTTTAAACGAAATACGAGGGTGCACATGTACATGTTATAGAAATCCCATACATAAAATTTCAACGTTCTTAGGCTACTCGTTTTTGTGTTATGCGAGATACGTACGTATAAGTACGTCGCACAGACGCCGCGGAAAGTTCTCTTCAGAATTCATTTTAAATCAGTTTTATAATTTTTTGGGGGAAAAAGAGTCCTTTATTCTGTCCTTACGCACAGATGTCACGCGAAAACATCGTTAAAATGCATATGATAGCGGTCAAAATGGGTATTTTCGTTGAAATATAATACCTGAAAATTTTCGCGATTACAATACTTCCTTTTTATTTTGTATAAGGAAGTAAAAATTAAGAGTAATGTTTTCAATTTATTAATTTAATATAGTTTTTTTATATTAAATTTTCTTCTGTATTTATTTTCTTTCGCTACTATTATTATGGGACAAATTAAATTCATCAGCTGGTATTATTATTATTGGACAGAGAGAGTACTTAAAAAGATTCTTTAGACGACAGGTTTACATAAAGATGGGTCAAAATTGAAGTTGAAACAAAATGGTCAATTATTCATCGATCATGTAAAACAGCAACGATGTAAAGCTTTTGCGCTTTGGCAACGTGAACTTTCCTTCCACAGACATATATATTTTGCTTATTACATATTCAAGAAGTACCATTTTATCTTATATTCAAATAAATAAAACATATCACAGCTTTAACCGGCAGAAAACACGTAGTTAAAAAAAAAAAAAAAACTTCAATCCGGCATTGTCCATCACTGCTAGTCAGATAATCATATTTTCCTTTCGTCTGTGACCAGAATTAGTTAAAAAAGTCTTCGAAAGTATCGAATTAGATTTAATGAAGCCGTTTCACATCCGTAAAAGTTTACGGTTCTCGATAATGATCTAAATTTTAATCCCTTCTTACTCTCAGTTCTTCGGCAATTGCTTTCTTACTTGCCTTTCCTTCACTTAGACAAAGTTAGTGGCTCAGTTTTGAATAATTTAGTTAGGATTTTTTAACTGTTCTCACTTAGGTTCTTGGTCCTTTTCACTTCCACAGCTGAAGAAGAGGGCTCTCTTTAATCTTCAGAATTATAAGTCAGCAAACTTAGTCACCTTACGCCGATTTTCGTCGATTTTATTTAAGTTTTTAAACTTTTGTCTTTAACTTTTGTCAAGTGACTTTAGAAACGGACACCGTATCTTTCGAATACTTAGTTACAATTTATTCTTTGTATATTATATACCATAAATGCAATCAATAATCAATAATCAAAAGGCATTTCAGGCTTTGTAATTTAAATCTTTCAAGGTTATAAAAATATCGGTATATTTAATGTTTATTCTTATGATACTTGTACTGCTTTCTAAAAAGGAGTACTGTACCTTAATTCTTTCAACCCACATATCTTTGGTTATTGTGGAAACGTTAATATTGTGAAATAAAATAACGTTAGGCTATACGTGTGGGATTCTTCTGCTCAGCGCGAATTTAATAATGGAATTTCACGAATCGTTGAACAGGAACTTTTTGTGCCAGAGGGGAAAAACAGATACCGTTCGTTATTAGATAGAAGCGAATACCGGAGTTGTAATTAAAGAGAACAACAGAACGTCATTCATTCCAGAGGACACAGATGGCACAGAATAGAAAATACTGAATTTTTTCTTACCTTCTAGACAGCTCAGAGGTTTTAAGAGAACAGAACATACAGAGTTTATCTCAGTATGCTTTGCCGTAGGAAACTATTTGGCAATCGATATACTACCTTTCACACATATTGTAAATATATAACAAATTTAATTAACATTGAAGAGCTAACAGTCTGAGAGTCTGAGAGATATTTTTTAAAAACTACTCTTGCGGTTATTACAAGCTTGGTGCTTTGGCATAATCTGAGCAGTGAAAGCGAAGAATGGAAAAACATAGGTACGTTATTTCAGAAAAAGTCTGATTTTTGTGTTAGAATACCTATTTAATATCAATGCTACATATAAATCTTATATTTATCCCAAGCTGCGCTTTCGAGATGCGAAACACGCAAGTTACATTTCGTCAATCCAGCCCGGTAGAACGGGACTGCTCCCATTTTTTATAAAATAAGATATGATGATAAAACTTCTTAGTTAGCAATAAAAATTTGATTGAACACAATAAGAAGATTCACGTTTTTAATATCTGATAATCAATGATCAAAAACCTTTTAAAACCGAGGTAGATTAATAAAATAAAAAGTAATTTTCAACACATATTCAACGGTTTTCATATTGCTATACAGATTTTATATATTTCGATCCCAATATTTGTATTGTTGTCTATTCTAGTATTTTACCTTTTTGGATAAAATGCAGTCTACACTCTAAACCCTGCAGAAAGACGTGGATCTCTACGTCAGAGAATTACAACAATGGCAGAACGATCACTACCTGTTGCTATGTGCAGGACGCTTTAGATCATTAGAAGTACGACTGCTGGCGTCGCTTTTTCTACTAACGGACCATATTCCAGCAAACTGTGGCGTGCGGCCTGTATGATGGTGTACTGTACGCCCAATGATCTGTTGATTGTGTTTCATTGTCTCCATCCATCGTCAGAGTGCTATCGAACTGGGCCCACGAAAATCGCAACTGGACACCAGAGAAGGGGAGTCACATACGCTTTACGAGTGAGTCTTGATTTAACATCCGGAACGATTCTCGAAGCACAAAGATATGGTAATAACCAGGGACACTCTGTCGGGCCCCAAAAATCGTCAAAAGAGACGATTATAGAGGAAAAGGCTTACTTGTATGGGCTGGTATAACAACGAACGGCCGCACCGGGCCTCTACGTGATTCCCGGTGGTTTTGTCACAGCCGTCCGATATCGCGATGAAATTCTACGCCCTCTTGTGCGTTCTTTTATCACTGCAATGTTCGCCCGCTTACAGCTCGAGTGGTAGGAGGTATCTGGAAAGTGAAATCATTCCAGATCCATTGCCGTGGCCTGGTATGGATTAACAATAGATCATTCCCAATGCAATGGCAATGGTAATGGTTTTACTACAGGTATTTTAATTTTCACTGTAACAACTCTAGCACTGCCGTCCTTTCCATGATAGATTTCAACAATGCAACCTAATGGCGAAAACCCAGGAGGCATGTTGTCTTCCTTAATTAGTACAATATCACCTACAGGCAAATTTGGAATGTGTTCCTTCCATTTGTATATTTGGTGTAAGGAATTTAGATACTCCTTATAATATCTTTTCCAAAAGTTTTGTTTCATTTGCTGTAATAATTCCCATGGTTTTAATAAAGTGGGTTTGGGAATATTAGAAAAATCCTGTTCTGGGATGCTAGCAATAACATCCGCAGTTAAAATATGTGATGGAGTCAAGACATCTAAATTAGCTTTATCATTGTGATTAGTATCATTGTGATTAGATAAGGGGCGTGAAATTAACATAGCTTCAATTTTGAGTTATTAAAGTAGTTAATTCCTTAAATGTTACCATTGTATCTTCTATTGTTCTTTTCAAATGAAATTTTATGGACTTCATCCCTGACTCCCACAAACCACCAAAGTGGTGAGAAGCAGGTAAAATCATTTTCCATTCCATAGTAGTTTGAGCCAAATAATTTAAAATCAATTCTTGCTGTTAAGTGAATGTAGCAGAGTGTGCAATTCGGACAATTTTCTTTTTGCCCCTACAAAGGTCGTACCATTATCTGAAAATAAGTATCGAGGTATACCACGCCTTGATACAAACCGCCTAACATCAGCAATGAAAGAATCTGCAGTTAAGTCACTAACTACCTCAATATGATAAGCTTTGGTAGCTAGACATACAAAGAAAGCTACTTGTATATAATCTCTAGTGGTCTTAAGGCAACGACCTTTGTAACATTTCAAAATCACAGGACCGGCATAATCAATACCTGTGCTAAAATGGTCTCTTTGTTTTGACAAGTTTCCCATTAATTGATTATTACATTACAATTTATATCTGTGACAAACAATATATTTGTGGATAAAAGACTGAATAAGTTTCTTACCATTTGCAATCCAATAGTTTTGCTTTAAAATGTTAACTAGTAAACTGGGCCCTGCATGCATATAAGTTACATGATATTGTTTAACCAGTAACAAGGCAATCCTGTGTTGACCCGGGATGATTATGGGAAGTTTAGCATTGAATGCCAAGTCAGAAACTTGCAGCCGACCTCCCGCCCGTAAAATATTATCATCTAGAAAAGGCAAAGGTGAGCTTGAAACACTTTTAGGATGAATTTTTAGATGAATTTTTTAGATCTTTTATGTCTTTATGGAAATGCACAAAATTGATCCATTTAATGATCAACTTCATAGCTTCTTGCCTTTGATTAGATGAAGGTACTACTGCAGGAATTTTTAACCTAATATTTTCAGAACCAAAGACCCGTTCTTTGCCCCTAGAAATAAATCTTAAGCAAAAAGAAATTACATTAACTATTTTAGATAATGAAGAACAGCTCTGAAATAAATTATATAGAATGTCATTAGTCAAATAAGCTGTTGTACAAAAGGTTGATTTTGTCTCTTGTTCATCTAAGACAGTTGCATCCCTACTGGTCTCATTACTGACAGAGCATTGTAGAGACCACTTTGAACTGTCGAACGTTAAGAATGATGGCCCATGCCACCATAGGGATATGTTCGATAGAAGTTTAGGATTTTTCCTCTAGAAGGAAGATCGGCAGGGTTCTGTTTCGACGAAATATAGTTCCAGTTTTGATAGGGAATAGCATTTAATATTTCCCTAAATCCCTAAGTAAATATTTCTAAGTTCTGTTTTGCCACAAAAAGCTTCTATTTCGGAAGATGAGCTGCTAACCAACAGAGAACCACCTTAGGGTCCGTCCAAGCGTGGAAGAAAATTCAATACTGGAGAAGACCTTACGGACAGCTTTGATATTAGTCTGGCAAGTAGCAATGCACCTAGAAGTTCCAGTCTAGGTATAGACACTTGTTTAATGGGTGCGATTCTGGTTTTAGCAAATACCAAATTGACTTCATACTTGTCGTGAGATGCTGGTTGAACAAAGTAGATGGCAGCAGTATAAGCAGATTCTGACGCGCCACAAAAACCCTGCAGATAGATATGGCTAGATGTAGTTTGAAGCCACCTCGAAATTTTAACATTGCTGAGAACCTTGTAGGGTTTATATTTATTTTAACTAACATTTATTTTAAATTTAAACTATCTTTCCTGTCAAGCCTTACATTCCCCTGGAACTGCCAATGCCAGAGTATGTAAATTTTAGTAGAACGCGCAAGGATTCAAATTATCAGCGGAAGTATTCTGAGTTAAATATTAGAATGGAAACGAGTTCGAGGTGTGCTGTTCTTACTTCACGAGCGCGGAGGTAGTTAGCCAGAAATTGAAGAACCCCGCGTTTCGGCCTGTGTGCTTGCCTCGGAGAATTGTTAATCGTTCAACGTGATATTTAAAGTTTGCTGAATTAGCAGCGGTATTGTAAAACGCGGTGAGGTTAGTTACTTTTAGAGAGCCTCGTAGTTAGAGTCTTGTTATTATTTCTTTTCAGGTTCTTATTTTTATTTTACCGCCGGGTCGGCGTAGTTTGTGAGCGTCAAGAGCACGCAATTGTAATTTCTTAAGTTGAATAAAAAGGGACTTAAACCCTTAACAAGACTCTGTCTATTTTCCAGTTTCAACAGTCACCTCTTGGTTGCGTGCAGGTTGGAGGCGCGCAACTCTACAACCTTAAAATCTTTTTGAAGTCACTACAACTTCTCTTCCCATTCTTTAGGCAGTGGAGTATCCCAGTCAAGTTTTAAAAACCCCAACTGCTGATAAAACATTTTTAACTTGATTGTACATGGCGATAGCAAGCCAAGAGGATCAAAGATTTTAGAAGCTTGAAAAATGAACCTTCTTTTAATAATTTCAGTCCCTAAATACATAGAAATGTTAAATAAAAACACGTCTTCTGTAGAGATCCAAAACAACCCTAAATGTTTTGGCAAAATCATTTGAGTGACCTTTCAGGTCACTTTCGTCCTGATTATCAATGGATAAATTTTCGAGAAGCTTAGGGCACTTTGATCTCAATTTCCTTAAATTGAATCCACGTTTCTGTAATAACTGTGAAAGTTTGGAGCATAGGTCAATTGCTTCCTCTAAACTGTTCATTTAGTCTTCCGTGACGTGATAGTCGTAAATACGCATTTTTTGTGTGTTTTTACTTTCATTGTTTCCTAGTTTTCTAGTAATTCCACACCAGCCTCTTGGATCACTCCACGCATATTCATTAAATATTTTTGTTTTATTTCGTGTTTTGCCTTTTTGCTCACGTTTTGAGCAGGAGCATAGCAATAAAGCAGTTTAAACATTCTTCTTACGCATATTATATTATGCATGCAAGAAGTATATATATTCATTTTTTTGGCGTGTGTGTGTGTGATTTCATCAAAAGTCATCTTTAACGTAAATTTATTTTAAAAACATAAAACGTTTTTCACTTAATTTAAATTAAGTGAACTTCTGGAAAGACTATTTAAGTGTAAGCATTTCTTGAAGTTAACTTGGAAGGTTTCTGAACAAGGCATGAGTTTAGTTAATTTGCGTTTTCAATGTCATTTTCTTCTTTATTTGTGTCCCTTGCACATTTTAGTTCTATAATTAAGAATGAATGTGTAATATATAAAAAAATGTGGAAATCTCTGAGGACAGTAGTTTAAACACAAAATTAAGATCATAAACCTACCATTTTCTGGCAACATTTAAAAAAACAAAACTGTGAGTTTTGAATATAGTTTAGTCTGCAAAAATGTACATTTTAAGCATTCTTCTTTTTTCCCCTTTTTTCTTTCGAAATATTTTTTAAGGAATTAAGAACTTGTCTTTAAGAGGAGAGAATATGTGATTTTTTTCCCTTTCGCAATACATCTTTGTAAAAGAATTAAGAACCTATCTTTAATTGAAAAGAACACGTTTATGTATATTATATATTAAAAAAAAATCTTTCCTTGACCAAAAGCATTTCTTAACTCGAAATACACTTCCACGAAAGACTGACAGAAGTAAATAAAGGAAATTTATCTCCCCTTAAGGGTTTACGTTTTATAAGTTTTCGTAAAAAAATTCCCGATTTTAGTAGTTTCAAGAATTATAATTTAATGTAAAGTCCATCACCTTTCTTCATATTGTTTTGTCTTCTTATAACTTGAAAAAACAAATGTTTATCATTTTTTTCTTTCGATGTTTAGCTTCAGTGTGTAAGAAGAGGTTTGGAGGAAGCTTTTAGTGCTGGAGCGTTTGAGCTAATTCGATTGGCCCACCTGTCGCTGGCACATGTCGTTGGCTGGAGGTTCTTTCCGTCCTTATTTGATTTACGGTATAGCAAAATGGCAGAGTTCCTCTTGTCCAAAGCAATTCAAAACCTCGACCGTGAAAAATACGACTTCTTTGTGCCCAGATTCGAGATTGAAGAATGTATTTCATTTCTCTCGGTCTTTGGAGAAGGGCCAATGCGCTGCGCAGGAATTTAAAGGTAGAAAGTTTACCCTTCTATCAAAGTGTTTATTTTTCTTCGCTGAGAGCAGTTGCTTAGAATTTCAGAAACTTAGAATTGTATGCCATGTACATGTAGTTCTCAAAGTCTGAGAAATATTACATGAAAAAAAATTGAACCAATTTGCAATCTAAAATTTAGGTTAAATTTTTGAAAATATATTTTTATTATTCTGCGACGCCTATTTATCGATAAACAGCTTGCTATGAAAAATCTTGGTGAGCAATTTAAAAAAGGTAATCTTCATAAAATGTTTAAAAAAAATTTTGTACCATTTATATAACATACGATGTTAGGTATAGCACCTCATCTTCAATTAATTAATCTACATCTTAACAGTAACAGTAACAGGGTAACATCTTCAATTAATTAATAACAACAAAGCAGCAGATGTTTATAAAATTATCGTTGGATAGCTTTAAAAATAAACTTATTTTAATTTATATCAGTTAAATACAGTAATAAAATAAAATTTTTAATTAAGAAAAAGAGTTTATTACTTTTGCATTGCTCAGTCTATTATTCAACGGCAGATTGATTAAATTAAAAAAAATAATTAAATATCTCGTGCTTTAAAGAATGGCAACATATTGGAAGTTTTGTATGCTCGAGAGTAAGCGGAAATTAAATAAACATTTTGTATTTTATTCAGATCCAAAAGTTTACTTTGAATCCTTTTCGTTCTTTTTATTGGTTAGTTCTCCAGACAGGACCGTGTCTGCAGATTTTACTTTGCCAACGCAAGATTTTATATGAATAATACATCATCGAAATCATCCAACGTGCTCAAGAAAGATACGAATAAGTGTCCCTGTAAGCCACGTAAATTTTTTTAAGAAAGCAGTATCAATCTGAAGTTTTGCCTTATATAAAAAGGGGAAAGAAGTTAAATTATATGAAATTATGCAGATTAAATTATAGGAAAATCATAGTGTTGCATTACGAACCCGTACGCATGCAACAATATGATTTTTCCTATAATTTAATCTGCATAATTTCATATACTTTTATAAAATTTATTTGCCAGAAGAAACACTTTATAGTTCTGGAATTTTCCACAAAACACTCGGAGATCTCTCAGTACTCAGAAGTTACTCTTATCTTAAAAATTGAGAACTGATGCTCTTTCCGGCCTTACATAATTTTCTTCCGGCTGCTAAGAAATCTCTATTGCCTTCCTTTTTTCGAAATTACTGGAAGGCATATACACTTAAAATTACCAATAAAGGCTGGATACGTCCGGCCTGCAATTACATATAAGGATTAATTACAGTTATTCAATAAAAGTACCAATTACAGTAATTCAATAACAGTATCAATTACAGTTATTCAATAACAGTACCAATTACAGTTAGAAAAGGACAGGAACCAAATGTTGTCAAATGGTCGCCAAGTTTGGGGACAAAAATTGGTCCCCCAAAACCATCGCCAGTTCACCAATTTAGCGAAACTTCAGTGTACCTCAGTGTTAAATAGACTTGCTTTGTGATCTTATTCTTCTGACGAAATTTTGCTTTATATACAGTGGTGGCCAAAATTGTGGACACTTTTGGAACTTTTTATGTTTTTGAACTTTGTATGCTTATAGAAAATGTTACGTTTCGCAAAATACAAACTTGTACATATTATTTTAAAGAGAATTTATTACTGAATTCAATACAAAACACAAAATTCAATTATTTGCAATACAAAAAAGTTATATGTACTTTAATATAAATAAAAAACATAGTTATAAAGTGGTTTGTAATGTCTAGCTTTCCTGACCAATCACTGTTCTTGTTCTGAGAGCCAATCAAATGTTAGTAACTGGCAGTAGAAACTGACATCCTGTTTACACTTGAAACAAATCATTATTTTCCTTTGTTCTGTTGAAGGAGGACCTGTTTCTTATACACTGCAATTACAAGTAGGAATTTTTGTAAAAATTTTTAATATTTAGTCAAGAAGCAATGACATCAAATAAAAGAGTAGATTTGACACTTAAAAAGAGATGTAATATTATTGTGTTACGAGAAAGTGGTCTTTCCTATGCTGAAATTGCAAGACAGGTGGGTGGTTCAGTGACTACATCTGGAGTCCGAAAGTTTTGTTTACGATATCAGGAGACAAATTCAATAAAAAACAAAGAAGGAAAAGGCCGAAAAAGGTGCACCACATCTATTGATGAGAGAAGAATAAAAGGACTATGTCTCCAAGATAGAAAAATGTCATCAGAGGCCATAAGAAGTGATTTGAATTATACTGGTGTTTCTGTCAGTTCAAGAACAATCAGGAAAAGATTAACAGATGTTAGACTGAGAGGTAGAATTCCACGAAAAAAGACTTATCTTAATTTTCAGCAATGAAAAAAAAAAAAAAAAAAAGACTACAGTGGGCAAAGGAACACATTAATTGGACGGATGATCAGTGGTCACAAGTTATATGGAGTGATGAATCTAATATATCGTTATTCGGTAATGATGGGCGAAAATATGTAAGACATAGAATAGGAGAAGAGCTACATCCTGACTGCATTCAAGCAACTGTAACCCAGTTAATGTTATGATTTGATCATGCATGTCAGCAGATGGTATTGGTCGCCTTCATGTCATCGATGGGACACTGAATGCCAGAAAATACATTGACACTATTCTAGAACCAAAACTTCTACCTTCCATCAGAGATCTCTTTCCCAACAATGCTTCGTTTATTTTTCAGCAGGATTCTGCTCCTTGCAACACGACCAAAATATCGAAAGAGTGGTTTCGTACAAAGAGCATTAAATTGTTGTCATGACCAGGAAACAGTCCTGACCTCTATCCTATCGAAAACTTGTGGCACCGTTTGAAAACTCTCCGAATGAGGCGCCCATCAAATAAAAGGGAACTAATTGAGGCTATAATTGTTTCCTGGCATCATGCAATACTGAAAGAAGAGCTTAAAACTCTTGTCAGCTCAATGAAAAGTCGATGTGAAGCTGTAATAAAAAATAAAGGGTACCCTATTAAGTACTGATAACTCACTGCAATGATCACTATCTAATGTATATTGATAACTATTATCGTTTAACTTTTTTGTATTGCAAATATTTGAATTTTGTGTTTTGTATTGAATTCAGTAATAAATTCTCTTTAAAATGATATATACAAGTTTGCATTTTGTGAAACGTAACGTTTTCTATAAGGATACAAATTTCAAAAACCTAAAAATTTCCAAGTGTCCACAATTTTGGCCACCACTGTATATATATATATATATAATTACAAAACAATTCCTTTGAAAACAAAACACAAACATGCCTAGTTATTTTCACGCATTAACCTGCTGAAAAACTTTCATTAAAGATATACAGTAAGAAATTTAGAACTAATATTTCACAAAGACAAGAATTTGAAATTCATAATTAATAAATTTCAAATAATCATAGGAATGCATCACATTTAAAAATGTTAAAACCAAAAAGTTTTTTAAACAAGCAAAACCCCTCTTCAGAAATTATGAAATTAAAAGAAAAATGAAGAAAAACCAGAGGAATTCAATCAATCTCAACGTCACTTCATCAGGGGGAGGAACTTCGAAACTAATTGAAATCTCTATTCTACAAAAATCCTTGCTTTTCTGTATCCAGAATTAGCCGATGAACCATTTCAATGTATTTAAATTATAATTATAATAGTTCACTCGAATATTATGGCCCTTGCCCAAAGCAAGGAAAAAAATAAATTCTAATTAGAAACTTAAGAATAAACTTAAATAAAGAGAATTCTATCCCTTTAAAGAATTGAAAACGCAAGTGTAAAACAAAATGATTCAATGAAATATTTTTTAAATTTAAATGTTAACCTTTAAACAGAAAATCCAATGAATTAAGATATAGTTGAAAAACCTATTTAGAACAAACACACAAAACGAAATTAAGAACTCCCTTCACTCTCATTAGACTCTAGTCTAAATTTGAGAGGCGATACAGAATGATACGTACAATTTTGCCATCTCGGTTTCATATGCGAAACTAAAAAACTTTGGAAAGAAATTAATCGCTCAAAAGGCTAAAATCTTGTACGTAAATGTCTTTTTGAAACCAAAAGGAAAACGTTTAAATATTTCAAGAAAAATTTTAATTTTATTTTTTTAGTCAAAGGAAACGGAAACATACTAATTGAATGAAATTAAAGTAAAATTTTTACTCTTGTAAAACAAAAAGGGAAATAAATAAAATTATTTAATGTAAAACCTAATTAAATTTTAGAATAATCTTGAAAAAGTATTCTATTCTTTTAAAAGTATTGAAAACGAAAGTGAAAAAACAAAAGAGGAAAAACAAATACTTCAGTGAGATATATATATATATACACACATAGATTGATAAGAAAAGGAGAGGTAAAAATTAGTTAAAGCGTAAAGAACATTTGAACTACCTAATTGCTTATATTAAACGTAAAACAAAGTTAAAACAAGAAAATCTAAGTTAAAGCAATAAATTGTACTCGAAAAAAACTGTACAACAAAATCAAAATTTGTACTCGAAAAAACCTTTACAATTTACATAATACTGAGAAATTTTACATAGGTAAGGTAAGAATTTGCATAGACTGAAGCTTGCCAAAAGGTCTAAAGTTTGCCTATTATGGTACACCGTGCAATTCCACAGTACGCCCCGCATCCAGTATTTATTAAAAATAATGGTATAGGGCATAAGTAGATTACAAAGTAGTAGGAATACAATTTGAGATTCACAAGATAAATTGAACATCTGATTTGGTGCAACAAAAGTAGGAGATAAACATAATTAATAAACAAATAAATATAATGAGATAATTATAATTAGTACTGGCAACACAATGTTAAATGAATTGTTATAATAATGCTAAAGAGGTAGGTGTCCATGGGTTATTTCAGATATATTGGTTTATTGCAGTTTATAAAGTTCACGAGTGGATCCATTTTGTCCATAATCACAGCATGTAAAAGTTCACTAAGTTTAAACTGTATGTGGACTTACACTTGACAGAGATCTAGGCCGTAGGAAGAGAGTCGTTGCATAATTTTCTGAAACTTTGGATATTTATGTTTCTCTTTAATTAAAAATCTTTGGAATGTCAAGAGGTCAGTTCTTGGGGATTTTATGTGAATATCCTCAGTTAAGGGGCATGAGCTCTGTTCAAGGCTTCAAACAGAACTTATCAAGGGAAGTGCCTGAAGCCCTCAACCGAGTTGATGGCCCACAAAAACAAAACAGGCACGTTTTGTCGAACAAACATATTGAGACTGAAAACATGATTGAGTTTGACATGATTTTTTTCATTAGGACAAAGTTATTATTTTTCACACTAAGGGGCCTGCCCCTTGAAATGATGTATATTAAATACTTTCAGGATTAACACTGTATAATTTGTTTGTACATTTTCCTAACCAAGCTACTTTGTATAGGATTTTTCTTACATCTTTTAGGTGATTTTTTCTTTTTTAGATCACAAGTTTTTTCTTGTTTAAAATTTATAGCTTTTTAAGTTAACTTTAATATTTTAAAACATGCAGGCACACCGGGAAACGGGACAAATCTATTGTGACATCGTTAGTAATCGATGAAAAAAATTTAATAACTAGGAAAGCCATTTTCAGTCTCGATATGGTTGTTCGACGAAACGTGCCTGTTTTGTTTTTGTGGGTCATCAACTCCGTTGAGGGCTTCAGGCACTTTTCCCTTGATGAGTTCTGTTTAAAGCCTTGAACAGAGAAGATTGACCATGTTTTTATGCATAAAATTTCGCAGTATTATGTAAATTGTAAAGGTTTTTTTCGCGTACCAATTTTGATTTTGTTGTATAGG
Organism: Stegodyphus dumicola; assembly: GCF_044657685.1. Lineage (NCBI taxonomy): Eukaryota > Metazoa > Arthropoda > Arachnida > Araneae > Eresidae > Stegodyphus > Stegodyphus dumicola. The sequence goes on from NC_140769.1 coordinate 102,438,003, forward strand.
TTTTTCTAATTTTTTTATAATAAGTACATCTTTTCGAGTACAATTTATTGCTTAGATTTTGTTGTTTTAACTTTGTTTTACATGTACTATCAGGAATTAGGTAGTTAAAATGTTCTTTACAGCTTTAGCTAATTTTTACCTCTCCTTTTCTTATTAAAATTTGCAGCTCAACGCGCAATTTTTGACCAACTAGGTATCACATTTTTATGATTTACTGCTTTCTAGGTTTATATATACACACATGTATATATAGATATTCTCAACTTTAACAAATCGATTAAACCTAACAAAGTGTTTCTTTGCATATATACTTTACCTTCATATGAACTTATTTGCTAAATACGAAAGCAAGTGAATCACTTTTTGTTCCAATGCAATTGGGATTATTACATTGCTATCGTATATCTTATGTCATGTACAATTTATTTGTGTGAGAACTGATTTATTCGCGAGTTTCTGGCAAACTACCGAATGCTTGGAACAATGGATTCTATTGCTTCCTTTTTTGGCTAATGTATATGTATGATGAAAATACAGTAAAAATTAAAATGAGACAAGCAACCTTGTTGCCAGAACTCTAAATGTTAGCAAATAAGGTTATTTTGAACTTACGTATTATCTCATTGACCACTAGTGGAAATTCGGCAACAGTCGCCGATTGTTATTGCGGAATTGTAAAAAACTCCGTCATCCATAATTTGCGCTAAATCTGGCTAGCTGGCCGGTCGACGGGATAATACGTAAGCACTGGTTATTTAATTGCCTTCTTGAACTATATTCTGAAGTCATATATCTAGGAATGTGAGAATTTCAGATTTTTTAGCAAATGCATATAGATTCGCGAATTTTGGAAATTTTTCTACAAATTTTTATTTTAATTATACTTCTTAAATTACTTCAGGTTTAAGTAATATAATGCTTATTTTCATTAAATTATCTTAAAAATGCATTTCAAAGTAATCTACTAAGCTAGGAGATTGAATCTTGAGCTACCCAACCCAAGAAAGTTCATCCAAACTCGATTTCACAATTTTTCTCCAAAAATGTATATGGATCTACTTATCTGGACTTACATAATGATAAAAAATAGCTTATAATATTTTACAGATAATCAGAAAAGATGTATTTAAAACGGATTTTTATATCACCAATGGCGAATTTCATTAAAAATTGTTTAATTTCCGAAGCAGTTTTAGATCCACTAGCGGCCAGTTAGTAAAGTGGCTGAACACTACTGGTAGTTCGAACATATTTTAAGTTGTGTTCTATATTTCTATTTTCTAATAATTTCAATATTTTCTTGCTGAGGCTTCACCAGATTTTCAGTCAGACTGGAATTTGCACTTACATGAACTCCAACTGGATTCAGAGAATAATATGATTGATTATGCAACCTGAAAAAGGTTGTTATCAAATTAACTCCTAAAGTTTTATGGCCGCGAGAAAAACAAGGAAATAAAAATTATGTTTTTAATCAAAACTCTTTCTCTGAGGATTCACTGCGAAAGATTCAAAAATATATTTTTTTCCTAGGAGCTCACTTACTTGCAGAAATGTCTGGCCGTGGCAAAGGTCTCGGTAAATGGGGTGACTAAAGACATCGCAAGGTATTGAAAAATATTGCGTTGAAACATAAGTAATGGCCGTTTTTCTAATTAAAAAATTTTTAATTTTAACAAAACAAAAAAAAACAAAAAAAAAAAAAACAATAAATTAGTCAATAATATCCGAGTTTTTGGACTTTTCCCATAGACCCAAGATGTCGAACTCTAGTTGTTTGGCTACAACCCATTAGTTCGGCTCATTCTCGAGTGGTCTGAAGCGCATCTTCGTGCAGAAGTTGATTCAAACGCTGTTCATCAAACTCATTTGGTCGTTCGAAACGAGCAGCGTCTTCTAGATCGAAATTTCCACTTTCGAATTTGCCAAACCAATTTCTTGCAGTTCGTTCAGGCATTGAACCTTCTCCATACACTTCACAAATTTCCTGGGCAGCTTCTGTAGCATTGGCGCACCGATTAAACGTACAAAAAGAAGGTGTCGAAAATGCTTATTTTTGTCGACTTGACACTCCATTTTATTGATCTGAAAATTAACAAAATTAGCTCAGACAAAAAAATCGAATACGCCGTCTTATAGAGGGAAAGATTCTCTTTCGAATAACACAAAACATTATGCCATTACATTTTATTTTTACCGCGTAATTTTAGACACAACATAAACAGTAATTACTTATGTTTCAACCTAATAATAACTAAGGCATCAAGAAGCCAAAAGTCAGTAAGCCTGTTATTTAGGTGGTGTTTGGCTTTTTTGTTCAAATTCAAATAGCATAACTGAAAAGGCTTCCGTAACATCTCCTACCATTTATTTGCCATTACTATTTTTTAGATACGCGAAGACGATAAGTGGCAAAAAACAAATAACTATTGGATATGAAAATATGAACTATTTTAGCTTAGAAGAAGATTTTTATTGTCCAATTACAAGTAATTTAACGTATAATTAATTTTAAGCGCAAGGAAAAATGGAGATACGCAAGAACCTTATTGCGCAATGATTTTCTATGATTTTAAAAGGAGATCAAGAACAATGCGTTCAATGTCTATAGTTAGTATTTGGAAATAAAGATTCATCTCGTGCTACTATATTCAAATGACTAACAGAGTTTCACAGAAGTCTCAACTATCGTCAGGATGAAAAACACACAGCAAGGACATTGTCAGAGCAATCCCAGATAACGTGTCTACCATAAGCAAAATATTAATTGATGGTAATCGCTGGACCTACCAAATCATACAGAAAGAACTTAACATTAGATCTGCAGCAATACATAAAATTATTCATAAAGAATTGCATATTGAAAAAAACTAGTTTGCCGTTGTATTCCTCATCATTTAGCTGAGCGCCAAAACGAGGAGCGTGTCAGAATCAGTAAAGAAATCCTCAAATTACTTAAAGATGGTGATCACCGTATTATTTCTAAAATCTAACTGATGATGAAGCTATTTTTCGACGCACGAACACGTCAAGAAAGAAAAGTATAGTCCTTTGAAAATGATACCACGATCACAATTGTAACAACGTGCCATGAGAAAATTAATGTATGCCGTTTTCTTCAGCTGTTCAGGTCTGGTCAAAACCATCAAGCTGGAAGGACAGAAGTCAGTCACAGCTAACAGCTAACTGGTACACAACTGAGTGTCTTCTAGAAATTCTTCAAGAAACGAATGCTAGAGGACTGTTGCTTAATCCATTTCTCATTCAGCAAGATTGACAGTTTAGTTTCTTGAATAAATACTCATCAAAGTGATACAATATCCACCCTATTCGCCCGATCTAGTTATGTGTGACTTTTGGCTACGTTTTAATCTAAAAAAGAACTTACGTGGACGTCGTTTTCATTCCGAAGATGAGACTGATGAGACTATGAATGCGTTTTTTACACCGATTCCAAGAAATGAATCACTTGAGGCTTTTAATGTTTGAAAATTTTGCGTACAGAAGTGCATTGATGCTGGAGAAGACTTTGAACACTCCTAAAATATCTCATGTATAACTTTAAAACCCTACGTGTATCTGAAAAATTTCAGTGACCTATAAACATATTTTTATTATTCAGAAGATATTTTATGTATAATATTATCTTTTCAGGCATCGTAGACACAGATTATAATTTGAATACTGAAATTTATTAAGGTATTTATTAGGTATTTTAATTTGATATTATTATTTATTAGGTATTTTAATTTTATTAGGTATTTTAATGTGAAATTAATCCAACACATTCCTTGCGCTTATTTATTGAAGAATATTGTTTTAGCGTCAGGATTTAATGTTTTGTGGATTATTGTATTTAATTTCCGTAAAATTATTTAATTAAAAGAACAATTTTATTCTGATTAAGTAAAGTGCTCACTTACACGTTATTTTCAACTTAATTACATGAATGTCGTATAAGTTTAAAATATGAATTGTGCCCGAATTCATGAAGTTTGTTGTTTCACCCGAAAGAGGTTAAGAAATTCTTGTTTTTATATAAACAGGGCTGTTATAGTCACACCTCAATGTAAAACACTACTCATTATTCGGGTCAAAGAAAAAAATAGTAGGGTCTTCTGAAATTGAAATGCAATTTTTCAGAAGATAGCATAGGCATATATTTTAATATTAATAGTATTTATTTACTCTCTCATTATTTATTTAGTATACACATACAAATATTATTTATTTTGTAAGGATTATGTTAATTTCTTTAACAATTAAATTTTGAGTTAAATTTCCTTTCATGTCTTCCTGAATTTCAACTTACAACTTCCGGCCCAAAATGTATTTTTAGAAACTCTTTTGAATGCAAATTGAGGAGAAATATTTAACCGCGAAGTTCTACTGTTAACCAGAGAACAAGGGCTCCATTACCTAGCTGACATGATGTCTGCCTTACACGGATTAAAGCCCCTGCCTCCAGAAGCTATTTATTATTACTAAGCAAAATAAGTTTACAGCGGCATACAAAGCCTTCAAAAACACAAGGACATAAGTAACATAGTCATTAATAAACCCTAAAGAAAGCATGTTACAAGTAGTACCTGTAGCATTCAAACAATAAACCGAGTATACTTTCATAATTTGTATTGCAAATACGAAATACTTTCAAAACTGAGTCTAACTAATTTAAATAAAAACTATGGTACAAACAAACAAACAAAATATAATACATCCATTACTATATTATACACAATTAATTTCAATTAGATTCACAATATCAAGAAGAACCATTCAATTTAGACAAAATGCATAAAGGTAAACTAAGACAAAAATAAACTGCCAAATAAAATTTCTTCATATGAATTCAGAATTAAGAACCAATAACTTGGATAACTGAACAATATTATCATAAAATACACTGAACCTGAGATATAACTACAATACAAAACATAAATTTGGTTTCAAAACAAAACCACTCCAAGTAATAGAAAAACTCTACATCAGGTTTGCTGGCAACGCGATAGAAATACAGTACGAGAATAATTCCAACATAAAGATATGAAAAATTTCAAATTCAAAAACCAAATGCATTCAAAAATAATTCAAAGAAAATTATTACAAAATATTGCCTTAAATGCAAATTTTACAATAGAGAACTCAAGTAAAACCAATCAAATTCACAAAAACAGGTCAACTATTCAATTCAGAAAAGTGCAAAAAGGTATACAAAATAATTATTCTAGATTTGGTTTGCTGGCATCGCTAAGACAAATGCAAGCAAAATAAGTATGATATATACACGATTAAGAACGATTTCAGTACCATACAACAGATACCATGTACGTCACAAATAAAACCGACTATTTGTACAATATAAGAAAGTAATAGGCTACAAGTAACCCTTACAATTTATAAGAGCATAGATGCATTCAATGTCAGATACGTCTGTTCTACCATTTCTAATTTTAAATCAGTAACATAAGTAGTGAAAACAACAAAAGTGAACAATAATAAGCATCAAACACAATAAGTTAAACAATTACCATTATGCAGTAAAAATCTAATGCAGTTAAAAAAAAATCTAACAGTCGTTTAAAGTCAATTACTCACTTCCAATAGAGATGATCTGAGAGAATTATTTACAGAAAAATTTAACTCCTGACAGAAAAGCATAATTTCCTTAAATTTCTTACTCTCACTAGAGTTTTTTAATATCAGATCAGCCCATTTTGGCCTGTGTTGATCTAAAGGTTTATTCAAGTGAAGTTTTTTAGTAAGTGAACAGTGAAAGATAAAGTGTTCTGGGTCTCCCAACTTCCCGCAAGAACAAAGCGTCTTAGTTAGAGAGAACCAGTGATGCTGGCTAGCACGCGTCAGTCTTTTAAGGTTACTCTCTCTTAAGCTATTATTACGCTCGGCCGTACTTTAGGTCCTTGATAGCTTCACCGTTATTCAGCTTTAAGGGGCCAACTCGGTTAGAATCTTGATAGCTTAGGCTATATCTTTTTAGTTTAGTCAAGTTAATTTCTTAGTTTTTGAGTTCAAGCCGGAGTGGCGGCTTAATTGTAAAACTCCAAGACGAAGTTCTGTTAAACTTTATTGGAATTATAAAGGATAATTTCACCCTTCTTACGTGTCTTTATATCACGAACTCAACCAATTAACCATAATGGTAAAGGGGTGGTGCCCACGTCTTCCGTTACTAAACTAAACTAAACTATATCCCGAACTCAAGCGATTAGTTGCTTACCAGTTCTTTAGATTCTTCAGCTTTAACTTAAAAGTACACAGTACAGAATCTTGCAATTTCTCTCGATAAAAAATATAATGCTTTGTAAGACGCATGCTCACTAATAATTCTGTAAAAATTTTCCTAAAAATGTCAGTTTGTTTTTCGTGTCCCCTGGTTCAAAATGTATAAGGGTCTCCAGAATGGAGTCCAAACCAAAATGAAATATACGATAACTTATCAACTATCCTCAGTCAGTGATGAAGAAAGTAGATAATTATCCCACGCATTTACGCGTCTTCTCATGGTGTAAGTAAAGGTGATGTCCAGCTGGGAAAATCGAAGATACATGGTTTAACTCCTGGGAAGAACACTGTTGATTTGTCCTTTTTATGTCATGGGTGGGAAAGAGGTTAAAAAATACATCTATGCATTCTCAGGTACAATACTTAGATGAGAAAAACCTGATTTGTTTTAAGCTTAATGTTAAGTGTTAACCTTCAAATTTTTATTAGTCTCAAAGTATTTTCAAGTGTTATGAGCAGATTAAAAAAAGAAGTTTAAAAAAAAGTATCATTTTCATGGCAATTAAGCTCAGCTGAAAACTTGCTTTTAAGTAGAAAATTGAGAAGGGGTTGCTTATATTGTTTTTACATGTCAAACTGCACTGCATATTTTCAATAAGCTTCTTGAAGAAAATTGTTTCAGCATTTTGCGCCAAGTACTGTTTTGTTTACGTAGTGGAAATGCGTCAAGTCTGATGTTCTTTGAGGATAAGAGAAACCAAAGAAAACGAAGAAAACTTGTATGCTGACCCAAAATAATCAGTTTAATAGATATAGTATCAATTTAAAAAAAGTCTCAAAATTATTACTGAATTATTATATTTATGGCTTAATTGATCATGCAAAAGATCATCATATGCATCGTGAGGTAATAATTTTTAGCAAGGTCTCTCGCAATTTTTTTGTAGCAATTTTTTTTTAAAGAAACAGTTTTAGATTAAATGCTAAATAACGGAAATAAAATTAGCTACAAGAGCTGCTGTAAGGCTGTAGGGATATTACGTATTTTTTTGGAAGCAGGAGATGAGAAAAATTAGTAATATCCTCGCCAGAAATAGTACCACGAACCTCTCGATCTCGCGTCGAGCGTGCTGACCACTAAATCACGAAGGCATGCTAAGAGGACGGGAGAAATACCTTATATACCCCCCTTTTAAAGGGCGACTGGGGTTTTAGGGGATCCAATCGCCAAATCCTGCTGGTGAAGAATCATCATTCACCACCGTTTTTTAGTTCAGGCTCCACTGCAAAGTCATTAAGTTATTTCGAAGTAGGAGGCATGAAAAATGAGCAATGCTCTTGCCAGGACTCGAACCAAGGACCTCTTAAATACGCGTCGAGGATGCTGACCACTACACCACGAAGGAATGCTAAGAAGGCGGAGAAAATACCTTATAAGGTAAGTTAAATCTCATGTATTGCAATTTAGAAGGTCAAGCAGAACCAACATCTTCTGCTGCGAAGGAAATGTTTTTCCTAGTATTCAATAAGCAGCAATATTTACCTCATTCGTAACTGAAGTAGAAGGTCACGCTTGACCTTCGAAATCGAAATAATACCAACTCCCGTGGCTAAGTTTCATATTTTTATTATTTTACTCTTACTAACAGTTGGTTTAACTGTTAGTAAATGTATGCAAAAGTATGTAAATAGTATGCAAGCTACTATTGATAATTCTTGCTACCTTTAGCATTTTAATTTATTAATTTTTTTTTGTGCATATCTATTTTACATTGGCTAATTGGTTCCTCATAAAAAGTTTTTATGTAAGCTGGTTAAGTTCTGTAGACTTTGCTAAAGCTCTTTATGCAGTAATCTATAGAAATGTTTCTTTGTAAATTTCTATAAAATTTTATAAAGCTTGCGTGAACCATAGGACTGAATTCGAAGTTTGCAGATTTTTCAAACTAGAATCAAAAGAAATTTTTATTTTGTGATGCTTTACAAAAACCAAAAATAAATAAATTTATTGAAAATGCTGGATAATATTTTAATGGGAAGTTTTGCCTTCTCTTTATCTAGTGCTACTTTCGTTAGCTTCTAATTTTATGTAATATTTTTGTGCAGTTTCTTGTACAGTATTGCTTATATCATATTAAATTTTTTTTCAAAATCGTAATATAAATTTAAAGCATGAAAATAATAAAATTCACTAGTTGACTAATTATTATGAAATTTTATTCCTAAAACTAATGCTTTTAGTTTATTGCACATGAACCGTTCATAACAGAAATGCCATTTTACTTAAGTTTTATTTTAATTAAATTTAAATTGTAATGTTGCGCGCTTCCAACCTCCACGCAACAAAGTAGTGACTGCTGAAACTGGAAATTAGACAGAGTCTTGAGAAGGGCATTGGCATTGGCAGTTCCAGGGGAAAGTAAGGCTTGACAGGAAAGATAGCTTAAACTTAAAATAAATGTTAGTTAAAATAAATATAAACCCTACAATTGCCGCTGCCAGAATTTGGAAAACTTGGAAGCAGGTCCTACAAACGACTTGTTGAAAGGTTTCTACAATTCTGAACTAAATTTTAAGAGCCTCGTTTACATAAAAAAAATCTTATCTCACAAAAGGTATAATAAAATTTCTGTGTATACTTAATTAAATCTCTCTTCTTACAGCAACTTTTCCTGGACTTCAGCAATCAATCTTGTTCTTTTCCTTCCAGCATCTGGAAGGAATAAGTATCAGTATCTTTCTAAATACATTATAATTTACACTTTCTTGACACTGAATAAATTTTTGTTTTTAAACGATTTATTTTCCTTAGTTACTGCTTAATTCACATTCATTCAAGTATTCAAACATTAAATTAACATTACCCTGGCTCTCCACCATGTGTGGTGTCAAACGGGAATATTCGTTTTTTAGTATTACAAAACTTCCCCTAACCACAATGATTTGTTAGAATTCAACGACCAAATAGACACACCTTACTCGACATTCTACAACTCGATGAGCTACTAAACATTCTTAAAATTCAAGTGTAGGTGGAGAACCCTACAAAACACATTCATTCTAACTTCCCCCTCATTCATCTTTAGACATGCAGGCTTTCGCTCTAAGGCATGATTTTATCTACAGTTTAATACTTAAATTTGAATTCATTGCTTTTGAGCATTTACTTTTAGCATCTAAAATTTTATGCTTCTAGACTAAATTCTACTTTTACATAACTTTCAAGTATTTACGTATATTTACAAAATTCTAATACGTATGATTTTTACAATTTACCATAAAATGAATAAGAGAAAAATAAATTTTTACTTTACTCATTCTTCGCCAAGCTGGCGGCACTGAAACTAAAGTTCTTATCAATACAAGAATACGAAGTTATTCTTATCTTCGGCCAAATTTTGGCTTTAACATAACAGAATTAGTCTTTCGACCAACAGAAACTGCTTGTTCTTAGATTTTATACTGAAAGAAAATAATACTTTTGCCTTAGCTAAATAAAGTAAAACAAAACTAAGTCTCAACCGAGACACATTGACTTTGTCAAAACATAGAACTTCGTATTTACGCATAACATTTTGGAAGAAAAATTTTATAGAAGATTTTAACTTATCTTTGAGTTTTCGATGATTGGAACTCCGTCATTCTTTTCTGGCAGAACTGCTCCCACGTTATAGGTTTCATGGACGTCAGTCTTCTCCTTAATGACCTCCGAGTGTAGTCCACGTTAATTTTTCTTTTTCGTCCTCTGCATGCTGGCCTCTTGGAGTAGTAGTCGTCGGGTTGCTGTCTTTTTCGTTTTTCCCCTGGACGGCTGGTCTTGGCGTCCTCCGGTCTGGAGTCATTCTTGAATTTCTTCTGTTGGTGCTGGTATTTTCGTTCCTCCTGCTGTCTTTTTATTTTCGGGAACGGCGGCCTTGTTTGCACCTTACTCTCTGGCCCTGGGAGCTTTCTCCTTGATGTATAATTTCTACTGCGATACGTTGTAAGTGGTGTTTTTAAAAACCATTATGTAAAATAGTTCATGCACATCAACAAGTATGCGCGAACATCTTCACTAATTTAACAGTGAATATTAATATGGATGACGTGTCAGACAAAGAAAGTACCCAGCTGATTTCAGGCTCTGCCTAGACCTGAATTGCAAGTGTAATGCTACCCAATGCCCATCCCCATAAGTGGCTGCACAACCTAACTGCTTTAATACGCTTAAATACGTGTATTTAAATGTAAATGTCGCATCGGATGTACTGAACAGTCAAAGGACAATATCTTAGAATATGTATGCAAAAGCATATGTACAGTACAGTCTGCGCATACCGCAGTGACATAGCAAGATGCTCCTATGAACAGTAGAAATGTATACTCACATGCCCCGCCATGTCAGACATCCTAACCTCATTTGCATAACTGCCAGAGCAATTATATTGCTCAATATGTATCAAAATCTAATGTCACGTTGGACATAATAAAAACACTGCTGAATCCGAACGCTGCACAAACTGTAAATGTAATACCACGTAACGCAAGTGTAATAGTAATGTAAAGTCATATGCAATGTTGTATTGAATTACGTAACATAATATAGAAAATATTTACAGTACCGCATTATATGCAAACACTGTCATAAATAAGTATCTATGTGCCTGTACAAAAATCTCACAGGTACAGCAGGACCTCTGCCTTGAACACCTATAATGTTTATATATCAGGTCTGCCTGTACGCCATCTGAAGCTCAATCACATAAAAGCAAGAGCAAATATAGTGTTATAAATGTGTTCTATATGCAATGTTGCTCCTGACAATGTATTTACAGAGTTGAATCTGCATAATGTAATTCGTAAATGTAATGTCAATAATGGTAATGTAATACCACTATTATCTCATACCTCATATATAATGTCAATGCCGTATCGCATAGTGTCTATATAAGACATGCAATGTCATAATTATGTAAATATGTATATGCACAGCACTATTTATACGTGCACTGAAGTAATTTAGTTGCAACCGCCTTCTGCACACATGTAGTGCATATGTACTAGCCCTGCATGAAAGCTCTCCCAAGTTCATTTGCGTAATTACAGGAATAATTATTATGTTCTATATGTACCTATATGCAATCTCTAGCCAACTTTAGATAAGGGTGGACGTGGTGCTGTACTGATTAATCTTTACGGCAAAGGGACAGTACCCACGTCCACCGTCACTTATCACTTATCTTTACCAAGGTTTCTTTACGCGGCGGCTTTGCGTTCTTGTTTTTCTTAAATGCTGGAGTCTGAAAGTTTTCGTTTTTTCTTTTCGGTACCGTCGCATGGGTTGTAGAAGGGCTAGGTCTCTCTTCAGTTCTTTGCTTCTTGGGTGGTGGAACGGGTGACGTTATTTCTGGACCTTCTACTTCTTTTTCGCTTGAGTCCTGCAAGAAACTTTTAAGGATTTCAAAATCATTTTGATTATAGTATTTTTTCACCTGGTCGGGACTTGCTTTACAGAGTTTCCCTCTCTCGTTCTTAAGGTACAATACGACTCCTTTGATTTCCTGAATTACATAGGGGCCTTCAAATTTTGGAGCTAACTTTGCAGTAAAATTGTCTGGGGCACTTGATAAAGAAAATTTCCGCTTCAACACTTTATCCCCAACTTTAAAATCTGCTTCACGGCGTTTTCTATCATAGTATAATTTTTGTCTATTTCTTGCCGTATCCAAGCTTTTAACCACCTGGTCAATGAGTTTTTGCACATCTTTTTGTTCAAATTCTTGCTCTCTTTGTAGCACAAAGAATAATTTATCTAATGGCGTAATTAACTTCCGTCCTAAAAATAATTCTGCTGGAGTTTTTCCCGTAGTATCGTTATTTGCCGTTCTTAAAGCATAAGCTAACTCATTTATGTAGCCATCCCAGCGCTTGTGATGTGTGCTAACGTAACTGCGAATTATTTTTACAATATTTTTATTAACTCTTTCTGCTATGTTTGCCTGTGGTCTCTACGGAACCATTTTGATATGGCGTATGCCAAGTCCAGTGCATATGTTTTCAAATATTTGACTAATGAATTGTTTACCGTTATCGCTAATGACTTTTATCGGTGCACCGTATTTTAAAATGTATCTGTGTAAGAATGCATCTGCGACTGTTTTGGCTGACGCGCGTTTAAGTGGAACAATTTCTGTCCATTTTGAAAAATGATCTACAATTACTAAAAGAAAATGATTTTTATTTAACTCGCTCTGGGGGAAAAGACCAAGAAGATCTATGCCTAAAAGTTCATTCGGAAATGTAGCGCGAATGCTATTTAAGTACCCGGCCGGGCTGTAATTAATATCATTTATTAACTGACATTGATTGCAGGACCTGACATACGCAGTTAGTATTTTGTATAATTGCGGGAAATATACCGCCTCGCGTACCCTTTTTAAAGTCTTTCTGACCTCTAAATGACCCGCTGTTTTCGCGTCGTGTAATTCCTTCAAAATGCTTAATCGAAGCGAGGCTGGGATGACTGGTTTGTACTTGAGATTTTCGTTTGTTGTTTTCGTATAAAATAATAAATTATCTATTATTTCATAGTTTTCTGCTCTATTTCTTATCGCATCGATATCTGTATGTTCAAAGCTTTCGGGGTCTTTCAAATATGCATAGATACTTCCAAATTCAGGATCAGCTTTCAATTCAGCAATAATTGTTTCTCTAGAACCTAAATTTTTTGAAGTCAACATAGCGCATTTAAGTTCATTGCCTTCGTCGTCCAATTTTATACGAGAAAGTGCGTCAGCTACATTGTTTTCCTTACCCGGTTTATATTTGATTATTAGATTATATTCTTGGAGTTTTAAAGCCCATCTTATTAACCTGGGCATTAGGTTTTTCCCCGAGTAAAGTCTACCAACAGCCGCATGATCCGAAAAGACTGTTACTGGCGCTGTGCCGCAATAAACTCGAAATTTGTGTACAGCCATTAATACGGCTAATGTTTCTCTCTCTGTAGCTGTATAATTTCTTTGTGTAGGGTTCAACATTTTACTAAAAAATGCCAAAGGATGGCTATTTTGCATAAGAACCGCACCCAGAGCATAGTCCGACGCATCTGCTGCAATTTCCAGGTTTTCGTCCCCCTCCGGGAATTTCAAAACAGGGGCATTGATGAGCGCTTCTTTTAATCTTTCAAATGCGGTATTTGCTTCCGCTGTCCACGTGAATTTACTTTTCTTTCTTTTAATTACTAACAGGGTTTCAACAATATTAGCGAAATCTTTTATGAATGACCGATAGTAAGAACATAACCCAAGGAAAGAAGAAAGTTTCTTGGCGGTGTTGGGAGGTGGGAAATTCTTGATTGCTTTTATTTTTTAATCTTGAGTTTCTATACCCTTTTGCGAAATTTTACAACCCAGATATTTAAGTTCTTTAGTTGCGAACTTGCATTTTGAGACGTTAATTGTAAGACCGGCCTCTTTTAATAATTTAAAAAATTCTTCTAGATCTTTAATATGTTGTTCCAACGTACTACTCGTTATAATTATATCATCTAGATAGATTAAAGTCGATTTTTCCTAGGACAGGCTTTAGAACAATGTCCATAGCTCTCTGGAATGTTGATGGCGCCCCACACAACCCAAAGGGCATGCGTAAAAATGCATAAGTGCCCGATTTTGTTATAAACGCGGTTTTATGTATGTCTTCGGGTCTCATAGTTATTTGATAGTAGCCAGACGTTAAGTCCAAAGTAGTCATGTATCTAGTAGATTTAATCTTTCTAATAATTTCCTCTATAACCGGCAAAGGGTAAACTGGGAATTTAGTAACACTATTAAGTTTTCTGTAATCGATAGCAAACCTCCAAGCCCTTTTATCCGAAGGAGGAAACTCGTTCTTTTTCCTACATAGTACGACTGGACTCGCGTACTCACTATTTATGGGCGTTATTATTTTGTTCTTTAACATTTCCTGAATATGTTCTTCTATAATTAGGTCTTTCTGTTTATCATAGCGATAAGGTTTAGTCCTACAAGGTGTGTCGGCAGTTAACTGTATCTCATGCGTAACTATTTGACAGCTACCAGGCCTTTCAGAAGACAAGTTTGAAAAAGTACTCACCACTTGCTGGATGGCTTGACTTTCATGGTCATTCAAATGGCTAAGGTCAACTTGCGCTTGTTCCACTGGTTCCACCACCCTCTGGTCCATCTCCATCACAATAGAACTGTCCTGAAAATTCAATTTGGCCCTCGCGGCCCTTAAAAACTCCATACCTAAAATAAGTGGATTTTGCAGATTTTTACTACAAAAATTAATACTTTGAGGCTTTCATCTTTTACCTGTATGTTTAATGATAATTTCCAGATGCAGTGACAGGTTTTTCCTTGCGCCGCTATAATTTCTGTGTTTTTGTTTTTAAATAATCGTAACCTATAAAAATTCTTTTTGAAGAATATATCGCGCATAAACTTACCTTCTGCTCCTGTATCGGTGAGGGCTTCTACTGGTACATCGCCAACCAGGACTTGTATAATTGGTAGATGTGAGTTCTTTAGGATGACCGTATTTAAGTGTCTTTTTGAGGGTTTTTTTAAAACTTCCGGGGTCTGGACCCTCGCTTTCACAGGCCCCTCTACTCGTCTAAAGCTTTCCTTTCAACTTCTGCCTTCTGGGTACGCGGACGTTTGTTTTCAAATTTCCTTTTTGGGCCTTGACCTTCGAGTTTCGATGAGTTAGCTTGATAGCTCTTTCCCCCATAAGAGCGGTTTGCATTTCTGGTCTGCTCATTTGAAGATTGCCTTCGGGTACTTTGAGAATGCGATGCCCCTCTAGCTTTTTCCACTATTCTGCGATTTTGAAACTTGACCGCCAATTCGAAGAGCTCCTGCAATGTGCTTGGGTTTCGAATTTCAAAGTAATCTTGAACAGCAGGTAAGAATTTTGGTAAGATTATTTCAATAATCTCCGCGTCGGGTTTCTTCCCATACAGCATATCCGTCAGGTTAATTTTTCGCAGAATAAAGTCCGTTAACTCTTCTATATCCCGTTGATAGAAACTACATAGTTCGGCTTCTAGCCTTACTCGATCTTTCACTATGGGGAAGGCCTTTAATAACGATTTTTTGAAATTTTCAAATGTATATGTCTGGCCTCCAAATTCCCCTAATAAAAATTTGCCTATATTCTTCCACCATAGCGCGGCCTGTCCTCGTAGTGCAGATGTGGCGATGACAACTTTTTGTCTTTTAGGCACAGGGTAGAGCTGAAAGTGATTGTCGAGTCTTTCTAGAAATATCGCCACCGAATTTTTTCCGTCGAAATTGACGTTTGGCTTGATTGACGCTCTCAAAGTCTGGACCAGGTATCCAAATCCTTCCAATTGGCTTGCCATTTCTTGTTGTTGTTCAGTAACTTACATCCAATTTTCGGCCGTTTCAGTTCGACAAGTGTTCGGGCGCCAATGTAAAGTTGCGAGCTTCCAACCTGCACGCAACAAAGTGGTGACTGCTGAAACTGGAAATTAGACAGAGTCTTGAGAAGGGTTTAAGTCCCTTTTTATTCAACTTTAGAAGTTACAAATGCGTGCTCGTGACGCTCTCAAACTACGCCGACCCGGCGGTAAAATAAAAATAAGAAACTAAAAACGAATAATAACAAGTGACTACCTACGAGGCTCTCTAAACGTAACTAACCTAACCGCGTTCTAAGATACCGCGGATAATTCAGCAAATTTCTGAATATTACGTAGAAAGATTTAACTATCTGCCGAGGCAAGCACACAGGCCGAAACGCGTGGTTCGTCAATTTCTAACTAGCCACCTCCACGCTCGTGAAGCAAGAAAGCACACTTTCGAACTCGTTTCCCTTCTATTTAACTCAGATTACTTCCGCTGACAATTTTGAATACTTTGCGCGTTCTACTAAAATTTACATACTCTGGCATTAGCAATTCCAGGGAAAAGTAAGGCTTGACAGGAAAGATAGTTTAAACTTAAAATAAACGTTAGTTAAAATAAATATAAACCCTACAAAATATTATTTAAATTTTGAGGTTCGAATCCCGTAAAGAGCTGGCTGCATGGGTGTCTTCGTGTGTTTCCCGATGTGTAATTTATATACGAGCCATTTTTCGTTAGGAAGTCCTCCATGAAAGCATCTCTTCCCTTAGGCAGATACCTCTCGAGTGCTTTGCCGTAATCAGCAATCCAAACCGCTTTTACAACATCTAACCACGACAACGAGTTTAAAGTCTAGTGATGCGGATATCATTCCGATGAAAATGACGGACGATGAAATGAATTCTGATGAAAATGATGGATAGTGAGAAACATAAAAATAATAAAAATATCATCGTATAATTTTGATTAAGGATAGGTTTACCATTTTTGCCCCAAAGACTCTTTAAAGTAATAAATCCAATGTTAATTTCTATAGTTCACTAATCTAAAGCATGCAGATGACATCACTATTCATTGCAACGTTATAGTTCGTTGTTAGATGAATGAGCTAGGTTCACGTGTGTTATGACATTCAAGTTGCCTTCAATGAAAATTTTGTTTATAAAATGGTGCAATGAAATTACTGGGATATGATACATGTACTGAATTTTTTAATTTGCTGTTATTTTATCTTCCGTTTGTATTACTTGACGTCATAATTAAATTTAATAAAATTCTTGTTTAAAAATTTGTTGATACAAATACTTTATACGGATTTGAAAATGTAATTTACAGTGCTCGCATTTCCCATCTTCACATCCAATCTTCTGTTAGATAAATTAGGATACGCTACAGGATTATTCTGATTTTTTTAAAAAGTTTTAATGAAACTTTAAAGAAAATTGTTGATGGATCACACAAAGCAGTTCATCAAATTGCTTATCATAGTTTAGTGCTTCAGTTTGTAAAACGTTTCAGTTCCTTATAGGTTCTCAGACAGTGCTGCAAGAGAACTGTTTGAAAATTTAATTCAGAGATATACTTAGATATTCTTCTAAGATTAGTAAACTATTAACTGAGAAAACTTCTTTATTACGAGAGGTTAAAGTGGTTAAGAGTATATAGCTTTTTTTTTCAGTTAAATAAAACACAACCAATTATATTATTTTAAAAGCATTCCTTATATGGATGTGTGTTTTATCCCAAAGGGTTAGGGGCAAATGTCAATCTTTTATTACAAAAGTAGTAAAATATCCAGTAATTACATTCTTGTCAACAGAGAAGAAACTTGTGATGTTTTTGAGTTTTCTTTCTTCTTCATGAAAATCTGTTATTAAGTAGTGTCCACTGATAAAATTACAGCAAAAGCAACCTGAACGAAAATGCCGAAGAGAAAATAATGCGAGGAGAAAATATAGTACTGGGGGTTAAAGGGAGAAAGAAAGAAGAAAACTTCATAGTTGTTTTTAGCATAACTTCATAGTTGAAGCATAACTTGTACAGAGGCAGCTGTAGACGATTTTGGTCTTCTGTAATCTCAGAAAGATGATATTCAGTACCAATGTGTATTTATAATTTATTAAATGCTGGTCATTTCATAGAGCCTCCTAATAATTTTACATATATATATATATATATATATATATATATATACATACGTTACATATATATATTCACACAAAAGGAAAAAGCGACTGCAATCAGATCGGAGTAAAAGAGATCGGAAAAAAAAAGCTCGTTAAATATCGATAAATCGTAAAATGATTTATGCTGATGGATATCTAATAGGCTATTTTTTGCTAACATCTACTTCTTGAGAATCGTTTATTTACTTAGCAAATTTCTTTCGATGTTTACGTAATTTTTAAAATATTAATTTTAATATTTACTGTTGTCTGAGGAAGATATTGCATATTTATATTTTTTTCGTAAAACATATTCTGTGCAGTTTTGATTTTATTTATTTTATTGAACGTTGTAAAAGGACCAATAATAATACAGCAGAGGAAAAAAAACTTTTATTCGAATTACAAGCTTTCAACGTGTATAACGTTTCAAGATAGATTCATATTCCGTAACTTTGCAACAGAACTACAGTAAAAGGAACAACAAAATATATAATATATATATATATATATATACATATAAAATAATATACACACACGCACACACATATATATATATAAATTTTTGTGTGTAAATACGTAGTACAGATATGATGCATATACAGGGTGGTCATTAAAAAACTTCTCCGATACATGAACCCCAACAGCCTATCCACTCAACCAACCGAAATGAAATTTCAGATATCGTTGTCTGAAGATATACGCTCGCCATTATGATGATTTAAAACAGTAGTGTTCTCACAGTTACAATTACAGTAAACAAATTCGAACATTTTTGACTGGCAACACCCAATATTTTCCTGCGCAAATTGATCAACGTACTGAAAAGCGATGAACGGCGTTGGAACGATACACGTATGACCAAAAATTGGCAACATTTGCAGTGAAGAGCATTGTGAAGGACCAACGAGAACCCAAAGGAAGCGAGGGAGAATCTTCATTAGAAATCACAAGTTTTCAACATGTACAATGTTTCCAGATAGAGTCATCTCCCGTAATTTTATAGTTTTGTACCCACCATGATCCCATGACCTCACTCAGAAGGATTTCTGGTTCTGCGGTTACCTGAAATCTGAGGTATATACACCAGATCCACGAGATTTGTCAGAATTGTAATATGCCATAAAGGATGAAGTTATACAGATTCCTTCCGAGATGTTATGTTCGTCATTGTTGTCAACAATGTAATATGCCATAAAGTATGAAGTTATGCAGATTCCTTCCGAGATGTTATGTTCGTCATTGTTGTCAACAATGTAATATGCCATAAAGTATGAAGTTATGCAGATTCCTTCCGAGATGTTATGTTCGTCATTGTTGTCAACAATGTAATATACCATAAAGTATGAAGTTATGTAGATACTTTGCAAATTGTTATGCTCGTCATTGTTGTCAAAAATCTTCCCTCGGGCAATACGTTATCGTCCGCATGGTGGAAACTTGTTTTTTAATTCCAATAAAAGTATTTTCTCTCTCGACTGTTGTGTTGTTCGTTGGTCTGTTACAATGTTCTTCATTGCAAATGTTTTACGCCGACAATTTCCGTCACACGCGTGACGTTCCAACTCAATGCGCTGATCAGTTTGCGCCGGAAAAATGTAGGCGTTGCCTTCGAAAATATCGAAATGTTTTCATTGTAACCATAACCGTGAGAGGTCTAGTATTTTAAATTCTCACAATCTCAAGCGGATTCCTTCAAATAAAAATATCTGTTTTATTTGGATTGGTTGAGCTGATACGCCTCTAGGGTACTGTATATCGAGGAATCTTTCTTATGAACATCCTGTATTTATTATATACCTACGGCATTCGTTCAAAATTATTTCGAATTTTTTAATTAAATATTAAATTTAAACATTTTCCTTTTAAACTACTTTAACCGCAATTAATTTTATTATAATTGCACAATTCCTAAATATTTTCTAAATATAGGTTAATTTTATATCCATTATAACACTATTCAGTATCAAAACATATAGTATTTTCTATATTCATACTCAAAAAATAATTTTACATAATTTTCTATACTAACATTCGAAATCATTTTCTTCATTTTTAATACTCACCTTATTGAAATAATAATTTGAATAATAATCCAAAAAATTATAATTATTAATATGTTAGATTTTAACAACATACCTTAACAAAAATTCTTGAAATATTAATTAATTACTTAAATGATTGAAAATATGTAGAGAAAGTAGAGAAATTTAAATTTGTCACACTGAAATTTTAATTTGATATTATATCATTAAAGCAGTACTTTTTAAGATGCAATTTAAAATGCGATATAGAAATATCATTGCGTATTAGAATTTTTACACAGCATTAATTCATTAACTCT
Organism: Stegodyphus dumicola; assembly: GCF_044657685.1. Lineage (NCBI taxonomy): Eukaryota > Metazoa > Arthropoda > Arachnida > Araneae > Eresidae > Stegodyphus > Stegodyphus dumicola. The sequence continues at coordinate 102,458,132 of NC_140769.1, forward strand.
TTCTCTAGGATGATAATTTGAAACATTCTAACTAATGAGTAAACTACTTCATAGTCATGAAAATGTTTTAAACATACTCTACTGGCAAAATTTGTTGGGCCGTCAAAATTAAATGAATCAATAAAATTAATAAATATGAAAACATTAAATGAAGTTAGTAGATGAAAGATGTAGCTTTTTAAACAAGTTACGTATTCAATGAAAAGAAATGAACTCGAAGTTTATAAAAATTGAAATGAAATAGAAGCACTTGTTGGAAAGTTTAAAATCTATTGCATCGCGAACGGTTTATTTTCTAGTTGATACACAGTTTTATATTTCCTACTGTGTGATTCAAATTTAAAAAAAAATGTTTCAATGACCTTTTCCAAGAATTATAATTATCTAGACTTTGCAACACAAGAAAGATTTCCTTTCTCAAGAAATATAGCGCGCAAAATTTATAAAAAAATATTTTATGGTTGAAAAAATTTTAAGATATATGTTTTCTTATTATAATATTTCTCTTCTTCTTTATTGCTGTAATGATTTTTCTGTCGCTAAGGTTTTTTTTCTCTTTAAAAGGCGTGAATGTGTAAAATAAAGAAGATGTCAATCAAAACTTTAATTTGATTTTTAACTCCATTTTATTTTGGCTATTTCATGTTCTTTCCTAAGACAGCAACTGCCAGTTACAAATCTCTCTGAACTGCATCATTTCAAAATTAATCCGTGTCTCCTGTTAATGACGTAGATATTTACATAATGCTTAAACCAATTAATAATTTCGGAACTGAGAATTGGAAATTTAGCAGCCAGCAGGGATTATTATGAATTATATAAATGATTTTTTTGAAAAAAAGATTTTATCTTAAACACGTTACAGTGTGTCTGTTTCGATTCGCCCTGACATCCCAGTTTCTTTTCTTTCACTTTTCTTTCCGTTCATGCACTTCGTTTTACTAATCGAAGTTAATTATTAAGAATATTTAGAAAAGGAACAAAGATGATTCTTTGACCTTCACCCACTGCAATTTTTAATTCATATTAAGGATACGTTTCTCAAAACATAAATTATATTCTATCAAAATCGATGATTGACTGCAACTACTTATTGATTGACTGACTATATATCTTCAGTACCAAAGTACACTGTAGTCATCTTTACATGCATGTAATCTGGGATTTCTCAGAAACTCTGAACTATAATTTTTTGAATTTGAAGGAAGTGATCCATAACATCCTAACACATAAATACAAAGCAAGAACTGATTTTCTCCAAGAGCACTGTATGTGTTATAAGGATGTAACATGAAATAGCAAGAATAAGAAAAATGGTAATAATATGTTACAAGGAGAGTTCAGAAAAAAAAAGGAATAACACAGAAAATTTAAAGCTTATGTAGTCAATATGGGCTTGAACACACATATCGCAACGTGTTTTTATTCTGGCAATGAGGTTGTTAACCACTCTTCGGAGAATTAAGTTCTACTATTTCTTCAGTGAATGTCTAGAAGTAGGATTTACATGTCTAGAAGAAGGATGTCTCCGTTCAACTGCTTTCTAACGTAGTCCCATTAGCTACCTGTCGGGTTATGATTAATAGATTCTTCTGGCCACCGCATTCGCTCAATATCTTCACTTTCAAGCAATTCATCAACGAGTTCGAAGTGGACAAGCTACATTATCCCTAAATAAAATTCAGATCCTTACGCCCCCCAGAAAAGTCTTTTATAAGGTTCTAAGACCTCATCCCGATATCTTCGGGTGATCACAGATTCACTATTGAACAAGTGTAGAAGTGTTTGTCCCATCGATCATTATTCTTCCCATACCATTACATCTGAATTGCCGAAACGGCTACGTTTCATAATGCTAGGAAGAAAATGTCACCGTCGTGCGACTCCAGATGTAAGTACGTTTAGCATCAGAAGTTTCTCCAGATGTAAGTACGTTTAGAATCAGATGTTAAACTAAATCTTGACTGATCAGTAAAGAGAACATGAGGCCCCTGATTTTCAGTCCAGTTCTGATGTTACTTGCACCACTTAAAGCGATCCCTCTCTTAAAACAAATACAGTGAAACACATTCCCTCGGCTTTCTGGCACAAAGGTGTTAATCATTAAGACTTATGCATACAGCAGATCCAGTGACGGCTGCAAGGTCATATTCTTAACATTAGAGCAGTAGACTTGTTATTACAACTGGAAGTTGTTGCCAGATTCGGTCTTCAGAAGTAGTTGATTATCGCTTACGACCTTGTTCAAGTCTCCTTACAACAGTTTCAGAGTTCTGAAATTGTCCTCACAGCGCAGAGTTTGTCTATCTTGAAATATTCACACACGCTTCAGCCCACCAGCGGTCGAGCGGTAAAGTCGCTGAGCACTTGGTAATTAGGTCTGAGGTGGTTCGAATCCCGCGAACGGGCTGGTTGCACGGGCGTTTTCGTGATTTTCTCCATGTGTAACGTCTTTACCAGCCAGTTTTCCCTTAAAAATTTCTCCCCGAAGGCATTCCTTCTCTTAGGCAGATAGCCCTCCAGGCTTTGCCGTAATCACATAAAACAAACTAAATCGCACATGCTACTATTTTCATAATTGACTGCCCTACTTCTAAACGGCCGATGATTCACCGCTTCAGATATTCTTCCAAACGATAATTCGAAGCCATAAGTAACCGTTTTGAGTCCTTCCATACTGAAATAAAACGCCGTATAGCAGAAATTCGCTCAGATATTCACTTTGCGCAAAGCACTTTATTCACTATCCGGTGACGGATTCCGGTTTATTCACTATCCGGCACTTTATTCACTCTACGGGCCTTGATTTGGAAATCAAAAACCGTTCGATCACATTTGATTGAACAATGCTAATTAGTCTTGTTTTTCACATATTCCCTGCAAAAAGGGATTAAATCGATTCGATAAAATAATTCGGAATATAATTATTTTTGGATTATGTAAAGATTTGGACAAAAGCGTATTTCATTTGTGTGTATTTTTATGTATGCATAGATATATGTATGTATGGCTGAATGAATGAATAAATAAAAGAGTCTAATAGAAAAAGTATTTTGAACGTTAATTTTTAGCCTAGTAATAAGATATTGTTGCGTACGTACGGGTTCGTTATGAAATGAATGCACAAATCCGATGAAAAATGAACAAAAATTTATTATTGTCACAACAAAAATGCTTAAATTTTCTCAAATTATCATGCAGTATTACAATATCTCACAGTAGTTATCTTTTAACTACTCAAATGTACAATAGAACGTAATTCATAACAGCTAAAGAACGCTAATCCGCGAATTCGCTATAATCAACAACAGCAGTTTTCTAAACAACAACAAACTAAGCAACTACTACAAACTGAGATGTTTTCCTCCTTTTATAAGATTTTAAAATCACGCGCTAGAATTTTCCAGTACTTTCTCGAAATCAAAAAGAGATATTTACTTATTTAACGCACGCGCTCTTGTATTTTTAATTTTTCCGGCTAGCTTTCTTTTAATATTCGTCACGCGCTGCACTGCGCGAGAAATAAAACCATTTAATTTATAATTGAACTAACATTAGCTTTTTAAATACCAAATTCGTAACACTGCCCCCTTCCCAAGGACTGCACGTCCCGGGCAGTACAATCCCTGGACAGGAAGCTAAACTTACAACTGTGGCATAAATGCAACTGAGGCATAAACATTACATTACAATATTAAACAATAAATGCAATAACTAACTTAAACAAATCAAATGCTATCAAATACTAAATACAAATCAAATACTAAATGCAAATCAAATACTAAATACAAATCAAATCAAATACACATTTATAAACAAAAAGGACCATGGTCTGATACTATTTACAATTATTTACATTACGTACTATGGCCATAGTAATGAGCTAACCTGTCGTAATGAACGACTTTAGGTTTAGAGTTCGAAGACTTACGAATCCGAACCACGACGTCATTCAGCCTTTTTAGGACTGTATACGGGCCATCCCAAGGTGACTGTAATTTCGGACAAAGTCCTTTCCGTCGAGTCACCTTGTCTCCTTCGTGGAACTGATGTTCAGTAGCTCTTGTGTCGTAGCGGGTCTTCATCTTCTCCGTCGCCAAGTTGACTCGCTCTCGTGCAAAGTTGTGCATCACTTCAAACCGGGCCTGGAGATCTTGAATATATTCCTCAGACGATGAAGGAGCATCCGGAGGGCGGCCAAACAATAGATCACAAGGCAGACGAAGGTCACGACCGAAGAGCATCTGTGATGGAGAATAGCCGGTAGTCTCGTGGACAGCACTGCGTAAGCCAGTAAAAAGAGTGGTAATTTCTTGTCCCAGTCCTGTTGGTTTTTGGAAACCACTAATGAGAGGTTATTAAGGATGGTTCGATTGAACCTCTCTACCATGCCGTCCGACTGGGGATGCAATGGCGTCGTTTGAGTTTTGTCAATGCCGAGTAGTTTGCATAGTTCTTTGATTACTGAAGAGGCAAAATTCCTTCCCTGATCGGAATGTAACTGAAGAGGCACTCCGAACCTGGAAATCCAGTGCTGTATCATTACCTCAGTTACTGTGACAGCCTCTTGATCAGGAATAGGATAAGCTTCAGGCCACTTGGTGAAGTAATCAATGACAACGAGTATGTATTTGTTGCCATCAGCAGTTCGTGGCAGAGGTCCCAGGATGTCAAAGGCGATACGTTCAAAAGGCGCCCCTACGTTGTAACGTTGCAGCTTGCCTCGGCTGCGTCTCCTCGGTCCTTTCCGACCTGCACAGGCATCGCAAGATCGGCACCACTTTTGCACGTCATCCTTTGCATTATTCCAGTAAAAGCGCTCACGAACTCTCTGCAAGGTTTTCATTATTCCAAAGTGACCTCCAGTAGGGGTGCTATGTAACTCTTTAAGGACATCAGGAATGCGGGATCTTGGAAGTATAAGTTGCCATCGGAACGTCTTCCCATCATCCGATTCGAATTTCCGGTATAAGACCCCGCTTCGAATGTGAAGTGAATCCCAGAGTGCCCAATATTGTTTGGTTGTAGGACTACAGATAGAAATGTCCTGCCAGGTAGGTTTTCTGTTTGATGACTCCATTAAATCAATTATGGGTTTAATGTCGTGGTCTTCCAGCTGGTCTTTCCTGACTTCATCATCACTCCACGGTTCTCGATCAGCCGATGTTGATGTTGTAATTTGTCTTGCGACCGGAGTCAGCAGCTCGTATTTCGCTTCCACCCTGGAACAATATCGGCAGCTTTCTTGGCAAGGTCTTCTAGACAGGGCGTCGGCGTTTCCGTGTGATGATCCCTTACGATGACGGATAGTGATGTCATATTCTTGGAGTCTCTGTATCCACCTGGCTATTTGACCCTCAGGATTCTTGAAATTTAAAAGCCAGGTCAATGATGCATGATCGGTGCGGAGCAGGAATTTTCTGCCGTATAGATAGTGATGGAACTGTTCTACAGCTTTGACTATGGCGAGCAACTCTTTCCTGGTGACACAATAATTCCTCTCCGGTTTAGACAGGCACTTGCTCCAGTATGCCACTACACGTTCTTGGCCGTCTATTTCTTGGGACAAAACAGCACCAACACTTTCATTACTCGCGTCGGTGTCGAGAATAAATGGTCGGTCAAGCTGAGGATACGTCAGGATTGGAGCAGATGTTAAAGCCTCCTTTAAGTTGTTAAATGCATCCTCGCATTCTTTTGTCCACAAGAACTTTTGGTTGCTCTCTGTCAGCTTGTGTAGGGGTCTTGCGATGGAAGAAAAGTCCTTCACGAATTTCCTATAGTAGGTGCAAAGCCCTAGGAAGCTTCTCAGCTTCTCAGCTGATGGACATTTTCGGGACGTTTCCAGGATTTAACGGCTGATACCTTTTCAGGATCCGTGCGCACACCTTCTGCAGAGATGACATGTCCCAGGTAAGTCACTTCCTTTCGGAACAATTTGCATTTAGCGGGACTCAGCTTCAGATTGGCTTCTTTCAGTTTCTGAAGCACCTTTCTAAGATTTTCTAAAGGTTCTTCAAAACTCTTTCCGACGATGATGATGTCGTCCAGGTATATGAGGCAGGCTTCGTAGGAAAGGCCTTTCAAAACAGTTTCCATAAGACGTTCGAATGTTGCCGGCCATTACACAGTCCAAACGGCATCACCTTGAATTGCCAAAGCCCTTGTCCCGTAGTAAATGCCGTCTTTTCTCGGTTTTCAGGCTGTATTTCTACCTGCCGATACCCACTCTTTAAATCAAGTGTTGAGAACCACTTGCTGCCAGAAAGAGTGTCTAGAATGTCGTCAATTCTAGGAAGAGGGTAACTGTCTTTCTTCGTAACCTCATTCAACCGGCGATAGTCGACGCAAAATCTTGTTGAGCCGTCTTTCTTTCTGACTAGGACGATGGGAGATGCCCATGGACTTACTGAAGGCTCGATGACATCGCTTTCTTTCATATCTTTTAACAGTGTTCGCACCTCTTCCTGTTTAGCAAACGGTAGACGTCTTGGATGTTGCTTGATCGGGGGATGATCGCCGGTATCTCTTCTATGTTGTATCAAACTAGTTCGACCCACGTCAGAAGACTAGCGGGAGAAAACAACTTGAAGATCTTTAATGACGCGATCGGCAGCATTCCTCTCTTTATCGTTTAATTGCGCATTCTGCAATAACTCCGATGTAATTCTCTCTGAGGACACGGATTCTTGGATGTTACTCTTTCTTTCAACGGTGGTTACTGGAGTACATGCTGCAACCACTTCACCTTTCTTAATAATTCTCCCCTTCTCAGTTACATTGGCGACTCTCACCGGGATAACCGTTCTGGATAGGTCGACGAGTGTTGAGGCTACTAGTACTCCTTTTGGGTTATTACAGTTATTGGGATATTCTATGATGCCGTAGCGGAAATTTCTGTTTCCGGCTATGGATCCAGGAAGTAAAATTTCTGTTCTTGCCGGTATTGTGATATTGTCTTGTGCTATGATTTTATGGACAGATTTAACTTCATCATTGACTCCAAATAACGCTATGTCCTCAGATGTAGAATGCAATTCGTTATTTTTAAAGTCCAAGGAAAAATTGTATTTCCTTAGAAAGTCCAATCCGAGTATGCAAGAATCAGTGATCTCTGCTACATATGCCGTGTGATGATAAGCGGCACTTCCAAACGTGATGTTAACATTTACTTTTCCATCGATGTTGATCTTCTCACCGGACACAGTCTGTAGGGTAACGCAGGGCGGCGTCCAGATAAGTTTGCTTCCCAGTTGTTGAGCCAAATCTTTTCGGATGATGGTAACGCTGGCTCCTGTATCTATCGTCATATTGCAGGGAACTCCATTAATATGTGCTATTATGAAAAATCCATTACTGCCGCCTCTCACTGCAGAAATCTGAAGCGCTTTAAACTGGGGCTTTTCATGATCTGGCAACCTCCGCCCCGCGAGATGGCCACTAATTAGTTTCCCTGCTGTTTGTTAGGAGCTGTTTTAACATCCGTACCCTGGGGTGTTCTGCAGTTTCGTCGTATGTGTCCTTCAGCACCGCAGTTCCAGCACTTAACGGTCGGTTTCTTCTCACCAATATTCCGTCTCAAGTCGTTCAGTTGTCTAGTTAAATCGTCTAGACGAGCGGAGACTTGATCCCCTGGCTCCTGGACTTGAGCAGCTCTGACTGGGTGGCGGTCTCGACGAGTAGCTTGCTGGGCTGCCTCGAATTTCATGGCGTACACTAAAGCGCTTTTCAAATCTTTAACATCGGCCATTCGCAGTGCTTTCTGTATTTCAGGGTCCCGGATGCCATCGATGAAATATTGTAGCGACAGAATTTCCCTCGTTTCTCTCGGGCACTCCGTAAAGGCGAGGTGGGACAGCCTTTCAACATCCGTGGCGAGTTCCTGGAGTGATTCGGTGGGCTTCTGTTGACGGGATTTTAATTGAAGCCTGCTGTAGTCCTTTAAATATTTCTCGCCAAAGCGCAGCTCCAATGTGCCGGATAGAGCTTCGAAGTCAAGTCTTTGGTTTTCGGGAAGCGTCTGCAGTATATCCGCTGCGTCTGCTCGCAGAGAAGCGGCGAGATGACAGGCCTTAGCTTGGGAATCCCATCCATTCGCATCCGCAACTATAGAAAATTGGGTCTTATACACTTGCCAGGATGTCTTCCCATCATATGTGGATAGCTTCAGAACGGAACGAGCAGGCATCGATAAAAATTTGAAACCTTCAGAATTGTTTCCTACCGTCGCTATGCACTTCTTTAGGCTGTCCACTTCTTTGGCGACGGCAGCAGAAACCCTATCATCAATTTGTTGTTCGACGGCAGAAACTCTCTCTTCTATATGTTCTTTTACAGAAGAAATTCTTTCTTCTACTTGTTCTTTTACCGAAGAAACTCTTTCTTCTATTTGTCCAACTTTAGTTTCAACCGCGTCTATTCTGCCTTCCATAGCCTCAAATTTATTTTCTATTACGCAGGTAATTTCTCTTTTCATTTCGTCCTGACCTGCTTTCATCTCATTTTTAAGAGATTTCATCTCTTCCTTAACGGATTCCTGGCCCAATTTCATTTCTCCTTTAACGAATTCCTGGCCCAATTTCATTTCTTCCTTAACGGATTCCTGGCCCAATTTCATTTCTTCTTTAAATGAGGCAAAGGCTGATATTAAATGCCTTAATTGCTCTTCCATCGCTCTTGTTATTGGCATTCAAATCCCACTTCTGACACCAAAAATTGTTGCGTACGTACGGGTTCGTTATGAAATGAATGCACAAATCCGATGAAAAATGAACAAAAATTTATTATTATCACAACAAAAATGCTTAAATTTTCTCAAATTATCACGCAGTATTACAATATCTCACAGTAGTTTTCTTTTAACTACTCAAATGTCCAATAGAACGTAATTCATAACAGCTAAAGAACGCTAATCCGCGAATTCGCTATAATCAACAACAGCAGTTTTCTAAACAACAACAAACTAAGCAACTACTACAAACTGAGATGTTTTCCTCCTTTTATAAGATTTTAAAATCACGCGCTAGAATTTTCCAGTACTTTCTCGAAATCAAAAAGAGATATTTATTTATTTAACGCACGCGCTCTTGTATTTTTAATATTTCCGGCTAGCTTTCTTTTAATATTCGTCACGCGCTGCACTGCGCGAGAAATAAAACCATTTAATTTATAATTGAACTAACATTAGCTTTTTAAATACCAAATTCGTAACAATATATTAGTTCAATTTATGAGATTACTTAATAATTTTTTCCCTCTTTCTCCTAATTTGTTCTCATTCTGCTTGAAAAAATATTACATAACTGTGTACATATTTGAGTTTTTGCAAACATTATCGAGTCTTTATTATTTGACTTATAGTATTTGACTTGCGAAAATAATTCAAACTTAAACCGCTCCTCTATATCTATAATAAAACGAAATTAATTTGTTTCTCTTACGGCTGATCAGAATTCTCATGAGAAAACTATAACTATATGAATTTCTTTCAGAAAACCTACTTTAAATGGAAAATATTTCAGTGTGAAAAGTATGAATTACTCACCGTAACTTATTTCCTCAGTAAACATCGTTATATATTCTATTTTGATTATGACTGAAATCACTAATTAGAGTAATAATGATACCAGAATTAAAGCAAGGATAAAGTGCCGTCATACTTCAGAAATTCAAGTATGTGAATATAATCTGTAACACATCCATTCTATGACGCTAATCAAAAGATGAAGTGTACTTGATGCTGATGCTTGCAATAACTAATCATTTTCTAAGTCTTGGCACAGGACTCTCAATAAAGAACTTGAGATATTTCTCATAGATTCAGTTCTAGTACTTCTGTTTGATGCTTCAGTTATCCAATTCTTTAGACTTTCGAGCAACAATATTAGTTAACGAGGAAAATTGAGAAGACGAGAGAGAATAACACTCACTAACGACAATTTTCTAAAAGTGTGGTACTCTCTAATTAAAGTCCCGAATATAATAATTACCTTCCACTGCTCTGGTGTTCGTGCAAGATGTAAAATGCAATCTACTTGGTATTTCAAAACGATATTACTTTAAATAAATTGTAAAATTACATAATAATCCCCCCCAAAAGAACTGAAGGCTTTCAGATTTTACACTAAGCCCAAGGTTTTTTTTTTTTTTTTTTTTTTTTTTTTTTTTTTTTTTTACGTTTTTGTGGGTTATCTTTATTTATTAAATATCATGTTCTTCGCACTTAGCTCATAAAGTTCAGTTCAACATCAATATCTCAAAATAATTCTAAAATGAGCATATCTTTCGAATTTCCGATACACAGTCTCGCAAGCTGGAGATAAAAATGTTTTTTAGTCCAAAGGGATTTGAATCCCGAAGGACTATTAGTTTCGTTTTGGCATTTTGCGTCGGACTCATAAATGTCGGTTCACTTTTCAAACTGTTGCCACAAAATGTTAGAGTCCTGCATTATATTTGAAGAAATTAAATAATGAAAAATCTGCATAAATGTATGTATATTTCTCGTATTGTGATAAAACAACGGTACATAGAGTCATCGAATTTTGAATAACGTAATCCTCCAACGAATATGAGCACGTGGAAGACCAAATTTGAAATTAAAAATTTGTTTTATGATCGATTTCCTATTTTTTAAAACTTTGACGAATTTTTGATTAACAAACTCAAGGATTTCAAAGCGAGCAATGGCAACGTTGTGCAGAAAAAACATTTTTATCTCCAGCGTGTGAGTCTCTGTATCGGAAATTCTAAAGATATGCTCGTTTTAAAACTATTTTGCGATATTGCTGTTGCACTGGATCTTATGGTTTAAGTGCGAGGAACGTGATATTTAATAAAGAAAGGTAACACACAAAATGTTAAAACACGCCCCTTTGGACGTAATTTAAAATCTGAAACATTTCAGATTTTTTTTTTTTTTTTTTTCCGTACACTTTTGCCATTGCTGGTTTTGAAATCATTGAGTTTCTTAATCCAAAATTCGTTGAAGTTTCACAAAATATGAAATAGATAATAAAACAAATTCCAAATTTGGGCTTCCAGATGTCCATATTCGAGTGGAAATGTACGTTATTCAAAATTTGATGGCTCTAGGTACCGTCGTTTTATGACAATGCGAAAAAAGTGCATTCATTTATGCAGACTTTTCGTTATTTAATTTCTTTAAATATAATACAGAGCTGTAATATTTGGTGGCAATTGAATAGTTTCAAACGTGATAGCCCTTCTGGACTAACGCCGTTTGGGCTAAAAACTAAATAATAAAATAATTTATAAATAATTAAATTAACAAAATAATATGATACATTTAAATAAATAAAATAAAAAATAAAATTTATTTGAATAGAAATAAATGTTAGATTATTTACCTTAGGGACAGTTTTGAACTTAGTTAACAACACGAACATAATGGGAAAAAGCAACTTTGTTTCGTGTTTCATTTTGTTAGTTAGTTGAGTTATTACATAAAATTTTAAATTAATTTTAATAAGAATAAAAAATTACTCAAATAAATTTATTATTTCATTGAAACGACATTTAGATATTATTTATTTTACAAACACACTTCAGTTTCTTAATATAAACTAAGTTTTCAGTAAAAAATAGCAAATTATTTTTATTCTTAACATCCAGATAAACGATTTTGTAATGCCCTTTCACATAAAAAATCTTTAAAAGGGTAGCTTATTTAAACTTTTAGTGGAAAAATAAATAATTATTTTACCACACAACTTTCAAACATTAACTAATATTTTATTATATAGTATTTGAAATATATATAAGCAAGTTTATCCATGATTTCTCAATTTTAAAGCACTTTAAATGTGGAATGTTTTATTTCTAATGGACATGATTTAGTTTTTTAAATTTAAGTTACCAGAACTTATGGAAATAGAAGATACTAATTTTTACTTTCACCTGTTTCTCACTGCTGAAAGTATTGGGGCGATCTTTTCTTCGAGCATACTTAAATATATTCTAAACGTGTTAGATTCTAAGCACAGTTTTTCGTGACGCAATTGTTCATTTAAAATATTCTTTTAAGCCACATATATGCAAACGTACTGAGTACAGTTACATTTAAAGAATAGTCAAGAAGTGTTTTTATAAAAGAGAGAAGTATATTTACAGAGAAAAATATGAAAGCATTAAAAAACTGTGTCTTTACGTGAGAACGTCATTTTCAGGTTACCATTTCTGTATGCTGAAACTAATTTGAAGATACAAATACGAAAGCTATTAAAAGTTTTAAACTTTTAAAGCATACAAATGCCATAAAGAGCTTCTAAACCATAAGGAAACACCGTTTCTTAGCCGTAACAGCAGAGCTTCCCCTTCAACATGATTCATTTCATGAATAGTCTTTAAATAATGTCCCAAAACTGGATACAACACATTTTATTTTGTAAGGTGATATGTTTTATTAATAGTGGGGTTCAATTTATTTATGTTTTATGATAAACTTTAAAATATACATATATTTTAAATTCCTTCATTTGAGCTAATAAAATTACAAATGAAAGAGTTTTAATTACTTATTATATTTATTCTTTAGTTTCCTGACTTCAAAAAAATTCTAATGACTATACAACTTTAATATAAATTACTAGTTGTAATTAAGGAAACAAGAATTGTCCCTGCAAGAATTTCCACTGCCGTTTCGTTTAAGGAATTTTCCGAGCTTTTGATAATATCAGATATTTCCTCGAAAGTGCAATAAATCCACGAATTACCTGGAAACTATTAATTTGATCTCCCATTCAATTAAAGTTAACCGGCTGGTTGCATAGGAGGTTTCAAAGTTTTCTATATGGTTAAGGAATACGAGCAAATTTATTACAAAACACACTCTATACAAAAGCCCTACTACTTTTAGGCTGATAACCCTAATGTGGTTTGCGGTGGTCAAAACCCAGGCAACTATTTCTCGAATCTCAAATTTATTTTCCTTGATATTTTTTTAATTTCCATTACAATTGATAGACTATTATTTTTTATATTTAAAAACACTTTTTGATAGAGAACTTCTACGTAAAATATTCTGCAAATAATCGTACCCAAAATCTCAAACAGAACGTTGACACGTTAGACCTTAAATAAATATCCATCAGTTTCAATAAACTTTCTAGATATTATCGTTTTCCGGTATCGTTTCAGCCTTTTGTTGTCTCTTTTCGATATCGACAGACATTTCAATGTTGAAAAAATCTTTTCTTTAAATTTAAGACCGTGTTTTTTAGCAAAGAATACTCAAGCAGGTGTAAAGTTTTTTTATTGTTTATTATCAGACATTAAATTCATAATATATATATTATGCATTTATAAGTTTGGTTTATTCTTTTATGTTTGTTAAACTACATCGAAGTTTTATGTTTCATATTTATCCATTTAGTAGTTTGAAATGAACAAAAAGGTGTTTAATATTTTTCTACAATAAGTTTTACAATAATGCATTATATACAATTAGAAAAGGCAAATTTGTTTCTTGTAAAATATTTAGTAAGTTTAAATACTACAGTTAAATCTATGCAAGTTTTGCATCGTTTAAGGGTAATTTAGTTTTAAAAATTATATATTTATTTGTGCAAGACTGAATCACGTCGGTGTTAATCACACACTTCTTGAGCACGAGGTGTAAAAATTTAGTATAATTTTTCTATTTATTGTTTTCAATTGATATATTCATTTTATGATTTATCTTATTCTTTTATCTTTAATTGGTCAAAACATTGCTGAAGAAAACGTGATTCAGTTCTCTAGGATTACTCAGATTTTAATTTTTCAAATTATTACCCCTTCAGAAGTCGGTTTGGAGCATGAAAATATAAATAAGCTAAAACTATAATAAAATTTAATAGGACTGGTAAGTTCGTTTTAAAGAAACTAAAATGTTTTAAAAAATTATATGGAATCGTTTAAAGTTTTATTTCCTTTTTCTAAAATTTGATAAGCTTCATTTAATGCAATTTTAGAATTTTTCTAGAATGGTTTTATCTTACTTCTACTAAATTATAAATTTAAGGTTTCGATATATGTAACGGTTTTTTGTAACGGATATATGTAATGGAAAGTTTTTGATATGTGTGTGTATGTAACGAAAATCGTAATCAAATAGATTGATTCTAAGATATAATAATTGATTGTAAGATTGATTATAAGCAATTATTGATTAATATATATATATAATATATATATATATATATAATAAATAATATTATATATATATATATATATATATATATATAATATATATATATATATAATAAATAATATTATATATATATATATATATATATATATAATATTTATTAGCTTTGTTTCTGTTACCTAACAAGAGGCACTCTTTCTATCTTTCTCCTGGAAATTCCATTGCAAATGCTCTGTTTTATCGACTGTTTCACGATTATATTATTATAAATCTTGAGCCAAGATAATTTCGCGTAATTTCATGATTGTACCGCGGCATTGCAAATAACCCGCAAATTGCATTACAGTGTTTGATTGATTAAACAATGTGTGACATTTGCGTCTGAATCATTTCAATTTTTGGCACTATTTACTACAAAAATTTCCTCATTTCTCTCTCACTCTCTCTATGAAATACTAATGCGAATCATCGACTGCCGCGAAAATTTTCACAAAATGATTACCATTAATGCCAATGTGAAAGAAACTTGCTTAATTTCATTATTTTTATTGTGGTGTCACAAATAAAGCACAGAATTCATTCCCAGAACTCTGTATTACCAAAATTTGGTTGCTTAAAAGATTTATAATAATTGCGTACTAATAATATGTGTTATTGCTACATGACTAAAGCACACTTCTATACATCCAACCCAGGTCAAATTATCAGTATTCAGCTGTCATATCTTTCGGCTACTGATATCATAAATGATAAATCTTATTAATCAATGCTTGGGCTAAAATTTAAAAAAAAAAAAAAAAAAAAAAAAAAAAAAAAAAAAAAACATGCTCTAGCTTTCCAGAAAGGAAGCTATTTCTTCTTAAATTATTAAGATTAAAATTGCCAAGACCATTTTCCTTTATATTACTCCTTTTATATTCTATGGTAAAAGAAAGTACATTTTCTAAGTAAAGGAACAGTAATTTTTTTTTTCATAATATTACCATAAAATGTGTAAACCCATTTTACTTGGTATTCACCCTTCTTGAAGTACTTGCTGTTTATCACGTAACATTTGTTTTGCATTGATAAAGAGAAGTACGTTTTCTGGTTAAAGGAAGAATTATTTAATTCGATATTATTAATATTCAAAACAATAAACCTAGTTTGCTTAGTATTTGTTCTTTCTGTATAACATTGTGTTTATTCCCTTAAAATTAGACTATATGACATATTGTGCAGGAAAGTACGATTCTTAAACTCTGCCCAAATTTCATTTTGCAAAAGTTTTGTATTTTTCGTATGGCAATTAAAGTCTTCTTTAGGCTGGGTTCACAACTTTCATTGCACACGAGGCCATTTGAAATTTTGCGGCACTTTAAAACATTCAGGTTTTTTCCTCCCTTGTTTAGTTTCATATCTGAAGTACATGTATGAATCTTCCATCTGCTTTGACTTTCAGAACTTCTTAAATGTCTTAGATTAGGAAATTTTTGAAGTAAATTTAGAAGATTTTTCAATACGAATAAATTTGAAACATTTTCTTAAGCGACTGATGGACTTTTAAATGAGTAAAAGCGACTAAAAGTTTGAATTTATTATTATTGTTCAACGTATTTAACTGTAGTTTGTATAAAAAGCAATGTTAAAACATATCGACTTTTTTGGAGCATTTAGAATTTTTAAAGATGAGCCAAGCTCCCTGTTCTCCAGAAAAAGTGTAGACAAACACATAATTTCCTCCACTTCATTTATCTTTAAAAATGGTCTTGTTTTCGGCTTAAAGTATACCAGATATCAACAAATGTGTGCATGCATTTTTGTTCATAAATTTGTTAAGAATTTTAGTCTAGTAATTAACTTAGGCGAAATATTGATGAAAAGTGAGTTTATACATTGCTTTGAAACAACTAAATAATTTTTTTAAGATGAACTATCAGTCGGATTCAAAAAAGTATAAACACATATTTCTTTCAAGATTTCATAAGTAATTTATTGGGCAAAAGTTAAAGGAAAATATTTAAAACTAGACCGCAAGCAGCACTTTAATTTTATGTAAATTATTTTTTAATTTAAAATAAACTGTATATTTCAGATACATATTCGATCGACTGATATTATAAGATATGTGCAAAATTTCGTAGCTAAAACCCAAATTAAACGAATATTAATTAAAGAATAATTAATAAAATACTATTAATCAAAATAATTTAAGTAATTTTAAATATAATTGAAATATAATAAAAACTCTTAAAGCAATGCCGAAGAACTTCAATTCACCTACTGTAACTATAAGTTCATAACAGTATATAAGGCATTTCTCCCGCCTTCCTAGTGTAGTGGTCAGCACGCTCGGCGCGTATTCGAGAGATCCGTGGTTCGATTCCCGGCGAGGACATTGCTCATTTTTCAAGTCTTCTGCTCTTAAAAATATTCCTAATATATCTACAAGTATTTAAAGATATTTATAATAAAATTAAAGTCTGCAATTAAATAACTCAAGAAGACACTTAAGCTATAGAATCAGTAGGTTATCTTGAAGCAGGAGACGTGAATCATGTGCAATGCCTTCCCCGGGACTCGAACCAGGCTCTCTCAAATACGTGCCGAGTGTGCTACCGTTACACCACGAAGGCATACGGAAAAGAAAGAGAATGTGCCTTATATATTCCCCTCTTTTAAAGGGCGAAAAAGGATGAGGGAACTCAATGGCCAAATCCCAGGGGAACGAATTATTGTCCATCGTTTTTTAGTTCGGGAGCCACTGTAAAGTCATTAAGATATTTTATGCTGGAGACCGGAAAAATGTGCAGTGCTCTCGCCGGGATTCGAACTCTGGTCCTTCCGAATACACGTCGAGTGTGCTTCTGGTTACACTAAGAAGGCATGCGGAAAGGAGGGAAAAATAGATACTCTTTGTTTTAAGGTTCGACTGGGAATTGGGGGGGGGTCGAATTGCTAAATCTTGGTGGTGACGAATTATCGTCCACCACCTTTCAGTTGGGGTACCACTTGTCAAATAATTACGTGTTTTTGAAGCAGAAGAGGTAAAAATGTACAACGCCTTCGCCGGGACTCAAAACCTGGACCTGTCGAATACGCGTGGAGTATGCTTCCAATCACACCACGAAGGCATGATGAAAAGAGAGAAAATACCTTATAAAGGATCTATGAAAAGTGATCCGAAAAAGAATCAGATAACTCTGAGGCCTTTAACATTAATTTTATAAATCATATAAATTTGAAAAAAAAAAAAAAAAAAAAAAAAAAAAAAACTTCCAACTTTCCTGTATGGCTAAATTAGAGATATACTTTTTTATATTTTATTACTTTTGTTTCTTAAGTTTCAAAGTTACATTCTTTGCACTAAAGCACACAATCAAATCTGTTTTCTAAAGCAAAGTTACAAAGTTTTCAAATAATAAGAGTGTCATGCGAAATGAATGCATAGAAATCCTCTAGAGACGATAGAACGATGTAAAGTCATTATAACAGCTCATAAATACAGATTAGAACGCAAGATGAAAAGGTATCGCTATCCATTCTACACAAAGTAGGTCATTTAGAAAGGCGTACTCAATTCAATGTAATGGCTGGTGTGCTTAGATGATGAGCTTAGAAATGAACAGACAGATCCCCTTGAAAGCTTAAGCCTTTAACGGTTATTCGCATTTAGAACTCACAGCGGTAATTAGGAATTAAAGAAGCTGATACCATTAACCTCATTTCCTAATCACAGACAAGAATGCTGTAGCTACACCTATGAATACATATTGACATGTGAACTTGACAGCATATGATTTATGTCTTCATATATGTATGCTTCCTTTTCAGCCTAAAGAAATTAAAAATGGTGTCCTTTTTCTCCCACTTCAAGTCAAAGTATGTACTTAATATCTTAAACAGTTATTATTAGAATAAGTGCTGAATACAGTTAAAACGTTTTTAAGGAAGTTATATGTCAACTAAATATTCTTCTTTCTTCCTTTTTTTTTTTTTTTTGGTCAAAATTATTTATGAAGAGAAAAAGTTAATATTTTAATAAACTTGAAAAAAAATAAATCATGAATTATGCATTTCTAATGTGAAAATATAAAACACTAACAGATTCAATGCGTCTCATTAATCGCCTTGTTATGTAAGTAGTGTCGTACGAATTATCGCTAGCGATAAATAATACAAAGAAGGGCTTTTGAGGATCTGAAAAATGTGTCAAGCATAGGAAAGTTACCATTCAACTATTATCTTAGTTCAAATAATAGGGACATAAGAATTCCAATAAACTAAGGAAAATTATAATGTCCTTATGTTCTTCTGAAAGCAAATTATAATTTTTATCTTCATTATAATTATTTAATTAATATTATTTTGATTATTAGGAATCAAACTGTGAATATTGTAAACTGTGTATTTTGATTATTAGCAATTAAACTTATTTGGTTATTAGAAATTAAACGTATTTGGTTATTAGCAATTAAACTTATTTGGTTATTAGCAATTAAACTTATTTGGTTATTAGCAATTAAACTGGTCTTGTGTTTTCTCTGAGCTGCGAGTTCTTAAGTTTATTTTTGATGCTACTCACATTAGTAGCCGTGAGTTAGATGATCTAGATAGTTAGGTTTTAAACTTGTAATTCATAGTTGTCTGCCTTAACCTTAAGAAGTCTTTCACAAATGAAAAAGTAAACATTACTTATCGGCTGCAAGTTGGCGACTTCTGAGATTTAAAAAAAATATTCCTAAATTAGTCAAATTACTTTCCTAAATTAGTTCTTTAAGTAAGTAGGCAAACATTGCCAACATGTCAATAAAAAAAAATAAATACAAATTTTAATTATTAAATAAGGATTATATAACACATTAAAAATAAAACACATTTCAAAGTTTTTTAATTTTATCGCACTGTTCTTGTCGTCATATACACAGCGATCTGTTTTCGCTTAGAAAAACATCAGAAAATTACATAAACTTGCCATTTCGCACTGGCTATCTAGCAATGCAAAATTTAATTATTTAATCAGTGTTAAAGGATACATTAAAAGGAAAACACTCATATGTTTCATACACTCATAAGTCCTTCTGAAAACCTTTTTTTTCGCTGTTCTACCTTTGTATATAGCTATCTGTTTCCATTTTAATATTTTTATTATTTATGTGTTCCGCCCTAAGGCACTACACGGAAAGCAGAGATACCTTCGGTGGAGGACTTTCTAAGGGAAACTGGCTTGTATTAACGCGTTACACATGGGGGAAAACACGAAAACGCCCATGCAGCCAGCCCATTTGCAAGATTCGAACCTCGGCCGAGCTACCAGTGTTCAGGGACTTAACCGCTCGGCCGCTGGCGGACTTTAATAAACATCGAGAATATCAGAAGCTGGGTATTGTGTTCCTGCTACCTACCAAATGCTTCTCATCATTGTTTTCTTTAGCAATTTTGTGGCAAAATATTGTATTCCCGCTGACTTTTAAAGCAATTTCTTCCGTTATTTTGTACAAACTGTTTGATATTAAATAAGTATGCTTAACTGATTCTTTAACTACCAAGCGAAAGAATCAAAATCGATGAAAATGAAAGAACTATAAATGAAATCACCTTACAAAAGCTACGACTAGGTGTTTCTAACCATAGTTCGCTAGAATGACCGTTTCTGTATTACGTATAAGGCAAGTAATCGGATCAGAAATACTCACTTTCATTTGCTTCAAAGTATTACTTGTGTAAGTATTATAACAGCAAATGTTTTCCCGAATTTCATTATTGAATTTAAAATCAGCTTTTAGTTATCGTGTCCCACTTTGTATCTGTAATAATAATACTTTGTTACTAAAGTAACTACTTTGTTACTAAACGTACTTACTTTGGTTACGTAAAGAAATGCTTCCTTAGTTAATGTAATAACGATAATGAATATCTTCTATAGAAATATATATTTAAAAACATTTTATTTGCATTCTAAACTTTTATATGTTGAGCAGTCCATTGAAGTTCATCAAAACTTACATTTGGTGAAACATTACGCTCAATGTTGCTTGAGATAACCACACATCTCTCTATCCATACGCAAATTAGAAATTTATATTTCTTGTCAGTTTAAGTGATCTTACACCGAAAAGTGCAGTATAGGGTTTAAGCATCAACATGTTCACCATACGTGCATACTGTTTATAGATTCAACTTGATATTCGCCAATCAAATAGATAGCTGAAATGGATTTTGAAGGTTAGAGCTACCTAATTGGATGGAGTTTATTGTTATTAACCGTCCTGTCAGTAACTGTGGGAGGACCAAGTTTTCGTCTTGCACGGACGATTTCTAAGTGATCTCGGACATACTTTTCTTGCGGTGCCATAGCTGAGGCCTTTTCTAAACATTCTTCAGCTTCCTTTAAATGCCCTCTTTCAACATGAACAACGCAAAGATTGTGCAATGCTTGTACATTCCCAGGTTCTTGACGTAGGATACTCATGTAGCACTGCGAAATAGAAAATATAAAAGATATAATTAGTTGACATATTTAACAAGTTAAATCTTGCTAAAACGCTTAAGAAACTCACTATCATAAAAAGGCCTCTTCAATATTCGTGTGATCATTACCGTGCTAGAGATTCAGAAAATCTATAGATTTGAAATAACTGTAGTGTGTCTCTGACACTGATTTGAATGAAAACACCGAGAGGTCGATGTCTTTATGTACACTCTGCACAAAAAACATTTGACATTTCCATATCTCTCATTCTGCACTGGGCCTATTGGCGTAATTTAACTTGCATTTTTCATGTCTCGAAAGCGCAATTTAGGACAGAGATTTATAACTCTAATATAGGTATTCTCTAACATAGGTGTTTCTACATAAAATACGATTTTTTTGAAATGGCATACCTATTTTTTCATATTTCGATTGTAAGACTCAAATTATACCAAAGCTCCAGGCTTTGCAAAAATCGCATGAATTGTTTTTAAAAAATTAACTTTCAAAATTACAGTTCTTCAGTGTAAAACGAATTTGGTATATATATATATATATATATATATATAATTTGGTGTATATATATATATATTAATATCTCTTTCTTATTAAACTTACTCTATTTCTTTTTTCACAGTTCAAAATTTATATTCTATCCAAATAAAATTCGTAGATATTTTCTCACTTGTTTTAAAATTTGTATTTTTCAGAAATTTTATAAATTTCTCGAAAAATGTTTTTTTTTTTATTATAACCTATAAAATTATCATCTTAAAGCAGATGTATCTCTAAGTACACCTGCAAAAAACTTTAGTTTTTTATTCCAAATTTCCCCACATATACATAAATTCTTATACTGGCGCGTTTTGAAATTTGGCATATTCATCAGTAAAATAAACACCAAATGTGATTTACGCACTTTGTTAAAGTTACTTGAAAGAATGAACGATGCGCCGTTTTCTCCGCTCGTGCACAATGAAATTGGAAAGCAAAATATGTTACCATGAATTAAGAATTTCTTCAACTAAATTATTCTCGGCTCAAACTGAGCTAAGTGCGGGAATATAAATTTTTAAATGTATCACTTAATTTTACAAAATTTAATATTTAGGCATAATTTAAGTAGTAGAATCGAAATATGGGAAACATTCATCATGCGGTTTCAGAACAGTCCTATTTTCTGTCAAACTACCTACATATAAATTTAGTAGATATCTTAAGTTGCGCTATCGAGACATGAAAAGCATAAATTAAATTTCTCAGTAGAGCGTGAGATATAGAACTATCCTTTTTTGTGTGTTAAGTGTGTAGATACTTGTTATTTTTTTCACTGAAGCCTGGAATAACACCCAGAGTCGTTAGTTATTTCCAATCTTAGCAACTGAATTTTAATTTTTTTTATTAGACACATTAAAGTAAACATTTTTCATCCTAAAATGCATGATTGTTTATTCAGCAGTCAGAAGCTACAGGTTAGGTTTAGCTGGTTACGTAAAAGTGGTGTAAAAATAATCCTTCTTCTTCAGCCTGTTCAACCAAACCCTCAGAAAGACTCTCAGCTGCATATATTAAAACATGTTTTCAAATAACCTTATTTTCAGTGAGATGGACATGTCGCGTTTATCATGTTCAAGAAGTAAGCACCTTAATCAGCGATCTGCAATGAATGGGCATACAAATGACGGAAAGATGAGCATTATAATTTGAATTTTGCTCTTGAAAAGAGAGCATGAGCAAGGAAATGGTTTGGTTTGGTTTACTTGACTACGACAAAGCACACGAAGGTCACCTGCGTAAAGGGAGGGATACCTTCGAACAGGACGTTCTAAGGAAAATTGGCTCGTATACACGTTACACTTCGGAAAACCATACAGCCTTATAATGAAAACGCCCATACAGCCATTCGCCGGGATTCGAACCTCAGATCGAGCTAACAGTTTTGAGATACTTTACCGCTCGGCCGCTGGTGGACTCGGGGGGGGGATGAAATGCTTAACGGACGAGGCTCGAGGTGCTTAACTGCTTACTTGAGACCATGCATTCTATGATGAAAAGTGTTTGTGTCAGCGTGTTCAATAAAACCCTTAAAAATTGTGCAATTAGTTCTGAATCACCCTTTCTGAAATGCATTCTATTACTTATACAGTCCAACTTTGCTTTTTTTTTAATTATATCGGGTGTCCAGTAAAAACCCCGATTTATGAACTCCTAGCGACCTATCCGCTCAAACACTCGAAGTAAAATTTCAGCTATTGTTACTTGAAGGTATGCGCTCAAGATTGTGATGATTAAAAGCAATAGAGTTTTCACGGTTACGGTGACAGTAAAAATATTGAAGATTTTTTAATGGCAACATACGCTTTTTTCTTGCGCAAAATGATAGGCGCATTGCAAAACCATAAATGACATTGGAACGATACATGTATGAAGAAAACTGCCGGAGTAAAACATTTGTAAACAAGAGGATTATAAAGGACCAACCACACACTGCTCATAATTTACAAAATAGATAGTACAAGCATCATTCACAGAACACCATGTGCAAGGCACTGCTTCTCGAAAACCTTTGATAAGCAGTGTGAGAAGAGTGTTTCTTCCATCAGGTGTTAGCAAAATGACACTTCCAGGGAAACAACGAGATGAATTTATAAAGGTATTTTACCTGAACGAGAAAAATGCTTCCGAAGCAGTTTATCTGCGAAATCATGATTAAACGGAGCCTATGTTCCGTAAAAAATGTACGTGATTTGGTAACAAAAAATTGAAGAAACTGGATGCTATTGTGATAGAACGCAATCCGGACGACCATGTGCTAAAGTTGCTGTGGAAATGCATAATACGATTACTGCAGGTCAAATGCATACTGTAATAAGTGTTGCCAGCAGTTTGAATGTACCGAAAGCCACAGTCCTCAAGCTTCTGCACTCTGTTCTGTAGTTTCCTTATAGATTCTAGCGCGTCCAGATCTTGCAACCTGGAAACGAGCAACAGCGTGTCGACTTTGCGAATATTTTATTCATCAGCTATGACGAAGATAACAGGTGGCCACTGTCGATAATGTGGATGAATGGGGCGTTTTTCTAGTTAACTGGTGATGTAAACTCTAAGAACTGCATTCACTAGGCTGACAAAAATTTTCAGGATGTGACATCAGCGCCTTTACACGAAGATAAAGTGAATGTGTGGTGAGGCATCGCTAGCATAGTCATTCTCGGTCCGTACTTCATCAAACCGCGCAACCGGTATAGTGGTTAGCGTCGCTGACTGCCGTACCAAAGGGCCCGTGTTCGAATCCCGGAGAAGGTATGGATGTTTGTAAATGTATAGTGACAGTGCGGCATGGCGGCACTCTAAATATGCGGCGATCCGAAAGCCTCTCGCGTGGTTTGGCGGAAGGTTAGAGCGTTGGGAGATCTGCGGATCCGTTTCCCCGGCGTGCTCTCCCTCAAATTTGGGGCGGAACTGAGCCAAATCGCACTGATACCTGTTCGGTGCTCAAGGTTGTTGCTAACGATAGCCACTAGGAACTTCGTGGGCTTGGGCTGATAATGCGCCAGACAAGTGAGCATAAACGACAACAACCTCATCGAAGAGGTCACTTCCACAGTTATGAAAACCTGCGCCATCACAAGTGCACGGTGTACAGCAATGTGACGGAATTACATTATTGAAGAATTGCAGCAACGAAATGGCGTTAGTGACATTGTATGGAGCATGTGCTCCATCAAACATCGTCACATCGACTCGCATTTATTTAAAATTGTCCTAACATATTTAATTAATCATAAAATAACTTACTTTAATTTAAACTGAATGAAATTACCAACACTGTCATAAGTTTTCAGAGAAAAATTTCTAAGTACGACAAAACTTGAGAATAAATAATGACAACTTACTGAAATTTCTTTCTCTTGTTTGTTAGTTTTTGCTTTGACGCATAAATAAAAATACATACGTGTCTATGTAAAATACTTATAAATTTCTTTTATTTCTTACTACAGCTTGACATTTGACGGCGTTTAGATTTTGATAAAATTTGTAGCCTAGGAGAAAAATTACTAAATGTATCTTCATCGCGGATTGCAGATGCTCATCAGTCAATCGAATTTTTTCTTATTTTTTCAACTGTAAGAAAAAGCTGTTCACATATGAGTGCAGTTACTCTTCTGTTATCGGGACCGGATTCAGAAATATATGAATGTGCACGCGTGTGTATGCATGTATGTGCATATACGTGTATATGTAAACACATGCATACGTTCATGCTCACATATATACATGCATACCTGAACACAGCCATCCATACATATATGCATACATACATACACTTCTGGATCCGGTCCTTATAACATACGTGATACATATAGAATTCTGAGTTTACTTCTTTTTTGACAAGTACGAATAATACCTCTATCTCCAAATTTTGAAAAGATTTATGTCAGACTGTAACTTGGTTAGCTTCATTTATAGATTTCCTGATACGTTAATCATGTTAGATATTTTAATGGCAGTGGAAATAATGTAAACTCGGATTGAAAATAACTAAAATCTTGAAATATCTGTAAGGTTGTATTTGTAACAAATTCATAATTGAAATGGCTTCGCAGGCCTCCCAAAACTGTTTTGAGGGCCGCCAGTTTGAGACAACTGCTGTATTGTATGCATAGTTATCCTAATTTTAATTAAGACAACGAAAGGGAAAAATTAGTCAGTCTAAATTTTCATATAATTTCAAATTTAACTATAAATCTCTAACTTCATGTCAGAAGTAGTTATTATGAAATTACACTTCATGTCAGAACCACAATAATTAGTCAATTTATATGGATATAGTGTATACACAATCAAGCAAAATTTCTTAAAAATTTTAATGTGCTAGATAAGAGGACGCAACAATAAGTATCTTTCATGATTATTTTTTTACAATAACTATAACATTCACGAGAATAAAAGTATTCAAAATAGCAACTGTATTCAATTTTTCGGAAAGTCAGATATACGTTGGATAACAGCAATCAAAAGAAATTCTTATTACTGATCATGCCTATGATTTAGCACATACTTCTTGAGCAGTATCCAGGTCTCTAACGCTGTTGATGTAGATATCACCGAGAAGAATTAAGCCCTTAATGTGATCAGGATGATGCTATAATTGTAAAACACAAAACGAAATATTTAGGCTTATTATATAGATGCTAATAAATAACATGAAATCAGAACTTCATTACTATGATAAAACTACTATTAAAAGATCAAAATATTAGTCTTAAAAAGCATATTTTATAGTAGAGTACTTTAGATAACACTTTGATAAAATTAACTTTCTCAGATCTAAGCTCTAGCTTTCAAGTGCACATGTAAAGTTAAGAATGATACGGTGAGTTACTCAGAAGAGTACTTTAAATTTAAAACTTTTAAGTACAGATTTAAGGTAACCGGATTAATATTTTACTGACCTTAAGAAGTCTGTTTAAAAAAGGTATTGCTTCCATTGGTCGACCAGCTTCGGATAACAGCAAAGCCAAATTAAAAAGAGCACTTCTGAAGTCTTCTCTTATCTAAGCAGAGAAGAAAATTTTTAACTTAGAAAACTAAAAAAAAAAGTGTTTTAGTTTCCATATATGTAGTAAATAAATCTCATATATGCGTCTGTTAAAGGCAGCGAACATAACTGAAATAAAAAAAAAATATTGTTCTCAGGATATTTTCACTTTGAGCATATCTGATTCGGCTTTCATGCTATATGGCAGAGAATTGGAGCATATTTTACTTTTGCTTATGAAGCCAGTCTACGGTGTGTCTATCATTAGAAAATGTGAGGTTAATCGTATTTATAATGATTCAATTGGTAGATCGACTAAACGAATGTACTACACTGGTGAAATAAATTAAGAGAATTTGCATATTTTATCTAATTGCATGAAGAGAACTGAACTGAAGGAAAAAACCCTACTTCTAGATAAAAATGCAAATCTTGTACGGCAAATACGTAAGCGTACAGGTGTGTGTAGGCGAAGCCAGCAGAAAAACAGACATTATAAGCGCGTGCAGGGGTAAGACGAATTGCGTTCGCTAGCATACCTCGGAGAATTTCTAGGTGTTACCTTGCAGCATTAGGTTAATTTCACATCGGGAACAGTAAAAATGAGTACCACCAACGTTTCGATAATGGAATGAGGTGGTGAATTGTGGGGAGGCCAGAGGCAGGCCAATCGCAAGTCCAGATATGCAGAGAGTTTAATTTAACGCCCTGCGTCGTGTGTAACCTATGGAAACACTTCCAGGATACTGGATCCCTCAAGAGAAAGCCTGGGCAAGGTCGTTCAAGAGCCATGACGACCAGAGAAGATCGCTACTTTTCCATTTTAGCGAGGAGTATTTTAGGAGCTACAGCTTCTCAGCTCCCTCGGGTCCTGTATGCAGCCACAGGAACCCATGTAACAAGAGTGACAGTTTCCAAAAGACTAAATGAGAGAAGATTGTTTGCCAGGCTGCATAGTGCACGCTGCATAGTGATTGAAGTACGGTGCAATGGGCAACCGTTCTGTTCACAGAAGAGTCCCGTTTTAGCCTAAACACCGATTTTCGCCGTACTTTCATATGGAGAGAGACAGGGACGTACCCTCCAGCGTCCGCGAAGTCAATAATTAAAATGGCGGTGTAATGATATGGGCAGGCATCATGTTGGATGGACACACACCTGTCCACGTCTTTGACAGAGACGTTGTAACTGATGTGAGGTAAAGGGATGAGGTTTTGGAGCCCTATGTTAGCCTTCTCCTGGTTGCAGTGGGCCCGAGTTCATCTTACAGGACAATAACGCGAGGCCACATAGAGATCTTCTGGTCGACGAATTTCAGGATATTCGTCGGATGGATTGGCCAGCCAGGTCTTCAAACCTAGACCCTATAGAGCATGTCTGGGATACTCTGGGGAGGGCAATTTCAACTTTCAACATCCCTCCGAGAACCATCTAGGAACTGAAAACAGCGTTGCTGAATGAGTGGGATCAATTGCCACAGGCACTGATAAACTGCCTTATTTCCAGTATGACATCACGCTGCGAGGTCTGTGTGGCTGTAAGAGGGGACCCATACCCCCTATTAACCCATTTCTTTTGTGTCTTCAATAACCGCTGTTTCAGGCCTTCAGACTCCCATGAGCGTTACACACGAACATGTGTGTCTAGAATGTGCTGAATGTTTATTTTGTTTGTATTATATTAACCTAAGTTCACACCAAATTTTATTAAAATCTGTCCAGCAGTTCTGGAGATCGTAGATCAAATATTAAAATTCTCTTAACTTATTTCACCAATGTATAACAGAAACACAAACTGAACGCTACTGCAGTTTTATCCAGGTTCAACTCATTGCAGTGTCTTTGAAGCATTCCGGAAATATTTGAAATCGACACAAAATAGTTTTCAAAAATGAATGTAAGATATTCAGACAAACGGAAATGACAGCTTGTTGAGTTAGTTAGTCTCTAACATTTTTCAATACAACAATATTACTACACATGTACATGGTTCCGGCAATAAAATTGAAACGCCTGAATTTAGAATATAGTATACTAGGATGATTATGCTTATAAGACATTTTCCATCTTCTTTGTGCATGCCTTAGTGTAACGTAACACACACGGCTCATATTCAAGAGGTTCAGGTTCGAGTCCTGGTGAGAGCACTGCAAATGTTTCACGTCTCCAGATTCAAACTAACCTAATGCCTCGGCAGTGGCTCCGGAACTGAAAGGTGGTGTATGATGATGCTTCACCATCAGGATTTGGCGAGTGGGTACTCTAATCCCCAGGCGCTCTTTAAAAAGGAGAGTATATAAGGTATTTTCTCCCTCCTTTCTGTGTGTTTTCGTGGTGTAACAGTACCACACTCGCCGCGGATTCGAGAGGTCCAAGTTAGAGTTCCTGCGAGGTCATTCCTCATTTTTCATGTGTCTTACTTCGAAATAACCTAATGTCTCTATATTCTTAATGTGATTAAAAGCCTTCGATAAAATTCAAGATCCACAAATAGAGTTTTTATGCTCCGTAATTTACATCAATTTAAAAGGTACTAAAAAAAGTCTTTGAATAGAAGAAAAAAATAAGAAGTAAAATTTGAAAGCTTTCAGATTTTATATTACGCCCAAGCGGGCATTTCTTTCATTTACAGACACATTCACGTTTCAAGAGCATTTGGGCTAACGCCACATTGGGATAAAAATATTTAAAAACAGCACATCTTTAGAATTTCCGATAGACAATCTCGCCCGCTGGAGATAAAAATGTTTATTCCTTACAGTGTTGCCACTGCTCGTTTTTAAATTGTTGAGTTTGTTAATAAAACATTCGTTAAAACATAAAATATGAAACAGACCATAAAACAAATTCCAAATAACAAATTCGGGCTTCCAGGTGCCGATGTTCGAATGGAGGACTATGTTATTCAAAATTTGATGACTCTAGGTACCGTTGGTTTTTCGCAGTTCCAGAAACAAACATACATCCGTTTAGACTCTTCATTGTTTAGTTTCTTTAAATATAAGAGCGACAATATTTCTTCTGGGCTAATGTCCTTTTGGGCTAAAAAGATTTTGAATTAAATTAAAAAGGATGTAATTTATCAAGTAAGATTCTACGATACAGAAATTTTAAAATTTTACACGATATGCTAAACATGCTTTTTTCAGATAGAAAACCAAGCACTTTCTTTTCGTTTCCATTTTTTTTCTCATGATTATAATTTAATTTTGATAGGAATACCCTGAGAATGAAGCAGAACAAACTAATCTTCAGAGTAAAGTAAAAAGTTTTTTATTTGAATGAAAAAAATAGGATAGTAATTTGAAAAACAGAATCGGCAATTCTTTGAACTCTTAATCAGATGCGAACATCTGGGAAAAAAAAATAAATGAAACTGGTTATCTTTCTCTCGGAGAACTTGCAATTCAAACTACGAAAACTGCTTCAATAGATGCCAGCATACTAAAACACGTTCAGCTTTTCTTTCTCTAATAACAGAGATCAAAGATAGCCTTAATGTTTTTCAATTATTAGAAAAACCCATATCCTTCAAATGATTTTATTTTTTCATTGAAAGTTACAAATATACGAATTCGAAGTGTTGTTCAAATAATGTCGTTTGGATAACCTATGTTTTTCACTTCTTCAACTGTCTGAATAGTTGTCATCGTAAAAATATATGGTAATGTATTGCAGAAACAGAGTTAGAGTAAAATTCCGACAATCTGCATTCACTATTTCGGCACACTTATTAATCCGGTGTCATTTTTATCTACAATCCTGCCGTAAAATACACTATTAGCACTTCGGTCGGAAATACATTGAAAGGCTCGGCAAAACCTTGCGCCTTTTCCTCGTTTTATTTTTAGCTGTTTGTTTAAAACGACAAATTTATATATATTTCTTTATTTATTTAGAATGTTTTTGAAATTTTTATAAAACTGCTCATATGGGAATAAAATGAAAACGTGATTATACGAATGTGTTAGAGACGTTATGTGATGCTGTCATAATGCAAAATGAATTGAATCCAATGTATCAAAAAATAAATAATGACAAAGAAGATTTGGTACTTACGTATAGCAAACGCCTTAAAAATCGCCAAATTATTAAAATGTGCCAAACTGTGGAAAATCTGCGTATAAACATTTTCAGGTAACCACATTCGTTATTATCTTTCAGTCAAGTAACGTCGCCATTTTCATAAGCGTTGTTTTTGTTTCAAGTTCCAACGATTTATATAAACAAATTGTGGTATTATTTTTCTTTCTTTTTTACCTTAGACTAATTTTTAAATATCCGGTCATGGGATTTATCATCAGTGGAAGAAAATTCAGTGAAACTTGTACAGGAATACAGTATTTTTATCGCAAAATCGCTAAAGGAAAGAACAATGAGATGCGCTTCATAGATAGCTTATTCATAATGCTGAAGTTTGAACTTGTGCGACAGCCGGGTTTCTGTGGTTCTCTGATATTTTTTAAGCGAAAATAGACCGTTGTGTACACGGAGAGGTCACAGCACAAAATTACAGAACGATTTTGCGAAAACTGTTTTTTTTTTTTTTTTAATTTCTTTTTGTATCATATAATCCTTATTTATTAAAATATGTATTTTAATTTGCTAAAGTATTTTTTAATATATATGTTGATAATATTTGCCGGTTTTCGATTAATATCGATAGTTTGGGAATGTTTGAAAAAAAATGTCGCGAAAACCACCAGCTTGCACCCGATAAGTAAACTCTGCTTCTCCAGCTGCATACTATCACAAAGTTGCGCTGGGATGGTTGCATTAAACCTAATTATCAATAAAGCTCATAGTGCAGAGATGTCAAAATTCTACATCGTGATTTTGTAATGAAAATGAGTCTAATGTGGGGATGGTTACTTCTCTCAGCTAGACAAGTTGCACAACTGATGGCATTCTAGACAGAAGGTAGTTGAAAAGTCCCTGTGGCAGTTGATCCCACTCTTGCAGCAAGGCAGCTTTCAACTCCGCGATGGTTCTGAGAGGGGAATGGCGAAATGAAATTGCCCTCTAAAATGCGTTTCAAACATACTAAGGTTAAGAGATCTGGTTGGCCAATCCATGCGGCGGATATCCTCATTTTTCAAGTAATCATAGACCAGCTGAACCCTATATGCAAGAGCATTGTCATCTATTAACAGGAAATCCAAGGCAAATTGCGCTTCTGAAAAGTCAAATATACGGCTCTAAGATCTCTTTTATATACCACCATAGTATTCAAAGAGCCTTCGGCAAACACTTGCAGGGTTGTGCGTCTGTCCAACATAATGCCTACTCAAACCATTAAATCTCGACCACAATATGATCCTTTTCCACGAATAGGAAGGGATGGTATTGTGCTCCAGGCTTTCTTTAGATGCATATATGCAAAGGATTAGTGTCTGAGCTGAATCTCTACTCATCTTTCGAAAGCACGGTACTCTACTGAAGTCAGGTCCAAGGCGCATATTGTTTGCACCATGCTAAACATGCTCTCATGTGTGCTACAGTAAGAGGGGCAGAAACAGCGGATCTTCTGGAACACAGCACTGTCTCATGAAATCTTAGAGTAGCTGTAAACCCTGAAACTCGGATTCTCGTGGCAGCATACGTGAAAGCTGTGAAGTTATACGCTGTCCTGTGTCATCGCGCAGAAAGTGCAAAATAATGATCCTCATTCGTCGTTGTGGATCTTGGGGGGACCTTGTCCTGGTCTTCTCAGTACGGATCAAGTGTCCTGAATCTGCTTCCACAAACTGTAGACGACACTGGGCATTACATTAAGCTGTGTAGCTACATGTATTTGCGATTTGCCTGCCTCCAATCTGCCGAAAATGTTTCATCTCATTCCCTCAGCCATAGGTTCGAAGTTCCTCATTTTACCTCATATTTTATAAAATTTACCCATCTCTTGCGAGAAACACGGCGAATCTCGTGAAAGAGTACGACCACGCGATCTCCGAAAAAACCTCGTGCGCTTGTATGCTTATGTATTCGACTTTGAATATTTGCTGATCCAATACGTTTCGTAAACATAGGCATAATTCTTTTTAACTTTTCACCCGAACGTAGGAATCGAGGAAAATCTTTTCCAAGTGGATCATGCACATCTGCTGCAGTGGCTATTCTGTGGATTACGAACAGAGATTAACGAATATATTATGATGAGAATTGGAAATAGAAGTGCGGCACAAGTTTCAACAGGAACGATTGTCGCAACTTTCGCGCTACCTCCGCCATCTGTCACGTTTCGATAATGGCTAATTTTCACGCTCGGCACTATAATACGGAAGTACAGAACATTCTTTTAAACATAAGGATAAAGACCGAAAGAACATGTAAGAAATTGCAGTTCGCATTTTATGCAAAATTCCTTTTTAAAAATTTAAAAATATGGATACGTGATTCTTTGCGTCATTTAAAGCATTTTGTACTTTTCTGTTATAGGGACCGGATTTAGAAATGTACAAAGACACGCACACATATGTAAGAATGTACATACATGCATGCATGCACACATACATACATACGTTCATGCATATATACATATACTTCTAAATCTGATTCTGATAATAGAAAAATACCAAACATTTTTGTATTTGGAAATATATGTTCACGATCAATGGTTGCGGAAATAAAGGCTACGTAAATTTAAAATGCTAATTAAATCTACGCTTTTCGGTTTATTTGGTTCATTGGGATTATGGAAAAGCACACTAGGAAGGGAGGAGAGATTGATTTCTAAGAGAAACTGGCTCGTATATACGTTACACATGGGGAAAATTACGAAAACGCCTTGTAGCCAGCCCGTTCGCTTGGAATCGAACCCATGTCGGAACTACCAGTGTTCACAGACTCTACCGATGGGCCGCTGGTGGGCCTAAAGACATTTGTGCACTCTTCGTACAGTAGGCAATATTTTATGTAGAAATTAGTAATATATTATACGATGCTTATGATGAGATGAAAGTGCAGTAGTAAAGAAATAATTTCCAAGAAATGCTTTTTGCCTTTGAGTAAAAATTAAAAATGTAATTCCACACTCGGAATTATTCTTAAAACATTTTATAGCGTTTATTAAAGTGTACATGCATAAATGCATCGTAAATACTTTTTACAACTATTTCTAAAGAAATTCCCGACTTGTATTTTGCTTTTAATTAAGTTCGTGCCTAAGATAATCTAAGCAACAACGCATTTAACATCATGCGAAAAATTCTCTAAGAGTACTTAGGGTTACGAAATTAAATAAAATTTCAGTTCTCTTCAAAGAAAAATTTGTGGTTTCATTTAATAATTCTAAATGCATTTCGAAAAGGATGAAGAAAGAGCGCACTTGAGAAATGGTACGACAGGGAAGAAAGCACTTATTAAATTAACTAAATGTTTAAATATGTTAATTTAATAGAATTCGCAATAATGAATTTACATTTTATTCAATATTATGTTTGATTTAATATAGTTTATAATAATATTAAGTAATATTAAATAATCAATTTAAGTTAAAATTTTTGATAATTTAAATTAATTCTAGTAATTTTAAATTTGATTACTTGCAATAACGTAATCAAATCTTCTAACCTACGACATATATGCATTTGAATTTTATCATTTTGATGTTTAAATTTTTGGGGTGTTGGTATGCATAATTTCTAGTGTATGTGTAACTGCGTTTCTAACTAGTGTATGTGTAACTGCGTTTCTAACTAGTGTATGTGTAGATGAGGCAATTATTTGTAGCTGTCAAAATAAAATAATTTTTATGCATTTCAGTGAATAAATGAGCACAGTTTCTTTCCTACGCAATAATAACATAAATTTAATAAATGGATCTACAAAATCTTTTGATAATTTGGGAATTTTCGATACATCCATTTTATGATAGCAGCACAGGATTTCTTGAATATTAGCACCGAAATTTAGTATAGCCGCATAAATAAAGATAATTCTGCTTACCTCAATACAATAAAAATACCGTTTTACCTGTACAGCTTTTTGAAACCACTGTTCAGCTAACGTTGTGTTCTTTTCGTCCATCGCAAGCATTCCGAGATTGAAATAAACTCTTTCATTCACACGCTTTCTTCGAAGGAGAATGTTTAGTCTAAAACGAGAGAATGAAAAAGAGCTGCATATTCATTACAATTCTAGAACATTCTCATGAAATACTAAGTATGTTCTTTTGCTTCATGAATATATTCGGTATATTGAATTAAGTTTTGGGTATTTGACTTTTTATGAATGAAATCGTACGTTTAGTTATAAAAAATCATATATCCTGGTACATAAATTTTGAAAAAAAAAAAATCAAAAATTATTTTTTGGAGAAAACTAAAAAATAATTATTTTCATATTGTTTTGTGCGTACGGGTTCGTTATGAAATGAATGCACAAGTCCGATGAAAAATGAACAAAAACTTATTATTATCACAACAAAAATGCTTAAATTTTCTCAAATTATCACGCAGTATTACAATATCTCACAGTAGTTTTCTTTTAACTACTCAAATGTCCAATAGAACGTAATTCAAAACAGCTAAAGAACGCTAATCCGCGAATTCGCTACAATCAACAAGAGCAGTTTTCTAAGCAACAACAAACTAAGCAACTGCTACAAACTGAGATGTTTTCCTCCTTTTATAAGATTTTAAAATCACGCGCTAGAATTTTCCAGTACTTTCTCGAAATCAAAAAGAGATATTTATTTATTTAATGCACGCGCTCTTGTATTTTCAATTTTCCGGCTTAGCTTTCTTTTAATATTCGTCACGCGCTGCACTGCGCGAGAAATAAAACCATATAATTTGTAATTGAACTAACATTAGCTTTTTAAATACCAAATTCGTAACACTGCCCCCTTCCCAAGGACTGCACGTCCCGGGCAGTACAATCCCTGGACAGGAAGCTAAACTTATAACTGTGGCATAAATGCAACTGAGGCATAAACATTACATTACAATATCAAACAACATGAACAATAAATGCAATAACTAACTTAAACAAATCAAATACTAAATACAAAACAAATCAAATACTATCAAATACTAAATACAAAACAAATTAAATACACATTTAAAAACAAAAAGGACCATGGTCTGATACTATTTACAATTATTTACATTATGTACTATGGCCATAGTAATAAGCTAACCTGTCGTAAGAGTTCGAAGACTCACGGATCCGAACCACGACGTCATTCGTGTTCAGCACTGTATATGGACCATCCGAAGGTGATTGTAATTTAGGACTCAGTCCTTTTCGTTGAATTGGGTTCCACAACCACACCTTGTCTCCTTTGTTGGATCTCTGTCTAGTAGCTCTTGTGTCGCATCTGGTCTTCATTTTCTCCGTCGCCAAGTTGACTCGCTTTCGTGCAGAACGGTGCATCCCCTCAAACCAGGCCTGGGCATCTTGGATGTGTTCCTCAGGCGATGAAGGCGCATCCGTAGGGCGACTAAACAGGTGATCACAAGGCAGACGAAGGTCTCGACCGAAGAGCTTCTGGGATGGAGAATAGCTGGTAGTCTTGAGTTTCTTTTCGACCCTGGTATGATTTCGGCAGCTTCCCGAGCTCGATCTTTCGGACAAGGCGTCGACATTTCCAGGCGAGGATCCCTTTTGAGGATGGATAGTCATGCCATCAGATGCTGAAAGCAGCTTATTGTTTTTGAAATCTAAGGAAAAATTGTATTTCCTTAAAAAGTCCAATCCGAGTATGCATGGATCTGTAATATCCGCCACATATGCCGTGTGATGGTAGGCGGCACTTCCAAACGTGATGTTTACGTTTAACTTCCCAGTTATGTCGATCTTGTCACCAGACGCAGTCTGAAGGGTAACACAGGATGGCGTCCAAATAAGTTTATCTTTAAACTGTTCAGCTAAATCTTTCCTAATGATGGTAACATTAGCTCCTGTGTCAATGATCATATTGCAAGGAACTCCATCGATATTCCCATTGATGGACAGTCCGTTATTGTTGCCACTCACTATAGAGATCTTAAGCGCTTTAAAACAGGGTCTTTCATTATCTGGCAACCTCCGTTCCTTGATATGGTCATTAATTTGTTTCCTGCGCCGTTGCTCAGAAATTGTCTCAATTTTCGTACCCTGGGGTGTTCTGCAATTCTTTCGTACGTGGCCTTCAGCTCCACAGTTCCAGCACTTTGGTTTCTTGTCAGTCCTTTTCCTTCCCGTGGCATTTAATTGTCTGTTTAAATCGTATGCCTTATTTTCCGTGCTCTGGGGAGTTCTGCAGTTCCTTCGTAGGTGGCCTTCAACACCGCAATTCCAGCACTTTAGGGTCGGTTTTGTTTCACCACTATTCCGTCTTAAAGCATTCACTGGTCTTGTCAACTCATCCGTTTCATTATTCGTGCCCTGGGGTGTTCTGCAATGCCGTCGTAGGTGACCTTCAGAACCACATCTCCAACATCTTACAGCCACTTTGTTCTCACTGCTACTCCGTATCAAAGCATCGACTTGTCTGGATAAATCATCTAAACGAGCCATCAATTGGTCCCCTGGGTCGTGGACTCGCACAGCTCTGACTGGGTAGCGCTCTCGACGAGTGGCTTGCTGGGCTGCCTCAAATTTCATGGCGTACACTAGAGCACTTTTTAAATCTTTTACATCCGCCATTCGTAGAGCTTTCTGTATTTCAGTATCTCGGATGCCGTCGATAAAGTATTGCAAGGACAGGATTTCCCTTGTTTCTGTCGGGCATTCCGAAAAGGCGAGATGGGACAGCCTTTCAACATCCGCGGCGAGCTCCTAAAGTGTTTCGGTAGGCTTCTGTTGACGAGATTTTAATTGGAGCCTGCTGTAGTCTTTTAAAAACTTCTCCCCAAAGCGCAACTCCAAGGCGCCGGACAGAGCTTCGAAATCTAACCTTTTATTTTCGGGAAGAGTCTAAAGGATATCCGCTGCGTCGGCTCTTAGAGAAGCGGCGAGATGACAGGCCTTAGCTTGGGAATCCCATCCATTCGCATCCGCCACGATAGAAAATTGTGTCTTATACACCTGCCAGGAGGTCTTCCCATCATATGTGGATAGCTTCAGAGGTGGACGAGCAGGCATTGGAAGAATTTAAAATCATCACTCCTGCTCCCTGCCGACGATACGAATTTCTTTAAAGTATCCATTTCTTTGGCAACTGCAGAAACTCTCTCATCAATTTGTTGTTCAATTTGGTGTTGGACGGCACAAACTCTTCCTTCAATTCGTTCCTCCACAGCAGAAACTGTCCCTTCTATATGTTCTTTTACAGAAGAAACTCTTTCTTCTATTTCTTCTTTCACCGAAGAAACTCTTTCTTCAATATGATATTTTACGGAAGAAACTTTTTCTTCAATATGTTCAACTTTATTTTCAACTGCGTCAATTCTGCCTTCCATAGCTTCAAATTTATTTTCTATTATGCAAGTAATTTCTCTTTGCATTTCTTCTTGACCAGCTTGAACGGCTTTCATTTCGTCCTTAACGGATTCTTGGCCCAATTTCATTTCTTCCTTAACGGATTCCTGGCCCAATTTCATTTCTTCCTTAACGGATTCCTGGCCCAATTTCATTTCCTCTAATTTCTTCTTTAAAAGATGTTTGGACAGCTTCCATCTTTTCTTGTACAGCTTTTATATCTTCCTTAACGGAGTTGACGGCTCCTTCCATCTTTTCTTGGAAAGCAGCAAATGCAGTCATCATTTGCCTGAATTGTTCTTCCATCGCTCTTGTTATTGGCATTCAAACCCCACTCCTGACACCAAAAATTGTTGCGTGCGTACGGGTTCGTTATGAAATGAATGCACAAGTCCGATGAAAAATGAACAAAAATTTATTATTATCACAACAAAAATGCTTAAATTTTCTCAAATTATCATGCAGAATTACAATATCTCACAGTAGTTATCTTTTAACTACTCAAATATCCAATAGAACGTAATTCAAAACAGCTAAAGAACGCTAATCCGCGAATTCGCTACAATCAACAAGAGCAGTTTTCTAAGCAACAACAAACTAAGCAACTGCTACAAACTGAGATGTTTTCCTCCTTTTATAAGATTTTAAAATCACGCGCTAGAATTTTCCAGTACTTTCTCGAAATCAAAAAGAGGTATTTATTTATTTAATGCACGCGCTCTTGTATTTTCAATTTTCCGGCTTAGCTTTCTTTTAATATTCGTCACGCGCTGCACTGCGAGAGAAATAAAACCATTTAATTTGTAATTGAACTAACATTAGCTTTTTAAATACCAAATTCGTAACAATATTTATAAAGCAGACAGCAGATTTATAAAACAAAGCTCTGTTGGGAGAAGAGCTTATGCTTAACTTAAAATCATGTCTAATCCGACAGCAGTTAAAAGGCGGAGGGGACAGAACAATGCATATTATAATTGACAGCAAAATGGTCATAGTTTACCAGTATGTTAAGCGTTTTATTGGAAAATTATTTCTTTCGGTGACAAAACGTAATCCAGTAATTTTTTCCAAATATAAATGAGCTTCTTTCCATCAATTAGCTATAAAGTTGCACATATTTTGCAGAAATTTAACTTTCGGGTTGTTTATTCTCCCATGAATAAAATTCCGAGTTCCATACTCAAGGACCCCATTCCGGATATGAATTCCTGGGGTATTTATAGGATTCCTTGCCAGTGTGGTTTAATTTACATTGGCCAAACTAAGAGAGCCTTAAAATTTCGCGTCAAGGAACATGAGGCATATGTTAGAAAAAAGGAAACACAGAAGTCTTCTGTTGCTCAACATTGTTGGTCTGAAAACCACACTTTCAGTTTTTCTGCTGCCAAAATTATTCAAAAAACATCTTCCATTGGAGAACTGGATTTTCTAGAGGCATTTCACATTCATAAAAATCTTTCTGTTCTAGTTAACGATCCTAATTCCAATCCAAATTTGCCTTCGGCCTTTAAAGAAATTATGTTTTAGTTCTGGTTTCACCAACAGATGGCGCCACTTGCTTATTCTTGTCCAGGCTTTCTTATCTTGTCTAATCATTATTTCCTATCTGGTTCATTTGCGGTTTTGCAGCTGAAGATGGTGGTTCGGTAAAACCATCGAAACTAGTCCTGTAAAAATTTTGTAAATATAACGCTGATTTTTGTTGTTTTGACTTCTGAATTAATAAATGAGCTCATTGTAAATTACGGTAAAATAAACATAATTAGAGAAGAATAAAATAAACTATATAATGGAATTAAATAAATTTAAAAACACGAAAAGATTCAGATTTTACTGTTGCACAAGTAGATTTGTTAAGGTTTTTTTTTATGGTCTCGCTTAACCATTCTGCTCTAGGACTCACTCCTGCTAATAAACTTTCTCTGTCTTTTTAACTTTATTACAGTGTGTTTATAAATGAATGGTGCGGTTTTAAAAATTAATTATAAATTGATGTATTACCTTATCCGAGGTAAACCCAACACTGTATGAACTGGCAACTGTCCAAGTTTGTTTTTTTATCATGCTTACTGCGCAGCCACAGCGTAAATTTCCAAGATTGCGCCCCAAAAGGAAAAGGTTTTCTGTGTGCTTCGATTTGAGGTACCTAGATCTGTGGTTTCAGTGCAGGGCGTGATTTTTGTACACGATTTCTATGCGATACCCCACGAGAAAGTTCACAGCCCATTTTATTTCGAACAAGAAACTGTAATGGGTGACTCATTTTTAGACAGGTTGGAAACCTGGTTGTTAGCCTAGCTGAACATCAATTATAATGATTATACTTTGCAACTGGACGATGCTCCGCCCCATTTTTACAGGAACGCAAGAGAGCTTCTTAATCCTGTTTTTCACCAATGCTGGATTGGACGTGTTGCATCAGCAGACAACAACCCTCTTCCCTGGCCACCCCGTTCGCCAGATTTAACACCATACGATTACTTCCTTTGGGGGTTTGTTAAAGACCGAGTTCATGTACCGTCAATGACCATGTCTTTTGAGGAAGTTTGTAATCGGATAAAGCAGGGTTTCTTAAACTTTTTTCAGTCGCGACCCCTTTTTATTGCTGAGAATTTTTCGGCGACTTCCAGGACCCCATAATATTTGCGAAAATTTTGTGGGACCTCATAAGCATTGCGCAAATCCGACACACGCCTGTGTGACACTGTCAATTTTTTCACTTGTACTGTAATATGCTGCTGCAATTTCAGGTCATTAACTTTAATTTCTAATTTTAAGACATAGAAAAATGTGAAAATTTTAAATAAGTAACAGACGAAATGACAGCGTCACGTGCAAAGCAAGTAAAATGAACATTTCTATTATAAAAAGAGTACGTCGAAACGTTTTCTTTTTTTCTTTGTCTGTATTGTCTTATCTTTATCTATTTTTAGATACATTGTGTAAAAATATTTGGTAACTGCAAAATTATTATAAGTTAAAGAAATATCAAAACTGGTAACGTTTTTGGGCGACCCCCTGCTGCAGATCCCCCGACCCCCAGTTTAAGAAATGCTACTCTAGCTGAACACCAAATATGATGATTACACTTTGCAAATGGACGATGCTCCGTCCCATTTTTACAGGAATGTAGGAGAGCTTCTTAATCGTGTTTTTTTTTTTTTACCAATGCTGGATTGGACGTGTTGCAACCGCAGACAACAGCCTTCTACCCTGGCCACCCTGTTTGCCAGATTTAACACCATGCGATTTCTTTGGGGGTTTGTTAAAGACCGAGTTCATCTACCGTCAATGACCGTATCCCTTGAGAAAGTTTGGGATTGGATAAGCAACCATCACACCATCACGCGGACATGCTATACCAAGTATGGGAAGAATTTGATTACTATATAGATGATGTGTGTCGTATGACTAAGTGTGCACATATTGAAGGATTGTGACTGATGCATCAAAATCTTTAACAGCTGCCGCTGCTTCAGCTGTAAGGTCTGCCCATATAAAAGTTATTATTTATTATTAATTTTTAAGACCTCACAATTTATTCATTAATTTATTCAGACCTCACAATTTATTCATCGATTTATTATTAATTTTTAAGACCTCACAATTTATTCATTAATTTATTCAGACCTCACAATTTATTCATCGATTTATTATTAATTTTTAAGACCTCACAATTTATTCATTAATTATCTTCGCACTTGCACCACATGTAATTCAACTGTAAAAGTTCTTCGCAAACCGCGTAAAATTGAACAGCAAAATCACAAAACTTTTAGTTGCAGCATAAATGTTCAGTTTTCTTAGCAAGATTACTTACATCACGTTTTTTCGTGTTTTTGTTCATTAACATTTTTTCTTTTAAAATTTACTTATTAAACATTATTTTCTTGGCACTTACGATACATAAAATTCAACAGCTTATCTTTAGAATTTTCGATAGAGTCAAATGTTATCATATATTTTTTTATAGTCGCTATATTATTTGCTTAAAAAAATTTCAAGGTGATAACATTTGGTGGCAACATCCTTTTATTCGTAAAGTGATACGGACAAAAATAAGAGGATCGAGACTAACAGTACCTCAGGTGCTAACAGCATTTACAGTTACAGATAATTAATTTCTTTTGCCTTTTTGTATTTTTTCTACATAGTTTCGTTCTGTTCTGAAAGTTTATGATAATCATTTTTCCATCGCGGCGCAGTAAATGCTTTTTTGACAGCCCCTGACTAATCTGCAACCCAGCCGACTGGAATTGTTTATTAAAAGCGCAAACTTTTTTGTTGTTGAACAAGACTGCACTTGCTTACATATTTATACTCTAGATTAAAAGCACTGTTTAAAAGTTAAATTTAATCTATAGTGCTGGTATGTTTTTAAATCATTTTACCTTAATTTTCTTTGCTATGTCTCTCGACTAATAATCTGCTAAGTGCTTATTAAATGAACATAATATTATAGCATTTAGCTACGAAAAAATAATTTTCTAACTAAAAGACAAAAGAAATTAATATCAGTTCTGGAATTGCTTCTGTTATAAGACAGAACACGCTTGTTCTAATCTCCTAAAAGTCGTCGTGTTTACACAAACTGGATTGGATTGGATTAGTTCTTTTGTTATATAAATCATATGACTGCTATCTGCCTAGGGGAGCAATTTTTCGTGGAGGAAGTTTTAAGCTAAAGGTTTTATAGCTAGTACTGGAAAAGAAGATTTTGATTAAACTTATATATAATGATGCTTGTGTATTAAGCGGTACTCACCAGTGCATTACAAAATTACCATGTCTGATTGTGATTCTTGTAAGACTAGGATTTGTTTCAGATTCTTCTAGAAATAGGCAACAATTTACTTCTTTTTTATAACTCCCCTTTTTTGTTATTTTATTTTTAGTAAAAAAAATAACAAAATTATTATTAATTTTGTTATTTTATTTTTTTTAACCTCAAAATGGGCTTTTAGTTTCTAAACAGTATTTTGTGTCGATTCACTATTAACGGCGAATCTCTCGTCAGATTGTTGTCACCAAATATTATTGCCCTGCATTATTTCTAAAAACCAATCTGAATATACGTATGTATGCTCCTCGCATTTTGAGAAAACGATGTACCTAGAGCTATCAGATTTTGAATAACGTAGTCCTTCAACCAAACATGTGCACCTGGAAGCCCGAAATTTGAATTTCGAATTTTATATTTCATATATTGTAAACTTTAATGAATATTTGATTACCAAACTGTACGATTTGCAAGTTAGCAGTGGCGACACTATTCGAAAATAAACATTTTTTGCTTCAGCGAGCGAGACTGTCTATTGGAAATTGTAAAGATATGCAGTTTTTAAATATTTTGTGATTTTGCTGTTGAATCGAATTTTATAGGGCTTAAATCCGAAAAAATGTGATATTTAATAAATAAAGTCTTACTCCATGAGTACTCTCATGAAGTAAGCTATATAGATATCCAGCTAGCAACTGGAAGGTCTGCGTTTCCGATCCCAGCAAAGGTAGAGCTGATATCTTCCTTTCTCTGCATGCGAAAAATTGTACTTTCTTATTATCCGGCCGTCGTTGTTTCAATATTCAATAGAACTGGTGGTTATTTTCTGTTACACACGGAATAATAATTATTCGACGAATGTACGTATCACAGACGTGTTTGAGTATACATGGATCTATGCTGGATACTTTTATTGAACAAATTCCCCAGTAGCAGCCATAGATTGTAAAATGTAAATATCGACCATAAAGATATTTTTTTCCTCTGCCCCCCAAAATCCCTTGTTTCTTATAAAATGCGGTACTTAGGTATTACCGCAACCACCTTAGCAGAAATGGCCACATTTTCAGGATGTGCCAAACTCTGGCTGACATGCACATAGCAGTTCTTCAGGCAACCATACCTATAACAATTCTTCAGTCAAGCAACGTCGGCATTTTCATATAC
Source organism: Stegodyphus dumicola (assembly GCF_044657685.1). Lineage (NCBI taxonomy): Eukaryota > Metazoa > Arthropoda > Arachnida > Araneae > Eresidae > Stegodyphus > Stegodyphus dumicola. Next base: position 102,501,629 of record NC_140769.1, read on the forward strand.
ATTCTTTCTATGCTCTGTTCTAAGTTCGAATGGATTTTATATACAAATCGTGATATTTTCTTTCCTTTTTTTCTTCTTTTTTTTTCCTTAAATCCAATTTTAAAATATGTGCTAGTTGAATTTTCCTACAGTAGTAAAATGCAGAAAAATGGTGCTTTACTGCAAAATTGGTAATGGAAACAACTATTTTGAATCTGATATTAAAGAGAGCACCATTAAATTTTTAACAGAACAAAAATGTAAAGCAGTTTGTAAGTAAATTTTCATTGTTTTTTAATAAATACCTAATTGATATATAAAATATATATGTAATAACATTTATGCATGTAGCATAAGTAAATGCATTTATGCGTAAGTACATTTTTTCAGTTGGATTGAATCATGACTTTGCATCTGTTACGTTTATGTATGGTGCTTTTGTACTTGTCAGAAATCACGCAGATACTTAAAGGTGGTGTTGTTATAGGTAAGTACCTAAAATGCTTTCTTTTTTATTATTTAAGAGAAAAACAGTAGGTATAAAGCGTAAAAGTATTCAAACAAATGTTTCTCTTCAGTTCACAAAGTCGCCAATGGTTATGTGGTGCGGATAGTCAGAAAATATCCGGAAAACTAATACATAACTAAACTATATTTTTATAAATTTGCTTCGATAGAATAAAATATACTATTGCTCTAAAATACAGAACGTTTATTGATTAATTTTTATACAAAAGAGAAATTTCTGCTAAGAAATCTAACTTAAACCTCGATCAGTTTTGTGTTACTGCATAGCACCTACAGCGTTAAAGTGTTCGTTTCAACAATAAATGAAATTCTACTCCCTCTATTTTAAATTCTAGGGAAGGAGAGAGAACTAATGCAGTTTTTGAAAATAAATGTAAAATACGATCTCTCGCGTAAGAGTATACCAGTCGTAGTGAGCAAGAAATTGATGAGTACGTAAAGTTAACTGTCATTCACTTGTCAAGTGAAATTAGACTTGTGAACGAAATGAAAAATTCAGTCGCCGCTATGTAAATCTGTTAAAAAGAAGACATTTAAGACGTTCGCGCGCTTTTCAAAGCTGGAAGCTGCTTTATAATTTTATATGTAGAATTTCAACAAAGAGTGTTTTCATTGGTGTACTGAACTTCATTTTAACTTCTTATTTTTCAAAGAGTTTTTAACCCTCGCAGGGAAATTTTATGCATTTTATATTAAAGTGCAGTATCTGATGACTAATCTCGAAATTATCAAATCTTTAAATTATACAGAACTAATTCGTCAGAATTGCTAAATCTCCCTGGCGTACTCTGAGTGTAACTCGGTAGGACATTCTGCAAAAGATTCGTAGTTCGAATCTCAGAGAGGGAACAGTCTATTTTTCCATGTGTTCTACCTCTAAAATCCTGAAAAACTGATGCCTGAATTAAAATATGGTAGAAAATAAATTGCTACTACTTGGATTTACTTGATTGTTTTTTCAGTACCTGTGCCCGTTCGTCTTTTAAGTAGGACAGAAAACAGGGAATTAGGGAATTATTGATTTCCCTTTGCTTACTTGCAGCTGAAAGGTTTATAATATTTTTACTGTAAAAAAAACAGCAGATTCTTGATAATGATTTGATGTTTTAGTAAAATTAATTCATGAAGTTTGTTTGGAAAAAAATCAGCATTTGAAGCAAATAGCAATACAATATTTCCAGCTTTTTCAATAAATTTATTCTTAAATACAAAAATAATTAAACAGGAAGAAAATGATAGTAATAATTTATACAAAAATAATAAACAGAAAGAAAGTAATAATAATAATTTACACAGAAAAAATAAAATTTTGTAAGCATGCATTTTTTAAAGAATTTTCATAATAAAATGAAAAATAATGGATGGGATCAATCATCTACAGCAGGGGTCGCCAAACGTTTTTGATCATCTCCCCCTATATAATTTTTCGAAATCTCCATAGACCCCCACAAAGGTAATTTTCAGGTAATTAAAATAAAACTATAGATTAGTCTAAATAGTTAATAAATCAGAAACAGTAAGTAAAGTAGCTACAGATTTTTTACTTCTTAATGAGATGAGTGTGTCTGCTGTTTCTTGGCAAGGTTCGCTATATTGGGATCGAAATTAGTCAATTTTAACCGTAAATTCCCTCAAAGCTCCACATTTAATTTATTTCTGTTTTTAGTTAAAATTGAATTAACGTGACTGAAACCGGCTTCAACCATATACGAACTTGGAAACGCCAGCATAAATGGCTGAGCCATTTCGTAAAGTTTCACATATTTTTGCTTTATATTTATATTAGTCCAAAATGTATGTATTGTCAAATTTTTAATAAGCGTTTTTGCTTCAAGATCGGACAGTAGTTCAGCAAGCTCCTCTTGTATGTTGATGTCGACGTTATCAATTTGCGCCGAAAATGGCGCAATAATCCAATCAGGGATGTCGATGTTTTCCAAATCAACAAAGCGCAGTTTAAAATCATCGCTTAATTTTTGAAGATGATTTGTATATATTTCCAAGTCTTCTTCTTTTATTTTTAATTGTTGCAGATTTGAAAAATACTTATAATCCTTACGTAGCAATGAAGATCTAAATAAATTTAATTTTACTTGGAAGCCTAACAGTATTGTCCGAGCTTGGATAATTATTACATCTTTTCCTTGCAGTTTTGTTTGAACGTCATTAAATTTTCCAAATAAGTCTGCTAAATAAAAAATATGGTTCTTATTGTTTTGGAGTTCATTGCTTAGAACAGGATTTATTTCGTTCAGAAATTCTGTCGTGGAGTCAAATAAATTGACGAGGCGTTGCAAGCATACACCTCTAGACAACCATCTAACCTCGGTGTACAGAAGTAATTGGTTAAATAACTCATTGTTTCCTCACAAAGTTTGGCAAATAATCTTGATTTAAGAGGATGAGCTTTAATTTGATTAATAGATTTAATACAAAACTGTAAAGCTTCATGTAACTCTTAACTCAGATATTTTGCTACTAAGTTGTGTCTATGCAACACACAATGAATAGTACGAATACCGGGCACTTTTTCTTTGAGGCATGTAGCAAAACCTCGGTAACGCCCTACCATAGAAGGTGCGCCATCTGTGGCTACTGCTATTATATTTTCAAGCGGAATGACATATTTATTTAAATATTCTTGTAAACATCTAAAAATTGTCACTCCCTTCCCATCGGTTTTAAGATATTTAGCAAATAAAAATTCATCATTGACTTCTCCTTTAATTTTACTGAAATATCTAACATATGCCATAAGAATAGCAGAAACGCCAAGAACAGATTCATCAAGTTGTATAGAGAACTTGCAATTTTTTAGCTCCGAAACTACTGTGTTTTCTATTTCTTCGGCCATTTCGTCAATACGCCGTTTTACAGAATTTGCACTTAATGACAAAGACTTTAAAACATTAGTAGAGTCTTTTTCATCACATTCTCAATGACGTCTTTAATTACAGGTACTACAATTTCTTCTGCGATTGTGTGGGGTTTTCCCCTCTTTGCTATATTAAGCGAAATCTTGTACGAAGCAATTAATCCTCCTTCATTTTCAGTTTCAGTAGACTGTTTCATAAAACCTTTTAGAGTTGGTCGACATGTGAATTTTTCTTTGAGTTTTTTGAAAAATTCTAATTCTTCATTTTTTTATCTGAATGAAGCCTTTCAAGATGATCTTTAATTTTTGACGGTTTCATGTATTCATTTTCAAAAGTTTTTTCGCATATAAGACACATAGGAATAGTTTCATTTGTCGGTGAACAAATAAATCCAAATTTTAAGTAATCCAATGAATAATACCGGCATTTCTTTTTAGATACTGAAGCTGTCATTTTTAAATTAGTGTTCTGTAAATAAGTTAAAATTAAGTTGGTATATTATACTAATCCACATTATTAAAGCTTACCTTTTCACAAGTAACAATAATTAAAATTTATATCAAATCTAAACGAATAGTTTTATAGAAACAATAACTAATTATCCAATGGTAGATATAATAGTAGTAATAATGACACTACAAGCATTTAATCCTGTTCACAGTTCACAAAGATAGCTGAAAATGCATATGATATTTGCGTTTGTAACATACAGTGTAGAATTGGACAAGCGCACATATGCATCTGACTCATATGCAAGGCTCGTATGGTTTACGATGGAGACAAAGGGCGAACCAACGACACGATGCGTAACTGCCGTATAAAAAAGAAAAAACTAAAAGAACTAAAACCACACACATAAGAAGAAAAAAAACGGAGTACTGAAGATTCCCTTCGCGCTTAATGCATAGAAAGCCAAAGGCAGTGTCGTCGCTCGCCAAGTCTGCGCCAAAGGCTCCTAATTGGTTGATGGGTTCGCCAGCAAGAGACACGGATAAGCCTCAATCGCTCTTCTAGCTACATACTATGAGTCGTGCAAATTACAAACTGGTCACAAGGTCAAGTTGTAACGTCAAGGTATACATACGAAAACCCATAAGGAAAAAAGGGGCAGATTGTTTTCTGATTTATTATTTTATTTTCTATAAAGAATATAATATTAAGTCAATTATAAAAATATTTTAATTTTTTACGTACGCAGTTAGATATGTGTGATTTGCGTATTAAGAACTGTTTTTCCTTTGAGTCCCAATAGACCCCCATTCGACCCCTTAGGTCAGATAGACCCCTACTGTTGTTAAATAGACCCCTAGGGGTCTATATAGACCACTTTGACGACCCCTGATCTACAGGATCATGCACAGCGTGCATGATCCTGAGCTTAACTTTCGGTTTACAAGTTTCATCCATATTTTTTTATTTATTGTGAAAACTCATTAAAAAATGCATGTCATCATCGTAGATTTCTTGCGAGATCAACTCATTATTTCGTTCGGATACGATTACAACTCATTCGGATACGATGTTCTCCATATTAAAAAAAAAAAATGTCGCCTTCGATGTGACAGCGAAATCGTCTAAAAGAAAGCCGCTTCGTTTTAGCTTCGCTCTGATTTGTCGACTGTTATTCCAAACTCGGCATAAAGTTGAAAATATGGAACCTTGTGCCACCAGCCTTAAACCAGATTATGTGACGTAGCACAGACTGGCTGCCTTGGCAACGCAGCTCGGCTTTAACCACTTATGACCTTTATGCCCCCGTAGAAAGTACTTAATGATGGTTTGGCCACGGTCGACCCATCATTTGGTCTCCTTGATTTCCGGATTTCCACCACCTCAATTGCATTCTCTGGAGACATCTGAAAAGCCCTTTTTTGAGTCACAGATAATTCTTACGAAGATACTGCTTTCAGAATTAGCATTGCTTGCTCAGAAATATGTGAGAGACGTGTCACCTCCCGAAGGGCCCCCGTCGATCAATTGATCGCCATTGCGACGCATGTATTGCAGTAAATAGAATGAGACTTTAATTTTTCATGTTTGTTCGTTGTTGTGATGCATGTCTTTTCTTTGAAGAATTTTCCTAAATATCAAACATTACTTTCTTATAAATTATCCGTGATTATGACATCTAGTTTCCCTTGTTCTTTATATTTATTGTGTTTCCACTTTGACATTTCACATTCCACCAAACTCTATACTGCGAAAATTGTTACTTTTATATCTCCTCCAACCGCTTACACCTGTCACCGTCTTTCCTGTACATGCTCTATATAACTTACATTTGTTTTTAAAAATTAAAATAAAGATTTAAATTTTTAGAAACTGCGTTTATTTATTTTAAACCACTCAGTTTCTTAATCAATAACAGACTGACTGAATATTAAATATTGATTTAAATGTTCATATTTTACCTAATGACAACAGACTGTTGCTATTACCAGTCTCACTTGTCTGAGAATTGTCATCATAACACCACGACATTCATCGTGGCAATTAGTTAAATGCACCTGTCGTTGGCAAAAGCCTTGAGCCCGACTTTAGCTCAGTTCCGCCCCCTATTTCGAGACAATGAGCACCCTGGGCGGGACGAGTCTGTGAGCGTCCCTCTCCTCTTTCTCTACCGCTAACCGCCCCCAATTACGTTTGGCTCGTCGCATATTTAGAGTGCCATCATGTCGCAGAGACACTATTGCATTTACAAACATCCATGCCCAACGCAGACCGTTCGGTACGGTAGTCAGAATCACTAACCACTTACGGTTGGGCGGACAGTTCAACAAACTAAGAATTGAGTTAGAGTTCAACACACTAAGAAACGCTAGAAATGGATACAATAAAAGTTCTATGTGCAGAAAATAAATTAAAGGTCTTATATTTCGCGCAGTAGCTATTTCTAAATTCTTTGGTTTTTCATTCATGACATTTCCCAGAACCAGATTTTATGCAGTAAGCGACAACAATATATAGTTTTCCAAAGTATAAAAAATGTAATTTACATACCTATCATAAGCTGTCTTCCGTAGGTTTGGACTCCCAGTTTCTTGTATTAAAATTGCAGAATTCAGCAAAGCCTGCTGCAAGAAAAATTGAAATATATAAGAAATCGTTGAATATAGCATCCTGTACAATATTCCTCTTACTGAATTGATATTACAAATCAACTCATCAAAACATGTATAAGCTCGAAAATGAAACTGAAGCACCTACAGAGACAGGCATAAGTGAAGGAATACTTTGCATTTTCTCGTTCCAGCATCTGAAGCATTCTTGGAGAAAAGGAAATGGATCCGTATCACGTGCAGCGTATCTAGGCTCTTCAGCCATGCGATTATGTGCTCCGTATTCCTTTTGCACAAAGCTATATTGAAAAGTGTGCTACAGATCACCGTTTCCTGCTAAAGTGTTATTTACCGACGAGGCATCTTTCACAAGGGAAGGAATATTCAACGTATACAACTCTTATCTCTGGGCGGTAGAGGACCCTAACTGAACATGATGTCGTGCAACGCCGAGTCGGCTTTCAGTTAATGATGTTTGGACCAGCATTGTGGGGGATCACCTCATCGGACTTTATGTGTTGCCATTTCGTCTAACCTGTTGTAACTACTTGATCTTTCTGCATCAAGTCTTGCCATAACCTTTAGATGACTAACAGATTTCTGCATCGAGGCGACAGACAATGTGGTTCCAAGCCGATAGGGTCCCTGTCCACTTCAGCCATAACGTTCGAGTCTTGATATTTTGTTATGGGGGCATATGAAGACACTAGTTTATGACACACACTTGACAACGCCGAAAAGCTGGTTGCAGGAATCACAGTAGCTGCCAGTGAAATTCGATATATACGTGGAATATCCCAAAATATTCGGAATGCCATGCGTTGTAGATGTGAGGCGTTCATTGAAGACTGTGGCTGAAATATTCGAACACTATTTTTGACTCATGTTACTTTTGTTTATGTAAATTTACTATTAAAACGAATATTAACTTACCTGGCGTCTTTTAATTCCTGGTGTTTCTGTGTACAACAGCGAGTCAGGAAAGCATTTCTGACCCTATATTGCTATATGATTCCGAATCACCGAGGTGCACCCTACGCCTGCCCAGAATTTCTAAAACACGCTAGTGAGGCACCTTGTATATATTTATTTATTTATTTATTTATAAATGTAGCGGTAGATCCTTCCACAACATTTACTTCTACTTCAACTTAGTAGAGCTATGACGTGCAGTGTCGACAGACGAAAGTTGAAAGTGCTGGAGACGAGACGCGTTTCAGACAAGTGAATATTCTAAGATGGAATGGAAGCGGACCATCAATAAGATGGAATAAAAGGTAAAAGTTAATAATTCCACTGGTAATCCATGAGATTACCAGTGGAATTATTAACTTTTACCTTTTATTCTTTTATTTCATTTATTTAATAGTAGTAAAATAAAGCAGTAATTATGCTTTAAATGTGCTCTATTGCGTGTTTTTGAGAGGAAATCCTACATATATAAGTTTGGTTCTGCAGATTGCAATAAAAACATAGGTGCAAATCTAGACGTTATAGCAATCCCATATCCGTTCTACGGCTAATAATTTTTGAATGTTGCGAGATACACACATACATACTTACGCTCAGACATTACGAAAAAAGCCCCTTTGAATCCATCTTACAATCCGTTGTGGGAAAAAAAACAATCCTTTGTTCTAATAGATGCCATACAGAGAAACCATCGAAATGGATTCGTAAACGATCTTCCTTTACTTCGTAGAAGTAAAATTTTTCATATAAAAACGTGACTGCTTTAAAACGTAAACTAACATTCAGTAGCGGTTATTGCAGCTGGTAACACAACAAGAATCAGCGTAATATTCATAAACTTGCAGGAATAGTTTCGAAAGTTCAATATTAAAATCTCCGAAACTAATCATAAACAAATTTATGCATATTACGCTGATTCTTAGGGCCTTATCATCTCTAGTAAACGTTAAAAGTTATTTTTTAAATCATCTCCGTAGCTATCCTTTATTAGACTCCTATTTATCGGATTTTAAATTAAAATTCTCAGCCTTTCAAGTGGCAGCAGGCAATAAGTAATATATTTTATTCGTAAACGAATAAAGTTTTAAAGGAATTCCTTTTCTACAGAAATATTAAGTTGTTGTTTTGACATTTTCAACCATATTTTAAATAAGAAATAATAAAAACAACAATTTTCCGAAAAACGAATGAAAGTAGTAGGAGTAAAACGCAGAATCCTTAAATATAATTACATGCCTTTCATGCACCCACTGAAGAAGTCGAAAAAGAGATATACGGTGAGAATAAATTAGATGTTCTCCAAATGAAAATATTTTTTGTTGTGTAATTAAAAATTAGCGCCAAAGCATTAATTTTAGAATTCAATAAATTACTCATTTTCTGTTTTCAATGCTTTCAGATGTAGCATATTTTTTCAAGTAGTATTTATCTGTACAAGGAAAAAATCCAGAATTTGTCCCCAAAACATAAATCAATGCAACGCTGCGTGTAAATCTATACATCTTAACCCATATTTTTGAAACCGAGTTTAAAATAGGAGGATCAACCAGGTAAAACCGAAAATATAGACTATACCCTTTCCGCAGTGTACAAATACCCATTATTTTGCGAAAAACTTACTTCGTGCTCAGGATTGATCTTCAGAGCCTTATTGAAATAAAATAGCGCTTGATCCATTTTTCTTTGTTCAAGAAATACGACTCCTAACTGAAAAAAAAAATTTAATGAATTTCATATTATAGTAAGACGAATCATATCCAAGAAACCTAAAAAAAATCAAAATCGAATTCCTTATTGAATAGGAAAAAATAGATTATTCTGTTCATTCAAAAAGAACAAATTCAGTTAATTATTCAGATAAATCTCTACAGATTGTCTAGAAAAAATATCAAATACGATTATTGTTGCTATGGTAACTTTGCTGATTCTTGGATACTTACGTATTAATGCTACAAGCTGGGAGCAATTTGCCGATTAACGGATGAAAACGTAAAAGCTCCTTATCGGGTGCAAGTTGGTGGTTTTCGCGGCTTTTTGTTTTAGAAAGATTTCCAAACTATTGACATTTGTCGTAAATCCATGAACATTATCAACATATGAAAGGAAACATACTTTAACAATTTAAAATCCAAATTTGATTTATTAAATAAGAATTAAATGATACATTAAAAGTAAAATACTTACATTTTTTTTTTCAATTCCTTCTGTAATGTTTCCGCGATAAACTTTTCCCACAGTTCACAGCGATTTATTATAAATTAAAAAACATTAGAGAATTGAGGAAACTCGGTTTCGTGCAATTTTCCGCAAGAGCGTCTATCTAGGATACACATTTCTCCAATTACTCCTTTAAAATATTTTCGGTAAAATTCTCTATTCCTGAAAAAATTTCATCGCTGTTTCTTACATTACTGGAAAATTTCACAAGCTAACATTAAAACTAATTGTAATGCAAAAAATACCCCGATTTATTTATAAAAACTATTGGAACTTGGAACACAACAAAAAAGAACGCATACTAAAATGTCGACGAAGAAGTTCTTACATTAATTTCTCAGTTGCATTAGTCGGAATTGCGAAGCTTTGTAAACGCACGTTGCTAGCATTTCTTGCTTCTGGATGTTCCCCCCAGGCAGACCTAGAGTTCCAACACCTGCGGGAGACCCTTATTTAGCTTTTTCGGACCGAAGGAGGAGTAACATTACTGTGTCTCAGCTCATGGCAGATCATTTAGAGGCAATAGGCACAAGAATCTCAGCTACTACAGTGCGCAGACGCTAGCACAATACGAGTCTGTATACAAGACGACCAGTTGTTTGTGTCCCCGTGATCCGAGAATACAGAAGTACCCGTTTATGTTGCGCAAGAGAACACGTCTCTTGGATTAGTCAACAATGATCGTCTGCTCTCTTCACAGACGAGTTCAGGTTCACACTGGAGAGTGATTCAGGGTGTCAGCTGATCTGCAAGGCACAACGCACCAGATACAATCAACCCCACGTTGTAGAAAGACAAAATTACAGAGGTGAAATAATTGTTTGGGCTGGGATCTCTCTCGGTGGTCACACTGACCTGCATGTGTTCCATGGAGGAACTTTGACTGGTGTGAGATATCGAGACGAGATCCTTGATCAATATGTCCGCCCATATGCCACTATTATTGGTCCTGGATTTCTTCTCATGGACGTTAATGCGCGACTGCACCGAACATAGTTTTCTGAAGAATAATTTGAGGGACACGGTATAGAGTGGATGAATGGCCAGCTCAATTCCCAGACCTGAATCTGATAGAGCATCTTTGGAACTACCTTAAGATACAGCATGCTGCATTAGTCCTCCTCCATTAAGTCGTTAGATGAGCTTGAACAAGGATTATTCTATGTCTGTTAGTTGCTTCCCATTTCGCTGACCGACATTTAATTGGCAGCGTGTAACGTCGCTGCCGCCAATGCATTGTAGCTAGGGGTGGTCACATTCCTTATTAGAACCCATTTTTTGTAATGTTACCACCCGATTCTGATTCTTCCTCAAAAAACTGTGATATACTGTCTATCTACGACTGGATTTCTCTTCAAGTTTCTGTTGTAATTCCTGTTTGTGTTGAACTTTAGAACTATTCTATGTCGCATTCATTAAGTAACTGATTAGTGAACATGTGTTCTAAATTTCTTGTTTCTATGTTGCTTCATTTTAAAATTAGACCCAAAAACATGCTGCTCCTTAACTTTTGAAGGGCAGCGTATTACGATCAATCACAACCACATCATTAGTAATACTGTTTGACAGATCCTAACGATTAGCAGAAAGTCGAGGCACAAAGACAATTTATTTCCTGACGTGCCAACAAAGGTAGACATCTTAGCATTTGTAAGGTTACTTTAATTTGCATAACCGTTACTCCATAACTTAGAGTACACTAAGTTTCGCCAGCTCAGATAAGATTGTATATACTCGGCTTTGCGTTAGTGTTGCCGATATTTAAATTGTCACGCCGGTTTAAGTTCTGAGCCAACTTAGTTACCTTATATTGAGTATTCGTTTTGATTACTAGGCTTAGTTACAATTCTTGAATTTAACTGTTACCTTTGAGTTTCATCGCCAAGAGTGCTGGCTGATTCTGTCAAGTACAAAAGTGGGTTTATAACTAAGTTCTGATTTTATAAAAAAGGTTTGTTTCTAAACCTTTTTAAGACTGTGCAGTTCTTTTCAGGCACAGCGGTAATTCGCCCTAAGTTTGTTAGAAGTTTGGAGTTGGTATATACTACCAAAAGAAAAAAAAAATAAAATAAACATTACAGGTCTGTGAAAAGAACGTAATAAATTTACTTTTCTTTGCTCTGTAAAATTAGTTATTGCTTGCGTAATTTATTTCCTGTAAATTTTTAATGTTTTAAAAATGTATGAATAACTATGAATTTAACACCAACTCAAATCTTTTGCACAGATTTAAATCCGGGCAGCTAATGGGCTATGTTTCAAGTTAAAACATAAAAAAGAAATCAGACACATGCATAGTATTAAAAGAAATGGGAAAGATTATCGATAAGAATTTACTCTTACATTGTAGTAAATATCTGGATTGTTGTCATCAAATTGAAGTGCCTTTTCGTAAACAGCTTGTGCCTCTTGAGTCCTGTAGGAAAAAGAAATGAGATAAAATTTCCACTAATATAAATATTGTTTTTAAAGTTATAACTTAATTGCTATTTTTCAATCATTAACATAAATTTATAAGAAGCGCTTTACATTTCTTATTTAATTATCAGCAAGGCATTAATTTTATTGCGAAAGAAAGCAAAGTTCAAGGAAATAAAATTCGCAACACTTTCGAGGAATGGATTTACACTAACAATTTCGCCATCGTGGATTTACATAAGAACTTCGTACATAAGAATATATTCCACAATCCAAACAGCATGAAAATTCATTGGTCTCAAATTGGGGCCTGCAAGCTGCATGTGGTCCCCAGAGTCAGGTTACGTGGCTCCCAAATGCATTTCCCGTAAAATAAGTAGCATTAGGAAATTAACTACTGGAAAAGAATTTGAAGAAAAGTTAATGCTTTTGAGTCCAATTTTATATTATTTACATTAGCATTACAGTAATACCACAGAAAATCTACAAAGAGCTAATTAATTTACACTCTTAATATTTAAAATACAGATTTGATTAACAATTTTTTTTTACTTGTCGAAACATAAATTCTCTTAATTACGAATTTTTGCAATAAGAATAATCGGTATGTTTAAAAATACATTTACATGCGAACCGTTTGTTTTCCTGCTGTTGTAAATTAATAAAGCTAAAAAGAGAACCATACTCACTGATGAGCATTTACACTTTGCGTATAATAAGATAGCTAATAAATTTTCTCCAAGTTTACAAACTTTATCAAAATTGAAACGCCATGAGATGCTATAGCTAAACGTTATATCAAGAAAAATAAAAATGAAATTTATGCTTATTTGCATACAAATACATGTATTTTTTCGGAAAGCTTAAAAAAATTTAATAAAAAAAAGATAACAAGTTGTAAAATTTTGTACTTAAATTTTGTCCTATCTGGAAATCTATTATTTTTAGTTTAGGTGAGTTATTTAGCGGTTAATTAAACACGTTATAATTATTTGAATATTAACCTGAAATTTTAATATTTAACAATCATTCGTTTACGTTAAAAAGTGTAACCAACAGAAATTTCTTGCCTATTTTTAGGTAGACAAGAAATATTTCATTTATGTTTACTATCTGAATCAAAGCATGAAAATTCTGCTGTTTGAAGTTTCAAGCTTTTATTCAGATAGTAAATGTAAATGAATGAGGAAAAATATTTCATTTATGTTAACTATCTGAAGTTTATACAGATAGTAAACATATCAGGTTCTGTGTTCCTCCTTACTTACTTTGGGAACATTAAATGTCCTGACTCGAAACAATGAGCTTACTAAAACTATGTTCAATAAATTTGGGAAGTAGACAATACACACAGGAAGGATATACGAAACCCTTTATTTTTCTCTCTTTACAATGATTTCCGGACTTCGGAATACAGAGACCAACCACTTGTGGTCTGAACGTAAGAATATAAAAATATTAACTAAACTCTAACTAAACTTAACTTTGGATTAATCAAACAAGTGCCTACTCCAAGATTGGCCGTATATTAGCAAAAAGCAGTATGTAGTACAGAGAACTGCTAACACAACGATACGTTTAAAATTATCAAGAGGATTAAACCTCTGGCCTTGAAGGCAACGAGCAACCGAGTAAAACTACTAAAGCAAGCTTCTAATAGCTCCTTCCTCTCTCTTGCTTGGCAAAAAGCCACAACTTAAGTACTTGGCGTTCGCAAGACAAATTTGCATAAATAAGTTAAAGCTTTTAATTCTGGCCGAAAGTAGAAAATAAGAAGTGATAGTAAAGATTTAAAATAAAATAAACGTTAGTAAAACTTAAGATCTTACATACTTCCCGCCAAAGTTAATTAGTTTGAAACTGAGGTCTAAAACGACCTTGTTGAAAACTTTTAGCTCTAGAATCTAACGCGAGGCCAATCTTTTACAAACATTTCTCACTAGAAACTAGAAATTTAAAAAAAAAGTCGTTTTTACATTATCAACTCCATGGACAATTACTTTCCATCTGTACTGCATCTAAACAGTTCTTAGTTGAAATCTGGTTCCTTCCAGAGATCTGGAAGGAAAACTAGTTTAATGAAATGTTACACAATTAAATGGCAAGTAACATGAATACTTACATTTCTGTTTTAACATTCTTATTTCATTCATGACGTTATTTAATTATCTCCCCGTGCTCTCTGACATGTGTTGTAAAGGAAAACACCAAACACGAGCGTGTTTATGTACAAGTGTTCAACACTACCGCCTGCAATCAAAACACTAACGTGTTAAAATTCAACATAACAAGACCTCATAACACACCTTATATTCATCTCTAAACCCTGAGGTACTATTCTGAAAGTGGATAACTCTGAAGTGTAGCGTCAGAGAGCCTAACTACATTCATTCAACCTTTAACACATATTCACAATAATTTGCTCTTTTTACAGTCACACGAATAAGTTAAAATTTTTGGCATTACTTTCACTTTTAACATATCACAGTATTTCTTAACGTTTAAAATAACAGTTCACATTGTATATAAGGACATATTAAAATGACGTTAATTTTACGCATTTTAAAACCTACATTAGTAGTACATTGTTAACTTCTATTCTTTTCCAAGCAAGTGCCAATTCTTCTACATTGAAATACTACATTTCAAAAGTCTTTCAGACTAAAACTTCTTTCTTGCCAGAATCTTTTAAATAAAATTTTATACAATAACTTTTACAATATTCAAGTATTTACACGTTTCTATTATACATTAATTTTAGTTTTACTCGCGAGTAATTGAAAAACATAATACCAAAATAGGTAACAACTCATTTCTCGCCTTTTTGGCGATATAGGTAAACCTCACATGAGGTAAAACGTCTTGAATTCTGCCACTTGCAGTAAGAATGAAAGATTAACTTAAGGTTTTAAAGTAACATAAAGTTTTACTTATCTTTGTGATATTCGGACATCCTTTTTTCTGCCCAGTCCTGGAAGGTAGCGAAGATTACGGTTTGGTTAATCTTCCTTCTTGTGCGGGTTCGCACTTTAGTTCCTTCCTCCATGAGCTTCCTTTTCCTTCCAGTTTGGTCACCCTTGAAGACCTTTTTAGCCTCTGCCTGTGGTTTCGGCCGTTTGATGGCAGCTGGTCTTGGCAGAACCGGGACAACTCTCTCCCGTTCCTGCTTGGATCTCGTTGCTGGCTGTTCAAATTTTCCTTGTTTCTTTGCCTCCGCAGCTGGTGTTCCTTCATCAATTCGTCGACATTTGCTGCGTAAACTCCTCTCCGATGGGTAGATCTTCCGTTTTGAAGCCGGGTTATAGTTGCCGTCTTTCTCCTGGCTCTCTTTGCATTCATCGTACTTCTCCCTTCTTCATTCTGCGGGTGGCCGTGCTCTCGCTTTTCTGGTCGGTGGAACGGCTTCTTTTTCTTCTTACCTTCAATTTTCCAACGGGGAAACTTTCTTTTCAATTGATCCTGCCTCCTAATGGCTCGCCCTTGTGATTGTCGTTGTTCCACCTCTGGAGGTTGTGCCTGCAGTGCCTGCCGTGCCGGATCCTGAAAAAGATCTTTAAATATTTGCATTTTATTACGATTATAGAATGGTTTTATCTGGTCAATGTTTGCGGAGCATGTTTCACCATTCCTGGCTTTTAACACCACTACAGCCTGAGCTATTTTTTCTATGACATATGGTCCTTCAAATCGTCGAAACAATTTGGCAGTTTTATCTTTTGGTGCTGAAGAAAGTGAATGCTTAATTTTTAACACTTCATCTCCTACTTTATAAGTTACTTCCGTCGTTTAGTATCATAATAAAGTTTCTGTTTTCTCTGTGCTACTTCAGTGTTCTTTTTTGCTTCTTTAATTAATTTTTCTATATCGCCCATTTTAAATTCTGGGGCTCTTTGTTGAACATAAAATAGTTTATCTAACGGCGTTATAATCTTTCTGCCTAAAAATAACTCAGCAGGAGTTTTGCCCGTTGTATCATGTTTTGCGGTCCTAAGGGCGAAGGCTAATTCATTGACATAGTTATCCCAGCTTTTATGAAAATTTTTAACATAACCACGGATAATTTTCACTATATTTCTATTGACTCGTTCCGCTATATTTGATTGCGGCCGATACGGGACCATTTTTAAATGACATATGCCCAGTTTTTGGCAAATCTCTTCAAATATATTACTTACAAATTGAGGAACATTATCCGATATAACTTTTAGGGGCGCCCCGTATTTTAAAATATATTTATTTAAAATACAATCAGTAACTAATTTCGCGGAGGCTCGTTTTAAGGGAAAAATTTCGGTCCACTTACTAAAATGATCAACCATAAGAAGGAGATACCGACTTTTATTTAACTGACTTTTTGGGAAAGGGCCCTATAAATCGATGCCAATTATTTCATTTGGAAATTCGGATTTAATGCTATTTAAAACTCGGCCGGGCGGAAATTAATATAATTAACTGCTTGATATGTTGGGCAGGACTGGGCATACGCCCTTGTTAACTTTTGCAGTTCAGGAAAATAAACTGCTTCGCGTACTCGTTTTATGGTTTTTCGAATACCAGCATGAGAAGCTAAAGGGCAGTCGTGTAACTCCTGAAGTATATTTAATCTAAGACTAGCTGGGATAACAGGTCGAAATTCGTTGTTGGAATTTGTAGTTTTTGTATAAAATAATAGACCATCTATTAGTTTGTAATGGGCCGCGTTATTTCTTATCGCCACAATACCTTGGTGGCTAAAAATTTCAGGATCCTTTAAATACTCATAAATGTTTTTAAATTTAGGATCCTTACCCAGTTCGGTTATTACAGTTTCTCGGGAATTTATCGTACATGCTGTGAGCATTGCCACCTTTACAGTATTACCTTCTTCATCTATTTTTATTCTGGATAGGGCATCTGCTACGATATTTTCCTTTCCGGGGATGTGCTTGATTACCAGATTATACTCTTGTAACTTGAGTGCCCATCTTATTAAGCTTGGGGATAAGTTTTTCCCTGAGTACAATCTAGTTACCGCCGCATGATCAGAATACACTGTTATTGGCGCCCTTCCAAAATAGACTCGGAACTTTTGCACTGCTAACAGAAGTGCAAGTGCCTCTCTCTCAGTCGCGGAACAATTTCTTTGTGTTTGATTTAAAGTTCGACTAAAAAATGCCACGGGCTGATGATTTTGCGAAAGTACCGCTCCTACAGCATATTCTGAAGCATCCGCTGAAATTTCTAAATTCTCATCATTTTCAGGAAATTTCAAAACAGGGGCTTGCGTTAATGCTTGCTTTAATTTTTCGAAAGCACTATTGGCTTCGGCCGTCCACGAGAATCTTGCCTTTTTCCTTTATAATTTTAACAATGGTTCAGCAATAGCTGCAAAATCTTTTATAAAGGACCTATAATATGAACAAAGTCCTAGAAAAGAAGAGAGCTTCTTTGCCGTATTTGGCGGCGGATACTTTTGCACAGCGATTATTTTTGATTCGTCTGTCTCGATTCCTATCTGAGATATTTTGTAACCTATGTATTTTAATTCAGGGGCTTCAAATTTGCACTTTTCGACATTAACTTTTAGACGGCCTCATTTAATAATGAAAACACCTGTCTTAAATCCTGTACATGTTGGTCCAGATTATCACTAGTAATAATGATATCGTCTAAATAGATAAATGTGGACTTTCCAAGAACAGGCCTTAGCACAATGTCCATACATCGTTGAAATGTTGCCGGCGCCCCTGAAAGGCCAAACGGCATAGGCAGGAATGCATAAGTGCCAGACTTGATTATAAAAGCAGTCTTAGACACATCTTCCGGTCTAACCCTTATTTGAAAACAACCAGTCGTTAAGTCTAAAGTAGTCATGTATTTGGTAGAAGTTATGTTCCTTAGAATTTCTTCGATAATAGGTAACGGATATACCGGATATTTAGTCATGGAGTTTAATTTACGATAGTCAATTGCAAAACGCCACCTTTTTGGATGTATTACCAGATAGTCATTATTTTTCTTACATAACACAACCGGGCTAGCATAACTACTTGAGATGGGCGTTATGATCTTTTTACGTAACATATCTCTAATGTGCCACTCTATAATTTTTTCTTTATTCTTATCATATCGGTATGGTTTGTGGCGAACTGGCAGTGAATCTCCGGTGTCGATACTATGGTTAGTAACTTGAGTAAATCCTGGAATATCACTAAATAACGAAGCAAATTCACTTACCACTTGTCGAATTTTTTGTTGCTCTTCCTTAGGCATGTGGTCAAGGTTTAACGTTGGTGGTTCTGTTTTTTCTTCTTGAACTGGTTTCATCATCAGCTTAAGGGACGCTTCGTTAAAATCCAGCATTGCTTCTGCCTCTGAAAGAAAGTCCATCCCTAAGATGACATGTGCTTGCAAATTCTTTACGATAAGAAACATAATCTTTACTTGCTCGTCCTTGATACGAATGTATAAGGATAACTTACCTATGCACTTGCATCTTTCTCCCTGCGCAGCTAACACTGTCGTATTATTCGAATTATGTATGCGGTATTTACGGAAATACTTCCTAAAAAAATCTTCTGCCTCACAGGAACACTACGCGCCTGTATCCAGGAGTGCGGTGGCTGGGAAGTTATTCACCAACACTTCAATCTTTGGAAGAGTCAAATTTTTCACCATCACTGTATTTAACTTGAAGGAAGAGGGGTTTTCTTTGCCTTCAGATTTCCGAACCCTCCCGTCAGCAGAAATCCGTTTTAGTTTAAATCTTGTTTCTTCCTTTCCATGCCTTCCTTCTTTTTCCACTGGTCTTCAGATTTTTTTTTCTGGCTTACTATTGAACTGTCGACGTTCGCCGGTTGTTTTTAGATACTCGGGTTTCCTTGCCCACTGATTCGCTTTGCTTCCGTAGCCGTGTTCTTGACTTTGCTGTGGTCTTGGCGCACCAAATTGGCTTCGTTGCTCATACTGGCGTCTTGTTTCAATGTCCGCCGTTCTTCTACTTTCAAACTGGATTGCTAGCTCAAATAACTTTTCCAGTGTAGTCGGATTCCTTAATTCAATAAAGTCTTGTACTTGGGGAAGTAATCTCGGCAAAATCACTTGAATTATCTCAGGATCCGGACGGTTTCCAAACAAGAGTTGGAAGACGTGAATGTTTCTTAAAATAAAGCTTGAGAGATTTTCAATTCGTTTCTAGTATATGCTGAAGAGTTCCGTTTCTAATGTTGCACGATCTCTTACGACAGGGAAGGCTTTTATTAAGGCAGTCTTAAAATTTTCGTAAATATAGGTGGGACTTCCCGCTTGACCCAAGAAGCTTCTGCCTATACATTTGAACCAATTAAGCGCTTGGGCCCTCAAAGCGCTGGTAGCTAAGGTGACTTTCTGGAACTCATGCACTGGATACAGCATGAAGTGGTCATCCAATTTTTCCAAAAAACTGGTTACCGGTGAGTTTCCATTAAATGTTGCTTCTGATTTCATCGATGCGCGCATGGTCTGGACGATGTAACCAAATCCTTCCAGGGCGGCAGCTGGCATTTCTGGATTCTGAGCCGCTTCTGCAAGCAGCACAGGTTCTTCTTGAAACTCGGCCATGGTTATTCTTCTTCGTCGGGCGCCACTATTAGGTTCTGTGTTCCTCCTTACTTGCTTTGGGAACATTAAATGTCCTGACTCGGAACAGGGAGCTTACTAAAGCTATGTTCAATAAATTTGGGAAGTAGACAATACACACAGGAAGGTTATACGAAACCCTTTATTTTTCTCTCTTTACAATGATTTCCGGACTTCGGAATACAGAGACCAACCACTTGTGATCTGAACGTAAGAATATAAAAATATTAACTAAACTCTAATTAAACTTAACTTTGGATTAATCAAACAAGTGCCTACTCCAAGATTGGCCGTATATTAGCAAAAAGCCGTATGTAGTACAGAGAACTGCTAACACTACGATACGTTTAAAATTATCAAGAGTATTAAACCTCTGGCCTTGAAGGCAACGAGCAACCGAGTAAAACTACTGTGGCAAGCGGCCTGCTTCTAATAGCTCCTTCCTCTCTCTTGCTTGGCAAAAAGCCACAACTTAAGTACTTGGCGTTCGCAAGAGAAATTTGCATAAATAAGTTAAAGCTTTTAATTCTGGCCGGAAGTAGAAAATAAGAAGTGATAGTAAAGATTTAAAATAAAATAAACGTTAGTAAAACTTAAGATCCTTACAAACATAAATGAAATATTTTTCATTTGCGTCATTATTGTTATTATTCATGCATGTTTATATAAATATATGATAATTGAAATATAAAATTTAATGAATAAAAAAATTGAAAAAATCTTATCTGGGCACCACGTAGCTTCTATGTACGGCCTATTAAATTATATACATTTTTTATTGCACTTCATTTAAACTTATTTCCTTGAAGTTAATTCTAAATCAACCGATCTCTCAAGGCAGGTTGAAAATGATTGCAGAAGTAACTATGAAAATTTTATGTCTTTATGAAACTTAATAATTTGTATAAAAGTCCCGGAACCCTATGAGAGGAAGAAATCCTTAAGATGTTGTTTCAAATCGGAATGGTTATGATATCTTCATTATGAAATTGTTTCAATGATCTGTACCATTCTATGAGCCAGATTTAACGGGTCGCACACACATATACTTTTACCATCACAATTTAATAATACTTGTACTCGAAGCACCATGATGCAAATCAATGGTAAGAATCTTTTATTGAGAAAAAAGCGTGATTAGAACAATATTTTGTTCATCACTGCAAATATTTCATGGATAACAGCTTAAAAATGATACTTGATAATCATATTCGTATAGCAGTGATTCCTGATTGATTTGAAAATCACATTTTCGTAGTTTAAGGTAAATTTCAGTTAAAGGCTTTTAAATAGTTTAAGCTTCAATAATGCTTTTCTTTTTTCTTTCTTTACTTTTGTTTTTGGAAGAAGCATAATTTCAAAATATGCTCTCCTTTGAAAAGTAAGTGTGTACATTCCAAATATATTTAATGAAAAGTTAAATAAGAGAATTAAAAAATAAGAAGAAGAAAACTTTCTTACCTATTCAATCTTAACAAGATGTCACCTCGATTAATATAAGCTTGAATGTAATCCGATCTCATGCTAATGGCTTGCCTATACAGCTGAAAGAGTAATAAAAATCAACAATTTTCTGCTAATAATATGTATATGTATATAGTGTGTTCCGTCAACGAGATGACAAAAACTCGGGGAGGGATGATAACAGACATTAAGAGAAACAATAATTTCCCTGGGACATGCTATTGAAAACCATATTTATACATTTCCAGGCCTAACTCGTGAGAGGAGATGCATTATAGTGCATAGCATGTTTTAAACAGCATATGGTACATGATCTACATCGCGGTTAAGAGAACAATAAGAAGTTATTAGAGGTGCTGTTCGAACTGTCAGCTGCGGACATCATTGAATAGCCCACAGCGATATTGAAACAATTGTCGGGTGCGCCTGAAGATGCCGCGACGTGTTGTTCATGACTGCCGTAGGGAAGACGAACGGCGCCACGACATTCTTCAACTTCTCACGAAAGAGTGATTTAAGGTATCTCCAAAAGAAGAAATCCAAGAGAATGAAGGCCGGCGAAAGTGGAGGCCAAGCAACGTGTCCGCCTCATCGAGTGCACTTGTCAGGATATATAACATGTAGGTGGTAACACAAAACAGTGAAGAAGACTGTTCGTGCATCATTACACATGAGTTATATGTCCATCTCCACTGTCAAAGGTGCAACTTGCAACAAACTAGGGAAGACGTGCTTTAGGAAACAACGGTACGTTACGGTATTGAGGTTTTCAAACAGAATGTACAGCCCCAACATGTAATCACTACCTCATATCTTCTCAGATGTTGACAATGAATCTGTGTGGAGCTTTCTGCGGAACACCGACGTGCGGAATTTCCATAGACTACATCTGCTCATTGTGCGTCTTGCTGAAGGTGATATGGTGTAGGTAGCGCCTCCTCGGATATTATTCTTGTTACATCTGCTGTACTAAGTGTCTAAAGCCATATGTTTGGTCAAAACTCAAATGCACCAGCGTATTCTTAGCTCGTGTAGTGAGTAATGTCTTTGCCAAATTAAAGCGAGAAATAGTTGTTCCTCGCAACTACCGACGCAATAGTACTACTAACTTCCGTCGCCTGCAGTCCGCAATTTTGCATTACAAAATGCGTGCTAGGAAGCTTCATAAATGGCAGGCCAATGTCGGAGCGAAATCAACGGTCAACTGACTTCTGCTTTCTTTTTCATAAACTAAACGTGGTTTGCGACAGCATGTTCTGTGACAACTGTTCCTCCACTCAAAGCCCATTACTGTACTCCAACCTTGTCGCCGCGTTAACGGAATACTTGATATATACCTGTATATATGCAGGTGAAACTATATATATATATATATACTTTTGAAAGAATATATATATATATATATACTAGAAAGAATATATATGTATATACTGAAAACTGCTAGTAAGAAAAGAAAATAATGAAGATTTAATTGAAAAATTCCTGGGGTTACGCTACAAAGGATTGAATTAACAGCAATTAGTACGAAAATAAATACTTTTTTAATCCTATCTGAGGAAAAATGTGTAGAGTAATTAATTTGTCTCTTATTAAATGGAAGTGAAATCATTAAAGCTAGATAAGTAAATTACACTTCCATAGTGCTATTAAAGCTAGAAAAATGCACTAACTGGAGTAACTAATTAAAATTTAAATAAAAAGGTAACAATAAGAATAAAAACTATTAATCAACTGTGTTAATGTTTCAAATAGAACTTTTTAAAGTGTTAGTATTTAAAACATTAAACCCGGACGATTAATAACTGCCGAACAAAATGTTTCGTTCTTCCTGAAATTATGCGACTCAAATCAATGTTAATAAATTTTTCTTGTATGCAAAATAATATAATGCCAAGAACTACCCCGACATGCTGTTCGTTACTATATTAGTTACAAGCACAGATTATAAGTCAATTTAAAATCAACCTAAACTGAATAGCAAAAAATACAAAAACATAGAATGCTAAAAGAAAAACTGTACTGAAATGCATTCGAAAATGTTATTCATTTGTACAATTATGAAATCGTACGGACGAGTCTTATAATCAAAATTTAAAAAGAGCTGACTCAAAAACATGATTAGCTAAACTCTTAATTCTAAAAACCAGCAATTTTCGAAAAACGAAAATTACATTTAAATACTTAATATTTTATGTGCTGGGAACTTAAAAACAAAGCACGCTGTAAATGCTGAGAGCATAAAAGTTACAGAAATGAAAAGGAACAACAATAAAAAAACCTACGTTTGCAGTTTATGAGGGACCGGAAAACTGGCTAACATTTCTTAAGCGGAAATGTAAGAGAAAGGGCAGATTGCCAAATTCTGTGGTTTGAAGTCGTAAGACAAGGGGCTTGTCAAATTCTGTGAGAATCTTGAAACATTTTAAAAGGAGGGTAGGGTGTAAACATGTTATCAGGTTATGTTAATCAAAAAGGTTTAGGTAAATGGTTTCCTATGGGCGTTCTTTTTTTTTTTTTTTTTTTTGAGCATTTCGCTTAAATTTTTGATTTAGTCGTACCTGTCTTGTTTAACGCATTCGTAAAATTTGATTTTAAAACTGTACCTAGCTATAACAGAGGAAAAAATGAAATTTCTAGTTAAAAGTTCAAAGGCTTCACGTAACTGAGCTGTAATACGTCTGTTTTCAAAGTTCTGCTACAGACGTATTCAGAATTTGAGAATAATAAGTAATATTTTAGGTTAAATTTTAATGCACGATTTCTATTTCCATGGAAAGGCAGTCATCTGTAATTCTTCTTTGCTGGCCATTTGTAGCTCAAGAAGCACAACCAAATAGTTTATTATTTTACATTATTTACGGCAATCTGCTTTAGAAAAGCCACTACGAATATTTTGAAAAAATTAAAAATGTAATATTAATTTCCATTCTTCTTAATAAAATAATTATTAGACAGATATCTTACCGCATCTGCTTCTTCCAGTCTGGATCCATTTCTCGAAATAAGATTCGCTAAATTGAGAAAGACATTCAAGTGACTCGGTGCTATGCGAGCTTGGTATGGTTCACCTGCTTTAGGCCTGGGAAGGAGATCTTTCGCCTGAAAATATTTCGTTTAATTTACTTAATGTTTTAAATTACTGCTTAAAAATTAAGATATTCACACAAATCTGCTTCTAATTTCTCCTCTTGTTCTATTCCAATAACTCACATTTTGCAGCGACATTGTTTCACACAGGAATCATGTGAAACAATGTCGCCCCAAAAAGTTAGTATTTGGAATAGAACAAAGGCCACGACAGCCACCTGCCTAAGGAAGGGATGTCTTCGTGGATGACATTCAAAACAAAATTGACTTGTATTCAGCTTTATATTAGGAAAACTAAGAAAAGCAATTATGTGGCCATTGTGTTTGTCTAGGTTCGAACCCAGTTTGAACCAGTAGCATTCAGCGGTCTTAACCAATTGGCCAAAAAATATCTGCCAGTATCAAGACAATTATCTCTCAATGTGCATGAAAAAACAGCACGTGAATTTTTCAAAGACGAGACTAAAAATTTAGCTATCTTAAAAGTCGAAAACGTAGTTAACAGAGAAACGCGGGATGATGAAACCGATAGCCTCTTCCTTTCTCGGTATTTAGTGGTATTCAGCTTGTAATGTTGCGCGCTTCCAACCTGCACGCAACAATAGTGGTGACTGCTATGAACTGGAAAGTATACAAAGTCTTGAGAAGGGTTTAAATCCCTTTTTATTCAACTTTAGAAATTACAGATGCGTACTCTTGACGCTCACAAACTACGCCGACCCGGCGGTAAAATAAAAATAAGAAACTAAAAATGAATAATAACAAGTGACTACCTACGAGGCTCTCTAAACCTAACTAACCTAACCGCGTTCTAAGATACCGCTGATAATTCAGCAAACTTCTGAATATTACGTTGAAAGATTTAACTATCTGCTGAGACAAGCACACAAGCCGAAACGCGTGGTTCTTCAATTTCTAACTAGCCACCTCCACGCTCGTGAAGCAAGAAAGCACACTTTCGAACTCGTTTCCCTTCTATTTAACTCAGATTACTTCCGCTGACAATTTTGAATACTTTGCGCGTTCTACTAAAATTTACATACTCTGGCATTGGCAATTCTAGGAGAAAGTAAGACTTGACAGGAAAGATACGAGTAGTTTAAACTTAAAATAAATGTTAGTTAAAATAAATATAAACCCTACATTTGCCGCTGCCAGAATTTGGTAAACTTGGAAGCAGGTCCTGGAAACGACCTGTTGAAAAGTTTCCACAATTCTGAACTAAAGTTTAAGAGCCTCGTTTACGTAAAAAAACTGTTTTCTCTCAAAAGGTAGAATAAATTTCTGTAGATACTTATTTAACCCTCTCTTCTTACAGCAACCTTTCCTGGACTTCAGCAATCAATCTGTTCTCTTCCTTCCAGCATCTAGAAGGAATAAG
The DNA here is from genome assembly GCF_044657685.1 of Stegodyphus dumicola. Taxonomy (NCBI): domain Eukaryota; kingdom Metazoa; phylum Arthropoda; class Arachnida; order Araneae; family Eresidae; genus Stegodyphus; species Stegodyphus dumicola. The sequence continues at coordinate 102,527,206 of NC_140769.1, forward strand.
TATCAGTATCTTTCTAAATACATTATAATTTACACTTTCTTGACACTGAATAAGTGTTTTTTTTTTTGATCGATTTATTTTCCTTAGTTACTGCTTAATTCACATTCATTCAAGTATTTAAACATGAATTTAACTTTACCCTGGCTCTCCACCATGTGTGGTGTCAAACGGGAATATTCGTGTTTTAGTATTGCAACACATCCCCTAACCACAATGATTTGTTAGAATTCAACGACCAAATAGACACACCTTACTCGACATTCTACAACTCGATGGGCTATTTTAACATTCTTAAAATTCAAGTGCAGGTGGAGAACCCTACAAAACACATTCATTCTAACTTCTCCCTCATTCATCTTTAGACATGCAGGCTTTCGCTCTAAAGCATGATTTTATCTACAGTTTAATACTTAAATTTGAATTCATTTCTTTTGAGCATTTAATTTTAGCATCTAAACTTTTATGCTTCTAGACTAAATTCTACTTTTACATAACTTTCAAGTATTTACGTATATTTACAAAATTCTAATCCATATGATTTTTACAATTTACCATAAAATGAATAAGAGAAAAATGAATTTTTACTTTACGTATTCTTCGCCAAGCTGGCGGCACTGAAACTAAAGTTCTTATTAATACAAGAATACGAAGTTATTTTTACCTTCGGCCAAATTTTGGCTTTAACATAACAGAATTAGTCTTTCGACCAACAGAAACTGCTTGTTCTTAGATTTTATACTTAAAGAAAATAATACTTTTGCCTTAGCTAAATAAAGTAAAACAAAACTAAGTCTCAACCGAGACAAATTGACTTCCGTCAAAACATAGAACTTCGTATTTACGCATAACATTTCGGAACAAAAGAAAAAAAAATTATAGAAGATTTTAACTTATCTTTGAGTTTTCGATGATTGGAAATCCGACATCCTCTTCAGGCAGAACTGCTTCCACGATATGGAATTCATCGACGTCAGTCGTCTCCTTTGTGTCCTCGAGTGTCGTCCATGTTGACATTTCTTTTTCGCCCTCTGCATGCTGGCCTCTTGGAGTGGTAGTGGTCGGGTTGCTGTCTTTTCCGTTTTTCCCCTGTACGGCTGGTTTCTGGCGTCCTCCGGTCTGGAATCATGCTTGAATTTCTTCTGTTGGTGGTGGTCTTTTCGTTCCTCCTGCTGTCTTTTCGTTCTCGAGAACGGCGGCCTTGTTTGCACCTGACTCTCTGTCCCTGGAAGCGTTTTCCTCGATGCAGAATTTCTGCTGCGATACGTTGTAAGTGGTCTTTTCCTCTTTACCAAAGCTTCTTTACGCGGCGGCGTTGCTTTCTTGTATTTCTTAAATGCTGGAGTCTGAACGTTTTCATTTCTTCTTTTCGGTACCGTCGCATGACTAGTAGAAGGGCTTGGTTTCTCTTCAGTTCTCTGCTTCTTGGGTGGTGGAGCGGGTAACGTTATTTCTTGATCTTCCACTTCTTTTAAGCTTGAGTCCTGCAAGAAACTTTTAAGGATTTCAAAATCATTTTGATTATAATATTTTTTCACCTGGTCGGGACTTGCTTTACAGATTTTCCCTCTCTCGTTCTTAAGGTACAATACGACTCCCTTTATTTCCTGAATTACATAGGGGCCTTCAAATTTTGGAGCTAACTTTGCAGTAAAATTGTCTGGGGCACTTGATAAAGAAAATTTCCGCTTCAACACTTTATCCCCAACTTTAAAATCTGCTTCACGGCGTTTTCTATCATAGTATAATTTTTGTCTATTTCTTGCCGTATCCGAGCTTTTAACCACCTGGTCAATGAGTTTTTGCACATCTTTTTGTTCAAATTCTTGCTCTCTTTGTAGCACAAAGAATAATTTATCTAATGGCGTAATTAACTTCCGTCCTAAAAATAATTCTGCTGGAGTTTTTCCCGTAGTATCGTTATTTGCCGTTCTTAAAGCATAAGCTAACTCATTTATGTAGCCATCCCAGCGCTTGTGATGTGTGCTAACATAACTTCGAATTATTTTTACAATATTTTTATTAACTCTTTCTGCGATGTTTGCCTGTGGTCTATACGGAACAATTTTGATATGGCGTATGCCAAGTCCAGTGCAAATATTTTCAAATATTTGGCTAACGAATTGTTTACCGTTATCGCTAATGACTTTTATCGGTGCACTGTATTTTAAAATGTATCTGTGTAAGAATGCATCTGCGACTGTTTTGGCTGATGCGCGTTTAAGTGGAACAATTTCTGTCCATTTTGAAAAATGATCTAAAATTACTAAAAGAAAACGATTCTTATTTAACTCACTCTGCGGGAAAGAACCAAGAAGATCTATGCCTAAAATTTCATTCGGAAATGTAGCGCGAATGCCATTTAAGTACCCGGCCGGGCTGTAATTAATATCATTTATTAACTGACATTGATTGCAGGAACTGACATACGCAGTTACTATTTTGTATAATTGCGGGAAATGTACAGCCTTGCGTACCCTCTTTAAAGTCTTTCTGACCCCTAAATGAACCGCTGTTTTCTCGTCGTGTATATTCTTCAAAATGCTTAATCGAAGCGAGGCTTTGATGGCTGGTTTGTACTCGAGATTTTCGTTTGTTGTTTTCGTATAAAATAATAAATTATCTATTATTTCATAGTTTTCTGCTCTATTTCTTATCGCATCGATATCTGTGTGCTCAAAGCTTTCGGGGTCTTTCAAACATGCATAGATACTTCCAAATTCAGGATCAGCTTTCAATTCAGCAATAATTGTTTCTCTAGAATCTAAAATTTTTGAAGTCAACACAGTGCATTTGAGTTCATTTCCTTCATCGTCCAGTTTTATACGAGAAAGTGCGTCAGCTACATTGTTTTCCGTACCCGGTTTATATTTAATTATGAGATTATATTCTTGAAGTTTTAAAGCTCATCTTATTAACCTGGGCGTTAGGTTTTTCCCCGAGTAAAGTCTACCAACAGCCGCATGATCCGAAAAGACTGTTACTGGCGCTTTGCCGAAATAAACTCAAAATTTGTGTACAGCCATTAATACGGCTAATGTTTCTCTCTATGTAGCTGTATAATTCCTTTGTGTAGGGTTCAACGTTTTACTAAAAAATGCCAAAGGATGGCTATTTTGCATAAGAACCGCACCCAGAGCATAGTCCGACGCATCTGCTGCAATTTCCAGGTTTTCGTCCCCCTCCGGGAATTTCAAAACAGGGGAATTAATAAGCGCTTCTTTTAATCTTTCAAAAGCTGTGTTAGCTTCCGCTGTCCACGTAAATTTAGCCCTTTTTCTTTTGATTACTAAGAGTGGTTCAACAATATTAGCGAAATCTTTTATGAAAGATCGATAGTAAGAACATAATCCAAGGAAAGAAGAAAGTTTCTTGGCGGTGTTGGGCGGTGGGAAATTCTTAATAGCTTTTATTTTTGAATCTTGCGTTTCTATACCCTTTTGCGAAATTTTATAACCGAGATATTTAAGTTCTTTAGTTGCGAACTTGCATTTTGAGGCGTTAATTGTAAGACCGGCCTCTTTTAATAATTTAAAAACTTGTTCTAGATCATTAATGTGTTGTTCCAACGTACTACTCGTTATAATTATATGATCTAAATAAATTAAAGTTGATTTTCCTAGGACAGGCTTTAGAACAATGTCCATAGCTCTCTGGAATGTTGATGGGGCCCCACACAACCCAAAGGGCATGCGTAAAAATGCATAAGTGCCCGATTTTGTTATAAACGCGGTTTTATGTAAGTCTTCGGGTCTCATAGCTATTTGATAGTAGCCAGACGTTAAGTCCAACGTAGTCATGTATCTAGTAGATTTAATCTTTCTAATAATTTCCTCTATAACCGGCAAAGGGTAGACTGGGAATTTAGCAATACTATTCAGTTTTCTGTAATCGATAGCAAACCTCTAAGCCCTTTTATCCGAAGGAGGAAACTCGTTCTTTTTCCTACATAGTACGACTGGACTCGCGTACTCACTATTTATGGGAGTTATTATTTTGTTCTTTAACATTTCCTGAATATGTTCTTCGATGATTAGGTCTTTTTGTTTATCATAACGATACGGTTTAGTCCTACAAGGTTTTTCGGCAGTTAACTGTATCTGATGCGTAACTATTTGACAGCTACCAGGCCTTTCTGAAAACAAGTTTGAAAAATTACTCACCACTTGCTGGATGGCTTGACTTTCATGGTCATTCAAATGGCTATCCATCTCCAGCACGATAGAACTTTCCTGAAAATTGAGTTTGGCCTTCGCGACTTTTTAAACCTCCATACCTAAAATAAGTGGACTTTGTAACTTTTTTACTACAAAAATTAATACTTTAAGGCTTTCGTTTTGAACCTGTATTTTTAAAGATAGTTTTCCAATACAGTGACAAGTTTGTCCTTGCGCTGCTATGATTTCTGTGTTTTTATTTTTAAATAATCGTAACCTATTAAAATTCTTCTTAAAAAAATATCACTCATAAAATTACCTTCTGCTTCTTTATCGATGAGGGCTTCTACTGGTACATCGCCAACCAAGACTTGTATAATTGGTAATTGTGAGTTTTTTACGATGACCGTATTTAAGTATCTTCTTGAGGGTTTTTTCAAAACTTCCGTGGTCTGGACCCTCGCTTTCACAGACCCCTCTACTCGTTTAAAGCTTTCCTTTCAACTTCTGCTTTCTGGGTACGCGGACGGTTGTTTTGAAATTTACTTTTTGGGCCTTGACCTTCGAGCTTCGATGAGTTAGCTTGATAGCTCTTTCCCCAATAAGAGCGGTTTGCATTTCTGGTCTGCTCATTTGAAGATTGCCTTCGGATACTTTGAGAATACGATGCCCCTCTAGCTTTTTCCGCTATTCTGCGATTTTGGAACTTGACCGCCATTTCAAAGAGCTCCTGCAATGTGCTTGGGTTTCTAATTTCCAAGTAATCTTGAGCAGCAGGTAGCAATCTTGGTAAGATTATTTCAATAATCACCGCGTCGGTTTTCTTCCCATACAGCATATCCGTCAGCTTAATTTTTCGCAGAATAAAGTCCGTCAACTCTTCTATATCCCGTTGATAAAAACTATATAGTTCGGCTTCTATCCTTGCTCGGCCTTTTACTATGGGGAAGGCCTTTAATAACGATTTTTTGAAATTTTCAAATGTATATGTCTGGCCTCCGAATTCCCCTAATAAAAATTTGCCTATATTCTTCCACCATAGCGAGGCCTGTCCTCTTAGTGCAGATGTGGTGATGGCAAATTTTGTCTTTCAGGCACAGGGTAGAGCTGGAAGTCGTTTTCGAGGCCTTCTAGAAATATTGCCACCGAATTTTTTCCATCGAAATTGACGTTTGGCTTGATTGACGCTCTCATCGTCTGCACCAGGTATCCAAATCCTTCCAATTGGCTTGCCTTTTCTTGTTGTTGTCCAGCAGCTTCCATCCAATTTTCGGCCATTTCAGTTCGACAAGTGTTCGGGCGCCAATGTAATGTTGCGCGCTTTGAGACCTGTACGCAACAATAGCGGTGACTGCTATGAACTGGAAAGTATACAAAGTGTTGAGAAGGGTTTAAATCCCTTTTTATTCAACTTTAGAAATTACAGATGCGTGCTCTTGACGCTCACAAACTACGCCGACCCGGCGGTAAAATAAAAATAAGAAACTAAAAACGAATAATAACAAGTGACTACCTACGAGGCTCTCTAAACGTAACTAACCTAACCGCGTTCTAAGATACCGCGGATAATTCAGCAAATTTCTGAATATTACGTTGAAAGATTTAACTATCTGCCGAGGCAAGCACACAGGCCGAAACGCGTGGTTCGTCAATTTCTAACTAGCCACCTCCACGCTCGTGAAGCAAGAAAGCACACTTTCGAACTCGTTTCCCTTCTATTTAACTCAGATTACTTCCGCTGACAATTTTGAATACTTTGCGCGTTCTACTAAAATTTACATACTCTGGCATTAGCAATTCCAGGGAAAAGTAAGGCTTGACAGGAAAGATAGTTTAAACTTAAAATAAATGTTAGTTAAAATAAATATAAACCCTACAAGCTTTACTACATGGCTGACGTGTGTTGTAAAACTGAAGTGCTTTATGTGCATTTTTGTCATTCTTTAATTCCGCCTGAAAATTTGGCAACTTCTAATATGTAAGTACCGATACAGATAGTAAAACAATGAATTGTTTTTCTAACACAGTGTAGGATTGGCATAACATAGCCTTAACATTTCCATACTGCCAAATTCTTTCAGGAATGGAGAAATATATCTCGAATATTAGCTAATGCCACATTAATCAAATCTTGATGCAAACCTGCCACACGAATTGAAACACGTTAGTAAAGACATTCTGGTAAACACGTTGGAAATCACTGAGTTACAGAACTTAGTTCTTTAAAAGAGACCAGAGCCATAAAATATGGGACCCATCATTCCACTAACCTTGCGAAAAATAGACAATATGAGATTATAAATAGCGTTTGTTCCATCAACTGGAGTTCGAAGGCCAAACTGCTTACACATTTTTTCAACAGCATTGTTTTGCAAAACAATGATTTTACAAGAAAATACATAACTATATGTCTGCCCAAACCACCACCGAAAATCGAAACACCGGCTAGATTTCACAGTCGGCATAAGGTAACTCCTTGGGTAGGATTTATTTGAGAAAATATTTGCATGTGGAACGGATATAATTTTTGGTTGCTTGGAGTAGAATGCAAAAGCAGTACATTTTACGTAAGAATTTTTTTATTTCTAAAATATTGGTGACATATGTAGTATTAAGATGTCTTAAAGTAATTAGAATTGCAAAAATAAATAAATAAATAAATAAATAAATAAATTAACAACAAAATAAAACTAAATGAAATAAATTCAAGCTATAACAAACAACAACAAACAAAAAAAAATTACTAATTATTATGCAGAGTGTGATATTTTTCAAAGCAAGTAAGTAAATGCAGTGCTACTTTGCATTGTTTGCACTGCCACGTAGTCTCTTTCCTAATATGATGCTTATAACAAACACGGCACCTTTTTCCAGGGTGTTGCTTGGACTTAGTTGACGGAATGTTCTCAGGGAAGTGTGCCCAATTTTTTGCTGCCAAACGAAATGATTTGTATCGCTACTTGACGAGCGTCCACGACGTTTATAATTTGGCAATGACAATTGCTCCAGCAATTCTTCGGCAATAGCTAATCGAAAGGATATAAAACATAAGCATTATAAAAGGCCATATCTGATGCCAGTTTTATAATATTTTCGCTATCGCCACATTCATTTTTCTCCTTTTGCTTGTGTTTATCAAATCAGCATTTGAATGTTTCGTTCTAAGTATGTGAATCATCCGCTCCTAGGGAAAACAAGTGAATGACATCTCTCAGACGTCAAATGTACCCAAGAGTTTAATTTTTGGTTTGACATCTTAGACACGTCATCCGCTCCTAGGGGAGAAAAAGTAAATGACGTGTCTCAGACGTCAAATGTACCTAAGGGGTTAATCCAGACGAAGAGCTTGGGTTAATGTTTGTCATGTGTAAATTCAAAGGTTGGAAACAATGCCATCCGATCGCTTCATGAGACCAGATGATAGTCCAGGGTTCGTACACATTTCCTTACATGAAAATTAAGGACTTTTAAGGACTTTTAAGGACCATCAAAGAAAAAATTAAGGACCTATCAGCAAACAAAAAAATGAATAGAATAAAGCAATTATCCATACAAACCGACTTCATGCTTGTAATTTCACTTTAAGAAACTAACAGAAGTGTGTATTATGCACTATTAATTAAATTCAATTTAATACTTACCATAAAACAATTTTGAAAATTAAACTAACTCCCTACAAGTTATGAAGTAGATAACATTAAATTAGGAACATAATTTCTTGAAAAACATGTATAAGTGTATTTTACACTAATAACAGTCACTATTTTAGAGATTTACATGATTATTATTTAACTTATTTGATATTTATTTAAACACAGTAAACTACTATTATAATTACAATGTAAGAATATTTTGCAGATTAAAATTACTGATTTGTAAACATACAATTTATTTCCTTGGTTTTTTGAAAGATACTAGAATAATAAACTGTACAATAAAAGATACAAAACATTTGTGCTTTTTTTAAACCTGAAATCTTTTCAGCTATTTTAACATCTAATTTATTTATGTCTATTTCCTTTTCTTTAACTATTCTTCTAAGTTCATTTGCTTTGATAAACAAATCAATGTTTCTACTGGTCTCAGCTTCATCTGCTAAAGCATCTACTTCTTCATTAATATCTTTAATGTCCCTTTGAAGAAATTTTTTCTTCTGCTTCATATAATCAATTTTTTCCTCAATAATATTTCTTTTCCTCTTTGAATTTTCAGATTTAGTTAAAGATTTTTGTTCTTCTAAATACTGAACGTTCTTCTAAATACTGAACTTCTAAATAACGAACTTCTAAATAACGAACTCCACTTCTTGCAGAAGCTGCTGCTGATCCCATTTCTTTATTAATTTCGATATTAAGAACACCTCCAGAAAATTTTATGTAATTAAATACTGTGCGTTGAAAAATGTATGATGAGTCACTTAAATTTTCAATTTCAATTGCTTTATTTACAGAGAAGCCCCTTTCCACAGAGGCCTGTTCATGTGACAAGATGGGAATACTTGTCACAGTGAATACTTGAATAGTGAAAATATACATTTTTTACTATATATAAATGTAGTGCCGATCGCTTGGAGCTGTGATGAAAACCAGATGCCGTGACGTCATTCTCTCTACGAGCTGCGAAGGCGCCAAGCAAAAATTAGGGGAATTACCGTTTTGAGATGATAGACGATTGACGTGAAAGCAGAGACGCTGCTTCTGTTCAAAAAGAACTTCGACGAATCATTACTTGTTTAATTCTCTTAAATGTTAAATTTATGTAATAATCGTTTGTCTAATTAAAATGTCTTTCGTTAATTAATTTGTTCATCGTTTAAAATCCCCACAAAAATTTTCTCAGAAGTGGGATAGCAATTAAGCACTCGAATGAACTGTAGTTTTACCTGCTTTCCTGGATTACTACCGGTTTTGAAGAATAACTGTTGCTGTGCTGGACTGTTTTACGATGTATAATCAACTATGTTCCGAACAAAAACCTCATCAAACTCCTAGGAATGTATGCTGATTTACCTGAACTGAAACTGCGTAATAGTGAGTAAATAGTGTGCGGCTCTATTAAAGACTGGAATTAATTTTAATAATACTGGATGTCAAGTGTCAAGACGTGAATTGTGGCCAAAAATCCATCGGACATAACCTGTTTCACTCGCCTTTTGTCGACACCATTTGTGATCCATTGGATGGTATGGAAGTAATTTGTTTCGTTTCTGTTTCCGGATTATAGAGCCAGGAACATCGTGGATTACCATTATATGAAGTGAATGATTTTCTCAATTTTATTAACTATGTTTCTAATTGATGTGCCGGGAATGGAAGATGTCCTGAAAAGTGAAAAAGCGCATAATATAAAATTATTACAGAAAATAATATTTAACGATGTGGGCGACAAAAATAATCGAAAAAGGTTAAGACAATTTAGTGGTTTCTCTTTAGAAGAGAATAGTAAAGAACTTAATGAAAAACTCGAAAAAATCAAACAAGATTTTCAGGCTTATGAATTAATTTCCATTGCCAATGTTTTATGCATTGATAGCTCTGGCGCACAAGATGACTTAGCAACCCGAATTGTTTCTTATCTGAATAATTTAGAATTGCTTAAAAATAATGTAATTTTAAAAGAAAGTGAAAACGAAAGTGATTTAGAGGGTGTGGATGGTGGGGATAAAAATGAAGTAGATGATAATGTTCGAGATGAAACGAAACTAAGAAACAATTCTGGTGCCACAGTGAGACAACTTCCTTCCCAATGTGCTAATGATAATATTCTTAGTACAATTGAAAACAAGTCGAATGTATTTCATAACTGTAGTATAAATGTTACTATTGAAGACATCAAATCTTTTGTTGCTCAATTTGATGGCCAAAGCCACGAAAATGTCAGTAGTTGGGTCGAAAGTTTTGAAGATGGAGCTACCATTCTTCAGTTAAATGATTTACAAAAACTGATTTTTGCTAAGCGCCTGATGACAGGCAAAGCAAAACTATTTGTTCTTAGTGAACCAAAGTTGAACTCGTGGCAAATTTTTAAGAATGCTATTCTTGATGAATTCCGGTGCAGCTGCAATTCGGCCGAACTGCATGAGTTATTATCAAAACAAAAAATGAAGAGCAATGAAACATTTGATGAGTATTTTTTAAATATGAAAAGAATTGCTAAAAATGGTCAAATTGAAGATGTTGCTTTAATACGATATGTTATAGATGGTATACCAGGCTCCGCGTTTAAAAAATCTTGCTTGTATGGGTCACAAACATTAACTGACTTTAAGAACAAATTGAAGCTTTATCAACAGATATGTGATGATGAAGAAAAGTCGCGAACGTCAAAAACAAAATCTGAAAGTAAACAAAAAATTGAATCTAGACATAAATATGACTCAAAAAATTCTGTTAACCAAACAAAGCGTAACGTAACCGATAGTCGAGGAACAATTCCTGAAATTAAACGCAATACAACCTGTTTCAACTGCGGTGAAAGCGGTCATATTTCCAAACAATGTGTTCATAAAGATAAGGGAGTCAAGTGTTTTAAATGTAAAGAATTTGGGCACCGAAGTTTCGAATGCTCAAATACGAATTCGAAACCAGAAGTATCAACCGTGAATATTGATGTAGTCTCGAAGTTGACCAAAGAAGTAAAAATTAATGATGTATATGTAACCGCGTTAATAGACACAGGAAGTCAAACTACTTTGTTATGTAGATCGACTTTTGATAAACTGAATATCGAAGGCCTCGTGCCCGTAAGTTCAACGCTGAGTAGGTTTGGTAAATGTCAAGTAAAACCTCTAGGTTTCTTTAAAGGTAATATTAAAATTAATGATTTCCAGTGTACTGCAGATATTTGTGTTGTAGACAACAATGTAATGACACATGAAGCCATTTTAGGCTTAAACGTAATATTAAAAGGTGAAATATTAATAAATGAAAATGGGGTTACCATAAAAAGTAAGTCACAGAGTGTAGAGAAAGTAAATATTGTATCTGTTTTACCTGTTGACCTAGCTAGTAACGAAGAAGAAATAAACATTGCACCTAGTGTTCCAAACTACTTTAAAGAGACTGTTCAACAGCTAGTTTCGAACTATATGCCATGTAAGACCAAATCTACGGACATACAGTTAAAAATTTTCGTTAAAAATAACGAACCAGTATCGCATCAACCGCGTAGATTACCGTTTGCGGAAAAGAAAATTGTTGAAACCCAAATATCCGAATGGCTAAAGTCAGGAATTATAGAACAGAGTTCTTCGGAATATTCCAGCCCATTGGTCATCGTTAAAAAGAAAGACGGGACACCAAGAGTTTGCGTTGATTATCGTCGTTTAAACAAAGTTGTCGTAAAGGATAGATTTCCCCTTCCCCCTGATTGAGGATATCCTAGACCGCCTTCAAGAAGCACGTATTTTCAGCACTATTGATCTCAAAAATGGCTTTTTTCACGTGGACGTCGAAAAGGAAAGTCGGAAGTACATATCATTTGTTACGCATGAAGGACAGTACCAGTTTTTGAAAGTGCCGTTTGGACTCTGTAACTCACCAGCTGTATTCCAGAGATTCATACATACCATTTTCCGACCGTTAGTTAACGATGGCATCGTTTTGCCGTACATGGACGATATCATCATTTTGTCCGCCTCATACGAAGAGGCAATCAAGAGGCTGAGTCAAGTTTTAAATCTAGCGAGTGAATACGGATTGGAAATAAATTTTAAAAAATCGCAATTCTTAAAGAAAGGAATTGACTTTTTAGGTCATGTCATAGAAGAGGGTAAAATTTTCCCATCCACCTTGAAGACGCAAGCTGTTATAAATTTCCCTGAACCATCTAATTTAAAACAGATCCAAAGTTTTCTTGGGCTGACAGGGTATTTCAGAAAATTTATTAATAAATGCTCTATAATTGCCAAGCCACTTAGCGACCTGCTAAGAAAGGGTAATAAGTTCGAATTCGGTGAAGAACAAAAGATCGCATTCAATAGTTTGAAATCAGCGCTAGCTGAGAAGCCTGTACTTGCAATTTATAACCCTAATTATGAAACCGAACTACACATAGACGCCAGTATAGAAGGATATGGGGCGATTCTAATGCAGAAACCCCCAGGTGATAGCAGTTTTCACCCCACTTATTTTATGAGTAGGAAAACCTCTGATGCAGAGAAAAAGTACTCAAGTTACGAGTTGGAGGTCCTCGCGATCGTAGAAGCACTGAAAAGGTTCCGTGTTTACCTTTTGGGAATTTCATTTAAGATAGTGACGGACTGTTCAGCATTTCAACGGACGATGGAAAAAAGAGATTTAGCGACGCGTGTTGCTCGTTGGGCTCTGTTGTTACAAGAATTCGATTATGTTATAGAGCATCGTAAAGGTGTTAGAATGCCACATGTAGATGCTCTAAGTAGAGCTCCTGTAAACGTCTTATGCATTTCTATTGAAAATATCTTACCTAAATTAAAACTTGCTCAAGAAAATGACACTGAAATAAAAACCATTAAGGAATTATTGAAAACCTCAAGTTATGAAAATTATTGTAATAGAAATGGCGTACTATACAAGTTTATTGACGGTAAAGAATTGATAGTCGTACCGGAAAGTATGCAGACTGAAATCATAAAAGATGCTCACGAGAAAGGGCACACCTGTATCAAACATACAGAGAAACACCTGGATGAATACTATTTCATTCCCAAACTTCGGCAGAAGATAGAAAACGTTATCGCGAATTGTGTTCATTGCATCTTAATAAATCGTAAAGCTGGGAAAAAGGAAGGATTTTTACATCCGCGATTCAAAGAGGACATTCCGTTGCATACTTATCATATAGATCACTTGGGTCCTCTGGAAAGTACCCATAAAAACTACAAGCACCTATTAGTAGTGGTCGACGCCTTTACTAAATTTACTTGGATTTATCCAACAAAATCTACGACCTCAGCCGAGGTGATAGCGAAGTTAGAGAATCAGAAGGCCATTTTTGGAAGCCCTTGTCAGATCATTTCTGATAGAGGAACGGCTTTCACATCCAGTGAGTTTACTGTGCTAAAGAAGATATTAAACATCATCTAATCACCACAGGCCTGCCGAGAGCAAATGCACAAGTCGAACGAATCAACCAAGTCATTATATCAGTATTAGCGAAACTGTCCTTAAAGAAACCAACCGAATGGTATAAACATACACACGAAGTTCAGAGAACGCTTAACTCAACATATCAAAGAAGCATTAACACCACTTCGTTCGAATTACTCTTCGGTACTAAAATGAACAGTAAGGGCACCGATCAGCTCAAAGAACTGATAGAAAGTGAGTTTCAATCTCAATTCGAGTCTCAAAGAGAAGAATTACGAAAGCAAGCCAAGAGGCAAATTTTACAAGTCCAACAGGAAAATAAAAAGACATATAATGCCAAAAGAAGACAAGCACAGCCGTACAAAGTTGGTGACTTAGTGGCAATCAAAAGGACTCAATTCGGACCACACTTAAAATTAAGAGCGAAGTATTTCGGACCTTATAAGATCAAGAAAGTTAAGGGTGGCAACACCTATGACGTAATAAAGGAAGGATGCCATGAGGGTCCCATATGCACCACCACATGTGCCGAATTCCTCAAGAAATGGACGGCACCTTAAAATTTTTCACGAACACTTATTTCTGTTATTGTATATTCTTGCTTGTTGCTTTGTTTGTTTTTTTTTTTTTTGTTTGTATTTTGCAGTGTCCTGGAGGGCCAGTCCACCCTCGGATGGCCGAAATGTAGTGCTGATCGCTTGGAGCTGTGATGAAAACCAGATGCCGTGACGTCATTCTCTCTACGAGCTGCGAAGGCGCCAAGCAAAAATTAGGGGAATTACCGTTTTGAGATGATAGACGATTGACGCGAAAGCAGAGACGCTGCTTCTGTTCAAAAAGAACTTTGACGAATCATTACTTGTTTAATTCTCTTAAATGTTAAATTTATGTAATAATCGTTTGTCTAATTAAAATGTCTTTCGTTAATTAATTTGTTCATCGTTTAAAATCCCCACATATATAATTTATTTCCTAAGCAATATTGATTAATTGATTATATTATCTCCTAAGTTTAATTAAAGTAGAATTATTTTAAAAGAGTGAATCCATACTGGTAAGTTATATTTTGAAAGATGTATATATATATTGTTATGTAGAGAAATTATCTGATAGCGTTATAAAAAATTAGGTGAATGATTTTATGATTTATGGAAATTTAAATTTTATTTTGATTCTGAATTATTTAATTTAAGGCTTTAATTTTGGGGAGAAACAGATGCTTCGGGAAATATTATTTAGTATAAATGAATATTATTTATTTTCTTTTATTTGCAAATCTTGTACAAAACTTTTATTCATTGTGAAAGAAGCAGGGAAAGGGAGGCAATTTTCGTTAAGTCATGATTTCGCGCGCTTTAGAATGTTCGAGAAAGAATTTTCATTGTTAGTTGACCTTAAGAGAGGAAAGTACGTGACGGAAAGGTCAAAGGTTGCTACTTGTCTTTCAATGTAAGTCATTCAGGTTTTTGGCGATTGAGGGTCCGGTTGTTGGCTAAGTGAAGAAGGGCGCGCATGCGCGATCACCCTTATTTCCGCATTCTGGAGTTGAAAACGAAGATTTTGCCATAATTAAGGGGGCGATAAGTGAAGCCATAGTGGGAGCCCGTTTGGTGAAGGACAAGAAGGAAATTTGAGTTGGACACACTTACTTTTGGCTGACTCTCGGACTGACTCGCTGATTTTTGGGCTTGCTGGACAAAATGTAAGTGACTCCGAGAGGTGTTTTCCGGCGGGGAGCGGCAAATATGCTCCCCGGCCGCGTTTGGTTAAGAGGCGAGACACACTTACTCTTGACCGGAGGAAGGAAAAGATTTAGTCGGCATCGAGCAGTGCTTCCGGCGGGGAGCGGCAATTATGCTCCCCGGCAGCGGGTTTTCTCAAAAATGCGAAGAAAAAAAAACTGTTGAGCGAATAACAAAAAAATTAACAGAGACTTGGGTCTCTATCTGTATCGGCAAAAGTCAGGACGATGTCCTCTGAACTCCGACTTGAAAACAGAAGGAATTATGTCACCTTAGACAACTGGAAGCCTGCGTTAGCCGTTCTCTAAAATGCCTAGCTTAATTGTCTACGTTTTCCTTGGTGGAGCTGAGAGTCTAGGCAGACAGCCGTGCGGTGTAAGCTGTTCTCTTGCTTCCAGTGGGAATAATTTTCTTCTATGGAAACCAGTAGCAGGCGTAAGATTTGACGGTATAGCTGATGTAATTTATTGTCGTGCCGTTCGAGTTTCTGGCTTGCGGATTTGCCAAGTGACGTAAGGATAGAGCTAAGATATGAGCTCTCCTCCACTTCAAGAGGTCCACTACAGATAAGTTGTATTTTTTTTTTTTTGTGTGTGTTTATACGATCCTCTCACGAAACTTTTCTTCATAACATTGGTGCCGTGACCTCTGCTTAGTGGGGGATCGGATCGAGAATTGAATTTGGATTTTGAATTTACCTATTTTGTATAATTTACTTTTTAAGGAGGGAGTTAAATTTTATGTGCTAGGATTAATTAGAGTTTTTGATTTGTGTTTGCTTATTTGTTAATACGAGAGTGATAAAGTTTGAAAATGTGTGTGAATTTCAAAAATTTTGGACTTTAACGTTAGGCAAACAGAATTGAACTTTAAAATTAGGAAAAATATATATTTTAATGTAGCAGAATAGGTACTGTACATTTTTACTGATGAAAATCCTTGAGTGTTTTCTGGATGTATATTTTTGATTTCTAATTTCTGATACAAGATGGAAAATGAATTATTTCACGATAATCCTATGCTATTTGTGTATCCTTGTAACAAGTTTCGAGTGCTTGTCTTTAAAAACTGGACTCATTTTTTGAGCACTTCTAAGAGAAAGAGATTAAAGACTCTAATTATTTTACTGAATGAGACAAGCCATAGCTATGCGTAGCTAGAAAAAAATTTTTTTTTGTGTGTGGTGTTTTTGCTAATTATTTAACCTAGAATCTTGTGAAATGTGTAATTGTGAGGGGTAACGTTAGAGAAATTTTGATTTTTTTGTCTTAATTGAATAATATTTTGTGAAATGTATGTAATGTTTTCATGATTCTCTAGCGTAGTATATTATTGCTTTTTGATTTACAATGTTTTATTATGATTCCAGTATATTGTGTAAGGTGTTAGAAAATTTAATTTAGTATTGAGCAATGAATTTTATAAGTTCTTAAGGCATAATGATACAAATGAATGAGTTAGAAAAATTCAAGATTGTTTTTCAATTGCAAAATTCTGTTTTAAAATTAACATGGGTTAGATTTGAATTTTTGCCTGAGATCAGCAATAATGATGTTAGCATATTTAATTTTTTTTTGGATTGAATTCTTCAGCTTGAGTGAAGTTCTAATTAGTTTAATGAGTTAGAGTAATTGGGATTAGTTATCTTCTGAGTTTTAAGTTTGTGAAGAGTTGTCATGTGAGAATTGTTTAAACAGTAGAAATTGAGTTAGTCTTGTGAATTGTAGAAAGTGAATTTTAATGAGAATTTTGTGACAACGGGAATTTGCTTTGTGAAAATGTTTGAAATAAGTTTGAGAAGATTAGTTACTTATGCTCTGTACTCATGTGTGGGAATTTTCTGTTGATTACAAGTAGTTTGTCTTGAATTTACTAGTGGATCGTAATAGATTTGATTTGAGTTATTGAATTTTCTTTCTTGGTTGGACTTGTTGCTGAATTTGGGGTTAATTCTTGTTTTGGCTTAAGTTTTGTATTTGAATTGGTAGTATCAAGATAGTTGTATCAGGTTTTTGTTTTGTTTTGGTGGTTTCTGCCAAGGTCCGTAAAATGCAAGTTCTCTGATGTTTAGTTTCTGTGGAAAAATTGAGATTTCTGTGGTCATAGGAAAATAGTAGAATTTGAGTTATGGATTTCATTTGTGTGATTTTTAGGGATTTTTTGAATTATGAGTTATGAGTATTTTTTTTAGTTTAGCACTTTTGAGAACTTTGCATTTGTTGCTTGCAGTTAGGTCTTGCGTGAAGTTGTAATGTCCTGAAAGCTCGTTTTCTTGTAAATACTTGCACTTCATGGTGGCACTTGACCTCTTACACCGGGGGCAAACAGGAACTTGTTATCTGAGAAATCTATTGTTGTATCTCTTTCATTGTGTTGGTTCAGGATTGTAACGTTTCGGTCAGCGCACTTTTCTTTCCGAGATAAGAGATCTTATGTTCTCTTTCAACGTGTCTGGAGGTTTGCTTGATACGTAAAGTTTGAGTCTGTCATTTATAATACAGCGCTTTTCTCAGCTTACATGGACGCGGTAAAGAGTTACTTTGTTTCTTTTGTTTGGGTGGAGGTGTTGTTGAAAGCTGCTACTTAGGTTACTATACAACGTTTTGAAGAGTCTGATGCAGAATAGATCTCAGGTTTTGCCTAAAATTGGGGGGTTTGTTTGAACACTTTTTGATTTGTGATATTTTATTTAGTGTTCTAGTAACGTGCTTCAGTCCAGCTTTGACTGATTTCTTTGACTAGTTGAAATTTTTTTGTGTGGACCTAATGGATTTTTAGAATTACTGATTTTTTTTGGTGTTCTCTTACTAAGGGGACTTAAGTTTGGTGTTGTTACTCACTAGTGTTTATCGTGAGGTTTGAATTTTTAGCGACACTTCACTCTTGCTGGTTGATTTTTTTTTGGCTTGATTTGAATTACAGTGAAATATTTTTGACTTGATATGGTTTAACATAATGACTATTTGTGTATTTGTTTAGGTATTGCAGTTTAAATTTTTTTTTTAAGTATCGCTGATCTCATTGCTCATTTGAATTATGTACGAAATTTTTACAGTTTAATTGTATTTTCATTTTATGTCTATATGTGTATCTTGGTAGTATCTGTTTGTAATTATTGGCCAAACGTCATTTTGTATATACATTAGGTTGTATTATTACTATTATTTTTGTGTGTTTTGGATAAAATTCTAATTGGTATTTGCACAGCGTATTCGTTATGTTCATTCTCGGAATTGATTTTGGTTGGATTGAATTTTTGGACAATCACGTTTTCTTTGTTTCTGATTTTTGTGTGGGGTATTTTCGGCTGGTTCCGAGGTTCCTTGTGTTGTAACGTTCTTTTCTTTTCTAATGCTTGGCCCTGATCAGGCCGCTTTTGTTCTTAGACGTGATTGTTTGGGATTCATTCCTGGAAGTTATTCAATTTCGTAGTACTTAAGGGGATCTTTACTCTTTTTTTTGAATACGTTCATGTGACATATTTTAGTTGGAATTGTTTGAATTATTAGTGTGTTTATTTTCTCAGGAATGTATTTTATGTATCTGCGGCGCGTTAATTATCTTATTGATTGATCTTAGACATATTTTGGTTTGTGATTAGCGCCTTATTTTTATTTTTATTTTTGTATGTGTTCTGAGTATTTCTAGGTTTAATTAAGTGATTTAATTGATGTTTTTGATTAATTATTTTTGATGATCTTCCTTGAGTATTTTAATTAGTAATTGCTTTGATTAATCTTGTTGTTTTACTTGCACATTTTGGACTTTACATTTAATGTGTCAGTAACGTCACTGTACCAAGGAGTCGTATGAAATATTGTTACATTATGTTATCCTTTAGCCTTATTGCACAGTATGAGTCATGGTATTTCAAGAAGTGTCTGTCTGCTAAATTTTGGTAAACCAAAATTTAATTCCTTAGGGGAAAGGAATGTTATGTAGAGAAATTATCTGATAGCGTTATAAAAAATTAGGTGAATGATTTTATGATTTATGGAAATTAAAATTTTATTTTGATTCTGAATTATTTAATTTAAGGCTTTAATTTTGGGGAGAAACAGATGCTTCGGGAAATATTATTTAGTATAAATGAATATTATTTATTTTCTTTTATTTGCAAATCTTGTACAAAACTTTTATTCATTGTGAAAGAAGCAGGGAAAGGGAGGCAATTTTCGCCAAGTCATGATTTCGCGCGCTTTAGAATGTTCGAGAAAGAATTTTCATTGTTAGTTGACCTTAAGAGAGGAAAGTACGTGACGGAAAGGTCAAAGGTTGCTACTTGTCTTTCAATGTAAGTCATTCAGGTTTTTGGCGATTGAGGGTCCGGTTGTTGGCTAAGTGAAGAAGGGCGCGCATGCGCGATCACCCTTATTTCCGCATTCTGGAGTTGAAAACGAAGATTTTGCCATAATTAAGGGGGCGATAAGTGAAGCCATAGTGGGAGCCCGTTTGGTGAAGGACAAGAAGGAAATTTGAGTTGGACACACTTACTTTTGGCTGACTCTCGGACTGACTCGCTGATTTTTGGGCTTGCTGGACAAAATGTAAGTGACTCCGAGAGGTGTTTTCCGGCGGGGAGCGGCAAATATGCTCCCCGGCCGCGTTTGGTTAAGAGGCGAGACACACTTACTCTTGACCGGAGAAAGGAAAAGATTTAGTCGGCATCGAGCAGTGCTTCCGGCGGGGAGCGGCAATTATGCTCCCCGGCCGCGGGTTTTCTCAAAAATGCGAAGAAAAAAAAACTGTTGAGCGAATAACAAAAAAATTAACAGAGACTTGGGTCTCTATCTGTATCGGCAAAAGTCAGGACGATGTCCTCTGAACTCCGACTTGAAAACAGAAGGAATTATGTCACCTTAGACAACTGGAAGCCTGCGTTAGCCGTTCTTTAAAATGCCTAGCTTAATTGTCTACGTTTTCCTTGGTGGAGCTGAGAGTCTAGGCAGACAGCCGTGCGGTGTAAGCTGTTCTCTTGCTTCCAGTGGGAATAATTTTCTTCTATGGAAACCAGTAGCAGGCGTAAGATTTGACGGTATAGCTGATGTAATTTATTGTCGTGCCGTTCGAGTTTCTGGCTTGCGGATTTGCCAAGTGACGTAAGGATAGAGCTAAGATATGAGCTCTCCTCCACTTCAAGAGGTCCACTACAGATAAGTTGTATTTTTTTTTTTGTGTTTATACGATCCTCTCACGAAACTTTCTTCTATATAACATTGGTGCCGGAAGTAAGATTCACAACATTATTTCCCGGCGTGAACTTAAGCTATTTAACAATATACAGTAAAAGTTAAGTCCGAGATCCGGACATCCAATATCTGGAATGATCTAAAATCCGGACCTCAAAGCCACCACCAACCAATTTTTTAGGGCTTTTTTGAAGGGAAGGGGTATGCTTTACGCACGCACATTAGATTTTTTTCCTCATCATAAAAAACATGTCGGAAATCCCGATTTTTAATCTCAGTTTGGCGCTAAGTAAAATATTTCATTATTGAAGAAATAATTATTTTAGCATAAATTTGTGTGATTAGTAACTTGACTCCATAGCTGCGTATCTGCTTGGCATAATCTCAAACCGAAACATTTGTTAATTTTACACCAACTAATATTTTATATCCTTGATGCCGAAATCGCGAATCATTATTTATTGTATTTTGCTTTCATCACCGCATGTTTATCAACGGATGACAACTTGAGTGATGAATCATGCAGCGACGCCAAATAATAGAGTATTATCCGATTACAGATTTAAGTTTAATGCGCTAAAATGTTGACAAGGGGAGATTTAGCAGAAATTCTTTCCTTATGCTAAAAAATAGATTTTGTTAATGATACTCGTAGGACAAACGATTATATTTAGTGCTATTTGAATTAAGAATAACTGATTTGTTATTCACATAAAGCCAGAACCAGCGCCAGAGCTCGCATGGCCGCACCAGGCAGCAGAATTTAGCGAAGTTAAACAGAAGTTTTTCATTGCGATGACAATGCCCAATCATCAATCAATTAACGGAGGGCGAAATCTGTAGTATGGTTCTAAATCCAGAAAATACAGCTACCGATAGTGAAGAAAGTAACAGAGAGGTTACTGAACGAGAAAAAATTTTGATTGACAAGTTATTCGGAATTCTCGACACAGCAATTACAGGACTTGAACAATGGAACTTAATAACTGAACAAGAAATTATATGTCTATAGTATTAGTCTAAAGTATTATCAGGTTCAATGTTCCGTCTTACTTTCTTCGGGAACATGCAAGGACCTGACTCGGAACAGAGAGCTTACTAAAGCTATGTTCAGTCACTGTGGGAAGTAGACAGGATACACAAGAAGGGTATACAAAACCCTTTATTTTTCTCTATTTACAATAACTTCCGTACTTCGGAATACACAGACCCACTACTTGTGGTCTAAACGTAAAAATATAAAAATAAAACTAAACTCTAATTTAACTTTAAAATAATAAACGTGGAAGATTGGCCTTATATTAACCGGAAGCCGTATGTAGTACAGAGAACTGTGAACACTACAATACGTTTAAAAATTATCAGGAGGATTAAAACCTCTGGCCTGGAAGGCAACCAGCAACTGAGTAAAACTTCTAAGGTAAGCGGCCTGCTTCGACTAACTGCTTCCTCTCTCTCGCTTGGCAAAAAGCCACAACTTAAATATTTGGCGTTCGCCAGACAAACTTTGCATAAATACATTAACGCTTATAATTCTGGCCGGAAGTAGAAAATAAGAAGTGATAGTAAAGATTTAAAATAAAATAAACGTTAGTAAAACTTAAGATCCTTACATACTTCCCGCTAGAGTTAATTAGTTTGAAACTGAGGTCTAAAACGACCTTGTTGAAAACTTTTAGCTCTAGAATCTAACGCGAGGCCAATCTTTTACAAACATTTTTCGCTAGAAACTAGAAATTTAAAAGAAAGAAATTTGTTTTTACAATAGCAGCTCCCAGGACACACAATTTTGTTTCATCTGTACTGCATCTAAACAGGAGCTTTTATTCAAATCTGGTTCCTTCCAGAGATCTGGAAGGAAAACTAGTTTAATGAAATGTTACACAATGAAATGGCAAGTAACATGTATAATTATATTTCTCTTAACATTCTTATTTCATTCATAACTATTTTAGTTATCTCTCCCCGTGCTCTCTGACATGTGTTGTAAGAGAACACCAAACACGAATGTGTTTATGTCTATGTGTTCAACACTTCCTCCTACAATCAAAACACTAACGTGTTAAAATTCAACATACCATGACCTCGTAACACACCCTAATTTCAACTCTAAACCCTGAGGTACTATTCTGAAAGTGGCTAACTCTGAAGTGTAGCGTCAGAGAGCCTAACTACATCATTCAACCTTTAACACATATTCACCATGATTTAGTCTTTTTACAGTCACACGAATAAAAAAAATGTTAACATTACTTTCACTTTTACCATATCACGGTATTTCTTAACATTTAACATAACAGTTCACATTGTATATAAGAACATATTAACATGCCGTTAATTTTACACATTTGAAAACATACAATAGTAGTACATTGTTAACTTCTATTCTTTTCAAAGCAAGTGCCAATTCTTTCTACATTGAAATAATACATTTCAAAAAGTCTTTCAGACTAAAACTTCTTTCTTGCCAGAATGTTTTAAATAATATTTATACAATAACTTTTTACAATATTTAAGTCTTTACACAACACTATTATACATCAACTTTAGTTTTACGCGCGAGTAATTTAAAAACATAATACCAAAATCGGTAACAACTCATTTCTCGCCCTTTTGGCGATAAAGGTAGACCTCGCATGAGGTAAAACTTCTTGAAATCTGCCACTTGCAGTAAGAATGAAAGATTAACTTAAGTTTGCAAAGTAACATAAAATTTTACTTATCTTTGTGATATTCGGACATTCTTTTCTGGGCCCAGTCCTGAAAGGTAGTGCAGATTGTTGTTTGATTTATCCTCCTTCTTGTACGGGCTCGCCCTTCAGTGCGTTCCTCTAGATGCTTTCTTTTTTCTCCAGTTCGGTCACCCTTGAATACCTTCTTTTTCGCCTCTGCCTGTGGTCTTGGCCGTTTGATGGCAGCTGGTCTTAGCGGAACCGGGAAACTTCTTTCGTGTTCCTGCTTGGACCTCGTTGCTGGCCGTTCAAATTTTCCTTGTAACTTTTCCTCCGCCGCTGATGGCCCTTCCGCAGTTCGGCGACATTTGCTGCGGAGAGTCCTGTCGGATGAGTAGATCTTCCATTTTAGAGCCGGGTTATAGTTGCCGTCATTTCTCCTAGCTCTCTTTGCATACGTCGTCCTTCTCCCTTCTTCATTCTGGGGGTGTTCGTGAGCTCTCTTTTCTGGACGGTGGAACGGCTTCTTTTTCTTGCTACCTTCAATTTTTCCGCGGGGAAACTTTCTTTTCACTTGCTCCTGCCTCTTAATGGCTTGCCCTTGTACTTGTCGTTTTTCCACCACTGGAGCTTGTGCTTGCGGTGTCTGCCGTGCCGGATCCTGCAAAAGATCTTTGAAAATTTTCATTTTATTACGATCATAGTAGGGTTTGATTTGATCAATGTTTGCGGAGCAGGTTTCACCATTTCTAGCTTTTAACACTACTACAGCGTGAGTTATATTTTCTATGACATATGGTCCTTCAAATCGTGGAAAAAATTTGGCAGTTTTATCTTCTGGTGCTGAAGAAAGTGAATGCTTAATTTTTAGTACTTCATCCCCTACTTTATAAGTTACTCCCCGTCGTTTCAAGTCATAATATAGTTTTTTTTTCCTCTGTGCTACTTCAGTATTCTTCTTTGCTTCCTTAATTAGTTTTTCTATATCACCCATTTTAAATTCTGGGGCTCATTATTGCACATAAAATAATTTATCTAACGGCGTTATAATCTTTCTGCCTAAAAATAACTCAGCAGGAGTTTTGCCCGTTGTATCATGTTTTGCGGACCTAAGGCCGAAAGCAAATTCATTGACATAGTTATCCCAGGTTTTATGAAAATTTTTAACATAACTACGGATAATTTTCACTATATTTCTATTGACCCGTTCCGCTATATTTGATTGCGGCCGATACGGGACCGTTTTTAAATGACGTATGCCCAGTTTTTGGCAGATGTCTTCAAATACATTACTTACAAATTGAGGACCATTATCCGCCCCGTATTTTAAAATATATTCATTTAAAATAGAATCAGTAACTAATTTCGCGGAGGCTCGTTTTAAGGGAACAATTTCGGTCCATTTACTAAAATGATCAACCATAACAAGGAGATAGTGACTTTTATTTAACTGACTTTTTGGGAAAGGCCCCAATAAATCGATGCCAATTATTTCATTTGGAAATTCCGATTTAATACTATTTAGAAACCCGGCCGGGCGGAAATTAATATAATTAACTGCTTGGCATGTTGGGCAGGACTGGACATACGCTCTTGTTAACTTTTGCAGTTCAGGAAAATAGACTGCCTCGCGTACGCGTTGAATAGTTTTTCGAATACCAGCATGAGAAGCTAAAGGGCTGTCATGGAGCTCCTGCAGGATATTTAATCTAAGACTAGCTGGGATAACAGGTCGAAATTCGTATTTGGAATTCGTAGTTTTTGTATAGAATAATAGACCATCTATTAGCTCGTAATGGGCCGCCCTATTTCTTATCGCCACAATATCTTGGTGGCTAAAATTTTCAGGATCCTTTAAATACTCACAAATGCTTCCCAACTCAGGATCCTTACCCAGTTCGGTTATTACAGTTTCTCGGGAAATTATTGTACATGCTGTGAGCATTGCCACCTTTACGGTATTACCTTCTTCATCTATTTTAATTCTGGATAGGGCATCTGCTACGATATTTTCCTTTCCGGGGGTATGCTTGATTACCAGATTATATTCTTGTAGCTTGAGTGACCATCTTATTAACCTTGGGGATAAGTTTTTTCCTGAGTACAATCTAGTTACCGCCGCATGATCAGAGTACACTGTTATTGGCGCCTTTCCAAAATAGACTCGGAACTTTTGCACTGCTAACAGAACTGCAAGTGCCTCTCTCTCGGTCGCGGAATAGTTTCTTTGTGTTTGATTTAAAGTTCGGCTAAAAAATGCCACGGGCTGCTGATTTTGCGAAAGTACCGCTCCTACCGCATAATCCGAAGCATCCGCTGAAATTTCTAAATTTTCATCCTTTTCGGGAAATTTCAAGACAGGGGCTTCCGTTACTGCTTGTTTTAATTTTTCGAAAGCACTATTGGCTTCGGCCGTCCACGAGAATCTTGCCTTTTTCCTTTTTAATTTTAACAATGGTTCAGCAATAGCTGCAAAATTTTTTATAAAGGACCTATAATATGAACAAAGTCCTAGAAAAGAAGAGAGCTTCTTCGCCGTATTTGGCAGCGGATACTTTTGCACAACGATTATTTTTGATTCGTCTGTCTCGATTCCTTTCTGAGATATTTTTAACCTAAATATTTTAATTCAGGGGCTGCAAATTTGCACTTTTCGACATTAACTTTCAGACCGGCCTCATTTAATAAAGAAAACACCTGTTTTAAATCCTGTACATGTTGGTCCAGATTATCACTATTAATAATGATATCGTTTAAATAGATAAATGTGGACTTTCCAAGAACAGGCCTTAACACAATGTCCATACATCGCTGAAATGTTGCCGGCGCCCCTGAAAGGCCAAACAGCATACGCAAAAATGCATAAGTGCCAGACTTGGTTATAAAAGCAGTCTTAGGCACATCCTCAGGCCTAACCCCTATTTGAAAATAACCAGTCGTTAAGTCTAAAGTCGTCATATATTTGGTGGATGTTATGTTCCTTAGAATTTCTTCAATAATAGGTAACGGATATACCGGATATTTAGTTATGGAGTTTAATTTACGGTAGTCAATTGCGAATCTCCACCTTTTTGGATGTGTCAAAGGATAGTCATTATTTTTCTTACATAAAACCACCGGGCTAGCATAACTACTTGAGATGGGCGTTATGATCTTTTTACGTAGCATATCGGTGATATGCCATTCTATAATTTTTTCCTTATTCTTATCATACCGGTATGCTTTGTGGCGATTTGGCATTGAATCTCCGGTGTCAATAGTATGGTTAGTAACCTGAGTAAATCCTGGCACTAAATAACGAAGCAAATTCACTTACCACTTGTCGGATTCTTCCTTGCTCGTCATTAGGCAGGTGGTCAAGATTTAACATCGGCGGTTCAGCCTTTTCTGCACGAACTGGTTTCATTGTCAGCTTAAGGGACGCTTCATTAAAATCCAGCGTTGCTTGTGCCTCTGAAAGAAAATCTATTCCTAAGATTATATGTGCTTGCAGATTCTTTACTATAAAAAACATCACCTTTACTTGTTCGTCCTTGATACCGACATACAGCGGTACTTTACCTATACAGTTACATTTTTCTCCTTGCGCCGCTAACACTGTCGTATTATCCGAATTATATATGCGGTATTTCCGAAAATACTTCCTAAAAAATTCTTCTGCCACACAGGAACACTGCGCGCCTGTATCCAGGAGTGCGGTGGCTGGGATATTATTCACCAACACTTCAATCTTCGGAAGAGTCAAATTTTTCACCATTACTGTATTTTACTTGAAGGAAGAGGGGTTTTCTTGGCCTTCGGATTTCCGCACCCTCCCGTCAGCAGAAATCCGTTTTAGTTTAAATTATTTTTCATTTCCGTGCTTTCCTTCTTTTTCCACTGGCCTTGAGACTTTTTTCCTGGATTGCTATTGAGCTGTCGACGTTCGCCGGCTGTTTTTGAATGCTCGGGTTTCCTTGCCCACTGATTCGCTTTGCTTCCGTAGCCGTGTGCTTGAGTTTCCTGTAGTCTTGGCGCACCAAATTGGTTTCGCTGTTGATATTGGTGTCTTCTTTCAACGTCCGCCGTTCTTCTACTTTCAAACTGGATTGCTAGCTCAAATAACGTTTCCAGTGTAGTCAGATTTATTAATTCAATAAAGTCTTGCACTTGGGGCAGTAACCTCGGCAAAATCACTTGAATTATCTCAGGATACGGACGGTTTCCATACAAGAGTTTGAAGACGTGAATTTTTCTTAAAATAAAGCTTGAGAGATTTTCGATTCTTTGTTGATATATACTAAAAAGTTCCGTTTCTAATTTTGCACGATCCCTTACGACAGGGAAGGCTTTTAGTAGGGCAGCCTTGAAATTCTCGTAAGTATAGCTGGTACTTCCTGCTTGACCCAAGAGACTTCTGCCTATACATTTGAACCAGTTAAGCGCTTGCCCCTCAAAGCGCTGGTAGCTAAGGTAACTTTTTGAAATTCGTGCACGGGGTAGAGCATGAAGTGGTCATCCAATTTTTCCAAAAAACTGGTTACCGGTGAGTTTCCATTAAATGTTGCTTCTGGTTTCATCGAAGCGCGCATGGTCTGGACGATGTAACCAAATACTTCCAGGGCGGCAGCTGGCATTTCTGGATTCTGAGACGCTTCTGCAGGCAGCACAGGTTCTTCTTGAAACTCGGCCATGGTTATTCTTCTTCGTTGGGCGCCACTATCAGGTTCAGTGTTCCGTCTTACTTTCTTCGGGAACATACAAGGACCTGACTCGGAACAGAGAGCTTACTAAAGCTATGTTCAATCACTGTGGGAAGTAGACAGGATACACAAGAAGGGTATACAAAACCCTTTATTTTTCTCTATTTACAATAACTTCCGTACTTCGGAATACACAGACCCACTACTTGTGGTCTAAACGTAAAAATATAAAAATAAAACTAAACTCTAATTTAACTTTAAAATAATAAACGTGGAAGATTGGCCTTATATTAACAGGAAGCCGTATGTAGTACAGAGAACTGTGAACACTACAATACGTTTAAAAATTATCAAGAGGATTAAAACCTCTGGCTTGGAAGGCAACCAGCAACTGAGTAAAACTTCTAAGGTAAGCGGCCTGCTTCGACTAACTGCTTCCTCTCTCTCGCTTGGCAAAAAGCCACAACTTAAATACTTGGCGTTCGCCAGACAAACTTTGCATAAATACATTAACGCTTATAATTCTGGCCGGAAGTAGAAAATAAGAAGTGATAGTAAAGATTTAAAATAAAATAAACGTTAGTAAAACTTAAGATCCTTACAGTATTAGCAGAGAAAACAAATCAAACAACTCACATTGAAAGAAATGTTTAATAAAGTAAACATATAAATATTAAGCTCTTTTCTTTTGTAAATTTTGATACCCTTTAAATCATAAATACTTCATTATTTCGTAAATCACGATTTCATATTTTCAATTTTATAATTTCTACGTGCCATCTTAGTAGATTTAAAATGATCTAATATCCGGAAAAATCTCAAATCTCTGATCGCCAAAGTCCCGACCTCGGACTTTGTACTGTATATATATATATATATATATATATACGGAAAGTATATTTTCAGTTAAACTTCTACCCAGTAACTTTAGTAATTCATGAAAGTTAATTTTGCGTCTAGTTAATTCAGGAAAATTAGTTTCAATTAGTTGTTTTCAGCTTTAAAAATATTAAAAAATTTTTAGTTAGTTAGTTATTTTCAACTAATAATTACATCGCCATTAGCAAAAATTATGCATTGCTATCAACAACATAGGTTTAAACCAAATACTTAATTGTCTATTGAAGCTTCAAAACGTATTTCCGAACTTCACTTTTTCTCGGCTAGCGTTACCGAATTTGCCCTTGGCGACCTAAAGTCGAAATGGAGCCAACAGATTTCCCGCGAAATCGATAACAGAGAAGCTTCAGAAATAAACTCATAATCCCGATATCCCATACATATAGTATGTGCAAAAGAGAATAAACTCCGTAGAAAGTGATAAAAAATTAATTTATGGCTTAATTGAAACAAACACAGAAATTGAGCTCAGCAAAACCATGTAAAAACAAATTGAAATGATAAAACGAAACTTAATTTTCATGTGAATTTTCAGCGCTGACTCTCCCATTCTAGAAATTTCAGTTTGTTTCAGACAAAGACCACATTTAAGGATTGCCGTACATCAATATTCAGTCTTTGTAGTCAGCTTGATGAAGCCACAGTTTATTGAAAATGCACTTTAGGCATCTCGTTCCTATTGGCGTCGGAAGGGTTGTGGGCTTCCAAGTTGGGATAGCTCTATTTTTGGCAAATATTTCCAGAATCCCCCCTTTTTTTTCTCGAGCACATTCATCACCACTTTCGCCTCTTAAAGAACTTCCGGCTTCACGCTTTCGACTGACTGACTGATAACTTATAGCCAGAATACCACTGAGATCAGTAGTTTATCTGGCTCAATCAAATTTATGCCGGATGGGCACAATAACATAGAACTATCTTCACATAATGTCCGCAGTAAGGAGGAGAAAGACGGATAAAGAATAGGAAGACCAGCAACGCAAGAGCTCACTAGCAAGTAACCGGCCCGGTAAAGGCGTGATTAAGTGGGAGTCATAAAATGAGTGTAGAATGTGAATAAAACTAGTGAATTTAAGAAATACACAGTACAATAAATGAGTAAGATACAAAATTAAGAATGCTAATAAATACATTGGGTACATTATTTACAGGTGGGCACTAGGTGGGAAAGTTCGGGTCCCTGATAAGGTGGGCCGCAAGTGGGCGCAGTTTGGCGTCCTCATTCAATATTTCGTAGGTAAAGATATCAAAATTTCTCATATGGTCACAGTTCAGAGCTTTCGTGAAGAATTTCCTGTTGATCTTATTCAGGTGCTCTTCTAGAGTGTCCAGTTTTAAGTCACAGTGCAGTGTAGCATTGCTCACAAAAAAGTGAGCATGGGTGATAAGCCTTAAGACTTTGTTTTGCATGATTTGAAGGCTTTTTATATCCTCCTTGGTAGCCATGCACCAGGCCGGCGACGCATAAGTCATCAATGGCCTAATTGCCGTGATATAAACTAGCCTCTTTTTCCTGAGGTCTAAGCTAGAATAATTACCCAATATAGGGATGAGACTATTTACAACAGTGAAAATTTTTCTTCTGACCTCTGTTATATGATCTCCCCATTTTAATCTTTCATTTAGCATTTTTCCTAAATATTTCGCCTTACTAACTCTAGGAATCTCTTCAGAGAATAAGGAGCTTGCTATTAATAGTCAACTGTGTATTTTCCCTCCTTATCAATAATAATTGCGACTTGCTGGCATTAATAGCAATTCTCCAAGTCGTACACCACTTTTCTACCACTGGTAGAAGCTCCTGTAATTTCTTGATTGCATGGTGTGCGTTTGCGGACTTTACGGCTAATGCCGTATCGTCCGCATAGCACCCAAGAAAGTAATTTCTGTCAATGTGAGCTCTAGGGAAGTCATGAACATAAAATAAATACAGGACGGGCCCTAAAATGGACCCCTGTGGGACGCCTGCATTCATGGTGCGTAAACTGGAGATGTCCTTTCCAATAGCCACAGTGAATTTCCTATTAGTGATGAAAGACATAATTAGCTGAATCAGCTCTCTATCCATAGGGAGATTTATAAGTTTATAAATAAGCCCCTCATACCAGACGCGGTCGAATGCCTTCGCCACGTCTAGCATGAGTAAGGCGACATTTTGTTTCTTGTGAAGCGCATCCCCACAAAACTCGACGAGCCGAACCAGCTGCTTCGTTGTTGAAAGCTTTCTCCGGAAACCAAATTGTTCCGGAGGCAGTAATTCAATATAGTTTTTCAATCTGCTGTAGATTAATCTCTCAAAGACCTTTCCTAGTCCCGGAAGCAAGCTAATGGGCCTGTACCCATCTGGCTTGCCGGGCTTAGGCAATAAAATAACTTTTGCGATTTTCCATTTTGTGGGAAAATAGCATTGACTAAGACACGCATTGATAATACTCGTGAATTTTGTCACAACATTGCAGGGCAGATTTCTAAGTGCGTGATTATTAATACCGTCTATGCCAGGGGCCTTTTTGACTTTAAGCTTCTTTGTGATTTCTTTGATCTCACTGGGGGTAGCAGTGGCCATGTACATCTTAGCAGTGTGGGCATTAAGCCAATCCCTAACAAAGTAGCATGCCTCATTGACAAAATTAATGTCCATGGGCGTCATGTTAGGTCTGAACTGCTCTTCTAAATGGTCCGCAAGGACCGTCGATTTGTCTTTATTATTGAGAGTAACAGCGTTTTCAGTATAAATCGGCTTATTGCATGTACGCTGCCTTTTCAAGTTACGCATGAACGTCCAAAGGGTGCCATCATTCGGACTAAGATTCTGAATTTTTTCCTCCCATACATCTCTCTTATGCTCATCTATTTTCTTTTTAATTAATTTATTTAATTTGTTCATATCTCTTTTAACGTGAGGGCTCCATGTAAGGTGCCACGCTTTCCTCATCCTATTCCGGTCCTTAATCATCTCTTTAATTTCCTGTGGCAGAATGCCAGCGTTATTATTTCTTCTCACGTGTCTAGATGCATTTTCAATAGCATTATTGATTGAATCAGTGAGGGTATCAACTGCATCATCTATATCTTTCCGCGAGTTAAGAGTATCAAAGATGGGCGGATTCTGACTGAGAAACTTCTGGAACTTATTCCAGTCAGTCGTGCGGATCATTTCATTTTCTGCCTCTTTAGTAGTGCCTAGGTAAGCAATGACCGGTATATGGTCAGAGCTCAATTCGTGCTTTACTTCAGTATAAATAGGGATTGAAGTATTTGTCAGAAGAATATCAAGAAGGTCTGCATTTCTTGGGTTCTGTGGTCTGTACGTATACTCCTCAGTAACATGCAAGGCAACTGGGTGATTATTTATAAATGCATAGAGGACCTTACCATTTTGGTTAGTTTTACGGCACCCCCACTCGGAGTGCTTTGCGTTGAGATCACCCGTTAGGATATACTTATTATTGTCAGAGAGAAGTTTGGAAAGAACACTTTCCGTCAGTTTCCTGGGTTTCCTGGGCGGATTATAACATGAAATGAAATTCAAATTACCATATTGCGGTAAGTACACTGAGACTGCGACCATCTCATGTCCTTCGTTTCTATCTTGGCTAATCAAACAGGACTGTAGCGAGTTTCGCACATAAATTGCGGCCCCCCCACCATGGTGACTCAAACGATCGCACCTATATGTGCGGTAATTAGGCAAATTAATACGCACGCATGGCGTGGCAAAAGTCTCTGTTACAAGGGCAATATCAATATTGTGATTGTTAAGGAAATTTAAAAATTCCGCCAACTTGTTCTGAATGGTATGCGCATTCCAGAATGCTAATTTTATGGGATCTCCTTGTGTGGTGTACCTATCCATTAAGATCTTTATTTATGGTAGTTTTGTCCTTATGATTAGGTGCATTTTGTCCTATTTGCTGTGTTAAAAGAAAGCCGGAGCTCTTAATGACCGGTACAAGCTCGGCCAGGTGTGCAAAAACAGTTTTTGCTTCCTTGATCGTGTCTGCATACAAACCAGTAGACAGGGCTTGTGCAAATGATTTATTTTCCATAACCCTACTAGTATAGACTTTTGGCTTATCCTGTTTCTTTTTAGGGAACATCTCACAACCCCTAAAGTTCGAGGTGTGAGATTGTTTACAGTTCTCACAACATGGTGGCAAGTCAGAGTTTTTATTAGGGCATTCAAAGGACAAATGTCCCTCTCCGCATCTCACGCACTTGGGTGCATAGTTACAGCCAGTTTGCGTATGATGAAATCCTTGGCACCTATAGCATTGTAGCGTACCCGATCTACCTTTATAATTTTCGACTTTAATTCCTAAGTCACATAAGTGAGTTTCGTTGTGTATATCTTTGGATTTGGGTTTCTTAGGCAGAGTAACTAAAAATAGCGGGAGTTTAATAACTTCCCCTTTTCTTCTGCGCGTAAGTTGCTTAACTGATTCAACTTTGTATCCTAAATCCTCTAACTCCTCTTGTACTTCTACCGTATCTGTATCTCTTAAAAGACCTCTTATCACAACTTTTATGTCTTTATCCTCAGGAAGCGTGAAAGAGTGATGTTCCACTTTCGTGTCTTTTAAATAAGTAACAGTCTGCCTGTAATGTTCAGGGTTTCTGATGAAAATTTTAATCCCTTTATTATTCTTATTAGAGTTAAACTCAATGTTTCTCTGTTTAAGTGCCCTAGCTATGTTTTTCCAAGTAGGGTAATCTACTCTAACAGTTATGGGTGGTATCCGTGACTTTTTCAAAAATTCCGCTTCTATGTTTTCATCTGAGCTTGTATTTTGTTTAGACGTACTAGCGTTCGTGTCCATACTATTGTTATCCTCACCATTAGTGGCATTTTCACTAAGTCTCTCCTCCATAGTGTTCATTTGAGTTGCGTCAGCCTGGGGAATATGAGCGTCAGTTCGCCCAGTCGGGCACGTGACCTCATCTGGATAACTGAGTGGTCGCGCTGCGTTTTCGGTTCCAGACCTACTCGCTGCAGCCTGTTTCTCAGTTCCTTCACGAGATGGCGCCACATTATTGTGGCTACTGACCGCAAACTCAGAACTCAATGTTTGTGTAATTTTACTACCTATGTCCTGACTAGGCGAGATTTTTAAACTTTTGGGAGCCTTCGGTTTGGGATTTCGTTTTAAGCTAACATCACCTTCATGTCTGGTACTTTGCTTGTAGTGTTCGACAGTAAGTGCGGAGTCATCATCAGCTATGTTCGCAAGAACATCAAATTTGTTTTGTACCTCAGGAGGATCCGATTCAGTATCGCTCAGAGTACGTTTCGTACTTTTGGTAACAGCAGTCCAATGCATATCGTGTTGGGAGACATCAGCATGATGGGAATCAATTTCATTAGACGCTAACCGGTTAGAACCGACTTGCGCTAAGCCTAGTTCAGAGCCACGTGCAGAGTTCAGACTTGCTCGTACTTTATCCGATAGGTTAGGGAGAAGATTTAATAGAAAATCCAGATCAATTCTTTCATCCTCAGTCAAAGGTAAATCCTTCTCTTTGGAAGTTAATTCCGCATATCAAGCGAAAATTACTTTGACCAGTGACATGTTGATCAAGTCCTTAAACCAGTTTAGTCATGAGGGAAAAATAGATGCAAAGAATCAGTAAAATCGCACTAAGGCCTTTTTACTACTCTTTGGTCACTTAAGACCGGTGAGCAACCTTTTATGTGCTAACAACTGATCGTAGAAGAAAAATCAAATTGACTTGGTAAAACCGAGAGCCGTACTAAGACAACCTTCACGTGCGACTGATGTACGCGAGGAGAAGCTAATCTCACGCTTTAGTCACAATCTGCCTAAATTTATAGATAACACCTGTTTCGAAAGATTGGGTGAATAGCCAATCAGACACCGATACTCTCGTTCGAGTAGCTAATTTTTTTTTTTTTTTTTTTTTTTTTTTTTTTTTTTTTATCGTTTGCAACGTAAATCTGCCAACAGATTGGTTAAGAGCCGTCGTGTAATTTTAATTCCATATTCATGAGAAATCGTAATTCACACTTAGAATGGCAATCATTAGAAATGATAAGAAATGTCAAATGAGCAAAATTAAGGACCGTTTATTCATTTTGGCCAAAATTAAGGACTTTTAAGGACCAAAAATCATTTTTGAAAAAATTAAGGACCGTACGAACCCTGTAGTCTTTATGAATCCATAAAGTAAGTTTTCTTCATGTTAAAGTATTCTGAGTGGCATTCACTTTATGAATCAGTGATCTGGCATTTGCAACTCTGCCATAAAATCCCCACCTTCTAATATTATCTGATCACTGTTATTTTTACCTACAGCATGTTATTTATATTTTGAAACTTGCTTATTTACAAGTCGTTGGTTATTTTATTTTTGATCACAGTCTTCTATGATTACATTCTCTCCTTGTCATTCAAGAAGCACATTTTCCATACTAGGGTGCATTAGATAAAGCTATTTAGAAGCACATTATGAGGCTATAAATTCGAATGCAATACATTTACTAATTTCGTCACAGGAGCATTCAACATACGGGATCCAACAATTTGCTTCCTGAAATTTCAAAGTTCCGATATATTCGGTTGCAAAACAGGAGGAAAATATATTTTATGAAATGATTGAGCTTTGTTTACTACGAGAAGTACAAACAACTACATCATTTACATTTTCATGTAGAAAAACGTCAGTAATTTAATTTTAACTGGTGTTGCCAAACTTTTATCAGCTCCTGAAAGTACTTAATACTGCCCATATTTACTCGTCCTCTTTCTTGTTATTGCTCTTATGTTGACTTATCACACCCGATGGACAGTGACATCAGATCATGTGTCTGACATCAGAGGAAACTCACGAAATTCATCATAGCAAGGGTTCAACACTGCGCCTGTTGTTGGCAAGAGCCCTGGTCATTATACTGGTGACAGAACGGCTATGATTAGTTCCGCCCCCAATTTTAATGGAGAGTACCTCTGGTGGGACGGATCCGAGTGTCTTCCCCCTCTTTCTTTACTAACTTAAAAAAATCCAGAGGAAAAATTTACAGAATGATCATTATTTCTTCGAAGAAAAAAAGTAGCAGATTAAAAAATGCATATGAAATAAATCTACTGGTGCCAGTTCAATGCCATCAATTGCAGTTTTCCTTTTCAATGCTATTTTTTTTATTTGCACAATATATTACATTCGTCTCAATGCATTGAAGCCGAGAAAGCAAAGGTTGAAATTAAAAAAACAAGGAAAAAAAATCTGAAAGGTTTCAGATTTAAATTCCGTCTAAAAGGGCATTTTTGTAACATTTTGCGTATTACCTTTATTTATTAAATATAATGTTCTTCGCACTTAAATAATAAAATTCAGTTCAAGAGCAATATCGCAAAAAAATTTTAAATTGAGCATATCTCTGGAATTTTCGATACGCAGTCTCACGCGCTGGAGATAAAAAAATTTTTTCTGTACAACGCTGCCATTTCTCGCTGTGAAATCCTTGAGTTTGTAAATCAAAAATTCATTAAAGTTTTACAAAATATGAAATCGATAATAAAACAAATTCCAAATTTCAAGTTTTGTCTTCTACATGCCCATATTCGCAGTAGGATTACGCCATTCAAACCCAGATGGCTCTAGGTACCGTTATTTTATCACAATGCGAGAAACA
Source organism: Stegodyphus dumicola (assembly GCF_044657685.1). NCBI lineage: Eukaryota > Metazoa > Arthropoda > Arachnida > Araneae > Eresidae > Stegodyphus > Stegodyphus dumicola. Next base: position 102,563,264 of record NC_140769.1, read on the forward strand.
TACATACATTTATGCAGATTCTTCATTATTTAATTTCTTCAAATATAATACATGGCGAAAATATTTGGTGCCAACAGTTTGAAAAGTGATTCAGCCATTTGTAGTGTTTCAACTCAAAATCGCAAAACGAAAACTATAATCCCTTAGGGAAAAAGCCCCTCTGGACTAATAACTTTAAAAATGGGATTGCAGTTGAAGCAGAAAAGAAAAATTAAGTAAACGTGTTGCTCTTCGTCAGATCATAGACCACAATTTGACACAATCGATTTCTTTTCTGACTTCTGGAGGAATTTGAAAACATTTTGGAAAATTTCAAAGGTCGATAATTGAAAACAAAAGCAAAATTTATTTAGAAAATTTCAAAAAGCAAAACATTAATTAGAAACAAAAGCAAAATTCATTTCAGAAACATGTCTTCTAAAAATGATTAGAACAACAATATCGAATACAAAACAAGGAATGAATAACGAAAAACAGCAAAATTATCCAAGGTTTAGCACTAAAATGGAAAATTATAAAAAATATGTTTTTAAAAAGAAGGGAAGAAATGTGCATTCGTTTCAATCTTCTTTTCGAAATAATCAAAAAATATACTTAATTATAAAATTTATAAAGATTCCAGAAACAAACTCTGTTAACATGGTGCAACGGAGAAAAATAGCATGATGCTAAGCTAAAGGAGAATTCAATAATGCAATAAAAAATAACACAAATTTTAATAATACTTCTGAAAGCCTAAATTAAGCCAAGGAACGTTTGGAAAGGAACAATGTTTTTCAAACAAAAAGTATTTGCTGTTATTTTAATCAAATGGGAAATTTGCAAAAAACCGTATAACAAAAATTCAAACCTTCAAAACAGCAGTAATTAAGTTGAAAAATTGGATTTTAAAACAGAAGTTATAAGATACGAGCAAGAAATAAAGAAAAATCGAAGAAAAAAAATTTTACTTTTAAAATGAAGTACGAAGAACATTCAAATAGGGGAAGTATAGAGTTGCCAAATCACAAATGGTAATAATGAGTTGAGTCGAGTTGTAAATTCTAGCAAAATGTAAGAGGAACACTAAATTTACTACTAGAGGAATACTGATGAACAAAAAACATTAAATACGAAACGATTTAATTGATTCGAAAAATATGTAATGAATATGTTATATCATATTTGATCGCATTTTCAATCTTGTCTGCTTACGAATGTTATACGAATATCGATAAGAGAATATTATGCCTATAAGGTAATTTCCGAAGGACGCGGTTATAGTACGATGATAACAAATGAAAAATATTCGAGGATAAGCTACTGGTAATTATAATAATACTATTTACATAAAAGAAACCTATACGTTTATCCAAGTTACAGCATATTCATCTTAACCTGACTTCCTTCTACATAATGGTTAAAATTTACAAATATGATGGCCTCTGTACAAGCAAGTGACACTTCAAGACGGATGCTCGCATTCCGAGCCCCATAATACATTTATTGGCCAATATTTAATTTGTCCTGGAAAAAAAAATAATATCTACACTGATTTAAATTATTTTTGGTAAAAATATTTTAGGTAAAACACTAACAAAGCAGCACTGCAAGCCACATTTTAAACAAAATATGCTGTTTAATAGAAACGTGCGCTTGCATACTTATTAAAAAAGAAATTTTGTGATTTGAGAATAATGGAGCCATACGAATTATATTCCCATTCTGAATATATTCGATCATCAAAGACTCTTCCTACATATGGCTAGCCTCTGTAACATTGCAGAATGGCATAATAATGCCTTTAATAGGGATGGTAACTAACATAGCTGCACAACCTCAATCATATGAAAAACTACCAAGAATGTCAGGCTATTATAAGGCATGATTCCGCGTACTTTCATGTCAGGTGCGGAAGTAATGCGATGCTTCAAAACATCGATAGATTTTTATACTCTAGTCAGAACTTCTCTATATGTGCAAGAAAAAGCTATTGCTTTCTGTGCGATCCGAATTCCTTCCTTGAAATCCACGTAACTGTATAGACATTTGCCGATATTTATTTCAGGAAAAACCGCTACAGCTCAGCTGACCACATCCCTGTCAGATGACTACATATAGACGTCATCTGTGAATGTAGATGCCACGGATTTTAAATCGCTGTTGTTCTTTCAATCACATTATTGAGAAGCACTATCCGGCAAGTAAATACTTGCTCTTTTATCCTCCTTCTATAAGCCAGTGGTACCGTACACTGATCGGCTGAAGCAAGCGGTCTCTTACAGCCCGACGATAACAGCCTCCATAACTTCGTTTTGTGTGTACGCATTCATATCCAATGTAAAGGCATCAATCAGTACAGTTCACAAGTTTTCACACACCCACAATCAGTTAGAAGAATGTTGATGCTCTTGATGTGCTTTCTGTGACCCAGGTTCTCTTTCGCTGTGGCATATCACTATTCGGATTCTGCTTGATATTTTATATGCATATGTTATATACATTTTAATGTTTAAAATGTATTTATATCATTAAATTTTTTAATTTAAATTGTGATTGATTGAGAGAACGATGAAAGCCCTCAAGCGAGGAAAAAGAATGAATTTTCCCTCAGGATGAGTCAGTTTTCAAATATATGTTCGTGAAGAACAATAATGAAAATTATACTCAGTTGAAAACAATTTGTATGGAAACACGTTTTTATGTAATATAAGATATTTATTCTGCCTTCTTAGCATGTCTTTGTAGCGTAATGGTCAGCACTTTCGACGCTCGAGAGGTCCGTGGTTCGAGTCCCAGCGAGGGCACTGTTCCTTTTTCCTCTCTCCTGTACCTAATGTCTCTACAGTGGCGCCCGAAATCAAAAAGGTGGTGGATGATGAATCTCCATCACCAGAATTTCGTGATTGGATCTCCTAATCCACAGTCGCTTTCTCCCACCTTCTTAGCATGCCTTCGTGGTCTAGAGGTCAGTACGCTTGACGCGTATTCGAAAGAATCGTGGTTCGAGTCTCGGCAAGGGCATTGCTCCTTTTTCATCTAGCCTCCTTTCAAAAAATACCTAATGTCTCTACAGTAAGAAGAACAAAAAATCTGACGATTAGTCATGAATAATGTTAGAAGTGGCCACAGCCGCCAAATGCATTGTATCATTAACTTTTACAACAACAATACAGACCATATAATCATCATAATATTTCTACATCATAATATTTCTACATTTATATGTAAGTATACATATAAATGTAGAAATTCTTTTTAATTATTGTTATGTTTTTACTTCAATCTATTTAAAATACTACAGGCATATATTTAACGAGTAATCCTTTAACAGAGTTTTGCTAGATAATTCTAGAAACGTTTCGTCCATTTCTGGAGTTTAAAATTTTAACGAAAAGACCATATCCCACACATTCGGTACAAACGAATGAATATTTTTAGTTAAGAATTATTACCTTCTAAGTCGAGATATCTCAAACTATGAAAGATGTACGATAAAGAAATTTCCTGAAACAAATTTCTTCTTAGAGAAGTTTCTATAACCTCCATGTCATTTTGAGACTGCGAAAACGATTGCGGAATAAGGTCGAATTCAACGATTCTCATGTTGAACATATTGTATTAGAAATATGTAACTACCTTCAGTCATGAAATATGTGCTGCTTCTGTATCTTTTCGTTAAATAATTTTTTTTTAATTGCACACTCAGTGCAGTTTTTTTTGTATGCATCAAGAAATCTGTGCTATATTATGATTATTATTTTTTAACTTCGTCTTAAGTCACATAAAACGATATTATAATCTTTATACGGTCCACGGACTTGCATTTCACCGCTACCGACGTACACAAATAATTATTAAGCAAAACTCAAATAAAATTAATTATTTGATAATTTTTTTGATTTTAAGAATATGCTGATTCAAGTTTCGCTTTAAAATGAGCTCATTCATACGTTCATCTTTGCATGAATACTTGGAACAACTTTTCACTTTAAAGATTTTTCATACCACACATTCACTTGTTAGAAAGTTAAGAATATTTAATGTAAGGATAAAAACTTTAAATAGTTGGGAAATTTTCTTTATGTATATATCGATCAAATAGGATGTTGCAAAACGCTTTCGCTTATCAGAAACTACCTACTATATATATCAGTAAAAGTAGTAGGTAATAGAATATTTGTAAAGAGTGAAAGGCAGAATTTGAAGAATTTATTAAAACAGAAGAAACACATTATTATTATTATTAACATGTATTGTTTATATTATTTATAATTTATTCAAATATGTGTGCTTGTTTCATTGTATTTTGTTAGTTTTTATACATTTTATAGTGTTGTCTAATTTTTGTATTAGTTACTTTAAAGTCTTTAAAGTACTTTATATAACAATTTTGATTTTTTTTATTTATTTGAATTTCACGTCCATTTCTTGGCTTAAAGGGCATATTTCGTGTGTTATGCTGTAGATCTTTTAATTACGCATTGCTAGATTCTAGCATTGCAAAGATAGTTCAACTAGAACGCAAGGTGTGATAGAAACCGTTGTAGTGGGAATTTTGTGGTATATCGAGAACTATCGATGTGGTATATCATAATCGGACTCAAAGCTGGCACTGCGCCAGGCATCGAAGAGCGCGCAGTAATAAGAAAATGACTGGAATGCAAAAAATAGCTGTAGATATAAGTGTGTATGCGAGTGATGATATATTTTGTACGGATAAATAAAAGTAGCATGTAGAGTAAAAGAGTGTGTCTTGTGAAATAATTACTCACAAAAGGTTACACGGCAATTTTGCGACAACTTATATCGTCCTATTCCTGACATTAAGCGATTTCTTTTCAATTTGGTGACATTCAGGAAGTTTCAGGAAAATTTATTTTCAGAGCCTTGGAGCAATTTTTAGTAGCTTCCAAATTTGTTTGGATAACTCGGTATATAAAGTTGTGTTGGAGAAAAGATTAAATTACTCAAAGTGATGCGGGATTCTAACTCGTTTCCGAAAATTAAATTTATTTGCCAACGAATTTATGATACCTGTTAATTCCAATTCGTGTGCCATTAATCGGAGGTTGAAAACTTTTATTGTTTATCAATTTTAAACAGTAAGAAATTCTCGAATGTGCACGTGAAAAAAATACATTCCTTTTTGTCTCACCTTCCGAAAAGCCTTTTCTGCTTCTTCATACATCTGCAGGTGGTGGAACGTTCTTCCCACGTTGATGTGGGCTCCGATGTCATCTGGTTGAACACTGCGTAGAGTACATTTTTACTCAATTTTGAAAGGCAAATAATAGGTAGTACACTGAATTTATACGTAGTACACTGGAAGTATCATTATGCAGTATTCTACAGATATTTCAAAAGGAGGCATACAGTTCTTCGAGGGAAAGGGAGATGTACTAAATCGAACCGAACGTGACAGTGCAGTCCGTTTTAGGAAGTATGAATCAAATAAGACTGGCTTTTAGACAACCACAGGTGATAAAGTATTTATTAAAACTACCAGATTTAAATTTTATACGAGTCCTCAAAAACGAAAGAAGAAATGCTTTTGCATAGCATAATTAATCGAAAAATCTACTTTTCACCCAAGTATAAAAATTGTTAATTATATATTTCTGGAATTGCGGAACTGCGAGAAAAATATAAACTAGAATAAGGTTTCAATATACCATTTGTAGAAATGTGGCATATCAAAATGTATATTTAAAGTACCTGGTCAGGTACGCATTTTACCTGGTTTCTAAACGTTTATGTGTTTTATCAGGAAGACGTATTTTAAGTTACGTAATTTTGACTTCTTTAGGTAACATTTAGGTGTTATTTATTAGGTGTTACGTAATATTTATTAGGTGTTACGTGTTATTTGTTAGGTCTTACGTAATAAGTTATTTAAAAACCCAATAACAGAATAAGTAACGGCAATCGTAATTGTGATTTTATATAGAATGCAAGGGTATATTAAATAAAGGCTGTCATGTTAAACACCTGCAGTAGCTTGTTTCTTAGATAAGAAGCACGAAAGAACCACCGCGCTTTAAGCAAATATTTATTCTTACTACCTTCTCAAAGCATTTAGTCTAGTGAATCAAGTAAATTTTAAAATGGCATTAGAAAATCGCGACTTTTGATAGTGCAGAAAGAACACATTTTGATAGTGCAAAGCGCATTTTGATAGTGCAGAATGAACGCATTCTTTGGATTTGAGGTCATGCACTGTTAAATTTCATCTGATGGGTCTTCTAATGCAATTTGTTTGGATAACTCGCACTCGATAAAGTGGATTCCACGCACTTTTACTACCATTATTGATGAACAGTGCTTTAATATTTCGGTACTTAATTTTTCCTACCTTGTATGGAAAAAATTATTTGTATGAACACTGTGAAAATTCAAGTATCTTCATTTCTTAGCCTTAACTTTTACACTGTCTCAGAAACAAAAATGAAAGGCATACATCTTTGTTGTTAAAGCACATAGAAAAAATTTAGTTTTGGTGAATTTCGTTTTTGTTCAATGACAGCATGATGGCTTTTGTCGCCCATAACCATCATTGTAAGGATTTAATATTTTCTACGATTTCTGTTAAAACCTATTATGCTTTATAAAAGTAAAATGTTTTTTAATGTAAATTAATTGTTAGGTTTTAAATATCAAGTTACCATAAAACTTTCTACGTACATTTTAGCTATAGTAATAAAGAAAAAATATACCATAAAATAAAAATTATATCGGAAAATAATATATATTTGCTGGTTATTGTTTTGAAAGTTGAAATTCCTCCAGGTTTACATTATAATTATCATATGTTTACTGTCCACAATATGAAGCAAACTAAGGAGTTAAAATACAGTAATTTTCATTTCTGATTATGATTTTTATTGCTACTAAACTATGTACTATCTTAAAACTGAATCTTTCTAATGAACTGCGAATACCCGGTTTAATAATAGAATGACTTTCAGTTATCTGTCTATTTTCTTATACGACGATCCAGCGACTGCCGGATAAACGAAGTTCTGAAGCCAAGCATATTGAGCGTTGCTTGATGTATTGAAACTTATTAATTAAGATTTTATTCTCTAGTAAAAATAAATATTATTTTTACTAGAGAATAAAAATTGTTCATATATCCCAATTGGCTTTTTTTATCTTTAGTGAAAATGTGTACACCTCCTTTTGAAAGGCTTCTGTAATATAATCGAAGAAAACAGAAAATATTAACTTTTCATGAAATTCCATTTATAGGTATTAATACACGATAATATTACCTGACGGCTCTTTGAAAATATTCCAAGGCTTCTAAATGTTTACCATGGCTCTCTAAAGAGTGTCCAACATTGTTGTAGAGTTTGGCATTCCGTTGGTTTACTCGAATACCAGCCATAAAAATAGTATACTCATCTTGCCTGGAAATGTTATAGTACTTTACTTCGTTTAACGCAATTAACAAGCCTTCAAATACACAAAATACTTAACAGTAATTAATATTAATCGAAAGTATTAAAAACTATCACATAAAGAGAGAAACTGCGAGAAATCTTTAGAATTAAAGCAAAAACTTCTTTAACAAGGTTAATGTTTTTTACTATGCCGAAATACAAGAACACATTGCGGGGACCAGCACTGATGTTTGTCATGATTAGCCATTGCACTTAACTCTCTTCTAAGTTCTAGTATTTATTACAGATATGGGCTCGTTGGTTAGTTATTTCATTAAAGCAAAGCATAGGCTTTTCACCTAAGGAATGGACTCCTGCTATGCATGGCTTTCTCTAGGAAACTGGCATCTGTTAATTTGCCCATGGGAAAACTTACAAAAATTTCCATGCATTCCAACCTTTCACTGGGATTTCAAATCGAGTCGAACTATCAGTGTTTTCGATTTTAACCATTCGGCTACTGGTGTACCCGGCAGTTACAGAAATTTATTAATCAAGTATAACCGAATATGACCTTTTGGAGAAGAAACTAATTTTATACATGCTATTAGCAACTAAATATCCTCAGCAGAGTTATTTTAACTTTTCTTTAAATCAATTCCCAAATACACGATTAATAAGGTGATAGTTTTCCATTATTTAAAGAAGCAATATTTACATGTGAGCAAAGAAGATGAACGTAGAGGGATTGGACAATGAGAGTGCAACATACATATGCCATGTAATATATAGTTAACAGATGTAGTCTTACTTTGGAGACCAGTACTTTCACGATTCTTCTGAAAATGATAAAGACTATCTAGGTCATTAAAGGTAATTTTATCTTTCCTTTTGCAAAATAAATGGATAGTTTACATTGTGATGCTAGAAGAGGAAAATATTCTCTTAACTCCTTCTGCTAGTATATTCTAGAATGGCTCATTGCTGAGTTATAGACATCAAGAAAGATGTCCGAACTCATTTTCATGTTCTTCAAACAGTCCGTTGCCAGTTTCGTGGCGTAGGCTGATGCGTTGTCGTTTTGATACAAGTCCCTCTTCACTGTTCAATGCTTGAACTAATATAGGAACGTGATAATTCAAGAATTCTATGAATGCCCTATCATTCTCAATATTTGATATCAGTGCGTTCTCGAATGCAGCTAAAAATTTAATCGTCATAATCTTCATTTGCAAAAGATAAAGCTTAAAATTATTCAGGGTTGTTAATCGGATGTTGAGTGAATGATTTCAAGTAATCAAGCCAATTCTCAGCGTTGAGGCCTACGTGTGCTAGAAATTCAAGGTGGCATACTGGCCATGTCATTCAGTTTCAAAGCCCAAATCCTATATGTTATCTATGAAATGGAAAGGAAGTATAAAAAATATGCATTACGTTTTTTACTACACTAAGCACAATTTCCTTAAAAGTTGGCTTTAAGAAAAATAAGATACTATTCGTTTAAGAACTCTTCGTTCTGATATCTTCTTTTTCATCAAACCTTAAAAAATCAGAAAGTGTAAAATAAGTGTAAAATAAATGAATGGAAGAAAGAAATATTTTACTTCTTACCAATCGAAATTACGATGGACGGTTTTAGCAGCATACATGAAAATAACAAGGAGTATCAGACACCATGACAGAGACTTGAACTTTCTAAACAATAAAACATACATCCATATATGTAACTTTGTGTATTAGTACTAAAAACAAACTTTCAAATTCAAAAATCAAATTGTTTAGTATACCTTAATTTGACATTTCTTGTGTTGACCCGAACAACCAGGTTTAAGCTCATTTTCAAGTTAATTATTTAAGTTAATTTTAAAGTTAATTTTTAAGTTAATAAGTTTTTCATGTTTAGGTTTATTCATATTAATTCTTGAAATGATTCCTGCCCCATTTACTCTTGCTGTGATTCAAAACGAATTTTAGAAAAATACAGAAAACTTGAAGACTCACGCTAACTTACTTAATATATTTTAATGAAATGAACCTCAAGAATAAAGAGTTTTAAATGTGAATTCGTTTCTTTATTTTTATTTCTTAATAAAATTGATTTGTTTCTCCTTAATAAATCAAGGTGTTCTTTTCATCAAATGGAGATTTCAACTTTTGCTTTAATTAAAAAATTTATTTCTTATTTTTTTCTTCCTTTTATTCTCCTGCGAGAAATTCGAGAATCTTTTAGTATTCGATGTCGACAAAATTTAGAATTCATTTCACATCTTCTTTTCTGTTTTACGTTTTCATGCCATTTTTCAGTTTGCTTATTCCCACAATTGACTCCTTCAGTTACATACATTTAACAACAATAATAGAAGGGCGGAGCAGTTTAAGGTTGAGAAAGTAACCAGCTTGCATTATTGTGATTCTGTCACACTGCGTGACCTTCTTTGAGACTTAACAGTGCGAAGCAAAGATTGATTAGAAGAACAACAATTCACCATCAAGGTGAATTGCAGTCAAGATTATACCTGAGAATAAAATAAACCTGGTACGTCTTCAGCTAAGAGCTGCTAATTGTTGTCCCGATCATTACTTAATTTAGTATTGCTTCTTGTAATCCGAGCAATCAATTTTTTTAAGTTTCCTTTTATTTTTATTTAAAATATATGTGGTAACGGAAGATAATTTAGTTATATAACTTCTGCACTGTACTCTTTTGAAGTCTTATTATCAAAGGAGAACACGACCTTGGAATCATCAATTTCACAAAAGCATTGCATCATGATAAATCATCTTGAAGTTAATATATACATACATACATGCAATGACAGCTCGTATATCTCACAAACATGCAAAAAAATTTAGACTAAAATTTTAAGTATTATTCACATTATTTCAGTTCCTTTTCTAGCCGCCTAGACGGTACAGTGTTTAAAGGATCCTACTGCGATTCCGAAGTCTCCGGATTCAAATCCCGGAGATGGCACGGTTGTTTGTAAATGTATAGCGTCTGTGCGGTATGGGGGTACTCTAAATAGGCGGCGAACTGAAAGTCCTCTCGAGAGGTTAGTGGTAGAGGATGAGGGGTGGGAGATCTTCGGACCCGCCCGTGCTCTACATGAAAACTGGGAGCGAAACTGAGGGAAATGATTAGCCGAAGAACGTTGAAAATCTTGTATATGGGACTGCTATAATACCTAGCTGTGCACCTCCCTTTTTTAGTACAATCGCATGCACCAAACATATACCCACCCTTTTACCCGGCTCAGTCAGCTCTGCTTTTATTCTTCTATGTTATTTGCTTTAAAAGTAATTGGATTATGTTGTTCCGGTTAAGGGTTTTATGTATTTAGTTAATCTGCATGAAATAGTTTCAAAATTATCAGCAGTTTCAAAACGTAGGTGGAGCTAAACCTAATGTGGCGTGAATTTGTTTACATTTGAAATTTTTAGTAGTAAAGTGAATTACGTTAGTTGGTGCACCAATTTCAGTTAGATTCAGTCAATTTTGTCAAATTACTCTCTATTATTACTCTTAGCGTCTGAGTTACATGAATCGGCTTTTGTCTTGCTAGCCGTAATTACTTCCATGGTATCCCATTTAGAGCTCTTTGAGGCCGTTTTTTCCCTTTTGTAAGTGTTCTGTACTGAGCGCACTTAAATGCAATATTTCAGCCTTTTTATTTTTAACTTTTCATTTTACTTTGTGGGTAAATTAAAGTGCATAATAAACACCCATTTCACCCGGAAAGAAAGACATATTCTTTGTCAGAATACCATACAGTAAATCTATTAAGAGGATAGTCGTCAAAAACTCATTCCTTTATATAAGGTTTAAAATTCTTTTCTACAATGAATGTTGCACATTTAAAAAGACTCTAAAATGATAAACCTATTTTATTAAACACTGCGACAATAATACCATTCACGATTTTCATGACACATTAAAAACATTGTTATACTTTACCTCTATTCAATTATATTTTATTATATATTATCTATTCTATTATTAGTTCAAAGGGGCTTTGTCCCTGAAGGACTATATTTTTCCTTATGCGATTTTGCGTCGATTCATGACAAACGGCGAATCACTTTGCAAACTGTTGCCACAAAGTATTATCGCACTGTGTTATATTTAAAGAAATTAAATAATGAAAAATCTGGATAAATGTATGTATATTTCTCCCATTGTGAATAAAACAAAGGTACATAGAGCCATCGAATTTTGAATGACGTCATCCTCCTACGAATATGGGCATGTAGAAGACCAAGTTTAAAATTTGGAATTTGTTTTATTATCGATTTCCTATTTTGTAAACAAATCCTTGAGTATTAACAAACTCAAGGATTTCAAAGCAAGCAATGGCAACGTTGTACAGAAAAAACAATTTTATCTCCAGCGCGTGAGTCTCTGTATCGAAAATTCTAAAGATATGCTCATTTTAAAACTATTTTTTGCGATATTGCTGTTGAACTGAATTTTATGGTTTAAGCGCGAAGAACGTGATATTTAATAAATAAATGTAACACACAAAATGTTAAAAAAACGCCCCTTTGGACGTAATTTAAAATATGAAACATTTCAGATTTTATTTTTTATATTTATTTTTTATTTATTTATTTTTGTTGTTGTTAAGTTAGGCTTAATGCGTTGGTTCAATTAATTATGAAACTTTTACATTATTTCGCAGCGCTATTGTAAAGAAGCCGTGGTGCACAGCTTAGGAACTTTTGAAACAAACTTACGAACATTGAAAACGTTTAACAATCATATTAACAGCCTGGTATTCGAGAGATGAGAACTAACTTCCCCTAAATATTCCTTTGTGCAAAAATAAATGGGACAAAGTTGGTTTTTTTTTTTTTTTTTTTTTACATAAATGAAGTGGTTTCCAGCTGGTGACAGCAGGGTCTTCAAAGCAGTTTTATTTGCCTTAATGTCGTCTGAATGTCTGCTTTCAACTATGTAGAACTGGTGTAAACAATAAAATAGAATTATTGCAAAGTATCTAAGCTTGTTTCTGTGATATGTAGGAGGTTTAGAAATGGTCGTATTTACAATTTAATGAGATTTAATGAGAATTTGGGTTTAGAAAATTTAATGAATTTGGGTTTAGAAAAATCGTGGCTTGTATCTTGCTTAAGCTTTGCTTATATTCGAGAATCTCATGTATGTAAATGGAATCTTTCTGGTTTTTCAACTATGGCAGACATCCATGTATCAAAAAAGGATTTTCTAGGACTTACTGGAACTTACGATGTGATGTTATCCGGACTTGTATTCCTCTTGACTTGCTTTGGAAACATGAATGATCTTGACTCGGAACAGGGAGCTTACTCAAGCTATGTTCAAGAACGTGTGAAGTAGACAATACAAGCAGGAAGGGTGTACGAAAACCTTTATTTTCAATCTTTACAGGAATTTCCGAAACTTCGGAATATAGACACCAATCACTTGTGATCTGAACGTAAGAATATAAAAACTACTAATTAAACTAACTAAAACTAACTTTCAATTAGTATACAAGTGCCTAGCATTAAGATTGGCCTTTATTTTAACAAAGGTCCGTATGCAGTACGCCGAGCTTCTAAAACTACGATACGTTTGCAATTATGAAGAGGACTAAACCTCTGGCCTTGAAGGCAACCAGCAACCGAGTGAAAACTCGTGAAACTACAATGGTAAATGGCTTGCTTCCAATAACTCCTTCCTCTCTCTTGCTTGGCAAAAAGCTACAACTTAAGTACTTGGCGTTAGCAAGACAATTAGCATAAATAAGTTGAAGCGTTTAATTCTGGCCGGAAATAGAAAATAAGAAATGATAGTAAAGATTTAAAATAAAATAAACGTTAGTAAAACATAGGATCCTTACATACTTCCCGCCAGAGATAATTAGTTTGAAACTGAGGTCTAAAACGACCTTGTTGAAAACTTTTAGCTCTAAAACTAACGCGAGGCCAATCTTTTACAAACATTTCTCACTAGAAACTATCTAATCTAGAAATTAAAAAGTCGTTTTTACATGAACAACTCCATGGACAATTACTTTTCATCTGTACTGCATCTATAAACAGGAGTTTCTTAGTTGAATCTGGTTCCTTCCAGAGATCTGGAAGGAAAACTAGTTTAATGAAATGTTAAACAATAAAATGGCAAGTAACATGAATACTTACATTTCTGTTTTAACATTTTTATTTCATTCATGACGTTATTTAATTATCTCCCCGTGCTCTCTGACATGTGTTGTAAAGGAAAACACCAAACACGAGCGTGTTTATGTACAAGTGTTCAACACTACCGCCTGCAATCAAAACACTAACATGTTAAAATTCAACATAACAAGACCTCATAACACACCTTATATTCATCTCTGAACCCTGAGGTACTATTCTGAAAAGTGGCTAAATCTGAAGTGTAGCGTCAGAGAGCCTAACTACATTCACTCAACCTTTAGCACATATTCACAATAATTTGCTCTTTTTACAGTCATACCAATAAGTTAAAATTTTGGCATTACTCTGATAATTTCACTTTTAACATATCACAGTATTTCTTAACTTTTAAGATAACAGTTTACATTGTACATAAGGACATATTAACATGCCGTTAATTTTACGCATTTTAAAACATACATTAGTAGTACATTGTTTGTTAACTTCTATTCTTTTCCAAGCAAGTGCTAATTCTTCTACATTGAAATACTACATTTCAAAAGTCTTTCAGACTGAAGCTTCTTTCTTGCCAGAATCTTTTAAATAAAATTTTATACAATCATTTTACAATTTTCTTAAGGTACCTTTCTCAAAGATTATCAATGCTTTTACAATATTCAAATATTTACACATTTCTATTATACATTAATTTTAGTTTTACTCGCGAGTAATTGAAAAACATAATACCAAAATAGGTAACAACTCATTTATCGCCTTTTTGCGATAAAGGTAGACCTCACATGAGGTAAAACTTCTTAAATTCTGCCACTTGCAGTAAGAATGAAAAATTAACTTAAAGTTTCAAAGTAACATAAAGTTTTACTTATCTTTGTGATATTCAGACATCCTTTTTGCTGCCCAGTCCTGGAAAGTGGCGAAGACTACCGTCTGGTTACCTTCCTTCTTGTGCGGGTTCGCTCTTCGGTTCCTTCCTCCATGAGCTTTCTTTTTCTTCCAGTTCGGTCACCCTTGAAGACCTTCTTTTTAGCATCTGGTTGTGGTCTCGGCCGTTTGATGGCAGCTGTTCTTGGGGGAACCGGGAGACCTCTGTCTCGTTGTTGCCTGGATCTCGTTGCTGGCTGTTCAAACTTTTCTTACTTCTTTGCATCTGCAGCTGGTGTTCCTTCGTCCATTCGTCGACATTTGCTGCGTAGACTCCTATCCGATGGGTAGATCTTCCATTTCGGAGCCGTGTTATAGTTGCTGCAATTTCTCCTGGCTCTCTTTGCATTGGTCGAACTTCTCCCTTCTTCATTCTGGGGATGGTCGTGCCCTCTCTTTTCTGGTCGGTGGAACGGCTTCTTTTTCTTGTTACCTTCAGATTTCCAACGGGGAAACTTTCTTTTCAATTGCACCTGTCTATTCATGGCTCGCCCTTGTCATTGTCATTGTTCCACCTCTGGAGATTGTGCCTGCCGTGCCGGATCCTGCAAAAGATCTTGAAATATTGGCATTTTATTACGATTGTAGAATGGTTTTATCTGGTCAACGTTTGCGGTGCAGGTTTCACCATTCTTGGCTTTTAGCACCACTACAGCCTGAGTTACATTTTCTATGACATATGGTCTTTCAAATCGTGGATAGAACTTGGCAGTTTTATCTTCTGGTGCTGAAGAAAGTGAATGCTTAATTTTTAACACTTCATCCCCTACTTTATAAGTTACTCCCCGTCGTTTCATGTCGTAATACAGCTTTTGTTTTCTGTGTGCTACTTCAGTGTTCTTCTTTGCTTCTTTAAATAATTTTTCTACATCGCCCATTTTAAATTCCGGGGCTCTTTGTTGAACATAAAATAATTTATCTAACGGCGTTATAATTTTTCTGCCTTAAAATAACTCAGCAGGAGTTTTGCCCATCGTATCATGTTTTGCGGTCCTAAGGGCGAAAGCTAATTCATTGACATAGTTGTCCCAGCTTTAATGAAAATTAAAAATTTTTAACATAACTACGGATAATTTTCACTGTATTTCTATTGACCCGTTCCGCTATATTTGACTGCGGCCGGAACGGGACCATTTTTAAATGACGTATGCCCAGTTTTTGGTACATGTCTTCAAATATATTACTTACAAATTGAGGACCATTATCCGATATAACTTTTAGCGGCGCCCAGTATTTTAAAATATATTGACTTAAAATAGACTCAGTAACTAATTTCGCGGAGGCTCGTTTTAAGGCAACAATTTCGGTCCACTTACTAAAATGATCAACCATAACAAGGAGATACCGACGTTTATTTAACTGACTTTTTGGGAAAGGGCCCAATAAATCGATGCCAATTATTTCATTTGGAAATTCGGATTTAATACTATTTAGAAACACGACCGGGCGGAAATTAATATAATCGACTGCTTGACATGTAGGGCAGGACTGGACATACGCCCTTGTTAACTTTTGAAGCTCAGGAAAACAAACTGCTTCGCGTACGCGTTGGATGGTTTTTCGAATACCACCATGAGAAGCTAAAGGGGAATCGTGCAACTCCTCCAGTATATTTAATCTAAGACTAGCTGGGATAACAGGTCGAAATTTGTTGTTGGAATTCGTAGTTTTTGTATAAAATAATAGACCATCTATTAGTTCGTAATGGGCCGCCCTATTTCTTATCGCCACAATATCTTGGTGGCTAAAATTTTCAGGATCCTTTAAATACTCATAAATGCTTTTAAATTCAGGATCCTTACCCAGTTCGGTTATTACAGTTTCTCGGGAATGTATCGTACATGCTGTGAGCATTGCCACCTTTACAGTATTACCTTCTTCATCTATTTTTATTCTGGATAGGACATCTGCTACGATATTTTCCTTTCCGGGGGTGTGTTTGATTACCAAATTATACTCTTGTAACTTGAGTGCCCATCTTATTAACTTTGGGGATACGTTTTTCCCTGAGTACAATGTAGTTACCACCGCATGATCAGAATACACTGTTATTGGCGCACTTCCAAAATAGACTCGGAACTTTTGCACTCCTAACAGAACTGCAAGTGCCTCCTTCTCAGTGGCGGAATAATTTCTTTGAGTTTCATTTAAAGTTCTACTAAAAAATTCCACGCGCTGCTGATTCTGCGAAAGTACTGCTCCTACCGCATAATCCGAAGCATCCGCTGAAATTTCTAAATTCTCATCGTTCTCAGGAAATTTCAAAACAGGGGCTTGCGTTAATGGTTGCTTTAATTTTTCAAACGCACTATTGGCTTCGGCCGTCCACGAGAATCTTGCCTTTTTCCTTTTTCATTTTAACAATGGTTCAGCAAGAGCTGCAAAGTCTTTTATAAAGGACCTATAATATGAATAATGTCCTAGAAAAGAAGAGAGCTTCTTCGCCGTATTTGGCGGCGGATACTTTTGCACAGCGATTATTTTTGATTCGTCCGTCTCGATTCCTTTCTGAGATATTTTGTAACCTAAGTATTTTAATTCAGGGGCTGAAAATTTGCACTTTTCGACATTAACTTTTAGACGGGCCTCATTTTATAATGAAAACACCTCTCTTAAATCTTTTATATATTGGTCCAAACTATCGCTAGTGATAATGATATCGTCTAAATATATAAATGTGGTCTTTCCTAGAACAGGTCTTAGCACAATGTCCATACATCGCTGAAATGTTGTTGTTGCCCCTGAAAGGCCAAACGGCATACGCAAGAATGCGTAAGTGCCAGACGTGGTTATAAAAGCAGCCTTAGGCACATCTTCTGTTTTTACACCTATTTGAAAATAACCAGTAGTTAGGTCTAACGTAGTCATGTATTTTGTAAAAGTTATGTTCCTTAAAATTTCTTCAATAATAGGTAACGGATATAACGGATATTTAGTAATGGAGTTTAATTTACGATAGTCAATTGCGAAACGCCTCCGTTTCGGATGTGTTACAGGATAATCGTTATTTTTCTTACATAACACAACCGGGCTAGCATAACTACTTGAAATGGACGTTAGGATCTTTTTACGTAACATATCTCGAATGTGCCACTCTATAATTTTTTCTTTATTCTTATCGTACCGATACGGCTTGTGGGAAACTGGCAGTGAATCTCCTGTCTCAGTTTCATGTTTCGTAACTTGAGTAAAACCGGGGATGTCACTAATAACGAAGCAAATTCACTTACCAGCGAATTTTTTGTTGCTCTCCCGTAGGCAGGTGGTTGAGATTTAACGTGGGTGGTTCTCATTTTTCTTCCAGAACTGGTTTCATGGTCAGCTTAAGGGACGCTCCGTTAAAATCCAGCGTTGCTTCTGCCTCTGAAAGAAAATCTATCCCTAAAATTACATGTGCCTGTAGATTTTTTACGATAAAAACATGATCTTTACTTGCTGGTCCTTAATGCGAATATAAAGTGGTAGTTTACTTATGCATTTGCATCTTTCTCCCTGCGCAGCTAACACTGTCGTATTATCCGAATTATATATTCTGTATCTACGGAAGTACTTCCTAAAAAAATCTTCTGCCACACAGGAACACTGCGCACCTGTATCCAGGAGTGCGGTGGCTGGGATATTGTTCACCAAAACTTCAATCTTTGGAAGAATCAAATTTTTCACAATTACTGTGTTTAACTTGAAGGAAGAGGGGTTTTCTTGGGCTTCGGATTTCCGCACCCTCCCGTCAGCAGAAATCCGTTTTAGTTTAAATCTTCTTTCTTCCTTTCCATGCCTTCCTTCTTTTTCCGCTGTCCTTCAGACTTTTTTTCTGGCTTACTACTGAACTGTCGACGTTCGCCGGTTGTTTTTGGATACTCTGGTTTCCTTGCCCACTGATTCGACTTGCTTCCGTAGCAGTGTTCTTGCCTTTGCTGTGGTCTTGGCGCACCAAATTGGCTTTGTTGCTCATACTGTCGTCTTCTTTCAATGTCCGCCGTTCTTCTACTTTCAAACTGGATTGCTAGCTCAAATAACTTTTCCAGTGTAGTCGGGTTCCTTAATTCAATAAAGTCTTGTACTTGGAGATGTAACCCAGGCAAAACTACTTGGATTATCTCAGGATACGGACGGTTTCCATACAAGAGTTTAGAGACGTGAATTTTTCTTAAGATAAAGCTGGAAAGATTTTCGATTCGTTGCTGGTATATGCTGAAGAGTTCCGCTTCTAATTTTGCACGATTTCTTACGACAGGGAAGGCTTTTACTAAGGCAGTCTTGAAATTTTCATAAGTATAGTTGGGAGTTCCCGCTTGACCCAAGAGGTTTCTGCCTATACATTTGAACCAATTAAGCGCTTGGACCCTCAAAGCGATGGTAACTAAGGTGACTTTCTGGAACTCATGGACTGGATATAGCATGAAGTGGTCATCCAATTTTTCCAAAAAACTGGTTACCGGTGAGTTTCCATTAAATGTTGCTTCTGATTTCATCGATGCGCGCATGGTCTGGACGATGTAACCAAATCCTTCCAGGACGGCAGCTGGCATTTCTGGATTCTGAGCTGCTGCTGCAGGCACCTCGGGTTCTTCTTGAAACTCGTCCATGGTTATTCTTCTTCGGGCGCCACTATCAGGACTTGTGTTTCTTTTGACTTGCTTTGGAAAAATGAATGGTCCTGACTCGGAACAGGGAGCTTACTCAAGCTATGTTCAAGAAATTGTGAAGTAGACAATACAAGCAGGAAGGTTATACCAAATCCTTTATTTTCTATCTTTACAGGTTTCCCAAACTTCGGGATACAGAGACCAACCACTTGTGGTCTGAACGTAAGAATATAAAAACTACTAACTAAAACTAACTTTGAATTAGTATACAAGTGCCTAGCATTAAGATTGGCCTTATTTTAACAAAGGTCCGTATGTAGTACGCCGAGCTGCTAAAACTACGATACGTTTGCAATTGTCAAGAGAACTAAACCTCTGGCCTTGAAGGCAACCAGCAACCGAGTGAAAACTCGTGAAACTACAATAACAAGCGGCTTGCTTCCAATAACTCCTTCCTCTCTCTTGCTTGGCAAAAAGCTACAACTTAAGTACTTGGCGTTAGCAAGACAAGTTGCATAAATAAGTTAAAGCGTTTAATTCTGGCCGGAAATAGAAAATAAGAAATGATAGTAAAGATTTAAAATAAAATAAACGTTAGTAAAACTTAGGATCCTTGCAATGTAACAATTCAATAAAAGCACTATCCTTTAACAAGAAATTCGGATAGCAATACAGATACAAGCATTGTTATATAGACCATTATCAAGATCATTCGCGAAAGTATCTCAATCAAAATTGGCCACGAATATCGAACGGATGCACAAGAGCTGTAAGAGTTTTTTCTCGATTTTCGTATTTTGCAAAAGGTTAATATGTCCGTCCATCTTCGCTTATACGTCAGAAATCTAGGAGTCATTAGCAAAATTTACTTGAACTAATTGGCTGATGCTTCAGTTGAAAGAAATGACAGATGACTGCCTCTCTTGGCAAGACAGTTTTATGGCTGAATGCAGTTGGTGCAGTTGAAGAGAACCTTTATGAGAATATCTCAATCAAAATTTGCCGCAAACATAGAGAGCATTTGTCACAAGATCTGAAGCAAAATTTGTGAGTAACTTGGATATGATGCAAAGGACAAGGAGACAGCATATTAATGAAGTGGCTATCTTATTCTTTGAATTTAAAATCCATGTGACTTTATTTTCGGTCGCAAAATTTGTGAGTAACTTGGATATGATGCAAAGGACAAAGAGACAGCATATTAATGAAGTGGCTATCTCATTCTTTGAATTTAAAATCCATGTGACTTTATTTTCGGTGGCGTAGTTGCCAAAGAGACAGTTTTTGTGTTTAATCCTCGTAACCCCGGGTTCATTATGATAGATTCTGTGACTCTGCTGGACTATGGCATAATTGGCATGCGTGTGAGTCGAAACAGAATATCATCCAAATGATCTTCGTATAAGAAAATGTGGACTTAGAGCTTTTGAGAAGTAAGTAAAATATATTTGATGAATTTTCCTTTTTTGACATAATAAAAATTTTACGAGCTGCATAGTTTGTTTGTTACGAAATTTTAAAATGTTTCAGGGAATTATAAGTAATCCAGAAAATTCAAAAAAGTTGCGTTTTATTTAAAGAAGAATTACTTTTGCTTCAGTTCAATGCAAAATCGATCTTCATTTCGATGTTAATTTTCATGCATTTCGTCTGACAGATCCACAGTTTACAAAATATATTTAGGAGCCAAATGTTCTAAAATTTCAGTAGGTACATCAAGAGTTTCATAATCTGGCATGTGCAGGATTTGAGAGGCACTATAACTGTATACAGTCCGCCAATTAATTTTTGCCACCATTGAATATACTGAGGAATGACAAATAATTGAACAAAACAACTCTGTAAACATATTTAGTAAGAAAACGTATTAGTAAAAAAATATATCTGCATTTTCTGCAAATACAAAAAAAAAATATCATAAAATATAAATATTCATGATTTCTCCAATATTCTGCTTTTTGATTTTTTGAGATATCAGAAACGGTTTTGATCAGCCTTGCATACCTTCGCCTGTCACCACTGGTTTCGTTATAGCCTTACCTTCTGATCCCTTTTCATTGAATTGTAAAATTGTCTTAAAATATTTGTTTAGTTAGCGCAAAAAGCATTTTCCAAATTACGCGCACTTTTCGTTAAATTTACAGTGTACATGTTATCAATTAAGAGCATAACTATGGTAATGAACACAACATTTAAGCCAATGAATTTTTAATTCCATGAGAAAAACTATACAAGTTTAAAGGCAGTTAATTTATTTCAGTATACGGAAAATTTTTTTTCTGCATCCCATTTTTTTTACTAATAATATGCATTATGTCCACAAAAGTGTCCTTATGTGGCTTCTATTTTCGCAGCTGTCATATTTCATATATGTCACATTTTATATATGTCATACTCGTATATGGGAGCTGTCACATCTATCTATCTATCTATCTATATATATATATATATATATACACACCGAAGGGCCATTAGATTATAAGCACCCTGTTAATAACATGTAGGACCGCCAGCACCCGGCGTGGCATTGACTCCACAAGGTGCTGATAGTTTGAGGTATCTGGTACCAAGCGCTCACCAACTGGTCCTGCAATTTCCGCACATTGAGAGGGGGTAGCATGGCTGCACAAATTTGGTTTTTCAGGTTGGACCACAAATGCTCTATTGGATTAGTGTCAGGTGAATTTGGAGGCCAAGATATGCCTTGAAAGTCACTGGGAAGTTCCTCGAACCAATCTCTGACGATTTGATGCTTATGACATGGTGCATTATGCTATTGGTAAACATCATTCCCCGCCGGAAATATTGCTGTCATGAATGGGTGAAACTAGTCTGCAACGATGTTTAAGTAGCGCATAGATGTCAGGGATTGTTCTGTGGGGTTTATAGGTCCTAATGTGCTCCATGAAAACATTGTCCCTCCCAACCGGGTTGTCTCTGTCCAACTGTGCATCTTGGAGGCAGGATTTCGATTGGAAATAGGCGTATTAGCACATGCCCGTCGATATGATGGCCCCGAAAATGTGATTCGTTGGACCATGCAACTTTCTTCCATTCTTTTAATGTCCAATTCCGATGCTTCTTGGCCCATTGAAGACGCAGCTGGCGATGACGTGCCGTCAGTGCAGGGACGTGCTTCGGCCTCCGCCTGTGTAGGCACGTAAGCAACAATGTACGCTGCACAATGTGTTGAGAAACACTATCTGGGTGGCAACTGTTATAGCTAGTGGTGATTTCGGCTGTTGTAGCTCTTCGGACACGGCGAATAATGCGTAGCATTCTCCGCCCTCCTCTGGAATCAATGCGTCGTCGAAGAGACACTGCTGGCTGCCCCCGACTTGTTTCACCATCCATACACCACTTTCCATATGTGCTTACAAATACTACACGTGAACAGCCATTAAACGTGCCGTTTCTGATATTGATGTTCCCAGTCGCCGTGCCATAACAATTTGACCTTTATCGAAGTATGATAAATGAGCTGGTTTTCCCATTATGTCGCTAATGACGCTACGTTTGGAAAGACAATGCATAGCCGCTTTACATACTTCAACATCAGCCGCGCGCTTGCATGGATTTGTTCCTGGGCGAACCCATTGTTACAGATGAAGGGTGGTCATAATGTAATAACTCTTCGTATATATAGATAGACATAGTAGTTTTCCTAGGAGGAGAGAGTCAATTGATCTACCTCCTCTTGATAAAGTTAAATCAGATTTTAATTGTATTCCTTTTCCTTTTATATGTATTCCTGTTGTTTTCGGGATTTCTTCAGGTTGTAAAAACATGAGCTAATGGGTAATTTGAAATTTTTTATTGATAAATTTAGGGATTTAGTAGTTTTAAATTTCATTTCTTTCATGTCTTTGTCGTTTTGGTTCTAAATTTCTTATTATTTTATCTATAATTGACTCATTTTCAGCAGCATATTGCGCGGAAATAATATTGGGATATTTTTGTTCTTAAAAATATTTGATACTAAATAGTATGATATAATATAATTTTTGTACTGCTATATTACAATGAAAAAGGGAAGTGCACAGCTGGATGTTATAGCACTTCCATATACAAAATTCCAAATTTCGACGGCTAATCGTTTTTGAGTTATGCGACATGCATACGTACATAGAGACGTCCCAAAAAAATCTATTTTTAAACCAGTTTGAATCCGTTTTGGAGAAAAGAGCCCTTTATTCTGTTCGCGCGTGCAGACTTTACACACACACCATGAAAAGACAAAATGAATTTTAGAAAGAAAATATGTATATTTCTATAAAATGCGTATATAGAAATCTGACAACTCAAATATTTCGCGATTACAATCCTTCCTTCACTTCGTACAAGAAAGTAAAAATAAGGCAGAAAAATTTTATAGCCGTATGCTGGAAATAGAACGAGATATTTAAAGTTTGCGATTTGTATATAATTTTTGGCACTAAAAATCTACACTTATAACTCTTTTTGATAGATTAGTTAAGAAATTAATCAGGATTGAAGGATGATCAAGAATTGAGGTTGAAAGCTTTCTTTTAATGCCATTTAAAGATAGTCCTTTATTATGCACATGTTTGTGACATTCTTTAATCATATAATCGTGTAACATTTGTTATGTCGGAAGAATTAAAAATATTTATAAATTCTAAAATGCTGAAACTAATTAATAATATTCATAGCCAGTTTTAATAACATTCCACTTTTATCCAGAATGTAAATTCTTTAAAAATCTCAGAATGAGATCTACGTTTTTGAAAACAAAATTTAACTGATTCAAACTTTTCACAACAATCTGCATACAAAATAGTCGTTACACTATCATTCAAATCAGAAATGATTTTCTAAAGTGATGTTCCATTTTCGCTAGATGTAAATTTAAATCTTTCGCCCTTCAATTTCTCTCTGACTTCAGAAAATTGTATCTCAAATTTTATAGTTAAATATATCCATCAAATTTTTGTCTTACGTGAGTCAAACTGTTTATGTTACATATTTTATAATGAGTATAAATTCATACTAAATAAGAATGTAAGGGCTGGGAGACCGTATAACATGTTAAATTTCGCAATTATCGCGATACATTTAGAGTAATTTTTACAAAATTGATTTTTTTTTATTTAAAAAATACCAAAATCTGAACATTCGCATTATTTATAACTCTTTTTAACTGAAAATGTACGTCTGTGTGCAACGGTTGCGGAAATAAAGATCGCGCATGGATGTTGATAGATATGGCTTGTTCATAACTGCGAAAAATATCGTATTTCATCGATACGAAGCGCATTATCATTTCCTCATATAATGATCGCGAAAGAAGGGCATCGCGCGTGGAACTGCTATAATTCTAATACACACGGCAGAATCATACTCAACTTGGCTCGTACAGCCCCTTTACGCATAGCAGCTCCTAACACCCCAACACGGTATACTGCTGGTTCCACTGGAACCAGCAGTTCTATCTACTCAGCACTGGAACTTCTATCTACTCAAAAACACCAATGTTCCATTGGATGTTACGGTATTAGATGAGTTGTCTTCTGACCATAATCCAGTTAGACAAATTTTGGATATCAGTAGCTATACCACATCAGACAAAAGAGCCTTCAGAACTGACTGGCGTGTTTTTACCAAAGCTCTAGACAACATTCAGTACACGCTTCCAACAATTCAATCGAGGAATGATATTGACAGCTTGGTCAAGGAATTCACCACAGCAATTCAGAATGCGCACAGCAGTGCTCAAAAAGAAATTAAAAACCAAAGAGTTAAGAGGTCTCAAGGGCTGAGTCAGTTAATTAAGAGGAGGAATGCCGCCAGAAGGCAGTATAAAAGAACGAGACACCCAATGGATAAAGCCACGTTCAATAGACTCTGCGATGCAGTGCCACACAAATTATTGTGCACAACGCCGCTGGACTCAGTACCTTGAATCACTCTCCACAGATGACAATTCTCTGTGGAAAACTATTAAAAGGTATACAAAATGCCACAATTCCATTCCGCCCCTTAGAGGCCCTCAACGGATCCACTACACTGAAACTGAGAAGGCAGAACTTTTAGCTCAGCATCTGGAATCTCAGTTTCGCACTAACAACATTCACGACACTCCTACAGAACAATTAATTAATAACTTTCACTCCAATTACATAGCAAACCCACGCACAGACAACATCATTTCAGTCTTACCGTCGGAAGTTTGTATCGACATCAAAACTCTGAAGAAAAATAAAAGTCCTGGATATGACAAAATTACGAACCAGATGATCAAGAATTTCCCCAGGAAGATTATACTACGTTTCACCAAGATTATCAATATCATCATCAAATGGCAGCATTTTCCTGAATGTTGGAAGGTTGCAGTGATCACACCAATTCCTAAACCTCAAATACCTGCGATCGTTCCGGAATCCTATAGACCTATTAGTCTGCTGTCTGCACTAAGGAAGATAGTGGAGGCTGTCATCCTTACAAGACTGAAACAGCATATTGAAAGCAATGATATACACATTCCGTATCAATTTGGATTTCGAAGTCATCACTCAACAACCCATCAACTGTATAGAGTTGTGGAACTAATTAGTGAAGGCTTGCAACGTAAAAAGGTCACTGGTGGCCTTTTCCTCGACATAGCTAAGGCTTTCAATCGTGTCTGGCTGGATGCTCTCATTTACAAGTTACACACTCTGGGGCTCCCAGAGTGTGTAACTTTACACACATAATTAAATCATTACACACATAATTAACACATTACACACATAATTAAATCCTACCTGGCAGGTAGACACTTTGTCGTTCGCGTCACAGGAACACTTTCTGCACCTAGGCCTATCCTTGCGGGCGTTCCGTAGGGAAGTCTTCTAGTTATCTAGTTCTAGTTATTTTAATATCTACGTGAACGACATACCTACTCTGAACAACACAACACTCGCAATGTATGCTGATGACACTGCGATCCTTACACAAAGTGAATTTTTGAGTCCAGTTATACAACGGCTACAAACCCACATCCACGCATTAGAGACTTGGCTGATCAGATGGAAAATTAAGGTTAATGTGGAAAAAACTCCGGCTATCCTGTTCACAAAAAAGAAGAAATTCACCAAAAACCTGTAGTTATGGAGTGTCAATTCCCTGGTCCAGGCAAGTCCTTTATCTTGGGGTGATCCTCAATAAAACTCTCTCATGTGTTCCACACATTACATCTATTACCAGAAAGTTTCGAGTACGTAAACATACACTATTCCCTTAATTGCTCGAAACAGCATTTTTTCTATAGACAACAAGTTACTCATTTACAAGTCCCTTCTACGTCCATTATCGTGTTATGCTTGCCCTGTGTGAGC
Source organism: Stegodyphus dumicola (assembly GCF_044657685.1). Taxonomy (NCBI): domain Eukaryota; kingdom Metazoa; phylum Arthropoda; class Arachnida; order Araneae; family Eresidae; genus Stegodyphus; species Stegodyphus dumicola. The sequence goes on from NC_140769.1 coordinate 102,589,634, forward strand.
ATATTCTAGTAGATCCTTAAGGGAAAGGCTCCAAACTGCACAGAATGGTGTTTTGAGACAAATTGCAAATGCCCCATGGTATGTTCGAAATCGCAGACTACATACTGAACTGAAAATAGATCATATTAGAACTTTTTACTATCGACTGGCCAAAAAATTTCACGAAGACCTGGAGTCCATAGGTAATCCCGTGATTAAAATTTATGATTATGATGTCAATGATCAATGCAGCATCAAAAGGCCTATGGCCATTCTTAGTGATGCTGTTGACTAACTTCTGTATGACATGTTTTGTGTTGTGCATTAATGCTATTTCTTACCTGTACTGTATTTGTAAATTATTCTATGGATGTATTCCTGTTTTCTTTTAATATTGCACACTGAGTCTTGCACTTACCAATATTTTTGCATTATTTTTTGCTATGTACTGTTGTTTCTGTTCCTGCTAGTGGCTTTCCTGGACGGCATTTTCTCTATGTGAATCATGTACGCTCTCATTGTTTATTATTAATCATCCTAACTTCATTATTAAGCCCATATATATATATAAATAATTCTTATAAATTTTTTTAAAAAAAAATTTCGAAAATAAAAATTAAAAAAAAAAAAAAAAAAGAAAGAAAAGAAAAAAAAATGTTTATTAAAAATCTTGAGACCATTTTAGATTGGTTTGGTTTATTTAATTATGGCAAAGCACTCGAGGGCTATCTGCCTAAGGAGAGGGATCCCTTTATGGAGGACTTTCTAAAAAAAAAGGGTTCGTATACAGGTTACACAGGGCGGCATTTTAGAATCGATGTTCTTTTTAGAATATTAGATTTTTTTCGAAATTTCAATTATTTCAATTAATTGATTTTTCCAAAATACTAATTTTAATGCAAATACTTTTATTACTTAATTCAAAACCAATTATTGAAAAATACCTTTTAGACGTGTGTTAACGCTTTACTTTCCTAACATCAAGTCCTCCCCTTTGTCCATGGTTATGAGGTTATATTGTATGTCACACATTTTAAGAAATAGAATTAAAGTATTATTAGCAATGTTGGTAAAATGAAAATATGCAGATATTGGGTAAAAAGTTTCAGAAAAATTGAAAAAGGATTATTACATCCTATTATGAAGAAGGCTCCATCCATAAGACAGAAGTAAACAGAATCCCATGCTTGGTGTGTAAAGTATTCTTTCTGCGATCACAAAACCGACAGGAAAAAATAAATTTGATGCAGGCAAGAAGGGAAAAGCTAAAAATGCTGCACCCTGCAATAGAGAAATGCATTTGTTGTGAATTGCAGAATTCCGAATTAAACATACATTGAAAAGTAACCGAATGAAGTTTAAAAACATGTTATTTAACATTTTATTAAACATGTTATTTAAACATGTTAACAACGCTATTTTTGTTGACACTACTATTCTTAGATCTTGAACAGTAACAGCAGAAAGTTACAGAATATTTGCGAAATTAAAACCCTGCTTAAAGACTATTTTATATTAGCATTTTCTGAAGAAATATGGCTAAAGAAAATCCTCAGCATCTGTTTTAGAGATAGTATGGCTTAGTCCCTATTCACATCAAATTAAATCCTATAAAACTTAATGCTACAAAATTTATTGGTATTTCTAAATATAAGTAATGAAACTAAAGTACCTTATTAGCTGAACATGTCTTATACAATTAAAACAAATTAAGAAATAAGAATAGCAAACAAATATTAAAAACAAATTCTCAAAATCAAATTATCTTTAAATAATCAAAATATATTATGCTGTTGTAAATCTAACTGCACACAAATAATTGTTTTGCATGAAAACGTTACCTCTTGTTTTAGTCAATAATTAAGTGCAGAAAGTTTTGGTCTGGTAATGAATTTCTGGGACGGCAAAATTAATAAAGTTTTTTTAACTTCAATATTACACAAAATTCATTTAAAGATTTAATTAATTTAAAGCAAATGGAGTTTTCTTTTCAAAGTACATGATATCATTTCTTCATGGAGCAAAACAAGTATGTTTTAAAATGTTGCTTCCAAAAGAAACTTGTATTTTTACCCCGAATGTAACAAAATAGACAGTTTGTTGTGCTTATCACACATTCATGGAATATATATATATATTTTAATTTTAAAGAATTCTAAATCAAACTGCTCAACTTCGAACATAACTTGTAAAATTCAAGTGATTGCACTTTATACACAGAATTTTACCTGCATAAATTCTAGAAGCAAACAAGATTTTCATAAACAAAAGGATTTGGTAATATTTATAATTGGAAATAACTGTTGAGCATTGAGAAACATTCTGATTTTATTCAAGAATTTCTTTTACAGGAGTTAATTTCAGTACTAATTTTAATTACTCGTGAGAATAATTATTATTAAATCACTATAAGCTTGTAAAAATAATTTGATGTGTAAGGAAAGTATTTTGTGCTTTTTGTTTTATTATTAGCATAACTCCTTCGATCTTTCAGCTTGAATCAGAGCAGTCGTAAAGTTTCTCAAAAGCTGTATTCGCTTTTGTTGATAAAGTAAACGTGGACATGTTTTTCTTTAAAGTTAGCAATTTCTGAAATTTTCGTGAAGTCTATAATGAACGTCCTATGGTATAAGCATAAAGATAAAAAGCGACGCTAATTTCTTTACAGCAGTCAGCGGTGGATAAAACTGCAGTTATTGATTAATTTCCCTCTCAATCCCTCTTATGATATTTTGTAATGAAAATAATGAAGTTCTTTAGACGCAAATTTACATTTCTCAACATCCATTTTCAAACTCGCTTCTTTTAACAGAGCAAAACTTAGATTATCAATATGCTTAGTAGTATTACTAGTTACAATTATGTGATATATTATATTTTAAAAGTCACCTTTCATTTAGAGACCATCTTCTTCTGAAAGTGTCAGGATTACATCCATTGCCCTCTGAAACGTAAAGAGATTTCTTACAAATCCAAAGCCAGGTTTAAAAACGTTTACACACGCAGCTCTTTGAGGAATGCCCTTTTCTTTTCTTTTCAAGCCTCATGCTTGTCTGGAAATCCAACGAGATCATATTTTTAGTCCATTTAGTTCTCCTAATTATCACTTCGAGGGCTCACCTACTAAAGGCTGGATGTTTCTTTCTGGGCACCTGCCATATGGATGTTTCGGTCTTCTGTCACAATTGTGCTCCACTACATTTTCAATAATGTTCCTATTTATCCTTTTTATTTTCTTTGCGAAGTTTTGCTTACATTACCCTTGTTCTTACGACTTGGTTATCTTACGGTATTATTTGTGTTGATTTGGAAAGCTTTTGCACAATATTATATAGAGAAAATGGTTTAGTCTTTAATTTTTGCACACCAGTGTAGATGCCGGATTATCGGCTGTTTCAAACCATTGGGTGCTAAATTATTGAATTTTGACTCTACCTCCTATGAGGTGTAAGGGTAAGAGGCCTATTCGTAACATGTTTTCTAACACACATCTGTTGTTTTTAAACGTAATAAGTAAACCTTCATGTAAAATAAACAAATAATATATTTTGTGAAAATGGCGACAATATCACTTACCATTAAAATAGTTCTTGATCTGGAGTCATCTTCCCATATACTGGTCCACAGCATAGCTCCAAAAATTAAGTAGAATGCCATAGTTGCTGCATTGCGCGGATCTGAGAAGGACTCCACGAGTGGAACGGTGCCCATTGTCCAATCACAGCAGAGATCACAAGGATAGAACAGCAACCAGCTATTCAAGGCTACTAAGTAGTGCATCGTAAGTTGACGAGCTGGAGTTGCAGCTGCAGCCGCAGGATTGTCAAATCTATTGGATTACAATAGTAATTAATGTAATTGCATGAAGTACATGAACACATAATGCCTATACAAAGTTTCAGGAGGGAATTCATAAAAGTCTAAAACTGAAGAAAGAAATTTTATTATTGTTTAATCTCTACATGCATTCATTCTAATGTTACACTTAATATGTTTTTATATCTTCTGAATTGCTTCGTGCATGTAAATGATTATTAATTGTTAATAAAATCTACTGTGAGGTCAATACACGTTTCGTTAAGACGTTCTATCCTATATTAGGCAAGAGGAGAAGCTCCAGCAGAAATTGAAGTCCCATAATATACACTCATTAAACTATATCCCAAGCTCTGCCAAATCACCTGCGCTCGGAAGGTTAGCCATGTCAGCTTCTTAAGAATAGAAGGAGATATGGGCGAACGGTCGTGCTAAGAGACGTCAGTTGTTTTGCTTTTCAGAGGTACCATAAACAGAAAACGTGTTTTCATGCAATTAATCTAGATCTGAGGCCATCTGAATACAATTTTAAAGAGCACAGTGACCTTAGATAGGTCATATATATTAGGTTTTAGAAATCTATTTTTCATCATATCATTACCCTTTTTCAGTTTCTGATATTTTCTTAGACTGGTGAACTTCAAAATGGTATTTCATGTAAGGAAATCATTAACAGCAAGCAAAAACCAGGTATGGCGAGTGAGAGGAATAACTAAAAACAGTTCTAATTTCTTTTTAATAAACTGCTTCGCATTCTGCGATGAAAATTTCTCTCGTGTTTTCACTGGTTAACTGTTGGCATCTATAGCGGTAGTTATCGATTACACAAAATTACACGAAGAATTCTTCTAAAACTTCTCTCTGAAGAAGAAAAATATGCTAATACAAAAGTTCAAGACGTGTTAGTAACCAATGCCTTCATTACCATTTAAGACCTTCCTTGGGAGCGATTGAAAACATTCTGCTCTAAACTTCTAAAGATGCTCTCTGTAGTCATTACAGAAAATGAATTCTGTACTTTTCTTTATTATTCTTAAAGAAATCTATATTGCTCCAGGTTACTTGCCTTGTGTAATGAATTGGTTTTAATAACGTTGCTTGTTGCACATCTTATCAAAATAAGGGAACTTCAGATATCCAGAATAACTGAGATCATAGTCCATCAGAATGTTTGTAAAATCCGGATAATTCTCTTCTTTCTATAGGCTAAGTATGCATTCGAAAATGAGGAAATTTTATTATTTATTTGCTTCAAAGCACAACACATTCCTGCATCAAATAAACGAATTAACTTCATATTGATAAGACCTTTATGTGTCTCAAATAAAATTATTAGCTTAAATTTGTATTGATGAATACATCAGCATTAGTTGACTTCTGAAGCATTTACCTGTACTCCTGAAGTAAGCAAAGAATAAAATGTTTACCCAAAATATGCTATTGCTTTTCCTTTGATGTATGTAAACTGCGTACACCAGCGGTAGACATCCAGCTAGCATTGATAGCATATTTAATGAACCAGGTTCATTTGCGGTTTTGCAGCTGAAGATGATGGTTCGGTAAAACCATCGAAACTAGTCCTGTGAAAATTTGGTAAATATAACGCTGATTTTTGTTGTTTGACTTCTGAATTAGTAAACTAAGTAAGTTAAGCAATTAATTTTAATTAGTTTTGTTATAAGCTGCATTTAATGAAATTGAAACCAACATACTTTGTAAAAACTGGAAGTTGAGCGCCCATAATATTCAGTCTCAGCAATAGAAGAAAGACAGCACATGCGGCTAAAGATGCCATTCGCATTCCTGCATCTCTCAATCCAAACTGAGTTTTTGAAGATTGAATAGCCTGGAACATTTCTGCTAACCTAAGCTAGGAAGAAAAGGCATAATCGTAAATATAGTTATCGAAGAAGAGTTTCATTGATAAACTATCATTATAGATTTTCGCAAGCCCTGACAGAAATATTTACTTGACCCTTAAGAAAAAGAGAATTTCGACGTTTAAAATTAAGTAGCATTAAATTTGTTTTAATTTATAGGAAAATAACTAGATTGAAATTTCTATCTATAGTGTCTTTTTCTTTTCACTGATTATTACGAACTAGAAATATATTGTTACACTACATTATCCTTTACAACAGCGCATATACTAATTGCGACATTACGTTTCGTTTAATTTACTATATAAGATGTTATTTGCTGTGAAAAGCTGCATATATTTAATGCTCATTCAATACTGAATTTCTCAATCTTAGTACACTGCTGGCCACTCAAATTGCAACACCAAGGAAGAAAAGAGATATCACAACAAAATTTATTTAGTAGATAACATGTTGACCAAGTATCAAATGATTAAATTTATAGAATTCTGTTAAGTGTGGTTCTTTTAAGAGACAGTAGCCAGAGTAGCCGACATTGTTGGAGATCACCGCTGCTACATGCCTCGGCATTGATTCAAAGAGACTTTGGATGTGTTTTGGGGGTACAACAGAACCAGCATCTTCCACACGTTGCCAAATTTGATCTGGTGTGGCAGCTTGGGATGTAATCTGGGTCAACCATGCACCACATGTTTTCTATCGGCGAAACATGCGGAGAGCGAGCCGGCCAGTGAAGCAATTCAATATGGCGATTGACGAAGAACCCTTGGATAATGCGTGCCACGTGTGGTCGCGCATTATCCTGTTGAAATTTGGCTGAGGTAAAGTCCTGAAGGTAAGGAAGGACAACTAGCGCCAACACCTCGGAGCTATAGCGCTGGCTGTTTCAAGTACCGGCAATGCGTAGAGGAGTGCGAAAGTGATATCCAATACCGCCCTATACCATAATACACGGTGCAGGACCAGTGTGGCGGTGCATAACGCAGCTGTTCAGAATCCTCTCTCCATGGTGTCTTCAGACTCGAATTCGACCATCGTGGTGTTGCAGACAGAAGCGTGACTCGTCAGTAAAGACAATTTCATTCCATTCTGCCGTCCACAGCCTTCTTTCATCGCACCATTGGCGGTGGAGACGTCTGTGGTTCTGCCTCAAGGGTAGACGAAGCAATGGAAGTCTTGCGGATAGACCACTCTGCTGTAAACGGCGTCGAATAGTACGCGCAGACACTGGATGATGCGTTACAGACTGAATGTGCTGTGCTATGGTTCGTGATGCGACTGAGCGATCCGTCACTGTCATGCGCACATTGTTCCTGTCATCACGTGAAGTGGTGCACTGAGGTGGATGCGATCGAACACGTCGGTCCGTCGTACCCTCCTGCATCCAGGGCTCACATATCCGCATTACAGTTGTTTGGTTTCGTCCAACACGACTACCGATTTTCATAAAAGATAATCCACACTCTCGGTAGGCGACTATCCTTCCTCTGGCGAACTCCAATACTTGATCAAACGATGATCGCAGTTTACTACGAGACATATTTGATCGCTTTTTTGAAAAAAACCACAAGAAAAACGCAACTGCCGAACTTGAAATCGTCGAAAACTCTAAGCCTTAAATAGCGCTTCGAAGTGGCGCCACAATTTTCTGTCGCGTCATGAGCGTCTGCACTGAAATTCATTTCATTTGCATATCTCACCTCCACTAATGCATGTTGTAAATTTCATGGTATTTGCATGCTTCCATCAGGGTGTTGCATTTACGGTGGCCAGCAGTGTATTTTAACAAAACTTAGCGTTTATGATGAAATTAAATGGCAGGTCCAAAGTCTCAAGAACTTGTAAAAGGCTTAAATACAGGAAGATTTAGCTTATTATAAATAATTAGCTCATAAATAATGAAATTTAAACGAAGTCATATTCAAAGAATGCAGTTAAGACTCTAATAGTTATAATTCATCAAGACGTAAAAATAAATTTGCAAGAAAAGTCAAAATGAAAAATGGTTATATTACACTCATGTCCATAAATTAAGGATAATTTGGAGTCACGCGGAAATCGAACTCTAAAATAAATATATCACCTGTAAAATCACTACACACATCTTCAAGAATCATATGCAAATTTCAGGAAGTAATCAGATGACACCGATGGTACGTCACAATGACAAGAGTGTAAGAGAGTGATATATAAGGAATACAGGCAAAGAAATAAAATTGTTCGCAGGCGCATTATAAGCATTTCAGTGCAATAACCGAATAGTTATGACACAAAGGACGCATGTGGATGATTTTTTACATGGTAGAATTATCGGCCGTCTGGAATGTGGGCGTACCCAACTGGAAGTATCAGACGAACTTGGAATTGCGCAGAATGTCATCTCCAGGCTTTGGCAACGATTCCAAGATGATGGTAATGTGAGTAGACGTTACAGCACAGGCCGCCCCAGAGTTACAACGTCGAATGAGGACCGGTATTTGGCAGTTACTTCCAAAAGAAACAGGAGGAGCACAGCCTCAAACCTGTCTCGTCAGCTCTCTTCAGCCACTGGTACGACAATTTCAAGGCAGACCGTGTACAGACGCTTAGGGCAGATTGGTCTATATGCTCGTAGACCTGTTAGATGCATTCCACTTATTGCAACTCACTGTCGCCTGCGGTTAGCCTGAAGTAGAGAGCATGCATTGTGGACACCGCAGCAGTGGGCTTGTGTGACGTTTTCCGACGAGTTCAGGTTTAGCTTGCAGTCTGATTCTCGCCGGACTTTCATATGGAGAGCTCCAGGTACCCGTTACCACCAAGAAAACATCATTGAACGACCCTTTTACGGTGTCGGGAGTGCTCGTTTATGGTGGAATTATTCTGGGTTCCAGAACTGACCTGCATGTTCAAATTGGAACCATGACAAGCCAAATCTATCGGGACGTCATTCTCGAACAACATGTACGTTTGTTTCGGGGCGCCATGGGCGCACAATTTGTGTTTATGGATGACAACGCCCGTCCTCACCGTGCAAACATCGTAAGCGAATGCCTTCAATTGGAGGATATCACCCGTATGGACTGGCCAGCATTCTCACCGGACTTGAATCCAGTAGAGCACGTGCGGGACATGCTTGGCCGACGAGTTGCAGCCCGTCAACCTCCTCCTATATGTCTATTGGAACTTCGGAGAGCATTGCTTTGTGAGTGGTGTAATATCCCCCAAGATCAGATCGATAATTTGATACTCAGCATGCCTAGGCGTTGTACGGACTGTATTGCATCGTCTGGGAGACATACAATGTATTAACAATCATACCAACCATGTAATATTGGTTCTTTTGTAAATAGGTTTTTTTTTGTAATTTGCTCCAGGGAGAAAAAATCGCTAATTGTTTTAATAATATCAAACATATAGCATCTTTTTTTGCTCGTTACCTTTTGTTTAATAAATAAGCTTTACAAATAAGTAAAATTTGTTTTGCTTCTAACTCTTCCTTTGCCTGATTTAGCATTATCCTTAATTTATGGACATGAGTGTAGAAGAAATAAATCATTAATACTAATAAACGTGGCTTGAAACTTTAATAATTGAAACACATTTGTGCGCACTCTATGAGCCACAATAGGTGCTTCTTATTCATACCTAACCTGTTTTACAGCAAATGGATTCTCCTTTCCAAAGCTACGCATAAGCGTCGTGACGGTCTTGTCTGAATTGGCAGTCCAAAGATGCGTAATCTTGATGTTTTTAAGGAATAACGAAGTTATTGAGAATACGGAAATGGCATAAATAAGATGTTGCTCAAACCCATTCAAGGTGCTTTCAGACAAAATAGAGACTTCACTACGGCAATCTTTATCTTAAATAAAGCAGAGGCCAAATTACACTTTTTTTGCAAAAACATCGAAGCACCAAGAAGAACTTTTGCGATCGTGACGAAATTTGGTACACACAAAGATCTTGATCGAACATGCATATGATCAAAGTTTCAAGGCAAATGAATTGGAATTGCGATCACAGCGCGCATTTCTAGTGCAAAATTCGCAGAGTATATAACCATTTAATAGAAGCGAAAAATTTAATTTTTTAGTTGCTGCCATTTTAATTACGTAAAGAAGAAACCAAAGATGCCATTACGACGATATCTTATACCTTACAGACAACTAAACGACTTCGAACGTGGTCGCATTTAACGTGGTCGCAAATTGCTGACCAACTACTAATTTGAACAATCAATGGGTGATAGCGAGCAGTGGACAGGTACTATGACCTTGATTTTTTAATCATTTCATTATCTGTGTATGAGCTATACACATATTCATCATAAATAGCCACTTCCTTCGTCGTGCTTCGATTTTTTTTTGTAAAATAGTGTATATGAGCCAAAACCAAAAATCATTCGGAAAAGTGTCATCATTACGGAACGATGATGTTAAAAAGATGATAAGTTCAACAGAAGTTCAGGAGTATAAAGAGTTATGATGATTCTAATCCGTGGTAATGATGACGTACCTAGAGGACAGACATTCCTCATTGATAAACAATCGATGTGCAGCTTCTTTTTACGTTTTGGAAAGTTATCCTCCATTCAGCACTGAAAACGAAATTGTGACACTTTCTTCAGAACACCATAATCATATGATAGGAAAATGCTACGGCATATAACGTAATCTCTTACTGCTTGATCAGCTCGATGGGATTCAGGATTTCAAAACCATCCATCATACTTCCTGGACATAGGTTTCTGTAACTATACTTATTCTCTAAAATGAAGTAACCAGTTTGAAGCTTTTGTATCCAAAAAGTTTCTGTGAGTTTTCGAGCAATAGGCAACTTTATTCATACCATTAAGAAAACAGATATTGCTATGACTTCCCTAAAGATGACAATAGGTTGGACACAACGCTGGTAGTTACATCAAAGGACAGCAAAAATTTCATCTGTTTCTGTATCAATGTAAATTAATGGTTGCAGTTATTAAAATTCCAAACCTATAAACTATAGTAGATGATAAAAATAATCAAAATTCACTTAAATCGTATAGTTAAAATTTTGTGTAATGTCTAAACATTAAATTGAACTAGTATTCCAAAAAATAATATTCAAATATTTGAATAAAGATCCAACTATCTTATTATTAAATACGCAACAGCTTCAGATTACTTTGTGAAAACTCCTATGAAATACAAAGCTGTATTCTTTAACCGCATTGGCATCAAATAAAATCCACCAGCACTCTCACAGTGACTGAAAAACAATTCAGTTTCACAGTTAACTTCTTATACTGCAGCTTTATTTCATATTTGAAGTTAGATTAAAAATATCAGATCTTGGTTTCATTGGATTTATCTTGGTTCTTGTTTTTGTAAATAATGCATTAGTTGTCAATATTTTTTGGAGAAAGCAATTTACCTTTTATAAAGATGCAATAGGACATTTAACAAATTCAACTAATAAGCAGCATTAATCTCTAAAATTGGTAACCGTAAGTACAAAAGTCTGAAATCATAGTTAATTTCGTTATCATAGTTACTTCAGCATATAGCTGGAGCAGCGCTGGAGTTGTCCAGTAAATATAAAAGCTGGAATAATGTTTCTCAACAGATAAACATTACTCCAGGATTTATAAATTGGTAAATTATAAGCAATATGAATTCATTCTAATGTATGTATAAGGAAATAAATATTAAAAAAAGTGCAACATGTAAAATGACTAGCAAATGAAAATAATGGATATAAGATATAATTAATATATATTAGGTGCATAATAATAAATACCACAGATAAATAACATATACCAATGTAAATAATATAACGAACATTTATTGCCAAAATAATAAAGTATTTACAATAGAAATAAGTGATTTGTTGACAAATGCACTTAATTTCTTCCAATACGATAAAATTTCTTTATATTTCAATTCTGACTTAAGAAGAAAACTGAATTATAAGTTTAAATATGAGGATTCATTAATCATGCGGATTAATTAATTATTCATTAATATTAATTATATGAATTCAATAATTCATTATTAGTATTTATTAATAATAATTAATGTAATTCATTAATTAATTCATATAATTATGAGGAAGAAACAGCTTTTGGAATAAGAATGAAATGAATATGAGATATTTAAATTAAAACTCTAGTTTATATAGATTTACTTTCTTTCTTTTACCTCCTGCCAGTATATATATATATATAAAGGAAGTAATGCTTTCGGTCCAGAAACTCGATATTGAGTTTTTTGAGAGTAAATACAAATTAGGGCCCCACAATACGTTTTTACTCATTGATGTCTGTCTCTGTGTCTGTATGTGTGTGACGGTGTTTACGTCCACGGGAGCTCTTATAGAAACTCTCCAAAATTTTCCTTTCCCGTATTTAAGCTTTCTATATTCATATAAATAGTTTATTGGATTTGCGGTAAAGTTGGACAATCGGAAATGGTTCCTTACAGAAATCCCAGAACAGTCTTTAATGGGTAAGGGCAAATGGTATTTTACTTGAAGCTTAAAGCAGTTTTTAATGAAACGCTATATTAAAATATCATTCAAAACATTTCGATTTTAGTATTTAAGACCTTTATATCAATGGAAATTACACATTAGATTTCGGCTAAAATTGATAAACCGAAGGAGAAATTTTGCTTGAAAAACCTAAATTAATTTTAGGGTAAAAATATATTATGAAAAAACTTAAAACCTCTCAAATTGTGCGTTAAAAACGTATGTGACTGAGAATAGCACATTGCATTTCAAGCAATAAATGTATTCTTGGAATCATTGTAAATGCAACAGTACTAAGCTTATTACGAAAACGAGCTCTCGTTATAAAAAATTAAATGTGCTATCCTTAATCCTTAATTTTGTATCCGTTTCACTTTTTGTGTCGGATCACTTTTCACATAAAAGAATACTGCCACCAAATCTCTAATATTATTTTTAAAGAAATGATGTAATAAATATAAAAAATATAGAGAATATAAAAAAGGTATGGCAGCAATTAACATTCTATTGGGAATTGTAAAAACATGCTGAGTTTAACGTTTTTGTGATTTTGGTGATGAATTTTATGTGACGTAAGCGTCGAAAGGGATATTCAACAAATAAAGCTCAAATGACAAAAAAAAAAAAAAAAAAAGTTGATGATTCTATTAAGAAAACTGGACACTTATATCGTAAACTGAGAAAAGACTGAAAAAATATATGGCAACATTCAACAGTCTATCGAAAATTTTACACATATGTTGTTTTTAAACTTTTTGTGAAGGTCATTTATTTGTGAATCCGAAACACTGTATAATCAGAACATATACTACGAAGAATTGATATTTTCAAATCAAAGTATGAGAACAGATGTTCAGTGAGCTGAAATAGTTATCATTATTGATTGTATCCCTGAAAAGAAAAATAAATTTATATTTAACAATGAACTAAAAAATTTATCAAAAAAATAGAATTTGTTTACAATCTATCAACAGGAAATGATAGTTTATGTAAAGCTCATAGTTATATACTGGTCACGTCAGACTTTTTTATATGCACAATTAAGCTATAGCGTAAATTCCTTTGGTCGTATCTTACGAAAATTTGCTATGTCGCTTAAATTACTTTGGAAATTGATTTTAACAGTGTAAGGTAATTTTTTTTAAAATTCAGTCAAATTTTTAAGCTTCTTTTTTTCCATTGGACTCCTTAATTTTAATAATACTTCAAAAAATTTCAATACCACTAGCTTGAAATATGTTAAAGGTATTAATCCATTTAGGCAAAAAAATAGTGAGTTTGCTGGTTGTTCAAATAGTTGACAACATTTTTCATAAAATATAACTGATAGCTGAATACGGCTCAAACAATATATCTTCATTTTGTTAATGTTGTATGATGAGAGGAATCAAACGTTGCTTAGATGCTTTGATTTAAATAGATGAGCTTCTGACAGTTCCCCGGAAAAGACTCGTTTAAAAGCATTGCTTTGCTGTTCTATAGCATGCCATATTACTACAGTTTTAGCAAATTTTGCCTGAAGGCTTTGTTCATAAGGGTATTAAAGCTTTGCTCTTAGTTTGTCTTTAGTTAGCCCACTAAGATTAGAATCAAATATAAAGTGCGATAAGCGTCGGTCTGCTTCTAGATGGAATCTATTCGTACAAAGTTTTAAGATAGTATATCTGCTTCAAACTCTTGATCATTTTTATGCTATGGGGAAAAGCTAATAAGCTGATAAATTACTGCTTTCCATAATATTATCTTTGCTAATTCGATTAGTCATAGCTACAATTTCCGGGGACACTTAAGAGCAGAAATGCCCAGTTTCACTGTGAAACTGTTTTAATAATGTGTTTGATTATTTCTCAGAAATATTTTGTTGCCTTCTACATTTGACTTTTTCCAATTGTTAAGAATAGCAATTTTGCTTCTTTTGACATCAAAATTATAAAAGCAGTCTGTTTTATGCTTAATCGGTTTCGTTAAATCAGATGCAGCTTTACAAACATTTCTATAATTTCCCTACAACTTTTAATGTTTTGAAAGGCATAAAACTTTCTACACTGGCAGCGTGATAAATTGCTTATCTATTTACATTGGTTCATAATTAACTAAAGTCGTAGTTTCATTTTTATCCGGTACGTTCTTTATAGAAATATATTATTTATATGAACGTGTCCTAAACCAGAATTATCAAGTTTAAGTTTAAATCAGGTGTACTCGTTTAGTTATTTTAAGTGCACTCTTTTGTGGTATTTTAGATATTTTAAATTTAACTAAAACGAATCTATTCTCGAATCGCAAAGATGAAGTACTCCATAACTAATAACTGATTTTACATTGTAAAGCAATAATGGTGATTACTCCGACAACTTGCTAAACTACTGTAACCATGTTTCTAAATTAGTTTTCAAAAAAGGATAATATTTACATATAAATATGACAAATACTTATCTGAAGAAAATCAAATATAATATTACTCGATGGACTATGAAAATTTCATATACACAGCACACTCCGACGACTGTTATTCCTTGTTCTTTGCAAAATGTGGCCATACCAACAAATACTGTGCATAATGACATACACAACCAATCTGTGAATGAAAAGTACTTTAATTTGCATCTGATAGTTTTCTAAATATTTGCTTATAAATTTGTTAAACATACATGTATATAAAAGAGCAATATTTATTCAATAAATACATTTAATGTTGTACAAAATGCTGCGACATTTATTAATTGCGAAAGAGATAAAATAATCAGAATTAACTAAATCTGGCAAATTTTCTAGCAGGAAATGCAAATTAAATACAATGGAATTAATAACTTGGAAAAAAAAAAGGAAAGGAAAGTAAATTAGTACACAAAATTCACATGATATTAAATAATTACTTATATTTCCTTTTGATTTATTATCTGCTACTGGAAGAAATAGAGCAATGTTTCTTAACTTAACCTGGAACAATTTTTAACTGAATTAATTGCAAAAAAATAATTTAAAAGAATCCTTTAAATTTAAAATAATTAAATCAGAACATATTAGTAAAAAATGTAAAGTAGTTTACATTATTAATTAATTTTAAGTATTTTAAATTATACATATTTTTTAATTTTATACATATTTCATAATATATATTTTCAAATTGGCAATTCACCTTTAATTTCCTAATTTTCAATTAAAGCAGAAATTAAGAATCCCCTTCAAGTCATGTGCATTTTTCCTGCATTAACTGCATTTCTGTATATATTTGCCTATTCGCTGCTCAGGATTAAAACAAAGAGTTCTGAGATTATAAATAATGCTAGTTAGTTATAAAGTAGCTTTTTTGCTACTTGCCCTGCCTATGTAGGTCTCGTCTTTTTCCCTGGGCTTCGTTTCCTACTATCTGAAATGCAAGCTCGGAGCATGGAACTTGTGTAACCTTATTTGTGTATCGCGTTTGGTTGTACCAATTAATCAAAAAATGCATTCCTGAAGACTTGTTTCTGTTCAAAATAAAAAAAAAAAAAAATTGGCCATCAAACCAGATGTCTTCGAAGCAGTTTTTTTTGGTTATGACTAAGAAATAATTGTTTTCAGTGTCTATTGACAACTATTTACTATTTAGTGTTTTGTATTACTAAACAAACATTAGTACAAATATACTATAATAAGAAGAACTACTAGCTTTAATTTAGCAATAGTCCCTTTCGTACCTAATACTTAATTTGGCTACTTCACCTTTCTTTCCTAACAAAGTACTTAATCAATCTATCATGCCAGCTTATGTAATTACGTCGCATTTCGGATATTTTTTATCCAATCACAGAACAAAATTTTAGCGAAGAACCGACACTATAATCCTTGCTGCCTTTAAATGCTCACTTACTTCCCGCTTTCCTCTTGCTCTGTCAGCAAGTGTCATCTCATTGCTCTGTTTCGTGTATTGTATAAAGATGTGATAAGCTATACAATTTATGGAGCGCATATCGCACCCAAAATTATATGTGATTGAGAATATGTACCTGAAGAATGCCCATCAGTAAATTATGAATGGTCTACGACCGCATCTGCTATTTTTGGTTCTTCCTCATGAATCAATGAAGCTTCAGTTCTTGCCTAGTGAGCAGAAGGAGTCGTCATTCCATATATGCAGCAAAGAATCTCAAATTATCTACGGAATTATTACAGTTAGGAGTCGACAGGATTTTTTTACCTGCTTCGTAAAACTCCAATGGATAAAATATCTACAAGTCCAAAAGTGAAGTGAAATGTAGCATTAACGACTGCAACTCGAAGCAAGTTCACTTCAAAAAAGATAGGAAAAATTTTTCGAATTAAGTCAAGGTTAATCTGTGTTGTGTGTTAAGCGAGAAATTTAATTACTTCCGTTTGTAAATGTGGTTGTCATGTTAAAACAACACGTTCTTGAATTAAATCTAATCGAATAAATTAAACCAAGTTTGTTTTTGGCGTAAAAAATGAAAATTATGCTTTGAATTAATCACTACATTTGCCCTCTAAAATTAGTGCTGAAATTTGTTTAAAAAAGTGTGAAAAACTTAATAACTCATTATTTATTTTAGACAATTTTGAATTTATAAGTTTCATGAGTAATTTTAATGTTATTTTATAATTAACTGAAAACGCTTTTAACGCCATTTTATATGACTAAATAAAGAAACTTATTGATTCTTTAAAAATATATAAATGAATACAAGGTCCAAAAATCTGAAAAATGCCTGAATTAAAATCCGAAATTATTTCCTTAGATAAACGTATATTTAACTGTCCTGTATTTGATTAATAAACGGTAATGGTGTAAACAAATATTTTGTGTTTTTTGAAAAACGATGTATTGCAAAATGTATTTCTGAGAAATATAAGTAATTATATTCCCAGATTGTTTTAAAAGCGGATGCCTTGCAATTTTATATCCGCGAATGTGTCGAAATTGAACACTGAATTGCATTAAAAGAAAATTTTAAACTTACTTTTCTAGTTCAGAAAATATTATATTTGATGATTTTGTTTCGGTTACATACAACAGTTTTAGCGATACTGATAATTGTTTTCGTCAAAAATTTTAATTCGGTTCTCCATTACATTTAAATGATAAAACTCTTACTGAGTGGTTAACACAAAGATTGCCGTTTGCTACTGTCTGTTCGAAATATAAGCTTCCTTTAGAATTGGATTTCCTTAGCAAGAAAGTTGTTTCTAGCTTCAAGTTCAACTCAACTGCTATTAAGTGTCATTAATGCGGTCAAATGTATTGTTCCTAGGCAGAATCCTTATCCATATTTTAATTATCCAAGATATAATACTACAAGACCATTCTACCCTGGATCTTATAGTTGCCTCAAAATCCACTCTGAAGAAATGTTCAGACCTACCACTGAGATATCTGAATGCACAGTATCCAGTATTAAACTGCAATTCACCTCATCCTTTCAAAATCAAACTTCACCTTAAAGATAAATGTAAAGGTAGAAAATATTAACTTTCCTGCTATCAGATACAGATAATCAGGTTAACGTAAGCTATAAAAATTCTTAAGTTGAATTAATAATTTTGAAACTCTCGAAAAACAGAGAATTATTTTCTTTATCTTGAAGTCTTTCTGTCATAAAATTAATAAATTGTCATTCAAAATTGGAAGATTATGTAAAAATATGGTATTATTCTCCTTTAAGTTATTTATTGTTGTCTTCATCTTGTGTTTCTTTGTTTAAACTGCAAATGAATTTTACTAATTATGAGGCATATCAATTTAAGAGGATTGCGAGTGAAGATGCACAATTAAATAATCCTTTTAAGGATAATTTCTTATATTTAATTGAAAATAATTAAAATTAAATGGACTGTTTTAATACCATTGTAAATAATGAGTGCGAAAATGCCTGCAAAAATGACCAATTGAAAGAATTATTATATTATTATATGATTATAGTCACATATTTTCAAAACGTAAATATGATATGGATTATAATGAACATCCGAAAGTAATGTTATTGATTTCGAAAATTTCTGTTTGGAAAAATTCCTCAGCTATTTTCAAAGAGCCCTTTAACGAATTTTATCAAATCTCAAAATCAATTAGCTTTACATTATTTTAATAAAACCATATTATTTTTCAAAATTACGAAGATTTAGACCATCTTAATGTAATATTTGATGTATCTGATTAAGAAAATATAAAATTAAAACCTTTAAAGTGCACTCTTTCGTAAAGAAAAAATAAATTATTTAAGATATGAAGTTCAAGTTGGAATACTGAGTCAGTAATGGAAACGTTGAATTTATTAAAAAATTACAATCCCCTAAAGTTTTTAAAAAAACAATTTTTTGGAAGTATTAATGTTTATTATTAATTTATTTCAAATTATGCAAGAAAAAGAGCTGGTCCAAAAATTTGCTTCAAAAAATACTTCATATAAATACACCTGAATGCCAAACAGTCTTTCAAAATTAAAAAAAAAAAAAAAAAAAAAAAAAAAAAGGGACTTATTTCCAGACTTCTTTTAACTCTCTGTTCCATAATATTCCTATCATGTATTTTTAGACGCTTCTAAAGAAGCTGTTGGTGCGGTTTTAAATGAAGAACACCCAGATCGTAATTTAAAAGCTATAGCTTTCCATTCTCGAAAATTAAGGTCTTATAATAAAAATTATACTAATGCTGAACTATAATGTTTAGCTATTGCAAGTGCTATTGATAAATTTCATTGCTATGCAAAATGGTCTAGCGCGTTGCGCAGCGACACCACAGATCCGGTGTTCGATCCTTGGCTCAGCCTTTCATTCCTTGAGTGGGTCGATAAAATGGGTACCAAGTTCGCTTGGGGACTAAACATGGGTGTCCTGCGACAAACTGACCACTTGTGCACGGTATATGCTCATGAACTCCGGGGCCCACAGTCAGGAACGCAGATTTCGGGGCAATGCAGGCCATGGCCCACTAGGATTGGATTGGATTATTCAATTACGGCAAAGCACACGAGGGCTATCTGCCTAAAGGGAGGGATGCCTTCGTGGGGGACCTTCTAAGGGAAACTGGCTCGTATACACGTTACACATGGGGAAAACCACGAAAACGCCCATGCAGCCAGCCCGTTCGCGGGGTTCAAACCTCGAACCGAACCGTGTTTAGCGTCTTTACCTCTCGGCCGCTGGTGGGCTCATGGCCCACTAGGGCTGTAGCACCACTGAGTTTAGTTTAATATATGTATGGTAACCATTTTACTATATATAGTGATCATACTTCCCTTATTTGGCTTACGAATATAAAACATAGCACAGATAGACTATTTAGATGGTTTTTAAAATTATCTGCGTATGATTGTAATGTAAAATACAAGAATGATTGTATTAATGTTTAGCTGATATGAAAACTAGAAATCCCATTTATCAACATTTCAATATCCAAACTAATTTAATATTGCTAGAAAAAACTGAAGACATCAAACTTTGCATAATGTTTGTAATCTTAAGTATAGGAAAATTAACAATATGTTAACCATAAAGAAACAAGGATTATATAAAATTGTTATACCACTAACTCTTCATACTATAAATTAATTAAAAAAGCTCATGTCATATTTGCTCATATTAGTGTATCTTATGTGTTAAATTTATTATCTCATCAATACTATTAGGCAGGTATAGTACAAGATATTGGAAATAATTGTAAACATTGTAAAGTATGTTAGTTTAATAAGAAAAGTAATGAAAAGAAATTTAGTTTAGTGCAAGCACAACCAGCTAAAACATATTTTATACAGCAACGAGCTTTAAGTAGAGTATTATTTCCGGTTCATTAGTTGTAAATCTGTTCGATCTTCTAGTAAGTAAGAGAGATCTGTAATACGGAATTTCGGATAATATTTCATTCGGTGTAACTGGCCATGAGTAAAATCTGATTTTTCTAAATTTATACCAACACGATCTCTTTTTTTTATTAAAAATTATATTTGATTAAACAGTTGGAGAACTTATTGTTTTCTAATTAAAGAAAACTAAGTGTTTATAATACATTTAAAATATATACTTTGAAACGAATAGCAGAATTTGATTTTTTTCTACGTTACTTCTATAGTATCAACAAAGTTAAATTCAATTTGATCTGAAAATGTAAAATTCTGGCTATATTTAGGTAACAGTAAGCAATGCTCGTTCAGTCTCAACAATGTGTTATGGTTTATATATGCAACAATCTATACTATTAAAATCTGTGTGCCTCTGTCTGTTTGTGTGTTTGTAACATCATCTCCCCGGGAACGGCTGGGTGTAGAGCTTAGCGGAAGGTACCGTTGGATTCAGAATGCCCGTGGCTCGCCGGATTGACCATCGGCATCTTCGTGCGACTTTAATTAGCCGAGATATTAATTAAAAACTGATTTTCTCCCTACATTTCCCTACGTTTTGCACTTTCTTTCACGGGTTTCCCCTATTTTAGGGATTTGGCCGAGTGCCAAATTCGTTTTTCTCGAATATCTGCGGAACGGCTCCGAGTTGCGATTCGAAACGCATATCCCCGTATTCGAAAAAAATCAACGAATCCATCGATACCGGTCCCATCTTCGTACGACAATAATCGGCGGAGTTATTAATTAAAAACTGCGAAAACGTTATTTCATTTTTCGGAGTGGCAACCGTCTCGGAATTAGCTGAGACAAAATTGCTTTTTCGAAAGCGCCGGGGGGATGACAATTGCTTCCGCTCGAGATTTGTGCTGGCGAAAGGTCACGTGTCAATTTCTTTTTTCTTAAATATCTATGGAACGGCGCTGAGTTGGAATTCGAGGCAGGTGTCTGCGGATTCCAAAAAATTCTACGAATCCAACGATACCATTCTCATCTTCGTAGGACGTTAATAAGCTGAGATATTAATTAAAAACTGTGAAAACGCTAATTTTCGGGCTCATTTTTCCGATTGCAACAGTTTCTTGAATCGCCGCAGATACAAATCAAGGTTATATTCTAAAGTTGAATAAAGCACGCGATTGCATGTTACCTAACTGTATTTTAAAAATATTTCGTTAATGTAGGCATTTTAAATAAACAGCTGCTTTTCACAATTTTTTTTTTAATTTCAGGTTAGGATGATTGTCACGTTAATTCTTTTATTGATATTGAATAAAAGTTATTATATTACATTAAATTTAAATGATGACGTTCTTGAAGTTGTACAACTTTAATCAGCTGGGATATTAATTAAAAAATCTGAAAAAGCTATTTTTTAAAAATATGTTGTTATTTTTTTAATAATAAATTTGATTTTTTGGAATAATATATTTTTTTATGTTATTAGATACGTGCACTTAATTTAGATATTATCTTTTAATGCAAATGATATTTTAAATAAGTTCGCACCAATAAAAATTAAATTCACACTTTTTTTTTTTTTTTTTTTAGATTAAAGATTTTTCTTTGCTCCTTTGAGATGGTATACGGTAACTTTCGAATCCCGGTGAGCAGGCAGGCTACACTCATGTTTTTTGTGATTTTACGCATATCTCTTGTGTATGCAGTGTCTTCTGGATGCATAAATGAATAAAGCTGAACTCTGGTAGTTCGGTCCTAATTTCGAATCCCTTCGAACGGGCTGGGTCCATGGGTGTTTGCGTGATTTTACGCATGTGCCTCGTGTACGCAGCATCTTCTGGATGCATAAGTGAATAAAGCGGCCGAAATTCGCTCAAAACCTCTGATTACTGGTAGTTCGGTCCAACTTTCGAATCCAAGCGACCGTGTTGGCTCAATGTGTGTTTTCGGGATTTTTCGCATGTGTAACGTGTATGCGGTATCTTCTGCATGCATACTTGAATAAAGCGGGAGCAGCCCGCGCAAAACTACAGAACACTGGTAGTTCGGTCCAACTTTCGAATTCCGGGGTACTGTACATAAAATTTGGTCGCATACGTGAATACAGCGCGCGGATACCGGGTAAAACCGCTGAACACTGGTAGTTCGGTCAAACATTCGAATCTCTGCGAGCGGGCTGGCTGCATGGGTGTTTTCCTGATTTTCCGCATGTGTATAGTGTATAAAGTGATTTCTGGATGCATATGTGATAAAAGTGGGCGCAGCCTGCTCAAAACCTCTTAACGCTGGTAGTTCGATCCAACTTTCGGTGTCGGCGAACGAGCTGGCTCCCCGGGTGTTTTCTTGCTTTAACTCATGTGTATCGTTTATGCAGTATCCTCTCCATGCTTATGTGTATAAAGCGGGCGCAGCCCGGTCCACAAAATCGCTGAACACTGGTATTTCGGTCCTACTTTCGAATTCCGGGGTACTGTATATAAAATTTGGATGCATACGTGAATACAGCGCGCGGATACCGGGTAAAACCGCTGAACACTGGTAGTTCGCTCAAACTTTCGAATCTCGGCGAGCGGGCTGGCTGCATGGGTGTTTTCGTGATTGTTCGCATGTGTATCGTTTATAAAGTATCTCATGGATGCATACGTGAATAAAGCGGGCACAGAATACTGGTAATGCGGTTCTGGTAATGCGGTAATTTCGAATCCCGACGAACTGGCTGGCTCCATGGGTGTTTTCGTGATTTTACGCATGTGTATAGTGTATGGAGTATCTTCTGGGTGTATATGGGAATAAAGCGGGCAGAGCCCGCGCAAAGCCACATAACACTGGTAATTCGGTCCAACTTTCGAATACCGGCGAACAGGCAGGCTCCATGTTTGTTTTCGTGATTTTACGCATGTGTATCGTTTATGCACCATCTTCAGCATGCATACGTGAATAAAGCGGGCACAGCACGCGCAAAATCGCTGAAAAATTGTATTTCGGTCCAACTTTCGAATCGGCAGCGGGCTGGCTGGAGGGGTGTTTTCGTGATTTTACGCATGTGTACGGTGTACGCAGTATCTTTTGCATGCACACGTGAACACTGTTTTGGGCGGGCTCCCGCCCAAAAGCGCTGAACACTGGTATTTCGGTCCAAATTTCGAATACCCGCGAAAGGGCTGGAAGCATGGGTGTTTTCGTGATTTTCCGCATATGTATAGTGTATGCGGTAACTTCTGGATGCATAGGTGAAAAAAGCGGGGGAAGCCCGCGGAATGCCGCTAAAAAATGGTAGTTCGGTTCAACTTTTCAATACCGGCCAAATTTAACATAGGATATCTTTTAAAAACGAACAATAATAAGCGGGCTTCAGCCCGCTCAGCTGGCGGGCTTGCCCGCTAGTCTATACTATTAAAATCTGTGTGCCTCTGTCTGTTTGTGTGTTTGTAACATCATCTCCTCGGGAACGGCTGGGTGTAGAGCTTAGCGGAAGGTACCGTTGGATTCAGAATGCCCGTGGCTCGCCGGATTGACCATCGGCATCTTCGTGCGACTTCAATTAGCCGAGATATTAATTAAAAACTGATTTTCTCCCTACATTTCCCTACGTTTTGCACTTTCTTTCACGGGTTTCCCCTATTTTAGGGATTTGGCCGAGTGCCAAATTCGTTTTTCTCGAATATCTCCGGAACGGCGCCGAGTTCGAATTCGAAACGCATATCCTCGGATGCTAAAAAAATCAACGAATCCATCGATACCGGTCCCATCTTCGTACGACAAAAAGCGGCGGAGTTATTAATTAAAATCTGCGTAAACGTTACTTCATTTTTCGGAGTGGCAACTGTCTCGGAATTAGATGAGATAAAAATACTTTCTCGAAAGCGACGGGGGCGGGGA
This sequence comes from Stegodyphus dumicola, assembly GCF_044657685.1. Lineage (NCBI taxonomy): Eukaryota > Metazoa > Arthropoda > Arachnida > Araneae > Eresidae > Stegodyphus > Stegodyphus dumicola. The sequence continues at coordinate 102,613,473 of NC_140769.1, forward strand.
AACAGCTGGCTTCCGCTCCAATGTTGTGTTGGCGAAAAGGTCACGTGCCAAATTCTTTTTTCTTAAATATCTCTGGAACGGCGCTGAGTTGGAATTCGAGACAGGTGTCTGCGGATTCCAAAAAATTCTACGAATCCAATGATACCATTCTCATCTTCGTAGGACGTTAATCAGCTGAGATATTAATTAAAAACTGTGAAAACGCTAATTTTCGGGCTCATTTTTCCGATTGCAACAGTTTCTTGAATCGCCGCAGATACAAATCAAGGTTATATTCTAAAGTTGAATAAAGCACGCGATTGCATGTTACCTAACTGTATTTTAAAAATATTTCGTTAATGTAGGCATTTTAAATAAACAGCTGCTTTTCACAATTTTTTTTTTAATTTCAGGTTAGGATGATTGTCACGTTAATTCTTTTATTGATATTGAATAAAAGTTATTATATTACATTAAATTTAAATGATGACGTTCTTGAAGTTGTACAACTTTAATCAGCTGGGATATTAATTAAAAAATCTGAAAAAGCTATTTTTTAAAAATATGTTGTTATTTTTTTAATAATAAATTTGATTTTTTGGAATAATATATTTTTTTATGTTATTAGATACGTGCACTTAATTTAGATATTATCTTTTAATGCAAATGATATTTTAAATAAGTTCGCACCAATAAAAATTAAATTCACACTTTTTTTTTTTTTTTAGATTAAAGATTTTTCTTTGCTCCTTTGAGATGGTATACGGTAACTTTCGAATCCCGGTGAGCAGGCAGGCTACACTCATGTTTTTTGTGATTTTACGCATATCTGTTGTGTATGCAGTGTCTTCTGGATGCATAAATGAATAAAGCTGAACTCTGGTAGTTCGGTCCTAATTTCGAATCCCGGCGAACGGGCTGGGTCCATGGGTGTTTGCGTGATTTTACGCATGTGCCTCGTGTACGCAGCATCTTCTGGATGCATAAGTGAATAAAGCGGCCGAAATTCGCTCAAAACCTCTGATTACTGGTAGTTCGGTCCAACTTTCGAATCCAAGCGACCGTGTTGGCTCAATGTGTGTTTTCGGGATTTTTCGCATGTGTAACGTGTATGCGGTATCTTCTGCATGCATACTTGAATAAAGCGGGAGCAGCCCGCGCGAAACTACAGAACACTGGTAGTTCGGTCCAACTTTCGAATTCCGGGGTACTGTACATAAAATTTGGTCGCATACGTGAATACAGCGCGCGGATACCGGGTAAAACCGCTGAACACTGGTAGTTCGGTCAAACATTCGAATCTCTGCGAGCGGGCTGGCTGCATGGGTGTTTTCCTGATTTTCCGCATGTGTATAGTGTATAAAGTGATTTCTGGATGCATATGTGATAAAAGTGGGCGCAGCCTGCTCAAAACCTCTTAACGCTGGTAGTTCGATCCAACTTTCGGTGTCGGCGAACGAGCTGGCTCCCCGGGTGTTTTCTTGCTTTAACTCATGTGTATCGTTTATGCAGTATCCTCTCCATGCTTATGTGTATAAAGCGGGCGCAGCCCGCTCCACAAAATCGCTGAACACTGGTATTTCGGTCCTACTTTCGAATTCCGGGGTACTGTATATAAAATTTGGATGCATACGTGAATACAGCGCGCGGATACCGGGTAAAACCGCTGAACACTGGTAGTTCGCTCAAACTTTCGAATCTCGGCGAGCGGGCTGGCTGCATGGGTGTTTTCGTGATTGTTCGCATGTGTATCGTTTATAAAGTATCTCATGGATGCATACGTGAATAAAGCGGGCACAGAATACTGGTAATGCGGTTCTGGTAATGCGGTAATTTCGAATCCCGACGAACTGGCTGGCTCCATGGGTGTTTTCGTGATTTTACGCATGTGTATAGTGTATGGAGTATCTTCTGGGTGTATATGTGAATAAAGCGGGCAGAGCCCGCGTAAAGCCACATAACACTGGTAATTCGGTCCAACTTTCGAATACCGGCGAACAGGCAGGCTCCATGTTTGTTTTCGTGATTTTACGCATGTGTATCGTTTATGCACCATCTTCAGCATGCATACGTGAATAAAGCGGGCACAGCACGCGCAAAATCGCTGAAAAATTGTATTTCGGTCCAAGTTTCGAATCGGCAGCGGGCTGGCTGGAGGGGTGTTTTCGTGATTTTACGCATGTGTACGGTGTACGCAGTATCTTTTGCATGCACACGTGAACACTGTTTTGGGCGGGCTCCCGCCCAAAAGCGCTGAACACTGGTATTTCGGTCCAAATTTCGAATACCCGCGAAAGGGCTGGAAGCATGGGTGTTTTCGTGATTTTCCGCATATGTATAGTGTATGCGGTAACTTCTGGATGCATAGGTGAAAAAAGCGGGGGAAGCCCGCGGAATGCCGCTAAAAAATGGTAGTTCGGTTCAACTTTTCAATACCGGCCAAATTTAACATAGGATATCTTTTAAAAACGAACAATGATAAGCGGGCTTCAGCCCGCTCAGCTGGCGGGCTTGCCCGCTAGTATATTACATTAATTGCTGTAAGACTGTTACTGGGGTTCAAGTGAAATTCCACTTCCGGTTGTCCATAAGAAAATGTTATGGGTTTCAAAGTACCACTTCCTGGGTCATCCAGTTTAACCCAAAATCTTACCAACTCGTTATACGAATGCAAAAAGATTAAACACAGAAAACAGAAAATTTTGGAAGTTTGGGATAAGTTATAGACAGAGACACATATATCATTACAAAAAATAGCAAAAACGTAAAGTGGGGACTCTAATTCGTGCTTATTCGCTGAAAACTCGATATCAAATTTTCGGACCGAAATCGCTACCTCCCATTTAGATATGAGAGGTGATGTATGGGGGGTTATAAAACAGTAAAAATGTAAACGCGCAAATGAAAAGGAAAATACGATAAAATGGAAGAATTTAAACGCTGAAAAAAATGGATAAGTCTCTACTAAATCAGACTGGTTAAAAATAATAATAATAAACAGAAAGCGTTCTTCTATTAAAATGTTTATCCACGAACTCTAAAGACGGACTACTACATATAACATCACAGTTTCTTTTACAAATAAATACTAGCGCCATCTGTTGGCATGCTGAGACTACGTAATTACAATATTAATAACTACTTTCTTATTAATAAATACAAAAGGAAATACAAAAGGAAATACAAGATGGTATACTATTTACAATTTCAATTATGTACTGTTACATAATTGAAGTAAGTAAGTACAAATAAGTAAAGTAAGTACAAATATCACTCAAGAGTACAAATTTATTCAAAATCTACGACCATTTATAGTTGCGTTTTTCCTTAATTTTACGTGGAGTTGAGTTTAGTTTATTATTTTTCAGGGCTGAAATAATTAAATGAAGGGGGGAAACGGTGTAATTCAAACTAAGAACGAGTTAATCAGTAATGAACACTTGTAATCTTTTTTTCCTTACACAAGTTAGAAACCAAGCTGCGTTAATTTCGAAACTGTTACTTGGTTTTATTTCAAAATTTATGTGTATGATTATTGCTTTAAGTTAAAAAATAAAAAACTAATATAATGATTTAAAAAATTCTGAAAAATCGCAGATTTAAATTTACTACAATAATTGCAGTTGGAAGACTGTGGTTTTCTCCAAGTACTAAAACAAAAGAAAATTCTATTTAAATTACCTGTTCTTGGAAATGAAGTAGCTGCTCCGGAATAACACAGGAAGGCAAGCAAAAAGAACAGTGAAGACAAAATTTCAGCTCTACCTACAACTCCAGTTACCTGTATCATGATCAAAACAAAAGGAGATAGATTATATCGCCATATTCTGTTAAAAAGTTACCTGTAATCTTAAAAACTGTATCTTAAACCACAAAAACACTTATCTATAATAATCACACATGTAAAACCTTTCAAGAAACATTAAGCACAATCTCAATATTTGAAAATGGTAAATTAGTCGAATCGGAAAAAGTGATATTTAGAATATATCCTTCACGAAAATTCCTTTTGATGAAAAAGAGTGTAATGGTGCTTTGCAAGACAAATGTTGTCGGTTCTAAGACATGGTGTTTTATTCATTATGCGGAACATATTTTCTCATAGGCTAGCATGGGAATAATTTTAATTCGCTCCAGAACATGCTGCAAGCATGGTTTTTTTAAATTACGAAATATTCTAATTTAGAATATTTAAGATATTGGTAATGTTGAAAAAGCTAGGAATTTACTAATCTATTTGTTATAAGAATACTCCTCCTTGAGGGTCCACCTCGGCGCAGTGGAAGGGCTGTAACGTTCTCCGCGCCATGGAGGTAAGAAGTTAGACCTTTCTTACATCCATTATCAGCACGGGGGGGGGGCAAAGAGTCCGCCACCAAGCTGCGAGAGGCCTCCTCTCCACGTGGGAAGCTGAACAGATCTTGGTGGCACATTTAATCTTCACTCACAAAGCAATGCTCGGCAGTGGCCGCTCTGTCCTGGCAGGGCTAAAGGGCTAGTTCATCAGCTTCTCGCGGCTGAAACCGAAAGAAGAGACTGATGACGTAGTTGGGTTCGCTTGGTCAGTTCTGCTGTCCAGTTTCTTAAGCATTTGTTTGAGAATCAAAACGCTTTGAAAAATAGTTTAATAACCAATATGAGCCGAGATTTTAGCTCATGAAATTGCAATATACATGCATTTATATATGAACTAGAAATGTATTTACGTCATACCAAATTAAACTCTAATATGCGTAAAACGTAAGTAAAACATGCATAAACATAAATATTTTTTAATTAACACATATGCGTAAACATAACTAATTTTTTAGGTCGAGTGTACCCTAAATGTAGTAATTCTTTTTCATAATCATCTTTTTAAATGTATGTAAATAGTAACCCACCGATAACATACGTAAATTTCTACATTTACGAAGAATTCTTTTTGCGTTAAAATATAAGTTAGTCGCAAAGTAATTTGCATTATAGAAATATTAAATAAAAATATGCAAATACATTTTGAGAATACATGCTGAAGACATTACACATCTATCTAATTAAAGATTAGTTAATGCTAATAATAGATTTCATAACACATTAAAACGAAACAAATTTCACTTCTTCCATTTTTGCTTTTCAATTAGAGTTGATAATGAGTAGTAGAATTTTGTAAGCTTTTGCAATGTCTATTATGAAAGCATTATTATGGAATATCAGTATCAGTATTATTAACGTCAATTACTCAAAAAATAATGAAAATGTTTTAAAATAGTATTTATATATTTTGGAATAATAGCATGTATTCTTACATTTTAAAAGTATATGCTCTGATACTAATTTATGCTTGTGCAGAATTTCATGGTTTATTTTATATAGTAAAATTTAGCAGTCTAAATTAGTATATAATAATATATAATATTTTATATAGTAGTCCAAATAATTATCTGAAACTTGCATAAATTATGTCACAAATTAAGTGAATAATAAATAAAGTAATGATTCAAATTATTATTTTTGGTAAGAATAATGTGAATCAACTAAAATGATTTTTTTCTTATATAGTTTGGTTCGATAATCCTCTATTACTCTTCATCCATTTATTTGCTTTCTGGTCAGCTTTTCTTGCCGATACAAGGGTTGCATTCCTATTCAAGTGCCGAACCCTTATAAATGTTCGTAAAAGGCAAAATAAACGAACTGAACTCTTATTCACGGAGGGAAAACGTTTCTCAAGTTAAGAAATGAGATTCTGAATTACACCTCTACCTTTTCGAAAAGAACTGCCATGAAAAGAACGGAAAACATTTTCCATTTTCATCATCGTTTCCATCCAAACTGGTGATGGTACAGTTAATCCTCCTTTAGATAATAAAAAATATCCAATTTGAGTCGTTAGGAATATCTACGAATTTTTTTGATATTTCACCCAAAGTAGGATCTTTATCTTTCACACGATATGCAATATAACCTGCCACATAAGCGAGCGATTCTTGTTCATATGCAGATATATCTTTCGTTGAATCATAAATTTCGGTTTCCCAAGGAAGTGACGTACATTCATCATAGATGTCTTCGTAATTAATTAAATCATCTTCGTATAAGGAAGTCTCAAACATTTGTGCTTTTTCATTGGAAGAAAAAGCTGTTTCTAACAGCTCTTTTGTCAAATATGCTTCAACTTTCTTCACATCTTCACAGTCATTAGCATTTGTCTTTAACGACAATTTAGGCAATTTGTTTGCCAATAGCAACCTTTTCAGGCGAATTATTACGTCTGATGAAGACGGATGGTCATTAAAACGCTCTAGACCTCGAATCTGGCTGAACAAGCTTTCTAATACATCTTGAGTTAATCTTGATGTTAAAATATATATCACATTTATAGATTTTACGTCGTCAAATAAACCGAAAAGCGAATTTATCGATATGATGATACCTTTCTGAAAAGGCAGCATTGTCTGCTTTCCGCATACTCTGAGATCAAAAATCATTTGCTTAATCTCATTTAATTTTTATTTTTGTACTTCATAATAGCTTTCTAGGCCGAAAGCAGCTTTTAAAGGCTTATTGCTAGGGGGTAATGGTACACTACTATTCATAATGTCAAAAAAATCATCAACCATTGAAAAACAATTACTTGTTGCAGCATTACCAGTCAAATGCATAATTGCTTTAGCCGTTGTGGAGGAAAATAATGCTTTTGCTGGTGCTACTTTCTGTCTCTCGTTCCCTTTTACAGATAAAAATTGAGGTTTCAGTTTATAGCACAGTTTAATTTCTCCGATATCTTTATTGAGTACTTCATATATAACGTCTTTGTTTATAATTGTACCATTTCCGAGCATAAAACCTTTATCAAGAAAATGGTTTCTCAAAAGCTTTATGCAATGCGGCATATCAGCGAAAACCCATATTTTGGTGCTGAACTTAGGACTGTACAAGAAAGATTTATTTGTTGAAATTTGTAATTCTTTCCAAAGGGTCTGACTACCTCCCATGTCAGATACAATTGCTTTGACTCGAAGCCCAGACGATTCAAGTGCAAACAAAATGGAAGACAGAAGATTTTCCTTCATTTGACGATCAAAATCAAAATAAATGGGCTGTTTCCATTGCGAAATGAGTCCTCGAACCAATACAAATTGAGTCTTTTTAAAAGGACCTAATATCTGATCTAATTTTGAATCATAACAGAGACTTGAATCTATATGAATTCCATCGAAATTTAATACGCATAATCTTTCTTCGTCAGTTGCATTTTGGCAAGTTTTTTTTATCAATAACAGTACATCATTTAAAATGCCAGGAATGCAACTGAATCTTGAGCACCATCTTTTCAGTGTACTTGCACTTGGAAGCAGAATACCCATTTTTTCTTTCCAGAAGTCGTATGACTTTACGGATAACGATCTGATTACTATGCTTTTTGAAATATCGTCTGGAGACCATTTAATTCGCTTTTTTTTCATTAATGCATTTATTTGAGTTTCGGTAAATATGTTTTGAATATACGTTTTCATTTTTCTCAGTTTTTCATTTCCTTGATTCACCTTTTTAATGTCTTTCCTCAGTTTCTGAACTTCTTCTAATATTAGTTTTCTATTCCTTTTAAATTTTTTTCTTTGCTGGGAGATAGTTTTTAAATGCTGCTTTTTATCAGTCCGTAAAACAGAAACCTTATTCTCAAGAGCTGATAATTTTGTGATTAAATCATTCACATTTTCACATTTTTCTGGAGGTTGGAACAGTTACACCATTGCTGAGTAATATTATTTTCAGTGAACTTCTCATAGCTATTATTGTTATCGTTTTGAAGTTCCAGACATGCCTTTTTAGGACTTAAATTCTGAATTCTTTCAAATGCACTTTGTAAATTTTTTTCTTTTTTGTTGCCTTTGCTGCCTTGGTGTATTCTGATAAATAACCAAGTCAGGAATACAAGCAGTTGGAATAGCAGTTGACTTCAGTATCTTTTTTGTCGGTAATCCTAGCAACCTATTTTTCATGTCATCCTCATAATCAGATTCAGTGAAGTGATTGCTGCATATTCGAGCACTCTTTGTGTTAATAATATCCGCTCTTCGACACCTATGCAACCATTCTTTCGTTAATTGAATATTTTTGTAAGGAAATCTATGAAATACCACGCTAGTTTCGTATTATGATACGTATTGCTACAGGTAGCAACGGCACACGATACCATTTTTTCAATGGTTTCTCATTACAAGAACTTTCTAAATACAAAATCCCTTTAAAAGTATCATCAGTTATAACTTTCAAGTAAAAAAAAAAAAAAAAAAAAAAAAAAAAAAAAAAAAAAACCACCTCTTTCTCTGAAACTAACAGGGCTAAAGAAAGAGAATCCAAGAACTAAAGATTCAATCTTTCGCACTGATGCTCTGGTCAGTCGACGACGGGACGAACCCATTGACGTCACATAACATCCGGTCACAGCCAACTCTAGATAGAGTTGGCTGTGACATCCGGTATGCTCCCCAAGAGGGGTTCGTGTCGGCATCGTTCTTCTCAAAGGGATGACCCAGCCCCTCTCTTTCTTTAGCCCTGCTGTCCTGGTAGGTGATGCTCGTAATGAGGTCGTATTGTCGGGGCAGGTCTAGGTGAATGACACAATCAAAATCCGGTGATAGGGCGTAACTTTCGCCTCGGCGCTGGTTAATTCCACCTATGTTATAAGAATACTTATTTATATCGTGTATGTGTGAGTGTAGTTTTATAAATAAAGGGACATGGTATCCTGCACAGTTACTGCAGCGGGATTATACATGTACTACATTTCTGGTGTTCCGCCCACTTATACCAGTAGTAGCATTTAGAAATAAAGAAGAAACAAGGAGGTTCTATTTTACCCTTTTTGGGAAGAACCGATTGTGCTTATTGATGCATTTGTCTACTGTGCATGTTATGTACTAACAGTTGGTCATTTGTTTTGTTTGCAAGTAGACATTATTCCCTTAAACTTGAACACAGTCATGCTTGAGGTTTATTGGAAAGATTTTGTCGAGTCTTTTCTTTGATCGTCGTGGATGCATTTTCTGTACTTAAGCGCCATCTGAACACATAGTAACCCAAACGTAGCTGCGCGTTGAACGTATTAATAATGTATGGAGAGATTCCCATGCGGCCGTACTGTTTGGCTCTGCAGAAAATTCTTTGACCCGTTTTTGCGTTCGCTATCAGATGCCCGTTCTGAAAGGAATTACCACACCGTTAACTCCGCAGCATTTCAAAATAAAGATTTACAGTTTTATAATGTTGAATATGGAAGAATATTTAAATTGAAAAACTTATCAAGCTATTTAATTGCCTAAATTTATAAATGTGCTTTGCTTTCCAACACACAATTTTAAAAATCAAAAACAATTAAAATATTGTGATTTTCAGTTGAATAAACCTGCAAAAGTATCGGTCTACCATAGCTTATTATGTTGCCAGTAACAATAGGTTATGACTTAAATTCGACCTGAATTCTTAAAAAAATTGCAGTTCTTTAGATATCTTTGAATTTTCTATTTTTATTAAATTTTTATTATGAAGATATATTTGAAATGGAATCACATTAGTTTGAAAGGTAAATTATTAACATTTCAGCAGAAATTATTGTAATTCGAATTTCATTTAAAAAGTAGTAATGCTCATTATTTTCTATAATTGAAAGAATTTTAAAATCCGGAAAGTGAGAATTATTCCAAATATGCCAAAGAAATAAAACCAAACTTATAATTGTTCTTGACGGTCAATTTAGGCAAACACAATAGAATATTCGAAATATATTGATCTCCCACGTTGATATCGAGTCAGCTCCTAAAAATCTCCAAATGGATGTAATTAATTTAAATAAAATAAGGAATTGAAACTCATTTTTCAAACATTATAATCAGAAACTGATTTTTTATAACCCTTATTATAACAAAAGAAAACAATTTTAATTTAGAAAGCTGACACAAAAGGTTAAGTGCTTTTTGATCAAAATACGTCTGTGTATCATTTTTTTCCTCCAAAAATAAAATTCAAGAAGTTAAATCACTGAAGTCCTTAACTGGACGAAAACCTACAACATCAATTACTATGTGAAAATACTGAAACACTAAGTGAAAGGAAAGAGAAAATAATATTGCACTAGTTAGTAAATATATTATTATTCGATTGTTTTATTGATTATTATTTTACAATTATTTATGTATAGTCATAAATGTTTAACTGTTCTATTGCTAATTTATGAATAATAACAAAAACTTTAATAAGAATATATTCTGTTCTAAACTTTAATTTCAAATATTCATGTATACGAGTATTATATACTTTTACGAGACCCGATGGAATAGAATGCATTTCTAAAGCGGCCTTCAAAGTCTTTTGGGTTAGTCAAGCCTAGTATAACGGAGTATATTTCAATGTACGGTATTGATTGCATAATTTATTTGTTATATGCTTTTAAAAGTTTTCACAGATTTATTTAGTACCCTATTTATGAAACAAAGCGTGTAAATAAACAGATTAAGCATCAGAACTCATACAAAGATACACTTCTTGACATGAATGTTTTCAAAGTAGGTTCTGATATATTCCGTCTATTTTATGCAACTGGAATATATTTTTTTCAAAATTCGCATCAAAATTGCTTCAGACAATCATAAAAAGGACAATAAAAGTGATGACAATTCTTGAAAACCAATGGTGATAGAAATCAGTTGATAAAAGTTGCGGGATATTTAAAATTTCACTTTGGATTTCTGTCCTGATTTAAAACAGGATGGTTAATTAGAAACATTTATATTTTCTGAAAAAATTGTGGTCATCAACCAGTCATCAAGCAAGAATTGAATCTTGAAGAAGGGAGAGCTCGTTGCTTAAAAAAAACTAATGATCTCTCATGTTCCAGCAATGATCTCGCATATTTATTTATTTTTCTCTAAGTGCATTATCGAATTTCTTTAACTGCTAATACTCACTTATAACCATATTATAAAAGCTAATTTATTTCACTCCTTATTATGAATCTGATCTGGTTTCGAAAATATTTGCATCAGCTTATAAACCAGACTAACAGTCAGATTAATAGTGAACAAGCTTAAAATGTAGTCAACTGCTTCCGATAGCAATAGACAGCACTTAATTCCAACTCAACAATTAAACTCAGCTTTCTATTTACTTGAGTAGTACCACATACGACGTCCACAGATGATTCGAGAGCAATTAGAATGCTGTAGATAATTACGAAATTATCTAGATGTATTATTAACATTTTAACTGTATTTTCAAGCAGGTAAAATGGACCACAGTTTCGTACGGTTACGAAAATTAAATCAGCATTCGAAGAGAAAATAGCACATTGTAAATAATGAAAGAATTAGCAGCATAAAAATGAAAAAACTAGGTTATAAATGGCATTAAGAAACAGTATTCAAAAGAGGAACTGAAAATTGTCTTTGAGGTCCAACTCAGGTTTAAAAAAAAAAAAAAAAGTCGGGTATAAAATTTTAATTTCTGTCGTCCAGTTTGCATTTACTCTGGATTACGTACAATTAAATTACGCACTGTTCTAGTTTAAACAATTGCCAAATGCAATAACATCATCTTCAATCCACGAAGTTTTCTTTAGTAAAATGTAACCTCGAGATACGAGCACCTCTATATAAGTGATAAGTGACGGAGGACGTGGGCACTGTCCCTTTACCTTAATGGTTAATCAGTACAGCACCACGTCCGCCATTATCCAGAGCCGCCAATGGGGTTCGCTGCCGTCCAACTGCCCGGGTCCCAGTGTTTGTTGATATCTGAGAAAAATATAAATACATGGCCATACAGGGGCTTTTTTAACATGCTACTTTTACAATACGTTACGATACTAATGATTCAATTATAATACATTTAAAAACTAATTTTGCAGCATGCACTATATATTACGATACTGATTTATACAATTCATACATTACCAATTATACATTAGAGTACGAATTATGCAATTTCAATACATTATAATACTAATTATGCAGTACACACATAGACTTTACAGTGTATGTTACGATGAATAATAGAAACATTACCAATTATACAATTATTATACATTACAATACTATACATTACAATACTAATTATGCACTGCTACTGCTAGTAATTCTGATAAATATTACACATAGTTATGCAGTAATTCACAAATGTATTCTCAAGCATGTAAGTACATATTCAGCAATTTTGAACAGTTTGGCACTGATCAAGCCTAAGGCAGAAGGTATGTGCATGACTTTTATTATTATATTCACGCAAATAGACAATTGATTGATAGTGTATTCACTTGCAGGTGTCTTTTCAAGCACATAATTACATGAACATAGTCAGTGTTACTAAGCTATTTGACAAAGATCGGTGCCTAACGCAGATAGTTTGTCCATGATTTTTGTTATTTTTTCCACAAGATATTTTTGTTTAATTATAAATTTACAACAGGCTTGTCTATTAAGCTGGTAAATGAACGTGATGCTGCTCTGTGAGTGGGCAGTCTGTGAGATAATGATCTATATTACCACAAACACAATTATCTGTTTCTGTAATTCTGAATCTTTCAAAGTACTGTGGAAACGGGCCATGCCCTGAGACAAATCGGACTAACAGTGAATTACCTATATTGCGTTCAAGACGCCCCTTTGGAATAAAATAAGCTGTCCTTCGTCCTGTATTGCTGATATTCCATTCATTTTGCCATGTGTCAGTTGCTTTCTGCCTGAGTGTTTTTTTGAAGGGTGACATTGGCCAGAGTATATGATACTGCCTTATATTGTGTTCTGTAGGATTTTCAGCCGCTTGCTTTGCTAAAGTATCAGCAAATTCATTCCATGCATGACCTGCATGCGCTTTGACCCATTTGAGGAAATATTGGCTATTGTAGTTTTCTCTTAGTATCTTTTGTATTGTAGTTACAATGGAGAAGAGTGATCGGGATTATTGATCGCATGTATCGAGGATAAACTGTCAGTAAATATGATAGCTCTATTATGACGCTGTTCTACTAGGTAAGTTAATGCTTCTTTTATAGCCAACATTTCGCTCTGGAAGACAGTATTATTTTCATGCAAGTGCCCTTGCCAAGTATGTAGAATGTTTTGGTTAGCGACTGCAACAAATGCACTTCCTACGTCATTATCAATTTTCGATCCGTCTGTATATAGGCATACTTTAACTTCTGGATCTGTTGCGTTTTGGTGCAGTATGCGGACTCCAATTCCTTTCCTGGCTGGATGTATTTGAATATTAATTAGAGATCCTTCATATTCCGAGGGGTTATAAATCTCATCTTTGTATTGAGTAATTTGACGTAATTGCTTCAATGTTTGCCTAGCTGCCTCTTCTTCAATTCTAATGTGTAAAGGAAGCAGTCCGGCAAGCACATTTAAGGCATCCGTAGAAGTTGTACGATAGGCCCTAGTAATCAGTAGTGCAAATGGTCTTTGAATCATGTTTAAGTACTTGATTTTCCGACCTTGCATTGGTGACGCCTATACAGCGCATCCATAGGTAATGATTTTTTCAATTACTGTTTGGAAGAGGATTTTCTGAAAACGGTGACTGATGCCCCATTTATTGCCTTGAAATTGTTTTAGATAATTGGCTATGGTCACTGCTCTTTGTTTCAAATTGAGGAGGTGCGGAATCCAGGTGAGTTTGGTGTCAAAAATGACTCCCAGATAGCGCAAGGTTTTCACTATCTGTATGCGTTGATTGTTAATGCAAATTCTGGGCTGTCTGGTAAGTGAGCCACCTTTTTTCGGGAAAAGTATAATTTATACGATAAATTCGAGATACGAGGAAAGCATCGAAAACTTTGCCTCTAAATACGAGCATTGACTCGAGTAACGAGCAACGAGCCGGGCTGTTGGATGCGTGGCGCGTTTCCCTGTCTGTCTCGACGCCCTCGTCAGATCACTCAGTGTTCTTTAATCTACGTGTTTGTGCGCTTGTAAATTAAATGTTTTTTACATTTAATGTGAAAATAATTATTTCACGATACCTCCCAAAAGAAGATTTTTGCCTCTGAAAGAAAGAGAAGGAAACCATGGCCGTTGGAATTAAGAAAGAAATCATAGATAGACATAAGAGTGGTATAAGAGTGACGAAATTGGCAAAGACTTATGGTCATTCTACATCGACGATCTGCACTATTCTGAAGGAGAAGGAAGACATTAAGAAATTTGATGTGGCCATAGGAGTTACCGTTACATCCAAGCACCGTGCCAAACTTCTAGAGGATGTTGAGAAGCTACTGGTGGTGTGGCTTAACAAGAAGCAGTTAAAGGGAAATTCGGTGTCGGAAGCTATCCTTTGCTCTAAGGTAAGAATCTGTACTTGGACTTTCTCCGCAAAACACCAGATACGTCGACTGAAAATGAGATGGCAACGAGATGTTTTGGGGCTGCGCAACGGATTAACTGGATTTCCATTATTTTCAATGGGGATGTTTGTTTCTAGATACCAGAAATTCGCTAATGCTGGAACAAATTAAACTTGTATCTCGAGGTTTTACTGCATTTTCCGTAGGACGGTGTTGGTTTTAAGACTATTTTACGGTGTTAGTTTGTAACTGTTCGTTTCGCAATTAATGAATTTTTTTAAAAATTTGAACCCGATTAAATCGCGACCCGATTAATGCATCATGGGTAATCAGGAGTTAACTGTATATTTTCCGCAACAAACAGCGACTAAGTATTGAGGTAACATACCTACTTGAACCTTCTAATTTATTAACAGTTGACACGAAGAAGCAGTTAAAAGGAGATAATTGATTTGCTACCTACTTGAGCCTTCTAATTTATTTGTAAGCAATAATTAAAAAAATTTCAAAATGATTTACTAAAGAAAATGGTAATCTTTTCTTACGATAGAAATTCTCTCAAAAGTTTATATGTAATCAGGCAAATAACGGTAGGTGATTCAAAGAATAAAGTTCGAATAAAACATATCAAACCTTACGCATTCGTCTTTCATATCATTTTTTAATTATTCCTTAATTTGTTTATGGTTTACAAAAGCAAATATAACGTAAATAATGTATTATAGGCCAGTAAATCTACAGTTAGTTAAAAGAATACTTTAAAACATGTAGAGGTTCTAGCATAAGATATATTGATTTATACGCTATAGAGTCTCACTTTCTTTGGTAGAAGAAACTCATGAGCTCTAGAGGAATTATCCAATTGTCTTAAACAGAAGAAGGGTGAAAATAGAACATTTATTTGAACACAAAGAAGAGACAATGACCCAGTTTGGATCCTTGTTACTTCTTTGGGTTACTATTACTTCAACTTAGGTTACACAAGCCAACACTTCTGGCTCAACTTAAACAAGTAATGTTGAACTAAAATCAAATGTAGTTAGATTAGCTTGACAGCTCACAGGATAAAGTGGCACGCGGGAAGGCTCTGGTTTGTAGAAAACCGACGAGACTAATAGCTAGAAGCAGTTAACGCACAGAATCAACTCGCTATCTAGTTAAGGTAATAAATAACATGGCCTCAAGCAGGCAGAACACGCTCTAAAGTCAACTTGCAAAACCTTCTCTTAAATAGTACTTCTTTCTCCCTCAATTTGAATAAACGCTCGTTATCTTATTTACATTTTGGCATAAAAAGTGTGGATGAAAAGGAGACCGACAAAGTTACTTTAACTCAAAATTAACTATTAGTCAAAAATAAATAGGCAAATCCTCACAACACTTATAAAAATTTGAATTGAAAATATCTCTTACCTTTCACGTGTTTCTAGAATTTGTAACATACAGGAAAACAAAGTTTATTTTAATAAAATCTGAATCTAATAAATTTATCTCAGTTATCAAACAATTTTAACTGTGCCCTAAGAAGCAAGCGAGGTAGAAATGCTATTTTTCGGCACTGTCAGAACAAATAACGAAAATGCGTGTAGTTTTTTCTTCTTTCTAACGTTAGATATCACGCAAACGCAACTTAAGAGCAATTGAAATAATGCCAGTAATAAGAAAAATACAAAATTTTCTTTTGCCGATGTTCAGTTATTTGACTAGGCAGCGAAAACATTTAACTCAAAACTCGGATAATATTGCAGAAATTTGTATTTTCATTCAGAAGCAAAGAGGCATCCGATATCAAAAAATCGATATTTTAACGTTTTATCTAAAGTGAAAACTCACGGTAAGGAAGCCTACAGCTCTCAGATGCACTTTTCCAATGTGCCGAAGATACTCGCCGCCTCCTGAAGGAACCAACTTTCCGTTGCTTGTTAAGGAGAGCTACAGAGGGCTTTTCCGATATTTTCTTGTTCCACGAATTACAGCTCCACGGAAAGTTCCCCAAATCAATAATGATGGGGTCTTTTCTTGTTTGACAAGGAGTTATGAATAGAAGCGGAGAAAAGTATATGCTTTTATATTCCAAGGCTTCGCAATTGCTAGTGAAGAAGACTGACTTTAAAAGATAGGCACATTGGAGGAAATATATATTTCCTACAAAATCTGTAGCTGGGAAGGGTAAAAACTGAGAGTTCTTTAATGGTGTAGGTTTACCTTAATGCTACCTATTTTTTCAGAGTCATTGGGGTATTTTTAACAGGCAAAGTAGCGCTGCCATTTTTTCAAAGATGTTGTACCGAAGACATGTCTTTATCATTCTTAATATAAGTATATCCTACGTCAAGAATAAAAGTATTTCATTTACTATCGCACATTACATACTAATAAAATAAGAAAAGCCTTCAAAAGACTATAAGAAAGTCTTAAAACCAGAATACGGTATTATATAACAGTAAACTTCCGATAATTCCCGAATCCTAGAACCATAGGATGTGGGATAATTTTTAGGACCATAGGATAATTTTTAGAATTATATGCCATGTTTTTCACAAATTTGTTTACATTCTAATTTCTACATGGATTCCGGATAGCCAAATAATTATAAAATCTAATATTGACAATTCCTTAAACAAAATTTATGGAATATAAAATTGCTATATGCACTAGTTATCATAAATTAAGAAAAACTCATAAAAATCACGATTACTGAAAAGGTTACATGTAGAATTTTATGAAACTTACCCACAATATACAACACATAGTAAGGTATCAAATAACATAAAAGTAAATTACTAGGCAATTATCGTAGTATAGAAATTAGCACATGTATAAAATGAACAAATCGAAGGTGTCAGTTTGCTAAAGGAAAAGTACCTTCAATAGGGAATATGATCGCCTCTAGAAGCAATACAGCACATACAATGATGGGTGATGCTTTCAATTATGCAGTCTATCAGTTCCATAGAAAGCGAGAGCCATTGCTCTTGCAAAGCTGTTGCAAGCGCGGCAAGGGTCTGAGGGGGCAGACTGAGAGCAGCTAGACGTCTCTCTAAATCATCCCAAACGTGCTCGATAGGATTCAAGTCCGGGGATCGAGCTGGCCACTCCATGCGCATAATTGTTTCCTGTTTAAGATAATCATCTACGATGCGAGCCTTGTGTGGTCTTGAGTTATCGTCCTGTAACAGGAAAGCATCACCTATTGCCCCGGCACATGATCGCACATAAGCATCAAGGATGTCATCTCTATAAACCAGAGCATTCACGGTTTCGTTGGAAAGACATGGAGGTCTGTGTGTCCATCCAAAAACATGCCACCCCAAACACAGACACTGCCTCTTCCGTATGCATCTCTTTAACGGATGTTTGACGGATGATAACGGGTTCTAGGTTCTTTCCATATCAAATAACGCGTACTATCGCTTTCTAGACTAAACCTGGACTCATCCGTAAAGAGAACAGCCCTCCACTGATCAAGCGTTCAGTGGACATGTTGTCGTGCCTACTGCAAACGGTCCCTCCTATGGCTTGACGTGAGCGGCACGCAAATGGCTGGTCGTCTCGCATACAGACCACCTTCGTGAAGCCTTCTACGCACAGTTATCGTTGACACTAACCTTCCGGTGGCTGTAGCAAGGGAGGATCTAAGAAGAGTCGGAGTAGCGGTTCTATTCCTGCGTGCACATAATGTCAAATATCGGTCATCGGCGCTCGTCGTAGCAGATAGCCGTCCTTGGCTGAACCTCCTAGAGGCCCAATTTATGGTTTGAAATCGCCTCCAAAGTCAATGAAACACAGAAGGACTCATATTTAGTCATCTGGCCACTTCCGTTTGACTTTATCCTGCCTCTAGTCTCCCAATGGCTCTCCATCGTAGTTCTGCAGGCAAATGATGCCTGGAGGTCATTGTTACGAATTGGCTATCTCAGATTTCTGATGTCACTATCACAGTGAAATATGTGGGCCTGCTCTCAAACATGGATTTTTTCTCTCCTCGCAGATGACGTATTCCGAGTGCAGCGCCACTAATTTGCATATTGCAGTTTTACTCAGCTACTCTTACTTGGCATCATACTCAAATTTTACACGGTTTGGCTTATTTTTGAGGGAGTTATCGCTATTTTTGTGATTTTTCCTTAATTTATGATAACCAGTGTATTTTAGATATAATTGCATAAAATATAATGCCAGTTTAAGGAACTTTTTACTGGTACGGAAAACATTTTGAAAAAGAAAAATATTATATATATATATATATATATATATATATACAGAGTGTATCAGTACAGCGATGACAAACTTTCAGGAGAGATTTAGTACACCTAGGCGATGGGAAATCACATAGGAATGCGCGCGGTCGTGAAACGCTTTCCTGGCGAGGTAGCAACGACACAAAAGTCACGAAAGAAAGGACACGAACAGGGTGAGAAATCATGTTTATTATTCGGAGTAAAACAAAAACAAATAAAAAACAACATAAAGAGACAACAGTCATTATCAAAGGTGTTCGAAATTACGATCCGGACCGTGATACACCGACCCGGACCGTGAACCGTGCCTTATGCGTCTTCCATGCGATCTTCCATTCGTGATGCAGAGCTCCTATGCGCCAGAGTAGTGAGAGTCCATCACTGTCCGGGTCGTAATTTCGATCACCTTCTTTAATGACGATCATTGTTTGTTTTTGTTCTTATTTATAAGTTTCTGCTGTACTAAACATAATAAAATGTGCTTTGTCTCACTGTTTGTGTCGTTCCTTTTTTTTATTTTATTTTATTTTATTTTTTATTTTATTTTATTTTATTTATTTTTTTGCGTTTTGTGTCGTCACTACCGCGCCAGGAAAGCGTTTCCGACCTTGCAATCCTATGTGATTTCCCATCATCTAGATGTAATCTATTTCTCCTGAAAGTTTGCCACCACTGTACTGATACACCCTGTATATATATATGAAATGTAATTTCTCATACATTATTTGTTTTGTGCAGCCGGGGCAACAGGAATGAGACAAATTTTGGAATATAAAGTGGTAGGTTTATTTTAGCATCCATCTCGTAAGCTTCTCCTCGTACCTTGAGCAGAAGTCCTACTTATACATATGTGTACGTCACGAAGCTCCTCCAATCAGCGATATTAATTGAAATCACGAGGTGACGCTATCTTCTCATCAGGAGTGTTCTTAAGTACTTTATGTAATATGACAGATTTATGAGTTTGGCGATTTGGCGGGCGCCAACAGGTTAATATAATTTATACTAAAGAAAGGATTTCGCCAAAATTTAGGAACAGGGATGCAATTTAGGTAGAGAATCGCCATCACATTATTAAGCAATATTATTAAAATTTAATTTAATCAATTAATTTAAAAATATCATTACAGATTATCCCCCCATCTGAAAAGGCTTGCTGTCGCGGCCGTCGACCCAAGACAGTCCAGATAGTGAGAGCAGAAAATTTAGTTATTAGGAAATTAAGTGAGTAGGAAAACTGATTGTATTTACCTCAAGGGACACAAAATGTTTACATAAAATATGACATAAAATATTTGAATATAATTAATACAGTATATAAAATATAATAAATGATTAATGAAATTATAATATAGTAACTAAGTGCAGAACAAATAAAGCACTAATAACACATTGCTGGTTAGCTACGCGGCAATAGGAAATAGTAATATAACTGAATTTGTAAGTTTATATCTTAGGGCATGCCATTCACAGTTTGTGTATGAGTCCATACAATCATTAGAGTTGTCATTCAGTCTCATCTTCAGTCTTTTACTGGTCTTTGGAGATCTCCGGATCATTTAATTAGCGCTAGAATTATGGATCAGCATTGGCACTGAAAACATTTGAGTTTTTATGTCACGATACTAGAGCTCTTATCTCTTGTTGAAAATACACATTTTGCTAGGTTTTTAACATATTTTGTCACTCTATTTTTCTCTTATTAATGATAACAAAACAAAATTTAACTTCCAACATCCATACCAGTTTTTTGTACACGATGCTGCAGAAACAAAATGAAATTCAGAAATTTCAACAACTGAAATTTAACTTTTTCAACTGTTGCTACAATTTATAACACAAACATAGGAAACCATGAGCTCAAGGAAATGTGAGGGTATAGTACTCTACTTGTAGTATAGCCTCAATTGAGTGTTTCCCACACGGAAAGTGCATTGAACCTGAAACTCAAGTTTGAAGGAGCCCAGTAAAAGAAAAGGGCAGACAAACTTTTCAGACACTGAGAGATAAATCAATTATTAAGGGGGACAACAGGATGAAAACTAAAAGAAGGGTTATGGATAGTTTATTGATTTATAAATTTTGATTTATTCATGATGTAATTTAAAGTTCTCGGGTGGATAATAGAACCTTAATTTTGACGCATGTACAATCTCAGTTGGTTTCTTCGTGTGAAAATTTTCCCTGTCGATTTCATAATTAACTTCAGATAATTTATTCATAATCCGATAAGGGCCTGAATAGGGTGAAGTCAATTTTCTAGTATTTGGGTATTCAAATTCCTCGTAAAGGACAAAATCTCCAGGTTGAAATTTAGATTCTACAAATCTGATGTCATATCTAGTTTTATTCTTTCGGTGGTATTCGATAGTTCTTTTCTTTGCTAAAGCCCTTGCTTCATTTAAGGAAGGGTATTTATTTTGATCAATTGGAGATTCAAAAGGGAGGTTACCAAATAGTAAGTATGCTGGGGTGAACTTAGTTACCGTATGAGGGGAGTTGTTATATTCGATAACAACTTGCTCTAGCACTTTAGTCCACGGTACTTTTTTAGAAGAAGAATTTACATTTTAGTCGACTTACTATTGATTGATTTACTCTTTCTACTTTACTATTTGTCTGGGGATGGTGAGATGAAGTTAAAAGTTGTTTAACATTATGCTTTTTAAGAAATTTTTTGAATCTAGAGGAAGTGAAGGCTGCATTCCTGTCACTCAGAATTTTTTCGGGGACTTGTATTTGAAATATTTGTTTTAGACAATTGGCATAGGTTTCTGAAGTTACACTTTTAGAGGGAAACGCCCAGACATATCTTGTTGCATGGTCAATAACTATATGCAAATATTTTTTTTGTAGAATTATAATAATTAAATCCTCCCACAGTGTCAATAGAGAGACATTCGAAAGGTTTGTCGGTTGGGGGTACGTCTTGCATAAGACCAAATTTTTTCTGTTTTTTCTTTTTATTAAGTTGACAAGTATGACAATGTTTAACAAAATTTCCGATATCTTCGCTAATATGAGGCCAATAATATTGAGGGGTGATTAAGTTAAGCATAATTTGAACTCCCGGGTGACCAAAATTTTCATGGGTTTTATTCAACAATTTTAATCTTAAAGATTTAGGTACTACAATTTTATAAAAATTCTTTTTCTTAATTACCATCATATCATTTATCTCTTGGTAATTTTTTCCGCAGACATTATCAGTTTTTTGTTGTTGGATTATTTCATTTCTATCAAGTAAATGTACATAATGTTGGAGGTGCTGTGAAACAGGATGTCTAGAAAGCATGTCAGCTTCAATATTGGTAGAGCCCTTCTGATACTTTACTTCATAATTGAACATACTTAGTTTGAGTGACCAACGGAAGAGTCTACCTTTTAAATTTTTAACATTTTTGAGCCAAACGAGGGCCGCATGGTCCGTATGTATAACAAATTTTTGTCCATGCAGATAGTAATAGAATTTGTCTAGGGCATCTACTATGGCCAAACATTCTAACTCAGTAATCGTATAATTTTTCTCATAATTTCTTAAAGTTCGGGAATGATATGATACAGGGTGAAGGACATCATTTTCATCTGGTTGTTTCAAAACAGCTCCAACAGCAGTTTGAGAAGCGTCAACAAAAATATGACATGGCCTACTGGAATCATACAATTGTAAAACAGGTTTGGAAATCAGTATTCTTTTCATTTCGTCGAAAGCTTTTTGACATTGGTCATCCCATTCCCACTTGACATCTTTTTTCAAGAGTCTGTTTAATGGAGCTCTAATAGTTGCATAATTCGGAATGAATCTATGATACACATTCACACTTCCCAAAACTCTTTGTAACTCTTTGGTGTTACTGGGGTTTTTAAGTTTCTTAATAACTTCTATATTATGGTTATTGGGAATTATTCTACCATTTTTTATTTCATAGCCAAGAAATGTGATCTGATCTCGGGCGAACACACATTTGTTTCGATTCAATTTAATATGCTCCTCTTTAAACACCTCAAATAAAATTTTTAAATGTTCTAAATGTTCCTTCTCAGAGGAAGAGTAAACGATTATATCATCAAAGTAACTGCAAGCGAAATTAATTTTATTTTTTGTTAATATTCGTCTAATTGTTCTGTTAAAAATTGCAGGTGCATTTTTGAAACCAAAAGGGAGTCTTAACCATTCGAATAATCCAAAATTCGTGCAAAAAGCTAATTTCTCAGTATCTGCAGGGTGAATCGGGATGTGCCAGAAACCAGATCTCAAATCAATTGTAGAAAATACTTTTGCTTTACTTAATTTGTCTAACAAAGTGTCAATGCGAGGAAGAGGGTTTGCATCTGTTTTAGCCAGGGAATTCAATTTTCGATAATCTATACACAATCTAGTTTTTTTTCCTTCCTCACGTTTAAGTACTAAAGTCACGGGGGACGAATATGGGCTACAACTTTCTTTAATTATACCTGCTTGTAATAATTGATCAATTTGGGTCTTAATTTCCTCTTCTTCCATAGGGGATGTTCTATAAGGTCTTAATGATACAGGCAAATCAGAATTTAAATTAATTCGTTGAGGTTCAATATTAATTTTTCCTACATCATACTTATTTTTAGAAAACACAGATGAATAATCATTTAACAATTTTTCCAAGTTATACTCTTTGTTATCGACAGTATTAGAAACAGCATTTTTCACATAAATGTTAGACTGAGAAACTAATTCATTTGGATTTGTAGTCCGAGATTTACAGGTTGGAAAATTTCTTACATCATCATCATCATTATTATTATTATTACTAACACATGGATAAACATTTGTTGTACCACCTTGAAGTTGGAGGTGTAGAGATATGGGTCGGCTGTCAAAATGGCAGTCATCATTAAGTACAATAGCTCTCTGTTTAATTTTTAAATTAGTACAATCAATACTCAACTCAAATAATTTGCATTCATAAAGTCCTAAAATTACATAATTCAAATTATTATCAAGAACAAACAAGGTAATTTGTTTACTAATCCGTCCAATTTTCATTTGTATACAACATATTTTGTTGAAGATTATTTTTCCTTTAGTTTGGGTTACTGAAAATGATCTAACTCTTTGTACTTTTAAACGTAATTGTCTAGCTGTTTTGGAAGAAATTATTGATATGGTGGCACCACTGTCTACAACACACTCTAGACGTTTCTTATTGGGCAAATATCCCGACACCTTTAATAGTCAACTACTGTGAGGGGTTTCTGGGGTTGGTTCTATTGCAAGGGGCGTAACATTAGGTGTATCAGATCTCTCCCTTCTGAAAGGACAAACCTGAAACCAGTGAAAAGCATTTGGGATTCCGTTCCGGGTGCAAAGTCTACAGGGACTAGGTGGCAATGGCAATCTATTTTGAGAATTATAATTATGATGGCTTGTAAATCCTGGACCACTGAACCGATTATAAAAATTACTTGGTCTCTGAAAACGTTGGAAATCGTTGGGTCTAGGAGAATCTTGTCTCACAGTAGCTGAAATTCTACTTCTATTAAATCGATGGTAATCTTGAGAACTGTTCCCAATCGGAGTAACAAATCTGGGAGGTGCACTTTTGATTTGTTGATTTTCGCTAATCTTAATAAGCTTATGGACATGAGTAAGCCAAGAGATGGGGTCAGAGGGTGCGTTGATCGTCATTAAGGATTTTAATTCTATAGGAAGGCCATCCGTCAGACCCTCCAAGATCATTTCATGAGTTAGATTTAATTTTTTACCAATATCTAATTTTTTGCGAAAATATTGCGTTATGTCCTCTTTATGATTGTACTTGTAATTGGCAAAATCACCAAACGTAGTTAAAGTGGGGTCGAAAAAATTTTCCTTTAAAATTTGGACTAATTCCACATATTTAGTAATTTTATGGCAGTTTTTGACATATACGCTAAGTGCATTACCTTTTAGATATCGAGCTACATTATTAAGCTTCCACGTTTCATCTTTATCTAAATGAGTTTTGTTAAAGTACTCAAGCCATGAATTTATATCCATATCATTCTGCGCGTCAAAGGGAATTATACTTGTTTCAGGTTCAGCGCTAGCTGCCCTTAATGAATCATCAGGATCAGAGAGGTTTTCATTAGCCATTATTCTTTTAATAATACTTTCATAAATAAAACTAATAATACTTTATAAATAAAACTAATAATACTTTCATAAATAACTAATTCAAAAATAATACTCTTTAAATTTTCCCAAAACAATATTAAAACCAAAATACATCCTTTAAATACCAAATTTAAAATACATTTATACCAAAATAATACTTTTTAAAATTTTCAAAATAAAAACACTATTATTAAATCAGTAATTATAATTCAATAGTAATAATATCATTTGCATCGCCAATCTTTTTACTAATTGCTTCTGTTTGACTTATTGTGACGAGAATACGAGTGATGAAATCGACACGAAAATACACATTTTTGGGCACTCTTGATTAGATTTTCGCAAAACACGATCAATCACCACACAAGCACAAAGCTCTCGAGAGCAACACAGAACGGCGTAGACGTAGGGAAAGATTTCCATCCTCAAAAGTAGGTCAACGGTAAGAGCACATTTGATGAACGACGAACTTTCGATGGAAACACAAATCACACATCACAGGGGGCAGAAGGATGCTTCTCTGGACGTAAAATAATCTGCAGAATACCAGAATACAGGTAACAGAAGGATGATTCTCTTGAAGCAAGAACGCCTAGCGAAAAATGCAGAAACATAGAAGTCGCACAGCGGCAAATTCATCTAAAGTGCGTAACATTTTATCCGTATAATCCTTGGGGTATTTTCTTTTTTAGATAATCCCTTTGAAGGTGGTATCCTACCGGCTTTCTGAAATGTAATTTCTCATACATTATTTGTTTTGTGCAGCCGGGGCAACAGGAATGAGACAAATTTTGGAATATAAAGTGGTAGGTTTATTTTAGCATCCATCTCGTAAGCTTCTCCTCGTACCTTGAGCAGAAGTCCTACTTATACATATGTGTACGTCACGAAGCTCCTCCAATCAGCGATATTAATTGAAATCACGAGGTGACGCTATCTTCTCATCAGGAGTGTTCTTAAGTACTTTATGTAATATGACAGATTTATGAGTTTGGCGATTTGGCGGGCGCCAACAGGTTAATATAATTTATACTAAAGAAAGGATTTCGCCAAAATTTAGGAACAGGGATGCAATTTAGGTAGAGAATCGCCATCACATTATTAAGCAATATTATTAGAATTTAATTTAATCAATTAATTTAAAAATATCATTACATATATATTTTACGGTGAAACACCGAAATCTGGAGAATGTCGACTTTCTCGAGTGAATGTCAACATTCACATATTCGCTTGGTGCATGTCAGAAATATTTTCCAAATACTCTTATTTCTGACTTACACCGGTAAATGTCTTATTTCTGACTTTCACCATGTGCTAATGGTGAATGTTGAACATATAAGCATATTATATTTTCTTCTCCGTAATTCAGTCTCGAAAAAACGCACTTGAGACTTAAAATGAGAACTTAAGAATATAAGAACTTAAAACACACAGTACATTCAAAATGAGAAAGGAAAGTAATAGAAGTTAAAAACTTACTAAATTATGTGATTCAAATCTTATTTACTGCCGCAACTTAAACTATTAGGACACTTTGAATTGCACAAGAGGCCCTTGCCTTTACAACTGCATTTATTTGTGGAATACTTCCTTTTGCAATGACAGCACGTACATATACCCCTCTCTTTTCGACCTACACCAGAGCAAATCTGTGATTGTCGACATACACCGGTGAGGGTACGAAAGTACAAGAATGTAATGCAATATTCAATCTTTCACCAACGCATTTGGTGAATGTTGAAATTCTCCGGTGAAAGTCGACATTCTCCAATTTCGGTCTTTCACGGTAACATATGTATATATATATATACAGAGAGAGAGGGGGCTATAAAAAACTCTTCCGTATATAAATCCCTAGCGGCCTATCCACTCAAACAATCGAAATTACATTTCGATTGGTATGAACTTCGATTGGTACGAACATTTAATGAAGGTACAAACGCAAGAATGCGATGATTTAGCTATTACGGTTACAGTGAACAACATAATTTTCGAACGGCAACACCCACTTTTTTTCCGCGCAAACTGATAATCGCAATAAAAAATCATAAATGCTGTTGGAACGACACACGTATGACGAAACTTACCGGCATAAAACATTTACAAAGATGAACAGCTTTGTCAAAGACCAGAGGGAACGTAAGAGAGGAGAGGTGAAAAGAGGCCTTTGTTGAAAGTGCAAGTTTTCAAGGTGCCTACGTTCTCAGACGATAGCGCATTGCATGCAGGAAATTGTTGAAAATAGTGACGGAAGTAACATCGCAACCATCGGAAGTCGGGGATCGCAGTAGCCACGAATCTGAAAATTTACGGGAGATGACTCTATCTTGAACGTTGTACATGTTGAAAATTTGTATATCCAATAAGTGTTTTTCCTTTACTCTTATGTTGTCATTGGTCCTTTAAAATGCACTTCTTGGCAAATGTTTTTACGCCAGGAGTTTTCGCAATTGTATGTATCGTTCCAACGCTACTTTTGGGGTTCTCAACGCGCTGACCAAATTGCGCAGGAAGAAAGGGGGCGTTGCCTTCGAAAATTTCGAAATTTTTTCATTGTCACTATAACCATGAGAGCTCTTCTATATAAAATCATTACAATCTCGAGCCCATACCTTCAAATAAACAAACATATCTGAAATTTCATTTCGATTGGTTGAGCGGATAGGCCGCTAGGTTTCCATACATGGTAGAAGTTTCTTATGACACCCTGTATATATATATATATATATATGCATGTATAATATTTTGATGCATTTTTGTAAAACATATTTATAATTCATCCATCCACTAGCAAAATTAGCAAACCTATTTTTAAAGTAATTTTTTATTATTTTCAAAGAAATAAATAGAAATTAAGAAAAAACATTTTACAAAATAACCCTGCAATAACGTTTTCCTTAAATTTAATTCCTTAAGCCAATGGTGCCGTTACTTTCATTCATGTTCTATTGGGTTTATAACACTAATAGTAGTTAGAAAGCTCTAGACCTGAAATTCTGGAACTGCTATTGCTCTCAATGACTTTTTTCTTTACCGTGTTTTCATTTCACTCACCAAAAAATTCTCTATAAATATTCTTTCTTTCTATTTCTCTACAAAATTATCTACAATTTTAATAATCTATCCCTATTCGCCACCAAAATAAACTAGCTTACTCGATATTGGAAGAGTAAACGAAGATACATTTAAGTTGGAAGGAACTCAGAACTTGAAAAATTATGTATAAATAAACTCTTTACACATGCGAATCGCATTAATTTAAAATTTACTAAGAAATGCATCAGAATGTATATCAAGCAAAAACTGTTTATAAGAAACAAAAAATTATCTCTACTATAAAACGAAAACGCTAATGCGCGGACAGAAAATGCTAAATAACTTTAATTATTAACTAATTCACTACGTCAATTAAAACGTTTCCTAAATGTATTGTATTTTTGCTAGAACGCTCATTTGCGTAGACATAGAGGGAAAAACAATCAGGTAAAATTTGTTAAGAGTTTTTTTTTAAATCAAAATTTTGTTTCATCAAAAATTGAGTACAGATTACAAGCATTCTCGCATTCATTCTACCATAAGTCACTGTTAGCAGAATTCTACTCTCTGGGATGCTTTCATTTTATTAAGCATTTAGCCTTCTTACATATCTATTTTTGTTGCCCTAATTTCATCTATGTTTTTGTCATTTCAGATAAATTCAAATGAGTGCAGATCACTGTATATAAAACGCATGGTTTTGTTTGATTATTCATTATTTTGTTTGTTTGATCACGTGATATTCACTGCTTTATCTAACCATTGGATAGTGAAAAAGAGAGATTTAAGCGAATTATTATACCTGAGAAATTAAATATCAAACTGGAAAAGTTTAAAATAATCAAAGGTAAGTTCATTTATATAGAGAAAGCTTTACTTAAAATTTAAAAGAGGCAATCAAGTTCAGTGTCTCAGTTTTTAAATTTAGGTTAATGTTTAAACGAAAATTTTAGTACAAAATCTTTGCGCTTTTTACTTCCTTTTACGAAGTATTCTAATAGTGAAAATTTCGGGGGACATATTTCAACGGAAATATCTATTTTGAAAGTTCCTGAATCCATTTGGACGTTTTGTTTGTTGCGTAATATCTGTGCATACGGACAGAATAAAGAACTTCTTTTTCAAAACAGATTGTAAAATGGCTTAAAAAGGGATTTTTTCCATGAAGACTGTATGTATATATCTCGCATAAATCATAAACGATTAGTCACAGAACTTTAAACTTTTGTATATGGGACTGCTATAGCATATATTTGTGTACCTTCCTTTTTTATTGCAATCGGCACGAAACGTATATTTGTATATACAGATATAGATAAAAATACACATACCGCCTTACTCAGCTTAAAAATCCTTATACGACCTTTATTTTTGCAATCTTTGGCCCTTGTCATATCCTTCAAATTACAGTAGTGTTTTAAATGACGAAAATATTCATATTTTTGCAATTTCAAATTTAAGAAATATTAATTTTCGACAAATAACGAAACCTAAATTTTACTGCAATTTCCTGGTTTCTATGCTTATATTTGGGAAACTTTTATACTCATTATGAAAAAATAAAATTAGATGAAGTTTGAGTGCCATACAATAAAAATTTAACCATGAAAACCATAAAAAGGTAAAAATAAAAATTCTCTTTTTACTTTTTTATGGTTTTTACTGCCACAGAAGTCTAAAAATATTAATTCGAAATACTAATTAAAATACTTTATAAAATTTATTTATTATAATAATTTATTGTTTTAATTGAATTTCGGTTCCTTGGATATGGTATTAAAAAGTTTTCTAATGATAAATTATATTTTTATTACTTTGCAGTTTTAGCGCAAGTTATGGGCCTATTAATTTACTCTTAATTACCGTATTTAGATTATATACATATATATATATATATATATATATATATACATAAAATAACTAAAATGATATGTGGGCGAACAAGACCTATATAGAATTTCCCTCACAGATTAAAAAAGAAATCTGGTGTGGACACCACATGATTTTTTGTACTGCCTATTAAATTTTACAAATGTTTTGTTGCACTTCAATTTAAATTTATTTCTCCGAATTATTCTAACTTAATTAACCGATCCTTAGAGACAAGTTGGGAATGACATCAAAATTTTGAAATTAAATATCCCGGTCACTTTTTGTCGTATGTGAGTGACCTTTTGTCGTATGGGAGTATTCCAATTATAGAAGTGTTTTAAGCACTTCTATTAAAGAAGATAAATATATATTTATACTATATATATATATATTATTCTATTCTATTATAGAAGTGCTTAAAACACTTCTATAATTGTATATATATATGACTTCGCCCAAAGACTGTAAAAATAAATGACGGGTAAGTACTTTTAAGCTAAGTATATATATATATATATATATATATGATATTTTAGCAGTCGTGGACATGAATGACGAAGCTTGGCATCAAATTCCGGGCATTGCTGTGGCTGAGTGTTAAGGCAGCAGAATGATGACGCAGAAGGATTTTGCTTTTAATTGCACATCTTTATTCCATTCCAATGGCAGGTAATCTTTCTTTTAAATGAAATTCTCCTAATTACATATCAAATAGTGTTTCAAACTAAATACGATGAAATCTAGGCTGTTGACAACATAACTATTCTAACAAAGGGAAGAAAAATGAGAAGCGCCGCACAGATCTTAGCAACAGAGGGAGAAAAGAGCTTCTGACGCAAAAAGGCGCGATTTCTCTATTTATAGAAGCGGTTACGTAATAAGCTCGAATGTTCTGGAAAGTACTGGCCTAGGTACAGGCCTATTTTACACACACACATATATATACGTTTGGTCTATTTTACACACATATATATACGTTTGGTATACTGTCTGGCCAAAAATATCCGGATACCCCCACTAAAGAAGTGGATCTGGTAGATAACGTAATTTGATGCTTAAGTTATAAAAGTGTTGGTAGTGATTTGTCAAGTCACACTTACGTTGTGAGACAATGAGTAAATCAAAGGACAATGAGTAATCAAAGTAACTTTGATTGTAAAAGTAAAGTGGGATGCCATGTTTGTGGGAAATCAGTTCGAGAAATTTCGGGCATTCTACAGAAGCAAAATCCACTGTGAGTAATGTAACTGTGAAGTGAAAGCGTTGAGGCCGTAAAACTGCAGAAAGCGAAGTAGCAGGCCCAAAAAAATCATTGAACACAGCGTAAAGCTCTGAAAACGGTAGCGAAACAAAATTGAAACGTTTGTGCTAGCAGCACAAACGTTTCAATTTGTGCAATCTGACGTTTGTGCTAGCAGCAGGACTATTCGTTGAGAGTTAAGAAACTTGAAATTCCATTGTCGTGCAGGCGCTAATAAGCCGAATTTCACTCCACAGAATGTGAAGATTCGATTGCAATGGTGCAAAGCTGACCGTTAATGAACTATTATTATTATTATTATTATAAACCAGAGAACAGGGGCTCCGTTGCCTAGCAGTTTAGCAGACTGCCTTACACGGATTAAAGAGTCTGCCTCCGGAAGCTATCTACTACCCGTTCCACCACAACCGAGGTGGGGTGGCAGGTCAGACGGCAATTACTGAGACTTAAAACAAAGAGATACATGGGCAAACAAGGCCAGTGTGAAACAGGTTTCAATACATAGTCTGGATTTACAATTTTTTCTTCTAATACATACGTCATACATTTATCACAGCTTATTTACAATCAGTCCTTTGCGACATACTTCAGCCATTAATATTGATTTCAGACATGCAATTTTACACAGTAGTATAAAAATTCCTGTGACCAAAGTTACAATTACTGCTTTCAGAAAAAAAAAAAAAAAAAAAAAAAAAAAAAAAAAAAAAAAACAGTCTGCATAACATACATCTAAGATATAGAATTATAAGACATTTCTTATTCAGACGATTACATACAATTTAACATGAGAATCTTAGGGATACAAGGAAAACATTGGTACACCAGTCAATTTTAAGCCAAATCTTTTTTTTTTTTTCTTTTTTTTTTCAAAAAGAACTTTATAAATAGCTATATATATAGGACTTAGAGTTTTAATTCTAAAAACCTCTAAATGCATCTTACCGTAAGATAGCAGAATTATGTTAGATTTACAACATACCATAAGCAAAGTTCCTATTATCCATTACTATTAACTTCTTTAACATATCAATACTTGAATACTGTTGTTGCAATTTAAACCAAGAGTACCAATTAGTTACATGAGAACTATACACCACAGTGATATTTTAGTACATACTTTTACCATTCTATTAAACTTATATTCAGCTCAGATACTTCAAATACCAAAAAAAAAAAAAAAAAAATTAAAAATACAGGGTGATTATAATTAAAGTTTAAGTTTAAAAACGCTATAAAAAAAGAACCACTGATGAAAATGATGTGAAATTTGAAAGGAATGTTATTGAAGAAGGCGGAAAGCGTATGGCAGAAGAAAAAATTTAGTTTTGAAAGTTAGCCACAGATGGCGCTGTAAGCGGCCGAAACACGACGAGAAATGATTCGTAAAACAACGGCTAAGGTGGAAGTTACACATTAAAACGTATTGACAAATTAGAATTGTTGAATAATTTTATTTGCATGACTGTACATATCACATCGAAAGGGACAAATCGGTTTCATGAGTTTTGCGGCGACGTACCGCATAAGAACCATACATCAAAGAAGTTCGGAACTGTCACGAGACTGGCGCAAAACATGTTCAGTATGGTGTCCACCATTGTGTGCAACAAGTTGA
The DNA here is from genome assembly GCF_044657685.1 of Stegodyphus dumicola. Classification (NCBI taxonomy): domain Eukaryota; kingdom Metazoa; phylum Arthropoda; class Arachnida; order Araneae; family Eresidae; genus Stegodyphus; species Stegodyphus dumicola. The sequence continues at coordinate 102,645,939 of NC_140769.1, forward strand.
AAGCGACAAACAGCATGTTCCACAACGGATCGCAGTGTCTATGGGGTGATGTTCAGAATGTGTTGTGAAATGCGTGCCTTTAATTCCGCTAATTTGCAATTGGAGCACGGAACACAACATCCTTCAGATATCCCCACAGCCAGAAATCACACGGAGTAAGATCAGGCGATCGGGACGGCCAGGCTGTAGGGAAATGACGGCTGATAATTCGAGCATTTCCGAAATGGCGCCTCAGCAGCTGCTTCACGTGATGTGCAATGTGCGGAGGAGCGCCATCTTGCATAAAAATGATTTCATCCACACATCCATGCTGTTGCAGAGCTGGAATCACGTGGTTGCGCAAAAGAGACGCATACCTCTGACCAGTGACGGTTGCGGTAACAGGATCGGAAGCACCCGTCTGCTCGAAAAAATATGGTTGTAGGATGAATGATGCCGTAAAGCCACACCATACAGTGACCTTTTCAGGATGAAGTGGTACGGGGTGCTTTGCCAATGGATTTTCTGTTGCCCGTATTCGACAATTCTGGGTATTCACGTATCCTGTCAGATAGAAATGGGCTTCATCTATCCACAAAATTTTCCACGGCCATTCATTATCCATTTCCATGCGAGCCAGGAATTCTAACGCAAACGTCTCCCGAGCTGTCTGGTCAGACGGAAGCAAATCCTGCACATAGCCAATTTTGTACGGATAGCATTGCAGGATGTTTCGTACAATTTTCAGCACCGTGCTCGTAGGCCTGTCCAATGTTCGGGCAATTCCTCGTGCACTGCACGGTTGCATTTAACTAACATTTTAATTTACGTCTTCTTCCGCTTGCAGCGCCATCTGTTGCTAACTTTTGAAACTAAATTTTTTCTTCTGCCATACGCTTTCCGCCTTCTTCAATAACATTCCTTTCAAATTTGACGTCATTTTCATGAGTGGTTCTTTTTTTATAGCGTTTTGAAACTTAAACTTTAATTATAATCACCCTGTATATATATATAGTATATATACATACACATGCAAGTGAGTTCAAGAGACAGTTAATAATGGAATATACAATGAATATAATACAAAAATCAACCTGCAAATACTTAGATACAATTATTACTACTATACAATTGCTGTACATAGCAATAATACTACCTTTTCTTTTAAAAAACAAAAAACAGTAATATATACAGGACTAAATAACACAGTATTTTATGATGCTATATTACATTATTACATACAGTTACCATTCTATTAAATATATGATCAACACAGATTATTCATTTACAAACAAGATGCATGCAATATACTTCAAGACACAGTGAATACTGGAATGAATAGTAATATCAATACCAACCCTAACTAGATTGTGATATTAACTTCATTATCCTGCAAATACTTAGTTACAATTATTACAATTTTTACAAATACTGTACGTAGCAGTGATACTACTTCCTCTTTACAATACTGATACATTAGACTATGCTATACAGTATTTATGATGCTATAGTACAATCAATTACTATTCTACTAAATTTATATTCATCACAAATAAATATAATAATAAAAAAAACTAACTTAGTAGTAACATCAGCTTCATTAACCTACAAATACTTAGATAGAGTAATTGCAACTTATTAAAATGCTATACAGATCAGTAATACCACCTTCTCTATTTCAGTACAGATATATACAAGACTATACAACTTTGCATTTAAAATTCTATTAGTGCATACAGTTACTTTACTATTATGTTCGGCACAAATTCTTCAGGTGCCAAAAAGATGCATACATGAGAATTTAATGAACATTTATTATGGGATTGAACAGTAAATACAATACTAAAACTCGATCTAGTCAGTATCATAAGCCTAATTTAACTACAAGTGCTTATATTAAAGTTGTTGCAAATATTCAGATGTTGTACATAGTAGTGGTACTGCCTACATTTTGAAATACAGATACATACGAGACGATACAGCACAATATAAATAATACCATAGTTGTTGAAACTACAATTCTATTAAATTTAATTCAATATAGTTGGTTGGTACCCACTTGCATTCAGGATTATCATTGAATAAAACACTTATTTTATTCTATGAGAGTATGAGCTTGTGTAAGTCAGAGGAATACTAACTCTACTCAATCAATGGTTTCCCCTTGAAGTTCTACTTCCATTCATGGAAGAGGTATGTTCTTGACCGAATTTTACTATGTCCTTGATTTTTTTAAGATCAGGGAATTTCTTGGGAAGGAGCTCCGCCCATTTCGAACGAAATTGTTCCTGTGGTTTCTTTAGATGTAAACTGGTTGTCATTGTGCAGCTAAAGAGGTACTGATCAGCATCGCCAATCTCTCCACATGAGCAAATGTCCGTATCCGTAAGATTGAATCTTTTAAGATAGGACGGAAAAGGGCCGTGTCCTGAGTAGAACTGCGTTAAGTAATTTGCTAGGCCTCGCTGAAGCAATGAAAGCTTTGGGAAGAAAGTATGGACCCTTCGTCCTGTGGTTTCATAAGTTCAACGTTGCTGCCATACCTCCATAAGTTCCTTTAGCGTCATTTTTTTAAGGTAAGAGTACGGTAATTTTTCCGGCCGCTCCTCTCTGTAGACGTTATTTGCTGCTTGTTTCGCGCCTTTGTCTGCCTCTTCGTTGCCGAAAATTCCGACGTGAGCCGGAACCCATGACAAAGCCGGCCTGTTCTCTTCCGGGAGTGCCAGGAGCTCTGATTGGATTGCTTGCACGATGCGATTTCTGTTCAGATAATTCTGAATGGCATGCAGACTAGAAGTTGAGTCACTGAGAATTTTGAGCTTTCCAACGTTGTTCTGTTTTGAATAAGCGACTGCGGCCCTTAGAGCTACAAGCTCAGCCTGGAAAATAGTGTTATTGTTGTCAAGCCTTCTATTCCATAGGAACAGTACATTGCCTCACAGCACTAAGCAAAAAGCGCTGCCAGTACCATTAAGTGTTTTGAAACCGTCAGTGTAGATCGCTTTTTCATTATCGAGAGGGGGGATATGTGTTAAGCTGATCGAACTGGAGAGATATTGAGGCTGGCAATTCCATAGGAACAGTATATTGCCTCCCTGCACTAAGCAAAAAGCGCTGCCAGTACAATTAAGTGTTTTGGAACCGTCAGTGTAGATCACTTTTTCATTATGGAGATGGGGGATATGTGTTAAGCTGATCGAATTGGAGATATTGAGGCTGACCGTTAATGAACTGAGGACATGTGGAAAAATGTTCTTTGGAGTGATGAATCTCGCTTTGCAATCTGCAATCCATCGGACGATGGATGCATCTGGATTTGGCGGATACCTACTGTAAAGTTTAGTGGTGGCAGCAACACAGTGTTAGGGTGTTTTTCATGGTTTGGCCTGAGTCCTTTAGTTCTTGTGGTTGGAAACATGAAATCTGAGATGTATGTGGGCATTACGGTCATATATATCCGAGACTTGACAAAAAAAACTTGACTTATTTTTATGATTAAATAATTCATTGTTAACGGGAGTTTTGCATTGTTTATATATTTCCGACTACGTAGAATTAAAATACGTATTGTTGTGGAAAAAAGGTAACTCCCAAATACTATAACATCATCTGCTATCAGCCCACTCATTTCGCCTTTATTTCTTGTATTTTCGGTAGAAGTTTTCTTTTACACTGATGCTTTGTTGTATCTATTTTCTATTATTTTGAAATACACTGATGCTTTGTTATATCTATTTTCTATTATTTTGAAATACACTGATGCTTTGTTACTATCTATTTTCTGTTATTTTGAAATATACAAGCTAAAGTTTAGACGGCCTGCTTAATTCGCAACACGCTTAATCAGTCGCCAGTTAATCGAAAGCTAATTGTACCACAATATCCGTTCTTTCACCAGATAGAAAAGGTTTTTACAAATACATTACGCTCATAACTCGCGTAAAATTTTCTTCGATATTTTAGCTGTGTTTATAATCGTGGAAAATCGCTGTAATCGCTTAAAATCGTGGCATCAGATTAATACACTTAAAGGTAGAAATATAAAGAGATAGTAACTAAAGTATCAACGAACCGGTATTTTCGCTCCTTGGGGAGGAAGTGACAAAAAACAATTTCTTTTCTCTGTATATGTGCGGAGGTATTTCTTCCCGCAGTGGAAAATGGTTTTGGAACAACGAACATTGGAACAGACACTTTGCGTAAAAGAGATAAAAAATGCTTTGTGAAGCGGAATATTTTCCATTGCATTGGGTAGAAAAATTCTTTCTTGAAATGTAGCATTTCAAGGAAACGGAATACTGATTCTTTCTTATCGATAAAAAGGTTTCCGTCGATGTCAAATTTTTTTCCGTAATGCTACATCAGAAATGGGCAAAAATATTCTTTTTGAATACAGTAAAACAGTGAGGATGTTTAAACAGGAGTTTCAATTCTAAGAAAATTTTCAATAAATTAGGAATTAGGGACGGGATAAGAATCATCGAATCCCGCGAAACCCAAAAAGAAAACTCAGATTTTTGTGCTGTGTCTTTGTCATTCCAGTTTTTCGAATCCTGAAACACGAAACCGTTAAACGTTGTAATCCTGAACAATTAGTTTTATTTGTAAACTTTATTTTAATAATAACAATATTTCTTATATTGAATTTTTCCTACCCTTGTACTGTTTTTTTATTCCATCAGAGAATGTAAATGAAGTTAGTTTTAAACATTCAGCGAGAATTTAAATTTTGGAAAGAGAACTGGCAACCTGACCTTGCTGTTTTGAAACTCCTTCAATGCACTCTTTAACGCTGCGCTGTGGATTCGTCTCTGTTAACATCATATTAGGCAACGCGAGGTAATTGAGTCATAGTTGCTAGATTTTTGATTTTTAAAAATTTCAATCGCTTTTGCCTATCCGCGCCGCATAAAGTGGAAACTAATTCTTTTAAATGTTTGAATTTCTATAACTTGGCTGTCCAGACGGAAGAGTAGTTAGTGACACTGGCTCCCGGAGAATGTATGGATGTAAATACTCTTTACCTTCATAGAAGGCAGCGGTGGCCCACCTCACAGTTACCGGCCTCAGTAATGGCCAAAGCTTATAATGGTTAGCACCTGCCAGTAAAAAAAAAATTCTGTAACTTTTATCTTCAAAGAAATAAATCTTTAATTGTTAGTCCAAAGCGGCTTTATCTCTGAAGGACTATTTTTTCGTTTTGAGATTTTGCGTTGAATCACTATAAATGTCCGTTTCACTTTTCAAACTGTTGCCACCAAATGTTATAGTCCTGCATTATATTTGAAGAAATTAAATAATGAAAAATCTGCTGTAACGTTACGCGCTTCCAACCTGCACGCAACAATAGTGGTGACTGCTGAGAACTGGAAAGGAGACCAAAGTCTTGAGAAGGGTTTAAATCCCTTTTTATTCAACTTTAGAAGTTGCAAATGCGTGCTCTTCACGCTCACAAACTACGCCGACCCGGCGGTGAAATAAAAATAAGAAACTAAGAAAAGAATAGTAACAAGTGACTAACTACGAGGCTCTCTAAACGTAACTAACCTCACCGCGTTCTAAAATACCGCTGATAGTTCAGCAAACTTCTGAATATTACGTTGAAAGATTAACAAACTGCCGAGCAAACACACAGGCCGAAACGCGTGGTTCTTCGATTTCTAACTAGCCACCTCCACGCTCGTGAAGCAAGAAAGCACACTTTCGAACTCGTTTCCTTTCTATTTAACTCAGAATACTTCCGCTGACAATTTAAATCCTTGCGCGTTCTACTAAAATTTACATACTCTGGCATTGGCAATTCCAGGGAAAAGTAAGGCTTGACAGGAAAGATAGTTTAAACTTAAAATAAATGTTAGTTAAAATAAATATAAACCCTACATTTGCCGCTGCCAGAATTTAGTAAACTTGGAAGCAGGTCCTAGAAAAGACCTGTTGAAAAGTTTCCACAATTCTGAACTAAATTTTAAGAGCCTCGTTTACATAAAAAAAAACTGTTTTTTTACAAAAGGTAGAATAAATTTCTGTATATACTTATTTAATTCTCTCTTCTAACAGCAACCTTTCCTGGACTTTAGCAATCAATCTGTTCTTTTCCTTCCAGCATCTGGAAGGAATAAACTGGTGTGCAAAAATTAAGGACGAGACGGTTTTTTCAATATAACTTTCTACAAAAGCTTTCCAAATCAACACATTTAATACCGTAAGATCCCCAATACGTAAGGACATGAGTAATGTAAGCAACACTTACTAAAAGAGAAATCAGAGGTATAAAAAGAAGCTTTATTGAAAAAGTAGCATGGAGCGCAATGCGACTGAAGGCCGAAACATCCCTATGATGGGTGTCCAGCAAGAAACATCCGGTCTTTAATAGGGATATGATCTCCCCTGACTGCTAGGCAGGTTTCACAGCGTCTGCCCATGCTGAGAATGAGGGTGTCAATGAGTTGTTGAGGTATTGCTGCCCATTCGTCTTGAAGCGCCAATCGAAGTCCGGAATCGTTACTGGTGGTAAGGTACGAGCTGCCAAGAGTCTGCCTAGAAAATCGCATAAATGCTCGATGGGATTGAGATCCGGAGATTGTGCCGGCCAATCCATACGTTCAATATCCTCACTCTCTAAGAGCTGTTCGGCAGCTACTGTGCCATGATATGGTGCATTGACGTCCATGAAAAGGAACTGTGGACCCATACTACCTCTAAAAAGACGCACATATGGAAGAAGAATCTCGTTACAATAACGGCTCCCGTTGACTGAACCTGCGTCGAAGATGTGAAGGTCTGTACGACTACCAAGCATGATGCCTCCCCAAACGAGAACACCGCCACCTCCATACCTGTCCCTTTCAATGATGTTCGAGGTATGATTGCGGCTTCCCCGCTCTCTCCAGATGAGTATGCGATGAGAATCGCTACTCAGACTGAATCTGCTCTCATCTGCAAAGAGTACTCGTCCCCATTCATTGTCTTTCCAATTCCGGTGTTCCCGGCACCACAGAGAACGCCTCCTCCGATGGGAAGGCGTTAGAAGTACACACCGTACAGGGCGTCGTGCAAACAGACCACCACCGTGCAGTCTTCTGCCCACGGTAAAACGCGATATCGGTCGTCCAGTCGCCTGTGTCGTGTGTCTAGCGATTTCTCTCGCTGTCTGCCGCCTGTTTCTTCTGGCCTGTAAAGCAATATACCAGTCATCTGCGGGTGTGGTTCCTCGTGGACGACCACTACTAAACCCCCGGATAGCTGTTCCTGTCGTTTGAAATTGTCTCCAAAGTCGTGAAACGATGCTGTGAGCAATTCCGAACTCTGCAGCCACACGTGTCACACTGCGGCCTTCCTCCAACTTCCCAATGATTCGACCTCGGGTAAAAGCATCCAGATGTCGTCTAACAGATTGATTATTCGCCATTTCTCGCTGAGGCAGCAACTCGGTGTGATTTTAACTGCTATATGGCGTGCAATCTCTTTGCCAGAAATACTGATCTTACACCAACAACATGCTTTATACTACTGAGACACTCCCCCATTACGTCTACCTGCACATCTGCGCATGTGCTACCGTACATCACCTTACTTAATCTCCTGATTGGTCTTTCTGTCCGCTCTGCCTCTTCGTTCAGTTGATATGCTAATTTTTCGACTTCGTCCTTAATTTTTGCACACCAGTGTAAGTATCAGTATCTTTCTAAATACATTATAATTTACACTTTCTTGACACTGAATAAGTTTTTCTTTTTGAACGATTTATTTTCCTTAGTTACTGCTTAATTCACATTCATTCAAGTATTCAAAAATGAATTTAACTTTACCCTGGCTCTCCACCATGTGTGGTCTCAAACGGGAATATTCGTGTTTTAGTATTGCAACACTTCCCCTAACCACAATGATTCGTTAAAATTCAACGACCAAATAGACACACCTTACTCGACATTCTACAACTCGATGAGCTACTTTAACATTCTTAAAATTCAAGTGTAGGTGGAGAACCCTACAAAACACATTCATTCTAAGTTTCTCCTCATTCATCTTTAGACATGCAGGCTTTCGCTCTAAAGCATGATTTTATCTACAGTTTAATACTTAAATTTGAATTCATTGCTTTTGAGCGTTTACTTTTAGCATCTAAAATTTTATGCTTCTAGACTAAATTCTACTTTTACATAACTTTCAAGTATTTACGTATATTTACAAAATTCTAATACATATGATTTTTACAATTTACCATAAAATGAATAAGAGAAAAATAAATTTTTACTTTACTCATTCTTCGCCAAGCTGGCAGCACTGAAATTAAAGTTCTTATTAATACAAGAATACGAAGTTATTTTTATCTTCGGCCAAATTTTGGCTTTAACATAACAGAATTAGTCTTTCGACCAACAGAAACTGCTTGTTCTTAGATTTTATACTTAAAGAAAATAATACTTTCCCCTTAGCTAAATAAAGTAAAACAAAACTAAGTCTCAACCGAGACACATTGACTTTCGTCAAAACATAGAACTTCGTATTTACGCATAACATTTCGGAACAAAAGAATAGAAGATTTTAACTTATCTTTGAGTTTTCGATGATTGGAACTCCGACATCCTTTTCTGGCAGAACTGCTCTCACGTTATATGTTTCATCGAAGTCAGTCTTCTCCTTAGTGTCCTCCGAGTGTCGTCCACTTTACGTTTACTTTTTCGCGCTCTGCATGCTGGCCTCTTGGAGTGGTAGTGGTCGGGTTGCTGTCTTTTCCGTTTTTCCCCTGGACGGCTGGTCTTAGAATCCTCCGGTCTGGGATCATGCTTGAATTTCTTCTGTTGGTGGTGGTCTTTTCGTTCCTCCTGCTGTCTTTTCGTTCTCGGGAACGGCGGCCTTGTTCGCACCTGACTTTCTGGCCCTGGAAGCGTTTTCCTCGACGCAGAATATCTACTGCGATACGTTTTAAGTGGTTTTTTCCTCTTTACCAAAGCTTCTTTACGCGGCGGCGTTGCTTTCTTGTATTTCATAAATGCTGGAGTCTGAACGTTTTCATTTCTTCTACCGTCGCATGACTTGTAGAAGGGCTAGGTTTCTCTTCAGTTCTCTGATTCTTGGGTGGTGGAGCGGGTGACGTTACTTCTTGACCTTCCACTTCATTGACGCTTGAGTCCTGCAAGAAACTTTTAAGGATTTCAAAATCATTTTGATTATAATATTTTTTCACCTGGTCGGGACTTGCTTTACAGATTTACTCTCGTTCTTAAGGTACAATACGAGTCCCTTTATTTCCTGAATTACATAGGGGCCTTCAAATTTTGGAGCTAACTTTGCAGTAAAATTGTCTGGGGCACTTGATAAAGAAAATTTCCGCTTCAACACTTTATCCCCAACTTTAAAATCTGCTTCACGGCGTTTTCTATCATAATATAACTTTTGTCTATTTCTTGCCGTATCCGAGCTTTTAATAGCTTATTTCCGAGCTTAGCTTTAAATGCAATAATTTACAGCCTGGTCAATAAGTGTTTGCCCGTCTTTCTGTTTAAATTCTTGCTCTCTTTGTTGCACAAAGAATAATTTATCTAATGTCGTAATTAACTTTCGTCCTAAAAATAATTCTGCTGGGGATTTCCCGTAGTATCGTGATTTGCCGTTCTTAAAGCATAAGCTAACTCATTTATGTAGCCATCCCAGCGTTTGTGATGTGTGCTAACATAACTTTGAATTATTTTTACAATATTTTTATTAACTCTTTCTGCTATGCTTGCCTGTGGTCTATACGGAACCATTTTGATATGGCGTATGCCAAGTCCAGTGCATATGTTTTCAAATATTTGACTAACGAATTGTTTACCGTTATTGCTAATGACTTTTATCGGTGCACTGTATTTTAAAATGAATCTGTGTAAGAATGCATCTGCGACTGTTTTGGCTGACGCGCGTTTAAGTGGAACAATTTTTGTCCATTTTGAAAAATGATCTACAATTACTAAAAGAAAACGATTTTTATTTAACTCACTCTGGGGGAAAGGACCAAGAAGATCTATGCCTAAAATTTCATTCGGAAATGTATCGCGAATGATATTTAAGTACCCAGCCGGGCTGTAATTAATATCATTTATTAATTGACATTGATTGCAGGACCTGACATACGCAGTTACTATTTTGTATAATTGCTGGAAATATACCGCCTCGCGTACCTTTTTAAAGTCTTTCTGACCCCTAAATGACGCGTTGTTTTCGCGTCGTGTAATTCCTTCAAAATGGTTAATCGAAGCGAGGCTGGGATGACTGGTTTGTACTCGAGATTTTCGTTTGTTGTTTTCGTATAAAATAATAAATTATCTATTATTTCATAGTTTTATGCTCTATTTCTTATCGCATCGATAACTTTGTGCTCAAAGCTTTCGGGGTCTTTCAAATATGCATAGATACTTCCAAATTCAGGATCAGCTTTCAATTCAGCAATAATTGTATCTCTAGAATCTAACATTTTTGAAGTCAACACAGCGCATTTAAGTTCATTGCCTTCATCGTCCAGTTTTATACGAGAAAGAGCGTCAGCTACATTGTTTTCCTTACCCGGTTTATATTTTATTATTAGATTATAGTCTTGAAGTTTTAAAGCCCATCTTATTAACCTGGGAGTTAGGTTTTTCCCCGAGTAAAGTCTACCAACATTCCTTTGTGTATGATTCAACGTTTTACAAAAAAATGCCAAAGGATGGCCATTTTGCATAAGAACCGCACCCACAGCATAGTCCGAAGCATCTGCTGCAATTTCCAGGTTTTCGTCCCCCTCCGGGAATTTCAAAACAGGGGAATTAATAAGCGCTTCTTTTAATCTTTCAAATGCGGTATCTGCTTCCGCTGTCCACGTGAATTTACTTTTCTTTCTTTTAATTACTAACAAGGGTTCAACAATATTAGCAAAATCTTTTATGAATGACCGATACCAAGAACATAACCCAAGGAAAGAAGAAAGTTTCTTGGCCGTTTTGGGAGGTGGGAAATTCTTGATTGCTTTTATTTTTGAATTTTGAGTTTCTATAACCTTTTGCGAAATTTTATAACCCAGATATTTAAGTTCTTTAGTTGCGAACTTGCATTTTGAGGCGTTAATTGTAAGACTGGCCTCTTTTAATAATTTAAAAACTTCTTCTAGATCTTTAATATGTTGTTCCAATGTTCTACTCGTTATAATTATATCATCTAAATAGATTAAAGTCGATTTTCCTAGGACAGGCTTTAGAACAATGTCCATAGCTCTCTGGAGTGTTGATGGGGCCCCACATAACCCAAAGGGCATGCGTAAAAATGCATAAGTGCCCGATTTTGTGATAAACGCGGTTTTATGTATGTCTTCGGGTCTCATAGCTATTTGATAGTATCCAGACATTAAGTCCAAAGTAGTCATGTATCTTGTAGATTTAATCTTTTTCATAATTTCCTCTATAACAGACAAAGGGTAAACTGGGAATTTAGTAATACTATTCAGAGTTCTGTAATCGATAGCAAACCTCCAAGCCCTTTTATCCGAAGGAGGAACTCTTTCTTTTTCCTACATAGTACGACTGGACTCGCGTACTCACTATTTATGGGCGTTATTATTTTGTTCTTTAACATTTCCTGAATATGTTCTTCTATGATTTGCTCTTTCTGTTTATCATAGCTATAAGGTTTAGTCCTACAGGGTTTGTCGGCAGTTAACTGTATCTCATGCGTAACTATTTGACAACTACCAGGCCGTTCTGAAAACGAGTTTGAAAAAGTACTCACCACTTGCTGGATGGCTTGGCTTTCATGGTCATTCAAATGGCTAAGGTCGACTTGCGGTTGTTCCACTGGTTCCACCACCCTCCGATCCATATCCAGCACGATAGAACTTTCCTGAAAATTCAGTTTGGCCTTTACGGTTTTTAAAAACTCCATACCTAAAATAAGTGGACTTTGCAAATTTTTTACTACAAAAAGTAATACTTTAAGGCTTTCGTTTTGAACCTGTATCTTTAAAGATAGTTTTCCGATACATTGACAAGTTTGTCCTTGTGCTGCTATGATTTCTGTGTTTTCATTTTTAAATAATCGAATCCTATTAAAGTTCTTCTTAAAAAAATATCACTCATAAAATTACCTTCTGCTCCTGTATCGATGAGGGCTTCTACTGGTACATCGCCAACCAAGACTTGTATAATTGGTAACTGGGAGTTCTCTACGATGACGGTATTTAAGTGTCTTCTTGAGGGATTTTTAAAACTTCCGGGGTCTGGACTCTCGCTTTCACAGGCCCCTCTACTCGTTTAAAGCTTTTCTTTCAACTTCTGCCTTCTGGGTACGCGGACGGTTTTTTTCAAATTTCCTTTTTCTCCTTGACCTTCGAGCTTCCATGAGTTAGCTTGATAGCTCTTTTTCCCATAGGAGAGGTTTGCATTTCTGGTCTGCTCATTTGAAGATTGCCTTCGGATACTTTGAGAATACGATGCCCCTCTAGCTTTTTCCGCTATTCTGCGATTTTGAAACTTGACCGCCAATTCGAAGAGCTCCTGCAATGTGCTTGGGTTTCTAATTTCAAAGTAATCTTGAACAGCAGGTAACAATCTTGGTAAGATTATTTCAATAATCTCCGCGTCGGGTTTCTTCCCATACAGCATATCCGTCAGCTTAATGTTTCGCAGAATAAAGTCCGTCAACTCTTCTATATTCCGTTGATAAAAACTATACAGTTCGGCTTCTAGTCTTGCTCGATCTTTCACTATGGGGAAGGCCTTTAATAACGATTTTTTGAAGTTTTCAAATGTATACGTCTGGCCTCCGAATTCCCCTAATAAAAATTTGCCTATATTCTTCCACCATAGCGCGGCCTGTCCTCTTAGTGCAGATGTGGCGATGGCAACTTTTTGTCTTTCAGGCACAGGGTAGAGCTGGAAGTGATTGTCGAGGCTTTCTAGAAATATCGCCACCGAATGTTTTCCGTCGAAATTGACGTTTGGCTTAATTGACGCTCTCATCGTCTGGACCAGGTATCCAAATCCTTCCAATTGGCTTGCCATTTCTTGTTGTTGTCCAGCAACTTTCATCCAATTTTCGGCCATTTCAGTTCGACAAGTGTTCGGGCGCCAATGTAACGTTGCGCGCTTCCAACCAGCACGCAACAATAGTGGTGACTGCTGAGAACTGGAAAGGAGACCAAAGTCTTGTGAAGGGTTTAAATCCCTTTTTATTCAACTTTAGAAGTTACAAATGCGTGCTCTTGACGCTCACAAACTACGCCGACCCGGCGGTAAAATAAATATAAGAAACTAAGAAAAGAATAGTAACAAGTGACTAACTACGAGGCTCTCTGAACGTAACTAACCTCACCGCGTTCTAAGATACCGCTGATAGTTCAGCAAACTTCTGAATATTACGTTGAAAGATTAACAAACTGCCGAGGCAAACACACAGGCCGAAACGCGTGGTTCTTCGATTTCTAACTAGCCACCTCCACGATCGTGAAGTAAGAAAGCACACTTTCGAACTCGTTTCCTTTCTATTTAACTCAGAATACTTTCGCTGACAATTTGAATCCTTGCGCGTTCTACTAAAATTTACATACTCTGGCATTGGCAATTCCAGGGGAAAGTAAGGCTTGACAGGAAAGATAGTTTAAACTTAAAATAAATGTTAGTTAAAATAAATATAAACCCTACACTGCAATAAATGTATGTCTATTTCTCGCATTGTGATAAAACAACGGTACATAGAGCCATCCAAATTTGAATGACGTAATCTTCCTTCGAATATAGGCATGTGGAAGACCAAATTTGAAATTTGCAATTTGTTTTATGATCGATTTCATATTTTCTAAAACTTTAATAAATTTTAGAGAAACAAACTCAAGGATTTCAAAGCGAACAATGGCAACAATCTGAGGGAAAAAAAAACTTTTTATCGTGTGGAACTGTGTATCTGTGTGGAACCAACGTGTGGAAATGTGTATCGGAAATTCTAAAGATATGCTCATTTTAAAATAATTTTGCGACATTGCTATTGAACTGAGTTTTATGGTTTACATGCGAAGAACATGATATTTAATAAATAAAAGTAACACAAAAAACATTAAAAAACGCCTCTTTGGACGTAATTTAAAATCTGAAACCTTTCAGATTTTTTTTATATTCTTTTAATTGCACAATATTCTATTAATTATTTAGATTAAGAAAAATTAAGTTCGATGTTCTATACTGACGTTCAATAAAAGCGTTCATAAAAATTAAGTTCGATTGTAACAGTTTCAGAGGACCTAGGTTGCTAATATTTCCACTTAGCAGCCTTGAATACCATACACTCATAATTTTTGGGAAAGAATTTAGCATTTCATTCGTAACACTTTACTGTATTAAATCTTGAAATAATTCTCTTTCCTATGCATTTGACTTAACTTGATTCTTGAAACAAGTAAAAATTGAATGATACATAAATATGTTTATCATATTATTTTGAGACAATGAATTTCAAAATTCAAACGTTTTAATTGTGTACATAATTTCCTAGATATTATAAGTGTATTTTAAGTAAATATAGGTGTCATTTTAAGAATTGTATTTAAAAATTATTTTTTAAAAAAATTAAAATTTGCCTTAAATAAAAACTTTAAGTAAACTTCTTTTCCTTATATGGAAGCTTAAACAGATCTGAACTTCGAAAGATTCGACATTCGAGATCCCTTTAAGATTCAGATTCGACAAAATATACGATGTGTCCCATCTTTCATAGAAACAACTTAAGGAACGTAATTATAAATGGAAAATAACGCGTAATTGTTGAGAAAATATTGTGTTCAAGAGCGATTGGTATAAATAGGTTGTAGACGTAGACTTACACGGGATTCATCATGTACGAAAGAAGCAAAGATGATTAAAGCTTATTATATAATATTACAAAATTTAGGGCAGGAAAACGATTAAATTGTCAAAGGATTTTTTTTTTTTTTTTTTTTTTGTTTATTGAAACTATAATGTATTTTTTTTAACTTATTCTTTTATCCTTAGCTTTCTTATCTTCTCCTTATCTTTTTCACGTATTCGCAGAAATATGTGAATGAAAGGATTTTGTTGACAATGTCAACCGATTTGTCTGACTATAATTTCCACTAAATTTTAACAGTTTGTATTACCCGAGTTGAAGCTTATAAGGCATTTTCTCTCTTTTTCTAGCATGCCTTTGAGGTGTAACGGTAGAATATTCAGCTCATATTCAAGAGGTCCAGCTTTGAGTTCCAGCGAGGGCGGCGCCCGAACTAAAAGAGTGGCGAAAACTAATTCGTAACCATTAGAATCGATTGTTGCCCTAATCCCCAGTCACTCTTTAAAAGGGGGAGTATATAAGGTTTCTTTTCTTCCTCTTTCCAGCACGCCTTCATGGTGTAACGGTAGCACACCTTCATGGTGTAACGGTAGCACACTCGGCGCGTATTCGAGATGTCGAGGTTCGAGTTCTGACGATGGCATTACATATGTTTCACCTATCCTGCTTCAAAACAACCTAATGCCTCTAAAAGCTATCAATGTGTTATCTAAGATTGAGTGACAAATGGGATATGATTAAACCCTTTAATCTTGATGTTTATCTATCTTGAACGAAGACGTGAAAGACTTTTAAAAGCGTAAAATGTGGACAAAACCTTAGCAATCACCCACCTTCTCAAAATACGAAATCTTTGAAATCTTTTACATGCCTAAAATTAATTGCTGCTTAACAGCACAAAGCAATGGAATTTTGGATAAAACATTTCCTGTCCCCTTTAGACCCAAACTGATGTGAAGAAATTTAAAGGAAAACGTTACCTTTGTCAAACGCTGAAACAAATATCAAAAATGTTTACCAAATAATGCTCTGATTCGTTTTCGTGTGCTTGAATGATACAATATCTCATTTTGTGAGGGAAGAGAACGTGACTCAAGGAGCGAACCACCCGTTCAAAGGAGCGGTCAACCAACCGTTCAAAAGAAATTGTGGAGAGAATTTGTGCATTGATGCATTCAAATCGATGAATGACTCTCCGTTTGGTGAAGTATTTCCTGCGTATCTATCGTTAAACTATCCAGCATCTAAAGCTAGTTGCATCTGGAAAGCAGTGTGCTGGAATATACAATAGTGATACACAACATATGTACAACATTTAGGATGAAATAAAGGACACAAAAAATAAACTTCACACAAAATGCAATACCTAAATATGTCAGTTAAGACAGTACATAATAGGAAAAAAAGTTACAGAAAATAGATTGTATAAATATTAAAATTTACACCAATATGCTTTCAGCTATCTACTATAAGTATTGTCTAGAAGTATACTATAAGTATTATGGAAATTTATACTCACACGGTACCTGAAACAAACTACATGAAGAAGAATAATTGATAGGAAATACATTATCTAAATATATACTGCATTACAAATTATAGATATTTTGAAAAAAAACTTAATTTTTGCTTTTAATTACCATTGTACTTTAGCTATTATGTATCTTCTAAGAGTCATATTAAATCAGAGACTTATTATAAAATAATTTTACATATTTT
Source organism: Stegodyphus dumicola (assembly GCF_044657685.1). NCBI lineage: Eukaryota > Metazoa > Arthropoda > Arachnida > Araneae > Eresidae > Stegodyphus > Stegodyphus dumicola. The sequence goes on from NC_140769.1 coordinate 102,662,442, forward strand.
ATTTTGAGGCAGAATTTTTTATTGCCATAATTATTCTGTCATTAAGTCTTTCCTTTCTTAGTGACAAGACATTAATTTAAAATAATATTATTGTAATATACCTACTGCTTCAGTGTGGATAGGATGAACTACAAAAAGTAAAGCTGCTAAAAATGCTGTTGTTTTCGGAACGAACATGGCGCATATTCTGAAAAAGAATAACAATTTTTTAAAAATATAATGTGTGCAAAGTGTTCATTATTTTCCAGATGATTTCATTCGAGTTGCATATGCTAATGACAACAATAGAATTCTATATTCTACTTAAGAATTCGAAACAGTTCAAAATGGGGGTAACAGAGTTTTAACTCCATAGAGAAAAATCAAATGCTTTTAAATATTTAACTCTCATTTACGTATCACGTTTTACAATTACGAGAAATAAAATATTAATTAAACTCTTATAAATAATACGCTCGTCATCTTGAAATCTAGAAACATACAAAGAAATGTTTTTATCCAAATGAGATTTTATTTAAAAATCATAAAGTGATTAATGAAACGAAAGGAGAAAACTTATTTATCACATATTTTAATGGGAACAAAAGAATAAATAATTTTCTGTACGAAATTTATATACAATTTTATATGAAGAATAACAAAAGCATACAATGCCTTTTGCAAATTTATAAAGATAACGATTTATACTTTTAACAACATAATTAAATTAATAGATTTCGTTATTTGGGCGACTACATTTTTATTATTTGTGATATAAAATTGTAGATGAATATTTTAAAGAGAATTTAAAATTGTACATCAATTTTGTAAATAAAAACATTTAATCTCTTGTTTACATTAAATTTCCTGATGAATTATTTTTTTTCTTTCAGTACATTAATTAATTTATAAGTTTTAAATTCAAAACATTTTATAAAAAAATTTATATTTTTTTATTTTCATTCTTTTAGTCTCAATAACAATGTGACATTGAGAATAAAAACAATACTTATTTATGAGTTAAATAAAAACCTTATTTTATAAAAGATTTTTAGTCTCAGTGACACGTTACCAATCAAATTATTGAATTGAAAAATATTTTTTGCAGCTATGAATAATCACTCCTATACTTCCAACAATTCTATGGCATCAAATGATCGAAAAAAACCGTGGAATTTTAAAAATTTATCTTAAAATCAGAAAGTAGAAAATACTGAGAGTTTTTAGTTAATATACAATTAAAAATATACATATAAATTTGATTTTACGAACATTGCTTCAGTGCATTGTTATCTCGTTCACAATGAGTGTGCGTATAAACTTTGAGCCCGACAACTTACCAGGAAACAGTTTAAAGTTCGATGGCAATGTTTTGAACATAGTGACAAATATAAGGAACGAGTTTAAAGCAAAAATTTAAAAAAAATTCAAGAAAGTCCTTAATTAATGCGCTTTATCGTGCTTGCTTTGGAAAGGTTTGACGTGTTTGTTTCATTAGTTTTGAAAATATCTAATTTACATAACAGATACATTTTTGGATGTTAGAATTTTAAAGCCCCATAAAAGAATATAATATTACGTATCACAATAAAAGTACGAAAATCAGCATTTAAAGCAAAGTTTAAAGCAAAGGAAAAAATTTAAAGCAAAGGAAAAAATAAAAAATGATATGGTATATTTCATAGGAAATAATTTGAATGCTTATCACTACTTAAACTCTGTTGCTTTCGAGATTAGTAAAAATTCTGTCTATAAAAAAAGGAGGGACCGAAATGGCATTTCCGAAATGGCAGAAGACTTTTACATTGAGCTCAGCTTTTTTTGTAATAAGGAAAGGAAATCAATCAATAAATTAATAAAATGGCCCACCAGTGGCCGAGCGGTAAAAGCCATTGAACACCGGTAGTTTGGTCCGGAGTTCGAATCCCAGCAGAGGGTTAGCTGTATGGGGGTTTTCGTGGTTTTTCCCATGTGGATACGAGCCAGCTTTCCTTAAAAAGACCTCCACGAGACATCCCTCCCTTTCCGTATAGTGTTTAGGGCGGAGCACGAAATAAAAAAATACTAATAAGCGCTAAGAATGCTTTGGAAAGACTAGAATTGTTTCTTTTGAGAAAATAAATTTTATCAAGCTTATCATAGGTTCTGTGTGCATTCAATGCGCTACTAACCCGTACGCAAGCAAGAGTATATTCATGAATATATAAAGAATTTAAAACTGTGTATGCATTTCTTCTAAGAGATCAACATATTTTATAAATTTAACTTTTCGGGAAAAAATTCTTCGCTGTTTCATTTCAACTGCAATACTTTTCCCAGCCAAATAACTCTAGGTTATTATGATAAACACTTTTTAGTAAGTGAGAAAATCCATTTTAAGTCAGAGTGTGCTCAAATCCCTAAGGCTTAATTATTTACAAGGAATAGTAATTTATGTAATGATATAAAATTATTATGTAGCCATTGCACGTCTTTTTTCATGTTATTTAATGACTTTTCGCCTAGTGTCAATCAATACTCTTCAACAATTAGATTACTAATATCTTTGTAGATGTTAAAATTACTGAATGAGTGTAAATATCAAGATACATGTACTTACTTAAAGGAACCTGAGAATTTGGATAAACTACAGCATAAATTTCAATTTTGAACTCAAATGTTTCTTAAAACAAAATTATGGTAAGCAATCAAATTAGGTAACATCATTCACTATACTGTTTTTCATTACTTTCCACGTAACAAAAGCTAAAACGATATTAACTCCATGAATATTTTTGTTATTTGTAAGTAGGGTAAATTGCATAAGTCGTACCCCCTAAGAGAAAACAGATATAAGTCGTGCGATCAATCAAAAAATAAAAATTGTGTGAAGTAAAAATATTTTGTTCTGTCATTGTTGATATAAATTACAATAAAATTTCATACAACCTACTCTCTTGTATAAAATTAATAAAACTTATGAACACGAACATAATACGACTTAGAGATTAGACAATCAGTATTCTAAGCTATACCACCTGCAGCTTAAGTCGTATTACCTTAAAAATTGGACAATTGTAATAAAACGTTCTTTATCTCGATTAATTTATTTATACAATTAATTAAAACAATGATTAGCGCATTAAGTCATGTACCCATACTTTGTATTTTAGGCACTGAGTAACATTCTCTTCGCAGTCTTCCTCACAATAGTTACAGGGACACGAACACGGTATGAAACAATATGGTTGACTACGGGGGAGTAACTCATTTTTCCGGAAGAGGCGCAGTTGGCGTGATATTACGCCTAATATTTAAAAGGTACGAATTAAGCGGTGGACGACTTGCGCAACCTTACCGTACTATAAAAATGAATGTAGAGCCTACCCAATTGGATACAAAGTAGGAACAATAGCAGTTGATCTGGAGTTTAGATACCAGCAACGGGCTGGCTGAATGGGCATTTTCGCTTTTCCCCAGCGTGAAACATGAATATGAACTATTTGCCCTTAGAGATTCCTTCATCCTTGATTCTAGCTTTCATACTGTTTGCCATTGTTGATTAAATAAGCATGCCAAATTACCTTAAAAGATTTGGGTGACTGCATTAATAAAAATACTATACATATTTTTTGATCAGAAACAAATTTTCTCATTCAAAATAATAATTTTCCATGTGTTTTTTGTTAATGGATATCTACTAAATACACAAATAAAACTCTAGGTCAGCATCAAATTCCAGAGATATATTAGCATATAAGACTTCGCTTAAGAATTGGACTTGAGACAAAAAAGCTTTCTTAGCTAATTCATATTCATTTTTATTAAAGCATCTCCTGAGCTTGAGCCGTTATTTCGACAGGTCATCATGATTAAGTTATTGAAATTTGGGCCTTATATGAAAATTACCAATTGGATTTGTAATCATTTGAGTGTCAGAAAAGGGTGCTCTAGAATTCAGTATTACCTAGATTTTATTTACGCTTTCTTAAAGGAGAATCGTTGGAGTATAATTGATTTCTGCAACAATCTTCGCATTTCCTCCTGTCAACTGTTACACTATTTAGAGAGCTTCATATCTAAACAGAAAATGGTCTGAATAATTTTCTGTCTAATTCTTAAATATAAACACTGTAAATCTAAAACGTTCAGATCCTCTGGATTAGTGTGCAGAGCTCAAGTCATGGGTTTTTACATATTCAGAGAATATGAGGGTGGCAGAAAGCAAAAGATAACTCTTAACACACTTATCAGTGTTCATATTCGATCCCTTTCTTTCTGCCAGACACTCACAAGCTATCAACTAAAGATTAATATAAATTAATAAAAAGAAAGAGGCCAATTTCTACCAGTCGTTTTGTTTTTAGCATATACTTCAGCTAGAACAACGCATAAAAGTTATCATATTTTAATGTTAGAAATGATTAAAAACTATTCAGAATTGAAAAAAGAGCACTAATAAAATTGTTAGTTTTATATATCTGTGTAATATGCTTTACATAGTCAAACACATTTTGAAAAACTTTATTTTAAAACAAAATAACTCACCTCATGTACAACAAGCATACGACACTGTGCAAAACAATATTTGTCAAATGGTATCCAAAGGGCTGTAACTTGTGGAAGTAGTAGTTAACACGATACGTAAGGACGCACAGTGGGCGATAAGATTTATGACTCTGCTCCTAAAAAGAGATTGTTTTTTATAAAGGTTGCTGTTTCAGAAGCAAACTATTATATACAAAAATGAAACAAATTTCATTTAAGGTATCCTACTACGTTCCAATCCTCAATTATGATGATAATTTTTAGAATTTTTTTTATTACTGTATTTTAAAGCTTATATTTTTAGCTTCTCAAAATTACTTCGGGTTTGTCTCTCCAGACTCTGAAACAGATTTATGGCTGTTTTTGTTTTACGCCGTGAGTCTGAAGTTGCTGTTGACCGTGAACCGGAAGTTGATGTTTAAAAGAGAGACAAATTACTCCAAAAAATTTTAAACTGAGAACGTTTTATCTGAACAGTTTTGGAGATGTTCAAAAGATGATTTTGAAACTTTCTATTTTTTATTAATTGCTCGAGAACAAGATTAATTTCGCAATTTTAGTTTCAGATTTGGCTACATTTTCTTTTCATTCTGTTTGTGTTTGCATTACATTTTAAAGCTATTTTCGGGAAAAAAATTGATTTTTTTCAACTGTTCTATTTCGAAAACAACTGCGACTTAATTGCATTACATTTTAAAGCTATTTTCGGGAAAAAAATTGATTTTTTTCAACTGTTCTATTTCGAAAACAACTGCGACTTAAAATATTACTATACTAATCTTATGAAACGTTCCACAAAAATTCCATAAAATAATGGGAATTAAACAGAAAACACTGGTTTATGTGATTATGGGAAAGCCTCGAGGGCTCTCTGCCTTAAGGGGAGGGATGCTTTCGTGGATGACTCAGTAAGGCAAACTGGCTTGTATACACGTTACACTTGGGAAAAACTACTAGAAACCCCGTGTAGCCAGCCCGTTCGCAAAATTCGAACCTCGTACAGCACTACAAGCGTTCAGCGACTTTACCGCTTGGCCGCTGGTGGGCTTAAATAGAATGAAAGCTTAGGTTGTGTAATATTTAAAATTTCTGCAGACATTTTTGTAAATGAAAAGAGAGAAATTTCTCGAAAATAGCTAGTGAATGTACTTCAAACAGGCATATTTAGTAGACATTTTAATTTGTCTCGTAGACTTTTGTCCATTTAATTCCTTATGCCTTAATAAATGTAAGTGAAAGAATAAAACTAAAATACTGATTAATATTTTAATAGGAATGTATCTAGTATTCTGAAATTTCAACATATTTTTAACCTAAAATACGAGAAAAAAAGAAAAAAGTGTGCTTTGAAAATATATTTATCACATATTTCTGTCATTTTAAGCAGCATTCTGTTGAATAACATCAGTAACGGAATTATTTGTATTATTACCCAAAACCTGTGAGTCAAACGTAGTCGGATACCTTAAAATGATGAAACTCTAATAAGGAAAACAATTTTTTTAATATCATGGTTGACGCAAGAAATTGTTACATTCTTTTAAATATGAATAACGTTTTGCTCACAGTCAGTCTTCTGAATTTGCTATTCAAGCTGTTCTACTTTTGTTTCACTCGTTCGCACCAAAATTACGCAAATAAGAGAATTAAATATAGTTACAGAAAGCTATAATACATTGATTGAATGATAGAGTTTTTATTTGATTAGCAAGGAAGTATTGGATAACGCATACTCCAGTCTGTTCATAGAACACTTTTAATTTAGTCGTTACTACTAATCTACGCAGAAGAATGCACCCTTCTGTCAAATACTTTTTATAGAACGGAATTAATAAGAATTCAGGAATGAGTGGCAGAAAAACTTAGAAGAAATTTTAGCGTTCCCTATGTGTACTCATGTTGTTATATTAGGAACATCTAGTTAACAAATGAAAAATTCATTCTTCGACTCGAGCGATTTTTTCTCTTTCTTTCAAGATTACAGTTGATTTTTCACATTTCCTGCTCTGACAATACTTAAATTTCAGTATAGTGGCTCCACGTTAAAATGTGGTGGAGGATAATTCGTCACGCTTGATTGGATCTCTTGCTTCTCCTGAAGGGCGCTTTAAGTGTCCGTAGGGGAATATAAGAATTCGCATCCTTCCATGTATGCCCTTGTCTTATATACATTTAGAATGGCTAGTTGGTTAGAGGAGTATTCATGTTTTAAGTCCTGGCTACTTTAAAATTGATTTCCACGCTTCCTACTCAAAAAATCACAGAATATAAACACGTTAACGTCAACGTTATTGTCATGTGAATTTAAATTACTCTGCATGGTATATGGGTTGCAATTCGGCAGAGCAGTAGCTATTTATCTGTTATTATTTAAATTTTTCTGGGTTAAGAGAGATTTATTAAATTTAATTATTTTGATTATCATTTGATAAATTTTTTCATTTGTAATTATTTAAATTTGATTTCCAGTTTAAATTTGAGTTTAAGCAAATGCTTAAGCAGCAGAAGGAATTGGGAATTTGACTAAGTGAATGTAGCTATACTTCATAAGGTAAATTAAATGCAGCATTAAATATAATACAGAGTTTCCCAAAATGTGTTACGCAAAACGCTCCAAAAGCAGTTAGTGTTTTGCCAAAAAAAATATGAAACTCAGTTTGATAGCTTACGTTACCTATAAAATACATGCAGAATTCATTTCTGTCAGTATATTATGTGCTCAGAAGTAAAAAAGTGTCTCTGAGTCCTTTCGATATTCTAAAAGAGCTAGTTTTCTTTGGACGTTTTAATTTTTATTTAATTTATTAATTTATTTTTATTTTATTTATTTATTTCAAAAATAGTACTTAAATATAAAATTTTTACTAATACTAACTAATAAGTGCAATATTTTCATCGTTAAATTATAATTATTTTAATAAATGACTATTCCAGTTTTCCGTTGAGATGAAAGTATAGGTTAGGTTAGACTGGGTTAGGAAAAAGTGCAGAGGCCACCTATTATTTACTCTCAGTAAGTAGCTAAAGACACCTTTTCCTATCTATCCATATTTACATCGCCTTCCTGGGGTCACGGTGCCGTTTTGTTTCCGATGTGCTACTGGTGTTTGCTGTAACTGATATCGCTGCCTAAATTACACATTAAGCATTGTATACCGCTATGGTTATAAGAGGAATACATTACACTGTTAAGTAATATGTTAGCTTGCTTGGACTGGTGGATCACAGAATTTAACTGTGTACGAAATAATTGCATTTTTATCACACCTGGCCATTCGTTGCTTAGATAAATAATAGATAGAGATTAGAGATACATAAACGTAGTCTCTTGCACTACTTGTGAGTTCTCTATATCCTCTTCATGTTCTTTATTGCTTTTCTGTGGAGTTGCACGGATGAATATTTCACCTGTGTTTAAATGCTTTTTTTTTCTTTCAAAATTTTCGCTGTTACTGAAGCACTTTGAGCTCTATAGCTCTTGATTTCTAGCACGTAGAAAATCAATATCCTTCGCAATTCTATTCCTTAAGTGCTTATTTTTAAGTGCATAACTTAGGAATGGAATCAATCCTCTTCTGAATGTGGCTTCTTGAGATGAAGTGAATCTGTTAAGAGACAGGAAAGAAGACAATATTCGGACCGACCTCTTTCTACACATGCACAAGAATCTTTTAAAGAGAGATTACTTGCACGTGGGAATGGGGCCGTGCCCCGGAATAAACCACACGATTTATCTAGTAACATGAGTCGGGGAGAAAATAACTTTAAGAGAGAGACGTTTAAATTTTTCCTGTATTAGCAGTCCCACTGTTGTTGCCATGATTTTTTTAGATGTATTTTGCAGTTTTAGTTTCAGGTGTGAAGCTGGATAGGAAATGCCATGTTTTCATGGCACTTATTCCTTGAGCTGCCTCTTTGGCTAATAAGTCAGCCTATTCATTTTCCTAAGATGGAGATACACCGGAAAAGTCAAATTTCACTCGTTATTTCTACCTGTAAAAAGCTTCTCTATTTTACGTGAAATCTGGTGCACGATGTTATATGAGCTAAAATTAAAATTAGTTCAAACATTTTCCTTGCTGGCATGCTTCCCATAAATGGTTGTTAGTTTTGCATCCGTTATCATTAACACAACAATCTACAAGCAAATTAGCTGTCAAACTTTAAAATAGCTCAAACTTACCCTTGTTAATACTTCCAACACTGATTGTTAATTTGATCTCCTTTTACGATTCAATAATGGCTATTATTACTTCAAATTAGCACCCAAAATTTAAACGTACTTCCTACCACGAGCATTACGAATTTTACTTGCCGATTAGCAACAATGCAGTTGTATTCATTCTTCTCGTTATAGCAGGGTTTCCCAAATGCCGGGTCGTGATCCGCCTAACTTAAGTGAAAAACCTCTGTCAATGTCAACCGCTTTTAAATACTAGATTAGTTCCTGATCAAGAGCCGAATTGGAGGAGAAAATCCGAAGTACTCGGATAACAACGAAAGAGTAAAATGAAGCTAACTTCTGGTTAGCCGAATGATATAATTTATTTAAAGTGTGTGGAAGGCAAACAGTTGAAGATTTAAGGTATAAAGTAGTGCTGAAGTTAGATGTGTTGCGTGTGACTAAGATGTCGAGGATTGGAATGTCTCAAGTTGAAAAGTGAACTGAATAGCGGGATCAATGGAATTTATTATTCAAAGTACTTTATCTGAATCTAGAAATTTTGTGTAATGGCCGGCACTTTATTTAATAGCCATCAGACTTGCACCATTACAAGGACCAAAAGTGGTAGCTATTTCATTATGGAAGCACCTAATAGGTGGCCACCGTAGCTTCCTATGAAGAGACGGACAGTTACAACTATGCCTTCTCCAGGAGTCGATCTCTGGCCCATCGCTACGGCAATCAGATTCTATAACCACTATACCGGCTGTGCGGCATAAAATGTTTTAAGCGTCCCAGTAAGCAAAGACACTTTTTAATGGCATGGCGCTTTATTTAATAGCCATTAGCCTTGCACCACTAGAAGGGCTGAACGTGGTGGCCATTTTATTACGGAGGCAACTAATAGGTGTCTACCGTTGCCTCCCATGAAAGGACAGACAATTAAAAGCATTTCTTCTTCGAGATTCGAGCCCGAGCCCATTGCTACAGCAGGTGGATCACTAACCACTATACTGGTTGGACGGCATTAATCGGAACTACAAAGGGAAGTTTAAAATTCCAGATATGTTGAGACGATGCTCCGGGAAAGTCCTCTCTTTCTTACGAGGAAATGTTGATTTTGCATTGGATCCCAATTATGTGGATCCCTCCCCTTAGGCACATAGCCCTCGAGGCTTTGCCGTAATCACATAAACCACATCAAGAAGGGCATAATGCTGAAGAACCAGACTCAGACCATCTAGCTACCATCAGTCCGAAAACAAGATACAGATATTTGTATTATTTAAAATAATATTTTCGGAAAATATTTCATGATGTATACTTAGCTGTCCTCTAAACGATCAATTGGGACAGCCATCAAACATTTATTATAAACAGCCATAAACAGGCTGGCTGCATGGGCGACTTGGAGTTTAACGGTAGTGATAACAAGAATCGAATAGACTGGTCTATAGTTCGCGTAGTAGAAACATCTCCCGAAAGAGACAACGAAGGTATATGTTGTTAAAGTGGAAACCGCAGCAGGTGAACTTGACCTGTGAAATGCATTTATTCCCTCGAAATTGATAGACCGAACGTTTTTAGTGAGTTAACAATGAATAGAAAGAATTTCCCCCTGTGACAACGAAAAAATTATCGAACTAAGGTATGGAGGCAAAATTGTGTTTTTAATTGATGTAAATTATTATTTCTTTTCAGTATTTTTGAAGTTTAATTATCTTAGCTGTAATAAGTTGAGATAAGATCCGGATTGGGAAAGATAATGTTTAAATGTATAATTCTATTTACTTAATCTATTTCGAAAGTATTACTTTAGTTCACTAATTAAGTAATTAACTTTCCCTCGTTAAAATTTTGTGTTTAGTTATATTTCCTTTTTCACGATGTAAAATCAAAAGTTGGAAGGAAATGTCGGTAACAAGACATTAACCTTGGAACTAAGAATAGATATTCAAGTTCGTAACTGTATATGCGTAATAAATGTTTGTGTTCCGTTTAGATGATAGAATTGAAAATAGACTTAGATAGAACATTATCACTTCCCATAATATTGATACTGTGCTCTTTTTTAACCAACTTTCTTTTTTTCTATTTTTCCTTTTTCTACTCATTTAAATTTTTCCTGTCTCTTTATTGACCAAAATTACTTTGTAACCTCTAACATTACAACATATTTTCATGTAGACTTATTTAAAGCAAAATAGCCTATTTCTTGTACTTTTTTATATCGGTTTGCCTTTGTCTCCATTTTAGTTCCACAGTGCAGATTTTTGGTTAAAAACGGGATTTTAAAAGAAAGAGGAGCAGGCACCTCTTCAGATAGTCTGCGATTAGGGACCAATGTGCAGTTCCATCCAAAAAGCAAGGTCAAAACAAAAAAAACTCGCCAAAATGAAAATATGACGAGCTTAATTTAAATTGCCCACCAGGGGCCGAGAGGTAAAAGCCGCTGAACACTGGTAGTTTGGTCCGGGGTTCGAACAGGCTGGCTGCATGGGCAATTTCGTGGTTTTCCCCATGTGTAACGTGGATACGAGCCAGTTTCTCTTAAAAAGACCTCCACGGCGCATCCCTCACTTTCCGTGTAGTGCCTAAGGGCGGAGCACGTAATAAACAAAAAAAAATCATTTAAATTGCATCTTAAAATGTACACATTTAAACTGCCTCTTTACATGTAAAACACAAGGAAATTAAATAAGAATTCCCTTCGAAGCGATGTATGTTGCATATAAAAAATTTCTAGCGTGCATTTCTTTGGCTCCAACTAGAACTTCTAGAACTTCGTAGGCATTTCGAAAGGAAGCACTGTGATTACAGTGAAAAATTGGTATGCGTGTTATCGCAACCACTTTAGTAAAAGTGGACAAAGTTTTAGAATATGCCAAACTCTGGGAATCCTGCTCATAATAATTTTCAATAAAGAAACGCCACCATTTTCTTATGCCCATGACGAACCATGACATTTTTTGTCTTAAACTTAATTTTAAAATAGTCGCTTGTGGAATTTGCCAGCAATGAAAGAAACTTCGGTAAAATTCTGAAAAAATATAGATTCCTTCCACTCAAAAATCAGCTGATGTGATTTTTTGAAGTTTCTTACCTTCAGAATTGTTGGAAATAGCCTTTTGGTGCAATAGTTCAAATCGGTTAAGAATGTCTAAACAACAATGGCCAAAATTTAAAGATCAAGATAATACTGATGAGAAGATAAATGAAGAAAGAAGACCAAAATGTAAGATATAAATTTATTGCACTAGTAAAGATTATGCCATAAGTCGTCTTTTGGATTTAACTAAATGTAGTTTTATAAATAAAACTAGAGCATGGATAAAGAGATTTATTCGTAATGCCAGCCTGAAAAAGGAAGGTAATCATAAATCAGCTTCAAATGCTGTTGATAATGATGAAGCCCAGAACTACAGGCATAAGAGAAATTAAGCAGAATAATTTCCTAAAGAAGTCTGGCTCTTGAAAATGAGATAATTGATTCCTAGTGAATCAAAAATTAAAGACAAAACCTATTTGTTGATAGTAAAAGAATACTCCATGTAGGAAGGAAACTACAAAGTTTAGATCTATGCTTTTATAAAAAGTAGACGATAGTTTGACCCAAGAAATACTGGTTCACTGAATTGATCGTGAGAAATGCCCCCGAGAAGGTATTTCATTTTGGAATTGCTGACACTCAAACTCAAATTCGACGCAAATTTTAGATCATTAAAGGCAGACAGTTAGTTCATCCAATCTGCTCTTAATAAATGTGTAATTTGTAAACACTTCAATTCACATTCTTGAGCTCAACTAATAGCTTCCCTTCCTGATTTTCGAATTAAGCAATCCAAAACATTTTCTGCTTTTGATCTGGACACTGCTGGATCGGTGTATATAAAACACAAAGAAATTAAATATTTTTCTGTGTACCTGTACTGTTAAAAGGGTGATGCACTTTTATTTTGTCAGCAATCTATCAACTGAAACATTTCTTTAGACACTCAGAGTATTGGTCGCAAGAAAAGGTTTATGCTCAGTAATCATCACAGATAATGTGCAAACGCTCAGGCGAGCTGAAATCGATTTCAGAAACATGTGGAAAAATCAACCACACAAGATGTTAAGAATTTTTATGCCTCGCAATGGAATCAAGTGGAGATACGTTATTGAAAAAGCAGCATGATGGGACGGGTTTTAGGAAAGATGTATACGATGTTTCAAAACTGCTTTTAAGAAGGGTTTTAGGCAAAACTTCTTTCATCTGCGAAAATTTAGACATTGCTCTAGACACCGAAGCTGTTCTAAATTCAAGAATCATGACTTTTATGCAGGTAGATACGCAGATACTAGGGAACCTTACCCATTGACTATAGGTCACTTAATATAAGGCTACAGATCTCTAAATGTATCTGCAATTAAATTCTCCTGAGAAGTCCGTAAAACTGCCAGGAAGACATCAGTGAAAAAATTCAGAGACTCTTTCAAATAGAATATTTGTTAAATTTTGAAGCAGCAAATAACATTAATTTCCTTAACAAATCTGACAAATTCAAAACTGGTGACACTGCAACTATGCAAGATGCCAAACAACCGCGACACGTTAATAAACTTAGCAGAATTCTTGAAACACTTCTTGGTGGAAGTTAGTCTCATAAGGTCTTTACTCTATAAAAACTGAGCAAGTGGTATTTAAAAGATTAGTGCAAATTTTGTACAACCTAAAATCCAAAAGTGATATAGTTGTTGTTTGGTTTAGCTGTTATTTGATTTTGTTTTTTCTTTTCAGATATCGTATATAAGAACTTTTCAATGTACATGGGAGCTTAGTTAATGTTTGGTAAATAAATATCATCATTGAGTATTAATTTCTAAGTAACATATATTTTTCACATTAGTGTTTGTTAAATAATCTTTAGTTTTAATATCGTATTATATTTCTTCCGTTGTTTTAGATTTTAACATTAAATAATGTAATGTGTTTAATGATTTATAATGCATTTCAGAATTATTAGACGTATTATTGTTATCGAACTTAATATTTGAATTATCATTGAAGTAATTATTATAATTTTGTTGTAATACTTAAATTTTACTAAGCAACATTCTTGCTAACATTTGAACCCTCTGATGAATAAAGTATCAATTGGGATGGCAGGGGAACGTGTGGAATATTTGAAATTTATAGTGGCGCTCGAAGCGAGCCAAATATTATAGCAATTTTTCTTGTTTGCTAAAAAGACTTTTTCACGGCAGACGTAATCTTTGTGTAATTTGAATACCGTATGCATCTTATTTTTCGCACATAAAATTATTCATGATAATATATTTAATCTTATAATTTGAAAGATTGTATATATTGCACATAATTGCATACATACACCCTTTTACCTGATGTTATTTATTTAAACATTATGTAAAAGTATTTCTATAAATTGTGTTTAACAATAAAAACAGCAGAAAATAAACAGTTTAAAAATATTCGGCGTTTAAATTATATTACAATCTAAAAAATTTTTATATGCTATTTTTATAGGAGTAGTAGTTTCGTTTGTATGAACAACGCTCCACTGTACGTAGGTAACCAAAAGATAAGACAACTTACTTTTCGTATAGGAGTTCCCCAAAAGTCATTACAAAAGATGTTAAGGAAAGGTGTTGTTGGTCTCAGATCTTTATTATCTCGAATGGCAGACATGTCATCGAAAACGAAACCACAGTTCAGGGCATTTTTGTAGCAGAAATATGCTGCGGTTCCTACCAAGAGATAACAGCAGAATGTGGTGCTTCTTGTTCCCTGCATAGCGAAAAAAAAGTACAGTATTATATCACATTACACAGGAGAATTTTTAAAACACATCTGTTGAACTATAAAAACAAGCAAACTGTTTTTCCTATCTAGTTTTGAAATATTTTGAAAAGAAAATTATTAACAGTCAACCGGTAACAACTATAACAACTAATTTTCGAAACAATGTAAAATTTTAGAGAATTTTCTATGGTGATCAAGCTTTTATTTCGTAATATTTTGTTAATTTAAACAGTGCACTTATAAGCACTTACTACTACATTTAAATACAGTGCAACGAAATTTATATTTGTTAAGTTACTATCGAACTGAAGTGATTTTGCAAACTTATCTATGATATTGATCTAAACTTTGAAATACTCTTTTTATTAGTTTTCATTTAATAGCCAGATTGTAAATGCAGATTGGTAATTATTGTATAACTGGAAACCAGTTCCGTTCATATAAAAATGCAATCTGGACACAAGAAAACTTCCTTGTACGACCTATTAAATTATATATATATATATTTGCTGGTTTGACCTATTAAATTATATATATATATATTATATATATATATATTCGCTTTCATTCAAACTTATTTCCTCGAATTCCATTAGAGATATATTTCTTATTCAATTAATTCAGTTCTTACTTCGCGGCAAGGCAAAAATACGTGAAAATTCAAGAATCATGACTTTTATGCAGGTAGTTACGCAGATACTTGGGAACCTTACCCATTGACTATAGGTTACTTAATATCAGGCACAGATACAAACATCTTTATTAAAAATTGTAAAATACAGAAAAACATAAAACACCAAATACAGTTCAAAGTGTTAAAAAATAATTACAACTCAAATTACAGTTCAAAAGGTTTTCCAAATTCAGTTCGAAGAGATTTACAATTAAAATTACATTTTCTACGCAAAAACAAACAATTCGCCTAGCAGGCAAGAAGGCAGATTTTTCGGTGCACAAAACGAAAAGTCTATTTTTGGTTCCACTAGGCAAAAAGACACTGATGGTGCAGAAACTGACTTAATTCACCATTCTACGTATGTACACATAGACCTCGCGGAAAAAATCTCTTCTTAATCCATTTTACAATCAATTTTGAGAAAAAGGAGTCCTCTATTCTGCTTCTACTCGTACGTACCATCTCGTACGTACGAGTATCACGCAAAAACATCGCTCAAATGGATTCAAGAGCGGTCAAAATGGATATTTCGTTGAAATGATTACCGAAAGTTTTCGTTATAACAGTACTTGCATTACTTCGTACAAGGAAGTAAAAATTATTTGCAAAGGGAAAAACTGTTACTTTTTATTAACGTCTTTTTATATTTATCACTGTATGTGTTGACAGAGGGCTACACGTATCTTGAAAATCTTTGCAGAGAAGTAATAATCCAGACACGTACTAAATGAACCTTTCTCATATCAAAATTTCAGTACTTTTCGCCCCTTTCTTCTGAGTTTATTAATTTTTCATAAAATTCTTCTTTATTTATAGCTTCGAGCTTTCATCTATAATATTGCCACGTTTAAAGATATCCCGCAACAACACCAACTCAGAAATACTTTTTTACTTTCAATTTCGTCCTTTAAATCTCTGAATCAGTTTCTGATCTTGCACAATTCTATTACAATTTTATATGTTGAACTATATCATATACTACAACATTATCCTTCTAGATCAGCAAAGTGTCAAACATGTCAGTGAGCGTGAAATATATGATAAGCACATCGAAATTTTAAGAATTCACGAATTATTGATGTTGCGTTTCGCTGAAACTATAAGCTTTCTTGAAACCAAACGCTTTGATATTTGACACAGGTGAGATTATATATAAATACGAAATGCAATATCAGTATATGCAGTTTTGTACGATATTATGTACGATGTCAGCTCCAATATAAGACAGCCTTAGGAGTCTGAATTTTGAAGATATTTTAACAAAAATAATGTCTTGTACATAAAACAGCCGCATATGTATACGTTTAGTATGCAGAAAGTGTTCTATAAGAAAATTATGTTATTGTCTAAATACTCTGGCGTGGAAAATTAAACGAATGACTACAATACCTCATAAAGTTGAGTGATTTTGCAGTATGAAACTTGCACAAGATTTTTATTTTATCATGCATAACATATCTGCAAAATTTAGAATTGTCTACTTCTGCAAAAAAATAAATTTAAATAAGAACATAGGAAATAGGATAAAAAGTGGGATAGTAAATCGTGGGTGTTAAAAGCTTTTAGAGATATGAAGGAAACATTAATGTGCTGTGCAATAATTCCTGACGGAAATGGAAGCTTTATAGCTATTTTTTACACGCATTACATCAGAATCTACTTATCTAACATGCCGATGTTCTATATCAGACTGCAGTGAAGAAAAAAAGGTATTTGAGCAATACAAATGTATGCAATAATTTTACTGAAAATAATGTAAATTAAATTAAATCCTTACATAAAAACTAGTTCTCATAACTTACATAATAAGTAAAAAAAGGAATATTTGTTATCACTCATAAGGTATAAATAACAAGATATGCTATTATTCAAAGGGAAAAAAATTTGTACTAAATAATTATAACTTAAAAATTAAACAAAACCAATACTAAAAATAAAATTTATATTTCGTAAAATGTCCACTAATGTCCACAACAGCCTGCAGTCTTCTTGGCATTGATTCTACTAACGTTTTGGTTAGATCTGGCGATATATTTTTCCATGTTTTCAAAAGAATACCTTTGAATTAATTTTTTATTTGAAAATTTACGTTTTCTAGCTTCTTGATCCACAAAATATCATAAATTCTCAATCGCACTGAGATCAGGTGATTGGGGTGGAGTTTTCAGTCTCTGGGTAAATTTGTATGAGAGAAATTCGTGTGTAACCCCGTAGAGACATTAGGTTTTTTTGGAAGCAGGTGAGAGAAAAATGAGCAATGCCCTCGCCGGAACTCGACCCACGGACCTCTTGAATTCGCATCGAACCACTACACCACGAAGGCATGCTAAGAAGGCGGGAGAAAAACTTATATACTTCCACTTTCAAACGGCGAAGGGACCCAATCTTCAAATCCTGGTGGTGAAGGATAATCATTCACCACCTTTTAGTTCGGGCGCCACTGTAACCAGGGCCTCTCGACTTCGCGTCGAGCGTGCTGACCACTACCACCACGAAGGCATGCTAAGAATGCGGGAGAAATACCTTATAACCCTACCTGTATGTTTAGGGCCACTGTCTTTTTCGAAGAAGTCAACCTTAATACGCAATTTTGACATGCTTTCAAATAAATTATCTTGCAATATCTCTACGTATTTTGTCGCATTCAAAATTCCCTCAGTTTTAGTCATATTTCCAGTTCCATTCCAGGTCATACTATCCCACACTATAACGCTCCTAAAATCATGCATTACACTTTGGCATACATTTTTAGGATTTAGAGCCGTTTTATTTTTTCTCCAAACAGTTTTGTTGCCATCGGATTCAAACAAGCAAAATTTACTTTTGGTCAGTGAAAATAGTCTTTTTTCAAAATGCTAAAGGCTTGTTTATATATTCTTTTGCAAAATAAATCCTTTTCTTACGATTAGTTTCACTTATATACGGTTTTTTCTTGTACTACTGGCTTTGTATCTAAATTCGTGTAGGTAATTTCTTACTGCTCGAGGTGTAACACAAACACCTGAACAAGATACGAGGTCAATGGATATTTCTACACTACCAATATTTTTTTTACTGCTCTTTCAATCATTCTGCGTTTTCTTGCTGCAAGAACTTTTGGCCGCCCTGTCCTCTTTCTATATTCGATAATATCATTTGATTTATGTTTACTCATCGCATAACAAACAGATGATAAATTAAATTTTAAAATTATGTTATTTCACGATAGATGAATCCATTATTTCTTAAATTTACAGTTCTATTACGCATTACGAAAGTCAACTCATTCTGTTTTCCACATATTTCAGAATAATAAATTTGTAATAAAGAAATGGAATTGTAAATGATAAAAATAATAGAAGTTCTAAAACAAACTGCGTTTCTTTCCTTTTCCCTTTCAACATTTGAAGTCAAGTTGCAACTTATTTTCATTAGTTGTTCACATACTTTTCCCCCTTGGAAATTTGCATAATTTTGTTTTTCGGCGTGGTGACAAGATTACTTGACAGATATTTGCTATTTATTACATAAGCTAATTTGAACTAGTTACTATGTAAGAATTTTGTTTAATTTGCTGCATAAATTTTTATTGATCAAATACTACTTCCCTCCACTGTGTTTAAGCAATCGTCGCTGCGGTACCCTACCAATCATTACCACCATCAGCTATTATGCGAAAGGTATTGTAACTGTTTTGAATATCAGGATAACTGTGTGTCAAAACCGAAAACTCCCATACCATACTTCAAGGAGAAAAAAGAAGAGGTTCGTGGCAGTATTAGAGGCAATTATTTTCAGTGCAGATAAAGAAAGTTTAATCTTAACTCATGAACATACCCGCTTCAAAAGAATTTACCGTCGATAATTAAATTCCTAAAATCTTAACTCACGAACTTAACACATTTTAAGTTAATTTACCGTCGATATTGAAATTCAATTTTCAAAGAAACAACACTCGAAAAGGAGAAGAAACAACACTCGAAGGGAGAAAGAAAAAGTTTTCGTAGGATAGGCCAAAAAGGAATTTACGCCAAATCTTAAAAACTGAAGTAAAGTTTAAATTTATGTGAACTGCAGTGTTGAATTTAAATATTATAAAATTTGCATCTAACTCATCCATTCTGAATTTTAAGAAAAAACATGAATAATTTATTATTAATCCCGTCTTTACTTTCGAAATACTACAAAAATGATTCACAAAGAATAAGAAAGAGGAAAAATGTTACTTTGGCGCAGAAAATATGAACCTTTTATCCAAGTGCAATTAAGATATACGACAACAATTTTTAAACGCCTTAAACAATATTCAAATCATTAGTATAAATCATGGCTGAGCAGTAGTTTTAATAGAATGGTATATTTTAGAAATGCATATTTTGGCAGGTACTGCTGGACTGACAAGGCACAGTGGGATGCCTACAGTAATAATAAAACTAAATATTAAATTTTAAAAATGTATAATTATATAAAAACAGATTTAATTTATGTATGCTGAAAATGTTGAAACGTTCTGACAATTTGGTTTGGGTTTTTGTTTAGTTTATTATGGCAAAGCTTTCTAGAGCTATCTATCTATGGAAAACTATGCCTTCTTGGCGATCTTTCGAAGGGAAAATGTCTCGTATATACGTTAGGCATGGGGAAAACCATGAAAATGTCCATACAGACAGCCTGTTTGACGAAAGTCAAACCCAATTCAGAACTATCAGTGTTAAACTAGTGTTAAGCAGTGAAATACCAGTGTTCAGTGATTTCGGGCCTTTGTTTTCGATATTATAAAAACGTTTATTAAAATATGTTCCTATGGCACAGTGAACGTTAAGGGTATGAAGTTTATGAGCAACCGTACTGCTTTTCCCGCTGTGAGCTACCAAAAGAAATCAGGATAGATATAAGGAATTTTGATCAAATTTACATTTGTTTATTGCCTACTAGCGGAAGTACCCGATGGCAGTTAAGTCAGATTGAGAGTAATGCACATAACCAACAAAGAGAATGACACCGCCGTAATCCTTCTCTAATAACGATGCAAAAAATACGATTCAGTACATTTTTCAGTCTTATGCGATATGGAACCCGCGTAAAAAATTTCGATAGAAAAATAAATTAATTCTCTCTCATTATATCAGCAACAATGGCACGCAGTTTTTAATGATTTTCGTCTTTCTAATCAAATGGTCGTAAAAGCTCAAGTTCCATATAATATTTCACTTATATTCAATTTTATTTAATTAAATGTGGCAATAATTAATCTGAAATCAATAGCGTGAACAAACATACACAAAAACAGACATTCTTCATAGATTTTGTAAAACTTACAAATTTTTTTATTAACAAACTCTTCTACGATTTGAAAGCGAGCAGTAGCAACACTTTTTGAAATAAAGCATTTTTATATCCAACGCGCGAGACTGTTGCCACTCGGAAAAATGAGTGCGAAAATTAGTGTTTTCTGAGTTTTTAATTAATATCTCCATTGATTAAAGTCGTACGCAGTCGAAATGGCCTCCCACAAATTTTCGGAATCGGGAATAATGTATTTAATGTTTGGCAATGCTATTTTTATTTCATCGTAAAACTTAGAAATGTTTTATTAACAAATTCTACAATTTGAAAGCGAGCAGTGGCAATAATTTTCGAAATAAAGTAGATTTTCATCTCCAGCTGGCGAGACTGTTGCCACTCGGAAAACTGAGGGAGAAAATTATCGTTTTTCCGAGTTTTTAATTAATATCTCTGATTTTAGCTACATTTTTTTTTTGGAATCAAGTGGACATCGACTTTCTCCAGGACTTGGAAAAAATTGTAGAAAGTATGGTGACGATCGCTATAGTAGTGACTGAGTTATTAGAGGACAAACACACATACTTTCTTCTTTATATATGTACGAGGTACAATAGATAAATGAAACATTTCTAGCAAATATTAAATAAATTTTAAGAAAACTGTGCATAAGAAAAAGAAACTGAAATTGAATTTTACAGAATAAAAAAATCGAATGGTCGTTAGTAATAAATTAGCTATGTAACAACAGGTTATTCATCCAACTAATTAACTTTAATGAGGAAGATGGCACTGTTTTTAGTCATCAACAAGTTTTTGATGTCGGTAGATTAGATAGCAGCTGCCATTCGAATATACCTCTTCAAATGTTCATAAGTTCATCAGTATTGTTTCTGTACTTCATAAAATATTTCTCCCGCCTTCCTAGCGTACCTTCGTGGTGTGGTGGTCTGCACGCTGGGCGGTATTCCAGAAGTCCGTGGTTTGATTCCAGGCGAAGGCGATTGCTGACTTTTCATCTCCTTTGCTCCTTTTTCTTCTTCCTCTGCACCTAATGTCTCTACAACTTGATTTTATAAATTTTATATTGGATATTGAAACTTCACACAGATATTTACAGCTGAACGTTGGCTTCCCTTTTAGACCACCTGGACTAAAATTGGCCATTTTTATTTAGGAACAAGAGGCCAAATAGTTCCAAAGCTTGAAGAAAGAGCTTTTAAAGATAAATCATTTTGAAAATCAATCACTCAATCAAATCAATTACGCTGTATTGTTGTTGTACCTCTCACAAACAGCGAGAATAAGTCTGGCAACAGCTGCAGGAAGAAAAACTTGGCAGTGATGGAATGGCAACAGCGGATGATATTCTATAGATTTTAATTTTGATTTTGAGTCGATTTTTTTTTTCGTCTTTTGCGATACTATTGCGTTATAACATTTGAGTTTTGAGTGAATGAAATGGAATCCGCTGTCCCGCTGCGGATATTAGTAAAATATATTTAGAAAATTAGCTGCGTTGGAAAGGATGAAACCTTGTGTTTGAATTTGCGGTATTTTTCCTCCTAAAGTTGCGTCGAGTTCAGAATATTGTTACGAATTTGGTATTTAAAAAGCTAATGCTAGTTCAATTATAAATTAAATGGTTTTATTTCTCGCGCAGTGCAGCGCGTGACGAATATTAAAAGAAAGCTAAGCCGGAAAATTAAAATTCAAGAGCGCGTGCATTAAATAAATAAATATCTCTTTTTGATTTCGAGAAAGTGCTAGAAAATTCTAGCGCGTGATTTTAAAATCTTATAAAAGGAAGAAAACATCTCAGTTCGTAGTAGTTGCTGCTTAGTTTGTTGTTGTTTAGAAAACTGCTCTTGTTGATTGTAGCGAATTCGCGGATTAGCGTTCTTTAGCTGTTTTGAATTACGTTCTTTTGGACATTTGAGTAGTTAAAAGATAACTACTGTGAGATATTGTAATACTGCATGATAAATTGAGAAAATTTAATTTGTTGTGATAATAATAAATTTTTGTTCATTTTTCCTCGGACTTGTGCATTCATTTCATAACGAACCCGTATGCACGCAACAATATTATGCCAGACTTATTCACGCTGGTGCAGATAAGTTCAAATTTTGTTTATTGTGTTTATAGTGTATAACTTGCAAATATATGAATAGAATTCTATAAAATAAACATTTAAAATTCAGGAATGGTGTTTAAAAATTTTAGATGTAGAGTATTCACATTGCTATGTCGGAGCCAGTGGCAGTCAGGTGTAAAGTAAAATTGTTTTTGCTCCACGACATAACAAAATGGCGAGCCAGTCAGGATTACGACCCTGATTCGAATGTGTTGGGATTATTATATTAATATAGTTGAGAAAGTATTGTGTTTGCTATATTATATTATTGTAGAAGTAAATATTAATTAAAGTGTTACTTGGAAACGTAATGCGTTTTATCGTCTGCAATGTTGAATTTCGTATTTGTATTCGAATTAGTTTCAATTTTCAATCGAAATGCTATGCGTTAAATCGTCTGCAATGTAAACGTAGAAAAGGTTATGCGTTAAATCTTCTGCTGTGATATTCAAAATAATTTTGTTTTGCTGTATTATGAATGTTAGGAGATATTGTTATTCATTTTTATTATATTGAGTTATATTTTTGGAATTGCTGAGTAAGACGTTTTTGAGGATTTGTCGGATTGATGATAACATTACAGATTTTGAGTTTTAAGTGGGTCTGCATTTAAAGATAAAATGTATGTTGATATGTTGAAGAAAAGGCGTACATCGGCACGCAGTGCCTTTACTAGAACGGCTAAGATTATAAAAACCGGACTTTGTAAAGATGTTCAAGCGGATAGAGATGTATTGAAAGACAAAATTTTGAAGTTGCATATGATAATTGCTGAGTTGAGATCTTGCGATTCAGAAATACTAGATTCAATGATTAAGGGAAAAGCCGCTGAATATGATCTGGAAACAGAGGACATAGGCTACGAAGAATATTCAGATGAGTTTATCACGCTTAATCGTCAGGTGAAAGAGAATATAGATAATGCGGTTGACTGTAGTGTCAATACGAGTTCTAGCACGGATAGTAGCATAAATGCTTCCAATGGAAAACGGTACAAGTTGCCGAAAATTCAAATTAAAAAATTCGATGGACAATTATTAAGTTACCTTACATTTTGGGGTCAATTTAAAAAGATCCATGAGGATATAGAGCTTAATGACGTTGACAAATTCCATTATTTAGCTCAATCAATGTTACCCGGAACTTGGGCTAGTGAGTTGATAGATAGTTATCCTTTAACGGCTGAAAATTACCCGAAAGCCATTTCTGCGTTTGAAGAGCGTTTTGAAAACAAGGAAATTTTAACTGAGATATATGTGAGGGAATTGTTAAAATTAATTATCCAAAATGTACGCTTACAAGGGAAGGATCGGTTGCCGCTAGTGCCACTGTTTGAGAAAATCGAATCCCATCTCAGATCTCTAGAGTCTTTAGGCTTAGCCCTGGATACTAATGTTTCCTGGTTACATCCCATGGTCGAGTCTTGTCTGTCTGCTGAGATGCTTCGAGTATGGCAGAGAATCTCCTGGAAATCTCCTGGAAGTTTTGCGTAAAGAGGTCGAAGGAGAGCAGAGCGTTAAACTAGCCAGGTCTGGATTTGAAATTTCTTCTACTTCGCTCAATGAACATTCTAAAGATGTAAAAGTTAAGGTCAAAACCCAATCGCTAGCGCAGCAAGTCTAGTTGCTGTCAAAGAACAAAAATGTGTTTTTTGCAGAAAATCTCACGAAAGCAAAGGATGTTTTACAGCTCGATCGATGAGCTTAAAGGAAAGATTAGACAAATTAAGAGAATTAGAATGCTGCCTCCGTTGTCTTAAACCTGGGCATTTTGCGAAGTGTCCACAGTTTATTCAATGCTATTTGTGTAGGCGATCTCACCCTATAATTTTATGCCCTGAGGTATCAGAAAACAATGCTGACAATAAGGAAAAACGAAACGAGTCAGTAATGGTACAAAGTACAATGTCCTCTCTTTTATGTATGAATGAAGTCACTCTTATGACGTTAATGGTTGAAATAGTTGTAGGCACTGTAAAGAAGGTGTTCAGGTGCCTCTTGTATTGTGGATCCCAACGATCTTACGTTTCACAATCCACAGTTGAAGCTTTAAATCTGAAAAGCACTTCCTCTGAGACTTTAACTCACGCGTTATTTGGCGGAACAAGGACTGAGTCGAAAATTCAAAAGAGATATTCTATAGGTCTAAGCCCGGTTGGGAAAAACAAAGTGTACCAATTTAGTTTTCTGGATCCAACTACCATTTGGGGAGGCATACCACGCATACCTAAAGGACCGTTATTGAAGGAATTAAAAAGACACAGAATTTGGATTTCAGATGTCGATGAGGGTCATCCGGAAATAGAAATCCTCATAGGGAGTGATATTTATGGGCAAATACTTACTGGTGAAGTAATTCAGCTTGAGGGTGGTTTGACAGCCATAAATACTAAACTGGGATGGACGCTGTGCGGGGAATCGAAAGGAACGATTATCCAAAGTTTTGAGGGTACCCCATCTATGTTAGTAACTAATATTCTTATTCAAGACATGGAAACTTCCTTTATATGGAAGTTAGAAACTATCGGCATTGCAGATGATGCGCAAAGCATTTCCAGGGTCACAGAATACCAAGCAGCAAAAGAGCAGTTTCTTAGGGACCTTCGCAGAACCGGAGATGGTAGATATTGCGTGAGTTTACATTGGGCTCTAAAATTCCCTCCTGATATTCCCTCTAACTGGCATATTACAGAAAAGAGGCTCTTTGCTACTACGAGAAAATTGAGAAAATTAAATAAATTTGATGAGTATAGTACAGTATTTAACGAATGGATAGCGGAAGATGACATAGAAATTGTCCCAAAATCAGTAAAGAATGACGGAGGGCATTATTTACCACACCATCCAGTAATAAAATTAGGTAGCCTCACTACCAAGATTAGGCCTGTATTCGAAGCGTCGAGCAAAGTCGTTGGTTCGCTTTCGCTAAATGATCACTTGATAAAAGGTCCAAACCTTGTAGAAGAAATCTCAGCCATTTTAATGCGGTTTAGGGAAAAGGCAATTGGTGTAACATCCGATATCAGGCGGGCCTTTTTACAGATTGAGGTAGAGCGTGAGGATCAAAATTACTTAAAGTTTTTGTGGTGGGTAAATAATAGAATTGAAGT
Organism: Stegodyphus dumicola; assembly: GCF_044657685.1. Lineage (NCBI taxonomy): Eukaryota > Metazoa > Arthropoda > Arachnida > Araneae > Eresidae > Stegodyphus > Stegodyphus dumicola. The sequence continues at coordinate 102,688,100 of NC_140769.1, forward strand.
GTTTCGTCACAAGAGGCTTGTTTTTGAGTTAACTAGTAGCCCCTATTTATTGGCAGCTGTGATTTCATTTCATTTGTCCCACGTTTCACCTGAATTCAAAGCTGTTGCGAATAAACTTGCAAAATCATTTTATGTTGACAATTGTGTCACGTCAGTCGATGATAACGAAGAGCTAAAGGTTTTTATGAGCCAGTCGATTACTATTATGGCAGAAGCCAAAATGGATCTTCGAATGTGGACTTTTAATCAATATGGTGATCAAGAGCTAGCAGCTGAAGATAGTGATCCAGTCTTCGCAATTCTAGGCTTGCAGTGGGACCGACGAGACGACAGCCTTACAATATCCGTCCAAAGAGAAATCGTTAAAAGATCGTTTATCAAAAAGGATACTATTGTCTCTAATCCATGCTGTTTTTGACCCGCTATGTTTCTTTGCGCCGGTCATATTACCTGCGAAATTAATTCTTCAAGAGGCTTGGGCAACAAAATCGACCTGGGATAAGTCATTACTAGATGAACTTCAAACAAGATTTGAGAGATGGTACGAAAGGTTGCCTAGTCTTTTCAGCCTTAAATTACCTCGTCGCATGGGTCATGGAATTAAGGATTCATGGACTCTACACGTCTTTTGCGATGCCAGTCAAGCCGCTTATGCAACTGTCAATTACTTACGAAGTAAGGAAGAAGACAAAGTTTTCGTGAAATTCGTCATAGCAAAATCACGCGTCTCGCCCTTAAAGAAAATAACTATTCCGCGTTTGGAGTTGCTAGCCCGTGTTGTAGGTGCACGCTTGGCAAGGTATACCGTTGAAACCCTGTGCTTAGTCGATGTCCCGATATATTACTGGACAGACGCTACTGTGGCTCTTAGCTGGATTCAACGAGAGGAAAACTGGGGAGTATTTGTGAATAATAGAGTAAAGGAGATTCGGAAACTCTCGAAGCAGGAATGTTGGAGACATATCCCTGGGAAATTGAATCCGGCAGATGTGGCATTTCATGGCTGTACGCCTGAACATTTTCGGCAATGCAAATGGTGGGAGGGCCCCGAATTTCTGAAAAGCCCTCCGAAAGAATGGCCAGACTTTGAGTTTATTCCAGACGAAAATTATGTTGCAGCAGAAATTAAGAAGGGAGTAATTGTCAATTTGAGTATAAAATTAGAAGATTCTGAGTGGTAAAAACGTTTTTCGAGTTTTTCTAAAATAGTTCGAGTATTCTGCTGGGTTCTACGCTTTACTAATAAACTCCTAAAGAAGCCCTCGTATTCTTCGGATACCTTAACAGTAGAAGAAAAAACTAATGCCGAAACATTTTTGTGGAGTTTAGAGCAAAAGAAGCACTTTCAAGAGAAAGGAGATTCCGTCCATGGATTATTGGTAGTGAGAGACAACGACGGAGTCCTCAGAGTTAAAACTAAAATCATTGAACGTGATGATGAATTCGGCTTCCTTTATCCCCTGTTGCTTCCGTCCAAGCATTATTTAACTGAATGCCTCATAAGAGAGTATCATGAAAAGAACTGTCATGCGGGAGTGCAGATATTAGCTGCTAAGTTAAGACAGCAATACTGGATCATTTCGTCGAAACGTAATATAAGATCTTGCGTACGTCGATGTGTAGTATGTAGGAGATTTACCGGTAAGGCTTTATCTACCCCTCCGATCCAGTTACCCCTTGACAGAATAAGAGATTCGGCAGTCTTTGAAACAACTGAAGTCGATCTTTGTGGACCTTTACTTCTGAGACCAAAGAGTAAAGCTTGGATCGTCTTGTTCACCTGCGCCGTATACCGAGCAATTCACCTGGAGCCTATCACCTCTCTGAGTACCGAAACGTTTCTACAGGCTCTGAGACGGTTCATTGCCAAACGAGGCCGTTCTGCGACAGTGTATTCAGATAACGGAACCAATTTTATCGGAGCAGACAATGCTCTGAGATGCCTGGCTAGGAGAAAAGTCACAGAAAGCGAGTGTTTTCCAATAAAATGGAAATTCACCCCTCCCTATGGCTGCGTGGCGGGGGGGGGAGCGCTTAGTTCGTTCCACCAAGACTCTTCTCGTGCGAATTCTAGGGAGATCGTTGGTGAATTTCGAGGAGTTACTGACCGTCCTGTGTGATGTTGAATCCACATTAAACAATCGTCCTTTAACGTACATCTATGATGATTCGGAAGAGCTCGTATCTCTGACACCTTCCCTGTTTTTGCAAGACATAAAACAAGTGGGGGTACCAGATCTGAATTACATCGATTTCCAGAAACTGAATGTGCGTGTAAATTACTGCAATACGTTGAGACAAGAACTGAGAAGTCGTTTCCGCAAGGAATATCTGGCTCAACTGGTGCAGAAGGCAAGCGCTTCATGTCAAAACCTAAAGGTGGGGGACGTAGTCCTTATAGAACTAGACAATAAAAAACGTGTAATGTGGCCAATGGGCAAAATTGTAAAAATATTCAGTAGTAGAGATTTGGCTACCAGAGTGGTACAGGTAAAAACAAGCAGTGGATATTTGGTAAGACCAATCAACAAACTGTACCCACTATAAATTTCAACTACCAGTGACCCTGTGCTAACTCTGGCAACTGAAAACAGATCTAGATACGGTAGACTCTTAAAACCAAGGACATGCTCTTAGACAAAATGTACAATATAGACGTTCTGGACTTATATCCTCTTTCCTTTAGCAATGGCTTTAATTAGAAGTTTATTCTTTATTGATCTCATTTTAGTATGATCTGTCATATATATTGTATGTTAACCGAGTTTTTTTTATGTGTTTTCTAAACTAATACATAGTACTGTTTTGTTTTATTCGTAATGTTAGAAAATTTTGTGCAATGTCTGATTTTAAGAAAATCAAGGTGGGAGGATGTTGTACCTCTCACATACAGCGAGGATAAGTCTGGCAACAGCTGCAGGAAGAAAAACTTGGCAGTGCTGGAATGGCAACAGCGGATGATATTCTATAAATTTTAATTTTGATTTTGAGTCGATGCTTTATTTATTTATTTATTTTATTTTATTTTTTTTTTTTGCGTCTTTTGCGATACTATTGCGTTATAACATTTGAGTTTTGGGTGAATGAAATGGAATCCGCTGTTCCGCTGCGGATATTAGTAAAATATATTTCGAAAATTAGCTGCGTTGGAAAGGATGAAACCTTGTGTTTGAATTTGCGGTATTTTTTCTCCTAAAGTTGCGTCGACTTCAGAATATTATGCCAGGCTTATTCACGCTGGTGCAGATAAGTTCAAATTTTGTTTATAGTGTTTATAGTGTATAACTTGCAAATATATGAATAGAATTCTATAAAATAAACATTTAAAATTCTGGAATGGTGTTTTAAAATTTTAGATGTAGAGTATTCACATTGCTATGTCGGAGCCAGTGGCAGTCAGGTGTAAAGTAAAATTGTTTTTGCTCCACGACATAACAATTGTCTTTTTCAAAATCAAAATGTTGCATGATACAAGTAGAGAACCTTTCAGCATAAATCTCTTTAAAAGCGATGTGACAAAATATGCTACAACTGGAATGCTTCGGAAATCTTGAAACTTTTTCTTGAATTGGCATCTCAATTTAAACGAACTTCAGCGTATTGTTTGCTCTTGCAAGGAGGGTATGAAGAGTCTAGCTTTCTGCTTCAAACAGACAAAGTCTTTGTATCCACCATGTGTGAGACTTCTTTCTCAAAGTTCCAGCTCCTTTTCTAAGCTGAAACTGTTCCACTCCAACATCTTTATCCTAATTTTATCCTTACCTTGAACGTGCAAGTTAAGACCCTTTAGCCTTTAGATGTGAGTCTGCAAGAAACGCAAAATTCTGCAGCCAAACTAGATTGTCTAGATAAGGAAAGAATTCGCCTCATTGTTTCAGAAGTTCAAGTAAGGCAGGAAACAACTCTTTGAAGCGGTACATAACCCTTCCTCTGCTACGCCAAAGAACTTCCGTATTTAGCAGTAGATTACCATTCTGGCAATCTATTTTATCGGTCAGTACTTTAACAAACTTCTCTGAAAGGCATGCATGAAATAATATTTTTTTGCCTGCTACCAACCGCTGAAAAAGCAATGTTCTCTGTATTTTTCATTATCTATTAATTTAAAAAGAAGAATAAACATTCTGCTTGCACAGTCATTAGGTTTCTTAACCCTTTCCGGCACGCTGCTACCTTTTAAAGTCGGAGTTTTCATAAAAAATTTAGGCAGTCTAATTAGGCCTAGAGGAATACACAAGTAAAATTTTGTGAAGACAGCACTTATCGTTTTAATTCTGTGGGTGTGCCCAAAGTGGCACACTGATAGAATAGAGCTTCGAAAGCAGTGCTGAAATGAGCACTATTGTCAATGAACTGACCGATGAGATGTGGAGAAACAAAGAATGCAGACTTTCAGTTGTCCTAGATTATCGGTGAGCCCGTTCTGGGCACACCTAGGGTTCGCCGTTTGATTTTAGGCAAGATTTCATGTTAAAATTTAAAAGTAATATAGAATAAGGAGATTAGCATATAGCCAAAAAAAATAACATAGAAATTTCTTTTCAAACATTTCCTTTTATACCGTAAAAAAAATCTGGAAGATTTCTTTGAAAAATGAGAGTCTTAAAAAACTAAACATGGCTAAAATATATGGACTGGTTTGTGTTGAGCTGCCATAAATAAAGAAGGTTCAGAGTAACCTATAAATCCTTTTTCATTCAATTTTTCTGTGCCTAGAGAAGGAAATTTTTAGGTGTGTTCTGCCGCAAAAGGGTTAATGCTGGAGATGTGAAAAAAATGTAATGCCCTCGCCGGGATTCGAACTCTGGACCTCCCGAATGCACGTCGAGTGTGCTTTCAGTTACACCATGAGGGCACGGAGAAAGTACCTTATATGATTATAACTCAAAACACAAACTCAGGAAAGGGCAAGTTTACATATGAACGTAGATTATGGATGTGAACTTTGGCACGGCGATTGCACGGAGTATATGAGGATAATGGAGATAGAAATTAGTTCACTGTATGCTGAATCCAGTGTTTCTAGCAATTAAAAAATTTATTCATCTAGTCATGTTGTGTTATCTAGATGCTGTCAAGATTCAGTTTCTGACAAAAGTTTAATTGTACAGTTCATAGAATTGTTAATATAGTGAAAATTATTATTAATTATTATTTTCACTGTGTTATTATTATGAAAATATTATTGTGAAAATTATTATTATATTCATTTATAATTACGAGTATTTTTTGTCGAACTGAATGGCGAGCACTTAAAAATTGCATCGAGGGCACTGCGTTGTGGATCATATAAATTCCTGGGTATAAATCATAGATTCCTTTAATAACAAAATGTAATGTAAATGTATACTGCGCAAAAAAGGGAAAAGGGGGACAGTTCTATATCTCCCGTTCGAATAAGCCGATTGACGAAATTCAACTTGGGCTTTTCATGTCGTTTATTACTATAGCCTGCTTTGTATACAAATTTGGTTGATTAATTTATTACTATAGCCTGCTTTGTGTACAAAATCGGTTGAATAATTTATTACTATAGCTTGCTTTGTATACAAATTCGGTTGATTAATTTATTACAATAGTCTGTTTCGTATACAAATTCGGTTGATTAATTTATTACTATAGCCTGCTTCATATACAAATATGTTTGATAAGCTGACGTTTCTCAAATACCCGAGAACAATAAAATGTTTATTTCATCCATAAATTCATTAAGTGACGTATTTCTTTTAACCACACGTTTCATTTTAGTTACCTTTACATGTCTACTGGACTATTTATAACAAAATTTCACTTCACACAGTGAATGATAAAACGATAAGCGTAAAAAGGGGATGTAGCTATTCGTTATTTTGTCAGATCTAACTCAATCAAGAAGTGGTATCTTATACGATCTGAACCCCTCCACTGCATTTGCAGTTGCACTTTGCATTATTATTTGGTTTTAGAAATATATTATTTTGGCTAAAATTATATTCCAGCTTGAATTCATGCAATAATCTTCAAGCTTGATAAATGCAGTGATTGCTTCTTAATATGAGGTATCTAACAGTCTTCATGAAATTTAAAAAATCGGACAGCAAACAATTACTATAAATTGCCAATGAGCTGGGTTAATAAAGGAACTCCACTTAGGGTTTTCCTTTAACCGCAATTACTAGTAACAATTACCAGTAACAGTTTACCAGCATTTTGAAGCAGTGTAATCCGGAGAATAATTTCCTTTGGTTACGTAAATTTAATCAATATTGAAAACAAAAAAATCCTCTTTATCTCAATTTAGTTTTCTCATTTCTTTTCTATGTTTATTTTCCCCTTTACAATGCACATGCTATTAGTTTCTGTTCACTCCTTTTGTCTGTTTATTTTTCTCTTGTTTTTCGAAAGATGTTAATGCGAAATAAAATGTTAGTAGCTGTAAACACGATTTTCTTTTAAGACAAGGCAATTAAATTTTAACGGGTGATTTGCTATAGCTTATATACTATGTTCCGGAATATGCGCTGTTGAATTACGTAGTTTTATTGAATAAAAACAACTCACAAATACGTACTTGACATCACTTCTATCAACTCTCCCATTTTTATTTATTTTTGTATTTTTCATAAGTAGTTTTATTTCACGTTGATGTTATCCGATAGTATCGTCGTTTCATAATAAACAACTTAAACGCTTTTTTCCCAAACAATCTGGATAATGTCTCACATTTGAAAGAAGTTAAGGAATCATAGGTGTAGCTATTTTTGCATTTTTAAGGGAAAGGAACCGTTACAATGAGTATGCAGTTTGACAATGTTTCAGAAATCTTCAGTCTTTTAAAAATTATATGTCGCTTTTAGTAATAAATATGTAAAAAAACGCAAATTTACCTGTAGCTGCTAACTTGATTCCGTAATTAATATAGCTATTAAACTACAATTAATGAACTGAATTAAAATTTCTTAAAAGAAAGAACTGAAATTAGGAATGAGACACTCGGAGCCTCAGTCTGTATGCCTTTCAATAAGAGTCGATATTCAAACTGTGCAAATATCCCCCCTCCCCCTTCATTCGAATATTAAAACCTAAATTTTCAATAAAAAACCTAACCTTTAAAACGAAAAGTAATATAAATATTTTAACTAAAATTTACGAAGATTAGTTTTATGCATGAGCAATAGAAGAATTTGTTACGGAATGAATGCTATTGTTACTATTTTGCTAATATCTGGATCATTATTATTGCTTAGAAACAGAGCCTGAGTGACACATTTTTAATTTTCTTGGAGAATATCCTATGTTTTGTGCTTATCTATGTTTTTGAAATAATTCCCCTGTATAACTGCTTTTATTTAAAAGAGTTTAGAATCTTGACAAAAAAATTGAATTTTGAATTATCTTAAAATAATGTTTTCAGATTATGTTGAGAAAACCAGCGTAAAAATTTAAGAATTATGGATTTCCTTTACTATATGTTATTACTATTGCATTTTGGTACTTTTCCGTTTTGCCGGCGCAAGCGATAAAGTCGCCAATAATGGTACAACTGATGACAAACGGAATATCCTCGCTGGTAACCTTTTACGCCTCAATTTCAAAACAAGTCGCAGCCATTTCTTATCAGATTGATTGATTCTTTCAATACTGGCATATAATTACATAAAATTTTTACCAGATAGTACAATTTTATGCCCTAAGGGCATTTGCGGTAATTAAGTCAATTAGAATGCAACCACACCGCTTACCTGAAGGCGAAGATATAGATAAGACAAAGGGTTAAATTCATCAAATCAAATGAGAATGCACTAGCATTAAAGTATTAGAAATTAAGTAAAGCACTGCGGTTTCACATAATTTCTGAGTAAGCTATTCGTACGAATTGAAATAATTCTTGCATTTAAACTTGTATTCCAAATTAAGATTTAACTTGAAATTAATGTAGACAATTACTACTGAGAGAATTACTTTGTAGCGTAGTTTACGTGAGATGAGATCTCTTGAGGTCACGTGATATGAATCGGACAAATCAGCTTGTTGTGAACCATGAAAGCATAATAAATTCTTAATGCCTTTTTACTAATTCATTGTCTTTATTTACTGGCTTTCACAAAATTTTAAATGATATTAAAATATTTATGCCCTCAAAATAAAAAATTTTTAGAACTAACATTTGTTAAAATTTTTTGTGTATATACTGTATGTTGTCGCCAATAAAGTCAGCTTGGCGAGATTTGCGCCGGCGAAACGGAAAAGTACCTGCATTTTTAAACATTTTATTCTTCAATTTGTTTGTCATTGAACGCAGATTCATAACTTTTTGTTAAAAACTTAAAGATAACTTTCTTCTCTCCTCTTACATTAACGCCCAGATATTCAACAGCGTTTGAGGGAATTTCTCTAACAGTCATACAAAATCATTAAATTTTCAAAAAATTCGAAAACTGTCAACATGTATGCAGTTTTACATTCCCAAGTGCATATTTCGATCAGATAGTCATAGTATTCATTATATACGCACATAATATTTACCTCATATTTATATACATATATACAACATATTCATATACACACTTCAGAACTGACATCAAAAGCTATTAAGAGATACTTTGTTTCCTAAAAGATAAGGTAAAAAACTAGATATTTAATAGTGATAAGCTGCGTAAATATCCTCATGTGTATCCTCTAATATGAGCCCTCCCCTTAAACAAATAGCCCCAGTGTGCTTTATTCCGCATTGCAAAATAAAAGTCTACATATTTACATAATGTTTCACATAGCCTAGTTAAAATTTAAGTAACCTTTACTTGCAATGTAAATATATGTTAAAAATGTTTTTGCAAGCTGGCGAAATTAAGAACAACAAACATGATTGCAAGTAAAATATGGTTACAACAAACGAAATTAATATGAAGTTAAGTAAGTCATAGAAGTATTATTAATAAGAATAAAAAAGCAGTTACATTAAGAATAAAGAAAAAAATCCAGTCACAAACATGCTCTCGGCTTAGAGAACAAGTCATATAAATTAATAGGAACAGAAAGGCCAATTAAATTATACTCCCCGACATTGAAATTGGAGAGAAGAAGGAGTGGCCCGAAAATTATGCAAATTTTAGGGTAGACGCACATGACCGAGTTGTGCGAATGATGTGAAATGCATAGCTATCTAATGCACGTTTAAGGGAAGGAACCTGCACAATGTTCAATTTACGTATTGTTATTTCTGTTACGGAAGGCATCGTAAAAAAATTATGCTTGTGTCAGAGGACGCGTGTAATGGCAGAGAAGCCGTCGTCAACGGAAGCAGTTCCAGGTCTAGCAAACAGACGATTTTACGAGGATCATGGTGATCGTAGTGACAAGGGCAGGTTGTCCACACGGGAAATCTCAGCTGACACACCAAGACGCGTCCCCAGTGCACTGGCTGTGGAGACGATGGTTGGAACAAGAAAATGTGGCAAGTTCGATGGGATTAACGTCGGCACGCGTGAATCGACGTATCCACCGACAAACGATAGTGCACCCGCAAGCCCCTTCTACCTCCATTCTGCATGTTCAAGACACCTGGATGTTCCCATATCGACCAGAACTATTTTTCTTCGGTTGGTGGCTAGTGGTTTGCACTCGTGGTGTCCGATAAAAAGACTGCCATTGATTCCACATCAGAGACTCCAACGTCTGCAATGATACTGGGCTCCAGCCATGTGGTCGACGAAATAGTACCAGATCATGTTCTCAGATGAGTCAAGTTTCTGTTTCTCTAATGATAGTCGCTTAGTACGACTGTGGCGTCAATGTGAAGACCGATCCGATCCGACAGCAATTGTGAAACGCCCCACCGCGCGCCAAAGCGGCATCATTGCTTGTGACGCAACTGCGCACGATTCCAGGTGACCTCCAGATCGTATTCAGGGCACTGTGATTGCCCAACCATACGTGGATTATGTGTTGCTGGTATTTGGACGCCATTTGCAGACCTTGCCATTGCCGCGTTCAGAAGGCGAACTGTGGCAAATGGTTGACAAAGAATGAACATCCATTCCTCAGTGCACATATTTTCCAAATGTATACATAAATTTTCAACTCTACACACTGATTTGTATTTCTCAGCGTCACCTTCAGTTATCAGACAGACTATACATAAGTGAATTGTAAGCGCACTATAAATAAGTGAAAATAAAAGTGACTACTATGAATGTGAAAAGCAAATATTACACAGGAACTCTGCAAATATGTGAACAGCACATATGATGTACATTAATAAAACTCGTTGATATTGTTCAGTATAAAGTGCATCTGAATAATTTCTTATATCCAAGTTTACCACGGACTTCTAGAGTAAACATTCTCTGCAAAATCAAAATCACAATGCATAATAACGTTGCTAAAATCTTCATTCAGCAAAGTCTTGGCAGGGTCTTTTTAATAGCAACAGGTGACAAATACCCATCTTCCGAAGTAACTTCATGAATTCCGCTACAAAGTTTAATATTCTATAGAGATTTTGGCTAGGCCTATCGACAATTGAATGCTCCACCAACTGAGTACAAATTCTGATAGTCATATAACAGGTGGTACAGCAATTCAGCTGGTGGTAAGTAGATAAGTAAGGAAGTTCAGCTAGAATTAAAAGATTTATAGTTCGAATCCTGGTGCGATTATGGTTAGTTTTTCAGATTTGTCGCACCGAAAATACTAATAGTCTCTTTGAAACTAATTTGTGATTTATAATAATATCTCAGCACCTGGATTTGGTCGACTTGCTCTTTAGTTCCATTCACCTTTAAAGGATGCCTTAAGGGAATAAATGTAAGAGAATTAAGAACGTAAGAGGAAAACCATTAAGACGCTTTTCTGAGCAGAAAAGAACGTAAGGAATTACCGAACTTCCCTGCGCATATTTTCGCTGTGTAAATGGTTAGAAAAATTAGAAAATTCGTGATTTGAAGCCTGGCAGAAGAAAAATTGATTTTTCACGTTTCTTTCTGAGAAAAAAAAATCTCTGCATTATAAGCAGTAAATATATCTGTCATTCATTAGAGTGTCACTTGACGGCAATATCGTGGGTAAATTAATTCAGAGCAGTTGAGGATACGGTAAGATATTATGGGTGCAAAGTGATAATATGCTTTTACAGTTGCCTACTAACGACAGAATCATGGGTTCTGTCCTGATGGCCTCAGTCAAAATCCCTTGAAATGAAATTTGCTCAAATACTATAAGGTACGAAGTAAATTAGCAACAAGTTTCTATCATCATAATTAAAAGTAGAATTATGAAACAACTAATTTCCAGTTGTAAATAAGTATTTGAATAAACAGTAGTTAAAATCAGCAATTAAATTAGAAGAAATTAAATTACAGAAACATGTGATGTATTACATTTGAAACTAGAAAATATTAACATAATTAATTAACTCAAGGAAAATTTCAACAAGTTAAAAATAAGATACAGAAAAACGCAAAATGAATAATTGCCAAATCTTCCGTAAATGTCCGCAATTTCTTTCTTCTGTATGGAAAAACCTCGAAAAGAAATAAAAATTTAATCGTAGTTAAAAATATATTTAAATAAAACCATATTCTGAACTCCCAAGTAAAAATAAAATTTAATTGCGTGTGAGAAGATTACCATTAGGAATCCAATAGGGTTGGAGTCCAGTTTGTCCACCTTGGCGATCAGGTGTCACCACTAGACGATAGACAATAGGCTGATAAAAGCATCTGCATATTACTCACGTCAATTCATTCTAAAATAGCATCGTCCTTCTTCAATACACAGGAAAATATAATTTCAAAGTCTAACGTGGCTGCCCCTTGCGATCGGGTGTCGGCATTAGACAAAAGAGAATTTGTCGACAGAAGCCTCTGTTTTGTCCGAGTTTAGAACAGCGATTATCCGAGATAACTGGGATCTCAATCGCCTCGGATAAGCGAAAATTCAATTAATAGAGACTACATTTCAAATCATGACAATTTTTTAAAGTTTTTCTGAAATTGTTTTGTATCTATTTTAAAAATAAGTGCTCAAGCATAACTCACAATATTTTCATGAATTCGTACTATTAGATCAAATTTCTTTCCTTCAATTAACGAATAATGTATACAAGATTTTATTTCAGGGCAAAATTATTCATGAAAAGACTGTAATAGGCAAAGTCAGGCATTTTTATGATTGAGTTTTTTAATTTATTAATTAATTTATTTATTTTGAAGTAATATGTTAACCTTTTTTGTGAAAGTCTGTTGTGACTAATCTCGCTTGTCTGACATCAGAACAAATCCACATCTCCCATCCTTCTTCCTCTACCACAACCTCTCGAAAGGCCTTTCGGCTCGCCGCATATTTTGAGTGCTCCTATGCCACAAAGACACTTTACGTTTACAAACAGCCATGCCTTCTCTTGGATTTGAGCACGGGCCCTGGCATAATCACTAAGCACTATCTCCGTTGGGCGGCTTTGTGATAGCCCTAAAACTACCAGCTTGCCCGTGAACATACCATTTTTTATTAATAAATGAAAGATAGCAGAAACATTAAGATATTGCTTCGAATATTAAAGTACTTTGCCCAAAGCTTCAGCACCTATTAGTAGCTCACCAGTAAAACCGCCGATTATTGGTAGTTCGAGACAGATTCATATCGCGAAGCTGACTGTATGATTATTATTATTATTATTATGGAATTTTTTATAATTTCCTACTTGTGTAGAGTATACATGAGGCAGTTACCCTTTATAAGCTTTCCACGAAGACAGATCCCTTGTGTATTTTGCCATAATCAGAATAAAACAAACCAGGATTTGAACATGCCTAATTTTTACATTCCTCTTTCAACAGTCAGCATTTCCACAGAACCACTGCAGGCTTTATTGCTCTTCGAATTTTTATCACAAATGCATTTTTTTATCACACAAAGCTTCAAAATTTGGTTTACTGTTTTCTACATTTACACACTTAGAAATTTCATGCTTTTTTTCTCTAAAATATATCTACGAATTAATAGCGAGTTAGCGTCGCTTTCATTTTTAAAGCATATAAACCGCACTTTTTTTTATCATCATGTAATAGGAAGGCCATTAAATGACTTATTATAAGAAAATATAGAAGGCCTTTCTTAAAAAGTAGTTCATTTTATGTTTCTTTTAGGTATATTTTATAGGTTATTATTATAACTTATAATTTATAACCTTATTAACCTTATAAACTTATAACTTATTTGGCTATGCCGGCTTTATGAAGAGACCTCGGTTTATAGAGCCTAGTTGACAGAATTTCTACTGCATTTTGAAATAGCTTTATCCATTTTCAGTACACAGAATATTATTCTTTGCAATTTAATATGGTCATAGAATCCACTATAACAGCCCCTTTCGATTGAGTGATGCTACTGAATGAAAGAGAATTTACTAGTGTTAGTATGTTGTTGATCTCATGACTTTATAAGGTATTTCTCCCATCTTTTTAGCGTGCCTTAGTGGTGTAGTGGTCTGCACACTCGGCGCGTACCGAGAGGTCCGTAGTTCGATTCCCGGCGAGGGCATTGCTCATTTTTCAAGTAACCTGCTTCCAAAATACCTAATGCCTCTACAACTTTTTAAAATAATTCTGTACATATTCAATTCAGAAAATTTTAATTTTGTTCAGGTTCCGAGGAATGTTCTTCTGATTAAGTTTCCTTCAATGCTGAAAAGAAAATGAGGTTATTGCAATAGAATGCTTCAAGTTCCATCGTTTTAGAAGTCGATGTGTAAAACTTGAGGCTGAGAACAAAACTTGTCAGAGTGTCTTCCCATCTGATGTTTAAACGTAATAGATGTCCCTGTAGTAAATTATTTTTCATGTAAAGTATTAAATGAAATAACCTTATAATTTAATATTTATCATTTAAAGTATATAAGAAATGTGCATTTCACTATTTTGTACATTCAGTTTTTAAATTTTCAATTTATTTTGTAATGTATAAAGTTTATAAACTTACACATTTTGTTCCGCCTTTTTAGTTTTTCTAAAAGAAAGTGAAAAATAGGTAAATCCTAAAGACTTCTTATTATTTTACTATATAGTTTAATTATGTTATAGATATATGTCCATAAGATTTACATATTGAAATTAATAGAATAATTTGAGTGTCAACTTGAAGAGGGTGTCCCAAACATGTGCTGCGTAAATCTCTGGGTACCCCAGACTCTGCATCTTTATCTTATCATCTTACGGGATATTACTTACCATTGGTGAAGAGCAAACAATTAGATCCATGAAACACTCCATATCTTTTTTTATAATAATCCATTTCTTTTTTCGTAATGCTTTCTGTATTGTATCACAATTTTTCTCGTAATTTAGGATGACCTTAGACATATTTTAGTTAAACACATTATCAGCTTACATAGCTACCGAAAATAATACTAAAGTATTAACAACTGTGAATATAAAACAAGGTTGGCTTTTAAACCAACCTGACATATTCCTCAGGTATGTCAACAACTCTGATGTTTCATGGCAAACATTATTACTTGCACAAGGGTGTAGCCCGAAAATCCCAGTTTCATCTCGAGATTCATAATCGAGAAATACTTATATTCATCCCTCTTTGTAAAATCTATCCCACCATTAGCTAAACCCCATTTCCCATTAGCTTAATAAGTTATGCTTCCCGCACAACCGAAAAGCTACAAATTTCCTGTTTTTAATTAGTGTGAAGCGAGCAATTGCCAGAGACGTAAATTCCAGAAGTGAAATCGTCCAGAGTCACGAACGATCCGTAATAATAATTGTTTTCGAGGGGTTGTCCAAAGACTTGTCTCTACCTGGAAAACAGCCAGAGGAAATATTACGTCGCCTTTAATGTAATTAGATTGCAATGGTAACTGAGTCTCTTAAAGTCGTCAATCAGAGTAACATAGAGCTTCCATTTGGTAGATGATGTATTTTTAATGAAATAAAGGGTTTCCATCAGAATAAGCCTGGCAAGAAATAAAGCAGAAATCTTACACTTACCTATATTGAAGTTACTTGTTTCTTTAGTATTCTCGAAAGTGAATTCATTTCACATTTGAGCTGTAGTACACGTGAATATGTCAGAATTATTTTTAAGCAAATTGATAAGCATTGGCAGAAGTATATTTCGTTGCTTCATGCGTAGTATTTTTCGTTCCATTATTTGATATAAATGATGAATACTTTATAAGTTTAATATTATTACTTTCTTCAATGATAATAACAATAATAATAACAATAATAGTAAAACTTTAATTAAAGTAAGTATAAATTAAAGTTAATAAAATTTAAATTTAAGTTAATTTAAATTAAGTAAAATTTCCAAATAATCAAGATGTTTTCTATATTAATCTTTTTTTATTATTTATCATAAATAACCAGGTTTCCTTCCCTCTAGTGATTATTTAATTATCAACTGAATAAAGCTTCCATGCTTCCTATATTGTATCATAACTTAGGATGAAATCTAGACAAATTATAACTAAAAAGATTATCAGCTCAAAAAAATGAAATTTGTTTCAAAAGCAAAAGAAAGAAAAAGTCGAAACCAATTATCGAAAATGAAAACTGAGCCCAGCTGAAGGAGATTAACCCTTTCGCCGTCCTCTCCTGTCCGCAAAAATTCCCCCCCCCCAGCGGCCGTCTGTTTTTCGTAGCGTGTAATATTGTTTTTTCTGTACATCATAACTTTCCATACATGACTTAGTGGAAGAATGTTAATGAATATTAAGTAAAATTAGAAAATAAAGCATAATGGAAAAATAATAATATCTCTGCTTATTGGACGACAAAGAGGTTACGGCAGTGTTTTTTGAAGAGGTTACGGGAGTGTTGTTTGAATTGTTTTGTATACAGTAGACACCGTGGTGGTTAAGGTTATCATTCGAATATTGTTATCGAATTTCTGAGACTCGCCCGTTTACATACGAAAACAAGGAAAATGCATCGCTTATTGCAATCCAAAATTCGGTTAATATGATGGAAATCATGAAGATCATAATATTATCACATATTATCATCTAAGGCTTAAAAGTTAGTTGAAAGAATCTAAAGAAAGTTTTTCAAAGGGATTTATGATTTTTTCTCGTTTTTCATATAACAGCGAATTAAAATTAAACAGAGTGGAGAAAATATCAAGATAAAACTTCACATATTATCAGGTATCACATATCATCGTGCGTAATTTGCTTAGTTTTGATTTCTGTAGATTTGTATTTGTATATATATTTAATAATTATTTTTCTAGTCAATAATTAATTGTAAATATTATACTATTTTAATCATTTTTCTCAAAAATTTTAATATTGTGTGAATGGCTCGGAGAGGCCTCAGCATTGCCGAAGCAATGAGAGTTTCCTTTTTTTCCCCCGGTTGGTTTTTTTTTGGGGGGGAGGTGTAGAGTAGCAGGCTTCCCCGTGGTGCACCCTGGGTTATGCTAAATCTGCTACAGAGATCAGATTCTACCGTTTATAAATCACAGACAAAGTACTTTACTGTAATACGTGCTTCACAACAAGGCTCACCTATCGCAGCTCGTGAGGCTCAGTGTATCCGCTTCGGACACACCCACAAAATGGAAACGGTTGGTGCAATCTTTGTAAAATTATACTTGCATCCTCTCCTAGGCCTAAATAGACTATCTACACATTTTTTTTGGTAAAATTCCAACTTTAAAGGGTAGCGTGTAGGAAAGGGTTAAAGTCTTGAAAATTCTGGTGTAGAAGCATAGCGAAGAATAAGGGTTATCAAACAGAGTATTTAAAAAGCAAACATTTAAGCAAAATATTTCTGTAAATGAAATTCGTCTAAAAAAATGTGTGAACAGCCTCTGTAAAACTTTATTTTGATTAATTATTATTCTGTGTATAGTGAAAAGAAGAGCAAAATAATTTTGGATGGTGCTGAAATCAATTCAAAATCATTTTTGTCAATATCGTCAACAGCAGGCTTTGACGCGGTGACATAAAAAAATATTGCTTTCATCAAATGACGAAGTATTGCGTGACAGAAAATCAAACTCTGGAAAGTTGGCAGCACGAGTTGGTCTTTACAAAACAATAATTTTGCATTCCACATGAGCATTTTCATATGAATAAGGTCTCTACAAGATGGGTGCCCACATTCAGTCGGTGAAATAAACAGTGTGGCGATTGTTGTAAGAAAGATTATGGCCACAATCGTTTTTAACTGTTAACGGATCTTCATCAAGCGAAGAACTTTAAAGAAAGGAATACGACCGTGAATGAAGGGTATTATGCAAGTATTTTGCATAAATTCCACTATGAAATCATAGTGATTGCACACGGTATGTTGGGTTGGGGAGTTCATCTTCTTCCACGTGATCCTCTAGTCCAGCGGTCGCCAGACTTATGAAGCTTCTGAGCTACCGCATCGTTTTTAAATCCTACTGTGAGCTACACAGAAGAGCTCCCAACTTCTGTTTTAAAAATCTAGTTGTTTATTGCTTATAAACTTATTTTTCTAGTAAATTTGAAATAAATTTTATTTAAACTGAATATAACAAAAAGAAATTGAAATTGAATTGTAAATACGAAAGAAATTGAAGTGTAGTTAGTAATAAATAACAAATGTAATAACAGACTTTTTTATCAGACTGATTAACATTAATGAGGAGGACGGAAGTCGTTTTTGTCATCAACAAGACTTTTAATGTTGAGAGAATAGGTAGTGGCTGAAATTCGAATACAGTTATCCAAGTGTTCATTAGTAAGTCTGATTGTGTACTTATTTTTACTAAATTTCTTACTGAAAATAGAAATCTCACACGAATATGTAGAGCTGAACATTGCTTTCACTTTGAGAGAAACCTGGACCAAAATTAGGTATTTTTCTGCAGGAAGAGGAGGCCAAATATTTTCATACCTTGAGGAAAGCGATTTTACAGATAAATCACTTTGAAAATCAATCAGTTCCATCTCCACTGTAGCAGTGTCTTCCTGTCAGCGTCAGCTCAATGGAGGAATCAAGGTTAGGCATCTGAAAGATATCCCCGAACCGAAGATAGTTAACGCTATCTACCGAAGATGTCCCCACTAATTACCAGTACCTCGCGATCGGCGGTTTGGCAATCGCTGCTCTAGTCCTTACAGCTTTCATCGTCAAAGAACCAGAAACAAAATGTGTATTTTAAGGAATTGACAGTCCCCATTACAATCCAGATTTAGCTTACATCTGAAATTCGTGAAAGAGTTTATATATGGAATTTATAAAGATTCATAAGTAAAGACAGTTTTGAAACATTTTGCTGACAAAACTTAAAATACCTTTTGTAATGTCATTAGGTTATTTGAAGCAGGAAAGATGAAGAAAAACGAGCAATATACTCACCGAGACTCGAACCTGGATCTAAGGAATACGCGCCTATTGTGCTACATTACACCACGAAGGCATGCAGAAAGGAGGGAGAAAATATCTCATATACTCCCCCTTTTAAAGAACAACTGGGGATTTTGGGGACCCAGTCACCAAATCCTGGTGGTGAAGAATCATTATCCACAACCTTTTAGTTCGGGTGCCACTGTAGAGTCACTAGATTATTTTGAAGCTGGATACATGAAAATGAGCAATGCCCTCGTCGGAACTCGAACCTGGATCTCTCGAATGCGCTCCGAGTGTGCTACCGGTTACACCACGCAGGCATGCAGAAAAGAAGGAGAAAGTACCTTATAATTTAAGGGCACCGAAGATTACATTACTAATTATTACTGAAACACAATTTTCCATTATTAATTAAAAAATGTGGCGAATTACAAGGGTATATTGAAAAATAAATAACTCTTAGAAGTTTACTAGACCGGAAACTTTCGACTCTTACCTTCTGTAGTCTAATTTCAGATTTTTGTTGAATAAAGACCATAATCAACGGTAACATTTGTAGCTACAATTGAATTTGAAATGCTTACAAAATTTTATTTATTTCATTGAAATAAAAAAATATACTGACTGTCAAAAATGCTACACGCTTAATACGAAAATTTTTTTCGATAGTCTGCGGTTATTGAAGAAATGTGAGGAAACAGAACTGTTGGCAACATCATATTTTTCAAATAAGTATAATACACAAAAATAGCTTTAAGATGGGGAAAAAACAGCCTGAAAAATCTGCCTTAGGTCAAATGAGTAATCATTACATAAATCCAAACTATATTAAATTTTAACACATGTGCGTCTCTTTGCGCGCTAGATTTCTGTGAAAAGAGCTATATGAGCAAAACCTATTACATTGATGATATGGCATTTACAACATTAAGAAAAACTAAAAACGATGGCGAAAAACATTAAGATGATCAATTCCGAAATGACATAGTCATCGCGTTTTACGCTTGATATTCAAATCGAAATCGAAGGAGAAAAAATAACGTACAGGGAACGGAAAAAAGGAAATACAAAAAAATGAAAAACCACTAATTTTGGCCCAAAAAAACATTTCAAGGGATGGAAAGCAAAGTTCTAAAAAAGGCATCAACGAAGAGTTAATTGCGGTGTTTAGCGGCGTTGAATCTAATTACGCTAACTAAAAATAAAATAAAAAAGTGATTCGCGCTGGAAGTATATTGAGTTCTAATGCACTTCTCTCGTCCATTAGTCAATATCCCGGGGAGTGGATTCTCTCTCTCGTTTGCTCAACTTGCATGGAACTGTGAAAAAAAAAGAATGACGGTTACAGTTAAGTTCGTTTTTTTTTAATTCCCTCCCTCTCTTAATTCACGATGCACTTAAATCTGATTTTGAAGCACTGCTTGCCTTGGGATATTTTCTCACTGCATTTTCTGTTTCTTGTTTTGCTTGCAATTTCATGATTCTTTAACTTTTCATTTTTATCTTTTATGAAAGATAAAAAGCACTAATTTAAAATATTAACATAATTATGTTTACAATAATTCAAAACTTTTATCAAAATATATGAACTCAAATGTCTTTGTAAGGACAGCAGTGCTCGCTTTCTTGTTAGTTAGGATTCACACTTGAAATGAAACATTTATTCAGACTTAGTTAAAAGTATCTGAGAAGAAAAGAAGTCTATACTATTAAACTCTGCGCCTCTGTTCGTTTGTTTATAACATCATTTCCTCCAAAAGGGCGGGGGGTTGAATTTCGAGATAGGTACCTCCTCTCCGGATTTCAAAAATTCGTGGGAAGCCATTCGTACGACATTAATAAGCAAAAAATATTAATTATAAACTCTGAAAACGCTAATTTTCGAACTCATTTTCTATATGGCAACTGTCTCGCGCGCTGGAGATTCTTTATTTCGAAAAGGATTGCTTCTGTTCGCTTTCAAATCACAGAGTTTGGTAATCAAACATTTGTAAGTTTCACAAAATATGAAATAAAAATAACACTGCCAAACATTAAACATATTAGTATTATATCAGGGCATATTCTGACGTTGAAGAAAACACGAGATTGCATGTGATGTCATTGTACGTCGAAAATTGTTCGTTTATATTCGCATTTTAAACAAATAGTTGCTGTTGAGAACATTTTTATTTCAGATTAGGATAATCGACATGATATGTTATTGCCATGTTAATTCTTTTATTGATATTGAGAAAAAATTTTTATATTACATTAAATTTAAATCATGATGTCATACGCATACCTGAAGCGTCAAACGTTTTGGTTTTCTGGTTTTAAAAAGTTAATTTACAAATTGATTGTTGTTTGGAAAGAATTAACTGATTTTATTCATATTGAAAGCTTTTATACATTTTCTTTTTAGGTGTACTTTAGAATTTTTAAATTTTGCTTTGACCCCAGCGTACTAGTAATTATAATAAAATCTGAAGGGATAGAAGTTTTAACTACCTCCCAAAAATTATTTTAAAGTTTAATATGGTGAATCGGTAGTGATTATAGACTGTATAGTCCAGGTGGAAGTGTGAAACATTTCATACATTATTTAAATGGATCTCTTACGTGCGTATAGTTTCGTAATGCATTGAACGCGAAGAGAACCGGCGAAAGCTTTGTGAAATTTATTTTCCAAAAACACATCACATATATGGAACTTTTCACACAAAATCACTCCTACAGATCTTCTCAGTACTACAGAGCATATTTGGTATTCACCACTTAAAACTGCTAAGAAACACAAGGCAATTGAGGCGCCCAAAGCTCGCACGGTGATCTCTCAATAACCTGAACTCAACAGGAAACGACGTTGATACCTTGATACAGATGTGTTTATCCAGGCATTTTACTGCGTTTGAAGAACTTTCCTGCGTTGATGAAAATAAGTCCACATTTGGGTCTTGTGATGAAAGTGCCTGAATGAAGACTCAGAAGCGAGGAGTCGTGCAAACGGCAGGACAAAAACAAAAACGAATAAATAAAATACAAGCCTCCCCCCAAAAAAAAATCTGAAACGTTTCACATTTTAAATTACGTCCAAAGGAGCGTTTTTGTAACGTTTTGTGTGTTACCTTTATCTATTAAATATCATGTTCTTTTCACTTAAACCATAAAATTCAGTTCAGTAGCAATGTCGCAAAATAATTTTCAAATGAGCCTATCTTTAGAATTTCCGATACACAGTTCCGCGACCGCCGGAGATAAAAAAGTCCCCCCCCCCGCCGTAGAGTGTTGCCATTGCTCGCTTTTAAATCGTTGAGTTTGTTACTCAAAAATTCGTTACATTTTTACAAAATATGAAATCGATCATAAAACAAATTCCAAATTTCAAATTTGGTCTTCCACATGCCCATATTCGTAGGAGGATTGCGTCATTCAAAATTCGATGGCTCTATGTACCGTTGTTTTATCACAATGCGAGAATGATACATACATTTATGCAGATTTTTCATTATTAATTTCTTCCAATATAATGCAGGACTCTAACATTTGGTGGTAACAGTTTGAAAAGTGAAACGGACATTTATAGTGATTGAATGCAAAATCGCAAAACGAAAACAATAGTCCTTCAGGGTCAAAGCCCCTTTGGACTAAAAATTATTTTATACCTATAAGCTGGCATGGGGGAACTGTAAACTGACTCTCTCTCTCTGGTCTTATATAGCTTTCTCTCCGCCGCCGAGATATTTCGGTTATCTTCGATTGTTGGAAGGCATAAACAGTTACAGTTACATAAGGATCAGATCAGCTATCGTTACACAGGGATCGGACCAAAATCTGGCCAAATGGTCACCAAACTTGGCGAATTTTGGTGATGTCTCGCCAAATATAAAGGAAAAAATTAGGCGTCAAAACAATCGCCAGCTTGTCACGAGCCATTTACCTCAATGTTGAATGGACGTGCCCCTGTAATTTTATTTTTCCGATGAAGCTTCACATTCTTAAGGCATTTCATGTTATATTTTGCAACAAATACTACGATTTACATATAATGGCACTAAAGTTATTTGTTTTCTTGATATCGCAGACTGATATTATATTTACGTATTTCTATAACAAAAGTATTCAAAGACAAGAATGAAATATCGCTATGTTAAGTGACATTTTCAAAAGAGGATTTTGAGTTATTAAATTATCCTGTCTGAAACTAAAAACGATAATTACTTTACTTACTTCATTATTAGCTTAAATATTTTAATTAACATAATTCTTTTTAGTCAATATAAAATTCTTTCACAACGTGTTCTTCTAAGAACAGCAAGGCGGCTAACTTTGTGAAGACTGCGGCAAGAAGGAGAGTCGTAATATACTATGCAAATAGAACACATTACTTTGGTGCATTATAATCACTAATAGCTAAAAATATGTCTTCGAAATTCGTTTCATCTTTTAATTTTTTAGGTGGTTATATAAAGATAATGGTATGAAAACTCAGAATTCACATAGGATATATTAAATTTTGATTGAATGATAATTTAAAAACATTCTTTGAAAATATTTTCCATTTATGCTCTTTCTTCTAGGTACAAGTTAACAGAAAGACTTCTTTTTCTACCACAAATTGTTTCTCAATTTTGTCTCGTATATCATTAAAAGACCAGTAGGTTTATTATCATTTCAAAGATTTATTTTAAATCAAAATAATATGAATTTTATGATGTGTTAAATATAGTCAGTTTTAAGTATATTTTTAGGCTATGTAAGATCCACAGAGTAAATTAAAATTACTTTTAATTTTACAAAAAGATTTTGTTTTAGAATATTGCCATGGAAATGGAAAATCTTATAATAATTATTTATATTTAAAATACTACAAATAAAATAGCGAAACTCATTTTATATTTGAAAGGGAGAAAGCATCTTGTTAACGCATGTGTTCTGCATCACAGCAGTTTAAGTAATAAGGTATTTCTCTCGCTTTCCTAGCGTGCCTTTGTGGTCTAGTGGTTCTGCACGCTGGGTATGTATTCCAGAGGTCCGTGGTTCGATTCCCGGTGAAGGCGGTTGCTCATTTTTCATCTTGCCTGCTTCCAAAAAAATACCTAATGTCTCTACAAAGTAAAACAAAGCTTTCTTCTTTCTATTCGTAAAATTCAAAGTACACTTATTGCAACTCATAAATGTACTATCAAAAGTACTAAAACATGATTTTAGTTTAAATATAGAACTTCCCAGACGATACAGTGGTTAAGGGAGCCGATGCAATACCGAAGGGCTTTGGGTAGAATATCGGAGAAGGCATAGATGAAAATTGTCTGCCCTCTGATGGGAGTTAAGCCTCTGATGGTGGCCGCCTATTAGGTGCCTCCACAATAAAATGGCGACCACTTCCAACCTTAGGAGTGGCCAATGCTGAAAGAAAGACAAGTGCCCGCCGTCCGATTAAAAAAAGTTTGGATTTAGCTTTGTTTGAAAAAGATATGAGTAACAATGGGCTAAATTAAGAAATTTTCGTAGCGTCTGAATTGATAGAAACCTTCGACATCTAAAAGAAATGTTTTTATTCATTAAATTACAGGCAACACTGCTACATAACATCTGCCTTTTAGAGAATATAGCTATTGATTTGACATTTCCGTACCAGTATTACGACGCTTAAAGACCGGATTAAGACATTTAACTCCTTAAACGCTTAGAAAAATTTTAGTGAACCCCCCCAGATATATTTACGGGATTTTATCCCGTTTTCCTTCCCTCTGCCATGGCTTAGCTGCCCTATACATTGTACAGTAAAACTGGCAATGGATATTTTCGTACTAACCTTTATCCCGAGTCCCTGCGGGGGCCCTTTTCCTTGATGCCCTAAGCTTGTGCTAATTTTTTAATGGTTAATACAGCTCTGACCGTGGCTAATTTTGTTGCATCTAGCCACCATCTAGCATTTCGTCTCTAATGCTGTGTAAATATTTGATGTACACTTGTTATAAAATATTGTGATATTCAGCACTCACATATCTCATTCGTGTTTCAGAATACTTTTCTCCTTAACTTTCATCCCAGGTGGCTGTATGGCATTCATGAATCATTATTTTGAACAACCGGATATGCCGTTGATTAGAAAAAGTTTAGAGCTATTCATTGGAAATGGTAATGATGCAGGCCTGTCGGGTGTAGACCAAGCAAAGGAGAGACCAATGGAAGCAGCAAGTAGGCCTAGTTTTGAGGTGGAATTTCTAAGGGAAAAGAAGGCTGGCATTAGCAAGAAAGCAAAAAGACCAAAGATTAAGAACCTTTCAACTCTTCAGCGATCGTAGGATTAAGTAAATCTTTCTTCCAAATACACGCGAAACTCTCAGCCGTAAATCTGTAATGCAAGTTATGTTCGTTTCCGCCCATTGTGCAGCGTAACTGGAATGCTAGCTGAGCTCGTTGGTGCTTGACGCATCATTTCGATGATCTCGTTGATGACCATCAAACGTTTAAAGAGAGTACAGAGGTAAGGAAGCACAGGAGAGTACAGTCGGCAAATCTCCAAAGCCCAAGGCAACTTAAGCACCAAGGATCTAAAGGACCAGCCAATGGCACCAGCGGAAAAGATTAAAGCAGACGAAAGTGGAATGAGTTCATAAGCTATCCAATAGCGCGAGGACATGAAAGCCAGTTATATCTTATAAGGTGTTTCTCCCACCCCCCTTGGCATGTCTTCGTGGTGTGGTGGTCTGCACGCTGGATGCGTATTCCAGAAGTCCACGGCGAAGACGTTGCATATTTTTCATCTTTCCTGCTTCCAAAACCTTATGTCTCTACAGTGGCACCCTAACGAAAAGGGTGGTGGATGATGATTCTCCACGCCCAGGATTTGGCGATTGGGTCCCCTAAAAACCCCAGTCGCCCTTTAAAAGGAGAGTATGTAAGGTATTTCTTCCACCTTCTTGGCATGCCTTCGTGGTGTGGCGGTCTGCAAGTTGGGTGCGTATTCCAGAAGTCCGCGTTTCTATTCCCGGCGAAGGCGTTGCACATTTTTCATCTTTCCTGCTTCCAAAAATACTTAATATCTCTACAATCTGAAACTGTCAATAGCTCCAATCAGGTCACCGAAGGAAGAGAACTAGATAACCAAAAGGCCATAAGAGTTCATCGAAGATTCGAAGTACTCACTGGCGAAGATCAAAGAAAGAAGAGTCATTGAAGAACCAGGCGAGTAGTCGCGAAGATGGATTAGATTGAATAAAGTCCAGTTGCGAACATGAAAGCAATTCAGCGACAAAAGTATGGCTCACTGGAAAAGCCGAAAGGGCTATAAACCAATCATAGTTTCAACATTACTTTTTTAACTCAAGTGGAATTTAATTTTATATTTATATGGGTGCACAGGTTGCTAATATGTTTACCTCAAACGAGAATTTATAAATCGGTAACTGTAACTGGAAAAGATTTTTTCTATATTAACTTTACTGTACTTTGCTAAGTCTGTTTTGTTTAACAACGTGCTCTAAAAGGTAAGGAGTTGGTGATAAGTTCTTCAGTAATATTTTGTTTGATTTTAAAGTAAGTGTAAAATTTTAGCTGAGATGTTGAAACGTAGTTGAGGTTTGGCATATCAAGTAAACTAAGCATGTAGGATTTCAAACAGGACCCTAGAAGTTGTTTTGACACAACATAAATACGTACTTATTCACACCCAAGACAACTGGAGAGCGAGGAAGACTTAAAATATATTAAAGCAAACGGTTAAAGTAAAGGATTAATGTAAATATCTCGTCGTATGTTTATATACTATTTATGGGACCAAAAGTGCCATTTTATACACTGAGATATTTTCAAGCTCCAAGATTAACTTTAGATGTAAAAATGTCCGTCATCTTTTAACATCAATTTATTGTTATAAGATTTATCCAATTATATATGAAAGCATTGGCTTAGTTAAAGTTTTAGAAGTCTAAAATTCTCTACCAAAGTCATTAAGACTTTTGTTTCTAAATAATTAAAATTCTAATAAGGGCAAAGGTAAAGTTTTAAATTAATTAAAGCATTATCTTATTATTTTACCTGTACTGCCATTTCTTGTTTAGTCGGCTCTTACTAGCATACAATTTATTTAACGTATGTAACAATGGAGATTTTAAGGAGAGAGCTGTTGGCAAGGAGAGAGCTGTTGGATTTGAAACAGGACCCTAGAAGTTGTTTTGACACAACATAAATACGTACTTATTCACACCCAAGACAACTGGAGAGCGAGGAAGACTTAAAATATATTAAAGCAAACGGTTTAAGTAAAGGATTAATGTACGCTGATCTACGTGAAAACGCTGATCTACGTGATACTGCTCGTCCGAGTAATTAGAATTTTTTAGTGCGGTTTTAGCATTTGGCTCGTTCACTTAAGAAGTCTGAACCAAAACTTAATAGGATTCCCCTTGTAAACGTAAGCATTAATTATTTGATATTTTTTGTTACCTTCATTTAGAGACCTTATTTAGATACCTTATTTAGACCTTATTTTACCTCATTTAGAGACATTAGTGTTTTTTGATGCTGGAGGCGTGAAGAATGTGCAATGCCTTTGTCTGGATTAGAACTCCGGTCCTACAGAACACGCATCGAGTGTGCGTCTAGTTATACCACAAAAACACGCCCTAAGCAGGGAGAAAATTCCTTATATACGCTCCCCTTTAGACCCCCTTTTAAAAGGCGACTGGGGATAACGGGACTCAGTCGCCAAACCCTGGTGGTGACGAATTATCGTCCACCACCTTTTAGTTCGAGCACCACTGTAGAGTCATTTGGATCTTTGATGGTGGAAACGTGAAACATATGCAGTGCCTCAGGCCAGGAAATCGAACCCCGAACTTCACGAATACGCGTCGAATGTGCTTCCAGTCAAAAGCATGAGAAAGGGAGGAAGAAAATCTCTTATAACTGAAATCCCGCATTCGAAGTTTTTAATGAAATAGCTTTGTAAACCTTATTTTGAGTTTGTAGCTGTTTTAACAAGATGACGTCGGATAAGTCACCTAATAATCTCACAAGAAACCAAAGTTAACTTAGTACGCGAATGGTATCCTGTAACCAAATGAACTTACATTCGAGATTAAACTACTTGAAAATACAAATATGTTATTAATAACATTTTCCTATTAGGTATAATGAAGGGTATTCTCTTTTTCATGTTTCTTAACTACTCTTGGATTAATCCTGATTTTTGAGTTATTACCTGTATTCCCCGGTTATTCTGAAATGGATTACCTTTATAATTTTGCACAAAATGTTAGAAAGATTCATTCATACAAGTACATAAATAAAACGAGAAAGAAGTACATTTAATTCTCGAAAACTAGATAATTTAGATGTGTAATCATAATGAAACGAAAGTGAGAAAAGTAACAAAGAGCTGAAGTAACGCGTGTGCATCAATTTTTATGCAAATTTGTAAATTTAATTGCTTTGTATAATTCTTGAAAGAGAATTTTCTTTTTTAATTTATGTATAAAACTGCATTCATTACTCAAAGCTCAAACTCCCGACTGATTTCGCTTGAAGCACTCCTCAGACTTTCTAACATCGTCACGTTTCACAGCAAAACAAATTTGTAATCCTATTAAAATTTAATCCGCACAAATATTGACTTAACAACTTCTTTACTAAACTTCTCTACAGCTTTAAATTTCTTTTCCTTTAAGTCTATAATTGTTGCCACTTATTGCATAACTAATATTCTTCTAGCATAGTATGTGCATAGTTAAGTCTTCTTTTAAATATTCAGTAAAACCAAACTAAAATAAAACAAACTTTACTCCTCGTAAGATCAGTATAACAAAGATTATTCCTTATAATGCATTTAATGGCCAATAATTCAGTGAGCAGTGCACATTTCTGTGGTATTCAAACAACATTTAATAATCCCTTCTGAATTTTGGCTTATTCAGTACAGATTTAGAATTGCTTTCATTTCACTAGTTAAAGTTTTTCTTGTTTTAAAATATTGTTTAAATTATTTCTCCTAAGTATCTAAGGACTAAAACATAAGTTGACAGAGATACATTACCTCTCTTGAATCTGTTCACGAACACCGAAATTCTGTTATCATTTTTGTTTCCTTATGTTTAAAATTGTATAATAACATTATATATAATATTTAAAATTAAACATTTAAATTTGTATGCAACATTATACAGTATTTTAAGGTTTTTCTTTATGTAAAACATTATTTTTATGTTAATACTTTCCTGCAGTTTCTAGTGTAAATACGCAATTTCGGAAAACAGCTTTGCCAGCGCACCAGCATCCATTTTTTTCTCGGCATTTTCAGTTTTTCGCCAATCTGATTCTGGCAAGTGATTTATTTAGGTTTAGAGACCTTCGATAGTTGGGATTGGGTATAAACATTTAATATCTTTACTATACTTGCAAATTTAAGCATATATGTTTCTAAAAACTTGGAAGCACTGATGGATAAAATTTATTAAATCTTAATTAATATGTAATATCTTCTCTGCGTTACTGGAATTTAAAATTCTAGGTTAATTCGAAGTCAAAAATTTATCGGAAATAAAGGAAGGTTAAACAAGTTGTAGTTTACATGTAATTAGGATTCACTTTGCATTATAAGAGCTAAACGTCTAAACTACCCATATTTAAAACATTTTGAAGTAACAATTTAATAGCTTATATATCGAAATTAAAATAGCTTTCCAAAATAATTATTTGCTTTTCATGTACCGATATCATTAACCTCTTGTTAAAAGAAAAACCATCTGTGAAGTTTTTTTACAGGTCTCAGTCTATCACCTGAAAACGAAAATGAAAAAGGGCATAACTAAAGTAAGCATAGTCGAAGTATTTTGAAGTTCTTTAAAATTTAGACTTTTAATCTAAATTTAGAGAAGTCTCTAATGACGCAGTCAGTATAGCAGTGGTTATAGACACTGTCAGCATCTCTAACCATTACACCTGTTTGGGCGGCGTGCAATTCATGTAGCTGTTTTATTTTGTATTTTTCATTAATCTAATTTGTGGCTCTAGTCGAAGATATTTATTTTCACGTTATAGACCTTGCAATTCTGAACTTATTTAAGCTTAAATTCTGAAGACAGATCAATTAGAATTGCAGTTTTAGCAGAAAAGCTCTTGACATGATTTATATACAGCTTTTAAATCGCTAATATGGCGAAATTTGGGGAATTTCCAAGACTACACGAAAAAACTCATTTTCGAAGGCCGAGCAGGGATTTTTCTCGGAGCTTCCAAAAATACTGGGCACCTTATACATATGGCTGCTTAAGACAAAAATTTGTTATTTCAGAGAACTAGCTGACCGAATCATCTCAGAACTGTGTAATTGCATTGAAATCTTGCTTACTGATTAGTGCTTTAGAATTTACTGTCTGAATGATATCAGTGATCTACGATACTCCTTGCATGTTAAGTAGTGTTTTTATTATTTTCATCATTCCTCTTGAGCTATTTATTGCTGTTAACTTTACTGCCGACAGCCATTTATTTCAATAAAGTATAAATTTCTTCCTGACAATTTGATTTAGGTAACGCTTTCGAAAATGCTGATCAAATTTTAGACGTTACTTCTTAAGTGTGGAGTGTGAAGGTTTGATGGTTTTCACTAAAGTCTCATGAGGCAATGGTGCAAAAACGTGCATCAGCACTGTGGTAAATAACATTATGCTCAAACCTGCTCTCGAAGAAGTCATATTACGCTGTTGTGGCTTATACAGAAACGTTAAATACTGATTAATATCATTTTATTTGTTTTTTGTTGTTCTCAGAATGGCAACAAAATTATTATTCAATATTTGTTGTTTTGAGAATGGCAACAAAAAGATTATTCAATTTTTCTTGTTCTTGGAATGGCAACAAAAGATTACTAATGATACTGTTCTAAAGAGTTGTTTACATTTTGATAAAAACGAAAATAAAGATTATTTTAATTAAAACTTGAATTGACGTTATTTGATGAAACAGAGTTGTAAAAATAAAGATTAATTTGGAGTCAGAGCCAATAGTTGATGACTTGGACTTTTGATTTAAAAGTAAATATGTCTGAAGACGATAAAATTGTTCCGGATCATGTACACGAACTGTGCAAGGTAAGTGTCGAAATTCCTCCATTTTGGTTGGATCGCCCAGCAGTATGGTTTTTTTCATGTTGAGGCTCAGTTTAAGATAAATGGAATTATTTCGGAAGAAACGAAATTTAATTATTTAGTATCACAGTTAGAACCAAAATATGTTGAGAACATCTGGGATATCATAACAAGTAATTCCGCCACTAAATATACAGAATCCAAAACAAGGCTTCTGGATTTATTCAAGGAAAGCGAAAGTACTAGAATTAAAAAACTTCTGGTGAAAATGTGCTTTAGCCCACTGCTTGGCGATTTTCAGTAGCGGCGATTTTTTGAAAATCGCCAGTAAACGTTGTATAAACAAAGTTGCGAAGGCGGAGCTATGTGACGTTCATAAATGCGTGGGACTAAGATTGTGACGTCACAATGTATTCTCTACAGATGTAGAAATAAGTATACTAAATTATTCGTATTTCAAACTATTAAATACGGGAAGTGAATTGTAACAGTTATTAAGACTGTAAACAACGTCGCAGTCTCCCATACAGGGTGAATATGTTTAAGCTTTAGTATTTATACAAATAAAAACAGATTTTTTTTTAAATTTTAATTTCATATTGCGGAACATTTTAACTTTATCATCTTTACAAAATTACCTTATTGCTACGTAACGACACTGTCTCCTATATACTAGTAAGTAAACAATCTTCATTATTTTCTAAAAATTTTTAAGCTTTATATTAATAAAAAAAGGAAAAATATTTATTATTGATTATCAACATTATACACAGCTTTCATTTCCATGTTTCTTAAATTCCTAAACCATGTTCTATACTTTCGTATTAGAATTCTACACATTAATAAATTTAAAAAAATCTAATTTCTCACAATGAAAGAAAATATTAAAAATAAGCAATTTTAAAAAGAAAAATATTTTTACTTACCCTTTTCAGGAAAATAAAAAGCCTTTTTGACAATGATGGAACGTTTCCCTTGCATTTCCAATAAAATATTAAATTTACATGTACATTCACTCACCATACTCAGCATCACAGATAAATCCATAGCAATTGTTTATTTAACGAAATATATGCAGAAAAATAGCAAAAACACACAGATAAAACCACTCGATTGATAACTACCACATAAGAACATTCAAACGGCAAATGAATTAACTGCTCAAATTACGAAGTAAAAATTCCAAAAGAAATCGTCTGCTTGGAAATTCTTTTTAACTGCAAGTATAGTTTTTAAAGCATAAATTATCGTCTGCTAATTGACAATTTGTCTTCGGACATTTGTGCTCTCTCCGAAGAAATTTATTTGTATCTAGTTATTAAAAAGCCATGGCTTTTCGATATCTAAAGCTACGATAGGTAATATTGTCAACGATAGGAAATTAAAAAAAAAGGCAACAAATATAATAAAATTAAAAAAAAAGGCAACAAATATAATGAAATTAAAAAACAAAATAAAATCTCAAATTTAAGATTTTACATTACGCCCCAAAGGTGCATTTTTTTAACACTTTGCGTATTACCTTTATTAATTAAATATCATGTTCTTCGCACTTAAACCGTAAAATTCAGTTCAACAGCAATATCACAAAATAATTTTAAAATAAGCATATCTTTAGATTTTCCGATACACAGTCTCGCGCGCTGGAGATAAAAATGTTTTTATCTGTAGAGCATTGTCATTGCTTGCTTTGAAATTCCTCAGTATGTTAATTAAAAATTCGTTAAAGTTTTACAAAATATGAAAACGATAATAAAACAAATTCCAAATTTCAAATTTGGGCTTCCAGATGCCCATATTCGCAGGAGGATGATGTTATTCTAAATTTGATGTTTCTAGGTACCGTTGTTTTATCAAAATGAGGGAAACATACATACATTTATGAAGATTTTTAATTGTTTAATTTCTTTAAATATAATACAGGGCGATAATATTTATTGGCCATAATTTGAAACATTGGCTACATTGGCTTTTCCCATGTACACATCGATCTATTTTCACTTAAAAAAACATCCCAGAATTGCACAAACTCGGCATTGCGCACCACATTGGCTTTGCCCATGTGCACATCGATTTATTTTCACTTAAAAAAACATCCCAGAATTGCACAAACTCGGCATCGCGCACAACCTCGGCATTGCATACCACATTGGCTTTGCTCATGTGCACATCGATCTATTTTCACTTAAAAAACATCCCAGAATTGCACAAACTCGGCATTGCGCACCACATTGGCTTTGCCCATGTGCACATCGATCTATTTTCACTTAAAAAAATTCCAGAATTGCACAAACTCGGCATCGCGCACAACGTCGGCATTGCGCACTGCATTGGCTTTGCCCATGTACATATCGATCTATTTTCATTAAAAAAAACATCAGAGAATTGCACAACGTTAGCTTTTCCAATCTTCTAGGATTGAGCCAAAAAGAAATACAAAATATTAAAATAAGCAACTTTAAAACGAACCATACAAGAAAAATTTTTTCACTTACCCTTTTCAAGAAAAATGTAAAGTCTTTTTGAGGGGTTTTATATATGAATTTATTTCAGGGGGAAACCCTTTTGGATCCCCCCTCATCTTTAAATAAATTTACAAACGTTTATACGCCGTTTCTGTAATATAAAACCCACAGGGGGGAAAAACACTCGATTAAAAAAAGAAACTACATAAGAACATTCAAACCGCAACAGAATTAACAAGTAAAAAAAATAAATAAAATAAAAATAATGAAAGCTTTTAGATTTTACATTACGGGCGTTTTTTTAAACGTTTTGTGTGTTACATTTCTTTATCATATAATGTTCTTTACACTTAAACCATTAAATTCAGTTCAACAGCAATATCGCAAAATAATTTTAAATTAAGCATATCTTTAGAATTTCTGATACACAGTTTTGCGCCTGCACGTAAATTTTTTTTTTTTTTTTTTTTTTCTCGTACTGTGTTGCAGTTGCTCGCTTTGAAATCTTTGAGTTTGCTAATAAAAATTTCGTTCAAGTTTTACAAAATATCAATCAGATAATAAAAAAAAATTCCAAGTTTGGGCTTCCAGATGCCCATATTAGGTTGGAAACGTATGTTATTCAAAATTTGATGGCTCTAGGTACCGTTGTTTTATCACAATGCGAGAAACATTTATGCAGATTTTTCAATATTTAATTTCTTTAAATATAACACAGGGCGATAACATTTAGTGGCAACAGAATAACAACACAGCTTCAAAACATCGGGTTAGCCATGTTGGCGCGTTTATTGCCCATTGAAAAACAATCGCCAAGCAGTGGGCTAAACCGCATTTTAACCAAACTTCTTACAGGAATCGATTTAGATAACTTGAAACCCAGTCAATTATTACAAAAATTAAAATCTTTTGCAACATCCGATGTGTCCGAAAATTTAATTAAAACGTTATGGTTAGAGAAATTGCCGGATTCTATGCGTAATATAATACTTGTTAGTGACGAAGAATTACCCAAGTTGGCTATCATGGCTGATAAAATTTCTGATATTACGTCTTCTAAAGAGATTTGTGGTGTATCAACAGCTAGTAATTGCTCGAGTACAGAACTGTTAATGAAAATTCAATCCCTTGAACAGCGAATTGCCGAAATGACTGTTCATCATACATCGAGACCACGATTTAGAAACAACTCTCCGTCCCGCAGACGATCTCGCAGTACTTCTAGGAAAAGATTTAATCCTAAAGGAAAATATTGTTTTTATCATTTCCGTTTCGGTAGCAAATGTCATCAGGATAAATGTACTCAGCCGTCTAGTTGGTCATCTGATAAATCATCCAATCAGAGAAACGACAATGCGCAGTAGAAGAGGCGGCAAGCTCTACTGCCGATAATGTTAAAGAATGTTGCCAATTTCGTCTATTTATCAGAGATAAAAAAATCGAAAATGCGTTTCTTACTAGATAGATGGGGCAGATGTTAGCATTTTACCTGCATCAGCACAAGACAAACAATCCACGGATTTCAAGTTGTATGCACCGAAATCGAAACATATGGTATAAAAATGTTAACACTTGATTTAGGACTTAGGCGTGAATTCCAATTTCCATTTATAGTAGCTAAAATTAATAAAGGAATTTTGGGAGCTGATTTCCTTAACAAATTTAAATTAATAATTGATTTACATGGCAGGAAACTGATTGATGGAGTAACTCAACTAAAGGTAACTGGTGAAGTTGCTTCCATCAGTGAAAATAGTGATATTGTTACAGTAACCCACTCAACAAAATTTAATACTCTTCTAAAACAATACCCAGGCTTATGCAAACCAAATTTATTCTTATCAGGTTTAAAACATAATGTTCAACATGATATCATAACGCATGGTCAAACTGTGCATTCTAAAGCAAGACAGTTAGATCCTCGAAAGCTTGCAGTAGTTAAGCAAGAGTTTCAATTCATGTTGGACAATAACATAATAAGACCCTCGAGTTCTCAATGGGCAAGTCCTCTGCATGTGGTGCTAAAAAAAGATGGTAGTGTTCGCCCATGTGGAGATTATAGACAGCTAAACGATAGAACAGTTCCTGATAGATATCCTATTCCTAGGATAGAGGACTTCCATCATATATTAAAAGGTACGAATATTTATTCCAAAATAGATTTATTTAAAGCCTACTACCAAGTGCCCATTGCCGAAAAAGACAGATGTAAAACTGCTATTATTACTCTTTTTGGATTATATGAATTTAATGCTATGAGATTTGGTCTGAAGAATGCACCAGCAACGTTTCAAAGATTTATAAATACAGTTCTTTCTGGTGTAAGTTTCGCTTTTCCATACTTAGATGACATTCTGATAGCATCTGCTAGTGAAGAACAACACAAAATCCATTTGAAGCTTGTGTTTGAGAGATTAAATGCCTATGGACTCTGCATTAATGTTTCCAAATCCATCTTTAGCACACAAGAAATAGAATTCTTGGGTTATTTAATTACTCCTCAAGGATCACGACCTTTACCTGAGAAAGTCCAAACTATTGTTAATTACAAGCTTCCAACAACCATTCACGAACTCAGAACATTCTTAGGCCTTATTAATTTTTATCGGCGATATTTAAAAAATGCATCAAAAAACCAATCTCTCCTACACGACTACCTTAAAGGAGTCCGATAAAAAGATAAACGGAAAATTCAGTGGACCGATGAAGCTAAGGAACAATTTCAGCGATGCAAAGATGATTTAGTCAATACAACACTCTTATCATTCCCGAATCATGAACTACCTCTGTCATTATATACAGACGCTTCAGATTCGGCGATTGGAGCGGTACTTCAACAGTTTGAAGATAACGGATGGAAACCTGTAGCATTTTATTCCAAAAAACTAAACGAAACACAAAAGCATTACAGTACTTACGATAGAGAGTTACTTGGAATTTACCTCTCCATCAAACACATTAAATTTTTACTGGAAGGAAGAACATTTACAATATTCACAGACCATAAACCCATAAACTTTGCATTTAAACAAAAGCCAGAAAAGCCTTCAGTGCGGCAGACCACCATAACTGTTGGACGGCCTGCATAATATTGTTCTGATAATACTGATTCATAATACTGTTTTGATTACGGCTAAATACGAGAGGAACATCTGCCTGAAAGAATGATGTCTTCGTCGAGAGCTTTCTAACAGAAACTTGTTAAAATGTTTCTTCTCGTGACAATGAGCTAACGACCAAAAGTTGACAGTCCCTTTGTCTTCAGCGACCAAAGGATGACAATCTCTTGGTTTTCGCTGCTGCAACAATGAAGGATTTTAAAGTTAGAGAAGACTTACACTACAACCATGCAGATATAGTTAAAAAAATATACCATGCTCTCAGCCAAAAATCGAGGCGAAGAACTTCGAATCCCAAGGTTATTATAAATGAGATAGATGCGCAATATAGCAAATCAGACTTCCTTGTATCTCCTTCACTTTAGAGGAGGTTAAGGCATCTGCGCAATCTAGCAGGGATGCGGAATTCACTATGCTCGATTCTCCTTAAAAAGAGGTTGAGAAAATTCATATAAGCCTAAGGCAACCAATCTAAAACTGTTAATTTTAAAGCAGATTAGAATGCATTATTTAAATATGAACATCATACGTAATGAATACATGAGTCACTTGCGGAGTATAGTGTCAAAACAAATAATGTCCTTTCCTGGGTTCGAACTCGAATTATTGCATAAGTGTCCTTACAGCTCCCGAGAACATGGGAGGACGTTTCCTATAAAATTACCGATTATACTACTTATGAACTGAAAAGCACACATTTTATAAACTTTCTAATTGGATAATAATGGGTTACGCATAAAAAATAATGTAATTGATGCCTTTTTAAGAGCACAAATATCATTCTCAGTTTCTATAAAACCTGATTTATTATTTAATAGTACACATTAAATCATAAAATATTAGCTATTCAAATGTAACTACGGATGAATGGATTTGAAACCAAAGGAAGGATATATGAAAGAGTTTCTAATTACATCCGCCTTTCTAAGATTCAAATAATTGAAATCCCATTGCTCAACTTCCTGCAGAAAAGGAACAGTTGAATGTCTTCGACTTCATAAAAGCACGACATTTAATGCATTCATCCTCCATGTAATTTTCCTGTTCTTTTTTTCACCCTCATTGGAAGGAGAACTTAAACAGAGTAATATATGTTCAGCTTATTTCTTGGTGTTGGTCTTTTATAATTGTATTAATTTTACTATTACAAATAATTTATCTCTGTTCACTTAACATATAAAATTCTATTTCATATAAGGGTTTTTGTTTCTGTAAGCAGGTTTGTCGATTGCCCGAAAAATCCCGAGAAATAGCTGAAATGTTTACCGGTAAATTGAAAATTTGGGAAATAATACACGGATGCTCCCCATTTTATGAAAGAGTTACGTTCCGAATGACCATTCGTACCATGACAACATTCGTAGAATGTTAGATTCTCTACGCATATCTCCTAACGATGTTCTTGAGATCAGAGCTCTAAGTACTATCAAATAGAGAATTAAGAGTACTCACAGAAATGAATAATACATTTTAATTTGTAAGGTCTCTCACTTGAAATTCTAAGTTAATGTTGGAAGTGAGGAACCTAGGAACTGATAAGCGAATAATCGCTAGAGTTCGAAGACAGGAAACAACAAGAGGGAATTGTAAATAACCCTTTATTATTTCTATAAGATTTCACAAAACTCCGCCTGGGAGTGAACAAATAAAGTCCGCACTTTGGACTTGAACTTAAAAGACTAAGAAATAAACTAAAACTAAGATTAACTAACTTACTCGGTAAGTAACTAAGTATAGCCAAAGCTATCAAGGTACAATGAGAGATGGCCCCTTAACCTATTTTACTACGACGCTTAGCAAGGGCCTGAGTACGGCCGAGCGTATAACAGCTTTGAGAGAGAGAGCGGCCAAAAAGGCAGACGCGCGTAGTTCAGAAACTCTGTTTCTCTCTCTCTCTCTCGGTAAGTAACTTCGTGGTTTAAATATCGCTCCTTCTCATTAAATATTCAGCAAAGTCCAAAACTACGTTCTGGCCGGAAGTAGTAAGTTGAATTTAAGAATTTGACAGGAAAGGAACTTTAACTTGAAATTTAACTGTTAATAAAATTAACATAATCCTTACAAATTTTAAATACAATACATTATAAATAAAAATTATAAGTGTATAAAGATTTACTTTACTTTACAGTATGTATTTTAAGCTGTCGTCTTTTTGATATGCGTGGATGGGTTGAAAAAAAGGATAGTAGATCTTAGTATGGGTGGCAATAAGCCAGCGTGGACTAGGCCTTTAAAAACTTTTCGACAAGGAAAGATGACATTTGTGACGGCGGCGGTATATGAGATAGGGAAGGTGAGGGCATGTTAGCTGAGTCAGCAACACCAAATTTTGAAGTATCTTTCTTAAGAATATGGGGGTCTGAACTTGTGTTAACAAGTTTTCTTTTTCTTTCGTCGTAAATAAAACGCTAACCGTGTATGGCATCGTGCACAGCTGTTTATTTTCTCCTCGATTCCGAAAACATTTCTCTTTTTAAGAACAGGAGCCCACCAGCGGCCGAGCGGTAAAGTCACTGAACACTGGTAGTTCGGTCCGAGGTTCGAATCCCGCGAACGGGCTGGCTGCATGGGCGTTTTCGTGGTTTTCCCCATGTGTAACGTGTATACGAGCCAGTTTCCCTTAGAAAGTCCTCCACGAAAGGCATCCCTTCCCTTAGGCAGATAGCCCTAGTGAGCTTTGCCATAATTAAATACACCACACCACACCTTTTTAAGAACAGGTTTATTCGTATCTGAGAAAGTTCATCAACTGGGAAACGACTGCATAGGATTACAATCCTTTAAATATAATGCTTTCTTCATCATATTAGAGTTCGGTTTTCCGAGCCGTAAATGATAAACTTAGCTTACTTTTAGACTTTAGCAATGAGATTTAGTGCATCAAATATGCTGTTTCTTGTAAAAAATTGTAAACTCCCTGCCTTTACTAATAATCTGAGTGGTTTTTAAAGAATGATGAAGAAACAAGTTACAAAACGGTTATTCCGCACACGGGTAATCGGGGATTTGGAGTAACATTCTACGAAGAAAGAACGAAAAAGGCAGTACAATTTTCATGCAATACATTCATGTTGTTAGATTATTCCACGCACGGATAATCGAGAACCTGAAGTAACGTTCTAATAATGTTCTAAGAGGAAAGAAGGGAAAAGGCGGTGCAATTTTCATGCAATACATTCATGCTGATGGACTAATTATCTCTGCTTGTACAATATTATTGTAAAATGATTGCAAGTGCTTCTCATTCTTAGAAAACTAAAGCCTCTTGCCACCTTCTTGATGCCTAATGTCAGCTCGATAATTCAAACATAGCTAAAGGAGAAACATTGTCATTTTCAAAAACTCTGGTTTACAGTTATTTTTAAATACTCAGATTTTCTCTTGTTAATACTTATTATGGTGTAATAATGTATTAAAAGTCAAATAAAATTTGAGGTGGCTTAATTTCAGCCTCGTAATATTTTTAGCGCAGTTTTTGAACAAAAAGAGGATATTTTTTAAGTAAGCGGTAATAAATAACATGCAATAACACTTTGTTGTTATTTAACAATGTTTTTAAACACCGCTTAACAACTGAACATTCTACACATTGTTTAATATCAGTATTGTAGCTGTTTTTTACACTCCTCAAATGTTTTGTGTAGAAATAAATTAAATTATAATTCGGATGATAAGAGAGCCATTTTTGTCGATCAAAGAGGTGAAACTTCCTTATCATATGGAAGTTTAAGATTTGCCACCAAACATCAGATTTCAGATTTGTCGCTGAGATTTAAAAATATTTACAATTCGAGGAAATATTGAACTCGGTTTTCTAAAATTAAGTTATTTTTTATTATACAAATTTCAACCAGTGTACTTTCAGAATGGTGCTATATGCATTAATTTTCCCAAATCTTTCGTTACATTGTTAAGAGAGATTTACAAACTTTTCAGAAACGTGTTTTAATTTGGACAAAATAACTTTAAAAAAATCATTCTCCAATCTTAATACAATATATATATATATATATATAAATTTGCATTTCTGATTCAAAGTATTCAAATAATAAAACTTTATAGAAACATTAAAATATCTTTGTATAATATGAAGAAGTAATAATGTAAGTACTGCATAAATAAATGGAATCGATATGATGCTTAAAGATACTGTGCTTATAGATACTAAAGATACTGTGTTAAAGATATATGTGTAATTCTGCTTTTCGAAATCTGTGTCATTAATTCCCTGCTGCTTTCAGCTCCATGATAAAAGCCCCCGCGACAGGTTTTCTCACTCCCTCTCTTGTTAACGAAATATCTATTAAATGTAGATTAATCTTTAAAAAAATAAATTCGTAAAACATCAAATTTATATTTGTTCATAGCCTTTTATAGAATAAATGATGATACATCTACAGCTTTGAAACATTTCTCCAAACTGGAAATATAATTGATTCTTTAACAAGGATTAGGCGACCCATCCCCTATTTTCATATGCATATTAAATAATTTTCCAAGGAGCTACTAAAATTTGTATCTGATTAATATTTGATGATAGTTAAGTGCAAAAATTTAACTATGTGGATTTGTTCTGGTGTTGCTGATTTATTGCATGATTAATTCTATTAATTACTTTAAATCTATTTTGTAAAATAGTGCATATTTAGTGCAACTCGTATAATAGACTTCATTAAATGTAAGGGCAACTTTCCTATGCTAAAGTTAATAAATTATGTTAAAGCGTTATAAAACTTCTTAACTTTCAATAGCATTTATGACATGATATTAAATATTTTCTTATAAAAGCATTAATAAGATAACGAAATAGCCATGTATTTTCTAGGAAAGTTTTGATTTTTCCAAGCATATATAGTTTGAGGTATTTTTCCAAGATAATTTTTAAAGTTTCCTCCAATGACACAGGTAATTTTCTCAGTGATAACGTTTTAGGAAATAATTATAACTGTCCATTTATCCGTATTTCAATAATCCAAGTTAATCTACATTACCTAAGATAGTCGGAATTTTACTCTGCATAACGAAGTCTGATTTAACAAAACATTTTTATTGCCAAACCTACTTAGAATATTTACCAGCGCAAACCATAACGAACATTAATTAGTTTAGTTTTAAAGAATTCAGCCATTTATGACAATTTCCCCTTTAAAATTCGTAACTTAGTATAATTTTAAAATAATTTTAGTATAATTTTAAACTCACGATTACTACTTCTTTTCCTTTATCATTTTCACTGTGCTATTTTCCTGAAGCAAATATTTAAATTATTTTCAAACTTCTGCTCTAAAAATCAAAACTATTTGCAAATACGTACAATGACTAATCTAATACATTATTTAGTTTATGCATACATAAAACTAGTATGATGCCTAATCTAATGCAGTAGTCATTTTATGCAACCATAAAACATGTACAATTTTATATATGTATAAAAGTACGATGCCTAATCTAATGCTTAAGTCATTTTATTCCTACATAAAACATGTAATTTTAATGTATACATAAAACTGTACATGGTTGTCCGTACCTTTCGTTTCCAAAATCATTATCACATATCACATGTCTTTATGCTTACAAGTTACGGTAACTTATTTGAATACGACAAAATGCATGAAAGTTATCTGCATGACGTGAAGGAAGCCTTCATGGAGAACATTCTAAGAGAAGCAGGTTCGTATACAAGTTACACATGCTAAAAAAAGACATAATCATACTATGAATATGGGCATCTGGAAGCCCAAATTTGAAAATTGGATTTTGTTTTATTACCGATTTTATATTTCATAAAACTTTAACTAATTTTTGATTAACAAATTCAACGATTTCAAAGTGAACAAAGGCAACAGTGTACGAAAAAAAAAACACTTTTATCTCCAGCGCGCGAGAATGTCTGTCGGAAATTCTAAAGATATACTGT
This sequence comes from Stegodyphus dumicola, assembly GCF_044657685.1. NCBI lineage: Eukaryota > Metazoa > Arthropoda > Arachnida > Araneae > Eresidae > Stegodyphus > Stegodyphus dumicola. The sequence continues at coordinate 102,729,989 of NC_140769.1, forward strand.
TTCTAAATATTTTGCGATACTGTTCTTGAATTGAATTTTATGTGGTTTTAGTGCGAAAAGCATGATATTTAACAAATAAATGTAACACACAAAACGTTAAAAAAACTCCCCTTTGGGCGTAATATAAAATCTGAAGGATTTCAGGCTTTTTTTTTTCGGGGGTGGGGTATTTTATTTTAAGTTTAAAGACAGGACGAGAATTGATGCAGCAGATTAAGAAGGTTAATATTTAAATAAAATTGCTGATTAAAGTGCAATCTTACGACCATACATAAATACGTATTTATTCGTAAAGCATAAATATGTACAGTTATTGTTACGTATCTTCATTCATATTCTGTCAGTATTTGGATATCAAGCATATTATTCTATAGGAGGGGAAAGATTCTCCAAACTTAAAAGGAATAACTTCAGCCCTAAAGTGTGATTACAAAGTGAACAGACAAGACCTTAAAGAGAATATTTATTAGTTAAAAGTAAAGAGAGTTTAATTCGAGCATAAACATTCCACGAAAATTTATTGCACATAAATCTTAAATTTTCTATTCCTTTTCGAAGTACATTAAAGCACTCAGTTTCATTCGATTTTTTTTCGAGCTATGAGTTTCTTAAGTCATGCTTTCATTCAGAAGCCTTTATTCGTTTCAGACATAGCCATAAATTACTCTCTTTTATTGCGCTTCATATATATTTCAAAATGCTATTTAGTGCTTGTTCTCGTGTCTAGTTTTTTCGAAGATTGCTACCATGGTCGAGTTAGTCATAGGGGAAAAAGAATTATATAGCATCGGCCATTTAGCAGGACAAGCATTTCGATGATACCCAAGGCGATTTGAGTCTTTTCCGGCAAAATTCCAAATTCGGTAAATAAAAATCCACTTCTTGGTGGCTAACGAAGGAGGTAAGGGATTTCAATTTTCCACGTCGTTGCTTCCCACAAACGATATCTTCTGCTCTTCTTTTATTTTCCTCCTCTTCTTCTAAAGAAGAAAAGTTGGCTTCCTTCGGAAGGAAAAATTCGAAAAGCCAAGAGGGGTATATGAACGAAAAAAAAGGCGGGAAGTAGGCACGAATACGTGATCTTCAGCCATAAAGCTAAATTCGATTCGATTATCGGACATTACAAAATGGTCCAAAAAGAACAGGAAGAAACTTTTTAGCTTGTACAGAATAAGGGGAAAATGATGTGCTGTCGGAATAACAAACGAGCCGAATTTCCGAGTTCTATTCGATCCTCTCCCCAACCTTCCACTATTCCCCATATGAAAGCTTCTTCGAAACATTTGAGGAAATTGAATAAAGTGTATCGAAAAAAATCTGCAAAAGTTCGGCATATCTTCTTCAGAAATTAGAAAATAACTGAAGTTAAAGGGATTTAATTGCTATAAAGCTTCATCCATCATCAAGAAAATTAAGGAATTTTTTAACTGAAGTTAAAACTTTCTTTCAACTTAACAAAGAAATAAAATGCGCGTAAATAAACTTAATTCTTTAAACGAACTTCCCAGATTATTTGTATTTTTTATAAATTTATTAAATGATGCTTACAACTGTGTTTAGATTTTTTTCTCTTTTTTTCTTTTTCTTTTCTTTTTACTTTTACTGCAAATGTTCTTAATTTCACTTCGGCTTCGTAAATTAATACGCCTAGACACATATTTTGTATTCTACGAAAGTGAACTTTCACCATTTTCAATACATATCCATCTATATTAAATAAATTTTTAATTACTTAATAAGATATTTTCTCCCTCCTTTCTACATGCCTTCGTGGTGTAACGGTTAGCACACTAGGCGCGTATTCAAAGGTTTGAGTCCTGGCTAGGACATTGCACATTTTTCACGCCTCCTGCTTAAAAAACCCTTAATGTCTTTTTAGTGGCCCGCGAACTAAAAATGGTAGATGATGATTCTTCACTACAGCATTTAGGAATTGGGTCCCCTCATCTCCAGTACCCCTTTAAAAGGGAGAGTATGTAAGGTATTTTATTCCTCTTTTCGCCTTCGTGGTGTAATGGTAGCATACTAGGCGCGTATTCGAGAAGTCCAGGTTCGAGTCCCAGGGAGGGCATTGCACCATTTTTCACGTCTCCTGCTTCGAAATAACCTAATGTCTCTACAAATTCAATTCGTTAATGATTAGAAATACGATTCAAAATTGTTTTATTGGAAGGTGACCACTAATAAATCATATAAAATCATAATTTTAATTACTTTACATAAATTAATTAAAAATCTAGTAATTGAGTGGATAATATAATTGAGCTCTAGTAGTTCAATCGCGATCAAATAGCGTTTTCGTGATTCATGTTTAGTGAATAACAGCAACTTTCTCCTAAGAACGTTTCCACAAGGTATATCTCCTCTTAGATAGATAGCCCTCTTATTATTTCTCGTATCTAATTAAACAATCAAATGATTACAAATTGTCTATTCAATTTATAACTAATGCATTATCCTTTTTTTGGAAGATAAAATTAAAACATTTGCTTTCAAACAAATGGAATGTCTCCGATTATTTTAAATTAGTGTGTAGAGACATTCGGTATTTTTGGAAGCAGGCAAAATGAAAAATTAGCAACGCCTTCGCCGGGAATCGAACCGCGGACTCCTCAATTACGCGCTGAGCGTGCAGACCACCTCACAACGAAAGCTTGCCAAGAAGGCGGGAGAAATACCTTATATACTGCCCCTTTTAAAGGGTTGTTGGGGTTTTAGGGAACCCAATCGCCAAATCCTCGGTGTTGAGAATCTTCATCCATAGTTCGAGCGCTACTGTAGGGATATTAGGTATTTTTTTGAAAGCAGGAGGGATGAAAACTAACAACGCCTTCGCCGGGAATCGAACCACGGACCTCTGGAATACGCGTCCAGCGTGCAGACCACCACACCGCGAAGGCATGTCAAAAAGAAGGGAGAAATGCCTTACAAGAGTGCCATTTATCTGTTTGAAAAGAGTAATTTGAAACATGAATGATAAAGCTGCAAGTGCCGGCAAAGACAGAAAAAAAAAAAGATTGTGAATAAAGGATCGCTTCGCCGTCTGTGTGTCCATGCATAAGAGAAAATACTTCCTGTAACAGTGTAGTGTAATATATTCGTGTTCCAGACTTTTTCTATAATCGGTAGCGCATTAGGCAGCGCGTCAGTCCAATACACTACCCCCCCCCCTGTGCTCAACTTCGTATGAGGCAGTCGAAGCGGATTCGCAAAAGCTTCTCTAAAAGAAGTTAATAGCCACACTACCCGCAATGGCTCGACCACCCAACAAGGGTGACAGACTTTTTAATGTCTCTCAGAGACTCCGCATGAAGCGTGCGAAGCTTGTTGAAACCTACGTCTAAAAGACTGGCCGTCACGCTACCCACTTCAGCAGGTGTTAAGTAGGAACCGAGACCATGTACTTTTAACCCCAGAGCTGAGAGTGTGAGAGCACTCGTCTCAGTCAGTACAATAAGCAACCCCGAGGGGAAAATTCAACTATGTCCTCTATGGGGCTCGAACCACGGATCTCACATTTAACAGCTAGATCTGCAAACCAATTGTCTCTGGTCTTCTTACAATATAAAGACAAGTCTAAGGAAGTGTTAAAATATCCTTTTATTCACTCAAAGAACTGTTTGACAAATGGCACCTCTCAGGCTTATAGGTAGAACACGCTCTACTGACAATTTCTGAGCTCTTCTACACAATTGAGTGAACTTCCCATGAAATACTGGTTCTACCACATTTGCATAAAACACGATACCGAAAACTCATTCTGGAAGGGATTTGTAGTTGGAAAACAAGAATTTAAAGGAAATGGTTTCAAAATTAAAAATAACTATTATGAAACATGTTAAATTAAAACTACTCGATTTTCAAAAGAAATTAGTTAATTTATTTCATTTCTTTTTACAAAGTTATTACTAAATTTAAATTAATCAATGTACAAACGCGATTATTTTATTTAATTTTCTTGTTAGTTACGAATTAGGGCTCTTACGCCACTGAATTTAGTTTGTTAGTTACGAAAGTTAATAACGTTATTCAAAAAGATAAAAAAATATTGTACTGATTATCTCAAAGAATTTTGTAAAGAAAATCTTCAAAAGTTAGATTTGCTGCTAAACGCTTTACGAATGGATGAATGGATCCTTTTGGATCCTTTACAGGAAAGGTCTGCCGATTTTCTCTATCATTAGTAGAATAATTAGAAATAAAACTGGGGTGGTCGAAGGGAGAAAATACCTTATATACTCCCCCTTTTAAAGGGCGACTGGGGATTAACGACCCCAGTCGCCAAATCCTGGTGGTGAAGAATCATCATCCCTCCCCTTTTCTAATTCGGGTGCCACTGTAGAGTCATTATGTTTGTAGAGACATTAGGTTATTTTTTGGAGGCCGGAGAGATGAAAAATTAGCAACCGCCTTCGCCGGGAATCGAACCACGGACCTTCTGAATACCGGCTCACTGTGCTGACCAGTGAACCACGAAGGCACGCTAGGAAGGCGGGAGAAATACCTTACAAGTTATTTTGAAGTAGGAGACACGAAAAATAAGCAATTTCACACGGGACTCGCACCCATGTGCTAACCGTTACAACACGAAGACATGCAGAAAGGAGGGAAAAAATACGTTATAATACAGGTGAAAAATAATTTAGAATCTGATTCAACGTTCAAACTGGTGAGAATGGCATATGGAATCTTTGGGAATATTTAATTAATCTGATGAAAGTCACAACTTGTTAACCTTAGAATATACGAGAACAGGCAAAATTTGACGACTACAGATATACGGCTTCCTAGCCGTGGAACGAGCGTACAGGGAAATTATGGCAAAATCTTGATTTAGCAGAAAAGCGATATGAGTCGCTCTGACGTAGATTTAAGAAGAATCCGAAATTCCCTGAGCATTACAAAGCTTTGATAAATTAACATTTACAAAAAAGTGTCGCGGATGGATCGGATTGGATTTAAAAACTGAAAAAGAGTACGTTTTACCTCATCACGCTGTAATTAGAGAAAGCAAAGACACCACAAGACTTCGTTTTGTCTTCAATACCCTGAATTCCAACATGCGGCTCTTACTGATATGAAATTGGGCCAACTGTGCGTATAAAAAAATACCCGAAGGGATTGAACTGGGAAATATTTCTGACAGAGCTTACAGCTCTCTCTGACCTCTGCACCCTCATGAGGACAACAGGCCTGTTATTATACTTAAGACGTTATTGCGTGTTTTCTGTAAAAGACGACCCACCAGCGGCCGAGCGATAAAGTTGCTGAACCATGGCAGTTCGGTCCGAGGTTAGAATCCGGCGAACGAGTTGGCTGCATATGTGTTTTCGTGGCTTTCCTCATGTGTAACGTGTATACGACTCCATGAAGTCGTCCATGAAAGGCAAAGTCCCAGCATAGAAAGAGTAAAGGCAAAGTCCCTCTCCTTAGGCCCTCGAGGCTTTGCCGTAATCACATAAAACCAAACCAAACCTCTGTAGAAAAAAATCTACTATCTCTCCACAATGGCCAAGCACAAAAAGGACCGTTCAGACGGCATAATTTAAACAAATGATATTGAGTTATGTAGGCCCTTGAAGGTATATGTAGTTATGAGTTATGTAGGCCCTTGACAAGGCCCTTGAAGAAAATACATTGGAATCCTGTGATGCTACGCGTGAACAGAATATCATTAGTTTAAAAGTTGTACTACATACATTATAGGATAATTTACTTCTTACAGAATATATGCAAGTTTAAAAATAATAATTCATAGAAATATTTGCATACTATTTACAAAATGATGGTTTAGATAACCTGAAGCAAATACGTGCATTTTGCAGTTTAAACGTTATATGAAACTGAGCAATTTACTTCGTAGTAGACAATTGAGTCAAGAGCATTATGCTGTTACGAAAAGCCTAAGTAGCAGGCAGCATTACATATATGTAATTCTTCGAAAGCTTTCTTTAGACCTTTTCCATTTTCTGCTGGTCAAGCTCAACAGGTAGAACTTAGAGCTAAAATTTCCTTGGAATCTTCCTATTGCAACATAACATAGGTGACATATTTTAACTTAAGGATAAAAATAAAGTGACCCAAAAGATTGCCCAATAAAAGAAGTATATTAAGAGCAATCGCTTTCTTTTTAAGAGAATTAAAAAGTACTCAAAAGTAAGTAATGCAATCTCGTTTCACCTTTTTTCAAAAACATAAGATTGCGCAGATGTCTTTTATGGCCCATTGCATCGATTTTTCCATCATTATTTGCCAATAATTGCGGAGCTGTTTGGTTTTCATACAAGTGCTGGTGTATCACCGGGATATGAAACCCGATTTTCAAAACTGGTCCTTGGAACAGAGTACTTGTCTACCTCTAATTCTTTTCAGAGTCGGGTAAATTATATTTTATACAAAGTATTTCATGATATAACCTAATTATTCTACAATTGTAATTAAAGCTATTTGAACAAAAAGGCACTTTTATGGGGGATACTTATATTTATTTTTCAAGTAATGTATATCCTGCATGCAATATACACTTTACATTTTAAACAAGAAGCTTGTTCATCCCTTTGAACTAAATTTAAAGAAGAATAATGGAACAGTCTAAAAAATTCTTATTTAATATTTTACTAAAATCGTTAATTAAATTATAGCGGTACGAGTAAATAAATGCGATTAGATCGCTTCGTTATATATTAATTATGATCAACAAAATTGAAGAATTAAACCACTCTCTAATATTAAAACGATAGAATAAATCATTTCTTTTGATTTCCTATTCCACAATAATAATGACCTATGTTTCTTTAAATTTAATTTTGGAGTTTTTTAAAAACTCACGTAATCTTGATTATTTAAATTATACTTTAATTATATACAATTTTTAAAGAAATTTTTGCAGCTCCGTTTTATATATTTTATCTCAGTGGTTACGTAATCATGAATTCAAATAAAACCTTCAGTAAGTTGAATATTCTAATAGATCAGATTCAGCTGAAAGATAGGGTAAATTTTACAATCCCGTCTGTCATATTTTGCTGTTATTTTATGCTGTATTAATTGTGTAAAAATATTAATGACTTCATTAGCTTTTTTTTCCTTAAATCTCTGTTCACATTTAAATTTACAATATTCTTCAAACTTATAAAACAAGAAAGAAAACGAATAACTGAAAATATCCGATCTAAAACAAAACAAATCAATCACTATTGAATGGCCTTAACATCACAGTAAATAGTTTGAGTAGATAGGAGCTAACTTTCTAAATTGGCTTAGAGGCTCCTTGAAAATGAACGCCCTTCGATTTCTTCTGAGAGAATCACACTTTGACTGGGATTTAACCCTTTGCGGCACGGTGTGCCCCCTAAAAATTTCGTTCTGTACACACAGAAAAATTGAATGAAAAAGGATTTATAGGTTACTATAAGTTACTCTAAACCTTCTTTATTTATCGTAGATGGCAGCTCAACACAAACCAGTCCCTATATTTTAGCAATGTTTAGTTTTTTTAAGACCCTCATTTTTTAAAGAAATCTTCCAGATTCTCTTAGGGTATAAAAGGAAATGTTTGAAAAGAAATTCTATGTTACCTTTTTGGCTGTATGCTAATCTCCTTATTCTATATTAGTTTTAAATTTTTACCTTGAAATTTTGCCTTTGAAAAGTCGAAAGGCGAACGTCAGGTGTTCCCATAGCGGGCACACCAAGATTCTAAGGCAACTGAGAGACTGTATTCTTTGTTTCTACTCGGTGAGTTCATTGACAACAGAAAGGTGGGTCCACATTCTGTGTTTCATTTCCTGTTTTCCTCTTACTTCTTTTCTCTCTCTCTCTCTCTCTCTTTTTTTTTTTTTTTTTTTTTTTTTTTTTTTTTTTTAATACTGCAGAGGACGTTTGGTTACCAACTAACAAATTGTTGGTGTGATTTTCTGAAGGTCAAGGGTAATTTTATCAGTTAGCTGTTTGGTTTTTCAATAGAGCAGTTCTCTTTTTCTCTTTCGCTTTCGTTCAAAGTTTCGCTAGCGCTACGTTTAGTAGTTTTGAGTTGTATTCATTTATTTAATTTTATTTTATAGTTTATAATTTCTAATTGTAGGTATAATATTAGTTTATTCTTTCGGATTTTTAATTTTTTTCCAAACGGATCGTAGAAACGGATTTCTGAAGCAAAGTCCTACACGAATTGCTTCAGATACTGAATCTGATAAGGATCCCGGTACATTTTCAAAACATACAATATTGTGTTGTGCTTTTTCAAGGATAGTGACACTTTCTTCGAAAAGTACCACCATGAAAAAAAAATAGACTAAAGTGTAAATATGAAATGTAATTAATGTAACTATCATATACCCAAGTTACTTTTTTTTCCATTCATACGCGTGTAATCATCATATGACTAAAAAAGAGGTTTTTAGAGGGGTGTAAATTAACAGGTCTCCCCGTGGCACACCCTAGGTAATACTGAATCTGCTACAGTATTCAGAATCTAGTGTTTTTTAGTCGTAGGCAAAATCTCTTACACTCTTTTACGCGCTTCCCAGCAATGCTCGTTTCAGCACTCTTTTTCGAAGCTCAATTCAATCAGTCACAGAATTAAAACAATAAGTGCTATCTGTAAAAATTTTACTTATGTACTCCTCTAGCCCTAATTAGACTGTCTACCTTTTTTTTTTTTTTTTTTCTTTTTTTTTTATCTAAATTCCAACTTTAAAAGTAGCGTGCCGGAAAGGGTTAAACAATATAACAAATGGTTCTCTACCTGAATGAGGGTTAATTAATAGCATCTAACGAAAGAGTAATAAAGTACGAAATAAATAAGTAAAATTCTAACTATATGTTCCACGAATTAAAAGTATTTTAGGAAGCCGCTCTATCGAACCAGTGCAAAGTAGCTGAACTACACCAAGGTTCCTGTTAGATAATTAAAATTGTTTAATGCTAATGGAACGTATGTTTAAAACTGAGTTGATCTATGAATGTGTCTTTTGTATGAAAAAGTATGGCATTTCAAGCATTCGAGTTACCGTAATTGAATAAATTAATGCATGTAACACTATCGAATTACTGTAACTTAATTAACTGATTTCCCGTTGCAAGTCGAAAATAACATAGAAAATTGCAAATTTTTCAATTAAATATTCCAGTCAATTTTTGTCTTATTCGATTCAAAATTCGTCTAACTTTATTTTTTCATAAAGAGCATAAAACTTTCCCATATACAAGTATGGGAATCAGGAGACCGCATTAAAAATTGGATTTCGTTAGCTGTCGAAAACTGTTATTTTAATTTAACAGAACATGAATATTTTCATCATTTATACACGTCGATTATTTGAAGTATATGGCTACGAAAATAAAGGCCGCGTAAGAACTTTTGAAGCCAGGTAAGCGGTGGCTACGTTATATATATATATATATATATATATATATATACGTCTTGTTCCTTCCGATTGCAATAAAAATGGGATGTGCACAACTATATGTTATAGCAGTTCCAATATACAACATTTTAACGTTCTAAAGGTAATCGTTTTTGAGTATGTGAGATACATACGCACGTACATCAGTACAGATGTCACGAAAAAATACCTTTTGAATCCATCCTAAAATCCGTTTTGGAAAAAACATTCCTTTATTCAGTCCGTATTTACAGATGTCACTCAAAAAAAATTGTCCAAGGGGATACGGGAAAGGTTAAAACGAATACTTTTCTCAAAATATGATACTTTAAATTGTTCGCAATTACAATTATTCCATTACTTCGTACAAGGAAGAAAAGCATAATGTTTAGCTTAGGACAGAAGATAAAGGCAGAGCACACGAGAATTCTGTCTCTAACAGAGTTTTTTCTCCATGGACTGTTCTAAGAACAATTATCCCTTGTTTTTTCACACATACCCAGATATTTGGCTCCATGTGTTTTTGCCTTTAATGTTTTCCAGATTGCAATCAATCTTCAAAACAATTTTCAGCATATTCTTAAAAACGCGCGTATGTGTCAAAACGTGCTATTCGAACCCGTGTACTTTAATGGTAAACTGTACATGAGTCTTACGACTTGGAGTGGATTGGATTTATTATATTACTAAAAGCCCGTGACAGCTATCTGCCTAAGGGGAGGGATACTTAGTGTAGGAATTTCTAAGGGAAACTAGTTGCTATTTACGTTACGCATGAGAAAAGACACGGAAGTGCTTACGCACCAAGCTTGTGTTGCGGACTTCAACGGCGGGTCAAACTATTAGTGTTCAATTTTCCTATGCTCTTTTTTCCTGTTGCAGGCTTTTCACATTCTTGTTCAGGCTTTCTTATCTTATCTAATCATTATTTCCTATCTTGTTCATTTGCGGTTTTACAGCTGAGGATTGTGGTTCGGTAAAACCATCGAAACGTCCTGTGAAAATTTCGAAAATATAACGCTGATTTTTGTTGTTTGCTTCTGAATTAGGCTTTTATATGTCAAAATCCTAAGCAAAAAGCTGCATAAATATTGAGCTGGATTAATATTTTTTTTTCTTAGAATGCTTCTGAGTACCATCCTGTTGGCATGGTGGCAGAATATCCAGTTGCCATAGTCTTGAGACCAGATTCAAAATGCGGAGACTTACTGATATTTTTAAGTGTATAATGTCTTTGCTGCAGAGGGTGTTTAAAATACTGTCGAGGGAAAAGCCCCTCGCATGGCATCACAATGACTCGAAACATTACTATATGGACAAAAAAAACAATGCGCGGAAATGATCAGAACCTGCAGTAGTCTAATATTTATTTCTGTTGAATTACATTGCATTAAAAGATTAATTTACATTTGCTATGATTTTATGTCTCCTATTTCGCAATATCTTATGCATGCCCTCCAACGTTTTCTATAAACAGATTCAAACCTATTAATAATGAGAAACAATTTATTCTAGAATTGCATTCTGTATATTGATAAAGCGTTATACTCCGCTTAGCATATTTTAAATACCATACTCCAGTATAGTATATATCAAATTACTTCTTTTTTCTAAGATAACAGCATATTTTGTAATAAGATGGAGCGACTGGCCATTGCCATTATTCTAATTGTGACCATCTCCGGTATATTAGCGGATTAAAAAATTCCTTCAACAGAAGGATTATCTGTTAATCATTGTAATAAACTTATTTTAAATCCAATATAAAAATATACAAACTTCATTACATAAGGTTTATTTCAAAAGAATTTAGGCAACGTAATTTTTTTTTAAACTAGTCAAGTCATAGTGCTTTATGGTTGATTGCACACACATCTGAAAGCTTGAAAGAGATTCCTCAGTTCTTGGACGTGTCCAGAAGAGTTTTCAGAGAGATTGAGCTTCGATCAGATATATCTTTCAAAAGAATCGAAAATGCTCAACTTCGTTAACTTGAGACTAGGATAAAAAGAAATTTAAGAAAAAATCTAATAACCTCTGATACAGAAAAGCACATTTTCCCTATCTTCGGCATTTAAGTTAGAAAAAGAATATTTCAAGATGCGCTATCTTTAGAGATATCAGGTCTTTTCTAAAAGATTTTTTTAGTCAAACAGCAGATAAGGTGCTTCCTTTCTGTGCTTAATAGACCGCAAATATGAAACTGTAAATTTTCGAGTTTTCTTCGGCGATATATTAACCAGCATTAAAACGAAAATGCTTAAAACCATATTTTTGAATAACTGTACATAAAACTGCGATAAATGCTGAAATAAATTATTATTGACAAAAATGAAGTTCTATTTCATAGTTAAAACAATTGATGTTCCTTGTATAAATTTAATTTGCAATTAGATGCATCACATTAATCTCTATTTCTAATGCAATTGTTAGTTCAAAGGGATTTGAGTCCCGAAGGACTATTACTTTCGTTTTGGCATTTTGCGTCAGTTCCTATAAATGTCGGTTCACTTTTCAAACTGTTGCCACAAAATGTTAGAGTCCTGCATTATATTTGAAGAAATTAAATAATGAAAAATCTGCATAAATGTAGATATATTTCTTGCATTGTGATAAAACAACGGTACATAGAGCCATCGAATTTTGAATGACATAATCCTCCTACGAATATGGACATGTGGAAGACCAAATTTGAAATTTGGAATTTGTTTTATGATCGATTTCATATATTGTAAAACTCAACGAATATTTCATAACTCAAGAATTTCAAAACGAGCAATGGCAACACTCTACGGCGGGTGGGAAACATTTTTATTTCCAGCGCGTCGAACTGTGTATCGGAAATTCTAAAGATTTGCTCATTTTAAATTATTTACATTGCTATTCAATTAAATTTTATGGTTTAAGTGCAAAAAACGTGATATTTAATAAATAAAGGTAACACACAAAACGTTAAAAAAACACCCCTTTAGACGTAATTTAAAATCTGAAACAGTTCAGATTTTTTTAGTTACTAATTGAGAATGAAATGAAGGGAAAACAAGTTTTGTGAAAACTTGTACAGATGCGTGTTCGAAATTGCATTCATTTTCGAATTTACAGGTGTAATATCGGAGCCGACAAACAACGGTTAACTAAAAATCGGAAAAAGTTTTTAAAAAAATGGAAAAACATTAACTATATTGTAATTAAAAATACATAATACTGTATTTTCAAGATGTTTTTAAAGTGGAGAAAGGTGTGTGAAAATAATTACCAAAAATTAATAGAACACGCTGCATATAACGGAAGAATAAACATACCTAATTTTAATAAGGATCATAGTAAAGAACTAAGTTTCAAATGAATTTAAAGAATACTTTTTATAAGAACACTTGAGCAATGTCATTCAGTTCAAACTGAATTTAAAATTTTAGCCAGAATTAAAAATTTTTATTTATTTATTTATTGTACAAAATTTATATTATTCGGATTATACGTAATATTAAATTACGTTTCGCTCTTCATACAATTCTCAATTCTATGATCGCGTCTGGTCTCACGCCTGTTATCCAACACAATGTTCTCTTCCCCAGGTAGTTTTCTTTACGAACCAAATTAAATATTTTAGACTGGGCTTGGTTATCCGCAATACGATTATTACGTCCCCGGTTCATCGGGAGCTGACTATATCTTTAAAGACAAAGAAGGCGCAAGAAACATCCTTTCTCTGTCTGTTTCCCATAGGGAATTTTAGATCTATTTTCCGTCTAAGAGAAGGACACAAGGGACAGTGTCAACGCCACCGGCGTTGACAGTGTTGGCTTGCGTTTTTCACCGTAATATTGGGAGAGTGAAGATACTTTGAAATATTTTTAACCATGTCAAACATTGAACTCTTATTCACAGCCAGAAAAATGTTAAAAAAGGTTTTTGAAATGAAATATTTTTTAGATATTTCATAATTTTCATTGCTATTGTAACTTACAGCTACCTTTTATAACTTTAAATGTTTACGAGAATGTAAGATGATGTGATTCCTAGTTTACTTTTTCTAGCAGATTCCCAGAATTAAGTCGAGAAGAATTAGCCTGTTATAAACGAAAAATTTGTAGAATAACAGCAGGGAAAATTAGGTAAATATATTTCGATTTAATGTAAAAGACACGGTGTAATTATCTCAATATTTTTCTTATTTATATTGATGTTATTTTGGTTATGAAAGATGCATAATGATTTTCAGAAAGGCATTTAAGGTACAACAATCGTCTTTGCAATCGAAATGATATAGTATACAATTACCTCCTCATTTATCGGAGTATCTGGACTACGGATTGGCGCGTTTTGTCAAAATAAAATTAAGTCTGTTTTTGTAAAATGATGCTAAAGTTATTAACACAAACCTTAGAATATAGCAAGATTGTTTATGAAAAAATACGTGAGAAAAACAGCATTAATGACAAATGAAATAAGAATA